>NC_142641.1:42415000-44815000 GCF_053813885.1 Theobroma cacao
CATTCCAAAATGCTAAAAACGCTCAAAAGTTTTCTTCGTGTATCAAAAATTACTCAAAAATCCTCAAAATGCTTAAAGGTATTCTTTCTGGTAAGGAATACTCTAAGATATATAGTCTGACAAGTAAAGCTTAAAGAATATGAGTCGATTTGAGGTGCAGAGCTAAACATACTTAACCCGTTAATAAGTTTCGGGTTAAGACGCGAAACCAAATAAATTGGTCAGTTTTATTAAGAGAAATTTTATCCAAATTTTAATTTTCTTGACTAAAAATAATTAAAATTATAGAGAGGTCTATTGTCAAAAATGCCTTACACATGGAAGCCATTTAAAAAAAAAAAATCCTAAAACTTTTATATTGGGTTTGTTGGTTAGTCTTGTACCTAACTTGAAAGGCGCTTATTTTCACTTTCCTGAACTTGTAACAGACTGACTATATCAATCAAGGCCTTCCTGTAATTGATCCATTAATCGGACATAATATTAGTTAATTATCCTTGAAGCTTTAACAAATTATAACTCCACTAGAAACACGGATGGATTTTGAGTTTTTATGCTCTTACAAATTAAGGCAGCAGCGAGCATATCAACCAAAAATCACAAGCTCTGGCATCTGTACAAGCACCAACACTACAAAAGGAAAAACAGAGTGTCCCTGAAAGTCCATAACCGAGATCAAACGCACCCCAGGCATGAGGAACACTCTCAGAAAACACCCAGCTGTAACAGAAAATAACAGCTTCGCAATGATTGAGAACAAGACAAACAAAACATCCCACACACACAAAAGTCCAGCCAACAATGACAGGACTTGCAGTGTCCCCTTATCATAATTCGAACTTTGATTCAACGTCCATACCTGCTAAACCACAGCATCAGATTCTGGGTTCTGCCAATACCCTCGTTATCTAATCTGTCCGCCTTTTCATTGCCTTCCCTCATTGTATGAACTATTATCCACCCTTTTAATCGAGTTTTGAGGCTCTCAATTTCAAGAATCCACCTCCACGTCCTCCAAGCTGCCAAATCCTGTTCATTTGTCCATTTAACAGCATTTTCCGAATCACTATCGACCACCAAAATCTAATCTTTAGCCCATTCAGTAGCTGCAAAAATCAGGAACACTCCTTTGGAGAACCTTGCTTCCGTATCGTAAGATCACCCAATCCAGGACTCACCTGCACATCCTCTTGCGGCGCTGTCAACGCTAAACTTCATTTGTCCCAGCAGGGGAGGGGTCCAATTTGTGAGTTTTCTCACCTTAACTGGAGTCTTCACGGCCAAGCTATAGTTAGGAGCACGGAAAACATCTATAACAGAACCAAAATCTTTTGGGCCAATGGGAGGTGTCCTCTGTTTAAACCGTTGTACATAGAAGAAAAAAAGGGAAAAAGATGATAATATATGTATAAGGCGTAACAAAATATACCGTCGTGATTGAACTTATTGTTTCGAGTTTGGAGTCATCGATCACCATGCTGTGTGCATGCTTTTTACCTCCATTTCCTTGTGGAGTGGGAGGATTAATGAAAATAGATGATGACTCTGCAGATATAATTTGTAAGCATGGCCTTACTGGCCCTAAACGGTTTTTTTTTTTATTTACACCCTGAAACAATATCGGAATTTCCATTATCAGATACTAGCCCTTTGTAAGCTGATTGTAAGTCACTCTAGGATAATATATTAGTCAAAGGAAAGTTTCTGATTGTTGTTCTCGGGTTGGAAAAGTCCCATGAGAGTAGACATGGAAGCTCGATTGATTCATGCAGGGGCTTTTCTTATTCACAAACAGTGAGGGAGTGTGCTTATGAAACTTGTAGCCATCAAGTCACAGTGAAGGACATGCTCATGATCGGAGCTCATATTCTGGTTCAAAGCGTCATCATTCCACATTGGTTAGTTACAATATACCTTTTTTTTTTGTCTTAGTTTCTTTCTTTTGATACTAGATACAATTGAAGGAAAATAGTCGCCGATCAAGGGGCTCATTTCGGCTACAAGATTTGGGAAAGTGATTTTTAATACTCAGAACTATGTAGCTAGCTATGGGTTTGTTGCATAGTGGCAAACTTGGGAAGAATATCTTGGATTTAGATGTCTAATTTGCAACCATAAAGTTTTGATGCGGTCTTGGGTTGTAGTACTTGTTTCTCATTTGTTCATAATAGAAGGTCGATTCACCAGTAAGTGTAGGTGTCACGTGCGAAGGTCCTCGGGCCACATAGTGCCACTGCTGACCCCTTGCTGCGGCACGAACTTTCGAGCAGTGACAATGACATCTCTGTTCTAGTCATCTAGATCACAGACAAAACCATGTGGACCATCAACAACCCTACTAAGAGTGACCGGTGAGGCTACCGGCACAGAACTTAGTCATTTGGGACGAACAAAAAGTTACTTTAAATTTCCTCGACATTTTGTCTGCATTTTAGGACAAAAATTCGTTCATTTAACATGAAACCTTATAACAGTAAGTATAGAAAGAAAGACAGTGACATACATGGAAAAAATTATTAAAGATGACAAGCTATATAATAGGTCACAGAAAGGAAGGGCAATCTATTCATTTTAGAAAGGCAGAGAGGCCCCGGGCACCTCTCTGTCTGGCAGGGGATTTCTATTCATTATAGGATTAAATTGGGACAAATTTTGAACTTTGTCAGCCCTACTTGTTCATTTATTTGCATTTATATTTTGCTCAGAATGATTCTTTGTATCCAGGTCATTCAAGGTTTAAGATGCAGAATGAGTGATCAATTTTGAAAGAAACAAATCGAAAAGTACACCATGAATTAGATTACAGTAACAGTTCTAAAAGAAGTAAGACTAACGAGAAAGTAGAATCTCGGTGCTTCCTTTATTCACTACATTTACATATGCGTAAAGTGAATTCAAACACCATTTCATATGATTCGTTTATTCACTATACGCAGTCAGGTTCAGAACTTTGCTGACTCCGCTAGGGTTGACGTTCTCCTTCGATTGCTACAGTTCCAACTTCAAGATCAACGACCTGAGGAGAAGATGGGTCTGGGTTTTCATGATTCTGCGTAACGTTGATCATAAATGTGGGCAGGGATTGAAGGGTGAGAGCAAAGCATCGGAAAAAGCGTATAAATAGATCAAACAGTTTGTCGTGCCAAGGAGCTGTGATCAAGATGAATAAATAGACAAGCCAGAAGAGTGAAGGCGGAAGAAAGCCTGCGGCTACGAGTGATATAAAAAGGGCAATGGAGAAACCTCTAGCTCTCAAGCTGATGGGATGGGGGGTGAGATGGAGTTCAGCAGAGAAGAAGAGGAAGAGTAGAGTTAAGAAAGTGGCAACAAGCAAGAACGCAAGCATGAAGATGGAAATGGGTTGATCAGTGAGGAAAGCAGCAAGCAGAAATGCAGGCTTATTTTGGGATGTCAAGGGCAGAAACGAGAATAAATTCAGCAGTGGAGGGCACGTATACCTCAAGTCAATCAGGAGCTGCATTGTTATTCTCCCTTTTTGTTGCTTGTGACAAATTGAGATGATTCGGTAGGGGAATTTATATCAGAGAGGACATAACAAAATAGTTGAAATGGAAATTTATGCGGAACTTTCTGAAGTAGGAAAGAGTCAAAGGAATCTGCCAAAAAGAAAGAGAAATTGTAGGGGAAAAACCATGAACGTCAAAAAGTAAGCCCCACTAGTTTTCTGACGTTTATTCCCCAACCAAACGTGCTCCCTAACCCTAATTCTTTGTCATTAACTTGTTTTATTAGATTTTTATGTAATTAGAGTGTGAATTTATTAGAGTTGGTTTCCATAAAAATATCATATTATAGTTCGCAATATAATTTAACAAAATAAGTTAAACTTCAATTTTATATGTGAGTACAATAGTGTAATTGTATGTATATGATGCGATTGGAGATATATGCTTTCTCTTGTCTATAAAACATTAAAAATGTCATTTATCGAAAAGTTATAAATTAGGAAAAACAAAATTTTTATTGCGTTGAATCCGGACACTTCGTTCGGCTAACGGTATATCCGTTGTTAGAATTTAGATCGACTAAATAGTTTGCTTTGTTTATATATAAATTGCAACTCTTTCACCATGAAGGAAGGCAAAACTTAAATGTTAGAACTTAGCTTTGTAAAAGTATCCTTGGTGAAATATAAGCTATTCTTTTCTAAGTTTTCTCTTTTCGATTACTCTTTCCTTCTAGTACTAGTCTTAGTATGACAATATTGTTTATACTTAATAAATAATGACATATATTCTGCAGTTGTCATTCTGGTATAACTTTTATATTAAAAACGTTATAAAATTGATTACAAACCACAATATCATTACAGAAAAAATACTGTAGCAAGATTTACCGTAACAGGTTATTGTAGAACAATGACATGGTTTTATAAAAGTCCGATCTTGATTATACTGTGTTGTTGAGAGGATGTTTAAAAATTAAAAATCGATTAAATTACCTTGATCTAAACTTAGTGCTACAGACTACTAGTTTATATGGTGTCCCTTGATTAATTAGGCTTATGTGATTTAGATTCAATTATAAAAAGAAAAAAAAAAAAAGGAACTCTTGAATCAAATATAAATTAATTAGATATAAAAGGTATAATATTTAACCCCTTTCGTCCACCGTGATGATGAATCGATAATCTTACTTTATAAAGGAACAAGTTTTCATGACGATACAGAGGGCAATGATGCAGCACTACGTCAGCAAAAGCAAGGCCCCTTGATAATCCTTTTTTAATGCTAGAAAATATATAGTTACAATATTAATCTATTATTAAAGTTGGGTCATGCAAAACTCTTGGTATGCATTTGCATAGAAGATTAAATGTTTCCACTTTCCAGATGGTTAAAAGGATAAGGAGAGAATCTCCAATGTAATATGGTTGAGTTGATGACGCCCAACACCAACGGGGGGGCTGTCCTTTGTTTCAACTGTTATACCAGACAAAAAACCCGAAAAGTTTGCTATATTGTTGTGATGAAGTCAACAATAATTAAGTTGCATGCATGCTTTTTTCTTGGACTATGGATGATGACTCCACAATAATGATTACGGCCCCACACGGTTTCCATTTTACACCTTGGAACCACATTGGATTTTTCCTCGTCACACACTTCCACTCTAAAGATATACATGAGTCAGGTAAAGTTAATAAAGTAAAAAAGTTGGAATTGAATTTTTTTTATTATTTTTATGTAGAATTCGAGATTTGAAAATTAATCCTTGTCGGAAAAGATGAGAAAAATTATTTGTCGTGTTAAAGCCATGACATTATGTTCATGATAAAATGGTCACCATAATCTTAAGTTTCATTATAATATGTAATGATGACGTCAAAATTTTATGTTTAAGGGTAAAGATAATATCTAAAAAACAATTATATTAAAAATTTAATGTTTAACAAAACTATAAAGTAACTTAAATGAAAAAATTTTAAGTGAAAATTACACAAATAACTCTACCTGTTAAATATAAAATAAAAATATATTGTTTAACAATTATTATATGCTAAAATTGAGCATCTTTAGTTTTTAAGTTTACTAAAATTAATTATTAACTAATTACTATAAGTGCATCTCACCAAACAAAAAAGTTGTTGTACGACAAAATTATAAAATTATAAAAATGACATATGCAATTTAACTAATAGTAATTAATCAATTAATAATCATAAAATTTATTTAATTTAAAATAAAAATATAAAAATTTAACTAAAAAAACTCAAAACTAAACTGTTGACATCTGAAAAGTAGTAAAGGATTAATGCTTAATTTTTTTTTTTTTGAAAGCCAGGGATTAATGCTTAATTATACAGTAACTCGCCTGACCAAATCCAACTGTTGACATATGATCCTGCCCCTCGTGGTCTACTTAAACAAACATGCATAAAAAAGATTAATTCCCATTAAAATTAGGGCTCCAAAATTAAAGCTTTCTTGTAGGCCTTAAAAATCTTTTTTTTTTTATTTATATTTTTGTTGTTGATAATGAATATTTGAAGTTATGGAAATCTCCATATACTGTAGCTCACTCATAGCGAAGAGGATCGAACACAGGGTTGGGTTCAAAACCCAGGTTGAAAAGACAACTTAAGCGCTGCTCTGAAACCCAAATCCCCAGAACCCCCACTGCAGTTTCACAAAGCTTCTTCTGCTAGTTTCCACGAAACTTCCAATGTCAAAACATTGAAAGAGATATCTGCAAAGATACACTTTGTCATCTCTTCGGTTAAAATATTTCCTAATTTTCTGTATTCATACATTTTATTTAATATAGTCCATATATTCAAAATTAAAATAATTTAATTTCTTGATTTAAAAATTATTTCAATTTAATTTCTCTCCATAATGGTATTTAATTTTATCGTTTAAAAAGATGACATTAACGCTGATGTAGTATATTTTGGTGACATGACATGTTATGCGGCACAGACATGATAACATGATAGTGTCACGTAACACTAATATGATGGCGTAGCAATATTGACATGTCGGTGTCACATGGTAAATAAAAAAATTTTTAAATAAAAATTTTGTCACGTCATATGGATTAAACTAAACAAAAATATATAGTAAATGAATTAAATTAAACAAAATCGAGATGTTGACAAACTAAATTGAAAAAATATTTAAAAATATAAATATTTAAGTAGATGATAACTATATTTATTAATAAGTCAAATATTTAAATATAGAAGATTATGATGTTAAAAAATATATATAAATATTTTTTTACTTGATTATTTAATTTTAGAATATATATATATATTAATTTATTTTCTTTGTAAAAATTAAGTTTGAATTCTCCTTCAATAAATAAATTTTGAAAGAAATTTCATATCTAAAGTCAAATTTATATGAATAACTTGTATTATATTAAAATAATATAATATAAAAAATTAAATAAATTATTTTTTAATTTATAATAGTATTCAAATTTGAAATTTATTTGACTTAATTTTTAACTTGAGTTGAATTGAAATTAGCAAAAAAGTTGATTTAGTCTTTTCTTTTAAAAAAATGAAAAAAGGGATATGGAGTTAGTGATGATTATAAAAATAACATATCGCTTTGACTTGCTTAATTTGAACATGACAAATCTCTTATTACATTCATAGAATCTAAGCTATTTTATCTTTTAAATTATTTATTTATTTATATTTTTATTTTGTTTAATATTTTAAGTTATATTTTTTAGGTTAAAATTTTCTTAATTAAAGACTGTATTTATGACTGACAGAGTTAAATATAATTGTAAATATTTGTACTATTTTATTTTACATTTTTTGTAGATCTAAATTAATAATTAAATTTAGCAAATTTTGATTATGGTATTTGAATTTAAATAAAATCGTTTTATAAAAAACTTTGAATAAATTTAAATAAAAGGTAAATTAGATAAGGATTGAATGATTCTAAAAGAATGGATATCTGTAAATTATAAAAGTTGTAATTAAATCAACTTATTTTACTAATTTGATATTAGTTCAAGTTAAAAATTAAGTTAAATAAATTTTAAATTTTTATACTATTATGAATCATAAAAATTATTTATTTTTTATATTATTTTATTTCAACACAATTCAAATTATTCATCTAAATTTGATTTTAAATATAAAATTTTGCTTTAAAGATTAAATTAAAATAATTTTTAAAATTAAAAAACTAAATTATTTTAATTTTTAATACAGACATCAAATTAAATAAAATATATAAATACAGATATTTCATGGGTATTTTGTCCCATCTGTTTTCTCTTTTTGTAAAACACGTGCATGATATTTGTCTGTGCCGGCTTACGTGATGGGTGTACTCTGTGCAAATATTGTATGTTAGAGCCCTGAATGACTAGCTCGGGTTCCTTTACGCTTGGTGAAAATTTTCTTCTAAGTTACGCCAACAATCGACATCGCCGATCGATCAAGCGCCCGTTTCGGCTACAAGACTTGTGAAAGTGATCTCCATATATACTCAGATGTTTATGAAAAGTGATTCTCCATATGTGGATGTTTACTTCAACAGGTGTGTTTTTGCTCTTGAATTAATTACAAGGTGTTGCATTTTTCGTCCTGCATCAACCTGGTCGGTGCATTAGACAACTTTTTGCACTCTGCTTGGTAGGCCTGAAAGGTTTCACCTAGGATATGTCATCAGCAGCAGATCTCCTAGTCCAGACTCAGAAAGAGGGCTGGCTGCATTTATCGAGAATCAGACCGTACGTCAACATAACTCGCTACCTGCCGTACATATCTATTGTAATTTCATTTTTTTGCTAATGCTCTTAAGAGGTTTACGTTGTCTCTCAGGTTCTCTTGGTGACATTGATGACAGAATCTGTTCACCAAGTTATGGCAGTGATTGAATGTCTCCTGTAATAAATCTTACCCTCTGATCTTGTCTGACTATTAATTGTTTAAAAAAATATTGTAGGTTCGGGGGTAGCTCGTATTCATGTCTTCTCGAGGCTTAGGCAGGAGGGGCTTGGAAGGCTTTGCAACAGATCTGTAGGATAGTTAAAGAACATCAAAGAACCGTTCAAGAGAGACATTATTAAAGAATCTTTACGTTATTTTCTTGAGAAAAGCTGAGATATTGTGGATCAGTCTGTATATATATACCACCAGAATTATTTTACATGTTATGACAGTATTGTCATCTCCTTTTGCATCATATATATCCAAACCAATCGGATTGGGTGTAATTCAAGCATCAATTTGACACCAAACTTGTTGCCACTTGCCAGTTCCTTGTGCAGGTGCAGTTAGATTTTTCTTTCCCAGCATTTAGAGAATGAGGACCCTCCACAGTCGAATTCATGCCTGTGATCTTAAATGTTGATTGAACAGCACAGCACAATCCAATGCCTATGGACTTATTTTCAAGATGGGCTTCTTAGTGGTCACCTTGGGCATGTGGTTCGAATTATGGATTGGCTCATGGGTTTGTACTTGTAATACGTGGCAGAGCTGTCCCCAGAACCAGGACCAGAGCCAGAAATTTTTGGTGTTTTATTACTTGGCTATGGTCCATACGGGGTCGTGCGAATCTGATGATGTTTCACGCTGGCAAGGGCAGAGAGCGAGCTAGGACAGTTTGTGGAGCTCAGATTGGGAATTAATGAGGCAAAATTCCAGGACAGGTCCACCTGCAAACAATTGTTTTCCGGGATGATGTTTTCGAAATAAAATTTTACATAACACTATGATCGAGTTGTTTACAACTTAGAAAAGTTCTAATTTCAAATCAACAAGTAAACCATTTTTCAAAAGAATTTACTCTCAAAAGGAGCCCACAACACCACCAAAGGAGATCAATTACACCAAAAGGTGGCACATGGCACACATCCCAAATTTGTAGTTATGTTACAACAGGGCCAGCCGACCTGGTCGTTGGAAGTCGCTGTACCTCCACTTTCTGAATCTCTCCCTCACTCCACCCCACCCCACAACCTATCTGAAAATTTTATTTCCTCTAGACCTCCTTGTTTCTTAGAACCTTGTAATTACTAAGGTATTAAAGCTGGAATTCGAGCAATCCATCCGACTTAACACTAATCTACTGCTGAATTGATATTACCTTGCTAAAAAACAATGATTAAAAATGGAGAATACCTGAAACGGTTAATTACAATGCCTATACAATCAACTAGCCATCCTAGTGAATATTTAGCTGCTATCCTTTGCAAACTTGATAGCTTTAGCCTTGCAACAAAATCTAACCATACTTTCTTCACATAAAGACGCTCAATGTCAACAAATCATGCAGAAATGCCTTTCAATCCAATGCATGAACATGCTAAACCGAGCACATACTCCCCCAATCACGTGGCGACCTCATCTACTTCGGAATTAAAAACAAAGCTTGGAAATGTTGTTGTTATATCCCTGCAGAATTCATATTACAAAATGGATGAGCTTCCAGATGAGTGAGGTTTCCAAGTAAAGCTTATCTTAACATTATTGATAGCACATACCTAAGGTATGGGAGGGTCATGATTTTCAACAATGATGGATTACGGGAGACAAAGTTTTTCCATTCAGATATATCTATCTTTCCATCCTGATTAATGTCGGCATCCAAGAATGTCTGTTCACAAAAATCCCCACGGCTCAGTAAAAAGTTGCAAAATAAAGTAAAATCCCACCAAAGAGTTACGAGACAAATATTTTATGACCGAAGACTACTAAAATATTCTGGTTCACCAGAAAGAGCCTGATGATTATATCACATGTATGGACAGATACTACTTAACACAATGCCAACATAAGCAACAATGAGAATAAAATGTAGGAACCTTTCCTTTGTTCTCACTCTAAATCTAAAACCTCACATGGGCAGTCACATGAAATACTCTAACTGGAGGTATTCGATTCAAGATATTGTTAAGAGTGTAATAATTCCAAGTAATCAGTAATTCAGGTAACTACTGATTCAAAAGGTTTGACAACTTTTCAACAGTACTAAACACTTACATTACGCAACCGTACCACAACAAGCTCTCACCTTATCAAGTATAGCCTCAATGGTTTCATCAGCTAACTTCATTTCAGATTCACATAAAAGTGCAATCAACATTTGCTTGACCTGCCAAAATCACATAAGATAAAGTTGCCTGCAAGGAGGTTTGTGTAAAAAATGTAACTGAATCAAAATATAAATATGGATGATATGCAGCAATCTGTAATCTTTAAAACCTGTTTACTCAAAACAATGTAACTATATCAAAATATATATCCAGACGATACCATGATACATAAATAACAAAAGTATCAGGCCCAACATACCTCATTCCGCTCAATAAAACCCGTTCCATCCATGTCATAAAGTTTAAATGCAACTGGAATATAAAACCATAAACTTAAAAATGAGGCAGAAGATTAACACATACAATTCAACATAATTATATTAATTGTCCACTTACAAGTTATCTTGTCTTCTTGTGAGACATTTGGATGGAAGACATTGAGTGCTCGAACAAAGTCACCAAAATCAATAACTCCCTTCTTCTTAGCGTCAAATAAATCAAAGATCTGCATGCATTAGAAGGTTGAGTAAATAAACTAATTCAAATCTTTAAAATGTTCCCCAGTACGCTCTGCACTATGTTGCGCAAGAAAACTAAAATACTTTGCCCCCAGGATATTAAAAAAGATAGAAAATGTTTTCACTGATGCCATTAACATTCCCATAAAAGCCACCGTGTGGAACAATGATAAGTATTAGGATATGCAGTAAGCCAATGCCTACCCAAAAGAAAGAATATAATGACCGTAAAAAACAATGCTGGACATGGCTGGCACATGTCTAATGTTTTATTCATAACAAAACAGCATCATACCAGTACAAATGGTCAAAATAGAAGCAATTGTGAAATAGAATAATAGTAGCCAGATTTATTGAATCATACATGTATGATTGGTCTCAGAGACATCTCCCATAAAGCATTAGGAATTCTAACATAAAAGTTCTACAAGATAAATGTGATAAACAGGCCCTCAAAACGAACTTCAACTCTATAGATAATGATGCAGCTAGATGGCTCACCGCTAGCACTTCCAATGCCCGTCAAACATAATTTAGATAAAACAAAATGAAACTTGAAGAAATATTGAATTTCTCAGAACAGTAAACGCAAAAATATATATTACCCGATTTGCAAAAATGTTTTCCTTCTTCCTATTCTTAAAAAGAGCTAACTGAAACTCTTCCTGCATACAACAGCAAAGTCAAATGGGCATTAAATTCTGCATACAAATTTTCAAATTTGACATAAAAGAAACAATGAGAAAAAAATCCTCTAATGGTAAGGAAGCAGCTAGGAAGGAAGACAATCAAAAAGCAAAGTCATGAGAACCATGAACACATCAAAAAGTCAAACACGACATCAGATGTGATAATGCTAATTTCAAACCGCATTAAGGAAAAGTCAAAATCTGGTTGATACAAAGGAAGCACAGAATTAAACCTTGCTAATCAGCCCATCATCAATCACAGAACTGCTGATGCTCTTGTATAGCTCAAAGAGTGCTTCAACTTCACTAACACTAACTGCAGATACAAGGAAAACCAAACAAGTAGTCAAATTTTCCATAAACATCAGCAAAAAAATAAGCAAGGTTAGCAAACTACATAATCTTCCCAAGCTGATTGACTAATCCAAATCTTTGAGGAAACAAAACTTCCCCAGACCATCAAAAAACAACAAACCAGGAGTAATTTACAAATTTTCCTTCTTAGTTGGATACAGAACCATGTTTCTTGACTAAATGGTTGAAAACCCCGAGACAAATTGCATTGGTACAAACAAAAAAAAAGGCTCAGAAAACATTGATGTTTCCTTAGATAACCAATCATACAATAGGATACATGCAATGAACAAAAAGTGGTAATAATTTGCAAACCTACAAGCAGTTTGTGAAGCGAGAGTAATAGGGTCTTCGTGTCCGGGGTATTGTCTTGTTACTTTAGATTGAAAGCAGCCCATTTACTGGAAAAAAAAAAAAAAACAAAGAGGCACTTGCTAGACTAAAGCGCCTATGCTTTACTATTTTCTCTCTGCAAATCCATTTCAGCCCTGCATAGTCATTCACAACATCAATTAGAAATCAAATACTAATCAGCTTTGAAATCAAAACAAAGTAATATATGAAACAAAGAGGAAAAAAAAAAAGATGCAAGCTAAATCAACAGATCTCAGTCTAAAAAGAAAAGGTTCAACATAAAATCCGAAAAAAGAAAATTAACAGAAATTATAAATTGTTCTAACAATAAAAATTTAGGGAAGGAATCAAAATTAAAGCCTTAAAAATCCTTTCCTTCGTAGCTGCGAAAGTAAATGCAATAGCCAATAAATTAAAATTGAAAACGTAATGAAATTAAACGAAAAAAAAATCAATCTAACAATCAAAATCCAAAACCTTATCCGCTTTTCTTTTTAATTAATTTCTCCCCCAAACAAACAGCTTTAAAAATCACTTCTTAAGAAAACTCAAGCTTGAAACTTTTCTTTAAAAAAAAGAACGAAAAACGAAAAAAAATTGAAAAATAAATAAATAAATAAGACTTCAAATTCTAGAAAGTATAATTCAAAGGGGAAAAAAAAAAAAGAAGTAACGAATTCAAAACCTTACCGACCGGAAATGTGGCCGGAAAAATCAAAATCCGTCGCTGAAAAGTACGACAGGGGAAAAAAAGCTTCTAGAGAGAACGTCGAATTCCTTAATCTTGAAAAAAGAATGAAATAATCTGAAGAGAATGCGAGAAAAGCCGAGGGGGATTATAAAGGCAGAGAAGGGTTTCTCGAGAGAGAAAAAGAAAATTGACCGCTTAATCCGACGGTTGAGACTAAGCTGATCTGATCATAGAGGGAAAAGCCTGTTTTTACGCTGTTTTTTTTTTTTATTATTAAATTTTCAGCTTTCTTTTCGCTTGTCTGAAAGGGAAGCAGCGAAGTTGGAAACGCCAAAACGGACTGGACTTCGACGAGTTAAAGGACCGGGTGTTGGAGAGGCCAACAAATAGGACTCGAACGCGAGTAACTGCACGTACCGTTGACGCGAGTGGTTGAATTATTTACTTTACGCGTTAAGAGAATTTGGAATATTCCCTGTTAAGGATGTGGGTAAATAATTTTTTATCGCACGGTAAGGAGTTACTGACAGTAATTATCAGTTGATTAATACTACTTACTTCTGTTAATCAGTTCATTAGTTTATCTCTAAACAGCAAATACACATGTTATACTTATCTTCATTTTCTTTTACTACTAATTTTTTTTATAATGCTAATAAACATGGGAACAAATTTGAACGTAGAAAATTCAACCATTAACCTATGCACTATTTTTTTTTTGTTGGTTTAGGATCAATGCTAAATTTAGTTGAATTTTTAAAAATGAGAAAAGATTGAAAAGTGTATGTTTTTTTTCTTTTGAAAAATGGTACATTATCTATATAGTTCAAATTTAACTTCTTTCACTTAATGATTTTAAGTTCATGTCACACCATCTGTGAGTTTATTTTGTTATTCAATTTTATATTGAATTTTTTTTTTTACAGTTATGCAATAAATTAGTTATGTTTTAGTTTTATCTTCTTCTATGTATAGTTACATATGTTAAGGATTGTTTGTTTGTGGTTATGATTTAATTTTGTACATATATTCTCATTATAAATAAAATTATTATAAGAAGCAATGTTTAGAAGGCAATCATTAGGTTTAAAATTAAGCAAAAATCTCACTTGTTGTCTAGTCATGTTCATTATAGGAAAAGAAAGGTCATATTAAAACTCAGATTCAAAATTGTTGGCTTTCTTTGTTTAGTGTAAGCCAAATTGGAAATGGCTATTGCAAGGGAAACCAAATAAAATTGGGTAATTGGTAAAATTGAAAAATAAAAAGGAAGTTAGGAGTTGAAGATTATTTTCTTGCTTGAGTAGAGGAAAATATATTTGGGTGGTCATGATTATAGGTAAATGTCACTTACTTTATTAAGAAGGTAAAGAAGAAAGTATCCTAAGATTGATCTGTCACTTATTTTGCTTGATATTAGTAATAGTCCAAGTATTTCCTTCTAACTTTAATTATTTTCTTCATGACCATCCATTTGTCCATTTCAATTTAAAAATGAATGGATAAGGATAGACATGAGAGACTAAAATTGAGTTAAGTATTATTACTATTTAACTGTTGCAAATGTTTTAAATTTCTAATCCTAACTCCAAAATCAAGTATCTTTCAATTTAGATTTTGGGGGTTTTATATCCTTTCAATGTTTACCAAAAATACAATTGGTTGGTTTATGGCTACCCAAAATATTTAGAAGTTACATTTCTTAGGCTTTTCACTGTTGCATTTTATGCATTGGTTGGATTTTTTAGGTTAAGTTCTTTCTCATTTGCTATAGATTTTTTTTCTACTTAATTGACCTGTAAACTTAAACCCAAACCCAAAATCAACTAAAATGAGATACCTTGCAGTCCAATCAGAATATGCTACATTTTTCCTTGTGGTTGTTGAGTTTGCTCTGGACTAGAAGCAGATGGTTTTGTCCCCAACAGGATGGAGGTATCAACTTTTGAGGGTTGTCCCTAGCGAAAGATTGCTACGGCTTAATTAGCCCCCTAGGATAGGGCAAATAACTGAAAACAAAGCTGAAAGCAACGTAAACAAACCTTAATGAAAACAATCTGTCACTTGAAAACAAAACAAAATGTCCTTTGCTAGTTAGCTGCCCTCGTTAAAATCATTTGTATTTCACGTCCATTTCAAGGGAAATATTGGAACTTTGATTGCAACCCCTGATTTGTTACTCACGTTTATGGAAACATTTTCATAAGCTCCATTGATTACACTTTAGTAATACTCCCAACAAATCACATGACCCTGTTTGGGTTTTTTTATTGGTCTGTCTCTCCCACATCTTACCCTCCATGATTTATGAAATTAAGAGCAGGAATCAAGCCACATGTGGAACAAGTTTGAGGGGAGGGGGGGGGGGGGGGGGGGGGGGGGGAAGGAAGTTTTGCTCGGATTATTTATGAAGAAAGAAACCGACAACTATGATCACTTTATTCTTTTACATTATTGTTGGTTTACTACTTGTTTTTGAGACAAACTTCGGAATCAAACAAAGAATAATGGAAAGGTTTAGTATTTGTCTCCTCAGGTTTATAGTATTGCACCAGAGAACGGAAAAAAGCAATAAGTTGATTGCCATTGAAGTAAATAATTTTTTTCCAACGAAATATTCTTTTTTAACGTTTTGTCAAAAACCCGACGAAAATTCATTAAAATTTTGTGGAGGGAATCGTTTTAACGGATTAAAAAGTGAGCTAAAAACAAATCAAAGAGCTGTTTCGAGAATAATTATTAGCCTGACTATTAAAGAAATAAAGAAAAAGAAAAGGAAATCGCTTCTCTCTTCTTTTTCATCGCCAGCCAAAGGAAACGATAACACCAACTAAAAAACAGACAACCTTTGGCAAAAAGCCTGTTCCTGCTAGCTAGTATTTGACACCACCAATCCCCAAATGGCTTTTCACGTTTTCTTAAATCCTTTCACGAGATGATGATAGCTGCGGCGGACGTCTCAACCAACCAGACGATGAGAATGTATTGCAATTGGAAACTGAAAATTCTACTAAATTTATATAGGTATAATGTTATAAATATCCATATTTGGTTATTTTTTTTATATAACGTCGTCTTTTAAGTTGAACCACAAAAGGATAGCTTGATTTTTTTTTTTTTTAATTTTGTGAATTCTATACCTAAGAGGGGCGAATAATAGTCGGTAAAGATCAATTCTGACAAAAATCTGAACTTTTTCGATGGAATATTTCATTTAAAAAACCTGTTTTTTTAGTGTTTTTCGTGAATTATTTTTATTTTAAAAAATAAAAGAATTGACAGGCTGGTTTAATCAATTTATTTTATCCTTTTCTTATTTCAAAAGAAATTATTAAAATGTTTTTAACGTTTAGCTTATGTTGTCTATCACTGTAGGAGAATCTAGCAGAGACTTTATTTATTTTGTAAATATCAACTTGGGGAGATATGTCAATTATTGCCCATATTTCCATCTTAAAAAATTGTTTTTTTCCTATAATAATTTTGAAGCGTTGAAAGTGCTTGTTGGCGATAATATTCATTTATAGCTCCTCCTCCTCCTCATCTTTTCTCCAATCAATATTTCTCTCCGCAGTAAGTATTTGGTACTATTTAAAATAATCAAATAAAATATAGCAAAAAATAATTCTTTTTGACGATGTTGAATCGTTGGACTGTCAGACGGAGATGTTGACACATTGACCTCAATTTTTGACAAAATCCCAGTCTGATTCATTATATTTAATTGGATAAATTATCGTTCTAATCGCGTTTTCTGTTGGTCCATTTCTTTATTTTAAAAGATTTCTTTTATAGTATATATTTAATTCTGAGTTTCTTTTTCAAACTTAATTTTATAACATTATTATTGTCAAGTTGTAATAGATCTGAGATTTGCCATATGCTCTGGCTTTTGAAAAAGTGAGTTTGTTTCCCTCTTTTTTTCAATTTTAATGATTTTTTATTGAAGTATTCTTTTGGGGGAGGCGCTAAGTTGAATGATTTTTCTCCAAAAAATTAATTAAAAATATATTTTTTTCTAACTTGCAGCTTGAAATGTAAGGCATAAATTTTAGTTTATTAGTGGTTGGGCCATGAAGTCTCATTATAAAATATCAATCAAGTTTCGTGAATATAACGAAAAGGGAAAGTCATAATGTCACAAATTTTAAATTTGAAAAAATGAAATAGGTTCTGAATTTATAAATACAATTTTTTTTATATAAAATATATACTTTTTGGATTAAACGTGTAAAATCGCGATAAGTAATATCAAAATTTATCTAATTCTTTATTGATGTGAAATTCTTTACAAGAGATATTAAGATCGAGAAAGGTTTGGATGAAAATAAGTTTCTTGATTAAGTGATCACAGAATTATGAGATGAATCTTAAATTTCTAAGTAAGAACTTTCCTTTATCTAATAAGTATGTAATTTTAGTTGAATGTGAACTTGTGACAATAACACATATATAAAATTTTTTATATTCCATATATAAGAATTTTAAATAAAAACAATTAATGCATTTGAAATTAGTTATTGGTTAAAGAAAACATATTAATTTGTTTTTTAATTTAACAAAATTAAGACTAATTAATTAACAATAGCAATTTCTTTTTTCTTTCACCAAATTTGCTATGTATCTGATCTGGTGGATAAGGCGTTGTTTGGGACACAACCTGTGGATCTATCAGGTTCATTCATGCTCTCTCCTTCCTTTTTCATAAAGAAGGTAAGCTGAGAGCTATAACAAGCTTGTTATAAATTAGACAGAAGTAGGATGCGATCTCTCTGGTAAGGTAGGTTTAGTCAAAGGTAGGCATGTAGAGATTTTTCAAAAACCTAAGAAGAGAAGGTGGATGAGATATCAATATATAATTTGAACTAGGATAGGAAACGAAAACGCACAATGAATGGCATTTTGAGAACTACTTGGCTTCTCCCAGCAGTTGAAAAACTAATGTCAGAGAGTGAAATTTGATTAAAAGTTTGAATGGAATTACTGGTACCAATGGTTTCTCTTAACCATTGACAAATGACAATCACCAATATCTAACCCAAAAAAATAAAAAAAAAGCTAAAAGCTATCCCCATATACCTTCCTGGAAAAGCACTTGCAGGGATGAATTTGTTGTATCTTTTTGGTCAAAAAATAGTTAGGAATAAGTTCATATAATGAAAAATAAAGACGAAAAAGGGGATTAGGTGAATTGGGATGGAATCAGTCTTTCACTTTCAGGGAAGGCAATGTTGAAGGGGTGCAAAATTCCTGGGGTCCAATATATCTTCTTCCATTGGCTTTTAAAGCTCCACGGTCATTTTCCTTAAATCACTTCTCTGCAACGTTTAGGCACTTCAAAGTTTGAACCTTTCTTTTGACCGCCCCCCACACCGCCCCTTGAACCTATGTGAATCCCTCTGGATTCCATTCAAGTCAAATCACCCCATCAATTGTTATGAAAATATCGACTGTCAGTGGGCCTTGTAGCCCGCAATCTAATTGGGGCAAGCCCCACTCTAACATGGGCATGGCCGATTAGATTTTGGGAACCTATAATTTTTTTTCCTTACTGTGAACATAATTTTCTTCTTATTTATGGCATATCAAAAGGAAAACAAAAAGTAAAATTAAACAACGTAGTTATAGAGACTATGCTTCACCAATAAGTTGCTTATATTCAAATATTAATTTTTTATTATTTAAATAAAAGAAAAAGCTAAATAGAATGAAAGGAACAGAAAAATGCAAAATTGTTCATATCCATGAGTGCTTTAGCATTGAACCTAAGATTTTTGTTTTATAAATTGATGGTAGAGTTTTTAAATTTTATAAACAAGATTCATAAATTGATACATGTTTATTTAATAATTAATTTTTAAAAAATAAGATACTTGTCAACTTTTTAACGTCCGTAGATAAAATTTAGAAACTCCATCATCAACATACAAGATAATTTCCTTTGGGCATATATATTTATTTCAGAAAATAAAACTATTCAACAAATATTTTAATTTGTATTAAATTAAAAAAAAGTCCAATTTTAACAATTTGGAAAATTTATCTTCCAATCTCCATGAGATCTCCAATCTATCAAGCAATGCATCACGTAAATTGACAAACTGAAACCACGTGGGTTTGATCAGCACAGAATTCAGACTATATGAAACATTCAACATAGTCTTATATTATAAATTCCTAATAAGAAAATAAAAAAAATACTACAAAAATTTACAAATAAAGGGCCACTTTTGATGGATTATGTAAATAATAATCTTTCATAATATATTAAAGGAATCAATATAGTCTCGATTCAACCAATCTTGACTAGAAAAATGCATGTTGGTAGATAAGGTAGGTGTATGGAATCTATGGTACTGTTGCTATATTATTATTATTATATTAATTAATCTTTTGCATTCGAAAATCTTGACTTGGGTTTACTAAAAAAATAAGAAATTCTCGAGTTTAAGCAACATTTAATTATTTTAATTCTCTTTGTATTGGATCACAATTGAATAAATAATAAAGTATCTTATGTCTTAAACAGTTATAACAAATATTTACATTTTAAATATTTTTACATTCAACTATTTTTATTTAAATTTTTATATTTATTTTAAAATTTTTATGATTTTTTTTAAAATTTTATGGATACATAATTAAAATTTATACGACAAAATTAATTAGGTACGTAAGAAGTATATTTGTGTATACTTAAATTTTTTTGTCAAAAATTTAATTTATCATAAATCATTAATTGAAAGATTTGTTTTAAATTTATAATAATGCCACCAGTAACAAATATGTATAATCATATGTGATATCGGATTTATCCTATTTTTAGTTGGAAAAAAGTCATCTTCCCAAACACATGAAAAAATAGTTTTATCTCTTATCTCAGTAATATTGTCACTTTCGGTGGTCTCAAGAAGGAATGCCCAAGGATTAGAGTTAAGTCTTTGAGTACGCAAAGTCAAACTCAACGCGGCCCCACATGGTTTAGATCAGAACCGTTGGATGATCATCTACGGAGGAATGGGTAGAAGAAACTCGAAAGCTGCAAACCGACCAACAAAACGTGGGACGCAAAATTCTGGGGCTTGCCTATCTAGAACAAAAAGAAAGATGGGAACATCTTGAAACATTATTGGAGCGTGCAATCCAAACGAGTTAAAAGGCGCCTAAAGAGACATCACCCTGGACGTTATTCCCGGGCAGTTTCGGAGGCAGCACATGATTGGATAAATATTCCTATCTTGGTTGTTACACGACTTTAAGATAGATTTAGGTGGTCAAAGTACATTTGCAAACCTACGTTACAGTACTCTTTTACACGGGACCCACCAGGCTTACTTAGCCAAATAATATTGTTTTATTTACATTCCCTGACTTAACCTACGCCGCGTGTCAGATTACATAAGACAGTGTTTGTTTTTTTTGTGTTGTCATTGTCTTTGTCTCCATTATCCGACACGTTCAGAAGTGGCCCCTCAATCCAACACGTGTCTTTCATATGGCTTCCAATTCTTCGACGTTTTTTAAAATAATTTTTTTTAATCTTATTGGTTCTGTAAATTATCTATTTGCTTTGATAAAGGAAAGAGGCGTAAAACATGGCTTGACTCGTAAACTTATAAGAGTTTGCTGGTTAAGGACTGTAGGAGGAGAGGGTTGCGTAGGTGGGCTTCTTGCTTTCAAGCCGTCTTTCTCGACAATTTTTTTGTTTCTTTTGGATTACTATCATATTTTCTTGGTCTTGGTCTTCTTAGTTTCAAACTCCTTATAGACTATCTCTCTTTGAAAAAATTCCATCTAGAGACAAGAGATTACTCTTGTTTTTGTGGAAGTTTTCACATTTTCTTTTTTATTTTTATCTGGGTTTTTTTAATAATTATTATTGGTGTGATGGAGGAGAGGTATGAGCCATTGAAGGAGCTTGGCACTGGGAATTTTGGAGTGGCAAGGTTGGTGAAAGATAAGAGGACAACAGAGCTTGTTGCGGTCAAATATATTGAAAGAGGAAAGAAGGTAATCTATTCTTCTAAAGATTATGTTTTCTTTGTTTGTGTTACTTCTTAGATAGTCTGAAATTATTGAAGATTGATTTTTCTCATTAAGCTTTGCTGAAAATGGAGAAGTTCTGTTAAGGCCGGTTTGAATTTTTATGATTAACATTTCTAAGTATCATATTAGTGTCAGTGTTGCCGTGGATCATATGCAAATTGTATCTGAACTGCCAGCACTTATATGAACATAATGTGTGTTATACAACTTAATTCGAATTAGGTGAAAAGATGGTCGTGTTTCCCAGGCTTTAATCTGGGCAAAATTATGGTAGGCGATTGGTTACTTAATGGCTGCGCAGAAACTAGATAGTGATTGGGTTTTGAATATGGAAAAGTGTTTATGTTTCATTTAGTAAGGAATATCTCCATTGTTCAATTGCCATAGAATGTGGATATGCTCTTATCGTTGGTGCCATTTCCTTGTATTGCAATGTGTGATTTACTTCTATTACAAATTCTTGCATCGAAGGGGCAAAATTCTGGAGTTTCATCAGTATAAGAAACGTAATTTGGTAATTGGTGCCAAAAAAGGAAAAAAATCAGGTCAAGACAAGTAGTTAATCTTCTGGCCTTTCATAGCAAGCTGTTTTGACTTTTTCATGTCAGGTGATCATGGTGCATTGGTTGAATTAGGCGTGGATTATGTCTTCAAAGACATTTTGGGGGATAGGACAGGAAGTGCCGGGCAAAAGTCTGACCATTAAATGGTGTTGATTTATATGTTCGAGCTAGCAGATAATATCGTGTTCATCGTTATTATAATCTATGTACTAATAATGGACTACAAATCTAGAGTGAAAGTGCAAGTTTCTGACCTTTTCTTGCGGGGGTGAATAGACTCTCTTACCTAATGAAGTTATTGACACGTTTCTATTTTCTTGAGAAGAAAGTTGTGTTGTTGAAAATTGCCAAGCTGCCTAAGTTTACTTTTTCTTAATAAAGAACAACTCTATGAGATGAAAATTGAAATATTATACTAATATTTGCCAAGCTACCTAATGTTGTACAAGTAAGACGATTGACATAATCACATTGCATGTCCAGAGGTACTACTTTATGACTTGTGCTGATTTCAGATCAAATTGAAAATTCAATTTGTTGCTGCCATTTATGAGATGAAAATTTGGCTTTCCAAATTGTTTAGGAATGAAAGCCTAGAATAACTTGTCCCTGCTATTTACAGTTGTTCACATATTCAGCCTCTCAGTTTCCTATTTCCGAAAACTTGATTTCTTGCACTAAAACAAATTAAGGATGGCAAGATGAGGGGTTTAAGCTAATCGTATTATTTTGGTGGCAATGAGAAAATAATTCATTTTTATGTTTGTGCTGAGGAAGGGTTGGCTATGATGGTTAAAATGACCATCGGTATCTCTATATATACATTTGAGAAGCATATTTTAGTTTCAGTTTTGCATTTGCCGATGACGTTCTGGTGGGAACAGTTTTCTGATGGAAAATTTTTGAACTTAAGAATCACTGGAAAATGGTATCTATTTTAACATCTATATGTTGAGCAGTAAATGAAAGACAAGTAAGGATGTAACATTGTTGGTTTCCTGTTATGTTTATTGTGCATACATGGCCACTGGCCTGATCATTTTGATGCAAACATTTAGCCATTAATTCACGAATCTTTGTGTTGAATTATGACTGCCATCTAAAGGAAAATTAAAGTTACTCATGTTCATATGGTGAATGTCTGGCTCCAAGTCCAAGGTATTCGTATTCTTCTTGGCATAATTTGTGATGTTATAATCTTCCTTTCTGCTGCTACCGTAGAAAGGGACTGTCTTTCTTTCACTGTTTTCAGCAATGGGCATGATGTTTGTGATTAGTTTCAGAACTGTATTTACATTTCAGTATCCTAAGTCATTTGGTTCTCTGTGAGCAACAGTGTGTTGCATTTTGAATGCATCAATTTCATATCATTTTCCAAGTCCTTGATATACTAATTTACTATGATTTCTGTTTTTGGTTTCAGATTGATGAAAATGTTCAGAGGGAAATCATTAACCACCGATCTTTAAGGCACCCAAACATTATCAGGTTCAAAGAGGTGAGAAATTGATTTTTTTAAATATTAGCAATTTGGTTAGAATTTCAGGTTCGAACAATAAATAGTTAGGCCTATATATTGGGGCATTTAGAAGAACATTTCTCGTTTCTTGACTCGGTTTGTCACCACTTCATAACAGTAGTAGTTTGAAACTTAGTGTTTTGCACTGAGTATCTGAAGTTCTCTGCCCTAAGTTTATTCTTGTTGACCAATTTTATGAAAGTGTTAAAAGCTCTGGCTTGCCGCTCCTTATCAATTTCTAAGCTTGTTCGAGGAGATTAAACAGTGCCCTGGGCAATACGGACACAACATCAGTTACTTTCCTTTTACTTGTTACATTGTTAATAATCATTAACGATATATATATATATATATATATATTTTGGACAATTATCTCATTAAAGATAATTGCCTGTTCATTTAAAACTGACTTAAATCGGTAGATAAAATCCAAAGTCCACACATTTCTCTGCAGGTTTTATTGACTCCAACACATTTAGCTATTGTCATGGAGTATGCTGCTGGTGGTGAACTCTTCGAGAGAATATGCAGTGCAGGTCGATTTAGTGAAGATGAAGTGAGTTTATATATCCTTATTCAACATGTTGAGCTAATTCTTCTCCTGTTAATTTGCGTGGAAGTTGTGTGAGGTAATGTTTACTTAAAATATTTGTTTGTGGGCAGGCAAGATTTTTCTTCCAGCAGCTAATATCCGGAGTCAGCTACTGTCATTCCATGGTATGGTATATGAATAACTTTTCAGATTTTGTATGATAGTCACCTTTCTTACCTCATTCATTACTTGTGCTGTAGCAAATTTGTCACAGAGATCTGAAACTGGAAAACACACTTCTGGATGGAAGTCCAACACCACGTCTTAAAATCTGCGACTTTGGTTACTCCAAGGTTAATTTTTAAATTTGAAATAATCCCTATATGTTATACATCTTTGATGTATTCTACTGTTCTTATTCTAGTTTATAATTAATTCGTTGCTTTCTTTGTTGGTGATGCAGTCTGCTGTGTTGCACTCACAACCAAAATCAACTGTTGGAACACCAGCTTATATAGCCCCGGAAGTCCTATCACGAAAGGAATATGATGGAAAGGTATAAATTTTCTGTTTGCTAATCAAATATCACTCAGAAAGTCAACCTGGGATTCGTCTGTTTTACTTATGGAGCATAAATTTGTGCTCATTGCAGTTATGCTGTTAAGGTACCTACACAAACACACACACGCACACAAACACTTATAACACTTGCTGAGTTGCTGTACAGAACCTTGTATCTCATATCTCCATGCACCTGAGTAGCATATGTTAATTTCAGTTAGCGATCTAGTCAAATTCCTCTATCAATCTTCCCAAAAAAAAAAAAAAAAACCCCTGTCACAATATTGATGCTTTCAATTTGTAAATAATAATTAAGTGATCTCTACTCTTATTATTTGATGGGTAATTTCATCGTCTACTAGTTGTAGATTGCAGATGTTTGGTCCTGTGGTGTGACATTATACGTGATGTTGGTAGGAGCATACCCCTTTGAGGATCCTGAAGATCCTAGAAATTTTCGTAAGACCATTGGTGTAAGTTCTGAACTCTGTTCTTCAGTTAGATGACATTATCATTTCCTTTTGTTTTGGTTTTTGTGTTTTTTTTTTTTCAAACTGTGAAGTTGAATCATTTACATTTTAACAGAGAATAATGAGTGTCCAATACTCCATACCGGACTATGTGAGGGTGTCTGCAGATTGCAGATATCTTCTTTCCCATATCTTTGTTGCCGATCCTGCCAAGGTATCATTCTTTTTCCTTTTTGTAAATTTTGCATTTGTTAGAATACTCTGCACACTATTTTTCTGCGTTTTACTCTCACCATTTTGACAGAGGCACACACAAACTCTGATTAAAAGAAAAAGCCTGCCTCTTCTGATTTGAATACCAAGTATCTATCAGTATTATAAAGGAGCAAAATTTACCCTTTAATTAACAATATTGCTGCAAATTGTGTTATCATGATAACTTGAAGTATCTCCTTTCTTACATTGTTCCAATGATGTAACTATTTGTATGCTGATTCTTCTAATCTTTGCTAAAGAGGATTACCATCCCAGAGATTAAGCAGCATCCTTGGTTTCTGAAAAATTTACCAAAAGAGCTGGTTGAAATTGAGAAAACAAACTATGCGGAATCAGAACGTGGCCAACCATCTCAAAGTGTTGAAGAAATAATGCGTATCATACAAGAGGCAAAGACACCGGCTGAAGGAGCCAAAGTTGGTGAACAAGCTGCTGCTGGGTCATCAGACCCTGATGATGCTGAGGCAGATTTAGAATCTGAGATTGATGTCAGTGGTGATTTTGATGCCCCTATGTGAGCATGGCCTTTGCAATTGCTTCAAGAAGATTTGTTATTTCTAAGCTTGTAGTATTTTTCGGGTTACAGTGTTGATACGCTTTAATCAGACTGGAAATGCTGTACAGCAGACTTACAGTAGAGTGTGTTGCCTTGCAGGCAGCAAGAAACTTTTGTGGGTATCATATAATCAATTGCTGTCCCATATTGTAAATTTCACACTTTGTGAAACATCTTGCATAAGCATAAACGGATTTCAAATCTTGCATTATTTTGTACTCCTTTGAACACTAACAATGTTACAGTTTATATTTTGTAACCAGGATGTAATTTTGCACTTTGCTGAATGCCTGACTGATGTGTTGCTCCCTTGTTTACCTCTGATTAGCGACTTTTGCCAGTCCCTTTAATTCCCCTTATTGCAAGTTATTAAGTCTAGTCTCCCCTTCAATTTCCAGTTTCAGGTATGAAAACAGGTCCACCACGCACAACATACCAAGACATATTTCCACCAAACCTGTGAAGGGGCCGTCCTGATGCTTTTGGCCATGGTCTCTTTTAGGTGAAAAGGATCCATGACTCTGGAAGGAGTGCTTTGCTTGGTGGTCTAAATTAAAAGGTATACTTCTCTCGACTCAGTGCAATATTTTGTAGAAATTAGTGAGGCATTCTAAACGCAACTTACCCATCATAACTATAAGCATTAAGGTTCCTGTCTGAGTATCGTGCATATGCCAGAACGGTAGCAAACAAATTATGTACGAGGATGAAGCTCATGTTCTAATTTCTAATAGCTTAACCCAGTCCTTATCCATCAAAACTTTGGTTGCAAATTGCAATTCTGTGGAAAGGTATGTTTATGATATGTTGAGAGCCTGTAAGAAATGCAAACCATGAATCAACATATGCTTGCCTATCCCATTCATAAATAGAGATTCCAAAGATAGTGCTGCACTACCGTTGTAAGAAATAGAGATTACAAAGATAATTCATTACATTTGTGGACCCTTTTAGTCCATAATTTCCAGTGGTGGGATCCAATTCTTCCCAGTGTCTTAGACTTAGTCAAATGAATCGCCCCATGTTTTCAGTTTTGGAAGAGAATCAAAGCGAATGGAACGAAAACAACCCAACTCAGCCCACACCTAACATGCAAAACATTACAAAAAAATTCGAAGTCAAAGTCTGTATATTTTTTTAATGTTGTCTGAAACTGTTATACCATTGACTTCCACGAACCAGCAGGGACAGATGCTTCGTAGCTTATTCCACACAGCTTAAATTCCTCACAAGATTGATCAAAGGGAAATTTTTTCTTTTGAAAAAGTGATATTTTATTGAAATCTCATAAACTAGCAATCTAGCATACCATGGTAAGTTTTCAACTATTGAAAGACTTCGTATAGCCATAAAAAGACTAGCTGTAGAGAATAAAAGTCAACAATTACAAAAACTTTAGAGAATGAAAGTCAACAATTACAAAAGTTGTCCACAACTCGATAACTAGTTGGCAGTACCTACTCTCTACTATGTCCTCCATAGACATAAGCCTAAGCTTTCCTACAGCAAAAAAGCAGACAGCAAATTCGCCATCCTCCATAATAACACCAAATTCCCGTTTTCCTGTTTTGACTACATTCTTCGATTTGCAATCAAAATTTAGCTATCTAGCTTTCTTTATTTCTTTGTTTCTTTTCCTGTTCATTGATGACTTTTAGCTGCGATAATTTATGCAACAGTGTGGTGTGGAAATCTTTAGACAAGTAGCGCGATCCTTCATCAATGGAACAATCAAAATCCACAAAAGTTTATATTAAAATATAATTAAAACTTTGATTTTATGGATATATATCATGCCTACATAAAGTCGTCGAGGCTAGCTAGATTTGCCATCGTAGTACGCTAGCTAGTGTTTAATGGCGAAAAGGTTAGATATCAATGCATATCGGTTTCACCTTCCCCCTTCTCCATCCGGTAGCTACATATCTTTCCTTTTAAAGTTCGACAATTAGAACATTTCATGCAGGGATCAATGGCTTTAGAGTATCTCACCCTTCTTCAAATTTTAAGAAGTACAAAAACAAGAAATATATACATGCATATTTTATATATTTTATTTATACCAAAATTATTTTATCGAGAATAAAATTATGTAACTAAAATAGTAATAAAAATATGGTATTAAGAATTTATAATCAAGAGAAAAGAGAATATGTATGCAAGAAATATTTTCTCCTCGTAGTCATAGATGGCCGGTGAGGTAGGGTAGTGGTACCTATATATATGGATTTGATTATATAATACATACACACTTATGATTCAACATTCAACAATATATATTAGATTTATCATTTATATTTTGGTGCATTATCAATATATTTATCTATTATCATTTAATCATAGAGTAGTATCATTTCATAAATATTTATCTATTATCTTCTTAGACGCATAAGGGAGCTACTTCATTTAGATTGGGACTGCCCATTATCTCACTTTCATTGCTACTTCATCTACATGTCTTTGATTGTATACCAACTTGTGTTAGTTCTATTTTATTGGCAGACATTTTGAATATCTCAAGACCTAGAAAGATGTAATCGGTTATTTTAGTATTTCATCCATTATATATATATATATATATATATATAAATTCAATACTCATAATTTTATTTTTAAAAATTTTTAATTTTAAAATTTATTTATTAATGAAATGATAATATATATTTAATTAAACTCAATCTAGTTAAGAATTTGTATTGATGTATATCATGTATGTGCCAATCAAGGATCCCGGTAATTTAGATAACTTATCATATATGTCAACTCAATTCGTTTATTTAATTAAGCCTACCATTTTTGAATAATATGGTGTGTGACTGTGTTCGGAATTTATATCTACATATCTCCTACCTATAGCTTTGGATCATTGCTTGCGTAAAAACAGCTCCCACATGTATTTTTCAACACATTTTCCAATTTTATAGGAATTTTAACAATCTTGTTAGGGATAAAATATTTAAGAAGCTAGTATATAGGAACCAAATTATGCTCAATAATTAAGATCGATATTTATCGGTTTTGTTCCACACCTTACCACCAATTTGCCACCAAGAAAAGCAATTTTGTTTTAAAATTTTAAAAATTAAGCATAGTTAATGAAAATTCTCAGTCAAACTAATTTGAATCCTACTTTTCAAAAAGAAAAAACTCATTTGAAACCTTTACGAATGATATATATATATATATTTCTATCAACATTCTTTAAGGTACTATACTGCTATAAACTAATGATATATCAGTGATGCAAGTTGATTAAAGGATTCCATATATATCAAAGGATATATATTATTAGTAAAGGAATATAAAGAATTTTATGAGTAAATGATGACATGCCGGAAGTATGTTGATTTCGATGAAGAAAACCAACACAATTCTTTGAGTATTTGGTCTATCCGTGGAGCTGTGGAGTTAAAAGTGAACCACAAGTGACTACAATCCCGCAATGTGAAAATGAGTAGGCTAGCATCTGCCTAATAAGTCAAAGAAAGCTAAAAAGTTACTGTGCCAGACTATTGGCGCTTTATGGGAAAAGGAATAGGAAGAGGAGAAAGGATGGGGTGGGGTGGGTGGGGGGTGGTATTTTTGCGTATCCTACAAGCCCCAATCCGCTATATATATATTAGGTGGCGAGCTAACCCAAAATAAGAGCACATTTTCGGTGAAAGAAAGAAAAGAAAAAGGGGAGAGAGGAAGAGAGTATTGAAAATGGAGGCTAGGCCATTGGCTTTCATGGTTCTGGTGGTGGTAGCTGGAGTTGCAGCTACGTGGGAGGTTAAGATGGCTGGTGCAGAACTCAGTGATGCTCAATGCAAGGAGGAAAGGAATCTTGGGATTAATGCTTGCAAGCCGGTGGTCTACGGGAAGCTTCCATCCCCGGAGTGCTGCCAGCGCGTAAGGGTTACCCATCTAGAATGCGTGTGTCCAGTGATCAGCCCCCAGCTCGCTGCCCTCATCGATATCAACCGCGCCGTCCGCCTCATCGAAGGCTGCGGTAGAAGGGTCCCTCGCCACTACAAGTGTGGAAGTAAGCCCTCTCTTCTTTCTTTACATACATACATACATACATAATCATCGATATGTCTGCACACACGCACATCCAAGTATACATAATATTTAATTTAATTGGCTTGATAGTTGATACATGCACTTGTTGATTTCCTCATTTTTGTTTCTTTTGGTTTTTGCAGGTATCACAACTCCGTGAAATTGGTCCAGCTTGGATATCCATATCTTTCTACTGTTATGTTTGGATCTAGGCGTCAGCCTTTCTAAAAGAAAAATAAAAGAATAATGGAGTTTTCAGCAATATATGTAACTGCTTGCATATTGGCTAGAAATATGTAAGACACATAGGAGATGACTTAATATGTACTTTCAATTAATGTTTAATGGAGCCAATATATTAAAATGAGTGTTAGCTTAATTATTGAGTTATTTTACGTTACCGTTTAATTTTATAATAATAATAATGGGAACAATAAATATCAAGCTTGTGGCTCGATGCTAAAAAACATAGCCATTTCCGACTAAAGCTTTTTTTGAATGTTCTTGTAGAACTTCCGATAAAATTTTTTTATAAAATTATTACGATTGAGAATTAATAAAAAAAAATATAATAAAAAATAAATATATTTGATGTCAAAATTTCCAATAAAAACTTGGACCGATAATTCTCACTTCAAACTAACAAAGTTTAGTTAAAATTTTCGATTGATATTTCTTTTTTGGTATAAAAGGAATGAAATATAAATATCATGTCAAAGCTTAAAAAAATTGGAATTTGATGCCATTTTTAGGATTACTTCTCTGACAAAAGTGCAAAATATTCATACTAAAACTAAAACTAAAACTAGAATACTTGTGACAGAAATCAAACCAATGAGCAACCTCTGCCATATAAAATTGATAGTTGAATTAGACAGACAAGGGAGGAAAAAAAAAAAAACAAACAAACTTGATCAATAATTCACAAGTCACAAGAAAACGAAAGATTAAGCTTGACTTGCTTCACATCCTTCCAAAACGACATGTTGAAGAACAAGTCAATGCAAACTATACTTCTCAGTATTTCGGGCACTACTGCTAGGATGAGTCCACCTGCTTTGTCTCAAACTGAATGCTATCTCACCAAAAAAAGAATTTTCTTTCTCATAGTTCATAGCTAGATAATAATTAATCATCAAGTCCACATCATGGTGTGACATTTGGTAAGCATAATAATGGGATTTACTGAAAAAATTTCTCCGCAAAGTATCATAAGTTCTCACAAATTAATCATGAATGTGGCAGTTTGGTACTAATAGTCCAAACACCTTCAAGTTTGTTGGATTAAAACCTATCCTTTTATTTTGCCTAACAGGCTATATAAGTTTTCAGGACCATTGATTAATTAATTAATTAATTACTGTATAATTTACAGTAAGAGGAACGAAAAATAGCTTAACGCCATGAGAAATCGATTAATTAGTGGACCATCTTTCACATTGATTTTAATCTTTAAAATTAAAAAAAAATCAACCAATTAAATTAAGTTAATGTGAAAGATCGTAATCCAAACATGTATTATTAAGTTTGACATTACTTAAATAGTCCACAAATCAAAAAAGATTAACCATTTAAATTAGAAAAATCATTCCAATATTCTCAAAGGACACCACGAAGACCCAAGTCAAGTGAAAAGACTCACTTTTCTTTTTGGTTTGCTAAAATACACTTTTAAACGAAAGTCGACCTCTTCACTGGGAAAGCCTTTCCCCAAAGTGTTCGTATTCGTATAAAAACAATGAATTCACACGAACATTGATTCGAGTTTATGAATACCAAATCACCTTACTTGAATTTACTACAGTAAACAATAATGGAAGAAATTTATTTATATATTTTATAATTAATTTTTTTTGAAAAACTGCACTTTTATTCACGTTTTATTGAAGTACACTATGAAACAGGAGGATGAAAGCATGTCTCCTGAAGAAACAATCAAAAAAAAAAAAAAACTGCAGAAACACAAAAAAATCATATCTTTTTATAGTATATTTAGAATTACTTGGTGTTACTCCAACATGAATTGCCTTTTTCTCTATCATTTTCATCGACATGAATGGCCCCTTTCACATGGTTTTGTCCCAGTTTTACAATATTTTTTCTGCTGTACGTAGCTCATATTTATGAGACTCCAAACGTATGGTTGTAATGGTTTCGTACTTTGGCTCCACCTGCCTATGTCGATTAAAAATCTATTGAAATGGAGGACTCTCTCGTGTGCATACGTCACTTTTCTGATTTTGTGGAAAAGATAAATGATATTTTCTAACACCATTGCTGCCCATTTTGATTTCTTCGACCCTTGAGTCATTTGGTCGTTTGGTTTTGGAGTCAATTTTTGAGTTGTTCAATTAGAAAAGAAAAGAGAAACTAAAGTGGCCTTAATGGTAGTTGATGTTGATGTATTTTTAAAATAAAAAATTATTTTATCTCGAAAGTTATGTTATTTGATAAAATAATATTTAAAAATTATGAGATAAATTAAAAAGATATTATAGTTTAAAAATTAAATATAAAAAGTTATTATTTTAAATTATAATTTAAAGATTATATTTTATTAAACGAATAATTATTTTTTCATAAGATGATTATTGAAATAATATTTTTATCTAAAAGTTGTGTCTGGTAAAATATAAAAATACCTTTTAACTAAAATAGTGCTTTAATGAAAGAATTATATTCTTGAAGAAAAGATACTTGCAAGTCTATATAAAAATTTGTTGCTAACCATTTTGAGACATAAAATAAAAAACAAAAACAAAAGCAAAAAAATCAAGAGTAAAAAAAGTATTATATTCTATTAACATAAACACTTAAATTTTCGTCAACTACAAAAACATCTAAATTTTTTATAATTTACTTGTAATCTACTTATTGTAGAAAGTAAGTTCTAAGGTAAAAAATCGACAAAATTAAACGTTGGCTTCATTATATTTCTAAGATTATTCGTATTATTTCTCTTTTACATATCAAGTCGTAAGAGCGAAATAAGTCTTAAATATAGCATCTATTTAAAGACTCGTATTGAAATCAATTTTACTGTTTTCTTGAATTCCATCTAAACCCCATTTGCTCCAATAGTTGATCGATAGTGGCATTTTTTATTGTCAAAATCAGCTTGATAACTTTCTCTTAAACAAAAAGAAATCATTTTGTGGAGAAAAACAAAAAGGAAGGGTGAAGTCCATAGGATTGAAGAACATGTATGAAAATTTTGACAAAACTATAGTTTAAGTTCCATAAGCTAGAAGAAGATTCAAAATGTCTTGCCATTCAAAGACGGACCGTTTTTTGAGGTTTCACTCTCACATTCAAAGTGTCTTCCTTGTCTCATCAACTTGACAAGGAAAAATAAGAAAAGGAAAGATGAATCGAAGCGAGCCAAAATTTGCCCAATTCATGTTCCGGGTAAATAGTTACTAGCCAACAAAGAAAGTTGACTCACCAACCTTCTCTTTCTTTTTCTCCTTTAATGAAATTTAATTAAATATTAATGATAATAATCCTTCATGAATACTACTCCTCAAGATTCTCCCCTGTTTTCACAGTCAACACCCTCCCCAAATCCAAAATCTCTATCTCATTTCACGATCCAAAGCTTCCGAATTCCTTCCTGGGTTTTTCTCTTCACCCCTTAATCTCAAATGGGTCGTAGGCCAAACGACCCAGAAAACTCCCGTTTCGCCTCTCTTGTCCTCCTGTTGGTGGCTCTGTTCTCCTGTGTTTTTGTCTATGCGGTCGTTTCTACACTCTTGAACCCCAATGTAAATTCTCAAAATTCCAGCTTTCAGTATCTGGAAGCGATGGCGAGTGGTGATTTGGGGGAAAGGAAGGGTGAGTGTTGCAGAGGTATTGAGAATTTGGAGCTGTGGGGTCCAGCTGTGAAGTGGGGGTCTGAGTTTAAGTTTAATTCCTCTGTAGAATGTTGTCAGGCTTGTAAGACCATGTGTAGCGGCAATGATGGGCCCTGCTTGTGTGATACTTGGGTTTTCTGTGGGAACAAGGAGGCTTGTGGGTCGAGATTTGGAGAGGTGAGCTTTTTGCCTTTTTCATTTTTGGTGGATTTTTAACGGTTTTTTTAGGCGAGTCTGAAATGCTGAATTGGATTGTTAGATGTTCTTAGTTGATTCACTTTACTTGATGTTTTTGGTCGGGGTTGTTTGACTTGACGTGGTGAATGCATTAGCGTGATTGAGAATTTACTTTCTCTTCCATTTGTTGTCTGACTATTAAAGTGTTGCTGCTGATTTACTTGGTCTATTGTTTAATGTGGTCAGAGCCTCAGTGGAGAATGAATAAAAGATCTTTGGATAAACATTATAATGTCATTTAAAGATATATAATTAAGGGGTGGTTATTCAGAAAGCTTTTGTTTTTGCTCAATAATCTCGGTTTATGTGGTTCATTTCTGAAGAAGTTTATTGTGAATGATCAAAGACAAAAGATACTGCTATTGCTGTTCAATCTCAAATTACCAAGTGCATTTTAAAATGAAGATTGGAGTGTTTTATTTGCATGCTTAGTCTCATTCTATTGTGGCTTAATTGGTGGTGCTAAAGGTGGTTTAATGATCTATCTGCTTTTGGTGCATAAAGTAAAGTGAATGTTATGTTAAATTTTGAATGGCAAGAGCTATAGTTTATATTTATCATTTTGTTCTTCCAGTGTTGGTTGAAGAAACAAAAGGACACTTTGGCCCCTGATCGGCAAGAGGCAGGTGAAACTGTTAGTTGGACTTCTGGGCTCATCTTCGGGAAAGGAGAGGTATACAACAAAAGCTTGATGAAAGTTCTTATATTTTCTTTTTCCATCTTTATGAAACTGGCTACATACTGATAATTGTTGAGTACTTTTTTTTTTTTTCTGTTGATTTTTTTTATAAGCATAGGTCTTCCTTAAACTTTGTATTGTTGAAATCTCATCTATTTATCATGATTCATGTGAGTAACACTTATCCAGCAGTGACTTCATTCTTGTGTCTTCTCTGTTCAGGGCATTGTTGAGATGGAAACTAAATATGGTACTCTTCATATAAAAGTGAGTACTTTTTGTTCTAGGATGCTATGCTTCTACTGTTTTTGACATTGTAGATACTTTGCATGAGTATCATAGAGTATGGAACTGTTAGTTACAACTCATTCAGAAGCTATTATCTTTTATATTGCTTCACCCTTTTTAGCCCCTTCTGCTTTTGCTGCGAGTTACAGTTCGAAGCAACTAAAAAGAAAGATGAATATTTATGATCTTAGGATTGTTACTTGTTAATGTGATTGGCATGTGCCATTTAGAATTTTTCTCCCTGTTTCTTTATTTTTTGTGGTTAATGAAGGTGATCCTTGTTGCGAATTCACCAACTCAATAAGAACTTCTCCATAAAAGATTTGGAGTTCAGCATAGGTGATAAAAAAAATACATTTAGGAATTTCAGGAAAAGTAATAGATTATTGCACTCACCAATTATTCGTTGTTTGATGCAGCTTTTTCCCGACTGTGCTCCATATTCTGTGGCCTACATTCTTGAGTTGTTAACATTGCGGCATTGCGCGGGTTGCCAAATAGATCGTGCTGAAAGCCGGGGAAAATATTGGGATTCAGAAGGAAATCACATAAAAGATGTAAGGAAATTTAAGAGCATCTACATGCTTCTTTTGGGGCTGCTGTTGTTATAAGATGAAGTGTTCTTGTTTCTTTTTCTTTTTCTTCCTTTTTGTCCTTTTTGGCCCCTGAACTCTGTTACAGAATTTGTGCTTTGGTTTAACTTGGAGTCAGCAACTTTTCATGTAGAGATTAAAGATAGATTGGCTACCTCACTGAACTAGGTATTGAATCCTAACTTAGGAAGGGGGATGTGTGGCGCTGATGGGCTTGAGGGATCCAAATAGATCTTCAGTTTTACCTTTCTCTTATTGCTCTTGTTCTTACCAATTTTGTAGCAATTCAAATGATGATACAAACACATCTCAAAATCCATCACTTCCCTGCTATTTACTTTCTTTTCCTGGAGGAGAAGATCATTCTTAAACTCGTAGTTTTTTTCTTTTTCTCCTTCCATCCTTATTAATTGGATTTTATCTTTTTTTCTTGCTGGAGAAATTCTTTCAATACTACTTTTAAGGAAAAATTATTTCTAACAAATCAATCATTACAGTAGGAAAAGATGTAGAGATGGTCCATGCATGTTTTTTCTTAGCCAATATGCTTCAAGCTATTTGAAGATTTTATATTTCTAATACCAAATTTCTCTCACAAATTTACAGGCTCCTTTTGGTCCCCCATTTGCCCTGATTCAAGGAACTCTTGAAGCCCAAGGAACCCCATTCAAAAAGATTCCAACAGAGGCTCGCCCTACCATAAGAAGAGGATCGGTTGCCTGGATTGGCTCTGGGCCAGAGTTCTTTATAAGCCTAGCGAACCACGAGGAATGGAAAAACTCATACACTGTATTCGGTTCTGTTCTTCCAGAAGACATGGAGATTGCAGAGAAAATCACGCAACTCCCAACCAAATCAGATGTTTGGAGCAACATCAACGTCTCTGTCTTACAAAAGCCTGTTCCCTTGGTTATGCGAAGAATGAAGAGGAGTCTCGGTGATCTTAATACAAATGTGAAATCAGACTGAACTGATATTATATATTTTCTTGTAATGTACACTATAGTATTCTTCAATTTTGTTCATACTTGCTTATCTTTTTGTACTCATTTTCCCTTCTGTTTCTTTCGAAGCAGAACACAAAAGTCCTTGGGTCATTTTGTTGTTCTCAGGTCTTTTCTTGATAAGTTCGAGAAAAGTGTTTGTAATTTGCAAAATAAAGTCACTCTATGATGAAGTTCAACAGGTTAATTGTGTATCAACAAATAATAAAAAAAAATAAGATTGGATTGTCTTCTTTGAAGCAACTCTCCCTTCTTTTCACAAAGTGAATGCTGGGTTATGGTTATGGGCTTATGGCAACATACAAAATATACTGAGCAGTTCTAAAGAATTTTTTAATAGCAATCGTCAGTGGCGATTGCAATGCCAATTTGGGTTTTGTAGAGTTCTCTTCTTCTTAGCTGATGATCTTACCCTCAAAACTAGGAAAAGCTGGAACCAGTGATAAGTGCCCAGTGCCTAGTGCCCAGTGCCAAGTGCCAAGTGCCAAGTGCCAAATTAGCTCAAAACGACAGCGTTTCATTCATACCGTTGACTGGGAACAGTTCTTGCTAGGTTGGTGTTTAAATCCATCCTCCTCCTCTCCCCCGTCTTCCGCCCCAACGTCCCCGCCCTTCTTCTTCCCGCCAAACCCTAGCGCTAAAATGGTCTTGAAATTCCACGAACAAATAGTCTCCGACCTCCTCCAAGACCCAAACGGCGGCCTTGTAATCCTTTCTTCCGGCCTTTCCCTCCCTAAACTACTCTCTTCTTTCCTCTCTTTCCACTCCCAATCGAACGGCTCCCTCCTCCTCCTCCACTCCCCTCAATTCTCCTCCTCCCTCAAATCCCTCCTCCTTTCCCTCTCCCCCAACCTCCCTCTCTCAGAAATTACCGCCGACCTACCTTCCTCCAACCGCCTCTCGCTCTACTCCTCCAATCGAGTCCTCCTCCTCTCCCCTCGTATCCTCATCGTCGACCTCTTAACCCAAAAGGCCCAAACTTCCTTAATTTCCGGTGTCATTTTCCTCAACACCCATTCGCTCTCCGAAAGCTCAACTGAATCTTTCATTGTGAGAATCATCAAAACATTCAATAAAAATGCTTCTGTTTACGCGTTTTCAGACAAGCCTCACTCTATGGTTTCTGGGTTCGCGAAAACGGAGAGGATAATGAAGAGTTTGTTCATTAAAAAGCTTCATCTTTGGCCGAGGTTTCAAGTGAATGTATCGGAGGAATTGGAGAGGGATCCGCCTGAAGTGGTGGATATAAGGGTGCCGATGAGTAAATACATGGTGGGGATTCAAAAGGCGATTGTGGAAGTCATGGATGCTTGTTTGAAGGAAATGAGGAAGACTAATAAGGTTGATGTGGAGGACCTGACGTTGGAGAATGGGTTGTTTAAGTCATTTGATGAGATTGTGAGGAGACAATTGGATCCCATTTGGCATACTTTGGGGAAGAAGACGAAGCAGCTCGTTTCGGATTTGAAGACTTTGAGGAAGTTGTTGGACTATCTTGTTAGGTACTAAAGAAAGAAACCCTTTTCTTTCTATTTCAAAATTTAAGTTAATTATGGTTTGTAATGCATTTTAGTTGTGAGTTTTACTATGAATTTGGAAATTGGTTTTTTATATTATTTATTTCATGGTAGGTATGATGCGGTGAGTTATTTGAAGTATTTGGATACGCTTAGAGTGTCAGAGAGTTTTCGGTCTGTTTGGATATTTGCAGAGTCCAGTTATAAGATATTTGACTATGCAAGGAAGCGAGTTTATTGTTTTTCAAGGTCAGATGGAACCAAAATTAATAAGCCTAGTAAGAACGTGTCTGGCAAAAAGAGAAAATTGAAGGAGGATGGTAGTATTAACGAAGGAGGTGAGTGTATTCATTCTGCTGTTTGTGTAATTTGGGTTTTATTGTGAATTTCTACACAATGTCATGCCCAAAACAAGAGTTGCATTTATATGCCGTAACCTTCTGTCGTTTACTTGTGCATGTAGCAATTGCTGGTACTTCATCAACAGGTACAAGTAATGGAGTTGTTCTCGAAGAAGTTTTGGAAGAGCCTCCAAAGTGGAAGGTGTTACGTGTGAGTAAGTGAGTTCCATCGTCTGTGCTGTCTGTTTGCTGTGTTCACTTCTGGTCTTATACTCTCTCCAGGCGCTTCAATTTTGTGATGATATTTCTGCTTGCAGTTAACTTACTTATGATGGTCTTCTGTTTGCTGTTGTTCTCTTCTATAACTTAAATATTTTATTACAGGAGGTTCTTGAGGAGATAGAAGAGGAAAGACAAAAGCAAGCATCATCAGAAGAACTTCTTTTGGATGTCGGAGAGGACAATAATGGAATTGTTTTAGTGGCATGCAAAGATGAGCGCTCGTGCATGCAACTTGAAGATTGCATTACTAACAGCCCACAAAAGGTTTTGTTTTCTCTTTAGTAAATGCAATAAACCTCTATTTATATGTTATATTAGTGCTGTTTTAGTTATTAAGGTTTTCATTTGCGTAGTTAAAATTGACACTGCATATTTTCTTTTTAAGGTCATGAGGGATGAATGGGAGAAATACCTCTTAAGCAAAGTAGAACTCCGTAGTGTGCAAACATCTCACAAGAAAAAACCTAAAAAACCTAAAACACCTAAAGGTTATGGGATTCTTGATGGTATTGTTCCTGTTACGTCTGCCCAAAATGCAGAACCTAGCAGTGCATGCAAGCAGGAACATGAAGCGTTGTTAGCAGCGGCATCAGAATTAAGAAGAAACCAGACTAAAATGGAAAATGATGCTGCAGATGATCCTGAACCTCAAGTTGGCAGCCGAGGACATGGGAAAGGAAGGGGAAGAGGAAGGATTAAAAAAGGCCCTGCAAATACATGGTGTTCTAGGAATAAAGATGGCTCTCATAGCACTGAGGCAGCAACAGATGATAGACCTGAAATTTCTGTTTCAGAAAATGAAGGTCATAGAAATGAAATTAACCCTACTATTGGCAATGGGCTTTTTAGGAAGCATATTGACAGGATTGATGATACGAAAACTGACAACTCTAAGCAATTACCACCTGTCCACTTTCATGCTCTGGAGAGAGATCAGCCTATACTAGATGTGTTGAAGCCCTCTGTAATTATTGTTTACCATCCAGATACGACTTTTGTTAGGGAAATTGAAGTCTACAAAGCAGAGAATCCTGGAAAAAGGTTGAAGGTCTATTTTCTTTTCTATGAAGCTTCTACTGAAGTCCAAAAGTTTGAAGCAAGTATTCGTAGAGAAAATGGAGCATTTGAATCCTTGATCCGGCAGAAATCAATGATGATGATTCCTGTTGATCAGGTATAATATTCTGTAGTTATCTGGCACCAGAAGAGGGGGCTACTATGAAATTTATTCCTTTTGGGTAATTAATGATTGATAAACTTCATGATGCTATGTGTAAAAATTATTGGATAATAGACTGAAGTATTTAGCATATAATCTGAAGGAATATTGTTGTTTATTTTTTTAAAAAAAGTATTGATTACTCGTGTCTTTGCCTTCTTTATGCATACCCTATTTTATTCAGGATGGGTTCTGCCTTGGTTCTAATTCTTCCTCAGACCTACAAGGTTCAAGTTCCCAGAACTCAATCACTAGAAAGGCAGGTGGAAGAAAGGAAGCTGAGAAAGAAAAGCAGGTGGGTGATATTGTTCCTCTTCTTAGCATTGTCCCTTGTTTGCTTGCTGGAAAATATGTTTCATTTCTTATTTGCCTTGTCTGCAGGTTGTAGTGGACATGAGGGAGTTCATGAGTAGTCTTCCAAATGTGCTCCATCAGAAGGGCATGCGCATAATCCCAGTTACCTTAGAAGTTGGAGATTACGTTCTCTCACCACTTATTTGTGTTGAGAGGAAAAGCATTCAAGATCTTTTTATGAGTTTCACATCAGGCCGCCTTTACCACCAAGTGGAGACTATGGTTCGTTATTATCGAATACCAGTTCTTCTAATTGAGTTTTCACAAGACAAAAGCTTTTCATTTCAGGTAACCTCAATTAAATCTTCTGTGATGGTGGAATATGATGAAAAAAACGCCAGCATATTAGCCTTTAATGTTTATTTGACGTGTTTATGCAGTCTGCAAGTGACATTGGGGATGATGTAACACCAAATAATATCATATCCAAACTGTCATTACTTGTTCTGCATTTTCCCCGCCTACGAATCCTCTGGTCTCGCAGCTTGCATGCAACTGCTGAAATATTTGCTTCTCTTAAGGCAAATCAGGATGAACCTGATGAGGCAAAGGCAATGAGAGTGGGTGTACCCTCCGAAGAGGGTTTCATAGAAAATGATGTTAGGTAAGCTGTGCGGTCATTTTCTTTTGGCTTTGATATATCTTTCAGGGTAAGAATTTTGCTGACTATTTTCCCCTATTACAGAGCTGAGAACTACAATACATCTGCTGTTGAGTTTCTGAGACGACTTCCAGGAGTGACAGATTCTAACTACAGGGCTATAATGGATGGATGTAAGAGCTTGGCCGAACTTGCACTTCTTCCTATGGAGAAGCTAGCTGAACTAATGGGTGGTCGGAAAGCTGCTCAGACTCTAAGAGATTTCCTTGATGCAAAGTGTCCAACCTTGTTGTGAATTGTGACCCATCATTTGAGTCACAAGTAGTTCATATTTTTTCCCCATTTTTTTTCGTTGTATACCGAAGAGTTGATTCGATAATGGTGTTTTAATTTATTTTTGACTCAATAAATGGCTTTTTGATGATGTACCGCTGTTCTAAATATCCCCATTTATTTCTTTGGTCGAGGGAAAGGAAATGCAGGTTCTTAATGCCTGGGGTAATGGCACTTGGTCTATATCTTTTAGACGTAATATGTATTCATGGGAAACGAGGCTTATAAAGAAATCCTTCTTAAGCTATCTTGTGTGGTTCTTGTTCCTAGCAAGGGCAATAAGCTTATTTGGAAACGTAGCCCCAAAGGGGCATTCTTGGTGAAGACTTTCTGCTCTTCGTTAGAGCATAGATCATAGTGAGCGCAAAGTCTGGTTTCACTTTATTTGGAAACTGTCAATTCGTCTCAAGATGCAATGTTTTTTATGGCTACCAATGCGAGACTCGATCCCCACCAAAAGCTTCCTAAGCTCACGCGTGGTCTGATTCAGCATTAAGCAATTGCGTTGTGTCTGGTGCAGTCTAGTATGAAGAAAATTGTTCCCATATTCTCTTGTCAATGTAGTTGCTACTGGCTTGTTTGGGGGCTTGTTATCAAATGGTAAGGGGTTTCATGATCTCCTCTCAACAAGGTTTCTTCCTTTTTTTTTTTTTCTTCGGTCATGGATCGAATATGCTTTTACAAGGATATCGCAAAGCGCTGGTTGATTGTGTGCAACTCAACACTTTGGCATATGTGGTTGGCACGCAACAATTCTGTTTCTAACAATAAGAGATGGGGTAGTAAGGAAATTTTATTTCTGATAAGGATGCGTACTTTTAATTCGTGCTTGTGATGGTGAAGATGCGATGGATGATATTGAATGGTGGATGGAATCATTGAGCTCCAACACTAGGCGGACAGTTCTCCACTATCGATTGTCAGAAGGTGAAGACTCCGTAAGAAGTAAACCTGATCTTGCAGGATATGGAGTGTTTTTTCATTTGGTCCACTTAACATCCATGACTTTAATTATACGGAGTTGATGGTTATTTTTCACATTCTATGTCTATTTTCTTCTTCTTCCTTTGCAGGGTCATCTCTAACCATCGAGTCGAATTCAAAAGTGGTGCTATCATGGGTAAACAAAGTTGACCAAAAGCCTTGGGATAAATGACTCATCTTCCATGAAATTGACGCGGTATAACTCTCTCTTAGTGAAGTCCCCTTTGTGCACATACTAGGAGAGGGCAACGCCTTCTGCAGAGTCCTTGGCCAAATTTGGCGTTGATAAAAACTCTATGTTTGATACTTGGTGATGATTCTCCTACTCTGGCCGGCAGTGTGGTCCTGCGGTGTGGCTGCTATTTTTTGTCAATGCTTGTTTCTTAATTAGTTGTTTCTGCCCGTAGTTGTTCCTTTAATGTTAGCCCCCGTTAGCGGCATTGTGTTTCTGCCTGTGGTTCCCTATTTATTTGTGGCTCTTTGTTCTTAGGCCGCCAAGCCTTATTTAATGGGCACGGATAACAACCACGTGTAGCTTCATTTTGTATGCACATACTCCTAACTTTCGGTCTGTCGTTATGGGCGGACCTAGCTCACTGACACTTACCGGTGATTCTAATACAAATTTAATTGATTGGCTGAGAAAAAAGAATTATTAGAGGTGAACATTAATTAGTAAAAACAGATTGAAATTGGTTGAATTCGATTAATTTAATTTAATTTAATTTTTTTCAGTATTAATTAATAATGTAATATGAGAGGTGAACATTAATTAGTGTAAATTGAAATAACTAATCGAAGGCAAATACTTTATAAATATGATCAGTTTTTACTAACTATTTTGATCAGTTTTCAATATTCAGAATTTACAGCCGAATTGATAATCAATAATATATTTTTAAAAATATTATATATAAATTAATATTATTAATAAATATATAGTTAAACTAAAATTATTTAAGCTTTAATAATAAATAACTCACTGAATCGGATTTGAATTTGCATTAGTCTTACCAGAAGGAGCCATAGGTAGAAGTTGGCATGCATAAGTCCCAAGCCATTGAAGCGTCGCACTTGGTTTGGTTTGCAACCCCACCGTTGTATCATTGCCACTGCTAAATTGCTAGTATTACTTCGGTTTTCAATGGTAACCAAGCTTTTATGCAATGTAAAGTGAGGAACACAACACCGACCAATTTTATACATAAAATTCCACACACAATCTCCCAAACAGACTACTTTTTTTTATAAAAAAAAAATTAATTTCATTTCACATCAAGAGCAGGGGAGACCCCTGAATATACAAGTCACTGTAACCCGACTATGGAGGCATCAGCCTGGGTACAGTTGACAGCAACCTGGCCAGCAAAAACGCTGCCAGAAATAATGCCCTGTTCAACTTTACAAAACACACACCCATCAACCCCAATTACAACCACCCCATCCGAACCCCCCAATAAATAAAGTCAAAGACATGGAGTACGAATAAGAAACACAGCCAGTTGGCCTGTTCCTCATCTTGCTACTCCATGCATTCTGTTGATAAAAACAGACTACTTTTTCAGTAACGAAAGGAGAGTTATTTATAATTACAAAAGATCTCTCCTTTCCAGACACAAGAAAAAGGAAAAACAAACTCAATATATAACTATTCTTAACAGGATCAAGGTCCAGCAGTTGGCTTATGCCATAAAACCATTAATTACATCTGTAAGCACCGCGAAATTTATTAGCAGACTCGAGCCTTCTCCTCAACCTCTCTGATATGGCAAAGGCTAGCTCTAATGACTGTGATGCATTCAACCTAGGGTCACAATGCGTGTGATACCGAGAGCTCAAGTCATCAAAGGCCACAGTCATTGACCCTCCAACGCACTCTGTTACATTTTGCCCTGTCATCTCCAGATGAACTTCTCCAGGATAGCTCCCTTCTTGATCATGGACATCAAAGAATGCCCATGACTCAGCCTTAGAACTATGCAAAGAGACAAACAATGATTCAAATTTAGGCTTCATCATAAATGCACAACTGAAACGGTTCGGAAAAGTATGTTAACATATAAGTTCAAGCGTTCTTACCCTGATTGCATCAAATCCACGAGTTTTGCGACCACATAAGGCCGTAAATGTGTTTCCATGCATGGGATCGCTTACCCAGGTCAAGGAAAACCATCCCTCGTTGCCTAATTCCATCAACCCACAAAATCCCCAAATATAAACAAGTAAATGAGTGAGACATGTGAACACCTAAAACGCTGTCGTTCAGGTGTCTATATAAGGGGTACAAAGGCACATCCCAAAATCCGTTAAAGGATCTTCCCTTCCAAGTCTACTTTTCAGCTCCTTCCTTCATTATCATACCCTACACATCCTCCGTCACTTCACCAACACTCTGAAAAACATGGCGCTCGCACTCTCAGCCTCCGTTAATCTCACCGCCCCAAGACGCTCTCTACTCGGTACCACCACCCGGTTCCCTCTCTCCCCTCCAATCCCGACCCTCCACATCACCGAAACACCCAACCCCATCACTATCCCCTCCGTCTCCGCCTCCTCTCCGCCTCCCTCTACCGATTATAACCAATGGTCTCTCGATTCATGGAAGTCAAAACGGGCCCTCCAACTTCCTGAATACCCGGACGTGGACGAGCTCGAGTTGGTACTTCAAACAATCGGGTCGTTCCCGCCGATTGTCTTCGCTGGCGAGGCAAGAAAGCTGGAGGAGAAGCTGGCGAACGCCGCCGTCGGGAAGGCGTTCCTTTTACAGGGCGGGGACTGTGCGGAGAGTTTTAAAGAATTCAATGCCAACAACATCAGAGACACTTTCAGAGTGCTTCTGCAGATGGGCATTGTCCTCACTTTTGGTGCCCAAATACCCGTCATTGCGGTCTGTTTATTTGATAAAATCCCAACTTTCACTATGACCCATTTAAGAAAAAGTTTAATATCTGACTTTTTTTTTATTGTATGACAGGTTGGAAGGATGGCAGGGCAATTTGCTAAGCCAAGGTCAGAGCCATTTGAGATAAAAGATGGAGTTCAGTTACCGAGTTATCGTGGAGATAACATAAATGGTGATGCTTTCGATGAGAAATCTAGAGTTCCCGACCCTCAAAGGTTGATCAGAGCTTATCTTCAATCTGTTGGTACATTGAATCTCCTTAGAGCATTTGCTACCGGTGGCTATGCTGCTATGCAAAGAGTCTCGGAGTGGAATCTCGATTTTGTTAAACATAGTGAACAGGGAGACAGGTGGATTCTTAATTTTTTGTTTCATATATAGGCACCTCTGGCATCGCTATAGGAGCCGCATACATTTGCAATAATAGCTGAATTTGTTCAAAAAAGCAGTCCACCTATGTTTGCGATTGATCGTAGTTTTCATTGCAAGGCGAATTTAGGTTTTGTTTCTTGTTGTATGCAGTAGAATCTGACTTTGATTTATAATTAGGTACATGGAGCTTGCACAGAGAGTTGATGAAGCTTTGGGATTTATGGCTGCGGCTGGGTTAACTGTTGATGACCCTGTAATGAACACATTTGACTTTTGGACATCCCATGAATGCCTTCACTTACCATATGAGCAAGCCTTGACTAGAGAGGATTCAACGACTGGCCTGTATTATGACTGTTCTGCTCACTTGCTTTGGGTAGGTGAGAGGACTCGGCAATTAGATGGAGCACATGTTGAATTTCTCCGGGGCATATCCAATCCTCTCGGCATAAAGGTACGTGGTGCTTATATATTTAGAATCTAAAAGGCATTGCCAGTGGTTAGTGTCAAAATATCAAACCATAAATTGAGTGAACAAGTGGAGGATTTCATTATGTTGAATTATAAAGTTGTTGAGTAGGCTTAGTTGATTTGACATAGGTGAAGCCGAAGTACTTGTCATTTTCATCCGTTGGTACAACGTACCTCTTATTCTTTTAATGAGTGACTAGAGGGAGAAAAAGCTTGACGATAGTTTTAGCTGTTATGTTTGAATAGTACTTTTTGGTTGCTGATATCTGCATTTGTTGTGTAGGTGAGTGATAAGATGGACCCAAAGGAACTTGTAAAATTGTGCGAAATTCTGAACCCTCGGAACAAACCTGGAAGACTGATAATAATCACCCGAATGGGAGCGGAAAACATGAGGATAAAGCTTCCACATCTTATTAGGGCTGTGCGCCAGGCTGGGCTTATTGTCACCTGGGTAAGCGATCCCATGCATGGAAACACAATTAAGGCTCCATGTGGTCTCAAAACTCGTGGATTTGATGCAATCAGGGTAAGAGTGCTTGACCTTACATTTCAGCATACTTTTCCGGACCGTTTTATTGTGCACTTATGATGAAGACTAAATGAGAATTTTTTTCTGTCTATTTAACATTGTTCTAAGGCTGAGTTGAGGGCATTCTTTGATGTTCACGATCAAGAAGGGAGCTATCCTGGAGGAGTTCATCTGGAGATGACAGGGCAAAATGTGACAGAGTGCATCGGAGGGTCAAAGACTGTGACCTTTGATGACTTGAACTCTCGGTATCACACACATTGTGACCCTAGGTTGAATGCATCACAGTCATTAGAGCTAGCCTTTGCCATATCAGAGAGGTTGAGGAGGAAAAGGCTCAAGTCTGCTAATGAATTTCGCAGTGCTTACAGATTTAATTAATGGTTTTGTGGCTTAAGGCAGCCAAGTGCTGGACCTTGATTCTGTTAAGAATAGTTATTTATTTAGTTTGTTTTTCCATTGTCTTGTGTCTGCAAAGGAGAGATCTTCTGTAAAAGTAAATAACTCTCCTTTCTTAAAGGAGCTGTGAACTTACCTCCTCCTTCATTTCTGAACAAGTAGTCTATTTGTGAGAGTGTGTGTGTAATTTTATGTATAAAATTGGTCGGTTTGTTCCTCATTTTACATTGCATAAATGCTTGGTTAACATTCAAACCCAAAGTAAAACTAGTATTTTAGCAGTGACAAAGCTGCAAAGTTGGGGTTCCAAATTTGAAAAAAAAAAAAAAACGTAGTTGAAAACCCAAATGTGAAGCTTCAATTGCTTAGTATTTTTTTTGTTTGAAAGTTCAGAATATATATTCATGTAAGAGGGAACAATTATTCGCCTCTGGTAAGAACAAGATGATCTGACCCTGTTATTCTTAAATTCGAGAATAACATTTCAAAATCCTCTCTAAGGAGATCATCTAACCTTCTATACAAAAAAACAGCTCCCAGCTGCAAGACAGCATCCTAAACCCAGAAATTCAACGCAAACAAAACCCAGACAACAGCTCTTGTAAGAGCATAGGAAACACCCAAAATTCTCCTGTGCCTGCTTACAACAATGTTCCCTGATTATTTGACTCCTAATAAAAACTATACAAAAGACAACGCAATATAGAATCACAATCAGCAGCCATGTCCAGCCGAGCCACAGACCTTTACTTCCACATACAGCAACCATATTGAGTCAACCATCTCCATATGAAGCATTATCACGACAGCTCAATCCCACCAAAACATCATATTTTGACAGGGAGAACTAAATTACTCAAAGACATTAAAAGGCTCTACCTGGCGTTGTACCCCTGCTTTTCGAGGCTATCTGTCAGCTGGTTGCTGTCCCTGAAAATATATTTAATCTCCCATCTCCCTACCTCCTTCTTTAGCCTTTCGATGTGCAGAACCTATTTCCTGAGTCTCCAAGGAGCTTCTGAAGGAGAGTTTGTCCCTTTGAACGTAATTATACATTTCAACTTCTACCTATGGCTCCTCCCGGTATGACTAATGCAAATTTGCTCCGCTCTATCCCTCTATCGCCTCAAGCATTGGCTTTCTGAACTGGTGTTTTGAGTTGGAAATTCCCAACTGCTGCGGCATTGGGACAAAGTTGACAAATTGGACAAGGAAAACCATACTAACATGAACTTGGAGGCTGACAGTCTATTCGAAGAATGATAATATTAGTGAGCTGGTCATGTTTTTACATATCAAGATAAAAACATCAAAATTCAAATACAGTGCAGTGAGTTCTTTACATAAAAATGTCTGTAATTAAGGATTCTATAAACAGGAAAAGAAAGGTTGGTTCCACGCTTTTTGTAAATCAAAGTGCTTATAAAAATAAGCCAGGACAATTCACCGCCAATGGATCCGTGGCGCAATGGTAGCGCGTCTGACTCCAGATCAGAAGGTTGCGTGTTCGATTCACGTCGGGTTCAAAATCCCGATCCTAACCGGATCCAAATATATTTTTGTCATTCTCTTTTGCAACCAAGTCGGCCTTTTTCAGTTGGAACTGCCTCGTTATGGTGTTGGCCTGTTGGGCTCAGTGCTCATTGGATTCCCTGCCAATAGCCAAAATGGCCCAGACTCAGAGCAGGACAAAGGCCCTTCACTAGGCTGCTTGATCTATTCCATACTCTAAGCAAGATCAAATGGTGATAGTATCTCAAATGGGCTGATTGAACTTCCAAGCTTCCATTACAGGCGCACCAGCTCTTAAATTTACAAGCGTCTTACAACTTTTTATTTCAAACATTTACCCTCCAACTACAAATTCAGATTTGGACGTTAAGAAATCATCTTTGCCAATCTGAAAACAAACAAAAATGGATTGTCTTCAACAATATTACGCCGGCGAGCTCGAGTAGAGGACAGGCGATCAAACACAAGAAGGAACAAAGGCGCAAATATGTAAAGAATGGCAGGTGCAGCACAGCCAATCACACAAACCACTATACCCAGCCATAGATTCTTGGACAACACAACGAACAAGCCAGTCACGAATGCTAGTGCCATTGCCACCAGGGCAATCCATGTCAAGCCAATGGCAAAAGGAAGTGTGTCCATGAATGATTCGCTATTGCGACGAGAAGATGACCAGAAAACCATAACCGCAGCAGTCATGGATGAAGTCATGGCAATAGTATCAGTGATGACAAATGCTTTGAAAGCTGATTTTCTAATCAAAGTCGCCATACCCTCATCTGGACCATCGTTTATAAAACCTCCAGGAATGGTGAAGGCAGCAGTAAATGTGAATGTAGCTATTAGTGTCGCCATCACTGAGATTATTTGAGCCATCTCTCTACTTTTCTTACCACCTCTTTCAACTTTGTCAACTTCAACATAACTGAATTGTGCATTATCGACAACATCTTTGGGATTAATAGCTCGCTTTGCGTAAGAGCTCTTAAGTGCTTTCAATGTCAAGTGCTGCAATACAAGCACTAAAATCAGTAGTATAAATAACATGTTGACAATATTGTAATTTACTCTTGCTATCTGGTTTCCAGCATTATCTCAACTTACCAACAAAAATGAATAAGATTAGCATTTTTGTTTACCTTTTGAAGTTCCATTCCACGGTCATCAGTTGATTGCACAATAGCTAGAGGAGTCTCATGGGATTTATTGATTGCCCTAATGTCCACCTTTGCATTCCTTGTTAGAATGTATACAATGCTGCTGTGGAAATTCTTTGCTGCAAGATGCAATGGAGTATTTCCATTCATATCAGCTGCATTAACCAAGTCTTCCATTTCAGGCAACTTCAATATAAATGATACAGCATCAATATTTCCATTTTTGGCCGCAAAGTGTAGGATGTTTTGTTGCTCATTATCTAATAACTCAATGGTGTCCGGGCAGGGATCCAGCAATATCTTTAACAAGTTTAGTTGTCCATTTTCTGCCGCCAAATGGAGAGGTATTTGTTCATTGTCATCTCCCTGATATGCAGCCGAAGTATCCCATTCTAGCAGCAACTTGACTATTTCATATTCACCCAAGGCTGCAGCATAGTGAAGGGGAGTCCTCTGCTTTTCATCTTGCATTTTAATGAGTTTTGGTTTTCTGATGTGCATTTTACGCATGATATCTGTATTTCATAGCATAGAAAATAAAGATGACAGAAAGAAAATGTATTAATTACTTTCATTTAGGTGAAAAAGCCTTAAATGTAAGTTACAAGAGGGAGAAAGGGCAGTGAAGAATAACAAGTAAAAAACCTATATAATAATCAAGACTGCTAAGAAAAGTTCTAATATGGGAATCAAATCCTTACGTAAATCACGCCTTATGACAGCACAATGCAATGGAGTTTGGCCATTGGGTCCTCTATAATCAAGAGTGGATCGATTTAAGCCTATGATTGCCTCTGCAGTAACTGCTAACTTCAGATCGATAGCAATAGACAGTGGGGATTCCCCAGCATCATTGACCAACTCCAATGATTCTCTGTCTTTATCTGCCAATTTCCACACGACCAAATAATGATCATTTCTCACGGCACAATGTAAGGGCGTGTTACCATAATTATCTCTGATTCTTGCAATGTAAACATCGTTTGAGCCGCTTGCAGAATCTCTGAATAACAGAACAATTCGCCAATGTCCACCCCTGGCTGCAACATGGACGGGGGTCTCGCCTTTGAGGTTACTCTTGAGGACAAGGTTAGGTTGCCGCTTCATTATCTCTTGTACCAAATTCTCGTGCCCGAATCTTGCAACCATGTGAAGAGCAGTGTTTCCTTGAGGAGTTGTTCCACCAAGGATATTGCCTTCAGCATCAGCAAGTTGCTTGATTACATTGAGATCACCTGATCTTGCTGCCTTGAGCAATCTTTGATCCATAAGGCTCTTTGATTCAAAAGGAGAGATGTTGTGTGTATAATGGTGCTCAAAGACAAGGGAAACCTACAAGGGGAAAGAGTTTTGCTGATATTTCCGTAAAGAATCTGATTAAACTGCTAATTTGTTCTTCAAAGAGAGTGCATGGGCAGTCTGCAAGTAGAAAGGTTGCATAGAAAATGACAGTTGACTAAACAATGACCATGAAAACAAAGTAAACTCGCACTTTAAGGTTCTTCTTTTTCCTTCTCTTTTCTCCGGTGCTTTTCCAACTCGCTGTCATCAACTAACCATTCACCAATCAATTCAGGTTCTTTTACGTATTCGAAGACTATCTATCCTCAGGGCCTCCTAAGTTCTAACACCCGCAGCGAGCAATGGTGAAATCATGTTTACAGACACAAAGTCTTCAATACATACGATGTTACTATTTGGAAATATGAGTCTCTTCACGCTTGTAAGTTGTAACCTACACAAAAATACTCAGAGAAAATACTGCAAACGATAAGAAACTTACCAGGAAGCTGTCTCATCAACTTTTCTCCCTTTTGATTTTTTGCACAACTTTTTTTCTTTGCTTTACCAATTCTCTCATTAAATTAAAGCCGTCCCTTATCTTCTGCAGCAGTGAATGAATGATTGATACATAAAAAAATTGATAAAACGAAAAAGGTTAATTGGAAAGCAACTCAATGATCCGCATTTAACAACTATGCTATCCAATGAGCATGGAACATGTTTTCCTCCCCTTACTTGAATCCCCTGCTTTTGTTCATATTTAGCTTCACTAATGGGGAAATCTAATCTTCAAAAGAAAAAAAAAAGGGGGGGAAATCTATAGTTTATGTCTGCTAAAACTTCCTCTGCTCGTGACTTTACTCATTTGGCAGAATGATATCCGGCAGGAGAGCAAGATTGGAAACAAGTAGTTGTCTGTGAAGACAACAAAGAACTAAAGCTTAAGAATCCATATCTGAATACAGGATCACTGCTAGATCCACAATGTTTGATAGTGTAAAGTTACAACTGTCCAGTAGGCATCAAGGCCTTTTCAAGGTAGGTGGTGAAGTGATACCATTTTGTCAAGGTTTTACCATATGACTGATGATTCCATTCGTTGCAGTCCACCCGTTTTGTTATAAATGCTTCAAATTCAATTCCACCAACAGCTTTGTTATCTAATTCTCAAACTCAAATCATAAAGCACCCCACTTTTCATCTATGGAAATTTAAAGCAGCATTTAGAAGTATAAAGTTAGAAGTCCCAATCAAAATTAAGTATGATAAAAGAGGCATAAAGTTTAATTGAAATTTGAAGAGATTATTCTTCAAACCAGTGAAATTATGTAAGCTAAGACTATGATTACTTTGTGATCCTAATCACACAATGGCAATAATATTTGCTTACATTAGAACAATGATATTATCCTCGTGATCTTGAGACAAAGACGGATGCTAAAATGATCTTCTTAAGCCCAATTTGCATTCATTTTTCCTTATCAAACTCGGCCCATTATCAATACAAAAGGCCCCAAAAATTCACCACATTTGAGAAATTGGAATCCAAGTCCAAGTGTCAAAGTAGCCAAGAACTTTCACTTTCAGACTGGTACCGCACCACCACCCACAACCACTCTCATCAGTCCAACGCATACCCCTCTTTCTGTCTCCCTTAGGCAGAGAAACAAAAGCCTCAAGCAGAGAGTGGGCTCAGCCACAGCGCCCCCAGTCCCTCACACCTCAACCACTTTGATTAGCTGACGTTAACTGCTTTCCATTTGCGTGTTTAGTGCCGGACTCCTACACTTCGACTTCACCTTAAAAAAAGTCTTACGTGTTTCGCTGTCGCGTGCACACTCCACCCCCACCTCCCCTCGCGCACGTTAGGCGCCCCACTCATCAGGCAGCCCCAGTAACCAACCAACCGCCCCCACTCTCCCCTCTTCTATCCCTCTTTACTCCCTTCCAGGCCCCCCTTTTTTGTCAAACCGTCAAAAACAAATGCTCCCATTTCTTGCTAACTTACGCCTCCCCTCTCTTTCTCTTATCTTACACCCGCCGCCGCCTTCGATACCCTCATGTCAACTCCAACTTCTCCTCCACAATCCTCCTCCGCCACCGCTACAAGGCGGGTCCCTCCGCCGTGCTGGAGCAAGGAGGAAACCCTGGCGTTGATTGAGGCTTACAAGGAGAAATGGTTCGCTCTTCGGCGTGGGAACCTGAAGGCACCCGACTGGGACGCCGTCTCCACCGCCGTAACCTCGGCAGCTGATCCCGGGACCACGAAGTCGTCCGTTCAATGCCGCCATAAGATCGAGAAGCTGAGGAAACGGTATCGTGCGGAGAAGCAGCGGAGCCTTAAGAATCCAGGCAAGTTCTCTTCTTCTTGGGACTTGTTTCCTCTGCTTGATTCTATGAGTTTTGCATCAACTTTGGTCGCTGGATCTGATGATCAAGATCATACTGTTGACAGCAAAGTCAGTGTGTTTGATGGGTTTGGCTTGAAATTGAAGAATCGTGAATGGATTGATGGGAATTCTGGGTCTAATATAGGTTTTGATCATGATCTTAGAGGTGGGTACGGTTCAAATTTTGATTTTGATCACAAATTTGAAGGTCGATATGGGGTGAAATTGCAGGGTAATAGGGATTTTGTGGCTAAAGGGATTAAATTTAAGAGTAATGGTAGACTTGGCGATGGGTATGGTTCTATGGTTGATTTTGATCATAATTTTGTTGAAGGTGTTGATAATGTTGGAGAGTTTCCTCTCAAGACCTTAGGTGATAGGAATTTAGTGAACCCGGAATTTAAGCCCAAGAATTTTGGTAGCCCTAATTTAAATTATGATTATTATAATGATTTGGAAGAGTATGGCATTGATGAAGGAATGGGGTTTCTAGGAAAAGTTTCAAGTGCTTGGGATTCAGTGCCTCAAGGTTTTCATCCTAAGAAATGTGGTAGAGTTGATAGGACCACGGAGGTTGATTGTAGGGGTTTGAATGGATTTGCTTCTTCTTCAAGGCCAGGGCTTGGAAGGAAGAATGGTGGTGTTAGAGTCAAGAAGGGTGTGGATCCGGTTGAGGAGATGGTTTCCTCAATTAAGTTATTGGCTGAAGGGTTTGTGCGAATGGAGAAGATGAAGATGGAGATGGTGAAGGAGATTGAGAAGATGAGAATGGAGATGGAGATGAAGCATAATGAGATGATACTTGAGTCACAACAAAAGATTGTGGATGCATTTGCCAAGGCGTTGTTGGAAAAGAAGAAAAGGAAGAAGAAACCATCTGCGCTATCACCTAATGTGAATGGAAATGCGGTTGAAGAATGGCAAAGCGATGATATGATAAAGAAAAAAAAGGTAGATATAGTGTCACCTAATGTTCAAATAGTATAGTTTACTTACATGGTTACATTTATGTTATCTTTTAAGTTTGGTTAATTTTTTTTTTTTGGAAACAGAGCAACTTAGATTGATGCTCTTTTTTGATTAAAAATTAAGGAGGAATTTAAAGAAGGAGATTATCTCTCATAATTTGCCAGTGTCCTTAATCTATTCATATGTGAGTTTGTGATGGCTTTTAATCCTGCTTTAATTTATTATGAAGTAAACAACGTGATTTAGTTTTCTGCATCTAGATTTAGTAAATGTAATTCTAACTATTGATGCATTCATGTTAGTTGTTTGAAGATCATGGGTGTTTGGAACCTGACAAACATAGTATGCAACATGAGAGGTTCAGGAGTTTAGTTCATTGCTTTTGCTTTTTATTTGCATTTTAATGGTGCCTGGATTATATCCTTCTTACCATTTAAGGTGTCTGTTCTGAGCATACAATTTTCCCCCTAAAGCTTGGGAGTAGAAGAGGGGTGGGATGCACCAAAAAACATAACCAAACCATGAAAGCGGAGATGCATATCCAATGTAATTTTATTCTGAGGTACAAATTCTTATGTCTATAGATTTTGTTTTTTCTAGTTTTTGAGTCTCAACTTCTGTCCATCCTTTGAAGTATATGCATAATGGAGTTGTTCAATGCAAGGATCTAAATTAAGAGAGATAGAGATTTGGTTTCTAAGTTCATAATTTTGGACCTTTAGTTTTTGAAACTTTTGGACCTATGGAAGGTAAGGTGTACTGATCTTGAATCCCAAAGGGCCAATTTACTCCACCTTGTGATAACTTTTTAAGGTATTGTTCCCCCCTTTATCCTTAATAGTGAAGCGATAGGTCTACTCTATTTGGAAATCCTAACCCGCATCAAGCCATTTCTGGGAGTAACTAATATGGGTGTGGTCAATCAAGTGGACTCATTGGGAATTCCAAGTTAAACTAACAATGAAACTTGAGGCATGAAACATGATTGAGCTTCTTTTTTCATGCTCTAGCTCAATTTGAGAAAAAAACTGATGTACCTGAACTTGATTTGATTAGGTTAAATGATTTACTATATATATGATTTTATGTATGCATTTTATATGCAAAATGCATTAAAAATAGTAAAAATATTGATTAAAGCTTGTAAGCCATGTGAGTATTAAAAACTTTTAACTCAACTTAATTAGCTCATTGAACTACTCAAGCTCGAGCTCGAGTTTGACATGATAGCATATGAATTGAGTTCAAATATTTTGGTAATTCAAGCATGAGTACTCACAAGTTGCTTAACTCTAGTAACCATCCTTCTTTGAATGACTCAATGTATTTGAACACTTTGATCTGGGTCGGTAACTATTGGACTCTAGTTTTGAATATTCTTTCAATGTTTGGTGTAGTGACCCAAGTTTACTTCAGCAAAATTCCTAGAATTAAGTTAAAAAAGGTTTATGAAAAAATGATCTAATGGTTATCGTATCAAGTCAAAGTGTTTTGAGTAACTTGATGTCTGGAGGTTAAATCATCTATCCAACAGCTTTCTTTGCAATGCCTTAGTGAAGTTTTCAAGTTTGAGCAGCGCTTGACTTGTTTATACCTCCCATAACCAATCTTGAGCAAACAATCTCAAATGTCACTTTGATTTGAGATAATAACTGTTAGACTTGGACTTTTACATGCACACACACATTTATATACATATCTTTGTTTAGTATGGTAGCTTTTAGTTAGTTAACTATATCAAAGCTCTAAAAACTGAAAGCAACAAAGATTCATATAGAGTTCAGTCAAATAGCAATTGTCTCAAGTTAAAAATGTCTGAGTATTTTGGCATTCTGAGGTTGAATCATCGTATACCACACGAGGAAGGTTGGTGGGTTGAGAAAGGTAAGATGTATGTTAGAGTTATGTGATTGTGTTGTATAGAGGATGGTCACTCCTTATGAATTAAATACAGCACAGGCACCAGATATTTTTAGCACAATTTTTGTTGTCTCATTTTTCCAATAGATCAATTAAAGATGCATTGGATATATTTCCATGAAGGTGCTTTTCTAATCTTTCTTATTTAATGGAAGTTAGGGAGAAGTTATTGTTTGTGTAAGAGTTGCTTAAGACTTTAAGTCTGTTTAACTTGAAAGGGAAAACAAGTCTCGTCTTTATAGCCTCTCTGGAGTCTGAAGATATCCAAGTTGAGATTTTCTGTTATCGGTTTCCTGCATCCAACGTAGAATATTAGAAATTTCTCAAGTAATGAATTAAATAAGCTGATGTACAAATACACCTATTTTCTAGCAGGATGACGGGAATAGCAAGCTCGGGTATTTTTTATCCTCCAATTTTAATCTTCGTGTAGTTTCAAAAACACCCTCTGTGACTGTGACGCAGCTCTGGCAACCATACATTTACTTTTACGCAAACTTTTTGATGATCAAGGACTAGTTTCAATTAGTACATATGAATATCTTTGTGAGTTAAAATCTTTTACTACGAAATGAAGAAAAAGGGTTTCATGAACTTTCTTAACATATTTCTTGATTGTAACGCCAAGAAAAGGAGACTTATGCGACGGTTCTTATGCATGTTAGCCTTGTTTGACAGTGTTTGAGATGTGTTTATCGTTAAATCAGTTGGGATGCAATATTGTACTTATCTTCTTCAGCTGCTGAATTAAAATCAAAATCAATAAATTGATTACTGGATCAAGAGACATGCTGACCAATATGACAAGCATCATATAGTTTGATTTAATCAGATAAGATAAAACAGCCATTCGGATGCAGAAGCAAAATGCGGGTATGGATGTTCCTGTTTGGTAGAGGTAATAATAGTTTGTTTCCAACGTTAGCCAATGCAAGGATGCCAGGGAAGACGAGGGAGTGCAAAATCAGCTTTTGATTCTCGGTGTAAATGAGAGCGGAGAAGAAAATGGAAAGCAAACAAGGGACTGTGAGCCCATGAGAAGAAACGGAAACGAAAGGCGTGTGAAAGCATTAGGCCAACCAAAGATTTCTTTTCACCAATCAAAGTACCTGAAAAAATATGTATTCAACATCAGATCCCACTAAAATGTGTGAGATGCTTCCAACTCAAATCATCAGTATCTTGAACAACATCAACGGATAACAACTTTATGCGATCCACTTTAATAATCTTCGTATGAATACTTTTCTTGTCGTTGAAAAAATTTGTATAGGTCTCAGTACAACCTAGTATCGTGGTTAAATTAATGGGGTATGACGGCTGTTGCTGTTTGATCAGGAATACATCGCTCCTTGTTTGGTTTCCATGGAAGCAGCTAGCTGGCTAGCTTAGAAGATTGATATGTTTGCATGATTTATATTCATAAATAGTCAAAGAATGAATGAATTTAATTATCGTACAGGAAGTAAAGGCCATTGGCACTTGGCAGTGCGAATCGTGTTGCTCCTTTTCCAAGCTTTTGCTTTCTATTGTATGGGAAAATGACAGGTTTATTATATAAAGGAAAAAATGTTTATATCTGATGATGACTTACCCATTTTTTTTTTTTTTGGATGAGCTAGTAAATGACAAAAAATAAAAACGAGTTGGCTACTTTGCTTATACTTTTTTTTTTTTATTATTCTTTTGCGTTGATGATTGTAGGGTAATGGCCCAATTCAATCATCCTTGCGATCTTCTCCTAAAACGAGTATGGGTATTGACCTCTCTCTCACACATCTGATGATGGAATCAGTACCATGACACAGAAGAAAGGGAAAAAACCAAAAGAAAAAGATGTATAACAAAAGAACCTTGCTCCCTCTTTGTTGTTTTTTCTAATTTCTTGTATTTGGAATTGGACGTGCTTTTATCATATTGGCATAGTCGTTTGATAATCGTTGGTTACCATGCTCAATATGATTTCTCCGAAACAGATATATCTTAGAGACTGTCTGACTTAGCTTTAAAGCGTAAAGGTTTATGGAATCGTTAATCCAAGAGAAGAAGAAATGTATAGTATAGGAAGGGAATGAGAAGAAAAGCTTGATTTTCCTTAGATTGAACTTGTTAAATTACATCTAGCTTAGCTAGTTGGAAAGATGGGTTTGGCACATCATTGACAAGCATGTCCGTCATCTCCATCTCTTCTGCTTCATAAGTTGAGTGAACTCCATATAACACATAGAATACAGTTATCAAACATGCCCATATAGCAAACCTTTGGAATGCGAGCATCTTTAGGGTGGTCATGAGGAAGACATTAAGGAAAATGGAAATGGCAGCCGGCCAAGGCATGAATGGCACCGACCACTCACTAGGCTGACGAAGGCAAGGGACCATGTACTGGAAGAAAGCTGTGATGGTGATCATGATTCCACCAAACAGAGGCAAACCCCACCTTTGCTGTTTCAGTTTCCATGATATTGAGAAGGCAATTGCACTTGCTGTGAGGAGGAAGAGGAAGGACAGTGTACGGAAAGGTGGGTTTTTGCTTCTTATCACATATTTTCGATAGATGAGAGCATTGGCCACCAGGTAGAACACCAACAGTGTGCCGATGTTGATCATTTCAAGCACTATTTTCAGGTCTGTGAAGAGTGCTATTGATGCTGTGCAAAGCCCTACATCATGGAGACAAAATTCTCTTTACTTCTTTCTTTTCTTTTATTCTTACAATTACTCAATTACTATGGTCTATGCACAGTGCCTATTTCCATCTGATTTTTTCTTTCTTCAATTTGATGTGGTAGGCTAAGAGAACACAGTAATATCCACAATCAACATTGTTTCTTTGACTGAGAAATAAATTACTTTATTATTGCAAGTGTCTTCATTAATTTGAGGAAAGGAGAAAATGAAGTATTTATATCAGACTTGATGGTGGAGTGATATTAAAAAAGTTTGGTCACTATATATAATAGAATATGCATCACCTTTTTAGGGAATTGAAAGAGGGAGCTTAATTACAAGAGAAAAAATTTAGGCTGAAAATTAATTGTACCAGACGGATGATCAATCCCTACATGAAATAAGAAAAAGAAAAAAGGAATAGTTGTTCTCCCATATATATGGTCATGAATTCATGATGATATACATGAGATGTTTAATAACAAAACCACAATATGATTTTAAAACGCAAAACAATTTTTTTTATATTCGTAAACATGATTTAAGAGATACTAAATCAAGATTTTGTGGTGATTAAAATGTAAAGACATATAGATCAAAATGTTTAATCATATTAGGTAGCTTATAACTTCTTTGGGGTATAACTACTAACCCTGTCAAATCCCATACCAACCCCTCTCCTTAAAAGCTTGTAAGGAGGAGATAAGGGGAAAGAGAAAGGTGACGGGAAGTGGAAAAGGGGAATTAAGAAGGGGATGGCTATAAAGGAGAACTAGAAACTAGTACTTCCCATTTACTTTGTCATTCCTGTGTCATGTACTCATTGTGAAGTGTGAAGAAGTTACAACATACAAGGTTCATGAAGAAGTTAAAAAAATTAGGAAAAAAAACACATACCCAAAAAGAGTGTGGCATTCAATGGGGTTCCTGTTGAAGGATGCACCTTAGATAACCAGGATGGTACTAGCCTCGCCCTTCCTATAACACAGAGGTACCTGGCTTGGCCTAACATGGCAACCAAGAGAGAAGCTACTATCCCCAAGCTTGCTCCTGCCCCAACAACATTCCCCGCCCACTTCCAACCAATTTTTTGGAAAGCGATTGAATATGATGCCTTATCATCTATCTACACATCAGGTGAAAGAAATGCCTTATGTGATTATATATAAGGATTGTTCCACTAAGAAAACTTGACATCTATTTTCAGGACTTGAGTTTGTTTTTGATCAAGTTTAGATGATTGACCTGATTGTAAGGAACCATCACGCACAAAGCCAAGGCCATGAGGCAGTAAAGTGCTGAGACAATGAGAACAGAACCGACGATCCCCACTGGAAGGCTTACAGGAGGGTTTTGGATCTCTTCAGCCAAGGTTGAAACTGAGTCATAGCCTATGTAGCTAAAGTAAACTATAGCTGCTCCATCAAGAATACCTCTGACACCATTAGGAGCTAGCCCTCCTGGCTTCACCAAGTTATCCACACTCCCATTGCAGAAACCGACGATTATGATAAATCCAAAGAAAACAACATGAAAGATTGTCATAATAAGGTTCAGGATTGAGCTTTCCTTTGTACTGCAATCCCAAAAAGGAACATCCATCACTTTCAAAATCCACTGAAACAAACAATAACTGTTTTTCTTTCTTTGTCTTCAACAACAATGAATTAAAAAATAATAAAAGCATAGTGAAGAGTAATTGTTAGCTTGATCATAATAAAAACAAAACTATAACAACAATAATAAATTAGAAAACCTGTCATGAACATAGATCCAATGACACTAAATCACTTCCTGTCTAACAACCAAACCCAATTACCCAAGCCGCTAATAAATAGATAACTAAAATAAATGCCCCACTTCACTCGCTCTCTTGTTAAAGTAATATCTTGCTACAAAAACCTGCCTGCCATAAGATTGATAGAAATACTAGCAAAAAATATTTAAGAATTTTGAAGGATACAACACAAAGGTAGAAAGAGATCAAACCTATGGCATAGGCAGAGAGTGAGAAGAAGAACAAGAGCAACAGCTGTGAAATCCAACTTGTTCCAACCTTCTAGCAATCCAGGAACTCCCACTCTCCAGGAGTCGGGATCACTTACTCCAAGGGCTGCGGCTAAGTACTCCGTAAAACTTCTTGCGACCGCGGCGTTTGACAATACGTACTCCAATAGTATGTTTGCTCCAGCAAAATAGCCCACAAATTCTCCTACACCATTCCAAAAAAGAATGGAAATGGAGAAGTTATATTGTATTGCTATATTATAATTACAAGTGATAAATCATTTCTACCAAGAAATGGAGAAAAGAAGAGTTATAATGTAATGATATGTACCAAAAGTCACTCTCAGGTAACTGAAGGCACCGCCAGCAACAGGAATCTGGACTGAAAATTCAGTGTAACACAAAGAAGAGAGAAGTGCTGATATACCAGCAATGATATAGGATATGAAGACTGAAGGGCCAGAGTTATTGCGGGCTACATGGCCAGTGGTGACAAAAACACCAGCACCAAGCATTCCACCTACACCAAGAGCTACTAATTCATACCACCTAAGTTTCCTCTTCATATCAGCACCAGACCTCAGCCTCACATGGTTAAGCTCTTGGTCTGGGGTCCATGTTGCTAGCATTCTCTTTCTAAGCCTACGAGGGGTTTGGGAAAGAGATTGCAGATAGTTGAAGAAGAAAACTTTGTTGTGTGTGGGTTGAATGGTTGCCATGTTTGTGAAGGAAATGAGTGTTTTGTGGCTTTCTATGAGAAGCCTGAGGTGAGGGTTTAAATATGCATTTAGGAGAGAGAAAGACATACATTGCTATTTGCTAGATTCTTTTTCTAAAGGTTGATGGAGAACCAAATTGATGTCCCTTGGATTTATTGAAAATACCTAGTTGTCCTTGGGTGTATGCAAACTGACAATTATACCCTTTAATCGCTCTCCTATGCAGACAGCTTTTTATAGACCCAAGACTCTAAAGGGGTTCTTCTGTTATAGAAGCATGCAAAGAAAAAGATAGAAAAAGGCCTAGCCATTTTGAAAACAAGTCTGTAAGAGGAAAAACCATATGTTGAGGAGAGACTTTGACCTAATCTTTTGGAATTTCCTCATAAACATTGAAAAGATGTGACAAGCATCCCCATAAACCTTTGTTAAAGCAACTAAAGATTGGCTTCACCATAAGTCTCAAGAATAATTGGACTTGATTCCTCAACAGAACATCACACTTGCAGCAGATACAGTGTGACAAAAAAAAATGCCTTTTCTTCCAGAAAACCATGAAATATTTTAAAGTTTAAAATGGGTTGATGTTTTCTCTAAATTATCTTACCAAAGCTGTAACCATTTGGTCTGTTGTGTTCAAGGATGAGATTCAAGTTCATCATGAGAGAGTGTCTATATATATAAAGTTCTGCTTAAAAGTAAACTACCAGTTGGCATGGTCTTGGAATACTCTTCACAAATGGTGAATTATGTCGAAACTTCTATGCTTGTGATCACTTTTTGAGATTGAGTAGCTAGCAGGTAAAAAGCCTCTCTAACATCATATATGGCTAGGTTAATTTCAGAGAGTTTGAGTATCATGTGGCTAGGAATATGCATTACAATTTCTAAATCTTCTGCCGTGCCAATTTGAAGATGCGCATCAGTTTTATTTAAAGCTTTTTCTTCCTTTTCTTTCATCTTTTCTCACTGAGGAACAAGCTTTCGGCGCTTCATGTTATTGGACTTGTATTATCATTCAGTCTGCAAGCTTCTTTTAATCCAGTCGCTAGGCTACAAAAACAGTTTTAAACAGATTGCAAATCCTTCCCTTTTCCTTATTAAGCCTTCAAATCTCCCCCACAGTGCCCTGTTAAAAAGTAGAATTCAGTCACAAGTCCTCATAGTTCATCATTACGTGTGCTTTCGCAACTAATTCTGAGCTGTGAAGCACAGAAAAAGCATAAAATGAGCAGGAAATATGAAACAGAAAAAGCTCGTGTTAATTTCGTTGTCCACATAGAAACAAAAAGAAATGAAATGATCAATACCGAAAGGGAGAAGATATGAAGATATAGCTTTCCACACAACAACAGAACAGATAAAAAAGATCAACTGTCCGTACATGATGCTTCTGAGTTGAAGAGGTCCTGTTTCCACCGAAATATATTGAAAATTTCATGATTCTCTAGCTACCCTTTTGGTAAAGTGCATGGTTTTGACAATTGGCTCGAGAATCAAATCAGTTGGACAATGCAATAAGGAATTAATATTCTAAGCATCTCGAATATATAATATGCCAACCCTCTGAGTTATCAAGATTTGGTTTGATCTTCCTGAATGTACCTTTTTTTCCATCTAGTGAATTCATATAGCTCTATATAGAGTATATACCCTAGGTTTTTTTCTTCCTATATTCTTTACCACAATCTAAAATAACCTGGTTTCAGCCTATCTCCATTTCACAACTCGATCAGTCGATAAGCCTTTGGAATAACCCAAAGCCTCTCCCCATCTCAAATTTGTGGGAACTAACTTAAGGTCATTACATGATATAGATAAGACTCAAGGAACTTCATAAGCATCCTAGAACAGCTTTATGTAACTTTTAGTAAAAAAAGCTAGAAAATGGATGGAAATCGGTTGTGACAGTTTACAGTTGAGATACAAAAACTAAAATTTTGTACTAAAACACAAGTGGGGAGGTGGTGACACACCATTATTTACCGCCATCCTCAAGCAAGCTTATCTAATGCTCTATTTGCCTTTTTTTTTTCTGGGTTTTCTTTTCTATCCTTAAGAATCATTATCGAATCATCTTTGTCATGACCAAAAGCCAATATTCTGGCAAAACCAAAGAAATAAAAGAGAAGAGTTCTTGATAAAGTTACAAAGCTTGAATCCAATCATCATAGCTCCTGCATATGCACACTTGTTGATAACAACATAACTTATGAAATCCTTTTCTTGATGGTGATTCTAAAAGCATCCATCGCTGAAAAAAAGTTCCATGTTGAGATTGAGCAGTCCGTGGCCCTCTATGTCTCACACATGTCGCAACGGGACACATATGCTTGCCTGTATTGGACTGTTCATATGTCAACATCTACTTGGATTTCAATACTTGTGGAGGAGAAAGCAATCAGTGCACCCCACTTGGAAGTGTCCAGAGTATATTGCTTGGCTTGAAATGTTATCTAAATACTGATTAGGATTCAAAGTGAAATCATGAGTCATGAAGTGAAGTGGATATTGTTTGATATGAATCAAAATGATGAACAATGCAATTAGAAACCAATTAAATTCCAGATGCACATTGAGACTAGTATGTGTACTGATTCTCTTAACTAATCCTACTCAATCGATATGCTTCCTGTCATAAATTGCTTCATAAATTATAGAAACTTACACAAAGACTTCTACTGAACACTGAATAATACTATAATAAGATTTCCTGCAACCAATGTATAAATAACATAGTTAGTAGTCTCACATTTCCTCTAGAAGAAAGCTTTAGAATATCAAAGAGAAAAGAATAAGATAACTTACCCCTCTCAAATCTCAATCTTCAAAGTGAAACCCTAGTGAAGGAAAGAAACGTTTATTTTGAAATTTGTACAAAAAAAAAATATATATATATATATATATATATATTATAGACTTTCATGATCATTCTTAAAACAGCAAGTTGCATAAAGAACTATATATCACTGAAGTTGACTTCAAGAAAAGGAAGAAAAAAAAAATCTTTATCTCAATCTTTGGTAAAAATCAATCCATCACAATCCTTGTTTGCATTTGATCCATTAATAAACATTTTTTGAGTACCAAAGGCAAAAAGAAGGTTGACTTCAAGAAACAATTGCTGCTTCATCAGCAGCCAATCTTGTAGAGGCTGCTTTTTATTGAGAGTTCGTGGTTATAATTTTAAGAAAAATTGGATATTTAAGAACTTGGTATAAAAAACAGGAGATTAAATCGTTTTCTACTGTCCTTTATCTTGTAAGTTCCTTAATTAATGATCTCAATTGAGAACATAATGAGCACATGTCTGACTTCGAACATAAAATTGTCTCTGCAACTTGATAATCTTAGTGACAATTATACTTGCTCCTCACTTATGACAAAAAGCTCTTAGTCTTGGCATTACTCATCCCTGTCTTTCTAAAAAGTCCAAGTAACAGTTAACCATTTAGCTTTAAGCTAAAGCATTTCAGGCATGTTTTGTATAAGATGCAAACTAATCAGATAATTGAGATATGGGTACTGCAATTTTAAAACCTGTTAAACAGTAGTAAGCATATTCACACAACTAAAATAAGTAGAGCATTAGGGGGAGTGGAATTTTTTTTTTCTGCGCTTTTCAAAGTGATTGGTGGTTAAGTTGCACTCAGGAAGGTAGTAGGAAGCTCTTGGATCCTTTTGCTTTTAATTTTGTTAAGTAAGTGGGTCATCTAAATTTCCATTGACCTCACTCCTCACCTCTCCCTCCTTATATTGAGTGTTGTCAAAGTACCTTTTAACATTAGTGTTTCTTATGCCAATGGAACCTACATAAGGTCAGGTCATGAGTGAAAAAGTGTTCTGTTTTTATTATCAGAAGAGACAATTTACTAATGGAAAAGGTAAAAAAAAGAATAGTGAGAGTCGTTTCCATAGAAACCAAGTGCCCTTTTTTGTGGAAGGAATCAGCACGGATAATCGTTAAATTACAAGGTGCCTTTTAAAACTTTTCCTTGTGCAACTAGCTCTGCAGGGATTTAGTAGCTAGGTTATAGCCTATTAATGTTTTTCTACAAACTAACTTCTAACTAGCCAATGATCATGTATCTTATTGGTATCTCCTTCTTTGAGGAAATTATTTGAAGATTTCCAATCTCTAGTATGCAGCTTAGGGTTTAAGAGAAGATTGTTCCATTATGTCATCAATCAATGGATAATAAAAAATTTATCTTACTTAGATTGCAGATGCTTATAATACAAAATGATTATGATTTTGAAAGATGAATCTTTATCTTACCAAAGGAATGCATTGTTCAAAAATGCTGGTGGAGGTATTCCTCTAATTGATTTATAATTAGGGAGAAAGGACTGGAAAAGGGGATGATACCTAGGAGAAAAGGAGAGGAAGAGCTAATTTAATCAAGCCCCACTATCAACTCAATTGGTAAAGCATGACTCTAACATGATCAGCCACCTGCACTTTGATTAAGCTAAATTTGTGCAAGCAATCCATGCAAGGCCCCCACTAATCAAGAGGTTGGCATGGATGTATTATAGCAACCTATCCTCCATCCATGCTTATGATCATTATACTATCAGGATTGATTAAGAGCTACTAAGCTAGACACAGAACTTTCTGTGGGTATCTATCCGACATCATTTCAGGGCCAAATGCATTCATTTTAGATCCATTATGGCATCCAGTGATCAGTGTGCAATGAAGCATGAAGAAGACACCTGCCCTTCACATGACTCATGTTGTTATATATTATAAAGCAAAATGACGGCAATATGTTGGGAAATGATTATAAGTTCATTGCCCCATTCCCATATTTTATTAGCAAAAGCCAAAATTCAAGGGTGGGAATGGATAGAAAGTTGAAAATCAGAGGGCTGAAAGAACCAATTCCAAAACCAATCCTTTCCCTAACCAATCAAAAACTTGCCATGACTATGAAGATCATGGACTAGATTACCTTCATGTGAGACTAAAAGAAATTTATGCTGTTTGTGGCTCGAACGAACCTCTTTCACAATCCATACGGACCAATTGATTATATAATCTGAGGCCTTAAATGGCTATCATTGCCCCAACTGCCGATCTAATTAATGGAATAATTACGTCACGTAGAATCTACATAATTTCCTATTTGGGTTAAAAACATTATATATAGTGGATTTTTGAGATCCAACAATCAGCAGAGATCTGTATTTTATATCAACTTTACGTAATGGAAGCTCTTTATGTAATCACCTGCATAACATACCACATAAAAACCTACTTTTTTCTGTTTCTTGTTGTGCTTTCTCAGCTATCAGGGTTTCGATTGGTTCTGCACCACAAGGGAGAAGAATATATATATATATATACACACAATAGCTATGTTGTCATGAAATGAAATTGGTAAGAGCAGAAATGTGTACGAAACCAAATAAAAGTGAAAGGAAAAGTACAAATACAGTGAATACGGATGCTTGAAAAAACAGTCAGGACAAAAAGAGAACATAACAAATGTAATAATCTAACAACTATCTTTCATATAGTATATTGATTTCGTACAATTATAACAAGGTTAAGATCTTGAGAATTTAATCTAGTTAATGTACACGGTCTGCCATCACTGAAAAGAAACCTATTTATTTCTACATGCTGAACAAAAGAAAATGGATTAAAGAACTCTTCCATGGCCCGCATGCTGCTAATTTTTTATAATTTCTATCTCACATGCGCAGTCTCGCCAATGGAAAGTGATGTATATGCCTTATTTGCATGGAAAACCTACATTAAATTTAAAGGGGAGGTGTTAGACTGATGTTTCATGCCTTGGATGAGCCATTGGTTTCTCCCTTTCACAAGATTTAAAGCCAAACAATATGCTAAGGAGAAGGAGGCAAAAGCAACAAGAAAGTGTAAAAAGCCAAGAAAAAAAAAGGTCTCTACAAAGTTCACATAAGACATCACTTTTGAGGCTGGACACCATAAGGCTTGAACATCACTTTTATTCTGTGTCTGCAAGCAGTGCTTTCAGCATCCATTCACTGCAGATAAAGTCTCAACTTTTTAGAGCCATCAATGTAATTGCCACTTTAACTAATTCAACAAACATGGGGCTAAATCTTCCTATGTTTTCTTCTTGCATGTGTCCTTTCCATGGACACCACTAAAATCAACAACCATGGGGGCTAAATCTTCCTATGTTTTCTTCTTGCATGTGTCCTTTCCATGGACACCACTAAAATCGAATATTTCTACCCCACTGGTCAACAAAATGGTAAGTACAATGCACTCAACTATCAATGCAATTCAGACTTCAACCCAATTCCAAGTGAGTGTTTATATATATAAATGACTTTAAGCTAAAAATTTGTATAGGTGTCGGCGGCATTTTTGACAGAACTCCAGGTATCCTATGTAGTTTGTAAACTCTCCAAAATAAGCACTACCAGATGGATTTGTCTGAAGTGGGTTGGGAATTAGAGTTCATCTCCACTATTATACAGGAAAAGGATGAAGATAAAATGTAAAAATGTCATGTACGGCTGCCAACTTTTTGATGATCAAATCCGTCACTGTGGATATCAATGTTCCAGGAATCTCTTTTAGGTGAATGCAGCTGTCACGAATTGACATTTATCATTATTCATACCAAAAAAGAATTGACATCTGAACATTCTCCCAACTTTCATTGAATCAACATCAAAAGGCCGGGTCCAATGCCACCTAGCATAAAGTTTTAGCAAAAAAACTTTCTGCTGAAGTTGACTGCTTTAGTATAGAGCAGACATAGAAGCTCCTCCCCCCGTCCCCCACAATGTGCGCGCACACACACAAATATACAAACTGGTATACTCAGAGATCCATATGTTCATATTGAAAGCATACTGACTGATATAAATGACCTATCCAAACAAATCGATATCATAGGTGATTTTGAATAACTTTGATTTTTACAGTCGGTTTAATGGTTTTCGTTGGTAATTGGGCTTCACAAAGCGAACTATTCTGCTTTTCTAAATATGCCATCTTTTTTATCTTCTCGTTCTTCAAAAAACAAAAATATCAGGACATTGACAAGAAAGATAAAAATCATTACGCTTCATTATCTTCTCTTTTCTTGGATAAGTGGAGTTGAAAGTCAAGGTCTGCAGACAACATGATTTTAGATGACTTCGATTTTTACAACTTCACAAAATCAAGTTCATTTGGAAAATTTGCACCAAGTTGCAAGCCTTAATTAGTGCACTTGTTTTGCAAGAAGATATGATGAATCTTTACAAGTTGTTAGTGTAATTCTTTGGTGCTACTTGCTACACATATATGTAAAGAAATCTGTTTGACTGATAGCGATAGCAAAAAATTTAGAGTACTTGATATAAATGGGCTTGAGATAAAAGACGTTTTTAAGAATAGTCTTCTCTATAATTTTATCTATTTTTAGTCAAGAGAAAAAAAATTAGATAAAATTATCTTTAATGAAATCGACCCATTCACTAAGTTCCGCGTCTAAACCCGAAACCTATTAACGAGTCAAGTATGTTTAGGTTTGCATCTCAAACTGACTTATATTTTCTGAGCTTTTGTCATCAGACTCTTTATCTTTGGAGTATTCCTTATCAGAAAGAAAAACATTTAAACATTTTGAGCATTTTGGAGTAGTTTTTGATACACGAAGAAAACCTGTAAGCGTTTTGAATATTTTTAAATATTTTAGAGTGATTTTTGATATATGAAGAAAAACTTTCGAACATTTTGAACATTCATATTTGTTAATTATATTGTTAAATAGAATATAGTATATCGCTTGAAGTTGTTGATCTTATTAAATGAAATTCAGTAGTTTTGGTGATTTTTTAGAATTATGTGACTAGTTTTTAAGAATTGCGTAACTGACTTTGGATATTACGTGACTGATTTTTGATAAGGCATTGCGTGACTAGTTTCTGATAAGGCATTGCGTGACTGACTTTGGGCATTACGTGACTAGTTTTTTATAAGACATTGCGTGACTAGTTTCTGATAAGGTATTGCGTGATTAACTTTGAGCATTGCGTGCCTAGTTTTTGATAAGGTATTGCGTGACTAGTTTTTGATAAGGCATTGCGTGACTTGTTTCTGATAAAGCATTGCATGACTAGTTGATAGGCATTACGTGACTAATTCGTAAGGCATTGTGTGACTTAAGCATTGCTTAAAAATCAATCATGCAATGTATAAAAACTAGTCACATAATGCCTAAAACCAATTACATAATGACTAAAAACTAGCCACACAGTGGATTAAGTCACGCAATACCTAAAAACCAATAAACTCAATTTTTAGGTTTTATGAATAAACCAACAAACTTAAGAACCTAAAATACATATTTTTTTTTCTGCTAAGCCATGAAATTGTGTATTTCATAAAAAATAAGTTACAAAACTCCATAACCCTCCAAAGTAAGAGAAAATATATCTCTATCGGGAAGGTCTTGCTCACTCCCTTTATACAAAAACAAAATATACCCTCTTTACAAAATATTCTCTGAATAATTTCAACTTAAAATCTTAAAAAAAAAATCAAAATCCCTAGCAAACTTGTTTCACAATCATCTCAATCTCAAATACAACAAAACCGTGAACCACCATAAAACCTATTAAACATACTTTAGTTGTTCTTTCTCCCTGAGCAAAATCGTTGCCTGCAAAGAGCAAAATCGTTGTTCATCACCCTTAAGAACTCCAATATCCACCATCCAAAAAAATAAAACAAAATAAGAAAGAACTTGATGTCATATCTGCGAATTGGATGGCAAAATAAACATATTTGCGTAGAGAGAGAAATCGAGATTTAATTTTAAAATTTTTATCTAGATTGTAGGAGAGAGAAAATTGAAACCATTTTAATTTATCTGAAATTATTTAAAAGGTATTATTATCAAATCATATCAAAAACTGGTTAAAAACAATTAAAGTTATAGAGACGGCCATTTTTTAAGTCACTTTTCTATAAAGGTCACTTTTCACAATTTTTTAAAAAATCTATTGGTTTCATCTCTCAAGAATCATTAATTTCCTTTCTTCAATTCAAAATCTGAGTTTACATGCTTCTCTGCCTATCTCTTTCTAGGTATTGTTACACAAGTTTTCGGTAGATAAAGTCTTTTAAAGAGCAAAAAGGATAGAATATAAACGGATGGAAGCAAAATAGATAAAGGAAAAACATCAATTTAAAATGGCTAGCTTAAGTATCAATGTAGAGCAAGAGGTTTGCTCTTTGGGTCAGAATGTTGTTCTAACCTTATTGAAGACACTCAATATACAGATGGTGCCTCTTCATCCCAGCGATGGGGTGGGATTGCAAAGCAAGGGTGCAAAGCTACTATTTGGTTTTCTCATCTAATACACTTCACACTTTGCAAAGATTAACCTGCAAAATTTCAACTAACAGAAAATGGTGCAACACAACAATCATTTGTTTACAAGTCAAAAGAGCCTCAATGGGATTTGATATTGAACTTCCCACGAACAGGACATTATCAAGGATAGCAGTAAGTCACAAGCAACATGCATTTGAATATGAAAAGAATCGCATATGATATATTCTGCATTGCTTTGGGAGATATCTTTCTTTTATTTTTGGCCTGGAGAGCCGATGTCAGCTGGAATTTTTGTGAAAATTTCTTTATGTTCTGTGGTAACATAGATGACTCTGCATAAAAAATTTCATTATTTCAAAAATCACATGCATTCTGCATGCCTTTGCTCTCTATTAATGGTTATTTGCCAAACCAAATGAAAAATGCATCCTTTTTTCTGTTTTAGTCAAAATTTTCATTTTCCTATAATCTTGCAATATACTTGAAAACTCTGATCTGACAAATGTTAAATTTGTATATGAGTTTGAGCTTTGCTTCTTCAATAGGAAAACCATTTTATAGAAATGATTAAGAAAGCTTGTTGTTGCATTTGAACAGATTCTCCACCTTTTTTTTAATCCAGCTGTCACAGCTCATAACCTGTCAACATATTGTATATCATTTTACATCACATATGAGAAATCTGTTTGGAATATTTGAACCATGATGAGCAAAATAAATATATAGATATTTGAGCATCATGTTTGTTCATGTTTTGTTTTCTCAAGACAAGGAAATTCAACTCAAATAAGAACGACATAGATAGTTAACAACTTGTTAAAGGCGCATTCAGTTGAGAATCAAGATAAATAATACCGTCTTGGAAAGTGTTAAGGCTGAGATATCTATCAAGCTTCCAAAAATCAAAGTGAAGAAAAAAGTGAATATGGAGTTATCACAGTTCTTCCCACATAAAGGCTGAATTATTTCTGACAGAATGCCAATGGATTTATATATTCAAGGCAAAGCAGTACTAGTTGATCAGTGAAGGAGAGTAGAAGTAAGAACCAAAGACTGAAATTGGTGGTAATGCCACCTAAGCTTAGCTGAGGTGGCAAAGGAACAGCAAGATTGGAGTAAAGATCTTCGGTTCAAGTCCTCTCTTAGTATATGAAAAATAAAAATATAAAACTATAAACATCAAATAACCTATATATGCTGAATAGAACATTTATTTCTAACTCTTTTCCACTTGCGTGTTTAATTTTTATGCATAAGTTGACTAACATAGTCAATACTCAGTGGAGCTGCTGGCTAACAGGAGTTTATGCCACAAGAGATAGTCCCTCCAATCCCTTTCCTTACACCAATCACATTTTAGACTTGAAGACAAAATCCTAATCTTTCTCAATGAAAGAAATAAGACCAAAGTCCAAACTGAGCTGTTATTAGCAACTCTTTATATTAAATCTTGTGTTTAAAATTAAACATTAGTGAGAATATTGTTTTAGAAATAAAGTGTTAATAGCTATTATATTAGCAAGAGAGATAATCAAAAGGAGGCTGTTGGAAGGGAATTTTCATGACCAAGAAAAAGCCATTAGAAAGGGGAATTTGTGACACATTCATTAATGCCACTAATGATAACTTTAGGGAAAAATAAGTTTTTAATGTAAGAAAAAGATAATGAACTTTTTCTTCCACAAAAGTAGATAATGTATATCATAATATTCCTCATTTGGTAAAGCCTGATTTGAAGCATCCCACCAAAGAGTTGAGGGAAATGGGAGAAAGGAATGGTGAAGGGAATGGGCCGGTGGTGCTGGTGGTGGAGGTGATGGTGCTTTTTATATGTGGGGCCACAATACTTTCACTCCCATGGTTATCTGTCAAGAGCCATGTGGAAGTTCTTGAACCAGATCTTCGGTACTCTCCATGGAATTGTTGGGCAGCAAGGGTGTTGGCCTTTCAAAGATAAAACACACATGATAATCTTGTTAACTTAATCCAAAGATTTTGTACAAATGATTCCAAAATTCTCTACCCTGCTTAAAAAAATTAAGCTGTATTTAAATAAGTTAAGTTTATATTTGATTGGCTATCTAAGCATAGGTTTGGGATTAAACTAGTTTTTTAATCAGAAAGAATATGTTATGCTTCACAAAGGTACATGTAATTGTGTATCTGATTGGCTTGTTAACCGACAGACTTTGGAGTTGAAGTAGTTTGAAGGGAATAAGTTTTTCAACATTTTATATATTAGTGGAGATAAAGTTGGATAGCTAATTAAATTTTCTTGATAATTTACAGGACATGCCACATTACATCAAACAAGAACTGGATCCCTATGGAATTTGACCACACGATTTAATTATGTTTGTAGGGTCAATCTCTAAATTAGATCTAATACTAGTATTGCTATGTTTTAAAGTTTTTATTGACTTGAAAGTTCAAAGCAGGTTGAAATTGGAAGTAAACTGCAAACAGGATAACATAGTGCTGGCAGTTTAACTGAATTTAGATTAAGAGCTCCTACCAAATGTATCACTAATCACGGTTACATTCTTTTCCAATGATCCTGAATTAATTAGCTAAGTTTTGCATCTTTTAGCTACCCCAAACCCTGTGCTCAGAACCCAAAGCCTATAAGGTCATTGAAACATTCTTGCCAATGTTGAGTAGTAAATTTAAGCTCAATTGAAGGGGTTTGAATGAATTACCATGGATTTTCTCTGTTCCTGTCTGAACATGTTCATACGATGCAGGGTGCTCTCGAGATCAAAGCCCTCCATCAATGTGGGCTCCACTGGTGAGACCCGTGTTGACCCATGCGAGGGAGAGCCAGGATCTTGGAGTTCTCATCACTGAGAGTGCTCCTAGACAAACAAAAATTTAAGCTTGAACTTCATTTTTCTCTCCTATATTATCAAGAAAATGTGTATGATAGATTTCTGTCAACAAGAATGTTAGACCCTTGGTGCAAAGATATTAAAGCCTCCTTTTGTAAAGCTGGGATCCTCTCCCTGTTTCCATTGATATTCAATGAAACTTAAACTTTAAAAAAAAAATGAATATTAGACCCTATGCTTCATTACAGATACGGAGAAGGAAAGTCTCAACATTATTAAGCACTCGACCGAATCAATTCTTCACCCTATATGGGAAACAGGGAGTTGAGCACTAACAAGCTGCTCAAGTTTCAGACACAACTTTTTGTCATGAACAGCATTCTTTCAAAAACAGTTGGCCAACTAACTTCCAATCAACAGAAGCATAGTTTTCACTAATTGTTTATTGTAAATTCACAAACTGTAGCAGTCTCACAAGTGAATTCAATTTTGGCAGACAAGGTTAGACAAAACTGGCTATCTCACAAGCAAATATGCTCCAGAAGTTTGGTTATCTAATTTGTGTGCATAAATACATAAGGATAAATGCAACCCATTCAATTTAATGTTTACAGGCCATGAAATTCGTACTCTAATTCACTGTAAGTGGATCAATTGTTATTCAAACCAGCTCATACATCATGCTGTATGTGACTACAGTGGATTCCTATTTACATCTTTATACAGCAAATAACGTGACCGAGTTTTACCAAGTGCAGCGTACCTGAAATGGCAGCAAAATGTATCAGTCCGCAAACCCAGAATCAATCTGCAGATATTAAAGGAAGAGAACATTCTGACATCCTAGCAAGAAAAATTGAGAGGTTATATATTCCTCACCATTGCGGCACAAATGGTGCCATCCAAATTGCATCACCTGCTTGGACTGGATACCTATTAACAATAGAAAAAGGAGTAAGGGTATAAAATGTGTTTTGTGGCAGATGCTTGTGGGAAAATATGGTCAGAACACTAGACATATTGCCTTGGAAAAGCACTAGTATGTTTCTTAGATGTCTTATTACTTGTTAAAGCATGTGCCTGTAGGCAAGCACATGCCTTGAAAGAACTGACATGACATCAAAAAGAACACAAGTGATGTAGAACAAGTAGGAAGGTGTAAAGAATACAAACAAATCCATAAATACTAATGTAAACTCCTAGATAACTCAATCCCTCAACTAGCATAACTGCATCCTCCATCAACACTCCAGCATACAAAATTGCTGGCAAAGAAATATAAAACTATAAAAGGAGAAAAATTTTCACATCTTCTCCATGTAGAGCTGCAGATACTCCAAAAGGTTGTGAAAAGCTATTTGGAAAATTTAAGTTTCCATTCAAGTTATGCATAGCTGGTATGTAAAGTGTGATGATAGTCAAAATTATCAGGATCCTTCCTAGAAAATCTTGGCACAATGGCGCATGGAGAACTGAGACAATAGCTAGACAATTGTGTAGTACACTTTACCAAGGTTTCAATATTCAGTTACGACTCTTACCAGCTATCACCCAACCGATAAATGCCTTGTCCTTCTAAAAGCAACAAACCATGTTGGTTATAATGGACCTCCTGCAGAAAGAAATAATTGGAAAACTTATCTCAAAAGATGCTCAAAGTAACGGAGCACTGGGTTAGTCATGGTAATTGAAGTATAGAACAGATCGTAAGTGGATCATAATATTGACTGACCACATGTATTTAAGCCTCAAATTGTATCATTAAGAAGAATTATTGGAATTTAGCCTAACTTAGAGTCTACACGTAAGATGTGCAGGTAAAATTATTTTCACTTTTTCCTTCTATTTTTTAGAAGTTGCAATATATTTCCGCACTCTGCCTTTGATTACTATCAGCCAATGATGACACATATAACCAAGTTAGATTTAATACCTAACTATTGTCAAATACTAACATAATAGTATATCAGCCAGAAACAAAAAGCTTACCTTCACATTAAGGAATTCTCCTGGCTGAAAATCCATAATCTGCAGTTAAGGGTACAAAGTCCAAACATCAGCCATACAGACAAAAAGTTACAAGAGTATCATCTTCATTTCAGTCAAAGAAGGTTTACTGAGACATATCATACTTGAGTAAACAAAAGGAAATAAATTTTAAGGTTTACATTTATTAAGTACGGAAATTATAACAAAATGGGATTTCTAACAAGTTGGAAACAACCTTCAAGTGGTGCATCACAGCAAGAATTTGAATAATAAAAATACTCAAAAGCCAGTCCCGTACTCACTCTAGTGAGCCACTGCCAGTTAAGCCTAACATATAATTCACAACCATCACTCATGCAGTAAAATGCATTACCTTATCCTTTAAGTTTATTACCATGAAGATCAATTGTCGAATTTAGCCAACATGAAATTGTTTTATCCCAATTTATCATCCAAAGGTCCCCAACAAAATTGACCAAACTTAAATGTAGCACATATGCTTCAGTATCAACCCAAACAACTTGGATTTTGATTTACAGCAGATAATGCAAATTACATTAAATTGGCATTTGCAGATAATATAGACAATAATCATAGACTAAATAAGGACAAAGAGTAGACTTGGGGACAGTGATTATTGCTTACATGGATATTAAAGTCATAAGGAATTGATGCTGGAAGAAGCTTCCTAAGTTCAAACACCTGTTAACATCACATTAGAGTAAACGTCAACACAGTCAAGTAACAATATCATAAACAAACCCAGAGACCACCATATATATAAGTTCAGCATAGGGATCCTTTTCACTTTTTTATGGAAAAACAACTTCTTGATAAACATTTTTAACATCAAAACAATGCAATGCAATTCGAACACTTTTCTTAAAGGAGAAATAGTTTTGTCTCCAGTCTCCAAATATCAAAATCGGGAACCTAGAATTTACTACTGACAGTAGAAAAGCAAAGAAGAAGAGGGAGATCAAGATTACCTCACCGGGAGTTTCAAGAAGTGGCCGCTTATCTGTCGAACCAACAATATGCCCAGTAATATGATTGTCCAAAAAGGCATATCTACAGGAGGCCGAGTCACACATAAGAAGATAATTATGGATCTTAATAATATACAACATAGAACTATTACATCATCCTAATAGGATTAGTTCTACACCCAATTACCTTGGTCTTCACAATAAAATAATAAGAGAACTTTAACAAATAAGCAACTTAAGAAGTGAACACAATAGCATAAAAAGCTCTGCAGGTAACTCATCAAGCACTCCATCAAAATTAAACAAAACTAGGAAGGTAACTAGTTAACATGGTTACCAGTTGGTGTGTAATAATGTACCTTCGTTCAAATACTGCAAGAGTAGCGGATTCATCACACTTCAGAGAATGTTCAAAATTAGGAGGTAGATAAGCATATGAATCCACCTGCATGACAAAAAGAATGTACAAGAAATTTTGAATTAAAAGAATCCATGTGTTCTCTCCTTCTTCTTCTTCATTTTTTTAATTTTTGGTACTAAAGAAAACTGAAATGGACATACATTTGTTTATTTTTGTACACAAAAGTTGAAAGGTCTTTAAAATACAAATAAGAAGCTATCAAAACTTGGAAATAAAAATTGAAATAAGAGGCTTGGGAACAAGTTATTAGCTTTCCAAAGATTGTGGGAGAAAGTTAATGCCACTATCATGGGCACAAATTTTGATTCCTCTATTTGAACATAATAAGCTGCCTTTATTAGTACTACTACATATCAGACATATTGGTTAATAAATGTAAATGGAGCACCCTTTACCATCAATTTGTTGCTAAGGCCAGATGTATTGGTGAGAGTGATAGTGCCCTGAATCACAAATATGAACCTAAAAATAAACATAAAACAGGCGTTAAAACTCAGAGCAAGACATAAATGGACCTTGTGATAGTTATATATGAGTCATTTCAACTTCTAATAAAATTAGAAAACAAAACAGATGGACAAACAAATAATTTCACACCTCTCCACATCATAAGGAGGCAGCCCTGACCTCGAGTTTTCTACAAAGGACAAACAACAGCAATTAACCATGCATTTTGTTGCAATAATATTGACTACTCAAACTCAAACAGGATCAGACCTTGCATTTTTGCTAGATACATCACAAAGTACGAACCCATCGCTGGAGTGATTAGATAAGCACCCAATGTATTTGTCCTATAAAAAAACTCAAAATCAATTTTTCAGACAATAAAGTCTTGATATTCTAACAAATATTAAATGTAAAAATTGTAAATACCAATCAGGCAAAGGACTGAAAACATGGCTCTCCGGTGTTATTAATGCATGGTCCCTTTTGTAAACACTACGAGTGAAACCGGGTAAGTCTGCAGAGAAACCAAATTTAACTTTAGAGTAAATAAATTTACCCTGTAGCTGTCCAGACTCCAGATGTTATTAGTAAAAACTAAAAATAAAATAAACTGACCTTGGAGATGAGAAGGAGAGAGAGTTGGGTTAGTGAATTTCCAGTATAATGGTTTAGAGGAAGCATCAGTTTGGTCCAATATGGAAGGCGCAGAACAGAAACCTCCATCACCCAACACTATAACAAACAAACCTGAGAAAACAAAAAGAACCCAATAAAGATGTGGATGATTGAAATTTAAAGTTCATGGTATAGAAGAAAATAAAGAAAGAAATGAAGTACTTATTAGAATGAATGAGGGAAAAAGGAGGAAAGGGTGGAGTTGAGGAAGAGAGGGATTCTGCATTTCTTCACGACCCTTTTGTTGTTGCCTGGACCCTGGGGAAGGGAGAGTGGACTGTGCAGTATAACTAATAACGTTAATTTTTGAGAGGAAAGTTGGAAACTGACGAAAATGTACAAGCTGGACCGGTTGGACTTCCACTGGCCACTACCACTAGGATTTTTCTTTGTTTATTCCCCTTTCTTCGATAAAATTGGAAAGGGAAGCCCATTTAGTTTCATGCCTCTTTGCCCAACAGAAAAGTTACCCAGACCCATTTACGGAACGTCTAAACGTAAGCAAGGGTTGAAGGCTGATTTTGCTATGAAATAAAAGTTTTTTGGAAAATATTTTTGGGATATAATGGTATTTGGATAATTAAAAATAAAATCTTTTAAAAAAAAGTTTTAATGCCTTTGAGGTACCTAAGACAATTTTCACCATGCTAAAAAAATAATCCTGTTAAAAAAAAAAGTTATGCCCTAAAGTTTTGAGTTATTAACTCTATCATCCCTAACTTCTAACATGATTTGAATATCCACCTTTTATTTCTTTCAAAATAATAAACTCTCAAAACGGTATTTTTTTATTTTCTTCAAAATAATAAGGTACTTACATGTTTGGGAAAACATTTTTTAAAAGATGATCCAAATAATAAAAAATATTTTTCAGAATTTATTTAAATAATAGAAAATATTAAATTTTCTTATAATATATTTTACGCGAAAAAAATTTCCCTTAGCAATTTATTTTACAGTTACCAAACAGATTCTAAATTATTCCCTCCCTGAAATGGAGCATCTTCTCTCTGTCACAAAGAGTTTAGCCGTTGAATGCTTAATTTAAAGACTCTTTGATGCATTATAAATTCATTCGATCCAAAATTAGATTATTTTGTATTTACCAAATTGACAATAGATAGTGATTTTGTTGATTTGTTAGTGTACGTTAATGATAATTATAAGCTCATTTGTGGATGCTCTAAATGAAGTAATATTGTATATGAGATTAAAGTTTAAACTGAAAAATCTTGGTAGACTTGAAAGTATTTTCATTGGTATTAAAATTTGTTATATCAAATAAGGTATCTCATTGTGTCAAATAAAGTATACATGAGAAATGTTAGAAGAGTATGAACTTTTGAGAGCCTGAGCCAATGTCCACGCTTATTGATTACAATAACAAATTATCAAGTGTCAGTGATGATGATCCATTGACCATTGTTTTTAGTCATAAACAATTGTTAGGAAACTTGTATATTTGATATTTATCGACCTTGACATAATATATGCAATGCAAGTTTTATTTCAGTTTATTAACAAAGTCTGCTAATTCATATTTATAAGTAACATATAAAGTGTTAAAATACCTAAAAATGTGCTAAATCATAGTATTTTGTTGTCATTTACATCCATATTGCACCTTATAAATGTACTGATAGTGATTGAGTAAGTTGTTTGAACACAACGAAATCAATGACATGTTATGATGAGTTGAAAGTCTAAAACGCAATATGTAGAGGCATCGTACAAGGCAACGGCAACATCTATTCATGCATGCATGCATTACGTTTTTTAATTTATTATAGTAACTAGATATAGTCAAACAAACCAATATATATATAAATATATAATATGTGCATGTTTATGTATTATTCACAATTTATTGATTTAATTCACCAAAAAAAAAATCTAAAAAAGTGTTGTTTGTTCAGATAATTGAGAGAAGCGTAATCGAAGTTCTATCGCTTGTCTAAAATGATTATAAAAAGAAATGTTAAATAGCATAATCAAATTTAATCAGTGCAACACAAGTAATTTTTTTATTTTATATTAGGGGATAAGGGGATTTTTTATTTTATTTTTTGCATAAATAAATTCATGCATTAATTATTGAGTCTTAGATGTTATTTCTTTTTACTTAAAATCCAAACTTATAATATTTGAAAGCAAAACAGAAAAATAATATTTTTTTAATTTATAAATTTTACATGATTCAAGTCTTATCTTAAGCAACTTAATGCAATTTGAATAATTATTACTATAACAAGAAAATTAATTAAAATGTTACTCACAAAAAATTAGTAATATATTTGTACATTACAAGGGTTTGGAAAAAAAACCATATTAAAAGGATTCAAATAAATATATGGACCATCAAAGATATAAATTACGGATAATATAAATCAGAAAATTAAAAGTATATATGAAAAAAATCATGAAATAAAAAAAAAATATATATACAACATAAAAATGCTACTATATGCATGTAATAAATTATGCCTTTTTTTGTTCTTTTGAAGACTTAGATATTAATAATGGCATTCCAAAAAAAATTTAATAATGGCAAAAAAAATTATCATTTAATTAATAAATTATAATAAACCCTATACAAAGAAACAGAACGGACAACGTAACTAGGGTTTATAAGTTAAGGCGGTTTATTATAGCCGTTTGAAACGAACATTCCATTGAAATTCAGCGGAGAATTGGAGAACGAAAAAGAGTTTTCCCTTTTCACTTTCGCTGATTTTCCCACCAAAGATGAGTGCAACGGAGCCCAATCCGATGGCCGCCGCTGCCCTTATCACTTCACTCTCCAACAGCTTTCGACAAGTTCCTTTATCCGCCATTCCGCCTATGTTGGATTGCGTCCTAGCCTCCACTCCTTTACCTCCTATGTCCATTTTCTCTTCTCTTCTCGACGATCTCCACAATCTCATCGAGGTACTTCTTCTACTCTACAAAACCCTAGTTGGTCAAATGCGAAATTGCCTTTTATTCGTGTAAAAGAAATGAAAGTATAGTATATTGGAAATGTTGAATTCTTTCATTTTCCATTAAATTTTACAGCGATTTTATACAATTTTGTTTTGAATAGCGTGCTAACAGGGATGGGAAGTTGGATTCCGATCATCGTACCAATATTGCGTCAATGGTTGGAGCATTATGCCATCTTCTTACTGAAGCGAGTGAGTTTTCTTTCCTCTTTTTTTTTTTCATTTATAGTTTTCATCTTTTTGATATGGTTAAAAGTGGCTAAAATAATTGCCACCTCGGACAATTTTGAAGAATAGTAATTTAATATTTTCCTGGTTTGATCTGTTAAGTTGAATCTAAATAGACTTTGTATTCTTGCTTCCTTGATGAATAATAATTTATTCATGGAGTTCATTGCTAATAGGAATTTCCATGCAGAGACTAATCATGAAGGCCTGCAGTCTTTTTTAAGAAAAGGTTTTATCCCGCTGATGAAAATGGGACACAAATTTGACCGTGAGCTTCTTAACCAGGTAGAATTGTTGGGTGCTTTCTACTTGTTTTTGACATCTAATAACATTCATCTACTCTTGCTTTATCTCTTGTTTGGTTCCATGCATGATGTTTGATATTAGATTGCAGATTCATTCTTTGATGTTGTGCAAAAGACTAATGCTTGGGCAGTTCTGGAAGCAACTTTGGTGCCTTTTTTCCTAAGATCGGTTGGTGTTTCTTCTAGTATAATTCAAAATGAAGAATTGGATGGTACTGGATGGTATAGAAGCTCAGTTTTCCTGGTCTCAAATGACCTGATAGAAAATTTGGATATGGACAAGGATTATATGCTTGCTGTATCCGGATCTTTTCCGTTACCACTATCATGCCATGTTTTAAGCATAATTTTGGATGCTGCACTACGAACTTTTCAAGCTGCTCCAGTTACAGACTCAGTTTTGGAAAATGGGTGCTGTTATGCTCCAAAGTTCATTGCTAATTTACTTTGGAATTTGTGTAATGTTACCGAAAGATTACTTTTACAATGTTCGGAAAATCGGTCTTGTACAGTTGGCTTTTTGCTACCTGTCATTTTCAAAGCATTTGTTTCTCACAGCTCTTTTAAAGTCTCAGTTCATGGGCAGACGCATATACTTTCCAGGTTGATGGTTGCTTGCAAATTGTGTTTGGTATTAATATTCTTTTTACTTTATTTAACATGAATCTGACTCCTGTACACATCTTTCTTTTTACTGACTATATCTGGTTGGCTTCCAGGAATCGTTTCTTTATGAGAATGTGGAGATGCTGTGGAAGATTGTTCTCTCTTGGATCTTTAGAGAGGAGAGATGCATACAGTATACTCTCCCTGTATTTGTCTTATTTCTCTTGTACTGAAACTTCTGAAAACTCTGACATTAGTGATGGGGCAGAAGAATTTGATGTAAGTAGTGAAAAAGAACTGTGGAATGAAATCAAAGCAGGACTGGTAATTTACCCATTCCCCCCTCCCTCTTCTTGTTGATTTAAGTTTTATTCAATAATGACTAGAGAGTATAGATTAACTGATTTTACTTTTATTATTATTTATTTATTTGGTGGTATGTCAGGTTGATGAGGAGGGCCTAGTGAGGAAGCAGTCATTGCATATATTGAAGACAGTGTTATGTATGAGTAGTGGAAGCCAATGCCATTCTGGTATTTCAGAGAAAAAATCCCAAGGGAAACATTCAGTTCCTCATGGTGTGACAAAGAGAGAGCTGTGGGCTTATAATGAAGCGAAGTCACTGGGGGTAGGAAAAGTCTGCAGCTTAGTTGATTCAGGCTTGAACAGTCAGAAGCAGTGGGAGGCATTCTTTCTCCTATTTGAAATGCTTGAAGAGTATGGTACTCACCTTGTAGAAGCTGCTTGGAATCATCAGGTACCAGATAAAATCTGCTCTTGTGATAACATATGATTTGAGTTGGTTAAATTAGATAGGCCTTCGTTCATTCGTTTATACATTGATAGAGGAGTAACCTATGATGATAATGACAGAAGGATGCTGTTAGGGAATTTTATTTGGACTAATTAGCAAAGCTAGTTTATTGGATTAGATTAATAACTTTAGAAGTAGATAAGTAATACGGCATGGTAATATCCTCTAATGAAAAGATGAAGAAACTAGTTGCAGGCCTCAATTTAAGCTTTTCTGAGGTACTTTTATCAAGGACAACATAATGTGAACTATTGTGCATGATGCTTGAATGAGAATCTTTTGGCTTCCTGGATGTGTAGCAAATGTTTGAAGAAAAATGTTATATTATAAAAAAAGGGAATACTTTCGTGGTATTTTTAGGATTCTTTAATTACTTGAAGCGTTTCTATAAGGTTTCCGTCAGTCTCTTTCTCTGAAATGGCTCAGAATTTCTTTGCTCAGAATATATGATGAAAAATGTTGACATGTTTATATGCCTTAGTCGACTTGTTATTCTTTGGAGGGTTTATCTACATGGTCATCAACTTCTTTTCTTTGTTTTTTTTTTTGTTTGTAGGTTTGGTCACTTGAATGGCATGTCTATTACTCTGTGGTTTGTAGTTATGGTCACTTGAATGGCATGTCTATTACTCAGTTGTTTAACGTGTTATCTTCCAGTTCCTTGCTGTCAAATTGGAAACAACCTTTATTGGCTGATGCTTAAGAAGATACCTTATTGTATCTTATATATTGTCTTTATTTATTTGTTGTTGTCTCTCTGTAGTTTGTAAAAATTTATTCGAACCTCAGTTCTACCCCGCCTACCTGCTTAATTGTTATGGTTTCTTGCAGATAACTTTGTTGCTTCAGTTTTCTGCCTCAGATGATAACTTTGTGAGTGCTATTAGCAGAGGTGTCCATCAAAATCAGTCAGAAACTTGGGGTGAAGTCTTTAGCTGGTTAACAATTTTGTGGAAGCGAGGCTTTTGTCATGATAATCCTCAAGGTATTGATGTCTTGCTAGCATGACCTTAATTGGGGATAAGTTAATTTACGATTTATTGTAAACTTTGTGATAATGTATTCCTGCTCTCTTTCTTTTCTGCATAATGCAGTTAGATGCATGATCATGCAGTCATTTTTGGGGATTGAATGGACAAAATATGGAAGCTGTGTGAAGTCGGTACCTGAAATTTTTATTCTTGGTCCTTTGATGGAAGCTTTGAATGATCCAGTACACCATAATGATTTTGGTTTGTCCTGAATCTGATTGCTTCATTACTGAATTTGCTAGTAAAGAATGTTTTATGCTATCATATCACCAATTGGAGTTAAACTAGTAGATTATTGGAGATAAAACCTTACAATGCTGTAACTTTTTGAGACTTTCCCCTTTTTCTTTTTCTCATTTGATATGCAACTTCAGTACAAAGCAAGCACCGATATTTATCCTCTTTTCTATTTATGTTCAAGCACAAGTCATTGGCTGTGGAATCCAATCCAAAATACATTTTGTTCTAAGTTCGTTATGTGTTTTCATCTAAGTTTCTAAAGCCTCCAGTCGCAGTAACTGACTACTTAGGTTGAGCATCTGCATTGTGGTGTCTCCCCTTTCCTCTCTCTCTCTCTTTTTTTTTTTTTTTTTTTTTTATTTTGCTGACCTTCTAGTTAGCCACCTAAGTAAGATGCTTTTATATAAAATTTTTATGTAATAATGTTGGAGTTTGTTTCATGCTTTAGCCCTTGTAGTCTTGCTAAGATTTTGCGCAGTTTTTGGTTTACTACATCTATTTTGAATGGTTTATACTGCTTTGAATGTTGTGAGCTAAGATGAATAACTTAGAATTTCATTTTTCACCTAATTGATCTTTCAATCAACCGTTTAGGTGTTAAAGGAGTTTACTCTTCAAAAACAATTGAGGGTGCAGCTCAATTTTTGCATCATTATTCAAGTTACCTGGATTCAAGGTATGCATTATTTGTCTGATGAATATTGTTTACATAGTAGAATGCAACTTGTTGAAAACTACAAACTTAGTTGACTTTGCAAGAAAGCTTTATGTATATTTATTCTTTTTTCATTCTCAGTAATGTTGTCAGTTACATGCATTTAGTGGGGAATAGGCTCTGAAGAGAAGTTGTGTCAAAACTATAAAAACTCCTTATTGCAGCTTTTTAAATAATCATTCTTCTTCCTGTCTCCTTTTTCTTACTAGTTTTATGTTCTGTCTGGTCAAATTCAGGTCCTTTTTGTATACTGTAAATAATGGTTTTGGTTGAAATTGGTAAAAGTTTTAGATGATTTAGATGACTTAGCTTCTTACTGAAACTGATTAGACTTTCCAGTGACGAGTTGGTTACCTTACAATTCATTAATTTTTATCCTTTAACAAGTTATTTCCCTTTTCAATCAAGCTTTGGGCTTCAATGAGTCTACATCTTCTCTTTTAAATACTCTATGACAATGTTTGGCTTCACATGCGTACCTGTGATTGCATGTATGCACAGATGAAGATAAGTAGAAACTTCTAAACTGATAGATTGGAGAATTACTGTTATGTTGGGAAGGTTTGATGATCATATTTTTTAACAAGTTATTTCCCTTTCTTCAAGCTTTGGGCTTCAATGAATCTACATTTTCTCTGTGTGAATAAGCTCTATAACAATGTTTGTTGGTGGGGCACCAAAACTGCATGTGCATACCCGTCATTGCAGGTATACATGAATAAAAGAGAAAGTACTTAACCTCTGGAGCATGTAGAAATGTCTGAATTGAGAGATGCAACAATTACTGTTCTGTCGGGAAGTTTTTGATTATCATATGTTATTGTTACAGGGAAAGGATTGTCTTTTTAAGTAGCTTAGTATCCCTCGCTAAAAGGAAGTCTTTCAGTAGAGCTGGATTGATGGGTCTTGCAGAATGTATCGCTGCATCTGCTTTGGGGGCTTGCAAATACATCGACAATGAAGTGAAGTTTTCCAAAGATGGTTTTGTTGATAAAGTCCAACAGGAAAATTCTTTGCAGAACTTTCTGCATGATGATGGGACAGAGTTGCTGGATGTTTTCAGATATGTTCTCGAGAGCAGCAAGCAACATTTCAATCCTAATTACCGTTTTCGAGGTTACTAATTACCACTCTGGTTAGATTTTGATAAATTTATTAGAGTTGCATATGTACTGTGCAACCATTGAATGCTATAACGGAATCCTTGTGACACCTTCTTCTATAATTGTCAGTCTGTGAAAAAGTAGTGGACGCTGCTGCTTTATTGGTGCCTGCAAGTGATGTTCCTCTTGAGACACTTTTGCACTTCATTTCAACATTGCCACGGGAATTTACTGATTATGGTGGTAGGAAAAACATTATGGCTTTTTTTATAGACTCTGCTATTTGCTCGCCTCTTCATTTGGTTCCTTATGCCTATCTCTTCTTGTTGCTGGTGCATTTCTCCTTTATGACATTTATGAATTACCATGCATGAATTAGGTATGCTTTTTGTTTGCATTTGTTTCTCAAATTTGTTTATTTTAGATCATTGGGTAAGATTAAGTTGAGTCGATTGATTTTTATATGGTAAAAGGAGCTGAAAGCTCCATTTTGTTATTGAACTTTGTAAGTACCCAGTTAGTTTGTGGCTCTTTCACTTAGCTGACTGCAAATATGCTATTTCTCCATTGGAGTTGAGAGGTTGGAGGTTGCAAGTGTACTACTTTCTCAAGGGCTTTATTTAGGAAATGGCTCTCACATTATTAAGTGAACACTTTTGGTGTTGTGTAGCAAGCTTTTAGTATGGAGACAACTGGGTTCAGAAGACTTTTAGGCCTGATGGGGACTCTTTTGGTTCAGTTTTGTGAAAAGGCATCAGAGGTGGATGAGATTCATTCTCAAAATTTCTTATTTTGGCATGATAGCTGATGGGGGAGGAGATGCTTAAAATATTCTGAGTCAGAGTTATCCCTGAACTATTGAATTTAGGTGAAAATTTTATTGCTCATATTACTTGTTAACTTAGGATCTGGATGTTTCCTCATTTCTTATACATTTGAATGAATCTTTCTCAATCCCTCATTCTATGAATCTATTTTGTAACTTACATTTGCTTCTCTACTGTCTTCAAGGAGGAGCTTTTGTACATGTGTAACACCTCTCCATCTCGTCAGGTTCTCTACGTGTAAGAGTACAAGACTGGCTTTTGCAGAATCATTGCACTCCTCATTGTGGTGGTACCTGGATGCAGCTTTTGGATAGTCTTTATGGCTTTCCAAAAAGGTTCATTACTCATAATTATCTGGTTGAAAGTTTTAATGATGAAGACTTGGATGCATGGGATCTTGAAGTGAGAAGATGGGCAAGAGTACTCTTTCTTGTAATCAAGGAAGAACATCAATTAGTACCTTTACTGATGGTTTGCCTTCAACTCTTCCTTTATATGCTTAATTTTTTTGTTTAACTTTATATTCTTCTTTCTTTGTTGATTGGTATAAATTTTAATTTGTAGAATGCACCTGAAAAGAAATTTAAATCATATTATTGGTGATACTCGTTCATATCAAAGTTTTACATGCAAGCACAAATACTCATGTTCTCTAATATGACATGCCATTTATTGAATGTAATATGAATATTCTGAAAAAAAAAAAGGTCTAATAGTCTTGTTTAATAATCTTTACCCCTTCATCTTTGCCCTTCCTTGGTTCTCATGTTTTCATAAATGTTATCCTGTTAAGATGTTGTTATTCTCTTTCATAATGTCTATGCATTGTTGACCATCAGAATCTTAGTTGCTGCATTTTGTCAATTGAAGAGCTTCATAGGCTTTAATCTTGCCATGCAAAATGTTCTGCAGGTTGACTGCATGAAAAATTGTTTGCATGGATATCTATTTTGTTTTTAGTTTATGTGTAGCTGCTTGCATTCCTTTTCAAATATTATTTTCTCATTTTGCCTACAAGGAGTCCAACATTTTGTTTATGTTTGTTTGTGCAGTTTATTCAAAATCATGGAACAAATATCTGTAAACAGAAAAACAATTCAGAGTGGATACCTGTGAAGTTTCTCACACTTATCTTGGGCTTGATTCAAGAGATCCAGGTGATGCAGAGCAGAGTTGCTAAACTTGGTGTAAGAATTCAAATCAAATCTGAAATGGGCCTGCTGGAGACAGAGGAGCGACCAAATAATGTAGAAGCTTCAATCGTTTACAAGATGTTCACCGACCCTTTACTTTTTATATTGGTATTTGTGCCTTCTTAAGCTATTTTATCATATGATGAGAATTGCATATAACTTGTTATGAGAGAGCTGTACATAGGTATTTTGTCTGGCATGCAGGAGGAACTTGTGTCCTTTGCCAACTTGTCTTGTTCCATATTCTTGTCCAGTTCTGAGATCGACGACAAGGTTCTGCCTAGTTCTGTGAGAGGAAAACTTGGAGGTCCTAGTCAGCGACGATTATCAAATTCTTTGACAACTGCTGTGTTACAAGCTGTACGATATCATTCTGTTCTTTCTTAGTTTCATTAGTTGATTTCTTCTTTAGAACTATTTTAGTAACTTGTGTTTTCATGCTCATTAGTATGCCTCACCCCTTTGCACTCTGAAAATACCACTTGAATATTCATTAAATGCATACTCCTTCTTAAACTTTTCATACACTCCTTAGACTTTTCATGCAACCCTCTCGCAATGATTGCATCTTTAGGTGCTCACTAGTTGCTTCCTCTCTCTATTTTTCATTTATAAGCATTTTCTTCTATTGTTCTCATGTATTCTTATTTCTTTTATCGAAGGAGAAGGCCTAACTTGTCTCAATTTCATATTTGTGAGCAGATAATGTCTGTCAAAGCTGTTGCATGCATATCTGCCTGGTGTGCACAAATGGGATTTGGCATTCTGTTAAATTCTGCCTTTACTTTTGTTTGGAAATTCTTCTGTAACACTATTGCTTCTCTGACTTGTAACTCTGAGGTAAGTTTTTGGGCATTCTATTGCAAAATATTTCCACCTTTTTGTTTGACATTTTATTTTCTCTTTTAACAATTTGTGATAACATACTGCTGATTGATATGATTACCTCAAATCAGTCTGAAGCTGAAGTTTGTCTTGCTGCATATGAAGCATTAGCTCCTGCTCTGAAAGCACTTGTCTCTACATTCTCTCCTCAAACTTTGGACCTTTTCAGGGAAAATTGCAAGTCATTAGTACCTGCAGTAGAAGGTGAACCTTGGTTAGGTTCAGTAGTTCTTTCTTTTCTTCAGAATATCAATGATCTTCTGACCGTCAGATTCATGGCACGCACTAGGCGGGCAGTTTTGCTTAATTGGAAGGTGATGCCTGTTTGATTTAACTATAGTCTCCCCTATTCTTTTCCTTTAGTTTGGCATTTGAACTAATTCACAATCATAATGTTGTTTCTGATGGAATCCAGAAATTAGATGACATAGATTATAACTTAAAATTTTTGTGTGTATCTATAATATTTTTCTAATTCATTTTCTTTTTTTCCCTTTTAATTTTTCCTTAAACATAAAAAAGTAATAATTTTTCCTTAAACATAAAAAAGTAATTGCATGAAAATTTAATGATGAAATTGATAAAAGAAATTTGCTTCTTAATGCAATTACTTTTCATATCTTAATGGAGAGTTCAAATTGCATTAGTATGAAGTTTTGAATTCTGATGTGAGCCAATTAATAAATTCCAGTCCAGATGAATTTTGAAGTTCTCCACAATTAATCATCCTTGCTTATGAATAATGTAGTACTCAATGGTTTACTATTGTCACCATAACAAAATTATGATTAAAAAAATTTGCCATACTTTTAAGATTTTTGTTTGAAATTTTATTTGTCTATGAATGAACTATTCAATTTTTTTTCCACTTTGAAACTTTCTAGAAGATAAAAATTTCTAATCAAAATATTATTGGGAAACAAGTTTGGTAAAATTTTTCTTTCTAAAAGATTACAAACTTGGTGATTTTAAGGTTTTGAGAGATAAAATTTGCTACTCACATATAAAGGTTTCTTGCAATGAGTTTTTTTGATATAAAATTTTTAGATAGGTTCTTGAGATGTGAAGTTTGTCTTAAACGGTGTTTTCTGTTTGTCTTTTTACTAATACGTATTCATGTTCCTTATTAGTAGTATCAATTCATAAATCAAAATATTAATTGATTTTTGTGATTAATTCAGTGGGTTTGCTTAGAGTCTCTGCTCTTGATTCCTTACTATGCTTTTGAGAGTAAGCTTCATGTAGAGGATGGTAGATTTTTTTTCTCAGATGCTGCTGTCAGACACATTGTTACTGATATTCTTGAAAGGTAGGGAACTGATTGAGCTTACTTCTGTCATTACTTATATGATGCATTAAATGTTTCAAATTTTTGTTCAATCTGAAGGTGAGTCATTTAGCAATACTTGTTTTTTGTTGGCTATTTTCTGGCTCTCTTCACTTCATTTTTTTCCCTTTAGATAATATGCTGACTAAGAGGCCTTATTGTTGGATTTCTTCCTAAATAACCTTGCAGTCTTGAGAATGCTGGGGAGGGTTCTGTTTTACCCATGTTGAGATCCATCAGACTGGCCTTGGAGCTATTTACTCCAGGAAGGTTGTCTGCGGTTGTTTCCCACTGCAGTGGTATAGATTTTCAGGTGCAAATCATTTTTCCCTTTTTGAGCTTATGCTTATCTGAATTTTTGTCTATGCTTTTTGAGGTGACCTTGTGCACACCATAGTTTATGTGTGATGCAAGGGAAGCAATGGATCGGATGGTGCTATGTCCACACTATTTTGGAACAGTGTTGAGATTTCAATATTTGATTATCATTTCTGCACTTTTTTCGGGATGTACAACTATTTATATGTATGGCCTTAAGTCAGGCAGGTTGAATACCCAGTTACACAATCATGGAACATAGATATTTAGGAATGAGATATTTCTATATGCCAGGGAGGCAGGGTGTGGTTTAGTCTTGTAGTGATTATAGATGAGAATGTTATGAAATCTATACTGAATTCCCTGCCTTGAATTTTATAAACACTAAAATATTTCTTTCGTTAGCATTGGTGACCTTAAAATCAATTTGATATTTGGCGAGGAAGTTCATATTTTTAGTAATGTGTCAGAGTCTGACAAGTAGACAGACTCTTGCTATGCCTACTGTATTCTTTTCTTCAGTTCTCTTGCTTGCCAGTGTTAATTTTTATTGTCAGTTGTTAGGGGGGGTGTAATTTTGTGTTAGGGTGTACGCCTTTTGGAATAAAAATTAAACATATATCAATGAAATTTTCTTCCAATTATTTAGCCTACGGAACTAGTATCTCATGCTCATAATCAAATGCTTATGCTTAAGTATTATAATTTTTTATTTTAATTTCTGAAGTTAATTTCAATGATTGTCTTGTATCATTGGTATCTGTCTTTTAAATCTTCACTACTCTTTTCTGTTATTGCCATGAACTAAGTTTTGATATGCTATTGTTGTTTTTGTATGTTTTATACTCATAAATTTACACATCTTACGGGAAATGCTGAAAAGATAAACTAAAAATGTATGGGGATACTGTGGAGTCTCAATTCATCCATAAATTTGCCTTTTACTTTCTCAGTCTTGAAATATATTTGTTTGATGAAAGAAGCTATATTTACATATCGTCTCATGACTTAATGCAGATGATTTGGCATTTGGTTCGATCCTCTTGGATATTGCATGTCAGCTGCAACAAGCGGAGAGTTGCACCTATTGCTGCACTTTTATCTTCTGTCTTGCATCCTTCCTTGTTTAGTGATGGGGACATGCATGAAACTGATAATGAACCTGGGCCCCTGAAATGGGTGTGTGGTTCCTTTCTTTTGTGTGTGCATGTGTGCATGCATGTGTGGGTGTTGGTGTGAGTGTTAAGGGTGTGTTTATTGTGCACATGCTTTCTCTTTGTATGTGGTGATTCTGTATGAATAGGACTATGTCATTTCTTGTTTTAACATCAATGGTGCAGTTTGTTGAAAAGCTTCTGGAGGAAGGCACAAAAAGTCCTCGGACAATTCGTCTTGCAGCTTTACATTTGACAGGGCTCTGGCTCTCAAATCCAAGGACCATAAAATACTACATAAAAGAACTGAAGCTGCTAACACTCTACGGTTCTGGTGTTGTCTTGTGCTTATCCACTTTCTGGTTCTATTCATGTTCATTTATTTTCAGTTCCATTATGCATAAAATCACTGAGAATCTGAATTTTCACCACCAGTTGCTTTTGATGAGGATTTTGAAGCTGAGTTAACTGAAAATCATGATGCAAGAACTGAAGTTACATTATTGGCTAAAAATCCAGACCCTGAGTTGACTGAAGTAAGCTCTTCAATTATCAATTTGTTGTCTCATCTTTGTATATGTGGTGTGTGTGGCCCAAATGTTACCTGTAATTTTGCAATGTTATTACTTATTATTTTATCTTATCATACAAGTTAGAGTTTCTCAATAAGTTTCTACTTTAAAGTAAGCACATTTGGTTTTGCAAAAATTTCTATGCTGTTTCTATAGATTATGCTCTGAAATTATTCCAAGTTTCTCTAAATTGTTTGATCATCTAGGAAGAATTTTGTGTATAGACTTTTCCATAGGTGTGTTGGGCATATATGGATTGCACGTTACTGGGCATTTAGTAATTGTTTTCTTGTGTTGATGTTCTGCATTTCTGTTGCATTCATATTGTAAATAAATTGCTTTCTTGGAGTTACTGACCATATCAACTTCTCTTTTCAGTTGTTTATCAACACAGAGTTGTATGCACGTGTGTCTGTTGCTGTTCTCTTTTACAAGCTGGCTGACTTGACTAATATGGTGGGATCATCAAGTGGAAACAAAGATTACCAGGCAGCCCTTGAATCTGGAAAATTGTTTCTGCTAGAGCTTCTGGATTCTGTGGTATTGTTCTTTCTGATCAACATGAATTGATTGTTATTCGCCATTTTCAATGAAGATGATATACCTAATGAAGTTAATATGTTCAACTAGCTAGTAAACATAAGTCTGTAACCTCCTATTAGATAATTAATATGTCTTGTTAGGGTAAACTGAGTTTGTTGACTATGTGAAACCAGCAAAGGAGGAAGTAAGATTATGTTTTTGAATTTATGCTTGCAGAAGTCTTGTGACTTGGGTAGCACATCAACATTGTTGGTGACTGTAGCTGCCTTAATTATTTACTTTTTTACATCCAACTTGCATGAAACGAGAGTTTCAACATTGTGCTGTTATTTATTTGTTGATAAGAGCAAACTTTCCGCATCAAATGTTTGGGTTCTAGTTTTGATGGCATTCATTTCTGATGCAGGTAAATGATAAGGATCTTGCAAAAGAGTTGTATAAGAAGTATAGTGCGGTAACTGATACTTTTCGGTTCATTTGCCCTGTATTTTTTTTGGGTTTTTTCACCAACTGAAGTTGAGAATGATAAGTGAAGTAACCTAGTGCAACAAAATGTAAAACATCATATGAAGGAATTTGAACTGTAGTTTGGTTCTCTGTCATTCTAGGATTTTTCTGTTGATGATGCATGAAGAATGAGGATATATGAGTTAACATGTAAATAATGAAAGTTATAAATGATTAAATGTTGTAATATTTTAAAAGTTTGTCAAACCTTTTAAGTGTTGTTCATGTTTCCATCTTTTCAGATTAATAACAATTGTTACTATCTGTCCTGCCATTTGTCAACAGATCCATAGACGAAAAATACGTGCTTGGCAGATGATATGTGTTCTGTCACAATTTGTTGATGATGATATAGTTGGAGAAGTTGCTCATTGCTTGCACATAGCCCTTTATGTAAGTGACTGCTGCATTTTTTAGAAAAAATCTGGTAGTTCTCTTCTAGGTTGATTTCAACGTGATCTGAAGTTTCATAATGTGATTAAGTTTGGTAAGTTATTTTGGAGAGAATACCTTGTAAATTTTCTCCTTTTTATAGAAATTTCATGAAAGCTTTTTCTCAAATACTTGTTTCGGAATGTCTGCTCCATGTGCATTGCACTCACAATTTTTAGTTTTGGCTACTTTCAAAAGGCAGAATGCTTCTGTTTGGTGCTGACAGAGGTTGCTGTTAGGTTGTTCCTTAAATCAAGCCATGTTTACACATGAATGCTTCTTGTTTTGCATCATATCACTAGTATGTGTACTTGGTGTCTAATATATGAGACTTGTTATATTACTACAGATCTGATGATGTGATTTAGGTAGTTCATCCCTGAGGAATTAATGAGAAATGTTATATTAATAACTGTCTGCTTTATATGGTAGATTTATATATATTTTTCGATGCTACTCTGTTAAGCAACAGGCTTTTACTGTTTTACGCACAACCATGTGAACACATATATATGATTTTCATAACTAGCTAGAATTAGTAGTCTGTAGGTAGAGCTTGCTACATGCTGACTGATATCTGCCATTATTAGAGTTTTGTGCAGTTTAGTGACAGGTTTACCTTGATATGCCTGAATATGTGGTGAAATTTGTGAATTAGTTCATGGGGTTGCCATTCTCATTACTGGTTAGAAGGCTGTAACTGATAATGCTGAATGGTCTTTAATTAACAGTTTGACTTTGGATTGCATATATATGCTCATGCATCTATATTTGTAGATCTACATAATGCAATGGTTTTTATTTGCCTTTTTGTTGATCCCTGGGAATCTGCTTCTTATGTCTCTTTTGCAGAGGAACAACTTACCTTCTGTTCGACAGTACTTGGAAACATTTGCAATTAATATTTACTTGAAGTTTCCATCTTTGGTAAGGCATTTTCTTTAGTTACAAAGAGAAGCTTAATCTTCATGCATGGGATGTGTGCAGAACACACACATTGAGCAATCTATATGCCTTGGATGTAAAATATGTATTTCAAGTGGGAGCAACACCCACATGCACACAAAGAGGCCTCTTTAGAATTTTATCCTTATTTTTGTATGACACTTGAATGAGGCTATTGCCGTATAGAACGAATAGCAACATTTTTCCAAATCATGTTTGTAGACAAATTGTTTCTAGTTTTTATTAACTTAATCCTTAGGTTGATCAGTCATTCAGCTGCTCTTATTGATTCTTGTAATTATATCACAGGTTGCAGAGCAATTGGTTCCCACATTACGAGATTATGACATGAGGCCCCAGGTAAATATTGCAGAGTGTAGATTTCACAAATTTTCATTGTTGGGAGTTGCAACAACTTTCATCCTTTTTTCAGAAGCCCCATTTAGCCATTGTTTCTTAGAATCTTGTGAAATTTTTAATACATTCATGAAATAGCTTAGCATCTATGAAGAATGATGTATATGGGTTTCATGCAAAGTTGAGTGACTACAGATTATATGCGGCATTTTCTGTACTGTATATAGATAGAGAAGCATCTACTTCTCTCTCAGACGCATGCACGTGCACACAGCTAAGCCTTTAACCAATTTCCTAGTCTGTCTAGTTGGATGAATTGATAGTCATTTTAGGTGGAAAATTTTAACAATTATTTCTCTTATTTATATTCTGGATTTTTGTGGTGTATACAAATTTATTACCAATGCTGTATGCTACTGTATTGAGCATTATGCATCAAATGCAGGCCCTTTCTTCCTATGTGTTCGTGGCAGCAAATGTGATCATCCATGCTTCTAAAGAGACTCAATTCAGGCATTTGGATGAATTACTTCCTCCCATACTTCCATTGTTAACCTCACATCATCATAGTTTACGTGGCTTTACTCAGGTCAGTTTCATGAAAGGTGATGAGTGCCTCATTCTAAATTTTGAATGTCTTTACTTTGTTAAAGCATTTTTCATTTTGACATTTTCTTGCAGGTTTTGGTACATCAAGTACTTTGCAAACTTTTTCCTCCCATGGATCCTAGAAGCTCTGAATTCATACCTTTGGAAAAAAGGTGCTTTGAGGATTTGAAATTATACCTGGCAAAGAATTCTGATTGCATGCGGTATGGTATTTATCTTAAATTTTCAGTATCGTACATTTAGCAACTTCCAAAAGTTACTTCAATTAAATTTCATTTCTGATGTTAATGCATATTTTCTTAAGTTAGTAAGCATCTTTAATTGTTGTCATTTCTCTGGGCATGTGACAAGGGTAAATAGATGGATGGCATTAGGATAGAAAGTTAATCTGTTTTCCAAGCAATTCAACTATTTTAGGAGATATATATGAATGAAAAAGAAAACTGGAAATGTCTTTTAAGGGTAAGAGAGGAATAAGATAAGAGAAGGGCATGAGAAAGAATAGAGAAGGGTGCACCCCAAATCTTATAAACAATTAAAAATTATGGTGCTGGGTTATAAACTATTAACTTGAAAAATAATCCTTTCATCAGTCTAAAATTCAATAAGATTCATTTCTGGGAGCTGAACTGGATACGTAGAGAGATGGTGGCCTCTGACAAAGTTAAGTAATTAGAAATTGCAACAATATTGGATGAATGAGATTTGAGTGCAATACAAATTAGATGTCTGAGTTGGATGTTGCTTTATACATTTGAATGTTTAAACTGCCCTTGACATGCTGATTTGATTGCCTTTCAGCTTGCGAGCTTCAATGGAAGGCTATCTTGATGCTTATAATCCAAAAACCTCTGCTACTCCTGCTGGAATTTTTGTTAGTCGCGTAGAGGTATGGGATTTCTTAAATGTAGTTGGCTAACTTTTGAAATGTTTACCAAGAGTTAGTTTCTCAATTCCAAGTTAATGCCTTTCAGCAAATTTTTTTCCCTAATGAATTAACATTAATGAATGAAATATTCAACTGATAATGCCTTTTTTCTTTTGATCTAATTGATAAAGTAAATCATGATTGATAGAAATCACCATTGGATAAATACTATCGGTGGGAAAGATTGCTTCCCTTGGTGAGAATTGGCTTAATACTGTGGCTTTGCAATTAAGTAACCTGTTGACACCATTTCTTGCTGAAATTACAAGTTTTTATGGGAACGATCAGGTTGCAAAAATTAATTGTTGCATATTGATATGCGAGCTGTGAGCTCAGAAACTTAATATGAAGTAGCATTTATTCTTCACTTATATTTTATGCTTCTGAGAATGCTTTATCTTTTACTCTCTCTGTTTTAACTCCCCTGTTCCTTGTATGGTAAAAATTGCAGGAAATCGAGTTTGAATGTGTTCCAACATCCCTCATGGAGCAAGTGCTTAATTTTTTAAATGTAAGCAGTTGTAAACTTCTATTGCTTGTCATGCTTGGTTGATATCTAATTTTCAGTTACTGCAGGATGTGAGGGAAGATCTGAGATGTTCGATGGCAAAGGATACAGTGACAATCAAGAATGAGAGTCTAAATATCAGTGAAGATCCTGAATCAATCGAGAAACTGTCTACTGCTTGTAAAGAGAGATTGTTTACTGAGTTGTCTAAAGATGCACATTTGGACTTCCAGAAAAAGATTACTTTCTCTAATCATGAGAAGCAGGACATGAATTCCAGTTCCTTATTGGGCAAAGAAGAAGTGTACAAGCAACTTCTAGGTAGGTATTAACTTTGAGAAGTAAATAATTTGAAGATAAAGCTCTTTTAACAGTTTGATGACACCATATTTGTGAAATTGCATGTTTTGCTGGATTGGGGGCTATTTTGATACTTTCAATTGCATTTTTAGACAATAGAGCTGGTAATGTTCATGTGATTAAGCGTTTTTTAGTTTGGTTTTGGATGACTTGGATTACACAGGTTGATTTTGAGGGTTCATTAGGGTTGAAGGGTGCACCCAAAGCACAAAAAAAAAAAAAAGAAAGGGGAAGAAAAGAGATAGAAATGGGAAGATAGAAAAAAATTGAAATTTTAGTGTAATTAAAGCATTGTAAGAGTTTCACTAAGAGGAGTTCTAATAGGTACTTGCCACTAAAGAAAGAAAAGTTGTCTGTTAAGAAAAGTGTATTCCAAGTTCAATAATGCCCTGCTAGCAGAGAAATCATACAAACAAAAAGTATTCCTGATTATTAACCAAATTACCTCATGTATAATTAACAATTAAACTCACTCGTTGTCTGAGGTTCTTTTTACTGCGCCCCCCCTCCCCCCTTCTTTTTATAACCAAAGTGTGTAATTGCTCTATTGCATTAATATGTGCAAAAGCAGAAATGGAGAAGGAAGATGGTCTTCTTGATCAGTTGTTGAAGTCTAGAAGCATGGCTATGGAAAGGATAAGAGGAAACCGGCAGCATATTATCCTAGTAGCATCATTGCTTGATCGCATACCCAACCTTGCTGGATTGGCACGTACCAGTGAGGTATGCTGTGCTGGTTATTACGTTATACTTCTTAGTGCTTAATGGCTTGCTTTTTATAACTAGTATGTTTTTCTGCTCATGAAAACACATCCATTGACATCCCTTTCAGGTTTTTAAAGCGTCAGGATTAGCTGTTGCAGATGCAAAAATAGTACATGACAAACAATTTCAACTCATCAGGTTTTGATGATAGCTTACTGTCATTTAATCTGTAACTCTTTGTATAACCTATACTTGCTTGGCTTATATCATGTAAGACTAAAAGAGGCTGCTTCACTTTAGGTGAAGTTTGGTTCTTCAGGCACTCGAGTTATGATCTGCTCTTTTATGAACCTAGAAAGGGATTTTAAGAACTCACAATAGAAATAATAATGCTGTCTGAGACTGAATATTGTTTGTTTTCAGGGCTCCTAAAGCCTTGCTATGGTGAATTTGAAAATTATTTGAACTGATATGAAACAACAGCCAATAAAATATACAAATCAACTGTAAGCTGCTAAATGACCTCCCCTCTTGTATGCTGATTTCCTGCATATTTTTTATAATCAAGGGTGTGGATGGGTGAACAACGATCAAATAAGAGGGGTTGGAGAAAAAAGATTCCTGTAATTTGTTGTTGGTAGAAGGTAGCTTTGTAAATAGCTTCTTTTTGATGAAATGTTGTAGGCATTAGAACTAACTATTTATACTATTTTTTCATCTATCATTTAGACATAGCAATGACATCAAAAGGTATAAATAATTTACTATCCTAATAACTGTATTGATTGTTTGTAGCAGTTAAAATGACAGATGAGAACTTGATCCAATCAAGGGTTGATATGTCTATTTCCATTACCAGGGTAGTAATGTATATGGCTGCTATAATATACAATACTTTATAATCTGGCATGAAAGAGCAACATTTAAAGAGCCTGCAAAAAAGCAGCCGTTCAACTTGCATGTGGAGATATTCATAGTTCATTTTGTGCTCATTCAAGTTTCTAGATTTATGTCCTCTGTAAAAGAATATAGATTTTACTTTATCATAATTTTAGAAAGCATGAATATAAAGCAGGAGCATATGTGGGATGTAGGGAGGGTAAAACCATGAGACTAGATTCAAAGTTTTAGAGCGCACATAATACATAGTTTTTCTCTACCTTCAACCTTTAATTGAGAGCTCCAGTTTATCCTGTAAGAGCTTGAATAAAAGTGTGGTTCCATGATTTTGAAGTATGAGTAAGATTCAAATATCTGACCTTAATGTTAGAACGACTTTTTGTCTGTCAGCTTTATTATGGAAGTCAGACAGATCAGCTTGTCTTCTGTTTGGCTTTTTGTTTTCTATCATTTGATTCCATTGTGCTATTTGGTGTTTAAAGACCATCAGACCATATGACAGTAGTGTATTTTTCTAAGTTTAATGATTTTAAGTTTATGACAAAAATCACTCACATATATTGTGCTCTGCAGTGTGACAGCAGAGAAGTGGGTTCCTATCATAGAAGTCCCTGTAAATAGTGTGAAACAATTCTTGGAGAAAAAGAAGCGAGAAGGTTACTCGATCTTGGGGTTAGAGCAAACTGCAAACAGTGTACCTCTTGATCAGTACATTTATCCCAAAAAGACTGTAAGTCATGCTTTAAAGCACAAATCAATTTAACATTTTGCTAGTAATTTATTTTCCCCTTTCTTAATGCTTGAATTATGTTTCTTTAGAGTAATAAGTATTTAGAAAGTTACTTGGCTTTGATGCTAGCATTTTTACGATAGTCCAGATGTTTTTTTATCTTATTCTCCATTTGGACCTTTCTTTACCTTTGCATTTTCAGTTTCAATTAAAAATCAGCGGAAGGTGCTTGTCTTTAAAATTTACTAGTTGCAATAATTGCTATGAAGGAATTTAGACAGTTTTTTATTTCATTCTTTTTCTAGGTCTTGGTGCTTGGGCGTGAAAAGGAGGGTATACCTGTGGATATAATTCATATATTGGATGCTTGTATCGAGATTCCTCAGTTGGGGGTTGTTAGATCACTTAATGTACATGTCAGTGGAGCCATTGCACTCTGGGAGTATACTCGACAGCAACGATTATAATAGTTCATTACTTCTTGACAGGATATACGTTGGAGCTAACTTGAAATTCTACTCGTCATTGTGTACTTGACAGCAGCAGTCTTAATATCTTTATCCTCTCCATTGGATAGGTCTTTTTTACTAAAGACCATATTGTAATATCTTCAGTTTCTATCAGTCAGGCCCATTGTAATTTATTTGTTGTATCTGATTGTAATTTGTTTATGTACTATTTTTGGGCGATATGCCCTAGAAACTCACATTCTTCTCCATTTTTAGTGATTAAGCTGAAGAAAAGCAGGTGATGTTGGTGAAATCATCAAAGTTCATGCTTTTGTTTTTGAATCAAGTCTAGATCAGGATGCATACTCTTGATTAACACTGATTGAAACAGCTCAGATATTCTGAAGGATTCAGTAATTTTTGATTGTCATGTTTGAGTGAATGTTTGCTTTTTTAACCTGTTTCACTACATCTAATATGGGCTCATGTTTCTTGAGTATGGGACAAATTAATGGATGGTGAACATTAGCTGCCATTTGGAGAGATCAGACACAGTTGTTTGTACCAAAACTTGCATGACATTATCTGATTTGGGAACAATAAATTGTTGATCTTCTTGATTAAACTGAGGATGCTTAACTTTATATTGGCACGATTTTAAACCTCAACTTTTTCTCTTTAGATTGTGAGCTTGAATTGCCATTGGGTTCTTTTTCCCTAGCAGAGTTGTTCTTTGCCTGTTTTATTAGGACTAATGCAATTTCACCATGATTTATAGATTTTTTCCCTACCTGTCTATACAGTTTACACTTAATGCCAGAGAGAATATGTCCACTTGCATGATCAAGTTGGTTTGAAAATGACAAATGCATGTGTGGTTGGGTTGCATTGCATGAAAGTAGTTTGCATCTCTTCAACCATCTTCCTTATAATTTGTAGACATTGAAGGGATATTTCTTCCTTGAGTCTTAGAAACGAACAGGTTGTGCAAAAACAGTAACACATTGTTAATTGCCTTGCTTTGTACTGCATTTCTCATATATTTCATTATTACTACCCTTCTATTTGCAGAGGCTAAGGTCTTCATGGTTTTAATGGAGGAAGGAAGAGCCTACTCTGTCTCTCACAACAAAACAAAAACACCACAGGTGTGACTGCAAACTTCTTTCCTTTTCTTTTCTTCCTATTTTCTACCTTTTTTGGAAGGGTCTTTTCTTCCTATTTAGGACCCAATCCTTATGCAAGATTTTAAAGATTACATGTCAATGTGTAGGAGTGACAAAAACACAGTTGCGTACAAAGAGAAAATAAGTAGTAGCCACACCATTTTCTTGGAGTCTCACTTGCAGAAAGGATCCTACACCAAACTCTACAGCTATACTCATTTGCTCAATGGGTTTGCAGTCCATGTTACTTTGGAAAAGGTACATTTAAGTGGGTTATTTGGCTTTAGTCTAGCATTGTGACAATAATAAGATCTTTGATTCAGTCATGAAAACCTTAAAAACAGTTTAAGTTTAATGCCATCATTGGAGCATCGGGTTATGTGCATTAGCTTTCATGTTCAACGTTATCACTGGCAAAAGAACTGAATTGGATGTGAGATGCTGAACTTTTGCAGGTTCTCAGCATCCTGCAAAACGCAACTGGGGTTAGGTTCATCCATGAAGACGTCAAAGTGGAGAAGCTTACAACACATTCACCTGATTTTCTACGAATTCCAGCTGGTGTGTGGCGAAGATTAGGTGGTGCAGAGACTTCTGGTGAGGGGGTTGTAATAGGTTTCATTGACACTGGGATAAATCCTTACCATCCTAGTTTTATGAGACATTCGGCTTTAGGGTTTCTAAATAGCACAAATTATAAGGGGAAATGCACTTCTGGGGAGCAATTCCCTTCAACAGCATGCAATGGAAAGGTAGTAGGTGCTCAATATTTTGCACATGCAGCAATCGCTAATGGTGATTTTAATGCTGCTCGTGATGTTGCATCTCCTTATGATGCAGATGGACATGGAAGGCAGGTTATGCCCATACGTTGATAAATTTAGAGGCAATTGGTTTTGCTGATGGTTTACTTTTCATTTCCAACTGTTAGCCAACTTACAAATACTGCTGTTCCAGTTCTAGCTGGCAATTTATAATAGCTAAGTTTTGAAATCATTGTTAACTACCCAAACTCATTTCAAATTCATTATTATGCATGTAAAAAAAGTGTTTAACAGCCACACAGCGTCAATAGCTGCTGGGAACAACCATATTCCAGTGATTGCCAATGGCTTTAACTACGGTCATGCAAGTGGAATGGCTCCAGGAGCTAGTTAACTGACAGATGGAATCTCTGTGTTATAGATAGTACTTGATGTTCAGCTTCTTATTGTTATCGGTATCCACATAACAGCTTGTGATTTTTGCTGAATAAGACCATCAAGATCTAAGTATCTTTTTCCATAGGATTGCTGTGTATAAAGCTCTTTATACTTTTGGAGGGTATATGTCAGATGTTGTGGCTGCAGTTGATCAGGTTTGATGAATATGGAAAACTTCAGAAATTGCTCTACAAGATTAAATCCATTGTAGCTTAGGAATGTACAAAACATCATCTTCAAATGATCATTAACATGTTTTCTTCTTGTAGGCGGTTCAAGATGGAGTTGATATACTAAGCCTCTCTTTGGGACCATCTAGTGTCCCTCCTGGTCTTTCTGCTTTCCTCAATATGCTAGAATTGGAACTCTTGTTTGCAACTAAAGCTGGTGTTTTGGTTGTTCAAGCTGCTGGAAATGGTGGCCCTTCGTCCAGTTCAATCATTTCCTTTAGCCCTGGGATCACTAGTGTTCCTACATCTATCACTGATCGCAAATATAAGAATACCATCTTACTGGGCAATGGACAGAGCTTCTCTGGCGTGGGCCTTGCACGTATTTTATTTTCAAAATTCCAGATTATGATTTGGTCCCTTAGACATATATCTTTAACATATTTAAAATTTCCATCCTTCATCTCCTTAGTATAAGCAATTCCTTTTAGACTTCTTTTCAAAGTTTCTGGAGTTAATATTCAAGTTGACTATCAACTTTGCAGCTCCCACGGCAGGAGAAATACATTACCCCATAGCTGCAGCAGCTGATGTATGTGTGAGGAATGCAACCACAATCACAGTTGATAGCTGTCAACATTCAGAACCTTTCATCCCAGCCTTGGTCCGGGGAAAGCTTATTATCTGCACATATATATTTGAATATGAGTATGAGTCTGCAAGCATTGCAACTGTTGCAGACACTATGAAGCAAATAGGAGCTGCAGGATAATCACACTGGATCCTAATATTGGTTCTGAGCAAGTCAAAGGTACCATGCTGACACTGCAGATCCCTGCCATTATCCTGAACAACATGCATGCATCTTTGGTAGGCTGGTTTTTCTACTGAGAAAATTATCATTAACATTCTAGCTTTCTAATTTTTTTGAGACCTAAATACGATTTATCTGTTTGAATTTTTTACATATTCTAACTGATAACAGATTTTTCTGGATTAATTGATCATTCCTTATTAGCATCCTTACAGGCTTTATGGGAGTACTACAATTCCCGTACTGTCGGGCAAGAGGGGACAGGCAGTAGTATTTGCTGCAAGTGCAAGAATATTAGATGGAAGGCGAGCAACTTATACTGGGCAGGCCCCGGTTGTGGCATTCTCCTCTTCCAGAGGTCCTGATGTGAACAGTGCACTTCTGCAGACAGCTGATGTCCTTAAACCAAATGTCTTGGCCCCAGGGTCCTGTATTTGGGCTGCATGGAGTCCTACCGGTGAAGGAGATCAATACATCAATGGTATGACCACCTCTTGATTTAATTGATATAAAATTAATATCTCTAGTTTGTTTGGATATCAGCACTGAACTTAAGCAGAAGATTAGTTTAAACTCCCTCAATTCACCTCCACTGTTTGAAAATTTTGATGATTACTCGTGAGAAATTTGGAACATCAATACATTCTTTCATGCAGGGCAAAGTTTTGCACTTATGTCCGGTACGAGCATGGCGACCCCTCACATTGCTGGCATTGCTGCTTTGATCAAGCGAAAACATCCTAAATGGGGTCCTGCTGCTATCAAATCAGCGATGATGACAACTGCTGATAGAACTGATAGTTCGGGTGCTCCCATTCTAGCTCAATCAACAAACCAACTTGCTCCAGCTACTCCATTTGATTTTGGGGCAGGATCCATCAATGTGTCTCAAGCCATTGAACCAGGACTCATATTTAATGCTAATTTCAAACACTATGTTCAATTTCTTTGTGCTGTTCCAGGTGTTGATGGTAAGTCTGTGAGACAAGCAGTAGGAGTTGAGTGCCCAACTAATAGGAAGTTCTGGTGCTCAGATTTTCTTTTTTTGAAATTTAAATATATATTGAAGCCAGAGAGATAAAAATCCTCACTTCTGGAAGTGAAAAGGAAAATTCATGACTGTCACTCTCTGATCATGAGAATAACAACCCAGAATCTCCTTCAAAAGTTCACCTAAAATACTATGCAAAAACCAGGGAACTCTAGGGCTTCTGTACAAGATAAAAAGCTCCCAAGGGCTCCCCTACAACATGAGGTATCCCCATACCTCCCATAACCCATTTACAAAAGGATAAATTCACACAGCTCAATTACTTTTCAAGCATCAGCTGCCACGCCAGGAACCCTCCTTCCTCTAAAAGGTGCCACCAGCTAATTAAGCCCCTTGACAGACTTTTGTCCCCTGAATATGCTTTCTAGCTAGTTCCAGAACTCTGATGATATCCCTTATTCTCTTTATTCTTACTGTGAGATAGAGATGATCCGATTATCATCGTTTGTTAATCCAGCACTCTGATGAGGTCTTGAGCACGTTGAACACCAGCTTTAGCAAGTCTATCAGCCAACTGATTGTTCTCTCTAAACGTGTGCTTTACCTCCAAACTTTTCACATCTCTCTTTAATCTCTCAATGTGCGGTAGCCATTTCCTTAAACTCCATGGTCCTTTTGATAGTTGATTTACTCACTCGATCGCATTTCTCGAATCACTTTCAATAGATAAAGAATGACTGGGGTTCCATTTAGAAGCAATAAAATGGATGAATGCCTCCCTTATTGTTCTTATTTCGGCTAGATTAGCATCCCCCGTTCCTATTGACTTGGAAAATAAGATTTTAACATGCCCTCTTTCATCTCTCAAAGCATCCCCAATCCCAGCCTCAGCCGGACAACCCTGCGCAGCACCATCAACATTAAATTTCATCATTCCTGCCACTGGTTTAATCCAACCCTCTACTTCTCTAAGTTTTTTATCCTGTTTCATTCCCACACCAACAGATGGATTTCAGTAAGTATCCAATGCAACCCCGTACTTGTTTGGCCATTTAGCCTTTGCCCAGACTGCAATTCTAAGCTTGCAAAGCTCCCAAACTTGATCTTCATTCCATGGTGCTCAGATTTGAACACAGCAAGTGTAACAATTTCTAATTTAGTTGGATCAAGGGAGGTCATCCGACAAGTAACAAATGTGGGTCATATGAACGAAACATATAGTGTACTTGTGAGGGAGCCATTTGGTGTGAATGTTACTGTCTTGCTACCTGTGTACAAAATCAGAGGCTATGCTTCAACGCGCCTGAAGCTCATATTCCAAGCAACTGGGACAACAAATGCTTACACATTTGGGGAAATGGTATTGCAGAGTATGATGCACACTGTAAGAGTTCCTTTAGCCGTTTTTGTAGGTTCTACCGTAAGGTCTTGAAATTTGTCTACAAACAATCAAACCCTCACTCTCTCAACCAAAGAAACAAATGCGACATGTTTGACATGCCCCTGAAGGGATCAACTCTCTGTTCAAGAAACATGATTGCCATGCATTGCAGCATTGCATTTCCCCAAAATCAGGTGGTCTATACCCTCTATGAAGGTAAGAATTTGTTCATCAAATAATTGTCATCACATACTTCTTCAATAAAGAGAAATCACCATTTCTACAAGTTACAAGTGAGTGCATCTTGATTTGTATATAGATTTTCATCTTTAATACATAATCTTGTATTATTCGATGCATTTCAAACCAAAACGTCACCTCTATCAAAAATTACAATCAAGACGCAAGCAAAATTGGAGTTTTATCGATGCTTATGCAACATCGAGATCGGTTTTGAGAAGAATCTCCACGTCTTTTGCATCTGTGAGTAGAGAAGAGAGGAGGAGTCATTGCGTTTGTAATAATAAACCAGGGAATTACTCATACGGATAAAGATAATGTGAATTGCACTTCGTGAAATTCCACTACACATCACCTGTAAGCTTTTCATTGCAGCTCTCATCATACTACTATTTTTTGCTGTGGATCTACAATGCTGCTTTTTCTTCCCAGTTTTCTTGGCTTGGAGGGTCGTCAAAGATCTAAGAAACCTTGGGATCAAGATTCCCCAGTTGTCAAAACAAGCGGGAGTCCTGGAACATTTTGGCTTTCTTTGGACAGCGACAATCTACCAAAGCAAAAAGCCATAAGGAATCATAACTGCACAAAACCCAATGGACCCAATTTTTTTCTTCTTCTGTTTAAACCACATTGCTTCCACTTTCCTCCAACTTATAAAGGAGAAGTTGCTATATGAATTAGTCTATTCAAAGACTGGAAAATCTCACCAAACTTAAAGTTCAGTCAAATCAAAGTTGTGGCATGATATCATTCACAAATGCTTTCAGGTGAACTAATAATGACTAGACTTTAACAGTGGATGGGAAAAAAAAAGGTGAAAGAAAAGGGATCCTGTGCATGTAATATGTAAGTTAAGCATTAGTGGGATACCTTGTTTGAAGCTTGCTGATCATTGGAAGAAACTGGTTTTGACTGCAAGGCTGTGGACGCCGCTGATCGAGCTGACTCCCTAAGGCGCTGAGAGTAATGAAGAAGCTCAGCTCTTCTGTTGTACCCTTTACCTGCGCCTCCATGCTTAATCAGCTCTTGCTTGATGGTGTGATGAAGATAATGGTGTTGACGGTTGTGTTGGTGGTTTGATGAAACACTCCTCCGGGGCTTCTCTGCGTAAACGGTTACCAACACCGCCATGTCTTGACAGCGTGTCGCCTGAAACTCATTCCAGAAATATCATCTCAAGTCGTTTTAGCTTCATACGTAAATATATCTGTATGTAGGTGGGGATGAAAAGAGAGGGCGGCTTACCATTTTGGTTGCCATGGTGTCGACAGGGATAGAATTTGAGTTGGAGAAATCGTCAGAAGACAACATATCTGATGTTTTCAAAGGCAAGATGCGTTAAATATGTAAAAGCCAGACAGAGAAAGCCGACTTTTGGAATGATTGGTCGGATCGGTCAACCGACCTCATTGTTACATGCCGAAAGCTTTCCAAATATTAGAACCATTTGATGCAACTTATATAAATTAACCAGGGCCATTGTGACAAAGAACAGGGTACCCGAAAGAAACAGTGAATCCCATGCAAGAAAATCCTGATTGGATAATGCTATATAACTATCTTTGCCAATTAATTTGTTAAAGAAAATGGTACAACAACCAACAAAACTTATTTTCCTGATTTGTTTATATATAAAGCGTAATTCATTAGAAAACAAGTTTCAGGATAAAGAGCGAGAAAAAGAATTCATTCGGGAGGGGAAAACATCGTTATCATATCAATCAAGTGGTTGATGAATCACCATTCTTTTGTTCCATTGCTTTCCACTTGACAATTGCGATTTCAAACCTTGACGAAAAGATTGCACCTAACTTAAACTTCTCTATTAATTGTTTATTAGGTGCTGAATGCAAGAAAAAGTAATGCCTGATGCATTGCATTCTGATTGAACGTAAACCCTATTAATTGTTTCATTTCTTACCCAGCAACACCAACGTAAGTAATTTAAGTAACTAGTCGTTTAAGAGTATAGAGTTTAGACCCCGTAAACTGCCTCGCTCCTTCGTCCAGGCCAGGAGCCATGGAAGCGTAAGGGAACCCTGCAGCTCAAGCTTTCGTGCTGCCATTGAATTTGTTGTACTACTGTTCTAGAAAATCCACTCCAGCTATTATAAATGCATTTCTTGTTATTGTTTTCCGTGTGTTTCACTGTTCAATTCTATGAGTTTAGGCAGCCACTATCCGCAACTTTCAACATGCAGCAAGGATACTTGGGTTGGACTCTAATCTTTGAGAAGAGCCTGTTGATACCCTTTAGGGAAATCAAAGTAACTTTTGCTTTGCGTCGATATAGGTTAAGTTCTTTCATTGTCTCTGATCTTTTCTTCTGCCCTTGTTCTTATTTTTTATGGAATTTGATCTTTCAGGTTGAACGCTCAGGTTCTAAAAGACGATGGTTCTGTTAAGACTTTTATAGTGGATTTAGAATCCAACATGGCAATGCTCGGGGACCCATGAAAGGCGGAGTTCGTCACCACCCTGAGGTGATCATATACATAGATATTCTCTTTTTCTTTCCCCCTGCCTCTCCACATTCATGGATTTCATCATTTGATGCCCTAATTGCAGATTCATGGGTTTCGTATTTCGGTTCATTGGACAAAAAAAATAAAAAAGATGCATGGTCAAGTTTTTGCTGGTTTTTTCCTTGGGGCATTGGACTTCATTTTGAATGAATTAAAGTGGATTTATCAGTTTGAATTTATGCAATTTTAGGGTGATTCAATTAACTTTAGACAGATTATGAGGTTGTATTCGAGGTTTTGTTTGTGAATTGCCCTACATTAGTTCAAAATTTGATTCACCGTTATGTGAAGATATACAAATTCAGTTCTGTTTGATGAAAAAGAAAAAAGCTTTATATTTTTCAAATGTTCATGTATGCCCTCTGTTTCATCGCTGGGGCATTGACAGGGGAAGAACATATATCTGAAGTTTGACTTCGAAACACTCTTGTGGGGATTGGATAACATATATGTTGCATTAACTTTTGGCATAACAAGACTTAAAGGCAGGGATTTTCTCTGCTTTGAAAGTTCTTCCTCTTTGTAATTATTTCCTAATGAATTAAGCAGTATATACAACAATGATATGAGACAAGTTACAATTATTAACTAATTACATAGCTGCATAAATGGTATCTATAAGTTGCAATGTTCTTGCTTCTTTGGAAGTTTGAACATATGTAAGATTTGGCTGACGATGTCTTATTTTGTCGAATAAATTTCTACATTTTTGATCTGAAAAAGGAAGAAAACTATTAGAACTTCACCTCTGAACATAAATGTAAACATTTGGTTTGATCACTAGTTTAGCCTCTAGTTGAAATCCATTTAAAATTGCCTTGCTACTTCTATAATGGAAGGTTTAGAGCATAATACTGGCTTTTATTTGGTTTTGAAGAGCATGATTTGAGTAGAGAATATAGTACATGATTGAATACAATGGTTTGTGCAGCTGAATTGAAGAAGCTAGATCTATGGGTTTCTCATATTGACCTGTGTGAACAAACTTACAATGTTTTTTTTTTTTTTTTTAAATCTTTTTGCATATATCTTTTATGCGTGGTTTGCAATTGAACTTTCTGAATCAGGCATTGCACCTGCACTGTTTCAGTAGTAAATACTGAAAGCAAGATTAGTGATGATAACATACTCCTGTCATTCATCACAGCTGCTGAAGATTATACTCCAATTGTTCTCAGTTTGTGCTGTTTATGAACACTTTTATTTTTTCTAGTTCTAGGTTGATCTAGATGAGGTGAATGCACTCTGGCTCAGCTAATGACATGGAAGAGAGATGTAGCAGATATTCCTTATGGCGGAGCAAACGGTGGATTTGGCTGCAATCCTAGAGAGTTGAGTGTAAGGGATTTCGAACGTCTTACACGTGTTTTCACCCAGAAAGACCCATGATCTTATTGGAATTCATAGAGATGTTCCTGCACCTGACATGGGAACTAATTCACAGGTATTCTGTTTCTTGTCTAATGAATTGCTTATCAGTTATCACCTTATATTTTTGACCACTTGTATTTTCTATTTAAGGCTACGAATGCTGTGTTTTTGTTATTTGTCCCCTAGATCTCCTGTGAGAGGACCATTTTTTGTCTCTGTAGCATGGCTCTCTCGTTTTCATGCAAGCCTCCAAAGGCTCTGCTTTTTGTAAGCTGGTCTCCTTCCTTGAGACTCATACAGCGATTAAATTCCTGCCTTCCAAAGAAAAAGTTATCACCTTATATTCTGTTAGCAATCGTATTTCAATTTTACGTACAGCTCTTGTACTCTCACATATTGGACAGACGATGGCATGGGTTCTGGATGAACACTAAAAATTTTTTTTTTTCTATTTAAGTATCCAATTTGTGCACTTTCAATTTCTTTTAAAGGGAAAATGTTGCTGATGTGAAGGCAAAGTTTATCATAGAAGCCGGAAACCATCCAACTGATCCAGAAGCAGATGAAGTACTGTGGCAGCTGTGCCTTCCACTAAATTTTCAGGAAGTAATTTTCTATTTGGAACATAATTAATTACAAAATTTTTGTTTTGTGGTATTTCAGGAAAGGAGTGGTTACACTTCCTGGCATTTAGGCAAATTCTGATGGTGGGGCTGTTAGTTTCTTTGAATGGGTTCAGGTAACAACAACCAATTAACTTTCCCACCCAACTCTCTAGCATAATGGCTAGTTGTGCATTAATAACATGCTTTATTAGGCATCGCAGCTTAAACCTCTTTTTCCCTAGTCTAGCACAGTAACATAGGTTCGTTAGGTATTAGGATTTATGTGGGAAGAAGAAAAGGTCAACTATGAGCTAAAGAGGTACATGAAGAGAGCTTTCCCTGACATTGAAGCAATGTCCCATACTCATAACTGCAACCCCAGAATAGGAGCCTTCAACCTAGGATTGAATAGGGTTTGCTCGTGCTATGCTTTTGAGGGGCTGGGAAGCATAATACCCGATCTTGTATTTGAATCTGCTGTCTTTGACAAAATATTTAGACTTTAATTTATACCTGGCTTTTGTCCAATCATCTGTTTTTCTTGATCATGGAATGCTGTCGGTTTGAACGAAAGTTAAAGCTTTAGATTGATGCATAAACTGACTGCTGAAGTTTTTGTTATTCAGGTCTTAGCAAACCTGCTTGGCAAAGAATTTAGCTAAGGAAAAGTAATTAAAAAGGGTAAAATATGAGGATAGAGCTGCATATCATTCAGATGTGAAAGCTTTAACTGAAATCTTCACAAACTTTGACATTTCATTAACGCTAAAATCATACTCACAATAGTTCAAGAACGCAACATAGCTAGGCACACAGAAACTATTCAAACTTCAAACCCTGCTTCCTCACAAACAGGGGGAAACTACAACTATAGCAGTGGTGAAAAAATACATGAACTGTTAAAGGACAATAAACTGCAAATTCAACTAGTTATTCTCTGAACTGGTATCATCCTGCCAAGTTGCTTGCCATTGCTTGTCGTAAAAGGTTGTCTCTTCAATCAGCTTCTTGATGTTATCTAAATCCTCATTCTTCCTGATTAAAAGTACTCCCACAACAGCTACAAACAATAGAGTCTTGCAGAAGAAGTTGCTCATTTGATCAACCAGACCTACTCCAGTCAAGCTATCAACCAGATAAGCCATGAAGAAACCTATCATTGCTGCACGGCCTGCATAAAACTCATAATAATAAATTAAGATCAAACAAACCAGTAGCACTGCTACCTGATCCACAGTATCGAAAGATTGATCTTTATCAAGAAAGAGAATAATATAAATTTGCAAACCGTTAAGCAATTCAGCTTCAGGTAGATGAAACCTCTTCATCCATGCCCACCAAGGTATGGTGGAAGTGTCAAACACTACAGGGTCATCATTACTGGTTGTTTCTGGATTGTCCTGGAGCCATTTTCTCCTCTTGACCTCTGAGAATGATTATTCAAGGAAGTCTGTTAGAAATGAAGGAATCACAGAATCAACAGGAAATATTAGACTAGAAAGTCAAATATAACATATATATGCCTCAATTGATCCACCCTCTTTGAAATCAAACAAAAATATAATATGCAAACAAAAATTTTGGTTTTAAGTAAAAAGACAGGCCTACACCTGTTTTTTCCTTATACTCATAAGGCTAATATGAATTTAGTGAACAACAGGATTTTACACTGGAAAAGGGTTCTTCTTATTTCAATTCTGCAGAACAAAAGAATCCAGAGGTGGGACATACCAAAAGAATCATGTGGCAATTACACTTTCTTTAAGAGTTTGACACTCAACCCCCATCTTAAGGAGAATATACATAAGAATAACTCTATGGAAGGAAAGGAACACCTTGGCCTTGACTGTATCTAATCAGAAAAGGATTCCTGTTGCATCTTCAGGCCTAGCCAGTAACCCTCGTCCCTCCTTTCCTGTTGTTGGACTCTAAGTAGGGTTCTTTGATTAATATCCTTTCCTATTTAAATGTTATCAAAGAACAAGCCCACTCAGGGTTTTTAATGAAAACAAAGAGATATCGAAGTGAAACTTTTCATTCAATTCAGTTTCAAGGGGACAGTCAAGCTTGCACTGAAGCTCTTGTACCAACGAATACTCATAACAACTAACAAATACCCATGTCTAACCTTTCAGAACTTTAAATCAAGAATCAACCACTACATGCATCTGCGATCCAATCAATTATTTGGGACCTTCACTACCGTAATAGTAATTCTATTCTTTGTGCCACCACATTCCCATTTCACCTAAACAACCTAGTTGCAGCACACCCAAGATGGGCAACTGCCGCTCAGAGAGTAAGCTTTTCTTCAGCAACAATTTGAACTACCATTTTGTCCTTCTCCCTTATCAAAGAACAAGAAGAGAACAAATGTTTTAAGTTTCGTAATGCATCTCAAAGTAGCTGCATTAACCCTTTACAAGCAACCAAGAAAACATCACAATTATAATAAAAAATTTGGATCTTAATCCATGCAAAAATTCAGGTTTCGCATGCAGAAAAGTGAAACAAGAAAATTCACAGAAATTGTCACTTTATTGTGAAGCAAAATCCAAGAATTGGTTACTTCGTCCATGAAAATGGAATTATTAAATTGTCAGGAAGCAACTAAATTTGAAATCACCAACTGAAAATTAAAAGAAAAATCTTGCCAGCATCAATAACAGCATCCCAGTCAGTGCTCCCATTCTTCTGAAACAGTTTCAAGTCCCATGTTCCTCCAATCCACCTAGGATCCTCAAACTTGCTCAAAACGTCAATTCCTGGGCTCGTGGCCGCCCCGTTCGTCCCAGCAGACTCCGCCACAGCCTCTTCAAGTACAGGGTCTTTCTGCTTGGGTTTTGCGTCGTCAACAGCAGCAACTGAAGCTGAAACTCCCGCTCCATTGTCTGGTAAAGACTTGGGAGTGGAAAGGAAACGAATGGGTCTTCTGAGAGGGAGAAAAAAAGTTGATTTATGGGTGAAATGGGGTTTGACAGACAGGGATGTAGTAGGAGGAGAAAACGAGGCCATGGATATGGACATGGATTTGTTTTCTCAGTTATGTTTTGTTTTGTTTTTTGAGGTTTGGGTTTTTGGATGATGAGGAAGTGATGAGTTTTTTTCCCTTCAGTTCATGGCTGAGTTCAGTTTGTCCCTCGGTGGGTGGGGTGTTTGGGGTTGTCAGCTATCCTACTTTTTGACTTAAAAAATTAAATGAGGTTGGGCCGTTTGGGCTCACATCACAATCCACTTCTTATATTCAAAGATAACATCTTAGCCTTACATTTATTCCAACATTTACTCTTTATTCATAAATAATCACTGCTCTTGGTTTTTAATTTATTTTAGTAATTAAAGATTCAAGAGGGGTGGGGGGAGATCAAACTAAAAATGAATAGAAAGGGCTCATCAAGATCGTATCATATATTTTTCCTTTTTTTTGACATATATTAAACCCATTAAATTTAATTTGATTTCACATTCAAACTTTAATTGGGTCACCATCAACTTTCAAGATTTCCCCATTTCTTGTTTCATTTTTTTTGAAGGTGTAGTTAACCTGCTCCATTTGACCATATATAATCATTTTAATTGATTGAAATCAAATTAGACCAATAAATATATTGGACCGATCGACACGTATATTGACCCAAATTAAAATTATTTAAAAAATAATAATTTTTTATTTGGACATACAAAGTAAATTTAAATTTAGCTTGATATAGTGCAACTTCACATAGTAGATTTAAAGCATGCACTATGCTATAATTAGTAAAAAAAATTGTCTTTAATTTGAATAATAGTGAATGATGAACTTGGAAACCATTTTTTATATTTTCATATACCAAAGTCACTTGTTTATAAAGATGAGAATAATTATAATTCTTGCAAATTTTTATGCTTCTTTATTGTTTCCGTCTATTATATCGATTCAAGTAGGTTTATGATGCCTTTGTTGGTATGGAAAAGGGCAGAACAAATAATTAAATAAATGATTAAAATATAGAAATAGAATTGACAATGCAGTTTGGGCCTGCTATCCATAATGAGAAAATGGGCCAGTTACCTGCTCAGTCGACTAGCTCTTGCTGTTTTTTCTACGAACAATGACCTTAATTATCACCTTAAAATTTAATTAGGTCGGGGATCAATGTCCATGATTTTCTTTCAACGTGAGTCATGCACATGTGATTTTTTAAAACCAATAATTAAAATGATTAATGTGAATTTTTAATTAGTTGAAAGCAAAGAGTCATGATTTTGAAATGATCCTTTTGTTTAATGAGAAGAAGATTGATTTGACCTTTGTTGAACAGTCCAAGCCTGTGTATGATTAGATTAGATCCAACAACCATGAAAGAGGTATATGTGTAATTTTAAGTGGACAACTGGAAAAAGCTATAAGAATAATAAAAAAGAAGCAGCCAAGTTTGCTACATAAATTATAGTAATAGCCAATAGCTAAGACATGGTTTTTTGTGCTATTTTCTCTTCCTTGTTAAAACCAAATCCTGTTCAGACATGTATTATAGTTCAAAATAGAAGCTTTTCTGACAATTATTCATGTTTTGGCATTGATAAGTGCCATGGCATGACATCACTGTTCTTCTTCTTTTTCCATCCTGTTTAGTGATTGCATTGGTATGAAGCAATCCTGACATCAAATTGGTATTGCTGGGGGGTACCATGGTTTTCTTTCTTGAATTAATTACAGGCTAAAGTCTAGAGCAATCGTCAATTTTTCAACTCAATCAACCTGTTGCCGGTAGCTGTCAGCCAACGCCAATAAAAAATCTCTGCGTGATTACTAAAGTCAATCTGTTCCCTCTTGTTGACATTTCAATACAAGCACAAGAATTCTTGGCTTTGGTGAGGAGAAATACTTTTCATCATCGCAAGAAAGATTGTTTTTAACAGTAAGCAAAGAAGATGTTCTTTTGGCAGTTTCTGAACATGTTGGCGTTGCAGCTTGTGCCAAGGAGCTCGTATTTGACTATAAATGTGAACATTTTTTATTCCAGTCCAAACGCACCCTGCCCAGTCATTGACCACAAAGAAAAGAAGAGCTACGTCTCCATCCCTCACTTTCTATGGCATCCAAATATAAATGTTGGACATGTCAAAGGTTGAACGGTTCTTTCACGTTTTCTATACCTATTTGTTAACATCTTCAATTTGTCCACAAGGAGTACTTCTGCTCTGCCCTGTGAGTTCTCCTCGTACATAAAAGACCAGTCATTCTCCTACTCCTAGCTGCTAGCCTTGCAAATATATTTTTGTTTGCAAGATTGGCCTTATCATAAATTGTGCAAAAACTGCCTTTTGTGACCTTAGAAATGGATAAGAGATTGAAGAAGGCTGCTGAGGAAGGAGATATCGACATGCTGTATGCCTTACTCGCTCAGGATCCATACCTTTTGGATCGAATTGATCAGATTCCAATTGTTGAGACTCCATTACATGTTGCTGCATGCTTTGGGAGGACTCATTTTGCTTTGGAAATAGCTACCTTGAAGCCTTCACTTGCACTGAAGCTGAACCATATTGGCCTTAGCCCAATGCATCTGGCTCTACGAAACGGGTATATCCACACGGCAAGAGGGCTTATAACAATTGACCCTGCGCTAATTCGGGTAAAAGGAAGGGAGCGGATTACTCCTTTGCATTATGTAGCTGAAACAGAACAAGTCGATCTCTTGGCTGAATTTTTATCGGTTTGTCCAGGGTCCATTGAGGATCTGACCGTTCGATGTGAGACTGCTGTTCATGTTGCTGTGAAAAATCTTAAGTCTAGAGCTGTTAAAGTCCTGGTTGGTTGGCTTCAGCGGGTGAACAAGGAAGAGATTCTAAACTGGAAGGATGAAGATGGTAACACTGTCTTGCATATTGCAACATCTACAAATCAACCTAAGGTCAGTGATTTACTAGTCATAGTAGATGCTATTTGGCATTGCGTTTCAGCTGGGAACATGCTAAACATTTATCAATAACTCAGACTATTATTAGCTCCAGATACAGAGCTCCCCTGCCTCCCCTGCCCTATCACCTCACTTCGAAGAAGTCTTTGGATCATTCATGTTAGTTCGTCTAGAAAATTCAAAAATTTTAAATATTTAATCGAACTATGTTTGCTTCTTTATGAAGGTCATGAAGTCAATTATTAGACATGTGAATGTAAATGCAAAGAACCTCCAAGATTTGACAGCTATGGACATCTGCCTTCAAGAAGAATTACAGCAGAATGAAGTTGGGGATATTCTTCGCCATGCCAGAGCTAAACGAGCCTCATCTCTTGCTACCTTTACTATAACCCTTGCGGATCACCTGAGTCAGGAACTATTGCTTCTTGAGAAAAGGGACAAGCACCTAGGACTCAAAGGCCAAAACCAAAGGAAATCCCGCAGCAACATCGGAAATGTAATACTTGTGGTGGCCATATTGATTGCAACAGCAACTTACCAATCTGGTCCCAGCCCTCCTGGTGGATATTGGCAAGATGACTACGATCCTCCAGCCAACAACACCAACAACCTCTCTGCCACCTACCTGGGGAAAGAAGGGCGACCACATCGAGCAGGAGACATGATCATGGACCCAGTGCATATCTTTTTCTTCTTCACTCTTAATAGTATAGCCTTTTATGCATCCGTTTCCACAATTCTTATAATCATAATGGGGCTCCCTTACTCAATCACGCTATATGTTTCTGCATGTTTTTTCTTGTTAGCTTACTCGACTTCCTTGGCTAACAACTACCCTTATACGCCACAGGAAAGTTTGACAAATAAAGTTGCAGGCATTATATATGTGCATGTAACTTACTTGTTCACAGGAATGATTATTTTGGTCACTTTGGTGGCTTTCCTTCGGCATAAGAGGCTGAAATGGAGGTTAGATTTTCTGAGAAGAAATCTGGGGGATGCTACATAAAGATGATGTGAAAAGAGCACACAATTTCGTCAATACATTTTACCCCTACCATGGGGCTGCAAGTGAAGTCAACAGGAAATTTTATTTTACTACTAAGCAGAAGGAAGAGGAGTAGCGACCACTTAATTTTTTTCCAAATAACCTGTCTTGGTCAGTAGGGTGCGGTTCCACACTGTGAATTCTGTCTACTGCTCCTGCTCCCAGTTAAAAGGTTGCCTTCGCATGGTGATTACGCAATTCCACATGTTGTTGATCCATTGTCCTAATTCAGCGATGGTAGCATTTTTGTCAGTGGCGAGTGGAAAAATCCGCGGTACCTTGCTTTGAACTTCAACACCCAAACAGTTGCAAGTGTGATATATTTGACTATGTAGCATTTTTTACTTGGACGTACAAAGTAAATTTAAATATAGCTTGATATGGTGCAACTTCACGTAATAGATTTAAAGTATATCCTATGTTATAATTAGTAAAAACAATTGTTCTTTAATTTGAATAATAGTGAATGATGAACTTGGAAACCATTTTTTATATTTTCATATACCAAAGGCACAAGTTTATAAAGATGAGAATAATTATAATTCTAGTAAATTTGTATGCTTCTTTATTGTTGCCCTCTATTATATCAAGTTGAGTAGGTTTAAGATAAATGTCAGATTCATGCAAATAATAGAAGGTAGGCTTGGATAAGGGATAATAATAAAGGTGGCTTGACTAATCAAGGAAATGATTTAATGCAAAAATTAATGCAATTTCATGTGAGTTTTGAAGAGCAATTTGAAATTGATTTTCTTCCCACATTTTTGACAGGTGCAACACAACCATGATGAACCCTAGGTAGATTTCTTCTTTCTCCATCTATCTTGTATACTATATCATTCTCCTTTTGTTTTTTTTTTTTTTTCTACTTTTGAATAGAAAGGATAATACAAGTGAGATATATAATTAAATCATATTATGAATCCAAGAGTATATGTACTCTCTATATTAGACCTGACAATTCGTATTTTTGTATCTTAAACGTGTCAGACACGATTAGACACGAAACACGTTAAGGTTAAACACGAACACGACATGTTTAATATTCGTATCTTAAATTTGAAACACGTACACGTATACGTTTAATACACGTGTAACACAATACGACACGATTAACACGTTTTACACGTTTATTAAACGTGTCAATATACGACATGACACGATTAATAACACGTTTAACACGATTAACACGTTTAACACGATTAAATAAAAATATTTATAATTAAATATAATTTTATTATTTAAATTTAAAATTTATAATTATAAAAATAATTATAACAAAATAATAATAATAATAACATCAAATATAATAAAATTTAATATAAATAACATACATAAAATTCATTATCATACATAAGGTTAAAATACACATTAAATAATTATTAAAAATTATTTATATAAAGTTAAAATAGTTTTTAACTATTAATGTTTAATAGGTTAATAAACGTGTCATGTATACACGTTTAAACACGTATACACGTTTAAACACGATAACACGATTAAGTAAACGTGTTTAAACGTGTTTGTTGTGTCAAACACGATTAGACACGAAACACGTTAAGAGTAAACCCAAAACCTATTTAACCAGTGTCTTCTCGTATCGTGTTAACATGTTGTGTTCAAAATTACCAGATCTACTCTATATAAACACTATCATGAAAAAAAGGGCAGAATAAATAATTAAACAAATAAAGATAAACATGAGAAAATGGGATTGAAAAATAGTTTGGGCCTGCTATCCACAATGGGAAAATGGGCCAGTTACCTGCTCAGTCAACTAGGTCCTTCCATGATTTCAAAAGCAATGATTAAAATCATTAATGGAGTTAATATATGGAAAGCTAATAGAAATTCAAAACAAAGAGTTTTGATTTTAAAATGACCCCTTTTTTTTTAATATAAGAAGAGGAAGATTGAATTGACCTCTTCTAAATGATTAGGTCCATATTCAAAGGCCCTCCAACCATAAAAGAAACATAAACGTAGTTTTAACTGAACAACTTGAAAAACTATAAGACCAAGTACCCCAGCGGTACCAACATTGATGTCAGGATTGCTTCGTACCAATGCGATCACTAAACAGAATTGAAAAAAGAAAAGAAAATGCAAACAACAGTGATGTCAGCCAAACACAACCTTTCCAAACATTTTGGTCACGTTGGTATTTGACAATGAATGTGGACATTTTTTCTTCCGGTCAAACACAGCCTGCCTAATCGTTGACCACAAAGAAAAGAAGAGCAACACCGCCACCTCCATCCCTCACTTTCTATTGGCATCCAAATATCATATTACCTGCAAATGCGCTAGTGCAAGAAAGTTTTACGAAACTGTTCTATGAAACATGTTGGATAGATTAAGGTTGAACGGTTCTTTCACGTTTTCTACGCTTATTTCTTAACATCTTCAAGTTGTCCACGACGAGTTCTTCTGCGTATTGTTTGCAAGATTGTCACAAGTTGCGCAAAAATCGCCGTTTGTGAGCTTAGAAATGGATAAGAGATTGAAGAAGGCTGCTGAGGATGGAGATGTCGACACGCTGTATGCCTTACTCGCTCAGGATCCATACCTTTTGGATCGAATTGATCAGATTCCAATTGTCGAGACTCCATTACATGTTGCTGCAAGCTTTGGGAGGACTCATTTTGCTTTGGAAATTGCTACCTTGAAGCCTTCGCTTGCACTGAAGCTGAACCATATTGGCCTTAGCCCCATGCATCTGGCTCTAGGAAACGGGTATATCCACACGGCAAGAGGGCTTATAACAGTTGACCCTGAGCTAATTCGGGTAAAAGGAAGGGAGAGGATTACTCCTTTGCATTCTGTAGCTGAAACAGAACAAGTCGATCTCTTGGCTGAATTTTTATCGGTTTGTCCAGGGTCCGTTGAGGATTTGACGGTTCGATGTGAGACTGCTGTTCATGTTGCTGTAAAAAATCACAAGTCTAGAGCTGTTAAAGTCCTGGTTGGTTGGCTTCAGCGGGTCAACAAGGAAGAGATTCTAAACTGGAAGGATGAGGATGGTAACACTGTCTTGCATATTGCAACCTCCACAAATCAACCAAAGGTCAGTGATTTACTAGTCATAGTAGATGCTATTTGGCATTGCATTTCATCTAGGAACATGCTAAACATTTATCAACAACTCAGACCATTATTAGCTCCAGATACAGACCTCCCCTGACTTATCACCTCACTTTGAAGAAGTCTTTGGATCATTCATGTTAGTTCGTCTAGAAAATTCAAAAATTTTAAATATTTAATCAAACTACGTTTGCATCTTTATGAAGGTCATGAAGTCAATTATTAGACATGTGAATGTAAATGCAAAGGACCTCCAAGAGTTGACAGCTATGGACATCTGCCTTCTAGAAGAATTAGAGCAGAATGAAGTTGGGGATATTCTTCGCCATGCCAAAGCTAAACGAGCTTCATCTCTCGCTAACTTTACTATAACCCTTGCGGATTACCTGAGTCAGGAACTATCGCTTCTTGAGAAAAGGGACAAGCACCTAGGACTCAAAGGCCAAAACCAAAGGAAATCCCGCAGCAACATCGGAAATCTAATACTTGTGGTGGCCATATTGATTGCAACCGCAACTTACCAATCTGGTCTCAGCCCTCCTGGTGGATATTGGCAAGATGACTACGATCCTCCAGCCAACAACAGCAACAACCTCTCTGCCACCTACCTGGGGAAAGGAGGGCGACCACATCGAGCAGGAGACATGATCATGGACTCACGGCAAATCTTTTTCTTCTTCACTCTTAATAGTATAGCCTTTTATGCATCCGTTTCCACAATTCTTATAATCATAATGGGGCTCCCTTACTCAACCACATTATATGTTTCTGCATGTTTTTTCTTGTTAGCTTACTCGACTTCATTGGCTAACAACTTCCCTTATCCGCCACAGGACAGTTTGACAAACACAGTTGCTGGTATTATATATGCGCATGCAACTTACTTGTTCACAGGAATGATTATTTTGATTACTTTGGTGGCATTTCTTCGGCATAAGAGGCTGAAATGGAGGGTAGATTTTCTGAGAAGAAATCTGGGTGATGCTTTATAAAGATGATGTGAACAGAGCGCCCAATTTCGTTAATAGATTTTACCCCATGAGGCTGCAAGTGAAGTCAACAGAAAATTTGATTTCACCGCTATGATTAGAACCTTTCAATAATTTTGCGTTGACTCTATATAGTAGTAGTATATAAACAATTCAATAGTAACAATTTTAACATTTTATTTTTTTAAAGATTCAATATTTCTGGTTATCAAACAACACCCAGACGATTGCATGTGTGATATATTTAACTCTATATGTGTGCATGTAATAAGAATTCATTTTCTATTCCAAGCTGGCATTATTGCATAATGCTTTCTAAATTACAAAGACAACGACAATGATTTTGATATTTAAGTTCATAATTTTCTAATTATATATGTTTCTTACCCACATATATTATATACATAAATTAAATTATTGTTATATATAACATGAAAAATAATTGTAGGATCGTTACAAAGATTAATAACAAGTTTGAAAATTTATAAATGAACTTGGCATTTCAATTGTGTGTCTATGTGTATAGATATACATGTATATTGTGACTGTTTGTTTGAAAATTATTGGGAAAAATATACCAATACTGACCAAAGATGCACGTTAACGGCTACCATATCTTATTTGGTGGAATCGTCCTACTGATTGATTAGCATGGATCCCTTGCATTCATTGGTGCAGGTCATTATTTTATTAGTTTACTGAATTTCTATGAACAAAGGGAGAAGTTTACCTCTATATTTCCTGAAATATAAAAGTCAAATAAGTATATTTAAAGTCCTCTATATATGAAGAATTTGCACCAAAGTCTTCATTAATCTATGGAGAAAAGTCTGTATATATGGATGATCGCTTGATTGAGGCCTCTCAACAAGGAGATATAGATGTCTTGTATGAATTAATCCGGGTAGACGCCCATGTCTTAAGGCGCATCGATGAGATTATGTTTGTAGATACGCCTTTACACATTGCAGCTTCCTCTGGGCATACCAGTTTCGTGATGGAGATGATGACCTTGATGCCATCATTTGCCCAGAAGCTAAATAAGTCTGGCCTTAGCCCCATGCACCTTGCTATGCTCAATGGGAATTTGGAGTTAGTACTCTCATTTCTAGAACTTGATTGTGATCTTGTTCGTGTCAAAGGAAGGGGAGGCTAAACTCCTTTGCATTTGGCTGTCAAGTACGGAAACATCGATCTCTTGGCTAGTTTTCTAGTAGCTTGCCCCAGGTCTATCGAAGATTTGAGTGTCCACGGTGAAACTGCTTTGCATATTCCTGTTAAATACAATATGTTGGAAGCTCTTGAAGTTCTGGTAGGATGGCTTCAAAGAGTCTGTCATGAAGATGCCTTAAAATGGAAGGTCAAGATCCCAAACAGGAAAGATGATCAAGGCAAAACGGTATTGGACATTGCAGCATACAATAATCAACTCGAGGTAAATCTTCCTATGGTAGTAAATATTTACTTTGTGTATTATTAAGCATGTAATTAATTGGGTTTGTCTAATTTGGATTGTTTTGAATTAATCTGACCTCATTTCTAGAGTTGGTTTAACTGGCTTGCCTTTGACGAATTGGCGCTGTTATACTCATGATGCAGTTCATTAAGTTGTTGTCTGAAATAAATGCCCAGAATTCTAAGGGCCGGCGTCCATCAGCTTCGAGCACAATCCAACATAGAGTAAAATTGTTTTTGAGAACGATAGTTAAGAAAATGCAAAATTGCGGCAGAAACAGAGATCTTTCGAAGGCTTCATCACCTGCATCTCGTAAAACTCCCACAAATTACTTAAGGTCAAAGACATCATTTGATGAAAAGTTTGCGGTTTTCATTACTCGTCACAAGCTGAAGATCTCCGATTATGCACGCAGTGCGTTGCTAGTGGTTGTTGGGCTGCTCGTAGCAGCGACTTTCCCGGCCATATTCAGTCCCCCTGGTAGTGTTCGGCAGGGTGACAACGAGAACCCTAGTACTGTTGCTGTTACGAACAGCACCGCTTCAGGGAGACCACCGCTTGCAGGGACGGTTGTCATGGACTCAGGGACGTTCCTTTATTTTTCGATGTATAACAGCGGAGTCCTCCATGCTGCAATCTGTTTAACTGATCTTCTCCTCCCAGATGGCTTTCTTGGGGCGATTTCGATGATCCTACTTCTCGTCTTGTTATCCTGCTACGATGTATCAATACAAATTATATCACCAGATGATGGGGTCGTTAGAATGGTTGATTCCTTGCTCTTTTGACCTCCATGTACATGGCCGTGGTTTTCGTCCTGGCGATGCACGAGGGAGGAAAGCGAAACCTTAGGCGACTTTGCTACAGTACAGACTAGTGCCAACCAGAAACAAACATATCTGCATGATGTGAATGCTGTAAGAACTAAGAAATTTGAGAGGTATTTCTAGTGTATTGTAGTTGTTGAATGAGTCAGGTATGAGCCTACCCGCTCTCGATTTCAAAGCCAAATGAAATACTATATAACTTCAACAACCCTGATCAATTTATCAAATCTTAAAGTATTGCGTTATATTAAATTATATTACATATAAAACGGTATTTGACATTGTAAATTATCATTTTTTTCATTACTTTACACAGAAACATGTAAAGTCATACCAATTTTCCATGACGGACATTGTAAATAAAGAATAACTGAGTTTTGAAAGTGAAATTAATAATGAGGGCTTCCTTGACCTCTCTTAAAGCTTTTGGACTATTTTTCGATATGGGGGTTGGTGAAAACTTCTTAATTTATTAAATTTATGCCAAGGTTTTCGTCAAACAATTGTTTGTATTAATTAACTGGAAAATTGATTTTCATGTTTGTTTATCACCTAAATTTCTGTTGAATAAGATCGCAAAGAGCTTGTAGCAAAGTTGAGGAAACTTCCCATTGTTGGCAAAGACCAAAGTATGCATGTAAATACATTTAAAATTTTGTTTCATTGATTTCAGTTAAACCTGACAATTCGTGTTTTCGTGTTGTAAACGTGTCAAATATGATTAGACACGAAATACGTTAAGACTAAACACAAACACGATACGTTTAATATTCGTGTCTTAAATTTAAAACACGTATATGTATACGTTTAATAAACGTGTAACACGACACGACATGATTAACACGTTTATTAAACATGTCAATATACGACACGATACGATTACTAACACGATTAACATGTTTAATACGATTAAACAAAAATATTTACTATTAAATATAATTTTATTATTTAAATTTAAAATCTATAATTATAAAACTAATTATAATAAAACAAAAATAATAATAACATCAAATATAATAAAATTTAATATAAATAACATATATAAAATTTATTATCATATAATATGATAAAATACAAAATTAACACCTAACCTTTAAATACTAATAATATCAAAAATCATTTATAATTTTCAATCGTAATAATTATATTATTATCTTTATAAAATTAAAAAAACTTATTAAAATAATTTTTTTAAAATTATTTGTATAAGGTTAAAATAATTTTTAACTATTAATTTTTAATATGTTAATAAACGTGTCACGTGTACACGTTTAAACATGATTAAGTAAAAGTGCTTTAAACGTATTTGCCTTGTCTAACACGTTAAGACACGAAAATTTTCATATCTTAACGTGTCAAACACGATTAGACACGAAACATGTTAAGACTAAACTCAAAACTTGTTTAATCCGTGTCTTTTCGTGTCGTGTTAACGAGTCGTATCCAAAATTATCAGATTTTCAGCTACTTAATTAGCTCAACTATGAAATGATCAATGGCTACTTAGTCAAAATTCAGCAGCGGTATTGGTGGAAGATTTGAATTCAAATTACATTGTTTGCTTTCTTGTGAAAAAGGAAAAGGAAGAAAGAGATTAAGAAAGGAAATAAAGATGTGTACTTAAAGACATGGTCCTCACTCTTCTTGTTCTAAACCTTGATGAGTCTCAAGTAATCCCAAAATGGGCGACCGATTAACTGCGGCTTCAAAAGCTGGTAATGTAACTGCTTTGTATGAATTAATCGAGGAGGATGCCGATGTTTTAAGGCGTGTTGAGGAGATAATGTTTGTGCATACGCCTCTGCACATAGCAGCTTCTGATGGGCAGACTTGTTTTGCAACGGAAATGATTAATTTGATGCCATCGTTTAGCCGCAAGTTGAACAAATCTGGGTTTAGCTCAATGCATCTTGCACTTTTGAATGGGCATTCCAAGTTGGTGCTCTTGTTTCTACGTGCAGATTGTGATCTCGTTCGTGTTAAAGGCAGAGGAGGCATGACCCCTTTGCATTATGCATGTACGAAGCATGGAAATGATGATGTCCTCGCAAATTTTCTTGTTGCTTGTCCAAAATCTATTGAAGACTTGACAGCTCAAGGCGAGACTGCTTTGCATATCGCCGTTAAAAGCAACAATTTTGGTGCTCTTGAAGTTTTGGTCGGATGGCTCCGAAGAGTTTGCCATGAAGAGGCTTTCAAATGGGAAATAAACATTCCTAATTGGAAAGATGAGCACGGCCATACTATATTGGATATTGCAGTATCTAATAATATGCAACTTGAGGCAAGTTCTCTTTTGTATGTATTCTTTCATCTCACCTTAAAGCAACCGTCCAAGAGATAAAACTAGTAAATCAATAATGATAAATAATCAAGTGAAAGTAGAAAACCAAGATTTAAACTAATAATTAAAAACCAACCCTGTGCCTTAAGCCAGAGACTCAATATTTTCTCTGAGGAATTGGTGTTTTTGACTGATGTGCAGGTCCTTAAATTGTTAGCCGAGATAAATGCTAAAACATCTGATAGTCTGACAGTCTCAGACATCTTACGAAGGCGCCAATCCAACTTGGGAAGAAACAGAGTACTTAGAATTCAATGTGGTATTACTGATCCAGAGCAGAATGCTTCAACTCTTGCAAGTTATTTAAGGTCAAAATTATCTATTGATGAAAGGTTAGCAGTCTACATCACTCGTCATAAAATGAAAATCTCAGATGATGTGCGCAATATATTGCTGGTGGTGGCCGGGTTCATTATAGCATCAACCTTGCAAATTGTTCTCAATGACCCGGGTGGTTTTCAGAGGGATGTTGGGGACAGTGGCAACAACAATTCTGAAGGAACACCAGTACCATCACAGTCACGCCTTTCAGACAGGGCTGCAATGACAGTATTCTTGCTGTCCTCGTTGTACAACAATACCGCCTTTTGCATCGTGAATGGTGTAATTGGTCTTCTCCTTCCGGATGGCTTGTTCGGGATGATCCTGATTCGGCTACTGCCTGTCTCGATACTTTGCTATGTTTTGTGGATACAACGCAGCTTGCCAAACGGACTTGTCATATATAATTTGCTAGTTTTCCTTTTGGCCTACGTATTTGTATTCCTTGCTTTTGTTACTTATTCAAGGGGACAAAATAAACTTCGGCAACTTCAGAGCAATACAAATAACTTTGCTGGTTCATATAGAAAAAGAAAAACTGAAGCAGCTGAAGGTCAAGCCAATAGTGCTACTAGCGCTGACCCAGATCCATAAATGTAGATTCGGATGATTGTGCAACGTGGGACATGAATGGCTTTGCGATTAATCTCTTAGCTTGATGTGTCTCCAGTCATCTAAATAGGTTGTTGCAGAATGATTGAAATCTGGGTTTGATGCTAAGGAACAGTGGCGGGTTCATCAGATGTTTGAATGTTTGTTTAGTTAAACGGCAGTCTTTGAGTCGTTTTGTGATTCTAAAAGTGACACTGTGTAACTAAACGATCAGCTTATGTGTTGTTTGTGCGTATAAGCTGAAACGCTTAATTGTTTGTCGTTTTTAGTAGTCTTCTTCAAGTGTCTGTTGTATTAGCTGTTGCTAGCTTTGATTGCTGCGTCTGTTTGTTAACTTTCAGTTCTTTTACCAAATCCGACTTTTGTGGGTTTAGTTAATCTGTTGTAACTAAGTATACAAGCTTAGAATAGAATGAGAAATTTGTGTTTTTTGAGCTGTTACTTCTCTCTCTCTCAGTTTCTTCTCCTTAATTTTCTCTTAGAAAATTAACTTTCCCTGTTCTTGATTTTTCTGAGATTTTGCAAAATAGGTAAATATGTATCAAGGACTATATACATGTATCTTTTGTGCATTAAAAGTTTGACCTCAAGTCATAAAAATCAAATAAACTGCATTCAAATCTTGAAAAATACATGAACAATTCGTATAGTACATTTTAACCCTATCAATTCACTGAAAAATTGACCACTGAATTACAGTGCACTCTAGGTGTCTATCTGGGTTTATGCTGCCCAATCTATGTAAGAGCTCGGGGCCGTGTCTCAATAGGCAAAACAAGCATGCTAACAGGTAAAACAGTAGATAAAACAGCTTGTACCCAAATATCCATCTGGGACAAGGAGACCAACCATAAAGGTTGTAAGATCAAGGACTGTGCTGTTGCACAATGAGAATTGAACGTATATTCTTTGACGGTGGACTCAAGTTGATGGCTGTACTATTAATCCCAATAGTTGGGTTTGCGTTTCCCGACGAATACTACCAGGGGTACCACACACAGCAGGGAAGGTGGCTGTATAATTAGCCCAGCGAGGCAGCGACCACTAGCAACGAAGTAAGCGAATCGTCGGTGAACTTTTTTTTTTTAGTCTTTTCGGGTCTTGCTGTGGTTGGGTTTGGCAGGCCTGGTGTTATTTCTCTCTAGGGCTCCTTTCCCGTCATGCTTACGACTTTCAGCCCATCTTGGGCTACCTCCCTCTTTCGTTAGCCTCCGCAAGGGCTTCATGCTTCCAGCCCAGCCCCCAAAATTTGTCTCTGCGGTCACCTTTTGGGTTTAAAATTGTTGCCTACTTGCTTATGTTAATGTTAAGTTTTCTATTTTAGTACTTATTTATATATTTGGTAATAATTGGGTTTTAATATGTTTCAATTTTTCATTATTTTTTATATTATTAGTATTAGTATCATAATTTTTTTTTTCATAAACAAAACATGTTTACCCATAGTAATGCATGGGAAATTCCACGAGTTTATGAATGCAATTAGTAATGTAACAAGCACTAATACCAATATTTATTATCACATGAATTACAATATTCTTTATTTAATTTTAATAATAATTTTATATAAATATAAATATTTTAAAAGTATAAATAATTAAAAATTTAAAATATTAATCTATAAATTATTCAATAATATTATAAAATTAAGAAAAATATTTTTTAATGAAGGCCCTTCAATTCTAATTCATATTTACAAATTCAATAGATGTTATTATATTTTTAATGATAACTTAAAAATACAATAAATAAATATAGCCATTCTTGTCAATAACAAATTTTACTAACATTATATATATATAATATTTTGGAGATAACATTAGCTGCTTCATTCTGAAATGAAAGTAAAATAGGTAGAGGTAACTACTTTTATAAGCAGTACTTGTGGCTTAGAAGTTGCTCGGCATTCATTAAAATAATAATAATAAAAACCCTTCTATTAGTTGCTGATCCTTAAATGGCCCTCAATAAAAGCGGATTCGGAGAGAGAATGATTTGCCAAATGAAAAAGTGGAAATGACTTTTGTTTTTTTTTTTTGGCTTATGTGACGCTTGGTGACAGCATGTTTCACGCCAAGATGTTTTAAAATGATTTTTCCTGGAAAAAGTTTTAGTCAATAGATTAGGATAATACTAACAAATTCATAGTGTTGGGTCATGCGTGCTCACCTCCTTCAATGTCACCTGAGTCAGTAGTCGTTTGGGGATGTTTACTTCTGTTGATCTCTTGACCGAACTCTGCTGACATTCTATGCATTGGCCTACAAGCAATGTATGAAATATCGCCACCTGCGCTGCCAATTCTCGTTATAAGAAGGTAAGCACACTAGTAGTTGTGGACGTCAACATTGCTAAAATAATCGCCAGCTTCATTCTTGTGAAAGTTCCCCCCATCATCACGCACTGCAGAATGGATGAGCAGTTGCTGATTGCCGCAGAGAATGGAGATGTTGATGCATTGTATACTAGACTTGCCGAGGATCCATAACTTCTGGACCGTATTGATCGGATACTGATAGTTGATACTCCTTTCAACGTGGCTGCCAGGGCAGGGAAGCCCCACTTTGCCATGGAAGTTGCAAACTTGAGGCCATCACTTGCTTGGAAACTAAACCACGTGGGACTTAGTCCTCTTCATCTTGCTTTGCAGCATAAGTGCACATATATGGTGAGAGGACTAATCACTACTGACAGTCAGCTAATCCGTGTCAAAGCAAAGGGGATGATTACACCTGTACACTAGTTAGCCCAAACAGACGATGCTGATCTATTAGCTGAATTTTTATCTGCTTGTCCATCGTCTGTTGAGGACACCACAATTCACTGTGAGACTGCAGTGCATATCGCTGTGAAAAACTGCTCAATTAGAGCTTTCAAAGTCCTACTGGGATGGCTTCGACGAATCGACAAAGAAGACATTCTGAACTGGACGGATGAGGATGGTAACACTGCCCTGCATATTGCCACTTCTACTAATCTGACAGAGGTAAGCTTTATAGATGCTCATTTTTTGCTACAAATGATTTCAAAATATAATTATAGTTAACTGATAAAACTTTTATTTGATTGTGAAGGTCGTGAAGTTGTTGATTAAGAATGTCAAGAACTTCAATGGTTTGACCGCTATGGACATATTCCACCTTCAAGGAACATTGCAGAACATAGAGATTGGTAAGATTCTACGCCGTGCTAAAGCAAAAAAAGCATCTGATCTTCCCTCAAATGTGACTCTTGGAGATTACTTGAGCAGGGAATTAACTCTGATTGAAAAACGGGACAAATATTTTGGTATTAATTCCCAAAAAAGTCCTAGTGATGTCCGTAGTGTAGTTCTTGTAGTAGCTATACTGATTGCAACAGCCACCTACCAGGCTGGACTTAGCCCTCCTGGCGGGTACCGGCAAGATGACTACAATCCATCAGCAAACAATGGAAGCAACAACAGCAACACGAGCCTTGGGCAGGGGCAAAGACAGCACCGTGCGGGGCAGATAATCATGGGGCCTCGGAATCTGTTCTATTTTTTCACCCTCAACAGCTGTGCTTTTTATTTCTCTGTGTGGACAATTCTCGTTGTTATAATTGGGCTCCCATATTCCATAACTCTTTCTACATCTACATCTCTTCTCCTTTGTGCTTATTATTCTGCGCTGGATAGTACCTTTCCAACCCAGCAAAGCTCCACGGCTTTCATCGTTGCGAGGGCTTTATACGTATCTTTAATTTACATATCTGCAGCACTGGTATATTCAATTCCTTTGGCAGCGTATCGTAAATATGAAAAGCTTAAACGCCGGGTTGGATGCAATAAGAGGAAGCAGGATACTTGCCGGTCCTGGAACATGAAGAAGAGGAAACTACATGTATTTGTTGTTTTCTTAGAGTTGATTTGAGTTTGGTATCAATTTAGGATTTTGTCCAAAAAAATAACATAGATACACTACTTATTTGGCTTGGAGTTGTACAAATGACGAGTTCGGATGGCAGATGCTGAGTCTCGTTCAGCTTTCATTGCTAGTTGCTCTCTCTCATGATGGTTAATCAATCATCGCAACTAGTCTGAACTCTGAAGTTTGTTCATTGGGTGGGAGCATATAGGAGATACCGCTCCACAAGTATGTGAGACCCAAAATTTAACACCACCGTGTTCGATATGTAAGAAAATTGGAATATATTGGATGCTATTTTAACCATCTCAATATCAAATACTCAACACGCGCCTTAGTTCTGTAGAGTTCTGTCATTAATTCCTAATTTGCAAACAATTGAATTACTCAAGCACAAAATTATATGTTATTAAATTAACTTTGCAACAGGCAAAACAATTGGAAAGCGAGAACTACTGTTATTTCTAATTAAAATTACATGAAATATAATAATAATTTCTCCACATCGTTGTGCGTATTAATATGCTGAAAAAATTAAAAGAAAATGATAATTTTGAATGTCAATTAAGCTGGATTTTTTTTAAAGTATCCAATATAACGCAGATGTAATATTTTGTGCACCTGTCTTGTTGTTAGTAGTTCTAGCACTATTTGTTTGCATTATAGGAAAGATGTCATAATTTTAAAGAGGAAATCATGAATTTCACATCAATTATATATTAAAGTGATACTGAACATATAAGTTTCACACTACTTTTAACTTATGACGCATATTTTGTAGGATTAAATTATGAGGTCAACTAGTTAAAATGAACAATACCAAGTAGAGTAAAACCGTGAATCTAATGAACCAAAACAAATAATATCTCACAGAAAAGGTTGGTATCCATCGTATTGAAAACTGAATTTTCTTAGGTATCATTTGTATATAAGCATTTGGACATAAGAAATTTTGTCGTCTTTCCCGCTAGGCTAGCCTTTTATTTTTAGTTTATTGCTAACGGGGCAGATGAGGAAACTAATTAGTAGTACATAAAACAAGATTCTTCCATGTACTCTTTATAGTTGGCAGGAAGAACCTCCGAGCAAACAAATATGAATACTAACCTGGTATGGTCAACGCCTGATGTTGGCAAGCATCAAGAAGATTCCACCAACCTATGTGCCCTTGACATATTTTCTACTTTGTTGGTTACCATTAATTATCCCTCTTTTCAAATTTCTTTTTCACCCTTTTATTTTTAATTTCATTTCATATTCTCTCTCTTAATTAATCAATTAGTCAGCAATTATTAAATCACTTTTAAAACTATTATTTTAACCTATAATAAGATATTAGACCAGTTTCATAGTATTACATTTTTTTTAAATGTTGTAGGGTTGACTTTCAAAATTTTTAATTGAATCCAATAATGTTGTTTGTTACCATTGAATTAGTATATAATTGACGTTGAAGTGAGGCCTATGTAGATTAAAAAATGCATGTTAAGTGAAAAATAAAATAAAGTAATTATTCACTATTCTTGTAGGATAAGAGCTTGGTTTCTTGAGAGCCGCCAGGAAAATGGCAACCCATCTATTATGAATATTTATGATCAATGGAACACACATCAATACCACTATTACAAACACCAGTGCCAATGAAGGATCGCCATTAGAGGATACACGGAAGAGCGTCATGGATGCCCGAGCATTCACGGTCTTCTCTACTTACAACGGCTTAGTCCTTTGCTCTGTGATCTGTAGTATTGGTCTTGAACCTTGCCAACAAGAGGCATTGACCGTACCAGGTTAGTATTCTCCAAGGTTCTTCTTGCCAGCTAGAAAGACAAGATGGAAGAATCTTTAATTTGACTATTATCCCAGTTTTTTATTGAGGTTTCTTTGTGTTAAACTACCAAGTAGTTTCCTCATCTGTCCCATTATGATCATTAGCAATTAACTAATAATGAAAGGGTAGCCTAGCGGGAAAGACAACAAAATTTCTTATGTCAAAAGGTTTATATATATCTGATGCTTAAGAAAATTCAATTAACAATAAAATGGATAATGTCTTGATTGAGGCCTCTGAAGAAGAAAAAATTAATACCTTGTATCAGTTATTCAAGAATGATGCAGGTTTCTTAAAGCGAATTGATGAAACAATGTTTGAAGCTACTCCACTGCACTTAGCAGCTTCAGATGGCGAAACCTGTTTCGCAGTGGAGGTGATGAATTTGATGCCATCATTTGCCCGGAAACTAAACAAAGATGGGCTTAGCCCTATGCATCTTGCTTTGTTGAAGGGGCATTCTGAGTTGGTGCTGTTACTACTACGTGCTGATCGTGATCTTGTTCGTGTCAAAGGAAGAGGAGGCATGACCCCTTTGCATTATGCGACTCAAAATGGAAGCATCGATCTCTTGGCTGATTTTCTTGCGGCTTGTCCAAAGTCTATTGAAGATCTAACTGTTCAGGGCGAGACTGTATTGCATATTGCTGTGAAAAACAACATGTTAGAGGCCCTTGAAGTTTTGGTGGGATGGCTTAAGAGAGTCTGCCATGAAGATGCCTTCAGTTGGAGGACAGACATTCTGAATTGGAGGGACAAGCAAGGCGACACTGTATTGGACATTGCAGTATCTAATATGCAAATTGAGGCAAGTTCGTATGCTTCTATCAAGATGTTAATTTTCAAACTAACGTTAAAACATCAATTAATAAGAAGAAGACATACCACTGTCATGAAGACTTGTATGTTAGTATGATAATTTGGCACTCTGATCAAATAGTGGGAAGACTGTTGAGATAAAACTCGCTTGAGTCATGTTTGTTTTTTGAATTAAGTAATGGAAATTTATCATCTTTTGCTTTGTTGTACTGGTTATATAAACTAGAAGGTAGTCTGCTCATGTAGTGCTGCTTTGTTCATGTAGTGCATGTTGAACTTAATATATGTTTAACACTTGTCAGTTTAAGTACATGTGGTAGTCAAACATGTAAGATATAAATGTTGTATTCTCTCTTCAGTTAATGAAGAAGCTCGATATTTACAAAGCTTATCTGCTTCTTAACTTTGTTTTGTTCTTTGCATTACTATTCTTTAACTCTTAATGCTTTGAACATTAACTTGATATCATAGCAGAACAAAGAAATTGCGTTTTCTTTTTCATCTCCAACAACTTCTACTTTGATGAATTGGCGTAGTTTTGGCCATGGTTTATGCAAATATGCAGGCAATCCAGTTATTATATGAAATAAATGCCAGGAATTCTAAAGGGAAAACAGCTTTGGGCACCCTGCAACACCAAACCAAAATGGATACAAGAGTAGTACGTCAAATGCTGCGCAAGACTTGGGTTTCAAAACCTTCATCGCCTAAAAATACTAAAACTCTTGCGAACTACTTAAGGTCAAAGACAACATTTGATGAAAGGGTAGCGGTATACATCACACGTCAGAGAATGAAAATTGCAGAGGACCTGCGCAATGCATTGCTGGTGGTTGCTGGGGTGATCGTTGCAGCCACTTTCCATGCTGTATTTAGTCCCCCTGGAAGTTTTCGGCAGGAAAATGGCAACCCAACTATTATGATCGATGGAACTTACAGCCCTGTTACAGACGCCAGTGCCAGTGGAGAATCACCATCAAATGATGCAGGAAAGAGTGTCATGGATAACGGAGAATTCATTGTCTTCTCTACTTTCAACACCTTTATCCTTTGCACTGTAATCGGTATTCTTGGCCTTCTCCTCTCAGACGGCTTGATCGGGGTGAATATGATGTTGATGCTAATTTACTTGTTAGTCTGCTATGCTGTTTCGATATTTGTCATATCACCAAAGATGAATATTGCAGTTACTGATCTGGTATTGTTGTCCTTGTTCATCGTGCTTCTGTACACCGTTCTCCTAATTTATTCACGAGGAAAGCGGAAGCTTCAGCAACTTAACTACAATGCAAACAAGTGCCCTAAAGAAGCTCTGGCAGATGAAGTTCAGGAGAGCGGTGCTAGGACTGCTAGTGACGAGTCAAGTGCGCAAAATATTACATCCGCATGATATTGGATGCTTTAAGGAGAATCCGGTTTCAGTGGCTTTCAAAATTATCTTTTTATTTTCATCAGATATCATCCCATTTTAATCAGAAAAAACAGTAATTATTTCTCGCTTTCCAATTGTATTTACCTGTTGCAAGGTCAATTTGATAAAATATAACTTTGTGCCTGAATAATTCAATTTTTTTTTCAAATTAGGAATTTATGGCAGGACTCCAGAGAACTAAAGCGTGTGTACAGTGTTTGATGTTGCAATCATTGAGATAGTCAAACAACAGCATCCAATTCGTCCCAATTTTCGTACATATCCAACACGGTGGTATTAAATTATGGTTTTCGCATACTTGTGGAGTGGCATGTCCTACATGCTTTCACCCAATGAACAAACTTCAGAGATCAGACTGGTTGCAATGATTGATAAACCATCATGAGAGACGGAGAGAGAGAGCAAGTAGCAATGAAAGTTGGAAGGAGATCCGAACTGTTGCGAAATAGACAACTAAAAACCAAATACGTAGTGTATCTATGTTATTTGTGGATAAAATCCTAAATTGATACCAAACTCAAGTCAACTCTAAAGTAAATAATTAAAAAAACGAATACATATTTCAGGTGACACGACAGTTAATATAATTTCCTCTTCTTCATTTTCCAGGACAGGCAAGTACCCTTCTTCCTCTTATCGTATCCACCCGGTGTTTAAGCTTTTCATGTTTAGAGTACGCTGCCGAAGGAATTGAATATGCCACTACTCCAGATATGTAAATTGAAGCTATATAAAAGGCCCTCGCAACGATGAAAGCCGTAGAGCTATTCCGGGATGGAAAGGTCCTATCCAGGGAAGAATAATAAGTAAAAGCATAAGGAAGAAGACATGTAGATGTAGAAGACATGTTGATGTATACATAGTTATGGAATATGGGAGCCCAATTATAACAATCAGACTTGTCCACGCAGACAAATAAAAAGCACAACTGAACAGACACTGAGGCCCCATGATCATCTGCCCTGCACGGTGATGTCTTCGCCCTTGCCCAAGGCTCGTGTTGCTGTTGTTGGTTCCATTGTTTGCTGGTGGATTGTAGTCATCTTGCCAGTACCCGCCAGGAGGCTAAGTCTAGCCTGGTAGGTGGCTGTTGCAATCAGTATAGCCACCACAAGAACTACAGTACGGACATCACTACGTTTTTTTTAGAAATTGATTCCAAAATATTTGTCCCGTTTTTCAATCAGAGTTAATTCCCTGCTCAAGTAATCTCCAAGAGTCACATTCGAGGGAAGATCAGATGCTTGTTTTGCTTTAGAACGACGTAGAATCGTACCAATCTCTACGTTCTGCATTGTTCCTTGAAGGTGAAATATGTCCATAGCAGTCAAACCATTGAAGTTCTTGACATTGACACTGTCATTCTTAATCAACAACTTCACGACCTTCACAATCAAATAAAGTTTGATCAGTTAACTATAATTATATTTTGAAATCATTTGCAGCAAACAATGAGCATGTATAAAGCTTACCTCTGTCAGATTAGTAGATGTGGCAATATATATGCAGGGCAGTGTTACCATCCTCATTATTCCAGCTCAGAATGTCTTCTTTGTTGACTCGTCGCAGCCATCCCAGAATTACTTCGAAATCTCTAATTGAGCAGTTTTTCACAGCAATATGCACTGCAGTCTCACAGTGAATTGTGATGTCTTCAACAGATGATGGGCAAGCGGATAAAAGTCCAGCTAATAGATCAGCATCGTCTATTTGGGCTAATAGTGTAAAGGTGTAATCATCCCCTTTGCTTTGACTCGGGTAAGTCGACTGTCGGTAGTGATTAATCCTCTCACCATCGGAGTGCACTTATGCTGCAAAGCAAGATGAATGGGACTAAGTCCCATGTGTTTTAGCTTCCAAGCAAGTGATGGCTTCAAGTTCGCAACTTCCATGGCAAAATGGCAAAGGAATATCAACTATCGGTATCCGATCGATACGGTCCGGAAGATATGGATCCTGGGCAAGTCTAGTATACAATGCATCAACATCTCCATTCTCTGCTGCAATCTGTAACTGCTCATCCATTCTGCAGTGCGTGATAAGGCGAACGTTCACAAGAATGAGCAGGCGACTATATGGGCAATGGTGATATATAACTAGGAGGATCATTACCTTCTTATAACGAGAATTGGCAGCGCCGGTGGCGATATCTCATGCATTGTTTGTTGGCTAATGCATAAAATGTCAGCAGAGTTTGATCAAGCGATGAACAAATAAATATCCCCAAGCAAGCGACTGCTGACTGGGGTGAAGTTGAAGGAGGTGAGCACAAATGACAGAACGCTAATAATTTGTTAGCGTCATCCTAGGATACTGACGAAAATTTTTTCCAGGAAAAATTATTTTAAAAAATTACGGAAAGGAGTTGACAAAAAGGACCGACAAATCAGATACGAAGGGTCCTAGAAGAAGATGAGCAAACAATCATAAACCCAAAAGGTGACCAAAGAGCGAAGAGACAATGTTTTGGGCTAGACAATTATAAGCCCGCGCCCACGCTAACGAAAAGGCCGGGAGACCAAGATGGGCTGAAAGTCATAAGCATTACAGGAAAGGAGCCCAAATATGGCCTGAACACCAGGCCAACCAAACCAAACCGCCTCACTTCGGGGCTAACCCGAACCATTTCCAGATTTTCGAATCGGATTTGATCCGGATATCACTTCTCCCTCTTCTTCTTTGTTACGACTATTCGCTAACTGCCTTCCGAAACGCAGCTTTTCTTCGAAGGCACCATAGCCATCAATGGAGGTCGCAACCGCAGCAGCATCAAGCCTCGCGCTCCATGCTCACATGTTATCACCACCAACCTCTGCACGAACCGTAAACCCTTATCGAACCCTAACCTCTCCTCCGCCAACTTCTCTCAGAGCTTCTCTCTCAACCAACTTCCTTTCTCCCTTCCCCGCCACCGGAAGCGTCGCCGGAGATTTCTCCGGTCTCAAGCTACGACCTGAATCTCTCAACCCGGCTTCCCTCTCCCGATCCAAGCCTAAACGAGGTGTCGTAACCATGGTACACGTTAAATTATTTGACTTTTAATCTAAATTTCTTTACTTCTCTAGGACTTTCAAATGTTTATTAATAGTGCTAACGGTTAGAAAGTAGGCAATTTTATTTTATAAGAATGCTGAACAAGTAACGTTAATACTAATCTTAATTCTTAATTCAAATTTGAGTATCATATCACAAAGTTGAATTGCCCTATCTAGGTCAAGTTTATTGCAAAGTAAATACATTATGCCGGCGTTTTCCCGGAATTTTGTGGATAGGTTATTCCGTTTTCGAGGGGAAGTGCATGGGAGCAACCTCCACCGGACTTAGCATCGTATTTGTACAAGAACCGCATAGTTTACTTGGGAATGTCGCTTGTTCCTTCTGTCACAGAGTTGATACTGGCTGAGTTTCTTTACCTTCAGTATGAAGATGCGGAGAAGCCTATTTACTTATACATAAACTCCACTGGAACAACCAAGGTATGATTTTCTTATCACAGAAGTTGATAACCATGTTCTGGAAGTATAAATGTAGATTTTTGCTGTGATTATTGTCATCATAATTAGAATTGGATGCTAAATGAAAGATAAAAATGCAAACTTTTATTAGAAAGTATTTTGAACCAGTCTTATTTTAGTTTCTTTTTGATAGAGTTAAAATGTATTGCAGGTGTGCTTAGTAAGTAAAAATATTTATTCTCTTTTACCTTTTCTTTTGCATTATTAGGATACTTAAAAGAGGAAATCAGATGTTGTGTTAGTTTGCTCCCTTTTCAATACTGTTAATAGGATTGTTCACTTTTTTCAGGGTGGCGAGAAGTTGGGTTACGAGACTGAGGCTTTTGCAATCTATGACGTTATGGGGTCATTACTCTTTCCACTTTTTAACTCATGCTGTATTTCACAATTTACTTGTCTTATGAGCTGCACTTAATTTGCATTTATTAAACGTTGAAATATCGGAATTCTCTTCCTGGCTTCAGGGTGGTAGTTTCACTCTAGATGTCAAAACCCAGCAGTATCAACTACTCTTAAATGTTGAATGCATCATTCTTTGTGAATGATATGTTCTTTGAGTCATGATGAGGCCTAGTTACATGAAGTTTTTCTACTTCCTAGACACTTAGATACTACTTGCCTGGAAAATTTTCTGAATGTATAATGTTCTATGAGCCTCTGCACATCCTTATCCTTCCAGAAGAGCTTCCAAGCTTTATTTTCTGTTTTGAATACTATCTTTCACTGCAGGTATGTGAAGCCTCCTATTTTTACTCTCTGTGTTGGTAATGCTTGGGGAGAAGCTGCATTACTTTTAGCTGCCGGTGCAACAGGAAATCGTTCTGCTCTTCCTTCATCTACAATAATGATGAGGCAGGTTGGTTCTTGGACAGTGGATCTCTGATGCTCTAAACTATGAAATTCTTCTACGATGTTGCTTGAACTTTGACATGTTTAATATTTATTATTTTTATCTCTACCAATCTGCAGCCTATTGCAAGATTTCAAGGTCAAGCAACAGATGTTGACCTTGCAAGAAAGGAAGTAAAGAATGTGAAAACAGAGTTGGTAAGAAAATGATCTGCTTAGTTAAGGATTCTGATTTCTGATTATACACCAAGCTTACATTTGAAAACACCATGATCCTACTTACACGGCTTTGTATTTGCTTGGTCTTCTATGACTAAACTGCATACTGCAGACTGTATGCATTTGTTCATAAATTGACTTATTAGCATTAAAGCTGACTTTGCAAACTTTTCTGTTGGATGTGCATCCAAATTTGGGCTAATGTAACTGCATATGAATTATGCTCAAGGTTAAACTCTATGCAAAACACATTGGAAAGTCAACTGAGCAGATTGAAGCGGATATCAGGCGCCCAAAATATTTTAGCCCCAGTGAGGCAGTTGAATATGGCATCATAGATAAGGTTCTTTTACTTGAAGGAGTTTTATATTTTCTACTAGCTTTCATGCATTACTATACTGTATTTTTCCAATATATTCTGCAGGTATTATACAATGAAAGGGGCGCTGAAGACCGTGGTGTTGTTTCTGACCTGAAGAAGGCACAACTTATCTGACCATAAGAGACTTGTACTATGTGACTATTAAAACTGTTCATGTAAACCATGTGTTTTCTCTTGAATTGTATGATTGATTACATTGCATTTTATATATTGTAGATATTTTTTTTTAAATAGTTCTTCAGTAACAATAAATGTTTTTTTTTAGAAGGCAGTATGCTTAAAAGATAGCTGTATTTCATTTTGAGTCCTTTGTGTCACTCATAATTATTTTCTCTATAGTTTTTTTGTTCCACAATTTTGATGGAACTTAGATGTAGGGTATACTTGCTACCGCAGGATCCAATTAATCTCATCTGTTGAAGCGTGGATTATTTAGAAAGTATTGATACTTTGATGCATTGTGACTCTTCACGTGGCTTCTAGTGTTTTATTTATGTTACCAAGCAATGTACCGTGATTTACTAGTGTTTTATATATGTTATCAAGCAGTGTACCATGATGTAGCTGGGTGTTCGTTATTTTGTGTGAAATCTCTGCCTATTGAATGAAATGATTAAAGTAATATCCTGATTCTTGACGTATAAAGGCTTTTATTGGTAATTGATCTACTGTGCAGGATGAAAGAGGAATAAACCTTTATAGATGTGTTATGCCTTTATTGAACATTAGCTCTTCAATCTCTATCATATGCCCCTCTTTCCACTTCCACACCAACAATGGTTCTAGGTTCTGCCTGTAACTAGTACATTTCTCTACAAGTGTGTTCTGGAATAGAAAAGTATTTGCTTGTTTGTATTATGATCTCACCACCTTTGCCATCATTGCTCTTTCTGTCCACCCTAAAATCTGCAACGAGACACTTGGAAGCTATTGTTGTTTGTTTGACTCTGTGGTCATTTGCTTTACACCTTGCATTTGCTTTTGGTTCTTCTGTTAAGTTTTCTGGGGTTTGAGAATGACCAAAGAGGAATCTTAGATAGTGGTGTTCGTTGTTGCAAAAAATTATCAGTTTAGCTCCCTTATTACATTACCTTTTGCAACTCCCTTCATCCTAATCATCACAAATGTGGGAAGGAGATTCTAAGTCGAAAATGGATTTTGGATATAGATCATTGATGTATTTTGGTCCCAATTCTCAACAATATCTATTCCATTATTTGCTCCAAGTGGCAAGGCTTGTTAATGGAGAGTGATCTCATTATTGAAGCCAATAAAAGTGGTGGTCACTATCTCTCTCTCTCTCTCTCTCTCTCTCGCCTATCTTTCTGAAATGTGAAAGTATGAATCTAATTTGAACCTAGTAGTAATACGTGTTTAGAGAGATCCAATTTTTTGTCCAAATTTTATTTTAATTTATAAAATATTTTCTAGCTTCTCTTATATGTTGTTAGCTGCTACAGTATTAGCTTGAGTTGAAGGATGACCAGAGAAGCTGAGAACAGTGTGTACTTTGTTCGGGGAGCAAAGGCATGGGACTGAGAATCATAGTCAAGGATATGCTGTCTCAGCACGTGTATCAGTCATTTGTAGCACAAAGTGTATCTTGGGATCAATAAATTTGAGTATTTTATTTGTTTAAACACCAATTAATTGCAATTAAATTTTTTTTTTCTTTTTTTGTCATTTTCATCCTTTCTTCTTCTCTTCTTTCCCCATGTTTGCTTCTTGTTCTTGTTACTTTAGTACCTAAGAGTATTCACATTGAAGCCATGATTAGCGGCTGCTGCTAACCTACTATGTTTCTTCCTCAATCTTTTTTCCATGGTATTGACAACCCAACGTGCCCTACAATCACCAAATGGAAGACCAGGAAGAAGAGCCACCTACCCACTTCACAAATAAAATACATCTGGAATTTATGCGCACTTATCCTATAGAGAAATCACACTTCTACTCTTGTTTCCCACACATGCCGACATCAATACAAACGTGCCAAGACTTAAAAAAAGGGGAAATTCAAGACCAATTTGCTATACAAAACCGGCAAAACAGAAAAAATAATAGTGCTCTCACCCCTAATTTTTGAAGTATTATCTTAAAATTGTCCACCACCAATGACAGTTCTGGAGAGCTTTGCTTTGTTCGTACTGGTTTGACAGTCGTGATAGTGCGTTACAACCCACTAAAGTGATGGCTTTTTGTTGGTTAACGCAGCTGTTACTAAATTTAGTACATGGCTTTTCCCTTCTTCCGAGTCAACAAAACCTATCAGCTTATCAAAGATGATGCGTGCTGGTTTAAATTTGATAAACCGGAGTTCGTGTTGGTGGGATTTTTCCAATAAGCTTTTGATATTTGACAAAAAACAAGTAATTCTTTCACAAGTAACTGTTACGTGAATAATCATCATGAGAGGAAGTTTCAAGTTTGTCAAAGGAATATATTTTAGAATTTAAAGAGTTGAATTCTAAATCCAGCTAAATATCCGAAAACATATGAACTTAAACATGGGAAAATCAAAACTTTTGTTTTTTCAAGAATGGCAAACTGTTTTTCAATAATTAATGAGGTAAGTAAAAGATCTCCAGTGCATTGGAACTTCAGGTTTTGAAGGTGTAAAGGAGTAATACTTCCTATGGTTTGAAACAACTTAACCATGTTTATTTTATGATGAAAGATTGGAGAGAAAAGAAATTAAAAGCCTACTTTTTTAACAAGGGCTCGATTCCTGTTCAATTTTGTTCATACTTTTTATTGTTTTAAGTTCAGTTTAACTTTGTTTGTTATCTGTTTTCCATCCAGATGATTCTTTTTCTCAAATTCTTCAAGCTGAGATCTTCTTCATTTGATGCAATATCTAAGACTCTGACGCCTCAAGCTCTTAATAGGAATAGAAAATGAAAACTTGATAGGTGAGGGATGAGGAGATACTGAGAAAAAGGAATACAAAAAATCTGCTTCTCCAGTCTTAATTCTTTAATGCTTCAAACCCAATAGCATAAAAAAATCAAAGTTAGTACCAAAAGTAGAGTAATAATTCACGCGTAAACTTTCAGAATCGACCCTGAAGATACACGAAGCTACCAAAAAGTGAAGGGAATGTTGACAAAAGTTAGGCAGAACATTTGTCAATAGAATACATATCCAGATTCAAAGAAGGGTCTTACGGGGGTCAAGAACGGGGTCTACACATGTATACACATCATTCATCTCAATCCTACCGCCTTAAGACCCTTTTTCGGACTGCCTACTACGAATTAGTGGAAGAAAAGAAGCGAAAGGTGTAGCAATTTGCTCAACCGCAGCCTCTTGCCTTCGGCTATAAATATCGGATTCTGATTTCTTAGCTTCCCATCTCTCACAAGCTCATCTAACTTCTCTCCTCTCTATCTTCTAAGTTATCTTTCTCTTTTCTTGGTTACGTTATTCTCTTTGGTACTGCTATAAACTTTGTAGCAGAAAGATGGGGTTCTCATTAAAATTTCGTTACTGCCTTGTGTCTGTCATGGTGCTCTTGCCTGCATTGTGTTACTCTCAGGACTATTTCGTCCGGTCCAGAGCAACATACTATGGCAGTCCTGACTGCTTAGGGACTCCTAGTATGTACATTTCTCCTATGATACATGCATGTTTATTTATTTATTACAATTAAAGTTCACAAGTGGATATTGACCGTGATTTTAAACCTTCAAATTCACTTAAGGATGTTCATCATGTCATACATGAGCTAACAGTTATGTGAATTTAGGTGGAGCTTGCGGGTTCGGAGAATACGGAAGGACTGTCAATGATGCGAACGTGGCTGGGGTTTCCAGGCTCTACAAGAATGGAACTGGCTGCGGTGCTTGCTATCAGGTAAAACTTCAGGCCCCCTAATCATTTCAGCTCTGAAAGCGACAGGTAAAGCAAGGACGAAGCTACCAAAGTGATGAGCTCGGCAGAAATTTCCGCAAAAATAAACTAATTTCCGCAATAACCTTTAGAATAGTATATATTTCTCACTTGCTAAAAGCATTTCTAGTGTTCAACATGTGACCCTACTGCTTAAAACTAATTAAAGTTTAATTATTATTAATTGCTAATTTGGCACTAATCTATAAACCACAAGTGGCTTCTTATTTTATGTTGCTAGCTAATCCATGACAATTCCTTTTTTGCTTAATTAAACAAACTCAGGTTAGGTGCACGAACCCTCAACTGTGTGATGATAATGGGGTGAACATTGTGGTGACTGACTATGGCGAAGGAGACCACACCGATTTCATCCTGAGCCCCCGTGCCTACACAAGGATGGCGCGATCAAACACTGCCGCGCAGCTGTTTGCTTATGGCGTAGTTGACGTGGAATACCAGAGAATCCCCTGCGGCTACGGTGGTAAAAAGCTCCAGTTCAAGGTTCATGAACACAGCAGATACCCAAGCTACTTGGCCATCGTAATCTTGTACCCAGCTGGCAAAAACGAAATCCAAGCCATTGAAATTTATCGGGTAAATTTTACTTATTTATCACAAACTTCTGACCCCTTGAAGTACGGAAATCGTACATATTGTTCAATAATTATGCATTTGGTGTGTGAGCAGGAGGATTGTAAGCAATGGATAGGAATGAGGAGGGCGTATGGGGCAGTTTACGACATGGCTAATCCGCCACAGGGGTCTATCAGCTTGAGGTTCCAAGTGAGCGGCAGCGCCGGTTTGACATGGGTGCAGGCACCAAACGCTATCCCCAGCAATTGGGAAGCTGGAGTTGCATATGAATCAGATATTCAGCTTGAGTAAAGTAGCAAATTTTAGAAGGAAAAAAATCAGACTACTTGTATTAATTCCTTAAGTATGTAGTTGCTTTATGATGTCACTAGTAAGACAGCAAAGTGCTCGGAACTTTGCCCTGTGCTCGATAAAATAAAAAGTTGTTATATGTACTTTTGCTTCATGAGTCAATGAAGTTACACCTTTAAGAGTATTTTTCCTTCCACTGAGTTTGTTATCATGATGACGACGTCTTATAGTAATTGATAGTGTTTTGTTTTCACTACTTTTCGTAATCATTAATAAAAAATACTACATTTCAAATCCAAATCTTTACTTCCATGTGTTTAACTAAGTCTCAATCTCATTCACCTTTATCACTTCAACTAATCTCTAAGTTATTTAAAATTTCTTAAATAAATTATTATTTATTTATTTCATTCTATTGAATTTTTATATATTTATTTTTAAATCAAATAAATTTTTACTTATTTTTTATTTTAAATCAAACAAAATTCTATGCCTAATGATTAATTTATTGTTATTAATCAAAATATCAGTTATCGTTACATTTTACATGATATTAATGATATATTGACATATTATAATAGATGATGACGTAATATATTAATATGATATGATGTGATATATAAACATGTAACATTTTTTATTTTTCATGTCCACACCACATAAGCATAAAATAATAAATAACATTGTAACTAACGACAATTAATCAATTATCAATCATAACGACTTATTTAATTTAAAATAAAAATATAAAACTTTATTGAAAGCAATAAAAAATGAACATTTACTTAAATTCTCTTGAATAATTTTTTAAAAAAAAATTACAAGTATATATGACTTTCTTTGGTAATAAAACTGATTGTTTATGTCATTAAATTACGTGTTTCCAGCTGCGTAATTATTCCTACTTCTCATCAGCTACTTATAGGATGAAACATGCTTTACCGGATCAGGATGTTCACTGAAACTGTTTCAAAACATAAAATGGGCATGTAAGATGATAGAAGATAAACTAAGTGAAGGTTTGAAGAAGCTCCCCAAAATTTAGAAAAATATGAGAAGCATTAACTTGTTTCAACTTCTTAAAGAATTCAATATAACAAGGCAATCGAAAGCTCAGAAGTTACAAATATGATTTAATGTTCAAGGTGGAAAACATATTCCGTCAGGCACTGCAATTTGCCAGGATCTAATTTTTGCTCTCTCACAATAGCCTGCTTCTTCACAGTTAGCATTTGAGAAACAGGATCGACTGTCCAACCTTGCCGTAGTGCATCTGCATGTGAAACATCCAAAATCAACAACATTAATAAATACAACCAATATTGTTGTATCAACAACCCAAAAGAAATTGTGAATAGTATAGCACACACTAATTTAAGTAGACAATTCTATTAACAATACAAAAAGTGGAACATTCAGCTCAAAAAAGGGTTAACAGTAAAAGCCAGTTTGGCAAGCCTATAAACAGCAAAATTCCATGTTTTTCAATGGGAATTTAGCTTTGTATGGCCATCGATCTTGTTCCATAAAACCAAGAGCTATATAAGAAATTGAAAAAGTAGCTTTCCTTTGCCAAACTTGTTGAGAGTCTCGAGATTTATACATTTTGCATGTACAGGGAGCACAAATGTTCGAATATCTGGAAAGGCAGAGGACCAGAGGTTTCAAAGTCAAGAAATGTAGACTCTACTCAAACCATAAGAAGCAAAAGCTTCAACATTGATTCACTGATTATAGATATAAACCAGACATGTCTCCAGCTTGCAATCAGGGAGTTAAACATCTATAAAGGAGACTTCATTGATTCAGAATATGATATATCCTTCTGATTTCATATATTTATGTTTACACTATAAAGACTCATATGGTCTCAAAAGAAGCTTATCACAAACATCTAAAAGCAAATAAAATAATAGAATATTCACAGTATAAACATAACAAGGAATGTGTGTACTTACAATTTGTGGCATCATCCTCACTCATTCCAAGAAATTGAGCTGCATCTTGGATGCTTATCGTTGAATAAGCAGATAGCAGCAGTCCAAACATCCTCTTAGTGTAAAGCTCTACAAAAAGGACAGCAAATAAATGAAATAATGACCACAACTGGTATATTGCCTAAATCTTTTACGGACATTCTATAATATTGAGTGTTACTTAATTTTTACATGTTTTCACTCCTTCAATTTCAATGCATCTCAGTCAAAATAAGCAATTCAACTATCATTGTTTCTGTACTGAACCATAATGTTTCAATTAGATATTACTTTTTATAATTAGCTCCTTTTTTTCCTTTTATTGATTTAATTCAGGTTTCATTTTTTAACATATTTTTTATTATCTATCTAATAACACTTAAAATATTGTAAAAAGCTATGGTAGAGAAAGCATGCCTGAGAAAGAAGCAACAAGAACTTGTGTTTCTTGACTCCAATCAAAGCCACGAATTGCGTCATAGACACCAGCATAGTCCCTTATCCACAGCTTCTGACCTATTTTCCAGGCTGCAACCAACTCCGGTTGGCTCTCCTTGATTGCTGCAGGTATTGATTTCCAAAGAAACCTTGCACTATTACTGCAAAACCATTCCCTTCAAACATCAAATCCCAAACTAAACAAATGTAAACGAAAACAACATTTACTCCCAAAAAAAGCATTTCCCATAATCACATATAATCCCGTATATATAACTTATTAATTAAAAAGAATAAATGGGACTTACATATCATCGACGTAGATGTGGCCGAGAAGATGAATTGCGAAAGGCCACTCGTCTTGAAAAGCAACGCCTTCCGCTGCTACCTGATTTTTTTTTATAAATTCGAATTAGGGTTTCGATAGGGTTTTGGGAATTCTAAAGGAAAACACTTGAACTATCTAAAAATTAGATGAAACATCACACACAAAAATTAAAAAAAAAAAGGAAAATAAAATATCAAAAGGAGAGAAAAGAGAGAAAGTACCTGAAGCATGAGGTTGTCGCATATATCAGCGATCCTGCCGAAGGATTTGGAAGCCAATGCTCCATTCAGAACACTAAAATCCATCTCTTCTCTTCTGCTTTTACTCTTTCGATTTTCTTCTTTTCTGCTATTACTCTGTCAGATCGTTTTCTGTGGGATCTGAGCTCTATTTCATGGGCCAAAAAATTAAAGCCCATTTAAATGCGTGGCGTCTAAAGATCCAACATTGAAAAGCCCATTCTTTGTCAACACGAAATTCAACTTGGATGAGCCTGCCCAAAGTGTCCCGGTAGTGCCGGTATTGAGAGCGCCATGACTCTTGAGGGATGATACAGGGACGTCAAAATCTTTTTCTTGCTCATTTTATTTTAATATTTTTTATTTTAATTAAAATATTAAAAAATATTTTTAATAAAGTAATAAAATTAAAAAGTAAAAATGTTTTTAAAAATATTATAAAATACAATATAATGTGATTATATTACAATCTTACGTTATAATGATCTATTACAAAATAAATATTGAAATATAATTTAATTGAACACATTGTAAAAATATGCTACAAAATGCTACCTAAAGGTGTAAGGTGGAGGACTCTAACCCAGCGGAAATAAGGGCCATTAGAGAAGTTTTTATTGGGTTTATTGCTTCCAAATGGGGCCATAGGCTGGTTATTGAGAGCCATTCAATGAATGCTGTCAAATGGGTGAACAATCCAGCGGAAGCTCCTTGGAGATTTAGGAAAATGGGATGTTATCTATGGCTTCAGGGAAAACAATCAAATGGCTGATAACCTCGCGAAGGAGGGAGCTATTCACCAGAGAGATCTCATTAGCATTATGAAGGAGTAGGGGTAGTCAGGGGTTTCTTGAGGGGATTTTTGGTAATGTAAATAGTGCTAATCACAAAAACAGGGATTGGGATTTTCTTCTGTAAACGTTGGGAGATGGATGGAGTTTTTTTGTATTTTTTGATTGGTTATGTGGTTTGAGACTAATGTGCGTTTCTTGCTAACGCATTGAAGTCTCAAACCATGTATTGTTTTGGGAGCTATGCTTCCCTTTCTATTAATGAAATCACCTTTCAAAAAAAAAAAACAAATGTTAGAAGGAGATTCTAAGTCGAAACTGTATTTTGGATATAGATCATTGATGTATTTTGGTCCCAATTCTCAACAGTGTCTATTCCATTCCATTATTTGTTCCAAGTGGCAAGGCTGGTTAATGGAGAGTGATCTCCTTATTTAAGCCAATAAAGCTGGTGCTCACTCTCTCTCTTTCTCTCAATTTTTTTATGCCTGTCTTTCTGAAATGTGAAAGTATCAATCTAATTTGAACCCAGCAGTGATACGTGTTTAGAGAGATCCAATTTTTTGTCCAAATTTTATTTTAATTTATAAAATTATTTTATAGCTTCTGTGATTTGTTGTTTGCTGTAACAGTATTAGCTCGAGTTGAAGGATGACTAGAGAAGCTGAGAACAGTGTGTACTTTGTTCGGGGAGCAAAGGCATGGGAATGAGTTGAAGGATATGCTTTCTTAGCACGTGTATCAGTCTCATTTGGCGCACAAAGTGTATCTTGGGATCAATAAATTCCAGTGTTTTATTTGTTTAAACTCCAATTAAAATTTTGTTTTTTTTTTTTATTTTTCATTTTCTTCCTTTCTTCTTGTCTTCTTTCCCTATGCTTGCTTCCTACTAGTTACTTTAGTACTTAAGTCTTTTCACATTGAAGCCATGATTCAATAGTTAATTGATGACCAGAGTTATAAAGCCATAATTAGCAGCTACTACTAACCTACTATGTTTCTCCCCCATTCTTTTTTCCATGGTATTTACAACCCAATGTGCCGTACAATCACCAAATGGAAGACCAAGAAGAAAAGCCACTACCCACTTCAGAAATAAAATACTACTGGAATTTATGCACACGTATCCTACAGAAAAATCACACTTGCACTCTTGTTTGCCACATATGTCGACATCAATACAAACGTGCCAAGACTTCAAATGAAAAAAATGGGAAATTCAAGACCAATTTGCTATATAAAACCTGCAAAACAGAAAACTTAAGAGTGCTCTCAAGTCTTAAAATTTTCCACCACCAGTGACAGTTCTGAAGAGCTTAGTTTTGTTCTTACTGGTTTGACAGTCGTGATAGTGCGTTACAACCCACCAAAGTGATGGCATTTTGTGGATTAATGCAGCTCGTACTATTTAGTCGTGTTGATGGGATTTTTCCAAATAGCTTTTGGTTTTTGACTAAAAACAAGCAATTCTTTCACAAGTACCTGTTACATGAATAATCATATTAAGAGGAAGTTTCAAGTTTGTCAAACGAATTTATTCTGGGACTTGAAGGTTTGAATTTTAAATCCAGCCAAACATCCGGAAACATATAAACTTAAACATGAAAAAACCATAACTTTTGTTTTTCAAAAATGGCAAACTGTTTTTTAATAATTAATAAGGAAAGAAAAAAGATATTCAGTGCATTGGAACTATAGGTTTTGAAGGTGTATATGACTAATAGTTCCTATAGCTTGAAACAACTTAACCATGTTTATGTTATGATGAATTTTTGTATAGCAAGAACAGAGGAAATATAAGGCAAGAAAAACAGAACTTTATCAATCAAAAACTCTCAAAAGCCTACTTTTTTATGACGGAAGAAATAAGAAGCCTACTTTTTAACAAGTGCTCGATTTCTGTTCAATTTGGTGCCTGCTTTTTATTGTTTTAAGTTCAGTTTAACTTTGTTTGTCATCTGTTCTCCATCCAGCTGATTCTTTATAGCAAATTCTTCATGCTGAGATCTTCTTCATTTGATGCAATATCTAAGACTCTGACGCCTCAAGCTCTCAAGAGGAATAGAAAATGAAAACTGCTTTGTCTTGATAGGTGAAGGATGAGGAGATATCTAGAAAAGAGAATACAAAAAATCTGCTTCTCTAGTCTCAATTCTTTAATGCTTCAAACACAATAGCATAAACAAAATCAAGTTAGTACCAAAAGTAGAGTAATAATTCACGCGTAAACTTTCAGAATCGACCCTGGAGATACACGAAGCTACCAAAAAGTGAAGGGAATGTTGACAAAAGTTAGGCAGAACATTTGTCAATAGAATACGTATCCAGATTCAAAGAAGGGTCTTAAGGGGGTCAAGAACGGGGTCTACGCATACGTATACACACCATTCATCTTAATCCTACCGCCTTGGCACCCTTTTTCGGACTGTCTACTCCTAATTAGTGGAAGATAAGAAAAAAAAGGTGTAGCAATTTGCTCAACAGCAGCCTCTTGCCTTCTGCTATAAATATGGGATACTGATTTCTTAGCTTCCCATCTCTCACAAGCTCATCCAACTTCTCCCCTCTCCATTTGCTAGGTTATCTTTCTCTTTTCTTGGTTACATTATTCTCTTTGGTACTGCTAAAAGCTTGGTAGCAGAAACATGGGGTTCTCAGTAAGATTTCGTTGTTGCCTTGTGTCTGTCATGGTGCTCTTGCCTGCACTGTGTCTGTGTTACTCTCAGGACTATTTCGTCCGGTCCAGAGCAACTTACTATGGCAGTCCTGACTGCTTAGGGACTCCAAGTATGTACATTTCTCCTATGATACGTGCATGTTTATTTATTTAGTAGTATTTAGTAGTAATATTAAGTGTCATCGTCACGATTTTTAAAATTAGCAAGTGGATATACTTATTCTTGAGGTCCGTGACTGTGATTTTAAATCTTACTGCCTATGCAATGCTCATATGTCATACATGAGCTAACAATCATGTGAATTTAGGTGGAGCTTGCGGGTTTGGAGAATACGGCAGGACTGTCAATGATGCGAACGTGGCTGGGGTTTCCAGGCTCTACAAGAATGGAGCTGGCTGCGGTGCTTGCTATCAGGTAGAACTTCAAGCCCCTTAATTATTTCAACTCTGAAAGCGATCACAGGTAAAGCAAGGAGTTATGGGTTCGGCAGAAACTTCCGCAAAATCAAACTACTTTCCACTCAACCTTTAGAATAGTATAGTGTTTCTAGCGTTAAACATGTGCCCCTACCGCTTAAAACTAATTAAAAGTTTTCATTATCATTAGTTGCTTTGGCACTGATCTATAAACACAAGTTGCTTCTTATTTTATGTTGCTAGCTAATCCTTGACGCTTGCTTTTGCTTAATTAAACAAACTCAGGTTAGGTGCACGAACCCTCAACTGTGTGATGGTAATGGGGTGAACGTTGTGGTGACTGACTATGGCGAAGGAGACCACACAGATTTCATCCTGAGTCCCCGTGCCTACACAAGGATGGCACGATCAAACACCGCCGCGCAGCTGTTTGCTTATGGCGTAGTTGACGTGGAATTCCAGAGAATCCCCTGCCGCTACGGTGGTCACAAGCTCCAGTTCAAGGTTCAAGAACAAAGCAGATACCCAAGCTACTTGGCCATTGTAATCTTGTACCAAACTGGCAAAAACGATATCCAAGCCGTTGATATTTGGCGGGTAAATTTTTACTTATTTATCACAAACTTTTTACTCCTTCTTGAAGTACCGAATCGTACATATTGTTACATTATTATGCGTTTGGTGTGTGAGCAGGAGGATTCTAAGCAATGGATAGGAATGAGGAGGGCGTATGGGGCAGTTTTCGACATGGCTAGTCCGCCACAGGGGGCTGTCAGCTTGAGGTTGCAAGTGAGTGGCAGCGCGGGCTTGACATGGGTGCAGGCACCAAACGTTATCCCCAGCGATTGGAAAGCTGGAGTTGCGTATGAATCAGATATTCAGCTTGAGTAAATTGCGTCAGGCTTGCACTACTAGAAACAAATAAGTAAGAAATTTTAAAACGCAAAAATCAGACTACTTGTATTAAGTCCTTAATTACATGGTTGCTTTATGATGTCACTAGTAAGACAGCAAAGTGCTTAAAACTTCGCCTTGCGCTCGATAAAATAAAGAGTTGGTTATGTGTACCTTTGCTTCATGTATTTTTTTTTTTTCTTTTTTTTAACATTAATCATCATAGACTTTCATTCAAACTGGGATGAACCTAGTAAAAAAAGGAACAGAACGGTCAAGAGTTAAAAGAGAACCAAGTTACACTATACAAGCAACAAAGAATTGCACCCAGCCCCAATCAATTTTCATCCTAACCAAGAAAGAACTAGCAAAAGGCATCAGTAAGATCAGGAAACAGGACCAAAGACACTGTTCCCTATTCTTGCTGTTCACAAAATCCATTCATACCAGTCTACCCATCACACTATGACCATCAGACCTGATACAGAACATCAAAAGGTACCCGAAGCATGAGATTGTCGCATATATCAGCAATCTTATCGAAGGACTTGGAAGCCAATGCTTCATTCAGAACACTAAGATCCATCTCTTCTTCTCTTCTGCTTTTACTCTTTCGATTTTCCTCTCTCCTACTATTACTCTGTTAAATCGTTTTCTTTGGGAGACCGTTTTTTTTTTTTTTTTGCTTTTTTTCCCTTGTCTAGCCCAATTTCATGGACCGAAAAATTAAAGCCCATTTAAATGGGCGGCGTCTTAAAAAACAACTTCTACGATTTTAAGTTTTCATTTAACATAAGGATCCAACCTTAATTCTTTATAAGCCCATTCTTTGTGCACTCGAGACATGACATCCATGTTTTTGTCTAATTTCAAACTTAGTTCGAAACAATCTGAATTGAATGTCCAATTGTGACATAAAATTCACGTTTTGCCTAATTCGAACCGATCCAAATTTCTATTTTAAAACTATATGAGGAATTTCCTACTTCTAATTGACACGACCCAAATTTCTATTGTAGTCTGTTGCCCAAACTTTCCCGTGCCCAAGTTTAGAAATTATTACAAATACCCTTAATTTGTTTTGATAATTAAAAATAACAATCCATAATTTGTTTGGATAATTAAAATTAACAATAAAAAAAAGCATACTATAGATGTCTAATTTTAATTAACTATTTTTTTAAGTATTATTTTACATAACGAGAACAAATATAAAATAATTGTGTCACATGAAAAAATAAAAATAATTCAAAACGAGTGATAAGTTCACGAGTTATTTTCATACTTAAATGTTTTAAAAAGTTTGATCTAGTGGCTTAGAAATGGAAGTTATTAAGAAGACGTTTTCTTAACCATGCTTTATCTTTTCCTTCTTTCTTAATGTATAAGTGTCACATTGTTTAGTATCACTACTTTACTACTCAAAACTTATGTCCATTATCCAATTACGTATTCTTTCCATATCATCTAATAAGTTGTCCTTTAACGTGCTCTTCTTATAAACTATTCTTCTCATAGTGAATATACTCTTCCCATAATAAATTCGTTTTTCCATGCAAAACTTGTTTTCTTAAAAATATTATCCAATTACGTGCTCTTTTTATAATGTTAATGATCGATAAACCGTTATTTAAAGTGCTCTTCCCATAGGTCATCCTTCACATAGTGGACATGCTTTTTCCATAACAAGAACATTCTTCCGTACAAAACATGTTCTTCTAAAATTACTCTATTTTCTCCTAAGAAAACACTACTATTTAATATAAATATGAGATTTTAACAATTAAATAAAAGATCAGAAAAATATCAATGATTACTCTTTCCAATATCCCCTTTACTCAATTCTTTTTATCTACTGCGTTCCGTCGCCCAAAACACTTAAATTTCAAAAACTACTCCAATCTTCTTTTCTGCCACTTCTAGTGAATTTCATTTTACTTATTCAAAACGTACTCTCCCCTTACCAAAAAAACCCTCTACAAATAACATTTTGAATTTTGATTGATTACAAATTTTACTCCAAACTTAACTTAATAGTTACTAGCCCTCCAATGCGAAGGTCAAAATTCCCTAGCATATATACAAAAAAAGATAACATTCCAGTTGGTGGGGAAATTTCTATATTTGACTATTTTTCTAGATTTTCCCTGTAAAGTAGAGTAGTTTGTCAAAATGATTACACTGCACATGCAAGTCTGTAATATTAACTCTGCAATTAGCTTCCTCACATGCGTCTTAGAAGTACATTTTTGCCCAAAAATTATATTCTAGGAACAGCTGTGAAGAATATAACCATACAGAGGTCTCCAAAACATTGATACAAGCAAACAAGGAGGGCATCATAAACATTCTGCGGCGGGCAGCTAGTCTTGGCAAGCATGAAATTTGAACAGTTACATGAATGAAGCATACGATAGTGCAGCATCTGGATATTGTAATGCCTGCAAAAATTTAAGCAGCAACCTTAGCAGAACTTCATTACAAACCACCATTTTTTGCATGGCGGATATTGTTTCTTTCTGCATTAACCATAGGAAATTTCAACGGCATCTATTTATAGTATTATGATTTTTTATATTTATACACTATGTACATATTTGTGTATGATTTAGAATTGGGAAGAAACTTCGCATCATAGACGAGACAAATATAATGTTAGACTTGATACTTTAGAGGGGTAAAATCTCTAAAGTTGGTGCTCTTTCCCTTTCCATAGCACAACCCAGAACAAGAAATTTTCCCCATCGCATTAGCAGCTGCTAAAATGAGCACAGATATTATAGCAGCATCATATGCAGAAATGACTGCCAGATTATGACCTTTACATGTGGGATCAAAAGTGAGTAGAAATGTGCACTAAATTGTCGCAAACCAAATCCACAAATGACACAGGCAAAAATAGTCTGTGCATATTAAAGTTTTGAATCCACACAAGTCATATGAGTGTAATTCCCACAAGCAACTAGGATTTGCCATGGATTTGAACATCTGTGATTTGTATATTGATCAGTTTGTAAACATACAATGTGAGCATCCATAAGCACATATATGTTTAGAGAAAAAGATCAGGAGTAATAAATGAAAACCAAAAACAAAATTAAATTCATATACACAAATACATAGCCTTTGCATATTTATATATGCATAACTATGTCTATGTGCATTAATACCTAATAAAGGTTAAGGATATGTGAGGGGAAAAACACTTACAGTGCAAAAAGTCAGTGCTTCTTCAGGAATCCAAAAGAGTTTTTGGTGTCATGCTTCAATACAGCCTACCAGTGCACTCTGAAGAACCACAATAGCAAAATTTCTTCTTTATGTTACCATTCTCATCACGAACCTGATCTATCATATAATTGTAATGGTATGTCAACTCCTGCAAGGGAGGAATATTTTCAGCAGCAAAGAGCATTATATGTGGGATTCTCCTGTCATCGTGATCATAAAGGACATTTTGTGCATACAAATTAGGTGAACAACTATGGTTTATGAATCTCCCTACATTGCCATGCTGTGCTGCATCGATGGTAAAACCACTGTCTTGCACAACTTGGCAAACACTTGAATGCACATCAGGCATTAGGGTTGAAAGACCATCCCACAGAGAACTTTCACTGTAGTTGTTTCCAATATCAAACAGATACTCATCATTCCCTGTTCTTTCTTCAGCTTCTCTATCTTCGAGGAGCTCTCCAGCATACTCACAGATGAAACTTCCGGAAGGGATAGAATTTAGGGATCTAACACCCCAGCCTCTCGATTCTGTTTTAAAGATTTCAAGCTGAAATTTTATGCCACGCTGGCTCACTCTATTATAGCAAGAAGCAGGACACTTGCAAGTAGGACCACATTCATAGACAAGGCGCTTTGCTTCAACAATGGCCCCATTATGGTTATATGGGATCTCTCCTCCATTCTTCATTGCACAGGAACATTTCCCAGATTCTGAACATCCATCAATACAATCACAACCTTTGGGAGGAATAGGGTGGCACCAGTCAGGATAGATCATGTGAGGTACATACACAAATGGTGGAGGTTTTTCACTATCTATGGTGTTTATAGCACAAATGGGGATTACCTCCTTCCCTTGTGAGATATCATGTGCACACAGCCCTTCCCACACTTTAGATTTATTAGATTTTTTTACAACTTTCCAAGCAAGCTCTGGTTGACCAGGAATTCTGACCAGCTTAAATTTGTAGACAAGCTTACCATGTGGTCCTGATTCTTGCTTACACTCCTCCACCAAATAGAGGCCATCATAAACATATGTTTTACCCCTACCTTCTAACAAATCAGAAGACCTTGTCTCACCGCGAATAACCCTCACTGGATTCTTAACAAATATGCTATTTGCCAAAGCAAGGTTTCCTCTTTCAAGTTTCTGGTCTTCCGGTTGCTTACCTTTCTGCATAACATTCCCTCCCTGACCCATGTAAGTCAAGATATCTGAGTTATCCAAGTCATTGTCATAGCCCCCTGATGCTATAACACTAGTAGCAATGATCCTATCACCTTGCTTTACGTAATCTATACCACCCTGACTTTGGCGATGAAGGCCAACAATATTGAGCTCCACAAAATAATGAAACTCATCACCAACTTCAACACCTGGTACAGGTCCAATGATCTGTTTGCCTGTGTTAATGTATTTCCCTTTCTCTTTGAGAATCTTTGCAGCTTGGATATCCACCCTCTTAAAGGTCTTTCCTTCTCCATTCAACTTTGATTCTTCTTCCTGTAAAAGCTTCCGACAAATGGCTTGGAATAGGCGTAATGTCTCTCTCACTTTGTTCCGAGTAGTAATTGCATCATTATCATGACACACACTACTTGGACAAGAAGGAGGAAGACTCACATCATAACTGTATGATCTCAGAGCAAAATTATCATCTGTGTATAGTCCATCCTGTTGGAATGATTCTTCCTTGTCCCTGATAACCACTTGACCAAGACCTTTATAAGGCCTTGTGGGAGAAGAATTCTTCTTAATACATGTTTCTTCAGGGCTCTCTGCTTCATTCTTATTTGCTACTAAAGCATGGTTTGCCCTTGGTAGCAATATGAAATTGTTCTTTCTTTTTCTTTTAAATGAAACACCCCCCAGGTCACGTTTGCAGGTCACTTTCCCTTGTGGCAGAGGACAAGTTGATGAAGCCATGAGGCCTTGCACAATTGACCCATCCAATAAAACTTCTTGACTCCCACAGTCCTCCTCCAGCAATTGATCCTCAAAGGCAGGTGAATCAGAAAGCTTTGTCTCAAAACTCTTGTCCTCAGCATAGATTACAATATCATGTATTGGATTTTCCTCCAAACCTCTAACATATCCATCACTTGTCTCACTAACTTGCTTGGACTTGCTATCAAATTCATTTGGATAAGTTTCGCAAGGAGACTTGATGCTCTTTTCTCTCATATCTTCCTTGTCCTCATCCATATCATTCCTGGATGAAGCTTCATAAGCACATAGCTTCCTCATTTTTTCAGAAGCCAGCTCTTCAGGTTTAGATCGAATTTCTTCTGCAGAGAGTGTAGGAGCACTACCTTCTATTTTACCTTCTAAAGCATTGACATCCTGAACATCCTCTATCACTTGTTTCACATCAGTACATATAGTCTTCTCTGAGGGCTTTTCCTCATTTACAAACTTCTCTAGATTGAAACCTTTGTCCTTTAGAGAGGTAAGCCATTTCATGCGCTCCTCCTCGCTAAGAGGTGGAGCATTTCTTCCACAAAATGGAGGGAAGTTTCTCACAACAGTGACTCCTCTACGAGGACGATAATTTCTTGCCGAAGTCTTCTCCAAACTGCTCTCACCAGGGTGGGATTTCACCGCTTGCTCACTTGGTCTATCGATTGGTGCAGCCAACCTTCCACACCCTGGTGGAAAATTCCGAACAACAGAAACTTTACGCTGCTTATACTTGGGTGCAGGGGCAAAGTGACCATTTTCAGTTGACACTCTTCCCAGCCTTCCCTCAGAATGACTACAACTTGCCACTTTTAATGTCTCTTTATGCAGCATATTATCGGAAACGCCCATTTCAACTCATATATTACAAGTTGCACGAAAAGCAACCTAAAAACCAACATAAAATATTATTAGACTGCAATTAGCTCAAAGATTAAACAATAATTAACCTCATTCTCTATCTCTAACCATGAATAAAAGTAAAAACAGAAAACAATTAAAACGAATCCCGTGGTCATGAGACTTTAGTTTCTAACAACAGCAAAAGACTGTATCAACAATCAAATCAAGCCATGAAATAACCTAAAACTATGCCCCAATATTGAAGAACAAGCCAGTTGAAAACGAGGGGATTAAAAGATAAGCAAATAGTATATCTCAAATGGATGAAAAAATCAAACTCCCTTTTCAATCAAATAGCAACAAAAAAAGAAGGAAAAATGAATCAGTGGATTAAAAAAATAATGCGATTCATATATGTAGTTTCCCGTAAACTCTAAAGCACCTAATGACAATAATCAAGTTTTCTTTAAAATATATCGAATTTTCTGCTGAACTTTTCTTCGAAACCAAACAGGACTAGAAACACAAACTCGATATCCACCAAAACGGGAAGAATAATTCAAAATTAAGAGGGGAAAGAGAAAAATGGTTGCGTTACCATGCACAGAAAATTGCTAAAATAAAGGCGGAAAAATAAGTGATCGAAGAAATGTTGACCATCTATTATGGATTTGAAGTGATCAAAAGCTAATTAAACAGACGAGATTTCAACAAGAATAAAAATTCACCCGAAAATCTTCGAGGAGTAGAACATGCACGAGAAGGCGGAAGAGCATCGAAATGAGGAAAGAAAACGACGGTTACTAATGAAGAATGAGCGGCATTAGACTGAAATCAACGGTGAAGATCGTCTAAAGTTTTCGATAGGAAGCTGGATCGTAAAAATTGATAATTTTTAGCTCGTAGTGGAGAAGGAAATGTGTGCACTTTACCGTTTCGATTTGTCTCCTTTACGAGATGATTGCCGGAGTGAAGAAAAACCCGACGCTTCGAGTGCCGCAGTAGAAACGGCGTCGTTATGCCAAATGACAGGTGGTAAAATATAAGGGTAAAATACATTTTTTCTAATTTTTATTAATAATTACACGTAAACTCATTAGTATTCAAAATTGACAATTTGAATAGCATCAATGGTAAATATGAAATATCTAAATTGTCTATTGCACAAAAAAATAAATACAATAGTGTGTCAATACCTATTTGAAAAATTTTATCCAACAGAAAAAATGTCAAGTTCTCATAACAAACTTTGAAATTCAAAACTTAGATCAAACATAGATTTATGGTTTCTAAACCCATATATAAATAAATAAATAAATCAACTCAACGACTCAACTTTCATTTTCTCTTCCACCTTTCGACTTCACTTTGAATCACCTAGCAAAAATCAAACATGGGTTCATAGTTTCTCTTCACAAGTGATTTATGAGTTGAAGTGCCAAAAATCAACAATAAATCTAGTGCATTTCAACAATAAAATCAGGATTTTGAAAGAGTTTTAGCTTCTAATAGGTTTAAGGATGAAAAAAAGGGTAAAATTATCCTTTGCCACATCATTACCATAACCTTTTAAGTTTTGATTATAACTTTATACGAGTCTATTAGAATTTGAAATGGACGGTCTATCTTAAAAGAATATTTTTACTAGATACATAAGTCCTATCATTTGTCAATTGTTAATATTTTCATTAGTTTGATGACGTGGTAATATTTTTTAGATAATTTTATCTTTTATTAATTTTTCAAATTACCATTACATAAAATACAATTTCTTAATTTTTACAATTTATTTGCCTCTGTGTCCAAGCATCCTCTTTCCTTCTCTCACTAAAATTTCTCCACTGTAAACAACAACGACAAACAACATGACAAGCTTTGAGTGAACGTTTCCCAACCAAATCTGACCACGAGAACATCAGATTAGATGCTACCCAACCAAATCAAACCTGCGGGAACATCAGATCTGTCACTTCCTTACTAGATTTGATCGCGAGACCACTAGATTTAGCATTCCCACAACATCAATGAGCACAAGATCGCATTAGAAGGGCGCAACTTGGTGCTCTAGCGATTAGCGTAAAGAGGCACTGTTTACCGCTTTGCAAGAAAAGAAAAGAGTGAAAATAGTGGAGAAAGAATAAAAGTATATGAGACATTTCACATTTGCCTGTTAATGCCGTTTACGCATTTGAGACGAACTGTTTATTTTGGATACTAATTGACTCATGTGAAATTATGGTCACAACTTAAGAATTAAGGTATTTTACCCTTAATGGAAACACTAACAGTTAACTAACGACAAAATAGGGTCACCCCTTGAGTTAAGCCACCCAAGCAAGGGCTTTAGGGTTCCAATTTGAAGAGGTCTTATAAATTTATAATATAATTAATTATATTAAAAATATATAAAAATAATAAATAATAAAATTACCTATTTTCTCATTTTCTTAATTATGTGTTTAATAAATCTCAATTTTCTATTACTTTCTAATTTTTATAATACTATATTATTTCCAATCAACTAACGGTCATATATATTTAATCATCTCTAACAACTATTTTTTTCTCACTTTTTTCTGTTATTTCCAATCAACATATTTAATGATTTTTAACAAATTTTTTCTTATATATAAAACCAATTATTATTTTTTCAATGTATAATACCTACTTTTGAATTTTTCTTGTCTCATTTGCTCTTTTTTCCTTCTTCCTTTAACTTTAGTTTTCTTCCAAAGAATACACAAGAAATCTACTATGTTATTATCTTCATAAAACTATCAGCCTCGTTTGTGGTTTGCAATAAGCATTCAACAATTAGGCACTATTATTTTAATATTTACAATTTTTTTTTTACTTTAACTTAGAATTTATATTATATTGTTATATTATCTTTACTTTATGTAATAGTTGATTTATTTGAATTAAAAATTTTGATTTTTTATTTTGTATTAGCCATTTAAAATATATACAAAGTTTGCAACTCAAAAAGTTAGAATAATAAAATTTTAATAATTTTTTTTAATTTCAATAAAAAAATACCTCATTAAATATTTCGCTTTAGGCTTTTGAACTTATTGAGCTGCCCCTACAACAAAACTTATGCGTCTAACAAAAAAAATTCTTTTGGAGTAAAATGTCTATTTCGAATACTAATAGAGATGCGTGAAATTATGAGCAAAACTTAAAAAAATAAAAGTGTTTTACCCAAATATAAAACCCATTTTCATAGACTTTTAAATTTTTAAGTTGATAAATGTTGAATAAAAAATATTTTTATTATCATTTAATTAAATTAGATTATGATATTTGTCTAAGCCCTATAACTCAACAATTCAACTTAAGACGAGTGGCCATCAATCTTTTTTTTTTAGATACGATTGATCACCAAAGTAAATTTGTCACAATCCGGAACTCTCATCGAACCATTGACAACCGTCGCGACGTCCCGATAGGCACTCATTACCCCAAATATCAATTGGAACCCCACAAGGCTTAGCATCAGCTTTCGCATATCCCTAGTGAGCGACAATTATTAAATCCCGCATTTCAAAAAAAATCATAAGTCATTTCCAAATCAAGATAATAAAATATTATTTTTTTGCTCATAGGGGCATTTTTGTCATTTTTCTTTGAAAATACCGAAACCCGTCAAAAACATTGTGTGTGGGTGAAAAACACATGTTTCATAATTAAAAGTAAATTTAGATGTCTAAAATAATTATTTGAAATGAAATTATAATTATTTGAATAAAATAATAATATTCAATGAAATATTCTATTTTCTAAATACAAAACAATATTTATAGAGAAATTCGTAATTTAATTTCTGTAGTGTAAAAGCTAAATATATTCATACGTACTTTAAAGCAGATAACTGAAATATAAAATTATTTTTACAGTGACACGTGGGCCCCTAACTAACCAATAAGGTGCGAGTCTGTGAACCTACAATTTTGTCGATGCAAGGCTAACTAAAGTCCTTGATGCGATCGGCTATCTACAGGCTATCCCGAGCTTGAAATGTGAGAAATTGAGAGTCGTGAGATTATAAAATCCCAGTGAGTAAACAAATACCATATAAACCATCTAAAATCAAGTAAATAAAGACAAGTAAGATATTCTATTTCAGTATATTTTTCATAACATCAATAATCAATTTACTCAAATAATCAACTTGGCTTATGTAATTCACAAAACTTGGCTCCTGCCAAAATCATTCCCAGGGATGCCTTGGCCTAGGCATCTGACTGAGACCACCAAGGCTGTTGAATGTCTTTACATCCAAAATTCTAGCCATGCCTTTGCGTTGGCTAAGTCTCACTCTCACGCGATGATCCACGTGAAGTGCACTCAAATCTTTACCTCTAGAGAAACCCTACACACGACTCTCTAATCGAGGTAAGGTATATCTGATTCTGTGCCCCTTCTTTTAGGCTGATCCACAAAACCTCCACTGCAGGGATTATGAATTATTTTATCTACCACATGATTTATAAAATCATTTTCTACATGACATGGCAATTTATCGAAATCTAGCCTCTCAAGGCTAAATACATAGTATATATAATTTTGATACAAACACAGACTTTGTCATTCATGCTCACATATTGCTATAAGCCATATAATTTAAAACACAATTTATAACACAAGCGGGCAGTCTCTAATTACTCTACTTTCAAAATCAGTATTCAATTTTTCAGAAAATTTATAAAATCATTTTATAAAATCACAATTTTTCTTGAAACATAACTATTTACCATTTAAATCCATTTTTTATAAAATTACACAATTGAATAAAACTACTCTAGATAATTAAGACGATAATAAATTTACTCACAGTTCTAGAAGTCAATGTACTCCTAATCCCAATCTTCGAGCACAATCTTTGTACTTTTACCAGTTTAATATGCTCACCACATATCCACAATATACAATACATAATTCACCACATTAATGTTTGACCATTATAAATCAATTCAGGCTCGGTGTATATGCATGATATGATATGCAACTTATCCGACTACCACTTAAATGCGGTGCTGATCTAATTTGGCCTATTACCCGATTAAATGACAATTGTGTCTGATTTGGCTCCAAATTGTTCCATTTCATTTCTAATACCTCAATTTACCAAACATTATTCAAATAACACCAATTTTAGCATCAAAACCCTCCCATTTCTTCATGAAAAAATTCGACCATCATAGTGCACTAACACCATGATTTTTCCTATTAAATTTTCTCACCATTATTCATCATTTTCTAAGCCATTTCTCTTAAAATAATAACAATCCATCACCCACACACATCAAGAAAGATTTGGCCATGAAGATTCATAAGGAAAATGGATTCTTCTCTTGTTGTTTTGCTTATAAATATGCTAAACTAACTAAAAACACTAACATATCTTAAAATCAATTCAATCCAACATCTTTCTCTCTCCTTACCCATTTTGATCAGCCATGAATTTATCATGAAAACATGTAATTTAAGCATGAAAAATAAGGAGAAATGCATGGGAAAGGTAGATCACAAGTCAAAATAAAAAAAATTTACCTTTTGTCACTTGTTTCCTTGAATTTCCCACACTTTTCTCTTGAAATTCTTCACCTAGGGTTTTTGTTTTTCTTTTCTCCCTTTGTTCTTTTTTTTTTTCTTCGTTTGGCCGGCCATATGAAACAAAATTGGCTGATTTTATGTTTATTTTAAAGCTAAATAAACAATGGAAATAAACTTGACACATGTCACCTTATTATTGGTCCATGTGTCATTTCTTAACTATTAAGCTTTCTCTCTCCACCACACATTATTCAAGGGTCAAAAATGATGATAGGTGAAGACCTTATGCTGAAAAAATGCTATGGGGGTGCAAAATTACCGATTTGCCCCTTGAATGGCAAAATTACCATTTTACCCATGTACTCCAATTTATATTGAAATTAAATTTTTTTTCACTTCTAAACCTCAAATCATACTCCAATTAGTAAAATGGGGGCCAAAAATCTTTTCTTAAATTCTCATTTTGTCTCCAAGTGGCAAATGACCATTTTACCCCTAGATAGTGAAAATTTTGGTTTGACTTCAAATTGATCATCAAACTCCAAATCACCATTTTAAATCATTCTTGGACTGTGAAACTCTTAATTTCAACTTAAAATTCTTATTTGAACTAGTTCGATGCTTAATTGACTTAATGGTACCATTAGGGGCAATATCGTCTTTTAACAATTTCTTGAACTTCCTAAATATGCAAACATTCTATTGAGCATGTAAATGACGTTGTAATTATTTTATAGAATAGGGTTTGACAAAATTTATTTTACCTAATAAGATCTTAGACTTTGAATTAGGTTCTTCACAAATAGACTTTAGTAGACCAAGCAATTTAGGTTCAAGAGTTTATTTACGTATGAAAATGTATTAGCACACTCATAACATCCATTTAAGTAATACCTAATTAATTAGGTGTCTTTTAAACTTTATTGAATAAAATCTAGTTTAATATTTAATTTTATTTCCTTTATCCATTTTCTATTTTTATAATTTTCAAAGATTTTCTCACTTAAAAATTCTTTAAAAGCCACAACATTCTTAAAATTTCATCATTGAATAATCTCTATAAATTTATGAATACTCTTAATTTTTAAATGGCCTGAAAAAATAAGAATAAAAACAAAAATCAAAATCCTAAAAAAAATTCAAAAGTCATTAAATTAAGAAAGCACTTTAATCAAAATGTTGAAAAATACAAATTAAACTAATTTCAATATAAGAAAATAAAAAAAAACTCACCTAATTGAGCTGAAAATCCAAAAAAAAAACCAAACTAAAGGGCTAAGACTACCCACGTGGATTCTGCAAAGCCAGATACCAAGCACGGGTCAAATTGATTAGATCCAGCCCATAAATCTACTTTTTAGCTTATGCAAAATGATGTCATATTGAAATTATTATATATCTCATTATAATATTTTTTTATCTTATTTCTTCCTTTAATTGGAATAGTTTTTTTAAAAACTAAATCGATTCTCTTAGATTTAGGAAAAAAATAAAAAATCAAAACTCAATAACTCAAAAACTATTTTATCTCTTCTGCTAAATACTTTTGCTAGATTTTTTTTTTCTCATTTGTGGCACTGGTGCTGGGTATATTTATACTCAATATGTTTTATTTTTTCTTGAATCGATTTAATGAGTTTTGATTCAATCTAACTTAATCTCTTCTAGATTTTTTTCAATTCATCTAGGATTAAGATTGATGTGAACTTATTCTTCACTTTTTCATCTTTATCTCCTTTTTTTAATTTTAATTTTTTTTATATTTTTAAAATTCAATAAACACCCAAATAAAATGAGTGTCTACAATATTCCTTGTTATTATTTTTAATTATTTTAGAATAATTATGACTTTTTATATTTGTAAATAACTGTTAACTAATGATAATGAAAAATCAAAAGGACCAAAGTGCTTTTTAAAACAAGATAAGCTAAAACATACTTTAAAAGTGCATTGAGAGATTTTTGTATTTTACCCATATAACAAATGTCTCATTTGCAATTACTCTCTCACTATTTTTATACAAATAATGGTGTCAATCAAAAGCGGAGGGAGGGGGGCTAGTAAAGGCCCTCATCCCTCCTTTCAAAAGTTTCAAAAATCTATAAATTTTTTCTTAATTTGTTTTAAATAATTATAATTTCATTCTTTATTTTTAAAAATTTTATAATTTTGCATTGTCAAATATTGAATTTTTTATTTTTATCTCATCAAATTTGAAATCCGGACTCTGTTTATACTTAATTTACCCATCATTTAAGGGATTCCTTAATCTAATTTTGTTACTTACCATAAACTAATTAAATATGATGCTTTATTTTTATTTTTCTTAAGGTATGCTTTATATTCTTATTTTTATCATAATATTTATCTTTATACATATTTAATAGATGTTAAAATATATATGGACAAAATACATTTAGTAGACATCATTTGCTGATATTATATGTTAAATTGTATTATTTTTATGAAAATTTTAAGTTAAGATTTTAAGCATAAATCAGCTCAGTTATTTTCAAATTATACATTGTTTATTTTATTTTATTTATACATGTTATTTTATTAAATAAATTTGTACAAAAAGTAGTAGTACTTAATTTTCAAGCTATTGAGGCCGAGTATAGTTGCAAGCCCAGCCCAAAACCTCATACTCTTCGAGGTTTAGTCAGGCTTGGTCCGTTTGGACAAAGGCTTAGATAATTTAGGTATTAGAAGGTGATATGATACTTTGGAAAATAGATATGTGTTTACCTTTAAAAATATTATTATATATAACAGTCTCTTATATTAGATATATAATTTTTTCTTAAATTACTAATATCAAACAAAGTCTCTAGATTCAAAAAATAAAAAAGGCATATATCTTGTATATAATTGATTTGACTGAATTTGGCATCATGAGTTAAGTAACATTAAACGTAGTTAAAGAAATTATTTAAAAACTAAAATAAAATAGTAATAATAATAAGTTGGAGGTGTTTATATCTTTTTATTTTGATATAATATTTACAAAAATTTATGAATTATTTAAATATTTATTTATTATTACGTTCAATCAAAAATTTATATATTTATTTTGAACTAAATAGGTTTTTATAACAAACCATTTACTAACTATTGTTAATCAAAATATCATTTATTAACGTAATATTAACATAATATGTTAATAGTGTGATATGCTCATATAGCACAATAACATTTTATGTTGTAAAATGACAAGTAACGTTTTGATTAATGATAGTTAGACAGTTATTAATTATAAATATTTATTTAATAAAAAATACATGTATTTGATTGAATATAATAAAAATAAAATTTTATTTAAATTTTCTTGGATAATTTAAAATTATTCTAAAGTATTATAACTTAATTTTTAATAAAACATGTCTTTTATCTAAAAAAAATACTACTTACTCTTATCACATAATTTCTTTTTTTTTTAATACAGAATTTCATTTTTTTCCAATCATACAGTAAATGGATCAAAATCTAAATTCAAAAGGTAAATGATGTGTATAACTTGATTCAATTTTTTTTAATTAGAAGGACAACTCATAGACAAATTAGTAATTAGATTTGTAATGAAATCAAATAGAAAACAAAATTTTTAGAGGAAAATTAGGAATTACTATAAGCTTAAGTATTATTTTTAAAATTTTAATCCACTTTAAATATTTAAAAATACTTGGAAAAGAAAAGGAAGTCGTCTACATCAACGGTCCTGATTTCCCGAAGCAAAAATATATGAGGTGCGTCATCCGACCGTTAGTTTCCCACTTCACCAAAAAAAAGGCGGGAAATATCTTCAACAAATAAAAATTTGAAGAAATTCTTAAAAAAAAAAAAAGAGGAAAATGAAAAAAAAAAGGTAATATAAAAGGAATCTAAAATACAAGCTTCTGTTCAAGTTATATTTAGGTCGGTTTGTGAAAAAAGAAAAAAGAACCTCGGATGGAACCAGACGATCCTTTTGGTTGGATAACGGAGCTCTGCCAGGTGTCATCCTCTGAGGAGTCCCGCTTACGACGCTGTTCTTATTTTGGACAGTCGGATTCTGATGATTCCGACTCGGAGCAGCAAAATCCGCTCGACATCCTGGTCGCTGCCGTCGGCATCACAATAGTGACTCCTCCGGAATCACAGCAAGACGAACCGGAAAATGACACAAATACCCTTCCCGAAGACCAGGAAATCTTCCACACGCCTCCCGAGTCCAGGGCCACCTCCATCTCCACCTCTGTCGGTAACTGCAACGATGTTCGAATGATCGGCGATGATCTTGATCACGACGGAGAAACCGTGGTCGTTGATGCTGATAGTGCGGCCAGCAGGAGGGCCGTTGATTTGGGGAGTGATACGGATCTAGGGTTTTCGGAAGTGGAAGTGGATTCGACGCAGCGAATTGAAGCTAATTCGAAACCAGACGGCGCGTTTGGAAGGAAATCGGAAGAAATTAGGGTTTCAAGAAGAGGATTTTCCCCAAACGGGCAATTATCAACTGAATCTCCATCGAAAAAGTTGAAAAGTTTGGATTTTGAATCGCCAAGTGTACGTTTGGGGACTTCAAAAGGGGGAAACACAGACGAAATTTTGAAATCGTTGGAGAAATGGAACTTCAAGACAGTTAGTCTGTCTCCAAGAGCTAGTTCAGAATTAGAGCGTGAAAATCAGCAAAATTATGAAGCTAATGAAGTTGGTGAAGGAAGTGTTAGGGAAAGAAGGCTTGATATGCCGACTGATGTTACTGAGAGTGAAGAAAGAATTATGGATAGTAAAAAAAACGATAGTGAAGGAAACGATGGGGAGACAAGGCTTGACTTTTCGACTGAGGATATCGACTTTCATCCTGAAAAAGGAAATGCGGAGAGCGAAAATGAGAATGGTGAAGGAAATTCGGGGAGAAATAATAAGAGTGTGGAGGATATCGATCAGTTTAGATTCACTGGTGGGAATGGTTCGAATTCGCGTGAAATGAAGGGGAAAACCGATAAAAAAAGGGCATTGCCCTCATGGGCTAATGGGAGAATGGGGGCTGATGAGAGAGTCGAAGATAATGAAAGGGAGCCGGTCCAGGCTGATACGGATTCGGAGACACTGAGTGAGGATGTTGAGGATTCAGAGAGTTTGAGTGAGGATTTTGAGGAAATGACGCTTTTGAATGTTTTCATGGAACTGGCAAAGGCTTGTGAGGAGGATAGGAGTCTCGAATGTCTTAGTCTTTTGGAGGTTGCAGAGAGAAAAGGGATATAGTTTTTTGACCAAGTGGTAGGCCGCAGGAGAGGAGATCTAAAGGGAAGAGATAGCTGAAACTGAAAGAGTATCGGGTCTTCTTTTGGGCGCGTTTTGGCCTTTGGGTATGGATGGACGGAAAAGGTCCATAAGGAGATTGTATGAAGCTGTTTTTCTGCTACAAACGCAGGTAAATTGGAATATGTGCAGTTTTAAAACTGTAGGCTAGATTTTGTAGTTCAAGTCCATGCACTATATGGAGGCTTTGCTTGTATACAAATACAAATGAATGTTACACCATGAAAATACTTTTGTTTGTGTAAAAAGATATTTTAGTCTTTTATGCAAAACTTCGATTATGATTGTTTTCTTTGTGTAGCTCGTGTGTGCGCATGTGTGCATCCCCTGTCTCTCTGTGGGTGAGCTTCTCCACACCTGTTGATGCCTTAATTGGTTGGTCTATGGAAATGGACCATTAACGCAATATCTAGAAATTATTTGTTGTTTAAAGTCAAGCCTTGTGGATCAAAATTCAGTACCCGAGATGAAAAGTGATTTGCGCTAAAATTTGTCAAATAAGGAAACAGGTGAAAGGTACTTCTTTTTCTCCTTTTATCCCATCAATTAAGGGATGTGTAGTACTAAAGGACTTACATTTGCATCAAAGCATAGTGTGTTGCACTCTATTGCTCATTTTTCATTATAGCTCATATGTCATTTTAAAAGAATAGATACCCACTTTAGTAGGTAATTCCGGATATGCAAAGCAAAATGTCACCTGCCCTTAGCCAACAAAATAGCCCTATGGTCGGCCATGGCACATGTAGTAGTAGTAAAGTTTCTGGTGTATGTGCAGAGATGGATAATTTACCCTTTCTGATTTTTGCCTTGCACATTCTTCTTTTATTGATTTCATGTCTACCGTCAAAGGATTTAAAAATTTCCAAACCATACTTTTAGTCGAATGCCCTTCCCTCCTTCCACAAAGAAAGGAATGGTGGTCTGATCGCAGGTTTGATCTGATTTGGGTGCATTGTTTAACTTGTTTTTGAAGCCATAAACAAAGAACAATTGAGCTTGTTTTCCAAGGATAGGAAACGAGATTGAGTAGGGTTTTAAATTCAGGCCTTTAGTGTCTTTATAACCAAACAAACAGGAAGTTGACATCCTGTGCTGCCGGATGGAAACGGTCCTGGTCTCAGATTTGGACCTTAGTAGCGATGGCTTGTTGGCAATGTGACATGACTTTGAGAGTCTATGGCCATTATCAGGCACTAACGGTGATGTCAATATCATTGATTAGACATCGTTCTTAATTCTCCTCATCATAACTTATTTACGTAATTTTTCTGCCTAGCTAGAAATATCAAAGATTGCTAACGTATGATTCAACAAGCTTGCGTACACCACTTGGATTCAGCTATTCAGTTTCATGTCATGTATTTTCAGTTACTTCATGGACGTCTCTTCTTTCCTCGACTCATTTCAGCGTAAACAATGCAATCACCTATGAGCAACAGTGCAATACTTTAAAAGGCCTCCATTGCTTTTGAATGCAGGGATTTTTCCCCAACCTAAAGAAGCATGAGTTAACTTCAAGACAGGATGACCCGGGTTGTCAACTTCAAGCACACTCGTTGGGGCAGTTCAAACAACCGTTAGTGTGGGTTTCTATCGATTTCCTTGAACGACCAGTCATGCACACTACTCATCAAATGGAATAGTCTTAACGCAAAACTAGTCGGAGGTTTGCCTACTTAAATTCTGCTTTCCATCACATATTCACATTCGAAAGCGACCACCTCAAAGACACAATCCTTTATCCCTTCGGACCCTTCCCCCCACCTTTCTTATCCTAGGGTGATTGCTTGAAAGGACAAAGATCTTATCAACAAGGTCCCTACAATCAAATGATATATGCAGGTATCCAGTATACTTCAAAAGGCACCAATAAAGGCTAGATGGTGATTCCTTAGCATGCAGTAAAGCTATTTTCATATCCCTTTTATTCTATTTTTCTTTCCCCACTCAGCAAAACCAAAGGGGAATTAACCAAGGGGTATATAAAATTATGTTTCTATGCAAAAACTACATTTGCATACAAAACTCTGGAAATACCACCTCTTCTGCATTTTTTGAGCTATATTATACAATCTGTTGTCAACCTATACAAAAAAACCCACCCTAAATTCATCCCTTAGCATTCCAAGTTTTAAAAGGTCAAGGGGAAAAAACAGCAACCATCAAACCTCATTCACAGACTTCGGTGTTTGGCATGCAAAATATGTCGACCCCACTCATGGGATCTTGCAGAAGGAGCAGACCTTTATAGTTCTAGTAATTAACAACCATTGCTAAGGATGGACAAGATGTGGGTGTGCTGAGCTACTGCTAGTGCTTGCCTGTTGGCCAAAACTTAAAGTAGGATGAAGCAGTTCTGCCTGTGGGAATGAGCCGTTGGATGGCACATCCAGCAGCAAATCATGGTCAGAACTTTCGTCAACAAAATGGAGAGAATCCAGCATGAGAGAGCTACCATCAGGAGGCAAAGCGAATAGGCTTCTTGGACTAAAGCAAGAACCATCATTGTCTATGAGCTCTTTGTTTTCATAAGTTGTCTTCATGATCACCCTTTTGGGGCTCTTTAAAGTCCTCGCTTCTGAAAAATGAAAAACATATTTTCTTGAGCTAAATGGCAGAGTAACTAGTAACAATAGCAATAGCATGATTAACACTCGACTTAAAGGTCAAATTTATTCAGTTTCGGAGAAACTTACTTCATATGGCTTCATGTTATTAGCTTCCACCCAATTTCATTATTTATTGATTGATCTGTATAATTTTTCTGACTCTGGTTTTATTACTTTTTCTTGTCATAGAACCTGAGTTGGGTTATTTTCAATTTAAAATTCAATGAAGCCGTCTAATCTTTAATATAGTCTAACATGATTTATTTCGTACAAAGTAATATCAGCAGAGAAAATTTTCAAACCTGGAAAATTTTGACTTTGGCTGTCACGTGATCTCTTCATAATTATCATATTATTTGATGTAATGGCATTTGGTCCTCTAGCAATGGCAGACCCTCCAGTACCACTTCTATATTTCTGCAGCCAAAGAAATGCTAATAAACTAAGATATCTACTAGGCAAAGTAAGTTAATTGTCAATAAGTTCATGCTAAGATATCCCGGTTTAAGAAACCAATTCAAACCTTAAGTACATTATGGCGTTCCACCCAGTGGGATTTTGTCAAATTGAATAATGCAAGTCTTTTCAAAGTCTTACAGTCTTCAGCTTTCACCCCTGGGACGGAGATATTAAAGACCCCTTCCTCAAGCAGTTGCTGAAAGTAACATAAGTTCTCCTTGAATTGAGGGCTATCAAACATGCTCTTGAGGCTGCAGGTGCAAGGACAACAATAAGTGATTCCAGGTCATGTTTCCAACTATAGGTCATCTCTTTAGTTATATAAAGACCATTACTGGTTTTCAAAACCTTTTCCCTTTTTCTTTTCCTCAGTTATCTAATTTCCAGAATACATGCATCAGATAATATTGAATAAAAGCAGGATTATTATCAGCCTATGCATTCGCACAAAACATGAAGAGGAAAGATGTTATTTTCCCTCCTTGATAAAAGAGTAAAAAAAATACCTGTCAGGGAGTTTGACAATGTCAAGTGGAGGTAGATACTTCAGTAACAGCTGCTGGTCCTCATTTGTTATGTGTTTCACAAACTCCTCAAAGTTGAGAATATCCTGCACCACACAAAAATATAACCACATAATGGAGAATGAACATACATGTAATGATGTGAATTGTTCATGAGAACTCAACACTTCACTTAAGACAGAGCAACTATGTGAAAGATTCGTTAAACATCCAAGTCCCTACAAAATTACAGGTTCCTAGTGCTTGATTGAGATTTTTTTTACAATATAGCACATTTAGTTCTAAAGATTTTCCCCTATGAAAAACAAATAAAGAAAAAAGAAAGAAGAGGACTTACATTTAAATCTATGTTACACAGTGGTGACTTATGACTTTCCAGGATTAATGATTTTTCATGTTGAACTTTGTCCCTGCCAAATTTATAAAGGAAAAAATTTATTAAACAACATGAAAGCACCATCTCCAATTTCTCCTCACATTCCGCAGCAGCTATAAGCTTATCTTATGGCCCATCACTCAGAATGACACTTGATACTCAAACATCTTTCTGAAATCCTGCAGTGCCAAAGACATTCCTACTTGGAGCTTTTGAGATAAATTCCATGCCTCATATCATTGCAGGAAATGTAACTTCTCTACTCCCACAAATATATTTATCTTAACCTTTTTGAGTGGGCATGGTAAAATTTCAAAATATCAGAGTTAATGAACCACATGGTCTACACCTATGCTTGTTTCATATTGTAGTGAAAAGATTTACCTCTTAAGTTGCTCGTGCTGCATCCCTTGTCCAGCAGGGTTCTTAGCCTTCTCAAATCCATGTCCTGAAAATTTGATGCCCTCACTATCATTATGTGTAGGGAAGCTTGAAGAATGTGAATAAGCCTCGTTCATTGAATATTGTTTGTTTTCAACTGAGAGTGAGCTAGCTTCCGATTCCTCTTCTCGAGCTATTGAGCTTGGATGTCTAATTAGAACGCTTCCATGTCCAATCTCAACAGAAACCATGGGTGTTTCACTCTCAAGAAGCAAATCCTCCTCTGAAGATCCAGAGAAGTATGAAGACTGTTCATGTAAAATAGTATATAAATCTTTTGTAAGCTTCTCAACAGGAGATGGCTTTGGACGATTTACACAGGTTCTTTTCTTAGAAGGTACCATGGAGTCCCACACGTTTGATTGAGCAGGCCCTACAGAAATGTAAAAAAGAAGACAAGTTAAAATCAGTATTTCAGACCATTTAAAAGTATAAACATGAAGCTAGAATGAAGCCATTGGCATTAGTCAAGATCAAGTAGACAAAGGAGATAAAATCTGAGTATGCCGATTAAAACGCCATGATGAACCACTGAAGGAGAAGATTCAATATAATAGCAAGAGGTATAATCTGAAAAACATTGTCAAAAACATTGTCTCCACTCTCCACTTATAACCACAGTTTCAGTATAGTGATCTCAAAGATATGAAAACCTTTTCACTTCAGTTGTTCATTGGGAAAAACATTAGGAAACCATGTGCATCAGAGAATAATGATCACATTTTTGGGCAGATATACAACCATTTCCCTGAATCATTTTGGATTACACCAAGGATGGAACTCATGAATCTCCAATGAATTTGCAAGATGGACTGAGATGTTCCATTGAATTTAATATATGGTCCACTAGGACTCTTTTCTTTCGTGACAAAAAAAAATGCAATTTACTCTTGTACGGTCAAAACAGCAATGAGGAACACTGATGGCATTGTGTCCAACCTGTCAAGTCACTAGCATCTCCACTGCCAAATTGAGCACAGCTTTCAGAATTAGATATGGCTGATCCGGAACTTGATCTATTACTTGTATCTTCATCCACAAACTTACGGAAGCCCTGGTTGTAATCAGGGGCAACTACTGCTGTATCATGATTTGGCTTTCTTTTCAGCAGTTTTATTTCTTTATTCTTATTTATAGATATGCTCTTCACTCTGGACGCCCTATGATCCTCATAATCATCAGGTTCAACCCGAGCATGAAGTGGAGTATAGTTCGCAAGTGTCCCTTTAGTCCTCCACCGTGAACCGCATGCATTGCACAATACTGGCTTCTCAGGAGGTCCATTGCGCCAAAGAGGAGTACCTATCACAATACATTGTTGTTAGTAAGTATAGATTGATTTTGGACAAAGAGATATCATAATTCTGATATACTTATGGTACACTAAAATAAGTTTTTTTTATCAAACAAGCTGACATAAGTTGAGTTGCAGTAATTGGTACAAACACACTAAGTTTTAAGATTATAAACACTTCAAATGTTTGAAAAATGTTGCAATGAGTTTAACACTCAGGAGTCTTTCAGAGAGTTTGAAAGCAAATGACACTGATGAGGTTGAACTGTTTCAAGGCTTAAGAGGCAAAACAATGAACTTCAAAATAAAATAGAATGTTCTCCAGAACTGAAAAAGAACAAAACATTGGTTTAAAACGAATTCAAGTGCAGTTCCTGAAAAGTGGTTCACAATAGAATTCCAATCCAGTGGAGATCGACAAGTCTTATCAACAAAGACCAAAAAAACGTTTCAAACAAACATGAGAGTATTTGTTCATTGGCATTGAATTTTAAACAAGAGCTTATTCAAAAGGAGAAAAATGAGCAGAAACTCAGTGGCAAGTGTACAAATGAAGGATTCAAAAACAATGGCGTTGCAAGAAAATAAAGCCCTTTCAATTGAATCAAAGAGGACTGAGGTTTGACTTGATACCGAGGTTATAAACATCTATGGGAATGGGAAAGCAATACCAATTTAATGTTGAATCTGAAACTGCCCAGAATTCAACAACATAGACTCTGCAATTCCCCATTATCCAATAGAATTCAACCTGACTTCCCTTTTGTGAGATATGCTAGAACTTTGAACAAGAGTCAAAGACCAACCCATGAGATATAAGACTGAGAAAATGAATGAGGTTGAAAGAAACAATTGAATTCAAAAACAAACTTCAAGTTCAAAGCTTTACATGGATTGAGAAAAAGGACACCTGTTGTTCTAAATCCATATACAAACAGAATAACACAAAGAACAGCACATATTCTAAAATTTATTATCTTTGTCCATGTAATCTGTTCCTTTTCAACATACAGTTATTCCCCTTCCAAATTCCAATGATAAAATTATTTATCCAAGCATATGAGATCATACAACAAAAATACTGATTTATAGAGAAAGGTTGAACGTTTACTCATATCCAAGAACTCAAAATTCCTTTTTTCTTTTTCTTTAGCTTCATATTCAAAAAGTTAACTGGAGAAACAAGAACTCACTTGTAACTCCACAGTGATAGCAAGGCCCTTGCTTGCCCATGTCTTTCTCTTTTGCTCGAGTGAAGAGAAATAAAATTAAAAAGGAAAATTTTTTAAAATAACAAAGAGGAAAAAATTAAGAAAAACAAGAAAAATTTATTATTGACAAAAACTTTGACTAAAAACTGAAAAGTTTTCTTGTGTATAAATTTGATTGGTTTCTTCAAGCTTTATACGACATATTCAACTGGGTATTAAAGGCTTTTTCTGCAACAACCCAGAAAGCTAGTTTTAGTTTGCAGAACAAAGCAAAATACAACCCAGAAGAGTTCTATGTCTTGTTTATCAGTACAAGAAACATAAATTAAAAAAAAGCAATAAAAATTAAGCCCACCCAAAAAAATCAGGAAGAAATGGAAGATTTTAGAGATGGGTATTTCAGCTTGGAATCTGTACAATCCAATGGAGAGAACAAAAGGTGAAGACTATTTGAGAGGAATCTAATAAATGGCTGTGAAAAGAGGAAGGTGAAATGGGAAGAAAGAGAAAGAAAAGAAAGAGAGAGAGAGAGAGATAGTAGTGTGTTTTGTGTTTTGTGTATATATGACCCCTTCCCTTTGTATTTTATATCAAGTAAAAATAGTTCAGCTTTCTTTATATTTTCCTTTTCTATTCCTCTTTAATTAATTTCTTCCTACAATTTCATCTCAAAACATTAAAAAAATTAGTAAAAAAATTTTTAAAAAATATTCAAAGAAGGTTACGGGAATATTATTGCATTTGTTCTGTTGACTACAGACTTTTCAGCTTTGTTTTATGTCTATAAAATTCCCAGAAAAATAGAATTTTGCAAACTAAATGATTGTTAAATAAAAAAATAAAGGAGAAAGAAACAAAGAGAGTTCGTTTGGCTTCTTTCCTTTTTTTCTTTTTTTTAATATATTTTTATGTGGTAATTTAAATTTACTTATTTATATTCCTGTTTGTGTATGTGATACATGATGTCGATAATATAATTTTTTTTAGTGGGTCTTTTCTTAAAAGAGAATGAACCTAATCTCCACCGTCCCGCGTGATGATCACTGTCACAACCCATTTATACTCCGTCAGATTTAATTAAAAGCATCGTCAAATTGGGTCCCACTCGATGAAATTATTATTATTATTATTATTATTACTATTTTTTTTGCTTTCGCTTTGTGATTTACTTAGATCTAAGGGATGATTCAAAGGGGGCGGAGAGGCTGTGACTCTTTTGTATAAAGCAAAAGTCCAAATACAAACTCCGTGAAAAAATAAAATAAAATTGAAAACAAAGGCAGCAAGGGGAAATCTAGCCACTAGATCAAAAGGATTATGACACAACCAACAGATTACGAAATCATGTTCCAAATCCGACGGCCGAAGATCATCAATCCTTCTGCACTAACTCATCGGGTGGGTCCATTTTGCCCAAAAAAGTCATGCCTAATGTCCAGGTACCATGACTTTCATTTACTTCATATTTTATTCATTTTATTCTTGTATTTTTGTTTATTTATACATGCCGTATAGTACGCGTCATAATCATGTTCTAAGTGTACATGACAAATCTCTACCTTTGATTCAGTCACCTAATCTATCAGATGGGTCCAATCACAGAATTCTTTTTCAATTCAATATTTGCAATTAATTTTTCAATAAAAATATATTTACTTGCAAAATTTCTCGTAATTATGCCATATTTTGACATTCAGCAGCCCACCAATGCGGAAAGGTTAAACTAGGAGAATAAAATGGGTAAAGGAAGGTTAAATATTTCCTTGCATAAAAATTAAAAAAAAAAAGGAGAAAATAAAATAATTGGAAAAATATGTTTTCATTGGTGGGTCCCAAGAAGAACTCATAACTGCTGGTCCTTGATCGACCGGTTCTTCTCCTTCGCTCCTTTTATTATACTAGCTTACTTCATAGACTCCTTTTTAGGCAAATATAATGTGTGAACCGCTCATACCATAACATTTATTTCTGGTAGTATTTAATTTATTTATAAAATTTTAGAACAGAATTTTTCTGTTTTTAAGTAATAGTTAAATCTTCTTTATTTTAATTTATATATATGTATATATATTGCATAAAATCAACTTCGATTATTAATAGTATGGCCAATTAATGCATTTTGTGGGTCCAAATACTTGATATAAAATGAACTGCCACGTGTAAAAATGTAGTACTAAGGTGCATGATTGAAGCCATGCGCTGGAACACAGGAAGTTACCAATCCTTAATTTTAAAAGAAAGAAAAAGAAAAAGAAAAGGAAAAACAGAAGCCGTCTTTGAGAGGGCAGGAAGACCTAATCTCCGGTGTAACCAATGAACTAATTTCTCTTTTTGGTTTTTAATGGAAATAGATATCCCAAAGCAAAAGCATGCTTAAATTTACAGATTGGCCACCTTATTGGGATTTTTCTTATGAATTTATTTATTTATTTATTTTTACTGAAATTCCCATATAATCCCTTCACCAACTACTCCACTGTTTTCAGTGCTAATATTATGGTGGAACATCAAAAAAGTGCTAAAATGTGGTGTTTATGATGTTGTCATTAGCACTAGAAAAGTCAGTTTAATCACCTAAATCCCTTTCTAAGGCTATCCTTAATGGAATTTTGTGTTCACATGATCCCTTAATCCGAATTGAAGATACGAGATTTAATTTCCAAGTATGTTGATTAAGAGCTTTTTGTCACTAACAATTTAAATTCGAGTTAACATTTTTATCCATCTTTAAACTAATTAAAGTTTAAGTTTCGAATTCTTGTACCTTTCTAAACTTCCATGTATAAACAAAAATTCACAAGCCATGTATAGTTAATTTTATGGTTTATTTATTACTCGTTATGATTATTAATTGATTCGTTTGAAAGCGAATCATGTTATGTATTTTTTACCATAAAATTGTTCTTATCATGTTGGGGTTGAGCTTTTGTAATAAAAAAAACAATCTTACATCAATTAAACTCGAGTTACGTCGATGATTCATATATTTAAACAACATTAATTATTATGTGAGAAAGTCATTGGGAGAAAATAAATGTTTGAATAATAAGACCAAAAAAGGAGACATGGGTAGAGAGAGGCCAGTTGATGGGATCTCTAAATGTGCTGATTTTTTTAGCTAAATTATTGTGAGAAACAAGTCTAATACATTAGGTGGTTTGATGTACCTAGCAATATACTATATGGGTTTTGGCCTCACATCATATCCCTCACTTTCCTCATCTTTGTTTTATGTTTTTTCCCAATAAGATCTTGGTGTCTTTATACTAAATGTAAAAAAATGGCCTAGATTTGTGGGCAATGGAACATGGGGATTGTCCCAATGTTCGAACTATTATATTCCTAATAATTAATATATATATATATATAGTGACGGGGCAAGAATTCTGCAATATGATAACCACTATTTGTTTTTTTTTTTACAGATAAATAAGTACATTTGGATATAAATTGCTAACAAAACATAATGTTATTTTTGACCAATTGCTTGTTTTTAATTAAAGTTTTAAACATTTCCACTTTGTAAAATATATGTACAATGCTTGTTTTTGCTGTATCTATCGCTCTAAATGTTGAAAGTTGCAGCCACCTAGCTGCTAATGCCAGGCTCATGCTATACCATATTTTAGGGATGGACCAATTTCATTAAAGTCTTTAGTTTCATTTTCCATGTAAAATTAGGAAATTAAATCAGGAAAAATGCGAAATAATTCTCCAATTTCACTAAATAAAATAAATAATAATTCACATTTATTTAATTTTAATCATAGTAATGAATCCATCTTTTCAAACTCTTGATAGGTTTTATGTGGAATTCATGCACAAACTTTATCAGGAGCAATAGACTGAAAAGCATTGAATTCCAATTCAACAATTCCTCTGCCTCTATCACTAGCCATTAATTGCCCCCAAGAAAAATTTGCGAATACCCAGGATCCCTAACCTGGTATATTATTATGTGGGGATACAAGGAAATCTATATACTAAACTGTTAAAGAGTTTACTATAATTGTCCACTTAGGTAGCTCGGTCTCAGTTTATTTAAAATAAAAAATTAAATTAAATGTAGTTTATTAGGTTATAGAGCAATTCAAGTTGACTCATGAGGATTGGTGTAATTTTTTAATTCACCTTATCATCTTTCAAACATACTTTTAATTTATTTTTCTTGCAAAAGTAATTAGCATAATTAAATACTTATCTTAGTCTAACTTATTATTTTTTTGCACATATGAAGAAGTCTACTAGGAGAAGAGATTTAAATATTAAAGTGGTTTATCTCACAATTAACAAAAATGCCGTCAAAATTTCTAACTCCTTTTTTGGTAAAGGGGGAAATCTATTTAATTAAAGCAAATTACATAAGTCTAGGTCATAATGTTCCTAATACATCAGCTAATAATAAAGAGAAAATATTTGGTGGAGGGGCTTCAAAAACACGTAGGCTCAAAGAGAGATTGTGATGGTGGTTGCCATCCAATCTGCGTAACTATTGGCTTTACGTAACACGTGAGTGAGTCAGCAAGACCAATCTCACTGAAGAAGATTTTGTATTTTCTTCACAATGTTTGCATTTGGCTCCAACAGTGATCCTGTCTGAGTTATCCTCTTAATAGCAAGTTTAGAGTCAGTTTCTACCAATACCTTTTGAAAGCCTCTTTCCCAGCAAGGTTCAAGACCATTTACGATTGGTCAAAAGACTTGTCTAGTTTCTGTATTCTTCAATTTTGTTGAATTTAATTCATATATTTAAAATCGAAATAATTTAATCTTTAATTTTAAAAATTACGTCAATTTAGTCATTTCTCCTAACGTCATTCAATTTTGACGTTAAAGGATTACGTCAACAATGACGTAGCAATGCCATGTGGTAGAATAAAAGTTTTTTTAAAAATTTTTTTTATTACGTTATAGGGATTAAAGTGAATAAAAATATATAATACAAGGATTAAATTGAACAAAATTGAGATGTTGAGGGACTAAATTGAAAATATTTGAAAAATATAAATCTTTAAGTAAATTATTGATATGCTTATTAATAAGTCAAATATTTAAGTGTAAAAAATTTATGATGTTAAAAAATATATATAAATATTTTCTTACTTAATTATTTGGTTCTAGAATCTGTAAATTACTTTTTTTAACAAAATTAAGTTTGAATTTTTCTTCTATAAAAAAGTTTGAAAAAATTTCATACCTCAAGTCAAATTTAGATGAATAATTTGCATTACGTTAAAATAAAATAATATAAAAATGACTACATATGTTGACTTAGCTTCAACTTTTACAATTTACAAATATACATTCTTTTGAAATTATTCAACTCTTATCCAATTTACCTTTTATTTAAATTTACTCAAATTAGCAAAATATGTTAATTTAGTTACAATTTTCACAATTTACAAATACACATTCTTTTAAAATTATTCAACTCTTACCTAATTTACCTTTTGTTTAAATTTACTCAAAATTTCTTATAAAATGATTTTATTTAAATTCAAATACCACAATCAAATTCTACTAAATTTAATTTTAAATTATTAATTTGGATCTATAAAAAAATTATTAATAAAATAAAATGATACAAATATTTACAATTATATTTAACTTTATTAACCGTAAATGTAGTCTTTAATTTAAAAAATTTGAACTTAAAAAATATAACTTAAAATATTAAACAAAATAAAAATAAATAAATAATTGAAAGAGTGGAGCTCAGATTTTATGATTGTAATAAGAAGTTTTTTATGTTCAAATTAAGTATGTCAAAATGAAGAATTACTTTTATAATCATCGCTAACTTTATATCTTCGTTCTTTATTTTTTTTTTAAGAAAAAACTTAATTAACGTATTTTACTTATTTGACTTTAGCTCAAGTTAAAAACTAAGTTAAATATATTTCAAATTTTTATACTATTATAAATAGAAGAAAACATAATTTATTTAGTCATATTATATTATTTTATTTTAACGTAATAGAAGTTATTCATTTAAATTTAACTTTTTGTATGAAATTTTTTTAAAATTTTTTTATAGAAGGAGAATTTAAACTTAATTTTTGAAAAAATATAATTTAATTTACATATTTTAGAATCAAATAATCAAGTAAGAAAATATTTATATATTTTTTAACACCATAAATCTTTTACACTTAAATATTTAATTTGTTAATAAGTATATTAATAATCTACTAAAATATTTGTATTTTTTAAATATTTTTTTACAATTTAATTCCTCAACATCTCAGTTTTATTTAATTTAGTTCATGTACTATATATTTTTTTTTCACTTTAATCCTATGATATGACAGAATTTATTTTGAAATTTTTTTATTTGCCACGTGGCACTGACATGCTGACATGTCAATACCACGTCAGCACTACCACATCATCGTATATTACCAAGCAACATCACCACATTATCACTTGGTGTCACATGGCATGCCACGTTGTCATCTCAATGACACGTCATCAAAAGTGACACATTAGTGCTGACATCATCACTGATGTTAGCGATGATGTCATATTTTAACAATAAAATTAAATACTATTAGAGAAATGGACTAAATTGACGTAATTTTCAAAATCAATGGACTAAATTGCTTCAGTTTTAAGTATAGGGACTAAATTGAATAAAATTAAAGAGTATAGGGATTTGATAAGTCTTTTGACCATTTAAGATTGCTCAAAGTTCTATTTCAAGGGCAAAAGAAATCCCAAATTTAAAGGCAAATCCAATTAACCAATTTCCTTTATCATCCCTAACTAATCCTCTTTTTATTCCACCATGTGTATTTGAATTCAGAAGCTTCTAGGTCATATAAATTGCAATGACTCATGCAATTTAGCAACAGCTTACACTGAGCCAAATTAACGTCATTACGCCCTTATTTTTATCCTAAAGAAACTACTTAATTAAAATCCCCTATAACCATCTAAGGTGGATTCTGTTCATTGCTTGCCATTTTTAAAGAATCCCACAAAAATTTTCGCTCCCTCTCTAATGGATTGCCATATATTGCTGTGAGTAGCCATGACTCTTTTCTATAAGCTTTTTTTTTTAATATTTTATTTTTTAAAAAAAAGTTATTTTTTTAAGAGCTTCTCAAAATTTATGTTTGGTCTGGCTTTTACTTTTAAGAAGTAAATAAGTTGAAAAAAAATTAAGCCAAACAAGCACTCAGTCATTTTTTATTGAAAGCAACAAAACAAGAATTTGATTAAGCACCAGGATTAGTTATTACTTATTTATTTGGAGATTTTTTTATTATTTTCTTAAAAAATTATTTGTGTTTTTTTATTTGCTTAGATTATTGTGAACAATTAAGTTTTTTATTCGGAATCGCTTTATTATTAAATTATTTATTGATATTATTTTTAATTTTTTGATTAATTTTAAAGAATTACTTTCCATTGCATTATTTACTGATAGTTAAGAGATTACTCTCTATTGATATATTTGTTATTATATTTGTTAGTTTTTGTTTGTTGTTAAGTTTATCTAAAAATTGACATTATTGTTATCATTAATTATTTATGATTATACTAGTTAATTTTTTAAGTAAATTATTAAAATGAATATTTTGAATAATTTTTATATAAATTTTTTTCATCTAAAGTGTTTTATATTATTTTCGACTTTTCACCTCTCAAACATAAAATCTTGACTCCTTTGTTGACTTTACTTATTATCAACAGACCGTAGGTGTAGGTGAGATACTCATCTAAAATTTAAGAATTCTTTATGCGAAATTTGAAATTATCCAATGAACTTTCATTGCCAATTACTGTTGAAAAATCAGGTAGGCCCGGAGACCCACGATTCACAAATCCCTCAATCACACTCTCAGGTCTGGAAAACAGGATTCAATCTACGTGTACTTGACAGTTTTTCAAAGTCATTAAATCTTTGATGAAAAACCAGTACAAAAAGTTTAAAAAAAGAAAAGAAAAACCACCCAATATTGAGCATTGTGGGTGGCTAGTGTTGGGCCAGGCAGCATATGGCACCCCACCAGCTCCCAGCTGACCGAAAGAGCCACCACCCATTTGACAGCGGCTTTGTCGTTGCATCATGGTTCATGGTTCACGGCATTCCCACACCTACCCTAGAGGCCATCACCAATGCCCACCAAAAGCTTTCATTACAAAATTCATTTTTTCCTTTCAAGTGCAATGGAAGACAGGTAAAAGTTGTAAACAATGCTACCATAGTACAACGAAAAAAACCATTAAAAAGCGTAGGGCAGGAAATCATGGTATCTATGAGCTTTTCAGGGACCAGAAATTGGAAAGTAATATATGTACCCGTATGCTGCCTCGGGACAGCCTAGACCTCGCATTTTAAGCTTTGCTTTCTTCAAAGCCACTTTGCATTGGATGTATAAATAACTCTCAGCTTTTTCTTTCTAATAATTGTTTGCCCTTTTAATCAAACTCTCATGCCCATTGCTCCCAAATTTATCTAAGCGTTATTCGCTCCCCTTTCACTTGGTAGTAAATTTATTCATTCTCGCTAGACTACTTCTCTTTAGTAATATTGTGTGCCATTTACCCACTCATCTTTTGTAACCTAAAACTATGATGGGTAAATGGACAAAAGATAAAAATCTTTGAATCAATTAGAAAACGAGTCATGTATCATTGCGGTATGCATGGGTCAATGTTACTTTGGTTTTCATGAAAGGATCTTTTACCATTTTTAAATCCTTTTTTGAACCATATAATCAATATGGTTTAATGGGTTCTAAAATTTCGATTATGATGTTTTTACATACATATAAAATATGGTTTATGGTTGACTGATGTTTCATTTGGGTGACGGTCCATCCAACCAAACGTTTATTCTTTTCTCTTTTTTTTTTTTTAATCTTTTTTACCTAAAAATCCCTCGAAATGTGAAAGTAGAATGAGCAATTCCACCATTGAATTTTTCCGTCGGGCTTACCTAAGCAGCATAAAAAGAAAACAAACACAGAGAAAAAAATAAGAAAGGATAACATCAATTTGGTTAAGCCTTTTCATATTATGCAATCCTTATGGGTTGGATCCCCCCCTTTTTTTTTAATTTCACAATATTTTTCTCTTATTTCTTGGGTAAATAGTTAAAAGTAAATGGGCTGTTTTTTTTTTTTTTGTTTTAATTTTCTCTGCCCATTGAATTTCATCTGTTTTTGTCCTAGATTGGACCCAAAAATTCCCCAGAAGGGCATGCAAGGTCAAGCAAATGATATCATAAGCAAAATTATGTAATCCATTTAAAGTTCCTAAACGTTTGAATAAGTTTAAATTGGTAAAAGACAACACCAATCCAACCACCCAATTAGGCCTAAATGAGTGTGATTAAAAAGTCAAGTGACAGAAGCTTTGGTTATGTAAAATATGAATTCAAAGGAAAAGAAGAGTAAAACAACAATAAAAAATAGATGGTGGGCTCTGATCAGGATTTGCAATGTGATAAGACAACTGAGTATGGGACCAAAGAATAAGTTAGGACTCCATTTTTTTTTTTAATAATTTCATAAAGATATCCATCAGTTTTAGCCTTAGGATCCTGCACTGATCAAGCAATTTAGGCATGTTTTTGGGGGTTTACCCAATAGTGAGAGTACTTTTCTTGCAAAGAATGAGAAAGGAAAGCAGTTTCCCACATTTTTTTTTCCTTCATGGTGCTATAAGACAAAGGCGTTTGAGTTAATGGAATCCTTCCATGGAAAAGATAAGTAGATCCCTTTTGGATATGGCATGCCCTTTGCTCTTTAGTATATAGGATGACAGATTGGTCCAAGTAAGTCTCTGGGCCATGCTGGAATTGCCCAACGAAAAGAATGGGCCTCACTTCAACCTAGTTTGGGCCTTCAATTTTTAGGAGTCCAATAATTATTAATATATTTTTAAAATGTTAAGTATTAAAATTTGTTGATGTGTTTTAAAATAGAATTTAAATGATTTTGTGTAGTGTAAATTTGAATGTTTTTTATAATTTGTTTTACATATAAAGTTTGAGTTTGTGTAAGTTTATGCAAAGTTTGAATCATGTTTTTTTTTAGTATCATTACGAAAAGGTTTTTCGTTGAGATGGACTCGTGATAATTTGTTGTCGTCATCGATTTAGAGGTGTTGTCTAACTTAAGGCTTAAGAAATTTAAGGACAATCAGGTAATTTGCAACCTTCCTCTTCCAACTAGAAGCTCTTTGTAATAGTCAATAAGCAAAGAAAAGAAAGAAAAAGCCATTCTTGCTTTGTTGTCAATGTCTTCCCATCCAAACAAAGTATAGCACTTTCACATAATGCTTGTGTGACCACTACTCCCATTGCCGTCTACATTCTCTTATCATTCATGTTATTTGTTGCATTAAATGATGATGTAGGCATAATCAATTTATTCAATTATTATTATTTTTTTCTGTATTAAAAGGAGTTTCCTTCCTTTTTCTTTGAGTTTACTTTCTCTAGGCTTGGCTTAGCCTTAGGTTGAGATTTTTCACTGTGGTATGTACCCTTTTTTTTTTCCTGATTGGGACAGGGCGACCAATTCATGAAATTTGGCGGTGGCCTAGGATAGGAGGGTCCAAGGTGCTAATCACTCCCATCTACAAAGGATTTTATCCCCACTTGCATACTATTATCTCCATTTACGACCATCAATCAACTCCAAATCCTCTCTCTCTCTCTCTCTCTCAGTCTTGCTCCACATTTTCTTGTTTCAGATGCAGCCTTTCAACACAAGATCAGACAAGAATGATTTGATGTTGGGGCGGTGGGAGAACATATGGTTAGTAGATATGGGAAGAGAGACTTTTCAGATATTAAAAATGGTTGAGGTAAAGGAGAGAATGATTCAAACATCAAACCGAATTCAGATTAAGATTTTGCCATTTGATTTAGGGCCAGAATTTTTCTGACTGATCGAGTATTCATGGCTGGTAAGTCAATTGACTGTTGAGATAGAATATGGAGGATACTGTATTAGAATATGTCCCTATCATATCATTTTCTCTACCCTTTTCTATCCTTCTTTATCTCTTTTCTTTCAAGCATTCCTTGTTGAGAGGGCACTAGGACACTTGTAGATAGAATGGACTTCATGAATCATATCAGGCCTACGCTCCCCTATAATGCTTTTGCTACTATACTACCAAGTGCTAATCCTATCCTACCTAAAATGGAAAGAAAAATCAGTACGAGAGCCTTAATAGGTTTGCCATGAACAAGTATTCTTGTTGCTCAAATGTTCCTGATGAATGCAACAATTATACCATCAGGACACCATAAGCTTTTTTTGTTTTCAATTCTAGCTCCGGCACCAAAACCAGGAGGCATATAGCCATTTGTTAAACACTCAGTTTGAACCACAAATCACACAGGTGACTAAAATGCTACAGTAAGTCCAAAATCAATTCTGATTGCTCGTTCAGCAAAGTTGCAAAGCACATTAGTTTGCCTCATAATGACAGAAGTATAAGTCAATTCAATGTCTTATCTATGGTTAATTGCCACAGCAAAAATATCTCAATCCAAGACATAACATTCGTAGCAAAAATTCAGGTTCAGAGGTACAGTAGCGCAAGGAAAATTTACAGAAATAGGTAATCAGGGGGCAGCAGCAACTACATTCTAAGCCCCCCTTGGTAACTAAGAAGGAGAGGCCAAAAGAACAAGGCAAATCTAGTCTCCGCTTGCACAGCCTTTACATCCACAATGGACACATTCAATAACCTTTTCTTCCCTCAAGTGTTTTGGCACACGGCAGACACAAGTTGTAGCAAAGTTGTGATCCCGTGGCTGCATGCATCTCAAGCAACACAAACGTTCATAACCCGGCTGCAACAGGTAAAACGAGAAACCATAAAGATCAGCTACTACAAGATTAAATTAAAACTTCAGAAAGAAAGAAAGAGAGAATATGTATATATGTACATATAGTAGATACATGAATGTATGTCCATTTATATGTCTATTTATATAGTATATACACACATGCACACCATATATGTTATAGAGAAGAAAATGGAGTCTGAGATTACGAACAAAACAATCATCAATTAATATGAAATAATTGAGAAAATGATCAAACATGACCTAACCGCGTTGCCTAATTATCTGTGACCTTGTCAGTTCCAGACAGACAATAACATACTATTTTCCAACAATACTCTATACCCATTGTTTGTATTCCTTTTGATTGCTCAATAAAACAAATATGTTAATGATGCAAGTCTCACATAAGTCAAAAATCAGATTGGAAGGCACTTGATGATAATGAACTAAGAAACAGGAGCAGAGGCAAACCTTCTTCCACTTTGCAATAAGATTGCGGTCAGCATAGGCTTGGTCCAAGCAGAACTCATACAACTCCTTGGATATCTCCTTCCTCCGGTGGTAAAGGTCAAAAATATAGCGGCTCTTCTGGTGTGCAATTTTGAAAATAGGCCACAATGTCTCGCATTTTCTCTTACCGTCATGAGGATCATTCTCAGCTGTCCAAAGAGTTGATAATTAGTTCACCACATCAAGATGATAGTAAAAGATTCAACAATTAAGTAGAGAACATAAAAATACTTTGATGCATAAAAAACCCACCTTCTCTCATCTTTGCTTGTAGTTCACGAAGCGTAGGCTCAATCAATTCCCATCCTTCCGGATATTTTACACGGTTAGTCTTCACCTTCGGCATCGTTCGACCTGTCATCAATGCCCAATGACAAATTACTACCATATATTTTTCCTAGCAATTTTTCATCATGCCACAAAACCTAAATCAAAATTATGTAAAAAGAGGTATCTTGCCCACAATTTAAAAATCACAGCCTATTACCTACTTCTTTAGCTCCTACGAACCGGAAATAAAGATGAAAAAGCTTGTTTTTTCTCTTAATTAGAAACAAAATAGGAGAGGAACAACTCACTGCACCTGAAAAGTACGGAGCTTGAGGGTGAGAGAAAGAGGAATTAGGCGAAGGGAATAGTCGTCAATCAACGAGAGAAGTCGATCTGGGTCGTTTGCGTCACGAATTGGGATTTCAAACAGAACTATGTCGGTTTACGCGGCGGCCTGCTGATGGCACCCTTGTGCTTTTGATTTTGCGGTGTTTGGATCTACAACCTACGGGCTTCAAGTGGAGAGGGTGAGAGAGGGAATCTATAAATACCCCCACACGCGCAGCAATTGGAGAGGAAGAGTCCACGTTGGCCATTGAGTAGAATATTTATAAAAAATAAACTTGGGAAACGACAGCGTTTAATAGCTAAATTTCTTGAACTTACATAAAACTGTTTTTTCTTGTCTACAAATGACATCATATCTAAATTTTTTTTTAAATTTTTTTTTAAAAATTTAAATAAATTTTTATTTTTTATTATCTTCAATTAAAATTTTATATTTTTATTTTGAATCAAATAAATATTAATATTTTTATTTTAAACTAAATAAACTCTTATAACTAATAATTAATTTATTTAAAATATCACTTATTATTTTATATCACACACATAATGGCATGTTATAACAAATAATGACATAATATGTTAAAATGACATGATATATCCTTTTTTTAAATTCACCAATTTGCATACCATACAATGCAAAACAAACCCTAAATCTCTGCATATTGGGAATGAAACAGCAAGCACAAAAATCCCAGTGCAAAAATAAAGCCAGCTGTCAAGCAGATAAATCCCTAAATTCAGGAATCAATAGATTATATAAGATATAGACTGTTGTGTCCAAATCCAAATATTCAACAATTAAGCTCATCCCCATGAAAGCACACTCATTTGCAACATAATATGTGGAGTATGGGCAATGGAAACTATCCATCCTACATAACCATTAGTACAATTGAGCAACAATAACAACTCTTGGTTGTATACATGACTAACTAAATTTGACAAAATTCAAGCCTTTAGTTGTTTCAACTTTTCTTGCTAAAAGCCTCAATTATTCAGACTTATCTCTCAATACGCGCATACTAACAAAAAAGTGGAGAAACAAAAAATATGCACTCATGGAATCGGTTTTGACAATTATCTCATTTGAGCATGCTGACTGCTGCTGGAGGTAGCATCCTGGTTACTTTTGTTTGTGTCTGGTTGATGCGTGTTTGCTATTTTCTCAGCTTCAGCTTTCTCAAGCAAGGCCCGTTGTTGCGTATTTGCTATTTTCTCAGCTTCAGCTTTCTCAAGCAAGGCCTGTTGTTGCATTGCTGCCACCATCTCTTTCATTGTCTTCTCTTCTCCTTCAAGCTGCATTTTCATTAGCATCTCAGCTTCCTTGTCTATTGGTTTGAAGTACTCTTCAATGGCAGCTTCCTGAACGTGAACAACGATCTTGTTAAGAATAAAAAGGAAAATCATTCTGAACTAGGAGACATTTAAGGAACGGAAAAATGCCTGAGAGTTCAGAAACTAACAGTGGAGTGATTCCCATCATGACATGTGCCACAGTGAAAAAGGAAAGATGATTGCAAATGCGCATGGCAATATTTAGACAAAGTGACCATTAAATTAGTTATGGGAGGTTTAAATATTTTGAGTTGATCAAAGTCTGAAAGTAGGGATCTGGACCTTACAAAGACGGGCCTATAACCAAGCAAGGAATTTGTCAAGTACTACACATAATCTAATAACTTCATTTTTTTCCTGAATTTCAACTTTGATAAAATCAATCGTCATAGGTCCAACATACAAGATAATTTGTCTCATTGATCTTCAAAACTTCCTATAAGATTGATGATGCATATTCAAGAAGAAAAAGTATCTCTAAGCAAAAGCAGCATAAGCCTTATGGCATGAACATATTTCTTTACAACTTGAGCAAATGACAAATCACACAAGTCAAAAGTTCTTTGGTTCATTTTGCCCACTGATGAATAGAGGTTGTAAGTGGCAATGCCGAATATATACATGTGTATCCAAAATCAACACTATTCAAATTTTAAGATGCAAAAACTGTATTTTTGCACTGCCTTTGGCGATTATCATCTCCAATTGCAAGTGAAACTTACTGTTTCTTCAAGCTTTCTATTTAGAGTTTGCATCTCGTCAACCATACGGCGAACCTCTGCCAATATAGCTTGCTCAGGGATCTTTCTTATGGCCGCTTTCCTTTCTTGTGCCTGCAAAGATAAAAGAGAGAGAAAGAGAGCTAACATAAGAATTTCGGACAGGAAATTCAATACACACAAAGAGCAATCAAAGTCTACCTTAAGCATCAAAATCAAGATAATAAAACACATACATACATTAACTCTCCCAAGTACACATGCATACAAGAATATACCCTTTTCAACTACAAACTCAGTGCAGTCACCTCATTGCAGAAATAAAACTTCTTCTTTAGTTACATTTTAAGGAAATGCATCATTACATAGTCAAAACTTTGTGATGTCAGACCCACAAGTGAATAAGAGCAGCTGCAAATAACAGATGTTTCTAGAAGAGCGAAGCAATTCCCATGTTCAAATTAAGGCTACCAATACCATGAAATAGCCTTAGCTCCACAAATTTATAAAAATTTGGGGAAAGAAAGAAGCAAAAGTAAAAGAGTAATATGAGGATGAGTAAAGAAAGTGAAAAACCTGTAGCAGACGTCTCTCGAGCTGCAATCTATAGTTTCGAATTCTACGCTCTTCATACCCGGAGAGAACCCTTACGTAGAACAATGCTTTTCTCCCAAATTCTCTTAATTTATCCATTCTGCTTCACCTTTTAGCATCCACTTTTTCCTAAACCCAAAAAAAGAAAAAAGAACTTACATTTCAATCGCATAATGACAAACTAGTTTCAGTACTCCCAAATTAATGGAGAATTTGTTGCAACAATCATCAAATTCACTGTTTTAAAACCCAAGAATTAAAAAAAAAAAAACCCAGAACTAAGAAGTAAAAATCGAAAAGAGGGTGGTGGGGAGGAAGGAACTAACCTGGAAGGCGCCAATTCCAACAAGCCTGGCTGGAGACCGGCGGCGAAGCAGGTCTAGGAGGGAAGAGAGGTTGAATCCGATGGCGAAAAATGGTTGTCACGATGTGTATGGCGGTGGGCGGATCGAGACCAAGAACAGCCCGAATTGCATTTCAACTCTTTCTTGCTTTTTTTTTTTTCCCAATTGCAATGCTTCCAAAATGGGCTTATCTTGGGCTTGGGTATTCACTCACCTGCAGGCTGCAAATCATCATTGTTACACAGTAATGAAAGAATTAGCAATTTTAGAATTGGGTTGGGCCTTTTTTGTTGCTCTTTTATTTACAAAGAAAAGAATGTGTACAGATGGCTTAGCATAAGTCTTTTGGCAGTAGACCATAATAAATTGCCATGAAAGACTGCAGCAATGGGAAGATTAGTGACCTGACGGATTCAAGGAGTTGATGTCGGAGTCAGCAAAAAGTGCATGGAACACTCAGAATTATGAAAGAGAAAATCACCATGCTTAGCCTCGGTTTGCCTCAGCAATCTTCGAGATCATCTTCTATCTGCTTTTCGCACTGCCTAATACCGATTGTTGGCCAACTTGAGAAGGTTGGAAATGAACCTGAAAGGACGAGAAAGAATGAACATGGTACACCTAAGGGTACAAATGAATGGACAAAGGTCAGGACGACCCAGGAGTCTCACTCGAAGGACATGATTGTGAAGAAAAAGGAATTCTAGATGAGACCAGCCTTGTAAACGAGGCTTTTGATTGTAGAGATGCAAAAGAGCTTTTAAATGACCCTACTGAATTCACATGCTATCCTTGACGAGAATGGGGATCCAGGCGGCAATCAAAACATTGTGAGAAAACTGCAGAAAAGGTGTGAAAGAGACGAATCTAAAAATGATAGTTACTGTGTGGTCGCAAAGGTGGAAGCCAGAAAGAAAACAACAAGAATACGAAGAGGCTCTCCAGGAAGGAATGAAGGGATCCCTGGGAAAGAGTGAGTCTTCCTGTCGTCGATATCATATGTAAGGATAGAGATGATCCAACTAACATGAGACTTTAGATAAATATCCTCTCTACTCCCTCCTCAGTCGTACTGCATGTTGCAGAATATGAATTAACTATTATGGGTAAAATTGATTCTGGTTTTACCATTAGAATGCAAATAGAAGAGGCCATTAATGCTGATATATAATGCGGGTAGAACTCAATTTTTGAGTCAATTACTCGTTACCATGCATACATACATACTATTTTCCTTTGATTTCTACTTAGAATTTGTTGAGCTCCATGGAGTGCATCCTTAATTTGCCAAAGGGATAAAGAAATTGTTTAACATCGCTTTGTTTTAGACAAGACTTTAATAGTCCAACAACTAGAAATTAGAAGGGAAAATCTGTTTCACGCAACTTTTAAGTTCCAGATTGAAAAACCCAACACTGCACGTCGTAAGCAAGGCAAGAAGGCTAGTCATACTCAGCTGTCGATGGACTCTGCAACAAGGAGTTATCCGCAGAAACTGGAGAAATAGAAGAACCCTTTAGAGCCACGATAGATACCCTGCGACGAGGTCTGAGCTGAAATTGGGGTCACAATGAGCCGCATGAACCAGGAAAGTTGTCACTGACCATCGGTGGAGACACACATAAAGGGTAAAACGGGGGGAGGGTGTTTCGGGAAAATTTGGAAGCAGGGATCGCTGTCTCATACAGGCTTGCACCAAATTAATTATTCAAATAAAATTTACCAGATCAAGCAGTTTGAATATCACGTTTAATTTCTAGCATATGTAGTGAGGGAAATGAATGAATTGCAACCTTGAGAAAATGCAAATATTAACATGTCATTCTGTGAAAATCGTTTCCAAACAAAAGCAATCAGCAGAAACAGAAACAGTATGGCCAATTTTTTCCACATTACATTAGCATGATACTTTAGTACAAAACGCAAAGAAAACTACTTGTATCCAACTGACTTCATCTTTGCAAGACAGTAAGCAACCTTTCCCAGCTACTGTTTAAAGATTTAGTCACTCCGTCTCTTCTTCTTCTTCTCACTCTTCTCAGCTGAATTTTTCAACTGTAACAAAAGTAAGTTTGATGTTAGTACAAATATAGTCAGGTAATGTAAACCAAGTCAGTTATTATAAAAATTAAAATAAAGCTTTATCATGTATTCTAGTTTGACTCACCATGATTATCAGAATGCGGACAAATACAGCAACAAAATCAGTGAAAAGGGTCAGGGCATGCTTTACATAGTCCAGGTCACCCAAGTGTGCCTTCTCAATTATGTCCTGTGTGTCCACAACCATGTAGCCCACAAACACCAAAAGCCCAAAGTATATCTGGGAAAACAAAGATAAAGAGGCGTGTCAGTCCCTAATATCATTTCAAGAACTACCAGAACAGAAAAAGTTCCAAATTAACAATTCACTCACCTCAATCATAAAGAAGGCTGTGGAACCACCAAAGATAGAGGCAGCAAAATGCAACCAGAGAAGTATAGACACACCAGATGAAAGCAAGCCACCAAGGTAAAGGTACTCTCTGCGCCTTGCTAACATAGCGGCTCCTGAAAAACACGCAAAGGCCAGAGCTGTTCCCACAAATGCAGCTATCAAAACACTGTCATAATGGAGAAAAGCATCATTAGTTCAAGTCATTCTTTTGCCTTTTTTGTTGATCAAGTGGAAAGGAAGAACACACATACAAAGTCACACACCCAAATGAGATTCAAAGGTCTAGATAATGGTCAAAGCTAATAGCAATTAAGCATAACCATCCACCACAAAGAGAAGGCCCATAACCTTTGAAAGAGTTGAGGGATTTGCAATTGTCTTATTTCAATTAGGTAAGCAAAATATCACCCTCAAAAGGTGACAAAAAATAAATATAATTCTCAACTTAGATTCAAAATTTAAGTTCACCACATTTAATATGTGATTAGTAATACACAAATTACCCATTTAATAGTTATTGGACGAATACCTTGGGTCAATCTGAATGGCCAAGTCAATCAGAGGACCAATCGAAGCCCCTTCAAACACTGCCGATGTCATCAGAAGAGAAACCCTCTTTTGCTGCATAATTTAAAATAACAAACAAAAAAAAATGAGTTCTAAAAATGCAAAAAAAAAAAAAAAAACCATTCGTTATGACAAATCAAGAAAGGCTACTACCTCTTGATAAGGAGGGCTAGAGAGAAGCCAAATAATGGTTCCAAAGCCTGCAAATGTTGTGAGATAACCCCCTATGTTCCAAAGGAGATGAAGATAAGCCCCAACAGCGGACGCAATCAGCGCACAACATAGGGTCAGATAAACCTGCAAATTAAAACCGCTATATTCAGATAATCAAGAAAGCAAAATATGGATCAAAGAATAGTTAAATAGATAAATTTGTCCTAAAATCAAAGATAAAATCATAATAAGCATTAGAATCGCATAAAGATGAGAACTGTAAGTCTCCTAACCTAAGAAAGAGTTCAATCCAAGAGATTAACCAAAAAACTGTGCAAAACCCTAAGTAAAAAATTAGGGGTAAATTTTTTAAAAAAATGACAATTCGCAACAATATAAGTACATCAAAATTTAAAAAATTAAGGAAATTTTCCTTCATAAAATCGTAATTTGAGGGAAAATTACCCGTTTGAGATGAGTTTGAACGACAGGAGAGATCTGACGGAAATTCTTGAGAGTATCGTAACTCCAGTTGCTTCTCGATCGAGGATCGAAGAACGAAGAGAACGCGTCCATTGTTTGTCGAACGAGAAAACGAGAGAAAACGAGAGAAATCGCAAGAAAATTCACAGATACAATGAAAGAAAAGTCTGTCGAATTGGAATTTTGTTTATTTTGATTACGATATGGATCGTGGTATTTATCGGGCCTGAATAAGAGAATTTCTTGGAAATTTCTAGATAGGTAAGTTACGAAAAAGCCCTTCCTTTTCTTTTTTAATTTACAAATGTCTGCCAACTACTTGAACGAGTTTATTTGGTTGAAGAAGAATCGTATTTAGTCTTAGGACTAATTACTAGAAAATTTCTCTCCTTAAAAAAAGGTTTGAAGGGAAATTAAGATAAGAAAGAGTTTTAATTATGGCAAATATTGAAATTATCCGATACTTGAGGGACAATTGGGGAAATGGAACAAGACGCAAATGCTCTGGAAAACTCGCGGTGTTCAGAGGTTGACCAACAGCTTCCTAATGACAAGCAAAGAACCAAAAAAGTGTTCATTGCGAACATCGCTTCGCCACGAAGCAAGAAAACTTCCGCTGCTGCTGCGTCACGTGAGCCAATAGAATATTGCCATGTCACTTACACCCCAATAATCGCCCACTTCGTTAATTCAGTAATTAAAACCATAATTAAAGTGTTTAACTAATTTTTCTTTTTTTTTAATTACAGCGAAAATGAGTTCAAATGTTATCCTTTTAAAATTTATTTAGAGAGAAATATTGAGTGGATTTGATCAGTTTGATTTTAAACATTTAAAAATTAAAGTAATTAATTTTTTAAAAAATCAATATTTAAATCAATTTGATATAAATTTTGAATATAAATATTAATCAAATAAATCATCTGTTAAAATAAAAAATTAAATAGAAACTCAATAAATTATTGAATTCAATTTAAATACCATGCTCGTCCCAAAATTTATCATTCCAAAAACGAGAATCATTCATCAAAACTGGCCAGCTGATATGGAATGACTGAAACTTTGGGCGAAGTAAATTACTTGAGAACTTAATTCCTTGCGTACCAGAAAGTTCTCATTTGACCCAAGGAATTAGTTAAAGCATATTAAGGAGTTTTCTCTCTCAAGCTATGACCTCTCTCGTAAAACATAGACCTTTCACTGTGATCTTTTTCTTTCGGTATGCCTCTCGACCAACTTGTCAAGGATGAACCATATATAACTACTATTAGATTTGCATTTTTCTATTTCAGGTAATGGATACAGTTACAAAAAATTTGAACCTGTAGTGTTTGAGGAAATTTTACAGGGGTGGAAGATTTGATTACATTTACAGAATTAAGAACTGCAGAAAATGATTCCAGCCGGCCTTATACCTTTAAAAATGGAGTATACTATCACAGTTGATCAAGCTCTTTCGAGAGAAACCTTAATGGATTTGTTAGTCCCAGATTCCAAGCTGAGTCCCTGCCTGATTGCCCTATGCTTTCTCAGGGTTTCATGTATTGAAGCGAAGAATTCATGCTTCAGAGCATCCTCTGCTGTAATCCTTAATCTTGGGTTCACTGTTAAGCATTTGTCCACAAGATCGTAAAGTGAACTTGGTATCTCCTGGAGGAAGTCTCGTCTCTTTGTATTCATTTGGCACCATTCCCGTAGGTTCACAGATGCCAATGACTGCTTACCATAGAGGTCCTACAAGAAAATCATACTCTTCAATACAAGACATCACTACTTACTTTTTGAATAGATTATAGTTACAGATCATTCATTATATTTATACCTCAGGGAATGAGGGTTCGCGATTATGTAACTTGGCAACTTCCCAAAGATCTTCACTGCCTCTCAGCTTTGCAATATCCTTTATGTTCCTGAAAGTGCCAATGATGTTGGCAACATGAGGCATAAAGCAGAACTGGATCAAGCAATTAGGATTAAAGAAAGAATTCTTACTGTTCAGGATCACCAAAAAAGGGTGATTTCCCTATCATTAGGTAGAGTAGAGTGACCCCAGCAGACCAGATATCAATCTTTGAACTTTGATGTTGAGATCTGAATAAGACCTGCACAAACCACTCAACTTGAGGCTCCATTCATCGGAAAACAATATCAATTATTGAGGGAGCATCAATCAGGGTCTGAAGTAGCAAAAGTTCAGTTTGCCATATCTTTCAGTTCTTTTAATAACAGAAATCATTTTTTCTTACTTTGGTCAAATGGCCAAAATTTGGCATTTGCTATTAACATTTTTCTTTTGGACAAGTTTTTCGCTTTATGAATTCAACCTCTAAGACCACCAGCAGGAAACTCAATGATATCTAGCCCCATAGGTTTTTTTCTGGGATTAAATTAAAACCTAAACTGAAGTTTAATATTCATTACCTCCGGAGCTCGGAAGCCTTTTGTCCCAGCACAAGGACCGTCTCTCTTATGCTTCCCATCCCCTGCAAGTGAATAAGTTTCAATGAATTTACTAAGGAAAATTGTTCTTGGAAAGCAAAATTGCAAAAATTCTCGCAGGAAAAGTACTTACCTTTGTTCTTGGCTAAGCCAGCTCCAGCAATAGCAAAGCTATTTGAGTTCAAAGGCATTGGAGTAAGATGAAGAACCTGTCTATCCATTTTTCCTGGAGAAGCAGCAACTCGCTTTCTCATGGGAGCAGGAACATGTAACACTCCATGGTTTGGACTCTGCATTGCTTCATGCAACAGGCTGATGAGCTCCTTCCTACCTTGGCATGGCAAAGGTTCTCTGAGCCTTTCTGCTGAAGGAGTCCTTGCACTTAAATCCTTTGCTGAGGTGATGCCCGAGCCATCTGCACCCTGACTATTGATTTTATTCCAACTACTCAAGTCATTACGAGCCTTTCTTTGTCCTGCTGTCTTCTTCATGTTCTTAGGCTCTAAAGTTAACCTGGAGTCTTTTGTTGCCTCTATATTGATTCCCTCCAATAATTTAGTACTTAAAATCTTGCTGCTATTTGCAGGATGAATGGCTTTGGTAGGAACAATATTACGATTAAAACTTACATCATATCCCAACTTTGATTTGTCTGTGAAATGTATAACAATGCCACATCAATTATAAATTAATAATCAGGAGGTAGTAAGAGCAGGAAACTTTGAAGGCAAAAAATTACTATTGAAAGGAAAGGAAGACTATTTAACTGGAATGGAACAAACAACAAACTAAGCATTTGACTACAATGTAGGGTCAGCTCTATGGATGATAAGGAGGGCTGTAGTAGATAGTTAACAGCCAGAGTAAAACTTTCTTGAATCTTTATTAGAGGAAGTATTAGACAGGAGAACAAAAACATTTAGGTGATCCTCTTCATTGCCTAAAGTACAACAACAACAACACTGGGGATTTTTTTTTTTTTTTTTTGAAAGCAGTACCAGGATACCTAATTACAAGCTCCAGAAAAGGAACTTACCCATACTCCTGTACTTTTGATGCAGATCCTGTCAAAACAAGAGAAAGAACAAAACTATAAATCATTAGATTAGAGAATGAAAATATTGGAAAAGGAAACCATAATGTCCAATTGTAGAATGATGCAAGGAGACCTTGCACTGCTTACCATGGCAAGATTGAAGTCAATAAGATAACCTTTGTTGGTCTTACGAGAGAAAAGAAAGTTTCCTGGCTTAACATCTCTATGAACTACTCCCTGCAGATGTATAAAGATTTATTAAGAACATGTAATTTTGTAGAATAGCTGCATCAAATCTAGAAAATGACGTACCTGTTTATGAAGATTTGTAAGAGCTTTGAACAAGCAATAAGCATACCACTGTAACTGAAAAACATCAATTTCTTTTTTCAAGACCTGCACAATGAAACAAAGTCACAATCAAGCAGAAGAACAAGCAAAATATAAATGTTAAACTTCTAATAATTACCTCCGGCCTATCGTGCTCAACATACTCTAGAACAAAGCAATCAGAATTTGCACTCTTAAAGCATCCTTCATATCTTATTACAAAGTTTCTACCCCTGAAATTGGAGAAAAAAGGAACGATTGAGGGGAGGAAAAAGAAGAGCTTAATAACAACTTTAAAAAAGAAAGGAAATTTTCTTTACATGAAACAAACTTTTTCTGAAATGCTTACCCAAAACGCTCCAGCATTTTCAGCTCATTGTAAACATAGTGCTTATGAGCATTGGCGTGAGGACCTGCAATGAAATACATAAGCAATATGGCATCAAGGGAATGCACCAGAAATTTAATACAATACAGGTCTCCTTGCAGCACAGCTATGCAACAGCATGTTATATAAAATTTGCCTCTTACATTTAATGGCAACTAATGTTCCATCATTCTTCCTTCGTGCCCTGTATACTGTGCCATAACCACCTGCCAATTAGAGTTTTCACCTTAGCCAATCAATAAATGGTCATAGTGATAAACAGATCAGGAGTGAAGTACAAGCAAAGAAGAAATAATTAACACTACGGTACCTGAACCTTCTTCCTCTTCTACAATATAAGATTCAAAGTCTGGCAGTACTTTTGGCTTTGACTGGTCCTGAAGCAAGCATACATAGTTTTTAAGTTATAGTTCAAATAACACAAAAGCCAAATTCAGGCAGATTGAATACATTCCCACTTTTAAACAAAAAAAAAAAATAGAGCACCCTACTTCCTACATGAGACAGCAAAACTACAAAATGAAATAAACTTACCTGAGAAGAAATAGAGGTAGAGTTTCCTCTTCTTTCTTTAACATATATGTCCCTATGGTTCTGATTTGATTTCTGTGCAGCACGAACTGATAGATGATCTCTTTCACCATGCAGCTTCCTTTTGTAAGTATGAACAACCTTGGTATGCCCCAAAGACCTGCCGGGGGTTTGCATTACTGGAGCCACCATATACCTCTGATTAGTCTTTGCCTTCACAGAAGGCTCTGCCAGCTGCTCCTTGGAAACAGAAATTTTGGCAACAGAATGTATAACACTGGCACCTGCTGTTACAATGAGATGTTCCCCAGCTAGAGATGGCATCTTATGATAGCAGTTATCCTTATCAAGGCTTTCCAAATCCCTTTCAGGTGGTACCTCATTAAGGTCAATGTTAAATGAAGGGGAAAGATCTAGTGCTCCTTGGCTTTGACTAACAAAATCAAGTTTCTCTTCTTTCTTACTGTCCTCAGGAATCACTTCATTGTCTGCAATTCTAAAATTTGTTGTGGTACAATCCACATTAAATTTTCCACCCACCACTACTGATATATTGCTCTGTTGATCACATTCTGTAGAATACACAGGAGGGATTTTAACTGCTTTAACTTCTAGCTCATGATCTGGTTTTGCAGTTGGAACTGTTGATTCTGGTTCAGGTTCACTAGCTGCTAATTCTATGCTGACATTTCTCTGCATGAAGTCTTCCACACTCACTTCACTTTCCACATTTTCAATACCCTCCACTTTACAACTTAATTGTCTAGCACTAGTTTCAGCTAGAAAGTAGGGGTTGACCACAATATTATTTACCAAGAACAACGGATTACTCAATTCTACAATTCTGTTGATATCATCACTTAGATGGTCATGTACCTGAAATTTTTTGATAAATAAATTTTTGGATACTATAACTTTGAAAAGAACAATTAATGAAAACAGATTTGCTTGATGGCATTTCCAAGATCTACACTCATCATCATCATTACACACTAAAAATACAGTCAAATTGAGCTACCAAATGTACTAACTAGCAATTCCATGGAGTTTTCCTACAGATCTATTGTGTATAATTAGCTCAACATATACCTTAGTACAATAACCTCGAATTCTTTTCAACGACAGAGCCAACTCTCTCTCCTCCTTATCCTCTGCATAATCCACCGCTGAAAAATCACTCAAAAGTCAAACAAAAACATAAACACGCAATTACACCAAAAAAGGAAAAAGTAAAAAGCATGTTTCTTCTTGGAATTACCGTCTCGCTTCCTCTTGCCAAGCCATATCTTCTGGAAACCACCGAATCGAATCGGCGACGACGTAAAAGCTTCAGCTACGGTGAAATTTCGGCCTAAGTAAGAGGCGAAAAAAGAAAGGCCTGTTGAAGAGACAGCGACGAAATACTTGTTTGAGAGAGTGATGGGAGAGTTTGAAATGGAACAGAGGGAAGAAATGAGAGCAGGGCTTGCCGGGAACAAAGTGCATTGGGAAGCGAGTTCCCATAGAGGGGTGGGCTTGCCGATGAAGACTAGAAGAGAAAAAATGTGCCAGGCCTTTTGCGACTCGCTGGCCGGGAGGATTAGTGACTCGGTGAGCTGTTCCGAGTCACTTTTCATGACGAATATGGATGGGAGAGAAGCTGGGGGGAAGGACAGAGAAATGTTAGGGTTTGAAAATGAAGGAATTTTTACAGAAAAGTTTGGGACGGTACTGAGATAGGCGGGAATCAGGCACGTGATGGGGATTTTAAGATTTCAGTACGTGCGAGCTTTCCCGCCAATGTGCTCATCTGATCCTGAACCTGTGTGAGGTTGAATTTACACCTTTGTCCCCTCCCCAAGTATTTATTTTTTTTCCCCTTCGTTGAACGATGGACAATGTGAAATGATTTATTTAAAAATATTTATTTTTATATATTTATGAAATGATGTTATACTCTGACAATATATCACAATATATTTTATTTGTATGAATGTATCAATTATAGACTTTATTCATATAAATTTATAATATATGAAATTTAAACACTATCAATGTATTAAATATTGTCACTTTAATGGTAAATAAATTTAAGAATCAGAAACTCTAAAAGACAAATACCCATAATTTTATAAATATGTATTTTAAAAATTTTTAAACTTTTACCATTGAACTTCTAAACGATTATATATATGTATATAATAACCTTAATCAGTGATCGTTAGAAGTATTTCAAAAAATATAATTGTTGAAAGTCAAGTGTTAAGTATGATTATATATATATCAAGCATCAACAAATTAAATAGTGGATTCTTTCGAGTATTCTTTTATACACAATACAAACAATCTCTATTCTCTAGAAATTTGTAAAAAAATATAACGTTTTGTATAAAAATTTTCTGTGGCATGGTGAAAGTCAAGACAGGAAAGTACACTTGTTGAGGTGGAATATACTTTGTAAGCCTAAGGCACGAGGAGAGATGGGCATTCGAAGACTTTCCTTTATGAACAACGCTTTTATCCTCAAATTATATTGGGGATTGTTTTTCAAGCCTGACACACTTTAGGTAAGGGTTATTGTGAATAAATATAATTTCAATAGAATAGACTATTTTAAAGATCCTATGTGTCGTGGATGTTCAAATGTATGAAAATCAATGAGTAGATTATGGGGTGAATTCACCAAACATGTGAGATGGTCAATTGGGAACGACATTCTAGTTAATTCTGAACAGATACTTGGGTAAGGGAAGTGTCTTTGATTAATGTTGTTGCTGATATGGGATTCATGTCGAATTTACGAGCTCGGGTAAGGGATTATATTATGCCTAATGGTGATTGGGATAAAGAGAGGCTGACATTTATTTTACCAATTGAAGTGGTGAATCAAATTCTCTACATTATCCCTCCCACTCTATCAGCCTCACCAGATATGCCTTATTGGGCTCTTTCTCCTTCTAGGTATTTCACTATTTCCTCAACATATGAGCATCTATGGAGTCTTGCAGATTCTACTCGAGAAGATAACAACAAAATGTGGCGCTTGGTTTGGGATTGGAGAGGTCCTCATAGAGTTTGTCTTTTCCTGTTTTTCTGCTTGCACAAACGCATTTTGACAAATGCAGAAGGAGTTAGACATAAGATGTCATCAGATGCATCATGCCCTCACTATTATGGAGCGAAGGAAACTTGCCTGCATGTGCTTAGAGACTGCCCTGCATCAAAGACTCTCTGGAGGAACATATTACCTCAAAGTGGTATCAATCAATTCTTCCAAACACCACTGATTGATTGGCTGTCTTCGAATCTTAACCTTAAGAATCTTTATGTATTTGATGTCCCATGGAATATTGTCTTTGGTATAGCCTGTTGGTATACTTGGAAATGGCGTAATTTGTTTATCTTTGAAGGTCGTGAACTCTCTGTTGAAGGCCGGCTGAGTATAATCAAAAGCATGGCTGTGAATTCTCATAATACATGGTCAACTCCGAGTATTATTAGTGGGGGCATGAGGCATCAAGAGGAGATCCTAGTGGGATGGTCACCACCACCAAAAGACTGGATAGCAGTAAATTCGGATGGGGTGTTCAAGAGTGCAGCAAGGACTGCGGCTGCTGGAGGAGTGCTAAGAGACGCACATGGTACTTGGATAGTGGGATATGCCTGCAAGTTAGAAACAAGTTCAGGCCTTCGTGTGGAATTGTGGGGGGTTTACAAAGGTCTCCAACTGGCTTGGGAACGAGGCTTCCGCAAAGTTAAATTACAAAGTGATAACAAGGCAATGGTTCAGGCAATCAGCTTTTCTTCTGTTCATCCTTGCTCCAATCTTGATTTAATTAGAGCAATTAAAGGTATGTTAGGTAGACATTGGGAGGTCGATATAAGTCATATATATATAGGGAAGCTAACACAACTGCAGATTTTATGTCTAATCTTGGGTTTGACTTAAACTCTGATAGTATTTTGTATGACTACCCACCAGCAAAAGCTTCTTCCCTACTCCTGAATGATAAGATGGGAGTTTGTATTCCACGTTTGATTAATCAATAAATTCCCCTTTAAATAAAAAAAATTAAATAGTGGATGGTTTATGATTCTAATTCGCATCAATCTAAGCAATTGTCAAGAACTCAAAAGAGGTTTAATTGTCAAGAACTTGAACTCAGTAAACTTCTATTAGAACTATTTACTTAGTATTGCACTAATAAGAGTAACATATCAACTTATCAATTGAATGAAAAACACATTCACAAAAACCAGCTGACCAACATAATATGGCTAGAAGATCAAACTCTCCATCCAACAGAAACATTCGGCATTATACAATGAAGTGGACAAAATTACTGGTTTCCACACTTGTAAAAGGGCATCTGTTCATTCCATCGGTGGTGGTGAAGACAAGGAAAGATTCAATAGAAAGCCAACCATCACCCCTATCAGTGCCACAAAGGCTGCGAATGTGATGGAGAAGCCAGAGTCATTTCTCCGTTGTCTTCGTCTCTTCAGAAAATCCTGTTAGAGGAAAACAAGATTGTTTACATATTGGTCATGTCTGTTCGGAGTTGTAAGCCTGTACCTCAGAAAGAACATAAACATGTATACATACAAAAAAAGAAACTATAATCAAGGAGCACATCTGCCCTTCTTTCCCTGGGTAATGACAATCTGCTTGCTCAGTTTGGGAATGAAAAGTTTACAGGTCAATTACAGCTCATATATGGATAATAACCTTTTACTGGTTCGGATTGGCAAATTAAAAGTTTCACCATTCAGTTCTAGCTCTTATTGAAAAAAACAGTGAATATCATATTCGACCCAGGTGGAAATCGGACACCACTTACATTACAAGTTCATGTTATGTCCCTTTATATGGATTCTGTCAACCGTCAAAATTCTCATTGTATGTTGCAAAATGCTGAAATTTGAAATTAGAAAAGCCTGGTTTTTCTTCTTTTTCTTCTTCTTTCTGTATTTTTGTGTGTGAGTGCGCATTTCTGTTTTTGAGTTTAGTGGAGCAGTTGTCAACTTGTGAAGAAAACTAAGATAAAAAAATCTGAAGTAAAAACATACCAGTTCCTGTTGCAGCTGCAGTGTTTGCCGAACTGCTGCATCTTTTTCATCCTTCAGATGCTGCACAGCCTGATTGAATACAGAAGGGAAATGTAAAATATAAAGACATAGAAATCAGACTGGCTTTGCATTTTACTAAGTTAGTTTCACCAGAAAATATAATTAAATAAAAGGCCAAGCAGCAAGCATATAACGATGAAGTACTGCAAATGTAAGATCACAAAACATGATGATTTGCAATAACTTAATTTTTTTTTTTTATAAAAAAAGGAAGGTCCTTAATCCCATAATAATCAGGTCATAGACAAGAAATGGCTACAAGGAACTGAAACCATCTGTGCTCATACAAATCAGACAGGAACATTGGAATCATGTGCTCATATAAATCAGGCAATAAGTATCTGCAGCTTGGCAAACAAATGCATTTGACCATTATTTTGCATATTGACATGCCTACTTCATTCAAACTGTAAACATCCATTAGCAAATTCCAGATAATTGATCAAAAGTCTAATGCATACATTTTATTTCCCTTTGGTCACAAGCCAGAAGGGTGACAGTTTATGCAACAAAACTAAAGTAACATCATACAGCATTAGAATACTAGAAATTACAATACTATACAAACAAACCAGCAATACTTTGGACCTTCAACTTAAGTGATATAACAAAAGCATTAAAAACAAAGAGATTAGGAGGAAAGTTTTCAGTTGCCCACATCAGTACTGATTTCAACACCTATTCCAATAGGATGATCAACTGTATCAATTGAAACTTTACTCAAAACCACAAAGGTGCATGCGTCAATGTGTTGTGAGGTTAAGCATTTGCAAACATAAATATTCCATAGAATAAAACAACATACACAACCCTCCCCCTCCTCAAAAAAAAAATATAGCAGATCACCAATGAGACTCACAGAGTTTGAATCAGGGCTTTGCTGTGAGGAGCTCTTTAATCCTTCATCTTCTGAATTCCCTTGAGCTGAAGAAGGAGACATATAGAAAACTTTAAGCTTGCACTCCTCGATCTCCTTACCACTTTCCTTATTGAACTGGATGCAAAGACAAAGATCACAGCCCAAAAATCAAGTTTGTTTTTAGACAATATCATAAAGGTAGACAAATGGAAACATCATACTCCATTTCATCATTCTTACAGTATCTGCTGGTAGGTCATCCACGTCAGAATGTGGAGGCACTATAGTACTCTGCAGCAGAAATTTGTCTTTGCATTGCATATCTGGAGGATATTCCTGTTGGGCTTGGAGGGTGACTGGTATTCAAGCATGTCAATGAAATCAGTATCAAACGTATGAAAATCTCAATGAACTAACAGAGAAAAGTAATGGTGGAAAGCAAGCTAAGCAAGTGACTTAATGATCTTAAAACGCAAAGCTAGAACAGTTCTTAGACCCAAAAATAACTGTGTTTTAAATTCTATCATGAACTTACTTTACAAGAATGAAATTGTTTTTGGAAAGATCATCATAAAAGAAATACCTCTGATGACACATGAGTCCCAAGGCTGTACAACACCAGTGTTTGGTCGCACAAAGTACTTCTTAGGTGAAGTTGTTTTAACCTAACATGATAAGAAGTTGGGAACATTAAAATCAAACAATTATAGAAAATCACAAAGTGGATAGGAATACACATAACAAGATAATCATACATATTTGCAACAGTAACAGAAGCAGTACCTTAAAAGCCACATGGTGTTCCGTGTTGTTTACCACTTTAAGATCACAAAAGCTTTGCTTTTCCAGCTCAACTGAAAACATGAATGGCATGATCAACTAAAAACTTTCTTAACAAAATTTTCAAGAATAAACGTATAGCAAAGAAGATGATTGTAACGATGACTTAAAAAAATCTCAGCATTACAAAGAAACCAGCTGCCAAAAGCGGAAATGAAGGTAACTAAACGTTGATGACTTGTTACAAAGACTAAGAAACGATTAAATAATATCCCTAAACCGCTTTTCTTCTTCCTGCATTTTCTTAAAAACAAAAGCTCAACTTTAACAAATTAAATTCGCATTCACTGTTTTTATACAAGTTCTGGTTGGTCCCAAATCCAGATCAAGGCCCAAAGAAGTCAAGAATTCAAACATAATCCTCAAATTCCATAAACTTGTCATAAATAATCATCTCCAATGCATCTCTCCCACCTGAGATTCAACACAACACCAATCCTTTGCACCACTTTTTCCCTCCCAAGTTCATCACATAATCGTGGAATTGAACATGAATTTTCACATACATCCAACCCGACTCCACACACACATTCATGCATGTAAGTATACATACATAGATACATCAAAAATTCGCATGCATGCATGCGAGTAGAAACATACAAAGGTGAAACTTACAAATGAACTTGAGGTCATTGGGATGAACAGAGATCAACTGATTACCGTCACCAGCAGTCATGACTTGGCCCCACCACCACCGTCACCAATAGATCTTTACTCTCTCAAAAACAAAATCAATCAAAACCAACTACAAAAATCTTTCACAGACCTAAAGGATCACAGCAAAAATACTAATACTAATAATAATAATAACAATAAATCAACAAACATAACCCTCAAAAGCCATAAAAGAAAAAAAAAAACTTCAAGAGAGAAAAATTTAGTTAATATTAGTCACTAGAATTAAACGTACTAATTTAGAAAGAGAAAATGAATCAGGAACTAACATGTGGTGCGACTGGCTCGGTCTTAAATCCGAGGTTCCTTTCTTCCTTTTTTCTTTGGCGTGGGAAAAAGAGTCACCCAAATTGTCGCCACAAAAGTCGGAGTTTCAGGTCCGAATAAGATATAAATTTTTCCCTTTTTTTTTTCTTATCACTTAAATAAAAGAGGGAAAAGAAAATAAGGTTTTAAATGGGAGAGGAAAATGGCTTGGAGCTTCTGTGCACCGTCTGCTGCTGGGAAAGGCAGAGGCAGAGTGCGGTTCTATCAGAAAGAGGAGAAGGAAGACTGTGATTTGACACGTGTCAATTAAATAGAAAGTGAACGCCCGGTTCTAAAGTAACAGCCTGGAACTGGGATCCAATGACGTGGCACTCAATAAAAGGAAGCCTCTTACGTGTCACTTCAGTATTAAAAAGATTTTTCCATTTTTTTGACCTCATTTTTTCTGTGATGTGTCCCCTCTAACCCAAATCCCAATGGGCACTAAGGGCTACTTTATCTTTTTCTCTTATGTCTTTTTGTTTACTTTATGATTTTTCTTTTTGTCCATTAAAGAAAAATCTAAGAAATCAAGATTTTTATTTTATATTTTTTAAAAAGAAAATTAGAGAAAATTTAAAATTTACAATTTTTAAGAATTTTGGAAGGCTTTATGTCACATAAAAGTTTTGAGTGGATGATTTGAATTTTGAAGATCAAAGGTAGGACCTCTTAATTATTTGAAAGTACTTTGCTTGACAATCAACCTCATCCATATATCCTAACTAGTCAATGATTTCAATAGGAAAACAGCCAATCATCTTGATGCATGTACAAGTTGAAACATCCCAACTCCAACCCATGATTGATTGATTGTTCCATGGGAAAATTCTAAAGAAAAGATGTATAGGGTCACATTTGTTTGATTTTTCGTTTTCATTTACATCTTTAATGTCATGAACACTAAAATTTGAAAATAAATATTTTTAAAATATAAAAAAGTAAAATTTTAAAAATATAATGTTTGAAAATGTTTATAAATTGTTCAGATAAATTTAAATAAATTATTATCATTCTATTGCATTCAATTAATTCATATATTTTTATTTTAAATCAAATGAACTCTTATAATTAGGAGTTGATTAATTATATTACGTTGACATGATACTAACGTAAATAGTAAAAATATTACATAATCATATCATCATATAATGTCTACACCATATAAGATAGTAGTAATTTGACAACAATAATTAGTTAAGTATTAGTTATAAAAATTTACTTGACTCAAAATATAAATATTAAAATTTGATTAAATATAATAAAATTTTAATAATTTATGTATATTTTTCTAAATAATTTAATTTTTTTAAAATATTATATCAATTTTAAAACACATAATTTTAATAAACTCGTGCATTAAAAAAAACATTTATATTCAAAATTATTTTGATTTTACAATTTCCACTTTACAAACCAACAAACATGCATCCCTGTCGACAAAACATTTTTAAAAGACGAAGCATCATTAGGTCATGACCATGGATGAGGATAATGTTAGGTCGGTGAGAGGAAAAAATAAAGGGGAAATGGGAGAACGGTGGTTGGTTAGACAGAAAACCGGTTTCTCCAAGAAACTTGCCGTGCATTAAACAATTAATTATTCGTCAATCATGATGATGTATAAAAAATGGAACATGGGGTGCATGATAACAGCATCCCATTACTTTATTTGTAGCCGTGGAAAAATTAATTTTCGTACCACATCAAAATATATGAGGAGGGGTAAAGCTTGGACTAATAAAAAAAAAAAACAAACCAACCTTCAATTTGGGTAGGCTTGAATAAAGTCAATATTGCTGTCAGTTTAATATCCAAGTTTAATCCTAACAAGAAATCTGTATTTCCCCATTAATATGAAACCTGAAAAGAACATATTCAATTTTCTTGAAAGAAAGGTAGATGCCTTTAGGCTTTAATAGAAGACGTTTGTTAAATGCGAGTGTATGAAAAGTCACAAAATTAAATGGAAAATAACTTCACCTGCGTACCTCTCGTTTAAGACTTATTTTCTTCTCACTATTTATGGTGGCGTGGCCAATTTAATCGAATAGTTTGAAGATAAAATGAAGTTTTATTAAACTGCATCTTATACTAAAATGAAATCAAATTATTAAATAGTTTTCAATGAGCAGTAGAATTATCAGTCTAATAAAAAAAATTTATAGTGAAATAATGTATAAGAGATTTGTTATTTTCTCGAGAGTGACGAGAATTATTTTATAATTTTTGTTTTATTTTGAAAAGTTATTTAATTTAGTTATTTATAGATTTTTCTTTTTAATGACTCTAGAGAGACAATTTTTTTTTTTTGAGTAAGCTCTTATTTAACCAATATTTTGAATTACCCATTGAAAAGGCATCGACACTTTAAAAGAAAAATTAGGACTTAAAATTTATATTCTTATTCAGTGAGTCAATTATCTTATGAAATTAGTCGATTAACTCATCCCAAAAACAAATTTTTAGATTTAAATTTTAACTTTAGTCAATTAACATGAAATATTAACGGATTAAACGTGTGAACCTCTGTTTCACATTAGTCAATTTTCATTGAATCTTATTCGACTAATCATGCTATTTAATCGATTAACATATCAAATTACTTAATTAATCTTACTTTTCCTTCACTTTATTTTGAAAATCTTCCGAACCCCAGCATCTTAACTTGAGATTGGGATTGGGAAGCTTGCATTGTTGCAATTAAAGTAGATTTAAATATTGCTTTGAAGAAAGGCTTCAGGAACTTTGAAAACTGAGATTTTTCTGTTTCCTTTGATTAACAAAGAAAGAAGCATATCTCAAGGCTAGAAGATTGGGATTAACATACTGAAATGATTAGTAAATAACTTGAAAATTGAATTTAGTAGTTTCCCAGAATCAAAGCAATGTTTACAATAAATTTTACACCAAAATGGACAAAGGGTAGATTCATAGAATTACAGCTCTTACAATATCTAAGCAATTAAAAAACAGCTTGGAATTTGGGGGGAAAGAAAACCAGAGGAAAGGCATCAGTGTCTTTCATTTGAAAGTTGACAGCCTGGGGAGCTTTTCTCTTAGATAATACAGCCTCGCCCTCCTGACCTTCCTATGCTTGACTACTTTGATTTCCTTAATGTTGGGTGAGTAACTGCAATAACAATACAGAAAACATAAATCGGGAATCATGTTTAACAAATTTCAGAAAGGAGTCTTTAGTACGTCCGGCATAATCATCATCCAAATTCAGGAGACTAATTCATCTGAATTACATGAAACATTAAGCTAGGGAATAAACTATTCTAAATTCAGGTTCCAACTTATTACAGATTTCAATATCATGTTGAAAACTGGTGGAACAGATATTGTTTTTCTGTATTCGCAAATTGGCTTGGAATAACACGCAAACCGTGCAACATAAATGTGATAATTCAAACTTTCTTCCTGTGGTCTTCTAATGGTTAATTTTCATACAATATCATGCTCACGTTTGAGCAAAAGATATATTCAAGAAAATTCAACTTCTGTTGTTTCCCAGTGATGAACACATAGAAACAGAAATCACAAGAAGCCTGATGAATTTGTATAACTGCATGACTTCATGGACCATGGACAAAAATGTAAAACGCAAATAATTAACAGTTCAGAGAAATTCTTTAACAAAAAGGAGACAAAACAATAGCAGTTACACATATGAAGAAGATCCTTAAACTAACTAGTACATAGGTGGTTAGTTATATATAATACAAATCAACTAAGACTTTAGCCAAGTAAGTTGGAAAAAAATTTAACTGTATTGTCAAACTCTGTCGCCTCACGGTTAATAGTCAGTCATGCACTCATGATAATCTCACTTTTTAGAAAAGTAACTTGAGGACTTGCTTGATAAAAACAATAAGGTAAAATCATCATAGTGATAGACATGGTATGTATAGCAAGAAAAAGCAAGTTTCCTTTTTTTTTTTTTTTGGATAAATAACAAAAGGTAAGTTTCACATATGACATAGAAGGCCAATCATCTTAATATCAAAAAGAAATCTAAGACTGAGATAGGAATCGATAAGCACACATTACATTAAGGTTTCAATTTTGCAAATTATTCTATGTTTTTATTTATTTTCTTGAGTTTCATAAATTCATGAAGATTATGTACAAATCTAGCTTCTCCAATTTCTCTTTCTCAGATTCAAGATGACACATTAGTTAGTTAATTAGGCAGAATAATTTAACCACCACTATGCTCAACCCAGATGAAGGAAATGGTTATCGTAAGAGATAAAAGAAATACTTACACAGGGAATACAATCTCAACTCCAATGCCAGCAATAATTCTCCGAATTCGGATGGTAGTGTGGATACCAGCATTCTGTTTTGACATGACTATACCTTTGTATACAGACAGCCTGCGTCTATTTTCAGGAACTTCCTGGACATCAACCGCAAGAAGCAAATATAAGAAAAGCAACTATATCACACAAAAGAGATGCAGTAGGAAGAATGAGAAACACGAATTACCAATTTAATCTCAACAATATCACCAGTCCTAAGATCTGGAACTGGCCTCTGCTTCTCCGATTCTTCAATTGCCCTTTTATTCAATATCTACTCAGAAAACAGCACTTGTGTCAGCAAATTAACTAGAGCATTTATCAGTCACACATCTTCAAAAAAAATTTTCAAACAGCTGAGCAAAGTTCAGCCTTTTTATCGAAAAGCTCAACCCAACTCCTCAAATTTTGGAAAAAGGTTCTCTCTTTGTAAACAATTCAACTTCCTGAACTCCTAAACCAACTGAAAAGGAAAGGGAAAATTGCAACTCAAAGGTTTTATTCTTCTTCTCAATTCCAATATAAGGAAATAAATAAATAAAACTATCAACAAAACTTTAGAATGCAAATTACCCCCATTATATCGCCAAGTTTAACCAGGGGTTTTCTTCGCTCCTTGGGTTTCTCTTCAACCTTATCTTCTCCGTCCTCTCCTGCTTCAACTTCCTCTTCAGCTTCTGCTTTCGTTTCTGCTTCTTCAACATCATTTTCACTTGCTTCAGCTTCAACTTCACCTACACCTTCAGGATTAGACTCTGCTCTCACAACAAATTCCCTTCGGGCAAAACAACTAGAACTTGAGCCAACCGGGATTTTCAAATGAAACCCAGAAACTGAAACCTTGGAAGTCGTCAACGGAGAAGGACCACGAGACAGAAATGCAGAGAACCCAAAATTCTTTACTGGATTAAAGGACTGTACTTGGTTTATCGGGATCATATGCAGTGCCTAATCAAACAATTAAATGTAAATTCTTTCTTGAAAATGTAAATTAAAGAAATGTAAGCAAAAAGCAAAAGAGATGGGGTTACCTGAGGAAGAACTTGGGAGGCCATGGTGTTACTACGGAGTCTCAGTTCCGAGACTGTGTCTTATCTGTTTTCGAGAATTGCTGGGGTAAACACTTTGAGATAGGGTTCTGTAACGGGTCGGGTCGTATTATTTTTTACACCGGCTTTTTTCCAACGGTTTATATATATATATGAAATGCTTATATATTTTTAATATTCCATAAAACTTGGTTGTTTTTCTTTTCAGATTTTTGTTTCCTTTATTGATGAAATAAGATTATAAGTACTTTGAGTTAACTCTTTTCACCTGTTTTTAATCATCAAGTTTATATGAAAAAAATCAATCTAAATTTTCTTTTAAAACATTGAAAAAGTTTACATATTTTTGGGTTGGTCCAAACTCTAAAGTTATTATGATAGAGTAGTGTAGAAATAAACCCAAAATGACGAAATCTGATCCAGGTATACCTCGTTCTTTTTTTTTTGTGATTCTGGGAATAAGCTGCTTATCGGTCAATACTGCTGTGTTTCTTCGTGTTTAGCAACGTGGCTATCAGCTAGCCTTTCACAAACCTCTCCCTTGATTGAACCGCGGTAATCCCGTCACTATCTCGATCGCCTACGTGGCACTTGGATACATATGTTTTCGGTTGAAGCTCCAGACAAGTAGCACGTGCATCCAGTTTTGATACAAACTCGTCCCCTTTGTCGCTCTCCCGCCAACCTCGCTCTCCCTCACATCAGTCTCTCTTCTCCCCTAAAAACACCAACTTTTTTTCTCCTTCTCTCTCTGCAAGAACCAGTGAAAAAGTTTTTTTAGTCTGGATCAAGGTTAGCTATCCTATTTAGATCATAAAAGGGTTTGTTCTTGTGAGGTAAAGGTATCGTTTTTTTATGTCCATCAAGTTAGTTGCATTTTGTAAGACGTTTCGCTTTTTAAGGATGTTTGAGGATGGGGTTTTTATGATTATGATGATTATGAAAGATTGGTAACAAAAGGCTACCTTTTTCTATCGGTTTTGGGTGGTTAAATTTGTGGGATTGTTAAAGATGTCAAGGAATTCAGATACAACGAGGAAAACCCCGCCTGGGATTTTGCTTATTAGAAGTATTAGAGGGAAGGATTGGAGCCTAAAATCATATAGATACATGGTTTTGTTGATTACCTTCATAGCATATGCTAGTTATCATGCATCTAGGAAACCTAGTAGCATAGTTAAGAGTGTTTTGTATCCTGACCCCATTAAAGTTTCTGAGGGGAAGCCTTGGCCTGTTGGAAATGTCTTCATCAAGGAAGAATTTGTGAGTTCTGATAGAAACAGGGTGAAACACAAGGGTTGGTATCCTTTTAATGGAACTGATGGTACATCAAAATTGGGTGAAATTGATGTTGCTTTTCTGGCTTGTTACTCTTTCGGAATGTATGTTGCAGGGCATTTAGGTGATACTTTGGATCTTAGGTTGTTCTTGACAACTGGGATGATTGGGAGTGGCATTTTTGTGGCGCTGTTTGGGATGGGATACTTTTGGAATATTCATATCTTTGGGTTTTACCTTGTGATGCAAATGGTTGCTGGGTTGTTTCAAGCTACTGGGTGGCCTTCAGTTGTGGCTGTGATCGGAAATTGGTTTGGGAAAAGGAAGAGGGGTTTGATTATGGGTGTTTGGAATGCGCATACTTCAGTTGGGAATATTAGTGGATCTCTTCTTGCTGCTGCTGTTTTGGACTATGGCTGGGGATGGTCTTTTATTGTCCCAGGAGCATTAATTGCTTCAGCAGGGGTACTAGTTTATTTGTTCCTACCTGCTTATCCAGAGGATATCGGTTTCGCTGGTGCAAATGCTTCAACTCCGAAACTAGGTTCCGTGCCTCATAATGAGGTGGCTCAGATTCAAAAGGGCAATGCAGTCGATATAGAAAAAAGTTCTAGTCTCAAACAGGGGTCAGGGAGCAGGAAAGGTGTTGGACTTTCTGAAGCTTGTTTGATACCAGGGGTGATTCCTTTTGCACTCTGCCTCCTCTTCTCAAAGCTCGTGGCCTACACATTTTTATACTGGTTACCATTTTATCTGAGTCAGACAGGTATTTTTCTTGTTTCCAAGCTTTGGGTATTGTTTGATTGACGAGATGGAAATTGCAACCCGGAGATTAATAGGTATCTATTTTTTTTAAATATCTTCTGATCTTGGTTGATGAATGTGCTTTATTGTAGACTTTGAGTGACTAGATCAAAAGAGATTGCAACTTTTGAAATGATTGAATTTATGCTAGGTTTAAAATGGAATGAAAATCAAGCTAGAATCATGATGAGCTCGAATAAAGTTTCCTTCTTTGAGACCTCAGCACATAGGATTGATTTGGTGTCAAAGTTTGTCTAATTGAACACCCAAAATTTAATCCAGTCAATCTACAGATGTCAAATTGATAAATAGCTATATGTAGGATCTAATTTGTCTGTTATTCTACCCTTTGATGTAGCATATATTGATGCCAAGTTCGACAATTTTAGTTTATCTTTTGACTTTTGTGGGACAAAAGCATTCTAGGGGGCTAGTTTACTTATAATTCATCCTTAAGTATAACTCCTGTGAATTGTAAGTTGGTTTTCTGTTCTTTCTTTTTTACTTATATTAAAATTGGTTGTTTTCGTTGTGATTTCTTTTTTCAGAAAAATAAATAAAAGATACAAAATGCATCAATTGTATATAAAATTGTGCTTATGAAGGTAGTTGAAGTCCTGTCAGCTAACAATTAGGTCTCTCAGTGCATTATATATATATATATATATATTTCACTTATCTATTCTATTTTATTTTCCTGATGCCTATTTGTTGCTGGAGCATGGGATTCTACTAAAGATGCATAACATTGTGCTTAACATTCAGCTTGTAATCCAGCTGCTTTGTGATAGCAGTAAAGATATTGTTCATTTTTTTTTTCTGTGGATTCAGTACCTGGATATGCATAAATTTTGACCAAAGTTGGTTCTTAAGTAGTCAACTGTCTATTCAAACAGATTTATTTCCTGTTTTTCTAGACCTGTGTGAATTTGCTACCTTTAAGAGTCTGAGACTTTTGCATTCTTTGTTATGCAGAAATTGGTGGGGAGTATGTGTCTGTGAAGTCTGCTGGAAATCTCTCTACCTTGTTTGATGTAGGGGGTATTGTTGGGGGGATCCTTGCTGGATACATGTCTGATAAACTTAATGCCCGGGCTACTACAGCAGCCAGCTTCATGTCTGCTGCAATTCCTTCCATGCTCTTATACCGCACATATGGAAATGTTTCTCGTACTATAAACATTTTGCTTATGATGATTGTTGGCTTGTTTGTTAATGGGCCATATGCACTTATCACAACTGCAGTTTCTGCAGACCTTGGTACACACAGTTCTCTCAGAGGGGATTCTCGGGCATTGGCAACAGTGACTGCCATAATTGATGGCACTGGATCAGTTGGCGCTGCACTTGGCCCTCTACTCACTGGGTTTCTCTCAACAAAGGGATGGGATGCAGTTTTTGTAATGCTAATGGTTGGTGCTCTTATTGCAGCACTTCTTTTATCACGTTTGGTCATAGCAGAAATTACTGAGAAAACTCAGAAACCAATTCCATTATCCCATGGACGGCAAGCTTTTGAAGGTAATGTGGTAGAAGTTTTGTTGCACAGATGCATGCATGCGTGATGCATACTGAGTAGTATTAAAAATTTCTTTGAAATTAAATGTAGCGACCTGCTTTTTAATAGTATTTGAGGGTGAAATGCTGTCCACTAAATTGGAACAGTCATAGTAACGGAAGCCGTAGGAATTAAAATATATTTTGTGACTTCCAAGACTACCAGGTAGATGATAAAGAAACTTAAACTTTTTCAATGTGTTATTTGTGAGGCTCCAAGCTTTCCGATAGATAATTCTTGTGTGTTATATGTGGAATTTCGATTTTGAAAGATAATATGTTGGAAAAGTTTACCTTTAATTGTTTCAAAGTCTTACTTTTCATGCTAGAGGTCCCATGTTTGCTTCAATCAAGTCACATTCCTATCCTTTGCATGTGTGAAAAGTCTTCCAACATGGTATCATTTTGGACTTGTCTGATCTCTACCTTTTCCTTGCAGCTACAGGATCCCAACCTCTTTTAAGCAATCAAAGGTGATAACCAGGTACGGTGTCAAGGAGGTATAATAATTAAGGGAGTTTAGAACACATTTTAGAGATAGATAGAAGTGCTACAAATAATTGTCTGAGTTGACAGACATGAAGCATATGTATTTTGCTAAATTTTGATGGCAACGCTGCAGCTTATCTCCAGCTAGTCTGATTTTTGTAATATATTTACACTGATAGCAATATGTAACATTAGTTTGATTTATTGTCTCTTGTTTCAGTTATTCTCCTAGGAACAATGTCCTAGCTCCCTCTTTTAACTGATCTAATAAAAGTAAGTGGAGCAGCCGGGCCAAGTTGTGCCAATGACTATTAAGGTGGGTGGATCTCATTCTTCTCGTTAACCTCTGACAATTCAAAACTATCGGACTTGGCAGCATTAATGTTGCGATCACCCACCGGCCACCTGTTGAATTTTTGTCTCAAATATTTATATTTATGAACAACATGTGAATGTTCATTTGGTTCATCAGCCTCTCATGTCAGAAAAATGTTCTCCAAGAAACTAGGCTCTTCCACTGCCCCCCTCTCTAAGTCGAATAAGAAGTAAACTTAGAAACCAGGTTGACTAGTGCTAATGACTGTTTCTGAAGCTGAAGATCGTTTTTAAGTTAGCTGTTTTAATCCAAAGCTATCTAACTTGGCGGCCTTGATGCTGTTAGGTTTCTGCTAAGCCTACTTTAGCATTATTGTTGGATTGTCGGTTCGAATTCAATGGTTAGTTCTTAGTTTCAAGGGAATTTCTGTTGTAACGCATATGTGCTCGTGTTTTCTTTGTCAATTTTTAGCATTAGAAGGGAACTCAAAGTCAAGTCTGTAGAGATGATGCCTTCACTTATGCTTTAATAACTTTAAATGGCTTCTCCTGTAGCAGGGGGTCCCTTACGTACTGAAGGATATAATTGCCTTGATAGAGATGTTGATTAACACTTGAAATTGCAATTAATGTATTTGGAGATGTCCTGCTCTCTCAATGAAACCAACTAACGGCCCTTGGGTTCCTCTCTGTTACTTACCCCTACCCCTTGTGTGTATCTGTTGAATCTGTCCTCAGTGGAATGGTTTCTGTTCTTTCCAGTTCGAGGAAAGATTTTCCCCATGTTCCTTGTTGCTGCAAATCATTTTGTTCGGATCAGGATACAAGTTCTAATGATATGTCGTTATGGTTTTGAGATTCAAACTCCAAGCTTACAATTCAGACAAATGTCTTTAGTACTAAATTGTTCATACGTAACGAGGGAACTATCACATATCTGAGTGTTTCTCCAATTTCTTTTTGTTCCCAAGTTGCTTGAAAGGAAAGGGGAAAAAGATTTTTATGATGAAATACAGTGACTAACACGTTGGCACACCAGCTTCCAAAGGCATGGCTGGCTCCTTTTCACTTGAATTTGTAATTTGTAATAAAAAAAATGTGTCCTTTTTGACAGCCCCAAAAGCAGACATTACCATCAATCGCCATTGTAGTTGCTGGAATTGAGGACCCCTTTCTCCTTCCTGGTTGTCACACCAGCTCTTTCTTCTTTCTAACCATATAATTTTTAAAAATTCTCATATTTCTTTTTCAACAGGTTTAAGACCATAACCGATTTCCATTAGAATTATGCTGTCCCTTCGTCTCACACGCAGACATCTGCCATCTTTTCAATTGTTCGTACTGTTCAAGAAATTCTTGATCTCTCACCACGTCCATATGTAAGAGAACTATTTGATTCTTTAGTGTTAAACTATGTGTGTTCTTTGTTAAAGTAATAATGTTACTCTTACATCTTCAAACTATGTATATTGCCTTTGATTCTTAGGTTTGATTTAAGATACAGCCAACCAGAAATGAGCCAACAAATTGGAGGTCCTCTCCATGGAAGCACATCTGGCTTCGGGTCCCGCATTAATTTAGGCTTAGCAAGGTGGAAAAAATGGAACCAGGGTCCGGGTCATCGTGGAGGACCACCGGGTATTTCGTGTGCCAACATCTTGATTATTCATGTCATGGGCTCATGGCTTGTGTGGTTTGGAACCCGAGGGAGAAGAAAGTCTTGTCAATAAAAAGGGTTTACATTAGGATTGAAATTTGAAAGAGAAAAAGCCTCAGGTACTTCTTTCTAAGAACTGCACAAACGGTGAAAAGAATACTAGTTTTTAATGTTGTTTTCCCCTCGAACTTACATATCTTGATGCATTTTCTGATTACAAATTGCCAAAATGTAACCTGAGCAGGGTGGGTTTTTTTTCTTTTCCATGAACATCTTGACCATAGTTGGACATAAATAGGCTGTTTGCCACCATTATGTTCTGTATTTCAGAGAACGACCTTGGCTCGATTTCTAACAGCTCGCAATCCATTTTGTCACCGACCAAACAAGCAACATTGAAAACATGTCAAATCTGCGTAACCTGCACCTTTTCCAAGAATTTCTATCTGTGCAGTTGTACGCAGAGCACTTAATGAGTACTATTACTGCTGATGTAAGGACGATGATCACAAATCTAAATTTTTTGACTCCCATCGAGAGAATCATTCAACCTTATGTAAGGTACTAAACCCAATTCATCTTGCAATTCAGCATGAATCTAATCAGATCGAGAAGAAAAGCACAAAAACATCAAAATTTCTTGCTAGCTGATACAAAGTCTTGGGTTTTTCTCAAGATGATTTTTCAATATCTTGCTGCTCTTGTCATTTTGATTCTCGTGAATAAGTCAGCTGTCACAAATTTTGGGTTGGTGGGACAAACAAAACGATACCTGCAAAGCATGAATGCCACTATGGTCATTGGTCCCTGCCAGGATCCTATGGTGGGAGTGCAAGCTAAGCCCCAATTTACCAATATTTAGCACTTGAAAAAGAAACTACTCATTCTCTGCCTTTTTGTCAATATCAACCCAGGAAAAAAAAAAAAAAAAAGGGAAACAGGGTCTCATACTTTGGTTTTTGGCCTAAGGACTGTAAAGCAGAGTGACAATTGTACCGAATCAAATGCATTATTTCATGTTGTTGACGTGTATTTACTAACTGCTTTAAGCATCAAAGCTTTGTGCTATTTAGATGGAAGGCTTTTCTTTTCAAATGAAATCATAGCAATCGTTCCCATGTCACCTGATTAATTTTAACTTTAAGCTCTCCTGTTTTCTGTATAAATATTCCTAAAAAGGTAAAGCCACTTGATGGCTTCCACATCATGGAATAAACAATTTGTGACCTTAGTTTAGAATAAACAGGAAATTTAAATTAACAAATGTGTGTTGGATTTAACTTATCTTGTGACAATAACAGGAAAAAGAAAATATCCTCTTCATCCTGTGCATGGCCTGTCCTGAGCAGGAAGTGCTCGACCACAAAAAACACACATTCCTTTGGGACACGCGTCGATTCTTGTGGCCAGTAGGATGAATTGTCCGTGTACTTATCCCTTGAAATGATTCTTCAGAACTTTCAATCTCCTTGCCTCTATATATCATCCTCAGTACCTCTCCTTCTCCCCATACCTCACACAACTCATCTTAGGCCTCAGCTTCCTGCTATCTTAACCTTCTCCACCTTTCTTTGCCTTTTGCTTCGAGACGCGCACACATACGTATATGTTAGCATGGCTCGTTCACGTGCCATGCTCGCGCTGACTTTGGTGCTGGCTCTGATATCATGTTCAGTAGCTCAAAGTCCATCAGCAGCACCAACAATGCCACCGAGTTCAAGCACCGCACCCCCTACTGGTGGTACTCCCCCTACAGCATCCACCCCACCACCCACCTCCATGACACCTCCCCCTACAGCATCCACCCCACCACCCACCTCCACGACACCTCCCCCAGCTATGACTCCAACTTCCGCACCCCCACCGGCCACGTCCAGCCCTCCTTCCATGACTCCAACAAGCCCAATGGCCCCTAGCCCATCATCAACTCCAATGGCCCCGAGCCCATCATCTACCCCTATGGCACCAAGCCCATCAATAAGCTCGTCACCTGCACCGTCCATAGCTTCTCCTCCTGGACCAGCGGGAGCCGATAATCCAGCAGCATCAGGACCTTCTCCCTCTACTGCTCCGCCTCCTTCCGTTACGGCTTCGCCAAGCTTTGCTGCTTCTACACGTGAATACAGCATGTCCTTGTTAGCATTGCTCGGAGGAGTTGCACTCTTTGTTTAGGACACAGTTTTTTTCCAAAATTTTTAATCTTTTTTCTTTTGTTTATTTTATGTAGATCAAGCTGTTCACTGTGTATTCTTTTTTTTTTTTGGTTACATTCTCTCTCTCTGGTTGATTCTTGGAGCTGCATTTGTGATTTGCGAGGTGCCTTTATTTTTGAAGATTTACATTGAATGTTACAGCTCTTTTGTAGCATTTTGACTTAGCCTAATAAAGAGAGACTTTGTGATTCTTGTTTTGCGTTACTCTAATAAGTCTTAATTATTTTCTTTTCTTTGTGATTCTGGATATTGTTTTGCTTAGACTTTACCCTAAAAGAAAAGAAAAATCGAATATTAGACTATCCATCTTGATTTTTGATAAAGAAAATGGACAAAATAAGGGGAAAAAAAACTGAAATGGCAGGTTAATTTTATGGCCATTCAATCAAGTTATTTTCATTGTTTAGGCAAAAGTCAGATACGGAGACTTTTTTCCCTTGCCAGTTTAGACTTAGAGGATGAGATGGAAAAAACATTTGATTACCACTGAACTATGTGTTGATTCACAAAGTTCAAATGATTATATTCTAATCCATTATGAATTTACTCAGTCCATTACAATTCTAATGCGCTTCTTAAAATGCCTAAAAGAAGCCATATACAAACACACACACACACAAATTAAGAAAGTACATATCCCTGTCTATGCATTTAAAGCCCAAATGTCTTCTCTCTTTGCTAAAAAGTTAGATGAGAATGGGTTGGTTGAGGGGTAGATGGAGAAAGATGAAGAGGTGCACATTGGTGGTGGTGAATGGTCATGGAAAAGGTTAGGTGCTAGCTGTTAAGTTTAGACTTGTGTGGAGGGAGAGGAAGTGTAATTAAACTTTTTGGAAAGGGGCAGGAGTTTGCCTTTGGAGACTCTTTTGTGTTTGTGGGAGAAATTGGTATATGCTCTGACCTATGAGTGCTAAAACAGGAGAGAATGGGCCTTTTTTCTCCATTGGTGCAAAAGCACAAGGGGGACAGAGAGAGAGAGAGAGAAAGAGTCCTGAGGGAGCTTGCCATGGATGCATGATTGGCTGTTGTGGGCCTAAACCTCAAAGGACAAATCAATTCGAGTATGAAAGTGATGTGCACATGGGGTGCTAGTGCTTGCCACCACGAACAAGTTCAAGGAAATTAACTATCAAGTTGCAAGTTAAAATCAGATTCTTTTTTTTTTTTTAAAAAAAAGAAAATTTAAGATCAAATCTTTGGTCTCTAAATTCTTTCAAATCTTTACCTACGTGCATACATAATTATTTCTTTATTGGTTTGGGCTTATATAATAAGGGTCAACTCTTTTTTCTTTTTATTGCATGAAACTTCCTAACTATTTCTTAAAAATAAAAAAATACAAATAAATGATCAATTTTTTTTTCATATCAAAATATTGCATGAAGTTCATGTTATTATGTAGTTTGATGGAAGAAATTTATTTATTTTTGAGAGGCATTAATGAAAAATTTTCCTGTTAAAATGACTGGCATGCACAGGTTAAATTATATAAACAAATAATAGGAATTTAGTTAAGAAAACATAAAAAAAAAAAAAGAAAAAGAAAAAACAACATTGGATACCTTTTCAAAAGAGGTTGTATAAATAATGGGTAAACACTAGGAAGAAGCACTGCACTAAAAAACATCTTAGCTTGTCTATCTTCTTTCTCTGTCTTGTCTTTCTCCCATGAAGACATGACAAGCACAAAGAATAAAAGGCCATACCAAGACTTGCTCTCCTTCCAACCTAGTCCAGTTTATCTTTCACGTGAGCCACACAAATTTACCGCTTATTAACCTAGTCCAGTCATGAACATGAGTAAGAATGTTTGATGTTGGGTTAAAAACAATAATTAGAAAACAAGAAAGAAAACAGACACATTGGGGTTCTGATTAGGCATAGGGTGGGCCACCTGTTGGGCTTAGAGTCTAAGCCCTCTAATCATCTGATATTGACCAAAGACTAAAAGCAGTGTCAGAGATTGGCCCACCAAAGCATTAGAATGGGCCCATAATTTATTGCTCTGGGCCTGCTCGGGGTCGATCAAATTGACAACAAGGAATACTGCTACCATATTTTTGAAAGAGAGAAAGAAGGATGAGCTGTTTCAACTTTGAAGCTTTTTGGAGTCTTTTTTGGGACCGACTGGTCGTCCAGTGTCTTTAGTCTGGAAGTAGTATTGTGTGGAAAAGCATGTTTCAATGGTGTAATGGAGGTTTTCTTAAACTTTGTGACATTGCTCTGGTGGGTTGGTCGTCTAGGCGAAATGATCAAGTTTAAACTAGCTTCTTGACTCATTGAGCTTGGGATGAGATTGATTAAAAGCAAAGTCATGCTCATGGAGAATAGCTAAGCAAAGCTTGAGCAAAGAAAACTCAGTTTCGTACATATGCAGGTAAAAATTGCACAGTATCACATGCATTGAATGTAACTGTTTATCACATTGGCAATACTTAAAAAACAAAAGGGACAAGCCTGTATAGATCATAAACAACGATCAAGAAATTAAATCAAACCAAAAATGGATAGATTCATGATCAGTTAGCAAAACTGCAGAAACTTGCACATCAAGGGGGGGAAAAAACCTGCCTTGGAAGATTCATTGGCGTATTAGTTTCAGTGTCTCTCAATCTGTTCGGTACAATCATGTGTAAGGTCATTTACTTTGATATCCTCTTCCATTGGATCATAATCGATGATAGTTAACAACACTTCTGCATTATCAGGTTGGAAAGGCTCGGCAGAATTCAAAATCCTGTTGGAAAGGTTATCAATAAGAACTTTGGTATGGCACTTGAATGGTCTTTACTCTACATATCATACTTCTTGTCATCATCTATTTTTCCTTAGTTTTCTTCGGCAATGGAAACATTCTGAACATGGAGATTTAATTTTACTCGAGTAACTGGCTTGGAGCTTGCTTGGTGGTATTTTCAGGTCTTCTATTAGTATCTGATGAAGCTTCTGATTCTCCTCCATAAGTTCCTCAATGATTCGCTGATGTTTCAACACCTTAATGAATAGAAGTTTCAGTACAATCTAACACAATCCTAAATAAAAGGAGGAGGAATGCGAAATGGATGAGACCTTGTATGAATCAAATGTATGTCGAAAACATTGCAACGTCAATCATGAAATTTTACATCTAATTACCATTGCGCTCTTCCAATTTTTATGTGGTTTTCCACTTAATGATCAACAATCTTCTTGGCAACAAGATCAGTAAAACAAAATGGGTACAGATCAGGTGAAAAAACTAGTGAGTAAGGAGCATTACCAGTTGAAGCAAGTTGTTTTCAGAACGCAAGCGCCCAACCTACAAAACAACCCAACTCAAGTGCATTATTGCTGCTGCCTACTGCTACCACTGATAACCAAAATCAGAACAATTGCAACTATTTGTTGCGAGTTGAAGCATGTTCTTTTCATAGCTTCCTGTTCCCAGCTACTCCTTCAATTGCTGGAGGGAAATAATGTTTCTCTCACAACCATTAAGTGTATAAAATGAGCTGGTTTTTTAACCTCATATTGAACAAATTTAACCCCATAGACCTCCCATAAGATTTTCTAAAATTAACATTTCATAGTCAGATTCAAATGCAGGAATGAGGATAAGAAATAGCAAAATCCTCAAGTGATGAATTGCAAAGAGAAATGCACAAGAACAAGGGTATCTTTGCATACCAGTTCGTTTAGGCTAGTTTTGTCTTCCTTCAAAACTGGATTTTGCAAAAAACTACTAAGAACCTTTTCTGTTCGACTTCCATAAGAGGTCTCAGTTGGATATTTTGATGAAAGTTTTTCATAAGCTGAATCTCTGCCCACATTTGCAGGTCCAGGCAAGCCTTGAGATGTGGGATCTGGTAGCTTTGTAACCATTTGCTTCATGTTTCCAAGTGGGCTTTGGATATAGGGTTCATTTCTCGTGGTCAAACTACTTTGAAAGGATACAGGAAAAGAACCTTCACTGAAGGGCAATTTGGGAGCCATTCCAAACTTCATCATCAATTTTGTCATCGCTTCCTAGAAATTTTAGATTACAAATTTAGACAAAATTAAAGCAAACCACAATAGGCAAATTAGACGATGCTATAAGAAATAAACGTACTATAACACAACATTGAATTTGACGCACCACCCCTGGCTTCACCGCAAGTCCTGCAATGAAAACAACTTTAGCTGTCAAAAATGATATTTTTAGTTCATATCATTGACAGAGCATTAATTTACAAGATTATTTTTTATGCAGCATGAGGATAAAGATATCAATGTCAGTTAAGGTATAAAAGATATAAGCACAGCAGGCTTGATGGGGTTACTCCTTACGCGGATGCTTAGAATTTCAAAAGAAGAGGAAAGCATGAACAGATTTTCATGTTGTTAGAAAAGACATATGTCTCATGTTGCTAGAATCCCTACCACAGAAATCAGCTATTTTGCTATGATCATATAAGAAAGTGCTGAAACTAAGCAGTCAACAAGCAAACCATAAAGTATCTGGTCTTGTATGTGGATCAGCAGTGGCTGATCACATAACACTTTTGTACACAGCATAAAATCAAGTAACTAATAAGGGAATCATGAGAAAAAAATCTGTAATTTCTCTAGTCTTGAAAAAATTAGGCACACACAATGTCACCTCATGGTATCTTTTTGCAAGGTCCAATAACAGTCAGACTACACAAGGAATTTATAAGATATCACATCTTAATACAAGTGCATTTATATCATAATACTTTCTTTTCAACAATGTTGCATACCAACACCAAAACCATGGCCAAGACCAACTCCACATCCAATGCCTGCTTCTATGTTCTTCGCTCCCAACTTCCTTAACTGAAACATGAGAAAATACAAGAAGCAGATTGTGAAATATCAAACATCCAAAAGTAAAAAACAAAAGGTGTCATAAAAATTCAGAAAGTTGTATATTTGACTTACAGCACCATTGACATGTCTGCTAACACCAGAAAACGCATCAGTTGCACCTCTAGTTGCACTCATAACTTGGCCAAGCATAGGTATTGCACCTGGTATATAGCATAAGCTAAGTTTCACCGGTTAACAAAATATCCTTGAAAGAATGTACAAACAATCAGAAACAGCAGCAAAACTCACATCAGCTAACAACAATATAATGTACTTCATCATAAGAGATATTCATCAATCATAAAAGTTTTGCCCTAACCCATTCATTTCTCATTCCAGATACAATTATTTAATGTAATAATATTGATAACTTTAAACAGCAATTACAGACTTAGTATGATATCTAAAGGCGTTGATTTACAGAACAGCCACACAGGACATATGATCAAAGAATATAAAGAAGCATGCATTGGATAAAGAGGATAAAACAAAAGCATCTAAGAGTTTGCAAGAGGATTATAATTTAACAAATTTAATGTCAAAAAATGATAACTCTTTAATAGTATGCTCTCCCTATCAACATTCCACAGTCAATGATTGTTAATAGATGATATGGCCACCCCAAACAAGGCAGAATTGGTTCACTGTAGGCAACTTTAAGATTTTATTATTGAATTACAATCTCATTTAATATTCCAAATTCCCATTATATTGTGCAAAACACCATCATATTGCATAAAGATGTAGAAAAACATCATCCAAGCCAAACCTTGAAGGGGGAGTCATTACCAATTACCTGGTACATGATTAAATCAAGAAATTACACTGTACTCTTGATTGAACTCAAATAATTTCTTAATGTTTTCATCTTGCAATTAACTTGAGTGAAAAGCAATCAGATTTCCACTAAGGAGCCGACAACCAAAAGCCACTCAAGAGATTGAGGCTTATTAAGCTAAGTCAGGATAGTACTGATCTAGTAACTCCAAAAATATGACAGAGTGACAGCAAATATATAGAACACAAACTGAAAGTAGTTGTTCTTAATCAGGACTTAGAATAACAAATGGTTAAGCTAAACCACACTCTTGACGACTGAAAAAAGCTCAAACCTTAACAAACTAAATCAATTAACCCGTCATTTCAAATACTGTAAACATCAAAATGGAAAGCTACTATTCATTCCACTTACCCAAATTTTCCCACAACAAAACATAACCTATATGTTTAATAAAACAAATGAAAAGAAAGTGATACCAGAAGTGATACATACATGGTTTCTTAGGAAGCCAATTGGAATAAATATCATCATTCTTGGGAATAAACAAACCACCCCAATTCATCTTCACAATTGAAAGACAAGATTTTTACACTGATTGAATAAAGCATACGCAAAGAGCGAGTATGATAATGAGCAGTACCTAGATTTATAGGGCGACCCACACCTATACCAATACCACAGCCAATGCCAAAGCCAGTAAATACTTGACCCACTTTCAAAGTAAATGGATTCTCCATTCTGATTCCTTCAAAGCCTTTTCTTTGATTCGTTACCTCTATTTTATCGTTACTGTTACTGATACTACTCTCCATTCTTCAACAAGTATCTATTCCCCTTCCTGCAAAATCCCAAGGAAAACTCTTTCATATGCGTATCTCTTTCATGTTCTTTTCTCTTCGGAGAAGCCAAGAATTCTGCCTATGTTACTCCTTCCTGTCTCTCTGCAACTAAAACATATACACTATGGGTAGATATCGTCTGTTGACAGAAACATGTTTCTTTGTTATGTTTGGTTTAATCAGACCTTGCCACGTCAATAAACGTAAGTACATTTAGGTTGGGAAATGGTTGGATTTACATAAATACCCATATGTAGAATGGAAATTGAAAGTGCGGGCACTTCTACCGTAAGTAAGCTGTAGACGAAGACGAACTGGGAAAATTTGCTATGGGTCGAGCTGGATTGGGTCCTTTCATTATATTTGGGCTCAAGGCTTACTAATTTTAAGCAAGGGATAGGCCTCTTTTATCAAGTAAATTGTTTGAACCCAAACCCAATTATATTTCATTTTTTTGAGCTATTTATAAGATTAAAAAAATTTGTTTTCAAATCTTGATAATAAAAAATAAATAGAGGAATGAACAAGAAAATAATGTTTTTTGAAAAAAAAATATGAATGTGTTGAAATTTCTAAGTTGGTATTAGAAAATTAAACTGAGATCATTTTATACAAAAAATTTTATTTTTTATTAAATATCGTCATTCGAAAGGGTATACATGAGTTTTACACATATTTTATGTTTTGGAGCAATTTTCAACCATGGGGTTTTTTTAAAAAAAATATTAAGGCAATTAAATTGATTATAACAATAATTATTTGATTAATTTTAGTAAACTTTGAAGGAGTGCACGTTCACATATATTAGGGTATAGCAAGTAACAAGGGCAATCGTCCTTATTCTCTCCCTTCCCCAAATCTCAATTGCATTTGACTATTTAACTATTTGTCCAGAATTCTATATAATAGAGGCATAAGCTGTAAATTTTTCTCAGTTCTTTTCTCATCAGATTCATTTCCAACTTCCAAGTAAAGAACTGAGAAAAATATCGGCATAAGCGAAGCCACTTTGTTTGGACAAATCTGTCATTAAAACGAAATGAATCGGATGAGCTGAATTCTTCAAAATATTTGCATGCAATGATTTTTAAAAGAATAAGGGAATAATTAAAAAGTTATTATGGCAAGATTACATTTGATGCATGCTAATATAAAGTAAATATTATTTGCTTATTTTGAAAATTATTTAAATAAAAGTCATTTGCAATTCAAGCCCAGGGATAATCCCTTTTCAGAACTTCTCATTAGGAATTGTGACAAAGATATTCACTCTGTTTGCATCCTCCTGAAGCGAAGGAATTACGACGACGACCCCACCCAAAATGGATGTAAACCAGTAGGAAACATGAGCGGGTTTGTTCCCTTGTCGGAAAGTAACTTCATTTGCCCCAAAATCATCCCATTTTGCGTAAGTGAAGTCCTTGTTGAGGTTCAGCTGTGGCTTCGGTGTCCCATGTTTTGAGCAGCTTTCCACCTTGATGGCTTCAAACGATTCATTCACAAACAAAGAAAACTCTGCACCCATTTCACTTCCGAGATTGTGCTCTGCCTCCTCAAGGCAGGCTAAGGCGGCTTTTCTGCACCAGTCACTCTCAAGACTCCCACTTTCAGCATTAATCTTGAAGCTCATAGTTTTGCCAGAGTTTTTGCTTGAACTTGAGCTGATTATGTTGGGGGAGGAGGTGGTGGTGTTCTTGAGACCAGGGAGGTAGAATAGGGGTAGCTTTCGTTCATTATTCTTGTTGACAATGTTGTTGTGAATATCTGCCCATGTCTTGAGGAACTCTGTCCCTAACATAAGGTCTGCTAGAAGAATGCTGCAGCTGATTCCAATTGAGTATCCACCACACTGGAAATTGGTCACCTGTAAAACATGAAGAGCTGATCGTAATTCTGCTCGAAATCAAGTTTCTTATCCCAAGAGCTTTTCTAATATAGCTAATGACCTGCTAATGTCAGTACAATATTACCTGAACATAAAACAATGGGGAGAACTGCGGGCTTTCCTCATCAATATCCTTCCAGAATACAAGCTGAGCTTCTGCCTCTTCCCGTCGCTTCAAATCAAGAAACTGTGACAGATTCATCTGAATTCTTGCCTCAATGAGTCTAATGCCGCAATCATTGGAAACGATCTCCAAGTCTCCATCATTCTGCTCCCCTTTTCGGAGACGTCCGCAAATCATTGGTTGCTCCAACAAAGCTCTCCCAAGTGTCTCCTTAATCCACCCAGCAACTAGCCAGCCAGAATCTTCCTCATTTTCCTTTCTGTAGTATTGGACTACGTTCAGACACCGCTGGAAAACCCCTGGATCAACAACCTCCCCTGCCAACACTTGTCGGGTCTGTCGTGGATCCGTTATCCTTATGGGAGTTACAGTCATAATACCTTCAATGGATAATTTGGAAACAAAGCTATCGGTTTGCTTTGCCATTTTTGGGAAGCTTGTGAGCAGAACAGGTTACATCTCCGCTAATTGCTATGGTACTTATAGAAACATGTCCAGCACAAAACAGCTGAGCTCCCAAAAAAAAGAAAGAGAACAGTCTAAAGTACTAAAATGCCATTGCATAATTGCAGTCTGAACATGCGATTTAGTATTATAAATTACAAAAGAGCTTAGTTTTTATTTTTTATTTTTTTATTTTATTTAAAAAAAGAAAGAAAAAGTGTTGGCTTGATTAATGAATTTTAGTAGAGGCTGGCTTGCTGGTACACCTAATGTGCCAGGATAATTCGTAAAGGGAAAGGAAGATGTCTTATTCTGTAAAAGATTTGGTAATCAGACAAAATCTAATCTAAACTTGCATCACTTAATATCATTTTTCTTTCCTTTTAAAGACATTAAAAAATTCCACGGCAATACCCTTCTGAAGCACATGCAATGGCAAAAAAGCCAACTTTCCCAAGCTCATTGCTAAGCATGCAGTTGATCATTACTGTTAATTTGAGTTCAATGCTGGCACAGGGAAATCCATTCTTCGTGTCTTTTTCCATTTTCTTGGTCTACTAGAGTCTCTTCAGACAAGCAAAAGCGAAATCAATACAAATCTGCTAAATTGAATTCAGACCAAATCAGTTCAACCAATTGTCAGTTAGTACAAAATCCATTAAACGAAAAAGCCCGAAAGCAAAAGTTTTTTGCAGAATGAAGGGTGTGCATATATGTGCAGTAACTTGTAATGGCCATGGCCAGATGTCAGTCTCGGCCCACAGCGCGTTACCAGACAATATTGCATTTCAATGATCGGTTGGTAGGTTCATTTACCAAGTTTTGGAAGCTCTTGTAAAAACATTGGCCGAATTTCCTTAAAGCATGCAGCGTCACTTAAAAAGATTTTTGTCTTTTACTTTAAGTTCGTTAAACGGCCACCAATATCCAATAAATATGGAGGCAAGAATCAACATGGTGTTATTCATGTACCGTACACACATTGAGTTTTCTTTTTCACTTGTTCCAAGCTCGTCAGCAATTTAAATTGCACAAAGAAAAAGTTACCAAATAAACAACTGTAATATTTAATTCAGTTTTTGGCTTAACTTTTTTAATCTGCCAAATTTGGGGTTTGAATTATAAACTATCACAAGTTAAGTTTATAATTTTTTTTTTTTTTATAAGCCTTTCAATGATTCATTAAGTAAGTGGGGGTTACTTTAATTGCAAACCTCCATAGCTGAAAAAAAACTCTGGGTATCTTAGCCCTGTCATCAGATTCATATTGCACGTACAAAAATTTGGCCAAAGGAACCGAAAGGTGCTACCCTTCCTAAGGATAAGTTAAGTTTATAATTAATGTAGTGGTTTCTTTTGAGATGAGGATTCATCATCATAGCCGCAGCTCCCAGAGTTTGAATTTCTATATATGTAAAGGGCTTTTCTGGCAAATAAAGGACTTATAAAAACAGCTCAAGTTTGTTGAGATTTTAATATGGAGCCTCAAGCAGTTCTTGCAGGTGAAAACGAGCAATGAACGAGACGAGTCAAGATGTTATCATTAATTGCTCTAACACAACTGCATGTGCAGCTCATAAATGTCGTTAGAAATCAAATATTATGCAGTTGTTTCCCATTCCATAAGGACATGCCAAAATGCTCTCTGCTTGGGTTGCTGAGAAGTAGTAGCTTTTAATTTTTTAAGCTAACAACTCGATGTTGGACCATCTTGAATATGCAAGGGACCTGGTAACTGAGGTGAGGTGTTTTTTCCTGGTGCTTGTTGGTGACACTGGAAAGCCTGCGATAAGTTTGTTTTTAAGGACAAAACCACCCATGCATCGAGCAAGTTGATTTGGCATTTGACATATGTTCTGTAAATTCATGGAAACCTTCACTTTGGTAAGGTGGATTCAACCTCCTCCGGGGCCATTTCCCAGTTGAATCATGTACATGGAGCTAGCAAGCGAAGGGAGCCATGGGAGTGCGGGAGGCATTGTAAGGGGTGAAATTGGGATTTGCTCGTAGCTGGCTTTCATGTTAAATAAATTAATGTGGGAACTGACTGATTTCATGGAAAATCAACTTGCCTCATTAATTAGCAGTTTGGGGTTAGGCAATTAGGTAGAGGTAAGCAAATTGGTGGATTAGGTGGCTTGGTCTATTATACATAAGGATCAAACGGATCAATTATTTTTAAAAAACCGATCAAAATTGACGAAATATAAAAAAAGGCCAAACCAACTAAATATAAATTTGGTTTAATTGGTCCGGTTTTAGACCAATGGATCAAAATTTTATCACTTTTTTTTTATAAATTATAATATTAAAACTTATAAACTTCATCCATAATTATATATATATGAAATTAATGATATAACTTATATGTTATAATGTTTTATATCAAAGTTTATATAAATAGTAATTAATTATAAATAATATGTTATAAAATCTAAGGTGATAGTTAATAAACTTATTAAGTGTAATAATATAAATAACGTTTATTATAAGTTATAGTAATGCTTATGTATAAATTAAATACATGTATATTAATATATTATTTTATTATATATATAATTAATGATACAAATTATATGTTGAAATGTTTATATCAAAGTTTGTATAAATAATAACTAATTATAAACAATATTTTATAAAATCTAATGAGATAACTAATACAATTATTAAGTGTAATCATATAAATAAAATCTATTATAAGTTATAGTAATGCTTATGTATAAATTAATTATATGTATATATAATATCTGATTTTATTATATATATATATATATATTTGAAATTAATGACATAACTTATATGTTATAATGTTTTATATCAAAATTTGTATAAATAATAATTAATTATAAACAATATATTATAAAATCTAAGGTGATAACTAATAAAGTTATTAAATGTAATAATATAAATAAAGCTTATTATAAATTATAGTAATGTTTATGTATAAATTAAATATATGTATATATAATATATTTATACAATTATATATATTTATAATATTTTATATTACGAAACATTACTAAAGTGTAATAATTATAACATATTAATGTATATGAAATTTACCATCATATATTATAATATTAATATATAAGTTATATCATTTAAAATATATAACTTGTAATTTTATATTAATACAAATGCATAAATAAATATATATAACTAATATTAAATTGCTATGATTATGATTTGTATATGTACATATAATACTCTAATATATTTTAAATATATTATTAATTAAGTTTACTATCAATTCTTCTTAATATATATATATATATATTATATATAAATATATAAAAAACTAGTTTGGTTTTTTTGGTGAATTGGTTTAAAAATTTTAAAATCGAGAACTGACCAAAAAATCAATTGGGCCAAACATTTTGGATCAATTAATTCAATGAATCAATTAAACTGAACCGTTTTACCCAAATCGTATTTAATTTAGGTGGGTAATTGGTCTGGATTAGTTTTGCTTATCCTTAAAATTAAGTCGTGGGTAGAGATGAGCTTAGTCTAAAAAATGTTGTTTGCGTCTCTTAATGAGGTAAATGGAAAGAAAGTCATATGCCTTTTCGATTTTACATGGTTTCATATTACAACGACTACCTGAATAGAGAGATCGAGATCTATGGAGTTGTCATGTGTGCGATATCTGCATGATAGAAAGTAATAGAAATACTTCAACTAACCCTTTCAGCCATTTAATTTATGTGATTGCCTAAATAGAGAGATCGAGATCTATGAAGTTGTCATGTGTGTGATATCTACATGACGGAAAGTAATAGAAATAGTTCAACCAAACATTTCAGCCATTTAAGTTACATTTTATTCACAAAATAGATAAGAATGGAATAAAATAGTTATTATATATAAATAGAATGAGATATAAATAAAATAAAATAGTTATTACGTAATTTGATACGACGAATGGAAACAAGAATAATTATTATGACTTATTGTCATATTTGATTGGTAAAAATAATTTTGAAACAAGAAAAAAATAAAAAATAAAAACATAAAATTTTTTATTATATATATGTATCTATAATTATTTATTTATATTCTACTTTTAAATATTAATAATTTATAATTTAATTAATTATTTAAATATTAATATGGTTAAATATTAATATTTTATTATAATTTAATCATATGTTTTTAAATACTAATATTTTATTTATAATTTAATATTATCATGAATAAAAATTATTAATTTTAATTAATTTCCAAATTTAAAACACTAATTTTTATAATATGCAATTAAAAACTAAAACTTTTTATTATAATAATATTTATTTTTTAAAACAACAAAAATACCCTTTATATAATTTAGTAAAATTGATACCAAAAGACAAATATAAGCAAAATTTTTTAATTATTTAATTTTTATTTTCATTAAAATTTTAAAACTTTAAAATTTAATAATTTATTATTAAAATATTATTATAATTTTTAAATTTTTTCTCTATTTTCATTTTTTATTTATACTCATTAAAAATTTAATATATTAATATTTTAATAAGATAAACATTAAAATTTTAAAATATTAATATTTTATTTATATTTTAAATATTATAATTTAAATATTAAAAAATTAATATTTTAAAATTTTAATTTTTATAATTTATAAATGAATTTTTAACTTTTTTATTTTAATTTTTTTTCCTTTTTCCTTTCCACTTCTCCATGGCCCAACTATCAGAAATGTGGCTAATGTAATAAAATATCGATTTGACGCACCATGTGATCAGATTTGATCACCAAGGCACCAGATCAGCGCTTCTCACTGCCAAATCTAGCCTTGGAGTGCCAGATCCGACCATGAGGATCTAGTCTGAAAGCACCAAATTCGGTGCTTCCCTCGATTAGATTAAGTCGTGGATCTCAAATTCGACGACTCCTTAGTTGAATGTTGTCAAAAAGCACTAAATCGACACTTTTCAACTATATTTAATCGTGGAACCACCGTTGTCTGCCGCTAGCGTCATCATTTCCAGTGATGAGTGCAAGTTAGAGAGAATGAGAGAGGCAAGAATGTGAGAAGAGAGAGAAAGAATAAGGAAAAATGAGAAGAAAAAAAAGTATTTATATGTTTAAGGTTGTAATATTTTATAGTTATAAGGGTTATTTTAATTTTATCAAATTTGCAAGCTATTCTCGTAATCATGGAATAACAAATACAATAGGAGAGCTTGGGTTTAAATAAATATGAGTTTTAACCACTTTTAAAGAATAGTTAATATTAGAAAAGAGCTATTTCCTTTAAGCAATTACTTATCAAACAAGGATAAAAAAAAACATGAGAATAGAGAGGAAATAACTAAACCAAACATGCTATTAGAACAATCAATTAGTTCTGTGCGGGGCTGCCCTCGCCCCTCCTTACGTCTGCTTTTGCCTTTCCAATGCTTAATTATCAAGCAGTATCTTAAATTGGCTTGTGTTTTCCTGTCGGGTCTAATCCAATATTTACGACATGCCAAAATAAGTACTCGATTATTTATTTATGTTTATTTATCTACCCTTATGATTAAATTTAAACAAAATTTATCACGTGGCCTGTGGTCACAACTATGGTGCATATAGCTTATCATGTGAAATAAAGTACTATCAATATATTTAGTATTTTCTAAAGAAATTTAATAAATAGATTCATCAAAAAATGTAATAAATAAAATGTGTGAGGACGGCAATTGTTTGAAAGGCCAAATATTTATGATTTGACTATTGTTGTGTGTGTAAAACAAGGTGAGAAATATATTTGCAAAACCTTTACAACAAGATACATGCTAAATCAAGAAGTAAAAAAGAACATTAATTTCTATTAAATTCAAAATCACAAGGTACATGAATCTCGTATATGTAAACAATACATTTTGATATTATTTTTATTTGAAAAAATAAATTAAAATGGAAACTTAGAGATTTAAAATGTTCAAAATAAGACGGAAAGTGAAAGCAAAAAGGTAAAAATTCATATACGTAGTTATTGAGTGGAAGCAATTTTTGTTACTAAATTGAAAATTTGGACGTCCTCTTCAATTTGCATAATCCTCCTCTCCAATTTACTTGGACTTGAAGGGTAATTTTTTTTTGTAGGAGGGTTAAACAATTATGATTAAAGATAATATATAATAATATATATTATTTAAATTTGATTTTTTGATTGATTCAGTCAAAAAATTTAGATATTAAAAATCGGTGAAAAAGATTGAAGCATTGAAAATTAAATAATCATGAATTGATAATTAATCGAATCAAATTTACCGAATTCAGTTCAATTCTATCGGGTTATTCGATTTGGATCGATTTTGCTCAGCCCTAACATGGGGCTTTATTACCGAATCTAAAGGCCTAATGCTGAGGGCAAGCTGAGCATAAAATCAACTTCAATATGGGCCTAAAACCATAGATCAAGCTCAGGCCTAATGAAACAAGACCCAGGTTCAGGTTAACAAGACCCGTGTAAAATCTGGCTGAACAGGAACCAACCAGGGCGCTTTCATCCCTGCCACTTTTTTCCGTGGTCTTTCGTACTAAAATTCTGGTTCTCTCGAGTCTCAAAATATCACAAAGTTTGCACCCCGAACACTGCTGAACCATGGCAATTGCCACTCGTTCTCCTTTGCGCCTCAACTCTCCTATGTCACGACCTTCTTTGTATAATTCTCAAAGGAGGGTGTTTTTCCAGAGCCATGCTTGGTTTCGAGCTCAACCCAGAACTAAACCCATCTGCGCATCAGCTATAAAAGCTGAAGCTGGTGCTCAGAAGGAGGATATTGTCATCGTAGGAGCTGGGATTGCTGGTCTAGCCACTGCAGTGTCCCTTCGCAGGTAAGAAAAAAAAATTTTAGCTGAACTTTATGACTTGCTTACCTTTCTAGTCTAAATTAGACTGTCTATTTACAAATTGCTTTGATTCCTTTGGTGGTGTCTTTAGCAATGAGTTGTGCAAAAATCTATGTTTTAATTTTTTTTTCTCTATGTAAGATAGCTATAGCACATGATCAGATTTGCGCTATTGAGTTTTAGCAAGTTCAATGAGAAATGAATCTCCACAACTTGTTCTGAGTAGTTGTCATGTTAAGTCATCATCAGGCTAGGAATTGGATCACTAGTGCTTGAGCAAGCAGAGTCACTTAGAACTGGTGGAAGCTCACTCACCCTTTTCAAGAATGGGTGGCGGGTATTGGATGCAATCGGTGTTGCAGATAGTCTCAGGAGCCAATTTTTTGAAATCCAAGGGTATACGTTCACTTTCATTAGCTTGTCATGTTAACACGTGCGTTACGAAATCAAAATTTTCCTATACTAGTTTCAAACTCAAGGCATCCTTAGTTATCATATTGTGAACTTGTTCATTGCATCGGCTGTGCAGGATGGTGGTGAAGTCAGAAGATGGCAGGGAGTTACGCTCCTTCAAATTCAAAGATGAAGATCAAACGTACTAAATCTTCCACGTTCTTGGAGGCAGTTTTTAATCCAACTTGTATCACCATTTCTGTTCTTCTTTACCTTTCAATTGTATGGAATCGTTTTTGTTTTCATCAACCAATGATGACACGATGCTGCAGCCAAGAAGTTCGCGCGGTGGAGAGGAGAATACTTCTAGAGACGCTTGCCAATCAGCTGCCACCTGAGGCAGTCCAATTTTCTTCCAAGTTAGCAAAGATTGAAACAAGTGAAAATGGTGAAACTCTTTTGGAACTTACGAATGGGACTAGATTACTTGCCAAGGTTAATTAACCTATATTTTAACATTCTCGTTCATATATATAGCAAGGTTGAATCTTGATTAATACTATAATTCAGAATTGCTTCCAAACTGTGTCACAAGAAATCAAATGATGGAATACATTTCAACAGATTGTTGTTGGGTGTGATGGAATTCGGTCTACAATAGCCAAATGGATGGGTTTCTCTGAGCCGAAGTATGCAGGGCATTGTGCTCTCCGTGGACTTGGGTATTATCCCAAGGGGCAGCCATTTGCACCAAGAGTTAGTTACATGTACGGAAGAGGGTTGCGTGCAGGATATGTTCCTGTATCTCCTACAAAAGTTTACTGGTTTATCTGCTATAACAGCCCCTCAGCAGGTTCTTTTTTATGAATGAAACTTGCAGTCGGATTCAGTCATAAAGTTTTTGCAAATACTTTTTTAGCTCTAATGATGTAGAACTTGGCTTGTTTCAGGTCCAAAGATCACTGATCCAATTTTGCTGAAGAAGCTAGCAAAAGAACTAATAAAGAACTGGCCTCCGGAGCTACTTAAATTGATTGATCTCACCCCAGATGAGACGATAAGTAAGGCGCCCCTTGTTGACCGTTGGCTATGGCCAGGTATAAGCCCCCCTGCATCAGCCGGTAAAGTTGTGCTGGTCGGGGATGCCTGGCACCCAATGACTCCCAATCTTGGACAAGGTGCTTGTTGTGCTTTAGAGGACGCAGTGATCCTGACAAGAAAGCTGGCAGATGGAATTAAATCTGGTCCTGAATCCATTGAAGGTGCTCTCAGGGCATATGGAGAGGAAAGATGGCCCCGTATCTTTCCAATAACCATACGGGCAAATCTTGTGGGATCACTTTTGCAGTGGGATGATCCACTTGTCTGTTCTGTTCGTGACAATGTTGTCATACCTAAATTAGTTAGACTTGGGTCAATGCTTGAACACACAAATTTTGAGTGTGAGCCTCTCGAAACATAAAATGTTGGATTTCAACCCGACCCCACAAGAAGCAAGAGAATTTATGGCTATACTTAATTGTCCTTTAAAGCTATTTTGTCCATCATATTTTAATGCATCATGCAAAATTACAGGGCTTTCTTGATAAAATGGGGCAAAGTTTACCTATCTCTAGTCTCCTTGTACCTTCAAAAAAGGTGCATTGTCCAAAAATAACTTCTAGGACAACAGAGTTAATCATGGAAGAAAAGAACAAAGCATATATTAGAAAATGAAAATATGCAGCAACCTATATAATTACATCAAAGCAAAAATTAAGAAGACCATTACATGCATCAAGCAGGTTCCCCACCTCAAATATGTTGCACCTCTACTCGTTCACCATTCTTGCAACTTCAAGGTTCAAGATATTAAATCTATTAAAAGAAATCACTTTTAAGTCTTATTAGCACCAGTGATGTAAAAAGCTGAAGTAGGCAAGGAGTAAGTAGGCCTTTAGGATGGAGTCTTGCTGGGAAATAGTCGAAGTTAATATCAGAATACAAGAGCATGAGCATAAACAGAATGATTGAAAAGATGTTTCTACTATCATTATAGCCAAATGGTAAAACCACTTTCTATCTTACAAACATGACAATGCATTACTCATCCCTACGAAAATAGCTCTCTTCTGTCTTCTAAACCCATTAATTTATCATCTTGTATTTGTATATATGTGTAATATCACAAAATGCATGAAATCACCTAAATTCTTCAAAAATCAAAATGGTTTTTCCATAGCAAATGAACATCTCGTACTCTCTTTGACAAGAAAAAAGTGAATCACACCCATTCTTTGATAATATCACAGATTACGCACACCAGTTGTTTTGTTGAATTAAAGTCCTCCAGCTCCAGTTTTGAAGCGAGTCAGTCCATGCACCAAGGAATCTTGATCTTGCAATCAATCTTCAAACCCTTGATTCTGCAAAGAATTGGATCATCTTAGTTTATACAGCATTTAAAGTTTAAATTTTGATTTTTCCAACTTAAATTACCTTAATTCTAACTATTAAGTACCTACCTAATGTCTGTAACTGAAAATCAGTATATCTTACCAAATCTCATCAATCTAAAGGGAAGAAAAATCTAAAATAACTTGAAACAAATAAAAGGATTTAAAAAAAATAAAAATAGAAGGATTTAAAGCACAAAGCTGAGCGGTTCTTATGCATTGCCTGATCAAGAAAACATAATAAATATGACTAGTAAATTTCAATAACTGCCTTTCAATCTAACATGTCTCTTCATTGCTCAACAAAAATGAATGCAAGTTATTTATTTCACTGAACGAAACCAATCAAACAGATTTAATTTACCAACTTATAAACCCCCCACATAACAATTGCACTGCTAAGCAGCTGCCATTCTAAATAAAAGAAAAAAAGTTATATAATACCCAGATTTTAGGCAACCATGAATTAACTTTCGGACGCAATCTAACAAAAAATAAATAAAGGAAGGAATGATATTGGAAACCTGGGCTGGAAAAGAACCAAAGAATGATAGCGCAAAGAATCAGAACGAGAGGGATGATGTGGATGGCGTTCTCGGCAAATCTAATACGAGACCTTTCTTTCTTAGCGGCGTACGAGAGGGGATTGTATGTGGGCAGTTGTTGCGGGATCAGGGAAACCGTCTCTGAGCTCTGTTGCTTCGAACTCTGTGATTCGGATGGTGTTGAGTTGATGAAGAACTCGTCTGCGACTCGGGAACCGCTCGATGATCGATGCATCTTTGGGTCCGTTTCTCTTTTGTTTCAGAGAAAGAGAAAGAGAGAGATTCCAATAGAAATGAGATCTTCGGTCTTCGTTGCGGGTGCCGACTGAAGGCGAAACTCCTCACGAAAGGGCACGGTTTTTGGCTAATTTAGGCGGTGCCGCAAAATGACAAAACAAAACCATGCCTTTAGCCTTCTCTTTTTTTTCTTTCTTTTTTTTTTATAATTTTTTATTCATGGCCAAAAACAAAGAAAGTTACTTGGAGCTATATCTGATAATGTATTTTTATTTTTATTTTTTGGAGAAATAATATATTTTAAGATTTTGAAATACATGCTTACACTCTTTTTTTTAAAGAAGATATATGCCTACACTCTTGAAATATCATAAATCATTGAAAAAAAAAATATAGGTCTATGGAAGAGATTCAAATGCATATACATTAGAAAATATTACATTTTTATATCATCAAAATATTGTTTTTTTTATTTTTAATTATTATATTCAAAATTTAGAGTCATTTTCTAATGAGATTGGATAAATTTATGAACACTTTTACCATTGAAGATTTTGTTTTTAATTATCTAAAAAAGGAAATTTCAAATTGAAACAAAGCAAATTAACCTTAATAGCTCGTTTCACTATTATTAATCTCGTCATCCAAATTACATAGATATATTGAATTTTTGAAGAAGAGATATCAAGACTGTGTTCGGTTGATTTTTCATTATTTGTTTTTTATTTTTTATTTGTTTTTTATTAATTTTTACAAAAATAAAAAAAATCAACTAAGAAAACTTTAATAAGAAACTTTGTAGGTCGTGGCATTTAATTGTTGGAAAAAAGATAATATTTTAAACTAAAATAACATTTTGAAGCAAATAGTTAATAGACCTTGTTAACCATGTATATTAAATATAAAGATTATTTGTTTGTCTAGTTTGAGCACTCTTTTTGTTCAAGCAAAGAGCCATATATAATATCCAAATAAGAAGCAAAATAACAAGTAGAGAAGTAAAGAAAATAAAATGTGTTTAGGCTATAATACACGTAACCCCTGAGAAGATTCCTCTGTTTCCAATTTTTCTTTCCCATCCTAACAATGAACTCGAATTAGTTGTCAAAGATTCAAATAAAAGCAAATTATTACCAAATTGTTCTCAATGAATGCACGAATTAGCCATTCTAAAACTAAAACTTTCTCAGACCTTTCTAACCCGCCACGTTTGACCTCATTCAGAAGGAAGTTAAACAACACGCTCCTGGATTGAAGCATGGTCAAAATATATGCGAGCAATGAAAACAAAAAGGTCAAAGCGAAAAACGGAGAAATTGACCACCACATGTTTGTCCCATTATTGCATTTGCTGGGTTCGGTCGTGTTTGCCGCCACCCTTGTTTCCGGCTGGCAGGCGCGTGGATGCACGAGTTGGATTGTCGAAAGGTTCCTTTCATGCAGACAACACACACGTAAACGGAAACACCTGGCTTTTCTTTTCTTTTCGCTTTTTTTTTCCTCTTCCGTGGAAAGCCAGATTAAATGTTCTAAAATGACTAAAATATCCTTAAAAATAAGTTGTGGTTTTAATTCCTACTATCTGTCAGCGAAGGAATTAGATCTTTGAAGATAGATCGTGGAATATAAGTGAAAATCTGACTCATTAATTCATGATTAAAGTTTAAAAAATAAAAATCCAAACCTAGTTATTGTCATTCTCCTAACTACTTTCTCCAACTATAAAATAACTTCATAATTTAGATATCAATTGCTTGTGTTGGGATCCACCTATAAATCCAACTGCTAGCTAATTGTGCATGGTGACGATGATCTACGATAAGACATCCCAAAAAATAAATCACAAGTTGAAGAATCCAATTCCTCTTCATTCCTTTGGGATTTACTTTCATTATAATATTAAGATTATTCTTATCCATCAATCCTTGTGTAATTGAATGAAAAAAATATTTAATTTATGTTACGTGCTTCACTAATTATATAAAGTATATAACAAATAAATTTCTAATTCTATCATTGTCTTTATTTTGATTTCCGCTCATAGTTATTATTGAAATTCAAATTTCAAATATCTCATTCTAATAAAAAAAATTATCAAATTAGTTCATAGTTATCCAAATGATATAAAAAATAAAATTCTGCCAATTGCAAATCATAAGCATCTTAGGACATTTGTAATATTTTCTTTGATAATTTTTTTCGATTAATATTTATTGAACTCTCCATGAATACTTGCCAAGAAAATGATATGAATAAAGTTTTAAATATTAGATATAATTGAATATTTTCCAAGAAAATGATATGTAAAAAGAGGACGAAAATGCCCCAAATATGTAATTACATAACAAGTGTACAACACGTGGCATTCTTTGGTTTCCTTGCTACGTCACCACTCGAATTTCCCCAAATTTTAAATTTAAACAATTAATTAATAAATAATAAAAATTAAAAATTCTGGCTCTTTATTTATAACGACACCACGTCAATACGGTATAAAGCTCCTTCTCTCTCTCTCTCGCTGTGTCTCTCTCTTTTTCTCCGGCGACGATCTGAAATCACCGGTGATTTTCTCCGTAAGCCCCAATTTCACGTTCCTTCTGTCATCGCCCCCGACTTCTTGTGATTCAGTTTGTTCGAACTCGTCGCCATCATGAATCCCGAATAGTAAGCTCCAGTTCATTTCAAATCTCAGAAAAAAGAAACCGTTAATTTTTTTAAATTTCTTTTAGTTGATTTTATGACGAATCAATCGTTTCTAATTCATTTTCCATGGATCTGCTTTTTTTTTTGAATTAACTGTTTTTGATTTTCCCTAAAATTTTGTTGTTTCTTTCATTATTTTGATTATTGATCGGCTTTATGAATCAGATCCGGTTAATTTGTGTATCAGATCTGTTTATTGATTTTCTATGCATTATAAGTTACCGTGGAAAAATTAATTATGCTGAAAAACTGTAATCTTATCGAAGTGATTTCTTAAGTTAGGTAACAGCTTTTGGAAAGATTTAAGATATTTTAAACAAAGTTAGGCTTAAGGATGGAAATAATCGGGTGAATATTGGTTGGTTGTTGATATTCTAAAGTCATAGCAAGAGCTAAATGTCTTCAAAACTTTTAGTGACAAAAATTTGAATCTTGATTGCTGTTGAGCTTTTTGGGATGTATCCTTATATGTTGAAATGTTGACCCGTGTTTTATATTCTGAATGTGGTTTGTTTGTGTTAATGGCAGTGACTATCTGTTTAAGCTTTTACTTATTGGAGATTCTGGTGTTGGGAAATCATGTCTACTTTTGAGGTTTGCTGTAAGTTCTTGGTCCCTCATTGATTTTCATGCTCTTGGATTCTTTGCTTTGTGATTTGTTATCGTTTTATTCACTAGGTTTAATGCTTCTAAACTTTTTTTTTTTTGTGAGCCAGGATGATTCATATTTGGAGAGTTACATCAGTACCATTGGTGTTGACTTTGTAAGTTCTGTCTTGTATTTTTATAAAATTGGTTTGTATATTTTGAACATGTGAATGGTAAATTAACTTTGAATTGTATTTCAATACGCAGAAAATTCGCACTGTGGAACAGGATGGAAAGACCATCAAACTCCAAATTGTAAGTTTTTAAATTGGCATACTATCTTTTCTTTTGTTAATTGAGTTTGAATCTCCAAAGTTACCTACTTGGAATGCATACTGTGATTTTGGTACCCCCATGCCCTGGTCTGCTTTAATGGGGTTATGTTCATTCTCACAGTTCTAGTTAATATAACAAGTTTCTTTGTGTTTAGAAGTTAAATCGTTTTTTGTTTCCCTTCTTGGAATTATTTGATATGTTTTATAGAGTTAAAAAGCTACATGACTATTCTTTTGTTTTGATCATTGTTGATTACTGATTGCTTTTCATGCTTGCTTCTGGATATGCAGTGGGATACTGCTGGCCAAGAACGTTTCAGGACTATCACTAGCAGCTACTATCGTGGTGCTCATGGTATCATAGTAAGTGCCATATTTTACATTTTATCTGTGTTGTTCCTTTCTTAATTTTCTTTATGCAGGATTAAACTCATGCTGCTTACGCTCTTGCCAGGTTGTTTATGATGTGACAGACCAAGAGAGTTTCAACAATGTCAAGCAATGGCTAAATGAAATTGACCGCTATGCCAGTGAAAATGTGAACAAGCTTTTAGTTGGGAACAAGTGTGACCTAACAGCAAACAAAGTTGTGTCCTATGAGACGGCTAAGGTAAACTGATTGCACAAATTTGTTGCTCACATGTATATAGTTTTAGGTATCCTAAAAGTTAGGATTTTCATCACTCATGGCTTGTTTTCTTTCTTCAGGCGTTTGCAGATGAAATTGGGATTCCTTTCATGGAAACAAGTGCAAAGAATGCCACTAATGTTGAAGAGGCTTTCATGGCCATGGCTGCTTCAATCAAGAATAGGTACTGTACCTGGTGTTTTCCCTATTTGATGGTGAATGTACGCACATGCAGGCACATATATATATATACACACATAAGAAGCAGATGGATTCACTTCTTCTTTAATGGATTGGCCCTCAATTTTTGAGTTTATTGATCCTTATCTCTTTATGGTTGTTTGCAGGATGGCAAGCCAACCAGCCATGAACAATGCGAGACCTCCAACGGTGCAGATTCGAGGACAGCCTGTTAACCAGAAGTCAGGTTGCTGCTCTTCTTAAAGAAAGTTAGTTTTAGTGGGGCTCATTATGTTCTTTTGTGTTTATTTGTTGCATGTAAAACTAGTCCTATTTCATGCTTTTGATATGGAGATGGTTCAGCCTGATTTGGTATTCTTGTCTTTTGTTCAATACTCTGTTAAACTTCTATTCTTTTAATTGTATTTGATTTTAAGCAAACATTTGTACAAAAATAGGAATATAGTATTTGCCTTGTTCAGTTTCTACCATTAGCCACATATTGCCCTCCTCATCTGAGTTATCTGGTTTTGAAGTTTATTATATTTTTAACATGGCCGTGGAAGTTTCTTGTGGAAATTGTAGCACCTCGTTTCTCTCAATTGGTGTTATTAGGGTGGTTTGGCCGAAATAGTAGCGTAAATGGCAAGTGCAATTAGCTCTGAATTTTCTTTCGGTCTGTTGCCTATGTGAACTATGCGGCAACATCCCCGAGGAATCTCCCAGAGAATTTAAACCTACACTTTGACAAACAAAACTCATAGTTGTACAATTCCACCGTTGTAATTTCTTGGCAGGAAATATAAATTCCTGGAGCCTGGCCGTTAGCAAGGTTTGCCACCACAAAAAAAAAAAAAAATGCAGTCAGGAGTATATATCACACCTCAATTTCCTTATAAGTGGATCCAGAGCTTAGGCGAGACTGAGAACTCCACCAGAGTGATTTGAACCAGCAGTGGATTGAATAATCGTTTCCATATTGCCTTCTTACTTTCAAGGGAACCATGCAAACCTACCAGTAATCACCACAAGAACAGGATCCATCCTTAAAATGGTGAAACCTTACGGTATCCCTTACTATGATCTCTCTTGTTTCAATTGCTGAAATGTACTTGATGGCACGGTGGCAATCCCCACATACTCTCAAGTTCTTGAAAACTCTGATTGGTCCCCCACTGGGCACTTTAATGAGCCCAAAGGCAATTGCCAGCTTTTCACTATGCCGTAATAGTAGCTGTGCTTTCTGCTCTTCCCCCACATCATGTAGTGCAAATTCAAGATCTGGAACATAACCTGCCAACTTCAATTTCTTCTCCAGCTCTCTCAGTTTTTCATGTATGGAGGCTAAGTCTGGGTGCACCCTATCCCCTGATCTGAATTCATGAACTACACTCTTTATCTCAATCCAACTGTACCCAGGTGTCTTCACTACCTTATTGTCTTTCATTGATTGGCGAACCCTAGCAACGTGGTCCCATTTGTTCATTGCTGCATAAATGTTAGCCAGTTGTACATAACCAGCTGCATTTTTGGGATCAAGATTAAGCAAGTTCTCGGCTGCAAACTCGGCCATCTCCAAGTTCTTGTGGATCCTACAAGCACCCAAAAGGGTTCCATATATGGCACAGTGTGGTTTGAAAGGCATTCTCTTTATCAAATTTACAGCTTCAACCAGTTTGCCAGCTCGACCAAGCAGGTCCACCATACATGTATAGTGATCTGGTCTAGCTTCAACCCCATAATCCTTCAACATGGAATCAAAGTACCGAATCCCCATATCTACCAGCCCTGCATGGTTACAGGCCAGAAGAACTGCGACGAAGGTGATCCAATCTGGCCTTACCCCTTCATCCCTCATCTCCTCAAACAGATGTAGAGCTTTCTCACCAGCACCATGTTGGGCATAACCAGAAATCATTGCATTCCAACTAACAACATCCTTTTTCTTTATCTCAAGAAACAGTTTCCAAGCATCATCCAACGCTCCACATTTACAGTACATACTAATCAATGAAGTATCCGCAGTTGTATCATCACGTAACAAAGACTTACAAACAAGCTGATGAACTTGTTTCCCAAACTGCAAAGCAGACAATTCACTACAACCCAATAAAACACTACTCAAACTCGAATTATTCGGCCTAATACCATACCTTAACATCATCCTGAAAAGCTTTAAACCATCCTCAGCTCGACAATTCTCCACATAACCAGAGATCATAGCATTCCAAGTCACCAAGTTCTTGACTGGCATTTCTTTAAACAATCTCTCAGCTTTTTCTATCTTCCCAAACTTCATATACCCGCTTATCATGGCTGTCCACGCCACCACACTCTTCACATCCGCTAACTCAAAAAACTCCACAGCCAATTCCAATTCCCCACATTCAACATACCCAGAAATCATTGCACTCCAAGTAACACTATTCTTCTCGGGCGTGGCCGAAAACAACTCCCTCGCTTTTCCCATTAAGCCCTTTTGAGCGAAACCAGAAATCATTGTATTCCAAGAAGCAGAATCCTTAAAGGGCATTGAATTAAAGAAAGACCAAGCAGTTTCCATATCAGAATTGTGTACATAACAAGCCAACATAATATTATAAGAGACAGTGTCTTTTTCAGGAATTTTATCAAACAGTTTTTGGGCTTGTGTTATCTTCCCGGGTTTTTTTGAATACCCGGCCAAAATCGAGTTCCATGTAACTGTCGTTTTAACAGTCATGGTGTTGAAAACTCGGAGAGCGGAATCTAAATCACCTGAGCGAATATAGCTAGTGATAACCTTATTTGAAGAAATGATATAATTGTGATCCTGTTGATCCAACGTTGGAGATTTGTCAAGGGAAGGGGCGGTTGGGGGTTTCCTCGCTATGTTACTGGTGGGAACCAAGTGAGGTTCATGTGGCGAATGGGAAGGGAAATTGGCGGGAACAGCTTCGTGGTTGGGATTGACATTTGGATTTAGGATTGTGAAAGTGGAGAAAGGGGAGAGAGGGTGTTTGCTTGGTGGAAAAATTTTGAGGAAAGGTAAGGTGGGCTGCTTCCTTGTGTTTTTCAGATAATGATACATTTGTCATGCTTGGTCAGAAAAGGGAAAGTCGAAGATTATTAGTTATTGAGTTCTAAATGGTGGAACTCGGAAATGTTTTGAGTGCTTCGAAGTTCGGCCTATGTCTTGAGTCTGTTTCATTTGCTTTGTTTTCCATCCTAACTTGAATGTCTTGAGCTTGACTGCTTGAGACGGATCTGCAAATCACAGTCCAATATCTCTCCTCTGGTTTTTGGTTTGTTTGGTACAGGGGTAAAATTACACAAGAAAGAGTTCAAGAGAAAAAATGAACGTCAGAGGAGAAAAAAAGTGTCATACCTTTGTAACCTTGTTAATACTCAACTTAAACCTCAATTTCATCCTTTTCGCTACTTAATCTCATTCTTGACTTTTACCAGTCCTACAAGGTGATAGTTTTTTTTAAAAACAGAAAAACATTAGCGTTGAACATAGGCAGTTATCCGTAACAGCTGCAGACCGAAGCCTGGAGACCCAGCTTCATCCCCTCAACCACTGACGGTAGGCGAAAAAGGGATGATGGCTGGACGTACGCAGCCTATACGGGGTTTAACGCACTTAACAACAGGGGGTGGGGCAGCTTAATGGCATTTAGCCTTGAGTGATATTTATTTGCAAACATAAAATACCCCAACCTTGAAGCTTCATGAAGCATCAAATCATAAATAAATAGAGATTAAAAGATGAAATAACATGACTGCAATGTTCCAGAAAGGAACCACTAAAACGTTCTCAGCCTACACCGAACCAAAACTGATGCCACTACTTCTCAGTCATAATAATGATCCATGTGCGCTCTAACTTTAAAAAAAAAAGGGCAAAACAAAAGGTCAAAAAAAAGGTATGCATGCATGTCAGGGAAAGACCATAAGTCTGTAGACCCATGGATAAATTATCTAAAATTTACACTCAAAAACATTAAATGGTTTCTAATAAAGGAAATCATCATTCCTCTAGAAAACCCTTTTTTGACTCCTGAGTATTGAATAGATCACAATGAATTCCAAGCAAGTGAAAACCATTGTGCAGCTTGCAGTGGTGGTGGAATCTCACTTGCCACCCAAAGTGGGGAACTGCCCACGATCTTCAATTGCGGGGGCTGGCACATTACTCCCTGCGATGCCTCCATATCCACCTCTGGGACCACGGCCACGGCCACGTCCACGTCCTGGGCCATAGTACCTCTCCCCTTCAGCTGGCTTCAAGAACTCATTTATGCTGACAGACTACACCGAAGCAACGTTCAAAACAGAATTTTAATAAGGGAAAAACATCTACATCATTGGCACCAATAATAGTGACATGGTGAACAAGTTGAAACAAGGATACTTTACCCATTCATCAAGCAACCTGAAATTCATAACTGCTTTACCCATTCTTCGAACAAGTTAAATAGAAAGGAAGGATTGCATTCATCCAGAAGAAGTGGGAAATCAACAAAACATGTGAGAGAAATATGCAAACCTTTTTCACTCTTTCTTCTTTATCAGCATCTTTGCGCTTGTCCTTTTCAGAACCCTGATTATCAAAAGCTAAGTCAATATACCAGCATAAATGAAATAGATGAAACCATATATAACAACAGAATAAACTTAAGAAATCTTACGAGTTTGATAAAGATGTCATCATTGCTCTTCTTATTTGAAAGTTGTTGCATGGACTCAAACTCTTTGACATCAACTTTCCTTTCTTCAGTCTTAAGGGCAAGCAAAGCTTTCCTCTTCTCGTCAAGAATCTTCTCATATTCTTCTAAAGTCATCTCCTAGTATAGACAGAGGAAAAAGTATACATTCAAAATTAGAATATTAAAATCAAGCAAAACTTGTTAAACCAGGGAAATCCAACCTATGTTAATCATTTGATCATCCCAAGGTTAATTCAGTTAACCAAAGAGGAAGCAAAGCCAGTTCCACCATTCAGAATCATCAAAGATAAATTTCTAATTTTCAGCAATGACATAGATTCATCCAACAATTATTACCTAGTTAAATAGTTTTTAGTTAGCATAGATAAACTCCACAACAGCCTGGGTTATAATTACAGTTCAAACATTGAATTTATGCACTTTGAACATATTAGAACCATCTCACATAATGTTACTAGACAAATTGCCCAATATAGAAAAAGCTCTAATAGACAACTAATAGAGTTTAAGCAAGCTATCAAAATGCATTCTATTTATGCCCTTAACACTAATTAAACAAGGAGAAATGGTATTAGGGTCAGGAAATCACCAAATATATTCATTTTAGCCCTCAGTTGAAACCATAGCCACATCTCTAGAAAATCAAAACCCTAACTGTGATCAAAGAACTACCTTATTTTCAGGCTCCTTCTCCTCAGGTTCATTTGCAGCATTCTCCTTGCTGGCATCCACGACATCTTCCTCTCCAGATTGCTTCTCAGCACCCACATTCTTTTCATTCTCAGGGACATTTACCTCAGTCTCCCTTATTTTGGCCAACATAGCAGATATATTAACAGATGAGTTCACATCACAATATACATACATACATACATGCATGCATGCATATACATATATAAAGCATATTACATAAGGAGCTTTGTTGTGCATGCTGCTTAAGAGATCAGCAAACAGATACTCACGGAGCAATTTCATCAGTTGAAGTTCCCCAATTACCACGTCCAGCACCATCACGTTTGAACTCATTTCTGGTTATACATAAAGATAGATAGTTGAAGTGATAAATGGTTAATAAAAGAAAACATCAACAGTGGGATTATGTGAAACAAATCACATGACCAAAAATTACAATTCAAATAAAGCAAAATACTAACCCACGTCCAGTCCCACTGCGGCGATCATACTGCCTACGAGGGCGTTCCCCTTCTCCAGATTCTTCATTGCTAAAACCACCACGACGACCCCCACGGAAAGAACCTCGAGGCCCACCATAGCCACGCCTTTCAGATAGCTTTCCTTCTCCCTCTTCAGAGGGTCTGTACCCTCCTGAAAATCCATTGGAATTATCACCAACATTGGAATCACGATTGAACCCACTGCCACCACGTCCACCACCACGGCCTCCTCCACGTCCACCACCACGGCCTCCTCCACGTCCAGGCTCACTCTTGGCCTCTCTCACTACATAAACAAGGCAAACATGGGAAAAAGGAATGCAGGATAAATGAGTATGCACACCACACTTCAATAATTAAAAGTGATTGTCAATAAACCAACAAGAAGGTAAATCTAAGGCAAAGTTCAGCAATAAATGCCAGAATATTACAATGACCATATCATCCATAAGAATTATATTAAGTGAAGTTCAAAATAAAGTTTAAAATTCACATAGATAAATAGATGGAATTGATAAACAGTTTTATAGCAAGACAAATAGAATCAATAAAGTTCAAAAATTTCTCATGTTCTACCTCATTTTCAATTATAAGAATTATATTAAGTGAAGTTCAAAATAGAGTTTAAACTTTACATAGATGAATAGATGGAATTGACAAACAGTTTCATAGCAAGACAAATAGAATCAATAAAGTTAAAAAATTTCTCATGTTTTACCTCATTTTCAATGATACCACGAAAAAAAATTACACAAAACTCACTCATGCATATCAAAAGTTCAAAACACATACAGCTTCACAGCAATAGACTTGAGCAAAAGAACTGCTTTAATGACAGATAATACTAATAAATTTCACAAATTTCTTTTCTTTTATTTCATTCCTATACAAAAATAAATATAGGTAAGACTTATACAAAGGAGCAGCTTTACTGACAGATAAGATTAATAAAACATACAAATTTCTTTTATTTTACTTCACTTCCAATCCAAAAACAACTATACATCAATCCCAACAAAGACACTCCACAAACTACGGAAACAATAGACGAAATCAAAAACCCACAAATTTTATTCCTTTTTTGACATTATCTTCAAAACAAAACAGACAACCAAAACCAATCAAAAAGCAAGAAGAAACAAAAGTTACCAGCTTGAGCAGGAGGAGTTGGCTTGGTGGGGAGCTTAGCAGGCTTAGCAGGCTGAGCTTGAGCTGGAGCCGAAGCAGGAGCTTTCTTAGGCTTCTCCAGCTTCTGCTGCTGAGCAGCCGCAATAAGCAAACTTGGGTCTTCAATATCATCACCCAAGAGATCGAAAGGGTTCATGGTTGCCATTTGTTAACTCGAAGAAGAAATTATATCGAAAACTTAGTTTTTCTTTTTAGCTCAAAAAGAGAAACAGCAACCAAGAGAGCCCTAGTGTATGGCTAAAGCCATAGAGGTGAATATAAGCCAAAAGGAAAAGATCTAAGTTTGGTGTTTGGAAGGTAAGAAAACAGGGAGAAAGGTATGTGAGAGTGAATTATGAGAGTTATACGGGAGGGGCTCAGAAAACCCTAGCCAATGCGGCAGAGAAACGAGACTGAGGCTAAACCTAATCTTAAAAACCCTATGGGTTTCGTTAATGTGTGGGCGAGTTCATTTTAAGACGTGTTTTTCCTTTCTTTTTCCCTGTATGTTTCTTGGACTCTAATTAAATAATCTGTCAAGGCTCATTAAAAGGAGGGGAAATTTTTTTTAAAAAAAAATCTCAAAGTTTACGATAGCTTCTTTAGATAATTTAATGTAAAAAACATATTTATCAAAACATAATAGTTTTCCATTTCTTATAACAATATTCATTGTGCCCAAAAAAATCATTCAATCCAATTAGTATAGAGAATTTTACACATTTAACATTGAATTATTAAATATCAAATTTTCGAATTTTTTAATATTTAATACTAAATACAATACCATATGTTTGTCTATTTAAATAACTTAAATTATCATTGGCAAAGCCAATATAATATAAATAATAATGATTGAAAATATATACTCAATTGATTAATACAATTTCTAAAAAATATAAAAATTGAGAATAAAAAAGATATAAAATATTAGGAGAATAGAACACTTTTCCTAATTTGACATAGCAAAAGATGCGAAACAAATCAAAGGGCCCATCCATTTAGCTAGTTATTCGAATTGGGCCGTAGGTTACTGTTGGGCCTTGAAAAGACAAACTCGTAATCCAGTCCAAATAATTATTTTGTCGGCCCAAGAGCCCAAAACAAAACATCGGACAAGTTTCTCCATCGGAATGTTTGTTCAAACAGTTGATTTTAGTAAAAATTAAAAAGGAAAATACAAACAGATATGAGGATCTTCCCCCCTTTTTCTTCAAAGTTTGTTGGGGCAATCAAGCTAAAAGAAGACACAACAAGAAGTTCAAAGGGATTGGTTGGTTCTGGCCCATGCTGTTGTCATTTTAAAAGCTAAAAATAAATAAATAAATGCAGTGTGGATGGATCGTCAGCAACTTCCACCGACAACCAATCAAAGCGGGACTCGAGCTGCAAAACGTTGTACCTTCTGTCTAGATTTCGAGGTGAATGTGTTTAAGTCAAGATGACGTTATTTGAACGTCATGCTCGTAATTCGAAATCAAATAGTGATTAGCAACACTTTCTAGAGAAAAATAGTTAAAGGAATATAGGAAAGTTATCCTTATCACTATATTGTATTGTTGACATTATTTTCTTCATAATTATATAAAAAATTTTAGTAAATTACTAAGATTATGATATAATTATAATTAAGATATATATATATATATATTTATATAAATACTTCATTCATAATTTTGCAATTCACAATTTGTGATTCAAGATTTTTCTTTTTGCAATAACTATAATTTATTATTTTAATGAGAACTATTACTAATAATTATATCGCTTAACAAGTCCATCTCGTGCATATTCTAGAATTTTGGAAAAACAAGGAATCTTCGAAAAGAAATAAAAGATATAAAGGAGAATTAGAAATATTGAAAGTTCAAAAATATCAAAACTATCTATTTCAATGATGAATCAAATTTTGAATGGATGATTTTTAATTTATTATCTTTCTTTAAAATTAAAGGTTTAATGTTCAATTTCTTTTTTCTTTTTTAGACTTTCCACATGGGAAAAACAAAAATCTTTTGACTTTCTGATAATTTTAAGTTATTGGGTGATTGATATTATTTCAACCCTCGATTTTCCTCTATTGTCGTTGAAAGAGATATATATATTACTTTACATCATATAAAAGAATATTTGTTAAAAACAAATGTCATACGTTCAGGAGTAGTTACATTAATGCTCTTTGGCTGGACTGAAAGCAACTGCCAATGTTTGCCCTAGTTTAAGTCGAAGAAGAGGTAAAAGTCTTATTTTTTACCTTTTCTTTTACTAATTTTCTAAAGGGTTAAGACCTGTGACAAATTCAAAAGTACACGACAGGTTTGTTTGCGAGCTGTAAGCGTGTAACAACAAAGAAATGCCATTGACAATTAGATATGCTTGACTTGCCCCTTGGGCTATAATTTATAACTTTTCTTATGCTTTGAAAAATGTTTAGTAATAACTTTTCTAATTAATACTTGGACCTGGCATTCAACTTTTCATAATTTTTTGGTTCATTCTAACAATTCTATTACCAAAAAAAGTTTTCTTTAAATCAAAAGAAAAAAAAAATTGACCGACTGAGTAGGATAATATTGAAAAATATAATAATTTCGCTTATATTATATCTGTAACTTTTTTTTATAATTTTTTGAAGAAAAAGAAAGGGTTTCATTTGATTCCAACCACATTTTGAATATTGTATCCTTTACTTAGACTCCAAAAAGGGGATATGTAACCTTTGCTCATTTCCTCCAATCCCCATATCGTCATCTCCTAATACCTCAAAGTCCAAACTGTACTTATTCAACAACCGTCATCTGAAACCCCTTTTTGGTTTTAAATTTCTGATGAATAAATCAACTCATTTATCTAACTAGCTAGAATAAGACTGTGTCACACGATGGAAAAATAAAATGAAATATGGAATAACTTTATAATCAAATCTAGATAAAAGAGAAAGAAAGGCATTGACAAGAACATGATGATGAGGAGAAATCTGACCTCAAATGAATTAGTCAGCAATTAGTGAGAAAGGATTTGCTAAGACTAAGACTTGAGCAGAATTGAGATTTCAAATTCTATAAATAATATTGAAAAGTACTCACAAATAGTTAAAGTACAATTAAAACTTCTCTCAATTACCATATTTAAAGAAAAAACATAAAATATATATGAAACTTTATCTGACCTTAAGATTATTTGCATGACTAGGGTTTTGTCATTTGCCCAAACCTTTTAATGATCATGGTTGGATTTCCTACTGCACACATTTTTTGGTGGGTAATGAAAATGAATGGCTTCGTAAAATTTGTCAATAGATATCTGTTCAATTGTAGATGAATATTTAATTTAAAATCAATTGACAACTCTTGATGATTACATTTAAGTATAAATTATAGTTTAATTCATCAAACTTAATGCTATTCGAAGTTACGCCATTCTTCAATTAAAAAAAAAACCTTTAATAAATAATTAGTAGAGTGTATAAACTTTACTTGGTGAATTTATTCTTTGACATGTTCATGTTACTTTAATTGTAAGAAAATGGACTTACTTTATTTTTGCTGTATATATGGTCATGAGAGGATAAATAAATCTGTTCACAACAAAATTGGCTAGTTTTGTACAGAATCTTTTGATTTGTGAAGTTAGTTAACCAATTTTCTTTACAAGGGAAATGGGGTTATTTGCTAATTAGATAATCAATAAAACGACATTAATTATAATCCACTACCATTATTTTAAGCAAAATCTCAGACTCACATGCCTAAGCACAAATTAAAAGAAGAAGGCAAATCATATGAAACTGTGCTATTTGCAGCGTAGCAGGTTGAGCATTGACTTCATATTGTGAGCACAAATTAAAAATACATGACTGTATTTTTTAGGTTAAATGTTTCATTCTTATAAATAAATGAGCCACCATTGATTCAATTTTACTAATTATTACACTAATAAAAATAGTTTTTTCCTATGGAATTTTCATGAGAAAAAACCAAATTTTCTTAAAAAATAACTTCTTCTCGATAAATTTTCAACAAAATATTCCAATAAAGATTCATGACGAAATTTATTCCATCAAAAAATGCCTTTGGTTTTGTAGTGTTAGCAATTTCTTGGTCATTTGGAAGATGCTTTTGACTTAAAAAAATACCAATTTTCATTTGTTTGAGGGTATACAAATATCCTAGTCATGACAAGTTTCTACCTTTGGAACTATGAACTTTGATACTAAAAGAAATAAAATTCAAAGAAACATAGCATATGGGCAGCTTATTTGAAATATGTGCAAGCTTTTTCCATTTTTCTTTCTTTACTTGTTTTTTTAAGTATTTATATGCTTAGCTTATCCAGAAGGGCTAGGCAAACAACTAGGCACAGGGAAGCTTAAGCCATCCCTTTCAAGATTCAAACTCAAGGCCTTGTGAGTATACAATTGTTTTACGTTTGACCTTTGATCATGAACCAGCCTCGCTAAACTCCTCTTGGCATTTGCTCTAAACGGGCAGTTGGATGACAAGAATCCATCCACCAAGTGTAGGTAAGCCTCCAAATCGTGACAACACGCCACGTCTGCATTGGGTTTAAGATAGGGCGACATCTTAGTATCGACCCGTAGTTCCGTTCCGACATGGGAGTACGCCCATGGGTTGTTGTTATCTAGCATGTTGAACACTCTTGAAAAACTTTCATTTCTTTGTTGTTGTTGTGATCCTTCGCCAATGAACACGCCCGGAACCCTAGTGATCACGTCTTGATTGTTCACAATTCGTAACACCTTGACATTTTTGTCATTAAGCCGATCTACAAAGCCTTTGTTACCAACTCGAGGCCCTCCGAAGGAAAATACTGCGATCGGGGGCACTTGGGGAGCGCATGAACTCAATTCGTCGGCAACTAAAAGAGAAAGTGCGGCACCAAGGCTATGCCCCGTGATTGTAATGCTGAGGGTCTCACCCTGGTACATCTCAATCAATCTTCGCACTTCTTCAACCACTGATTCAGCCAAGCTAGGCACGTGAGCACCGGAGGTCTTGTGCAAGCTCAAGAATCCACATTCAACCTTTTGGGTTGGGTCACGGGATTCAGGAATTTGAACGAGCTGGGCTCTAAAGTTTTCAGCCCATTCCAAGCACGTGGCGGTTCCGCGTAAAGCGATAACGATATCCCTCCTTCCCATGCGTTGAATCTCCCTCTTATCGTCACAAACCGCTACGAAGCCGATCCAACTAGACCGTTGGGTCATCCACCCCAGATTGGGAGCCATGTCGTCTAACCATTTCGGCAACCCGACGGACGAGGTGGCGTATAGACTCTTGGTTACCTTGTAAGACCTATCAGGCAACGCCACGTGCCTTGGTAAAGGAGCCTCGTCTGTTGACATAGCAGGGTTGGAATGGAAACCATGGTAAGCAGCTTGAACAAATTCCCCATATCTAACAACTTCACGCCTTAGATTTTCATCGAGCGGGTCAAGCAAACCTGACCAATCATTGCAACCGTGGTACTCTCTCCAGCGAGAGCCAAGGTTGTTCCTTGGAGAATATTCCATGGTTTTTGATAAAAGCCTTTGAAGCCTGTTTAAATGACGTGGAGACATCTCTTCTGCAGCTTTCATTTCAGGCCAAAGCCTGGAAAGATTAAGCCCTTCGAGTAAACCCTTACCTTTGGTTTCGATTGATCCATTAGTTGGGGCTTTGATAACTTGTTCTGGGTCAGCTTGGTTTGTTTTCTGGAGAAGTTTGTCGAGGTTGGAAAGGTGCTGCCGAGCCAACTCAGTCGATGATGCCGATGAACAAGGTTTTTGGGAACACGGATGGGGTTTTGTTAAAGGGTTTAGAGGTGATTTCTGGCACTTAAAGTTTGCACGTCTGGCCTGGTAGACGTGCAAGTTTTGAGCGGGAAGAGTCGAGCTGATGCCGATCTGCATGGAGAGACAGAACAGGAAAAGATAGAGAGAGAGAGAGCAAAGAAAAAGTCAATGAAGAGAAAGATGCAAAAAGACAGAGAACTCAAACAGCTAAGCAATGACCAAGGAGGATTGAGCAGATCAAGCATAGTATTTATAGACAGCCATTTCCAATAAATACCCATACGCAACTTTAGTATTACATGAAGAAGCTTTTAGTGTCCCAATGGCAATATCGTAATATAAGATGGACAAAGATTGACCCTTTCTGTTTTCACCCTTGAACGCTACTGGGTTTCACGAAAAGTCTGAGATCAATGAGAAAGGGAGTTAGCCTTTTTATTGGAGTTGAATTGACTGTGAGGACCCTTGGGTTTGGCATTTACGTTTGTTTGGCTGACAAGTTTTTTTTGTTTTGTGTTTTGGGGTTTGACTTTAACAGGAAATCGTAGTGTACTACCGTGTACGGGTTATAAGTCAAGGAAACCATGAAATGCAAACTAGTTTTTTTTTATCATCTAACCACAACCTTAACGTTGAATAAAAATTCTGATTTTTCGAATATTTGATTTAGTTTTATATATATAATATTTCTAAATGAAAATTTGATTTTAAAATTTTATTTTCAGTAAAAAATTATATTAATATTAAAAATAATACTTGAAAAAAATCATGAACTATTTAAAAATTTTTAAATAAATTTTTATTTTTTATTAGATTAAACTAAGTCCATATAATTTTATTTTTAGATTTTTATAATTATTAATTGATTAATTGTCATGAGTTAAAATATCATTTGTTATTTTATATTTACATAGTATTAATATGGTGTTAATGTGGAAAATGAAAACTTTTATATAACCACATCATTATATGATGTTTAAATGTTATATTATTGTCTATTATGATATAAAAAATTATTTGATTCGAAATAAAAAAAATAAAAAGTTGATTTGAACTTAATAAAAGATCAAATATTTATTTAAAATTTTTTAAATATTTTAAAAGCTTTTTTAAATATTATACCTTTCTATTATCTATAAAGATAATTAGTTATGTCCCCTCCCCTTATGCAAATGTATTTGAATTCAACAAAATAAAGTCGGTCACCTTATGCAAATCTATCTGTTTGATATGAAAATGAGCTACAACAGCAGCATATCTATGCAGGCAAACAGAAGCTGTGAATTCCCCAATTTTCCATTTTTTTCTCCAGACAATTTGGAATAAACCGGTGCCCCCCTAATTCCAAACGGATGGATTGTCCATTCCATTCCTGCATGAGTGCTTGATATATTTGAAAATTGAAAATATTCTGGTCTCTTGTTTTTACTTTTGAATTTTTCTTACATAGTTTCAAACCCTATGAATTATATCATCTTCCCCCTTTTCTTTTTTGTCAAAAGCTTCAAGAAGTTAGGGTATTTCCATAAGGGATCGATAAACTAGCTTAGGGTAAGCGAGTTCCTCTATCCGCCGGATGCAGTAAAATGTTGAATTTGGAATGAGTTTTCTCGTTGAAAGCCGACGCAAGAAGGAAGGAAATTTCGGTCAAAACAGTATTCCTCTCGAGTTTCGGGCTAATAGCTGTCCATTTTTTGCAATTTCCGAATATGACTAGTTTCATCTGCTTACGTACAACACTTTCTTCTTTCAGGTATAATATCTTCCCATAAATTAATGAAACTGCGAGCAAACTTATATTTTCTGTTATATCCGGTGTTTGATTGGTCAATATTGTGTTATAGTCAAATCTTATATTATGCTTTTTGCCATGTTCATGTCGGCCTTGGTCTGGTTTGGTGGATCATACCATCAGTTTGAACATTCATTGCCCAGATCGTGGTATGCAGGTGTAAATCATGAAGGTTCCTTCTCATTGCCGTTGCCATATCAACGTCCCAAAAAGGCAATGCTACGGACGACAAGTCATCGATTCTGCAAAATTCAAACAAAGCAACAAATCGTTATTCCCAGAATCGTATTAATTTAAGACATGGGTTACTTTCGTCAGATGAGATGAAATACGAGGACACGGAGAGAGGTGTATGTGATATAGAAATATATATATATATATATTAATGAATACACAATATTTATTGTGGTTATTTTCATTTATATTTTGCATGGAAGTCGTGCAACAATTTCTCTTTTTTTTTTTTTCTGTTGATATACAAAAGGGGAATGACTGAAAAGAACACTAAAGATCAATGACTAACCAAGATATAATTACCCCTTAAAAGTTAACAATTACACCAATCCCGTGTCGGGAGGCACACTAAAAAAATGGTGGAGGCCTTGTTGGCTGTTGCTGGTGCGAGATGTTCTAGGCCATTCAGTCTGCACTACGCTTTTTGAACTTTAAAAGCCATTGTTGTAACATGCTAGTCTTATTAAACATTATCGCTTATCAAATTGAGGTATGCTAATGGATTTATCTTGTATTATTTAATTTGATTAAATAATTAAAATATATTATAATCAGATATTTTGTATTATCAAACTCGATTAAAGAAAAATTAAGATATTTTATAAAATTAAATGAATAACAATTTAAAATTTTTTCGAGTATTATCAAATAATGGGATTCTAATTAAAATATTTTTAAAATAATAGATATTATTTCTGTTGACTTCTCTGATCAAACAATTGGACATTGCATGTCTAGAATCGTTTTCCTCTTCAAGATAAGAATTTTATTAAAAATTAAAAAAGTAGAGAGATAAAATTATACAACCAACATGATAAAATATCATGTATTCTTTAAGTGGTTGAGCACTGTAAAATTAGGCGCATTTAAATCATCTTTGATGATTCAAAATCCGTACGTGGAATAGTTTAAAACTGTTTGTAACATTTTTTTTCCTCTTTTCTTCCCACTAAAGAATATTACTTTGCTTTATCTTTTGGGATGGAATCATGAAAAATTAGGATCATTAAATATTAACATAATCATCCTTTAATTTGCACTCAATTTACGAATTTAAAAAGACATTAAGCAACGTGAAAAATGTAGGGCGTGAGAATGAAGCTATGAAACTGGACAAGTCAGAGTAGATCATCATTGCATTCCTTGTATCGATATCAAATTAAGGATGTTGATGCTTTTAGGAATTGTTATGATCAGTCAATGAGTATATGTCACTGCTGCTGTATCACATGTTAATTGCTGGAGAGTCCAAAGTCTTTTTGAAATTTGTTTATATTTCTCAAAATCAAATTAAAATTTATTAACACAAACAAGTTGATATCTTTTGTTATTTGAGATAAACAAACATTCAATTACATCATGGCATACGTTAACTTACAATCAATCAACTAAGTCGTAACAAAACTCCATTATCAACGTCTATTTTTATTAAAGAATTTGTAAAAGAGATTGATTTGCTAAGAATATATATATATATATATAAATAGTTCTCTTTATAATCGTTTTTAATTTGTTAATTTTGTTGAAAATTTTCATTTTTTTCACAATATTTGATTCAAAATACACTCTCGAGATAAAGCCATCATAGAATCAGATTCTATTATGAACCATTTGTTATTGATAATGAACAAATGTGATCGATATTTTGTACCCTACCCCGTACTAAAAGAAAACGTTTAAAAGGAGTTGTTTTTACAATCGGATTAGCTTCCCTTTCTGTTTCTCCACCACTCGGCATGCAGCAAGAATCTCCGATCACCAACCAATGAATTACAAAAGAGAAAAAGATGGTGACCACTCACTCGATCTTGCCATATCTATGCACTGAAAGAGGCGTGTTCATCTTTTCATCATTCCTCTATATATGGTTGATGTAAAAGCACTATAAAAATTCTACTCTCTAGTGCTTTTTCCATTATTCATTTTGCATCACTTGCTGACTCCACTGAAAAAAGCTGCACCAAATAACACGTTTGAAGAATCTGGGCGTATACAAAAGAGGAAAAGCTGTGCACATTATTTTCCACTATATATCCATCTCATTTAAAAGTGATTCCACTTTTTCTCATTGACACGTTAAAAACGAAATTCAAAGATCTAACTTCTTCTGTCTGTATGATTAGCAGTGTTTGTAATTTGAGTACAATTTTGAACAAAGTGTAACAGATAACCCTTTTTCTTCCACTTGTTTCTTCCTTGAAGCTCATCAACAAACAACGTTGGAAGTAGCTAGTTCACTTTAGAGATAGAGGGTTCAAGTCAAAGTCGTTGACTGTCACGGCTCTCATGTCTCCCCCGCATGCAACCATGTGTATGCACATGTATTTATTTCTCAATGTCCAAGTCTTCTGGCGCATCTCACACTCCATTTTTCTTCTTTCATCCTACATCGAAGCATGCATTTCGTGTGAGGCTCCTTTCTTTAATCATTCTTTATTGCTTAATGCTGCTTTGATTCTACTAATATACATCCGTTTAAAGTGGGTGCTGAGGGAAGTAAGACGTGGGAATGAAGATTAATTAGCTCCAAAACCATACTTGTTTATTGTTGGTAGCTGGCTTAGCGCCACACTGGCCAAATACTTTAAAAGTGAATGATGGAACATGTTTTGGGACACTGCTAGCGTAATCAAACGTGAGACAAGGCCTTGCATTTGTTTATTAAGACTTGAATGCTTTAACAAACACAGACCAAAGATAGCGTAGACTTGGGAGATGAAGAGGGGCCAGGGCCAGAGACCCCATCATTTTCAACAGATCGGACACACCGACCAGCGTGGAGAAGGAGAGACATATAGACGCGGCGTCCAATTTTAACTGGAAAAATTTGGAAAAAGACTGCATGTAGGATTAAGATATAGCCGAAAGGAGTAATACTGTATGCACACAGGACCTACACGAGAAGCATGCTCGCGGACTTCCTGTATCAACTAATAAACTTCATTTGTTTGATAATAAAGTTAGTCAATGTTCTGCATGTCCTAAAATTAAATAAAATTTTTCCTTTGCAGATGTCTTTAATTATGACTCTCATTAGGTATGAACTTTGCATTAATTAAACCGCTCATTTCTGAAGCTTTGTGTGCGGAAGTCAGTGCAGGGAATATCAAAATCAGGGTTAGACATTTGAAAGTGAGAGGCATGCGTTGGAAAATATGAGCTGAATGTGTTGAATTTTTTGTGGGAATATTGATACCGTCCATATCTGTTCTTTAAGGTTTCAGGCTAATTTATAAGTTGTTTCAAGAAAGTGTAGAGGTTTTGGTAAACTGCTATGGGAGATATAATTTCCAACAAGTTCGTGTGCAGACCGTGGCCCCGAGGGGGTTAACCAGATAAGTAAACAAAAGAACAAAGAATTGGTAAAAAATTAATATTGCTACTGTGTAGGAAACAAAGGGTTTATAATATATTTTTTTCAGAACAGACAGCAGCAGCATTTTGAATTGCAAATTAACCCAGGAGAAGAGTAAGACCATGTATAATGTGTACACATGACTTGGAATAAATCCGCAATAACTGGCTTCTTGGCTCCTTCCTATCTTCAAAAATCAAAAGTGCAATATATATAAAGTATGGAAAAAAGTCACAAACATTATGCCACAGAAATTAGGCTGGAAAATAAATTTCTGTATCATTTCTGGATTATTTTTTTTATGATCTATGTCGCATATATGAAGAGTAATCAAGACCAAGGTCAAGGGAAATTATTCCTGCTTAATTTAAAAGCCATCAAATTCTCAATGCGATACTTTCAATCTTAGCATACCTTATATCACTTTGTCATGAGACTATAAACATCGTCCATTAAGTATTTTCATTTGAAGAAAACATAGTACAATAAATACAGAATCCCAACTCGCATGTTGCTGCGACTTTTCTAAGCATGGATGCAACAGACATGTCATCGCGGACCCAAAAAGACAATCATGTTGAGTTCAAAGTGCCAGGTGCCCAAGATAATGTCCGCAATCTCCACCGACATCGAGCACACGTGAACGAAGACAATAACGTAAGCCTGTCCAGTTATCCACTTGGATGTTTCTGCCATGTGGTAGCTTAATTTGCACGTAGAGCGGCTTAATTGGCTGAGGTTAAAGAGATTTGATGCTTATCATCAGTTTGGTGGCATTCCATTTTTAAACAAGTAATTTGATGTTCTTCTAAGTTTGCATTCTAAAAGAGTGATGAAAATAAAATTGAGGCAACTGGGATACTAATTTTCTATAATTTACTTTAAATTAAAGAAATTTCAATAAAAAGATTTGTTCAATTTTTAAATGTAACAATTGTTTTATACTAATGGAAGAACGAATGGGTTTGAATAAAATTATAGATTTTTGAAGATGAAAATATTTAAATCTATTTTTTTATATTAATCTTAAAGAAGTTTTTGTGATATAACGGGGGTGTTATGTTATGAAATAATTATATTTGACTGGGCAGGAAATCCAAGATTTAACCAAATATCCATGTGGCCCAAATGTCACGTGGGGGTTCTGCAGACGCCCCAACCGTGCGGCCTTGAACCGCGCCCCGTGATACAAAGACATGCTTAGAAGGTTAAAACTTAAAAGCTTAAATTGAAATTAAATATTTGACACTTTTTCAATTAAAAGTAAAATGTTTTTGGTTTTTTATAATTAAGGATTAAGATGAAAGATGCCTAACGACATGTGTATGATGTGGGCTGTCAAGTTTTTTCTATTAAAAAGTATTTTCTATCGAGTAAAAACGATTCAAATTATGACATGATTTGTAATAATCTTTCAGTATAACGTGTAACAATTCAATTTTCAACATGACATGTAACAGTAAAATCATCAATGCTATGTATGAATTACATTTTTCAACATGACGTGTAATAATTAAATTTTCAACATGATATATAATAACTAAATCTTCAATATGACTTGTAACAGTTATATATTTTAACATGATGTGTAACAATTAAATATTTAATATGACTTGTAATAATTATGTTTTTCATCATGAAATGTAATAACTAAATTTTCAATATGACTTGTAATAATTATTTTTTTTAATATAATGTGTAACAACTAAATCTTCAACATGATTTGTAATTATTATATTTTTCAGCATGACATATAATAATTAAATTTTCAATATAAAGTATAGCAATTATATTTTTTAATATGATGTGTAATAATTATTTTTTAAAAAAAAATTGTAAGAATGTATTAAAAAAAATTCAAAAGATAAACCCCTTTTTGTACAAAAGCTGCGTGAGACTCCAATGGAGTGCAGTAAGAACCCAACTAGTAAGTCAAACAAACGTAAACCCTCAATCAAATATCCTTAGAGTCCTTCCCAATAAAAGACATCAAAAAGTAAATCCATCCAAGGCATCTCCGTGGAAATCACAACAAGGCAGCGTCCCAACCTCCCAACAGGTATCAAAAAGTTCTCAAAAGTGAGAGGAGATTGTCATAATCAGAAAACATAAAATTTACCCCATAAAACGTAAACAAGGCATCTAGCCTCTCATAAAGAGATCAACAAAAGAAGAATCACCAGCGAATCATAAGTCAACAAAAGGAACCAAATAAAATAAGAATCCAACAAACAGTAATAAAAAATAACAATAATATTTCTCACATATCATTAACCCTCTAATTTAATCTTTAATTATAAAAAAAAAAAAATATTTATTTAAATTAAAACATTTGATCTTTGATTAAAAAAAAAACCTAAGTGTTCAATTCCAATTTGAACATTTAGCTTGGTTGGAAAGATATGTTTCCTGCTCAGAGACCTGTTACCCATTTTTTGGGCCAAATCGACAGCCCAAAATGTCTGTGTTTCCCGCTTTTGTTTCCTTGTGGATATTTTTCAACTTAATGTTTTATTTTGGGCCTGAAAAGAAAGAAAAAGGAGAATTCAAATTCAACATATCATAGTAGTGGTCGTAGAGGATGATTTCCGAAAAGGAAAAATTCAGAACGGAAATTCTCAAGTGTAAATTTGTCCGTTGTAGCCTTGAAGGTAACCTAACATTTCCTTTTTTTATTTTATTTTCTTTTTTTTTTTACCTCTTCGTCCTCCCGCTCGTAGCTCGCCCACTGTTCAGAAACCGCCAATCCAAATTCCCCGGCAAATTTACCGATCCGTGGAAACGCTCAGAATTATCCTGGTAAAAAAAAAAGGTAATTCTTTTTTCTAGTCACGCGTTTTATCCATCGCCACTGATTCTTTTAACCTGTTCAACAAAATTCTTGGGATTTGTTTACGTTCAAACCTCGACATCAATTTTATCGTTCTTTTATTTTTAACATTTTCGAGGGTGTGATGGAGGTTTGATTTATCTGTGTTTTTACTTTGAAATTTGATTATATGTTCTGTTCGAGAAATTTCTATCGAATTTTAGGTCGAGGAGAAAGCATTGTAAGTTTCATGAAGAATTATTGTTTCTATTATTGGCCTTTTAACTTTGTAGTATCATGTTGTTGTCCTTGTTGTAGAATTCATGAATGGTTTAATTGAGTAAGGTTTGGATATCTTTCCCCGTGACTTCTCCATTTACCTTTGGACATGCAAGAGCAACAGAGAACAGCAGAGAGTTTCTAGGTCAAATAGTTCTTGGTGTCTGAATTCGTGAAGGAGCTTGGGTTTGCCTTTTATCTAAAATAAAAAAAAAATAGGGACGTGATTTTGTTGTTAACTTGTTGCTAATTGTCATTCTTATCATACTACGAGTATCTGATATAGACTCACATCAGAAACCCTAGGAGTACACCTTTTTAATACTTGAGGCATGCTAAAGAACTGCTGACATCTGACACGAGGCAAACCAGCCATGTTAATGAAGGCTTTGTATTAACATCCTTGTTAAATTTGGCTTGGTCTATATTCGTCTTCATTATTTTCATTTGGGATATTTGAATTGAATGTAAAATGTTCTAGCTTATTTGGTGGTTTGACTGATTAAGGTCATAATCTCCTTAGATGTTTTGAAAGATTGAGTGATATCTATCACTGCTCTTTCTTGTGTAGGATGAAAATTATAGTGTGGGTGCACATTTTGATGTTTTTTCTTATTGTGATGTAGATTGCAGAATCTTGGGGCGTGGCTGTGATTATTTGGACTGCAGGTCATGTGCTGTCAAAATTCTTGCATGCATTTGTCTGCAGAAGAGTCAGATTCAGCTGCAGAGAATCTCTTAGTATATTGCAAGCCTGTAGAGTTGTACAATATTCTTCATCGCCGTGCTTTACACAATGTAATACTATGCTTTTCTTTCTGAACATGTATCTCTTTCTTTGATCTATTTCATGCTGGGAAGTTTTAGATACTTTTTTTTTTTTTTTGTGTTGAATAGAACCTACTATTTTATTCTATTTGGAAAGTCTTGCTCGGATGTTCATCTTTTAGTTCAGATAGGTTCTGTAGTTAATCTTTTCTGCAATAAGCCATGTAACTGCATGACATTACATTGGGGTTTAAGGAGGTACATTGCCTCATCTCATGGGTGTCAACTGTTTGAGGCCTTATAGGAAAAATTCTCTGTATCATTATACTTTCTAATCAAAACTCATTTGCTGCTTCAGCCTTCATTTCTTCGAAGATGTCTGAAATACAAAATACAGGCAAGGCATAGAAGGCGGTATGAACTTTCTTTTTAATATCTGTTCATTGCTGTCAGAAGTAACACTATGATTTCTATTAATTTATTTCATTGAACTAAGGTATTAGGGTGTTAATGTTGTGGCAGTGACCACTGGCTCAAGTCTCTCCTTATAGATAAAATATATATATATATATATTTATGTAGATGGTTTTTTTGTCTTCAAGTCAGGATGTAATTAAAGGCAGACAAGTATGGGTAGTTAATCGGAACTATCTTTTTCTCCTCTCTTTCATGCTTCTGAAAAGTGAAAAGCAGCAATATTCTTTGATGGTTATTTGATGTTTGAACTAAAGTGCCACATTTGCGAATAAATTCAGTTAAAAAGGAAGTTAATTGTTTGTTGGCCATGTGAGTTTTCTTGAATAGACTAGGTTCCAAGTTGTAGCATGATGAATTTGATGGCGGAGTTGGGCTGATTCAGTACTAAAAGAATAATCTTAAGACAGATCCTGAGACAGTTTCAAAGTCCTAAAACTCTCCAGATGTTTAAGCATGGCCCTGAATTTTTGAAGCCATACTTAACAGCATTAGTGGGAATAAAGACAAGACATTATTATCACAAAATAGTAACTTAAGTGCATAGTGATTGCTATAGTGCTGGTGTTTTGCTCCATTGATCTTCTACTCTATGTCTACAGCTACTAAACTCTTCGTCTAGCAAAGAGTAAAGAAAATTTCTGCATTTCTAACAAAATTATCTGGTTTGTTTATGACTTATTATTCGGTTAACGTACGTAGGATATGTTTGTGTAGGTTGAGGGCTGGAATTGTAATTTTCAACTATAAAGATTATGGCAATATGCTACAAAAGACTGAAGGTATCATGAATTTCTTCATCTTTGCAGAATTTTGCATGATACATCATATTTTACTTAACCTTTATAGCGAAAATTGATTCTCGGTGCTCTAATTCTTACATTGTCCTTTAACTTGCAGTAACTGAAGATTTCTCTTGTCCATTTTGCTTGATGCGGTGTGCAAGGTTTAAGGTGGATATTTATCTGTAGTCTTTGCTTATCTTGGGTGCTTCATTCATAATTTTGATTGTTTACATCACATTATATAAGTTGCAATTTATCTTATTGAAAACAACAGGAGGGGGTGTTAATTTAAATTTACCCTGCACATGATTAAACAAACTCATTCTCACATATGTTAGCATGATTTTCATATTTTATAAATCTTTTTTCCAAAATATTGCAATTTGTTCTATCCAGGCATTATTCTGATTCTTTTGCATTAAAGACTCACTTTCCCTAGTTGAGGTATTCTCTTGATAGTATCAGCCTTGGTTTTTATTAGACATGCATAACTTTTTCTATTTTATCAAACAGAACGCTTGTTTGACACTCAGCCAACCTTCATTTTTGTTCACAGGGTCTGCGGTATCATTTGTGCTCTTCACATGACTTGTTCAACTTTGATTTCTGGGTTGGTAGCTTAAATTGTAAAGTCACTTGCTACTCAATTGAGATTTTCTAGAAAGACTATTGAAAAGACAATTACATTTTAGGTCACAGAGGAGTATCAAGTGGTGAATGTCTCTGTGAAAATTGATATAATGGTATCTGAGGTAAGAATTCCCTTTCCATCCTAAAAGTATTTTAGTAGGTTTCCTGTTTTCCGTTTCTCTTCAAAATTCATGCTGAAGCTAAGACCGACATAAACAACAATCCTGGACCCTTCAAAGATTGTAGGTTATGTTTAAATGGTGGACATCATGGAAAAAGTGGAAGTAATGGCTGTTGGTTTGGGGTGCGATATTGTTTATTATTAACAATGGTTGAAAAGTGAAAATAAAATGCATATCATTGGTGTATGTTGTGCATTTTCTTAGTTGAACAAAATGAATTGTGACTAGGCTTGTGGCTTTCCCCTAATTTCTATCAAAAAGCATGAATGACTTCTTGAACTTTAATATTCTGCCAAAATGTTCTTGTTACAGACTGTGGCAAGTGGAGTAGACCCACGAGTAGAAACTTTCTGCTTCTGGTAGGATATATTATTTTGCTCTTTCAACTGCTATCTGCTTGCTGGTAATAAATACTGCAGTTGAATGGTAAAAAGAATTTCATGTGCAGCTCGAAGCCTCGAAGGCGTTGGGCTACAAACCCTCTTCAGAGTGAGAAGAATGTCAATGTACAATTTTTGGAGTTGGACTCACCCAAAATGGCCAGTGAAAGCAGGCAGAATGGATTTCTGGAGAAGGATGATGGTACATTTTCCAGTAACACCTGTTATAACATTTTTATATTTATCTTTACATTTAATGCCTTGGTCTTAGATATCTTTTATAGTGCATGAATGCTTTACATCATGAAATCACCCATATCATTTGGTAACTTATAAGTAAAAAGATACTAGAACAACGATTCCATAATTACCTTTCTTTGATATTGATTTTTAACTCTGTGAAGGTGAGAGGGTTTCCAAGTCAATTCCTGTTGAGAGAGATATGCAGAATGGATGGCATGGTGTGGAAAACTATGGCTCTGATTATACAAGTGCAACAGAGTGTGTTGCACCGGTTGCAACTAGTTGCAATGGTCCAGGAGTTTCAATTGCAATGGCTCAATCTCCTGTGGAGCCTGACTGTATTAAATCATTATCTGCAAATGATACAGCTGTTCCTCCTGTAAAAACAAAGAAAATAATGGCAGAACGGTCTGAACCTAGGAAGTATGTTCTCCAAGGCAATGTTTTTCCCCAGTCAATTCCTTTCATGTTTTTAGAGGCCTTTTCTGTTATATTCTTTCCCTCCTGTTTAATTGCATTGCTCAATATGCTTTTCCCTCTCCTTATTTTGATTTTTTTTCTTGGGTTATGTTTGCTAATAGCAATTGTTATCTTTTCAAAATACCTGAAGTTTAGGCATGCTAATTATTTTTATTTTTATCTTTAACTTTTCAAATGTTGTGCTCTCACAGCCGCATGCTCCTGGTGAAACGCCAATTCTTTCACTCACACCGAGTTCAGGTGATTAGTTTTAGCTATCTTCTTAGGCTGATTACACTATTAGTCCTGTCATGAACATTCATGTCGTGAGATCTCCATTAACAAGAAGTCATTTGGATCCATATGAGTATAAATGGAAGTAAGCCGAGTCAGCTGGCATGCAGTAGAATTGAGAGGCAAATCTGGTCTAACTTTTGATCTTATCTTGGGTTCATATGTCATCAGATCTCCGTTAACACCAATCGATTCCCAGAAATACACGTGAACAGACTACACATTACTTCCATTCATATTTCATTTGTTAATTTTCAGATTTTGTTTGATGTAACACTTTGGTCAGGTGACTTTACTCTTTATGCATGAATTTTCCTTGAAAATCTTTGCTTGTGTAATTGGGCTTCTGATTTTTTTTTTTAATCCGTAGTCAGATAGGCAAAGTATGCTTAATAGGTTTCCATCAAGAGCTGTTTATCGTTCTTGTGATTTTTTCTGTTTATAATATATAAATTGTTTCTCCATATGCACTAATATGTCTCTTGTTGTTTTAATGAAAGCCAATGGCAATAGACCAAGTAATGTCAGATAGGGACAGTGAAGACGAAGTTGATGATGACATTGCAGATCTTGAAGATCGCAGGGTAAGGTTTATGATTTTGCATGAAAATTTTGACCTTTTTTCCTGATCTTCTCATTACAACAATAAACCTTGCTGGTCTAGGTTTAAATTTCTGGAATTTACTTTGAAATGCTTAGTATTTTATAATGTATTGGAAGAGTTTATTTGCCTGGTTCTGTCTCTGTGAAATATAGTGCAAAAGGTTTTTCTGGATTTGTGGTTAATGTCATTTATAAATTTAACCATTCAAATCGTGATAAGGAAGTAACACCAAGTCAGTATGCATGCAGTAGAATTGAGAGGCAAATCTGCTCTAGCTATTAATGGTTTCTTCAATATGAAATTTGAAAATGATTGTGAAAAATTGGACCAGTGATCAATGGTGTAAAATTTTTAATTCAGTTATTGAACTGACTGGAAGAAATGTGTTTTAGCATTCTGAGAGCAAGTGTGGAATTGAAAAAGAAAATGTATTTAAATCACTCTTGACTTTTGTTGGAGTCAGAGTAACTGGTGAACAAGCATTTCATATTTGGGTTTATAAATTATCAGTTGTGAGAGGAAAGTAAGGCATTAAATAAATAGTGATGTGTTGGGTCAGACAATCAGTTCTCCTCATTTGTCTCAACTAATAATAGGTTGCTCACTGTTTGCTTCTATTGTACAAGCAATACTTTGTTCATCACTATAAATATAAGTATATAACAACAATGACCAGAGTAATTATGAAAATACAGGCTTGTTTATTTACCATATACTTGATTGATGATAGTCCGGTTTCTTGAAGGTGAGAAATTGTGGTTTAGAATGATGTGTATTATGTTTGATTGGACTTCAACTCAATTGGGCTAGGATCCTATCTCAAGTTGCATTTTTGATTAGATGTTCTGGTTATTATACTTTTGAGAAGTGAGAGGATAACATAAAACCCATATGTGACAGATGCTTGATGATTTTGTGGATGTTAGCAAAGATGAGAAGCAGCTTATGCATCTTTGGAACTCGTTTGTTAGAAAGCAAAGGTAGTCTGTGCTTAACACTTCAAGCTTTCTTTTCTTTTCTTCTTGCCAATTGAATTCATGGTTATCATTTACTGTTTTTCCCCTTATTTCTATTAATTTGTTCCCTCCAATTGTTGTATGTCAAGAAGTTATAAGAAGATTTTAGTACTTGAGGTGGCACCACTTATTAAAAGGTCTCTTGATTCATTTGACAGGGTTCTGGCTGATGGTCATGTTCCCTGGGCATGTGAGGCTTTCTCAAAACTCCATGGCCAGGAGTTGGTGCAATCACCTGCTCTCTTTTGGTAATGTTCTTGAAGTATTCTTGCCCATTTCTCTACAAGTTCATGTCGTTTGACTGCTAAGTTGCATTTTGCCATCAATAGTGATAGCCACTTCATTGAGTTATTTACTTTGAGTTGACAATTTATGGGCCATGGCAGATACAGGTGATAAAAACCAACTGTAAACAGCCCATGCCCACCCAGAATTTAACTTATTGAGGTGTTTCAATTAATTCATAGGTAGTTAATCAACTTATAAAGGGCATACATGGCAATCCATTTTGAACCCCTTTTATAACCTATATTCCATTCCATCCAAATCTCCTTCCAGAATACTGCAAGTTTGATACTTGTAAAAATCGTAAAACTGTGTTTGAAATGTCTTCTCTAATTAAAAGTAATTGCAAGTCATTGAGATCTTTGATATCTGTGTTTGAAGTGTCACATATTTTCCGGTTCAGGTGTTGGAGGTTGTTCATGATCAAACTTTGGAATCATGGTCTTCTTGATGCGGGCGCAATGAACAACTGTAGCATGATACTTCAAAGATGCCAAAATGAGGGATTGGATGCTATGAAAAGCTGAAATGAACAAGTGATACACAACTTCAACATCAGGGTTTAGAGATGATACAGTGCATGCACACTGTTTTTTTCTCCTGATCATCCCATTCATTCCTTTTCCATTCTTTCTCTCACAATTTGGCCAGAATTGGTCCTTAAATATTCTTTCTCATTGTTGTAATGGCAATACTTTATTCAACACTGGCCTTAGGTTTTACCTTTTTAACATAAAGAAGTTGACTTCTCAGTCCCTTTGTTCTTGCTCTGATTATATGTTTCTTCCTTCTTGAATTTGCCTAAAGCAAGCTTTTAACTTAATAAAGACCAGAAAGAATATGTCCTTCCGCAACCGGTCTTCGCTATGCAACTAGCAATGGCTAAATCTAATATCACTGTGTAATTTAAATTTGAAATTGAAATAATTAAAACAACAACTTAATCTCGTATGTTTAATTGCCATTTATTAAAATAAAAATTTATTAATCAATATGATACCAACTAATTATTTAACTATTTTCATATTAACACGAAATTTTCTTAATTATAAAACAACATATTTATTAAAATAAAAATACTGACTAATTGTCTTTTCCAAGTCCTCTTGCGACTGTCAAGCACTTCAATGGAGAGTCTCCAGGGGTTTGCTAATATCCACCCTTACCAATATTATGAGTCCCATGTTGTGTTAGAGTCAGCCAAGCAATTTGGGTCGCTGCGTTTTCATGATGATCAATGATCACGTCCAAGATTGAAAACTTACATGCTAATTCATGCAGTTCTGGCTTATTCCTAATTTTCCATTCCATTCACCATTCTTTCTATTTGGCCAGCAATTGGTTCTTAGATGTTCTTTCTCGGTCAGAGCGAAGAGAGGAGCTGTAGTTGTTTTTGGACAGGGGTATTGGGAGTGTATACTGATTTACAGGTTAAGGGCATATCAACCAATATCCTTGTCGTTCTGGCTGGTTGCTCGACATGTCTCTTGCAAAGGGGAAATGTAATTTCCCAGCTCTTTAATGATAATCTTCTTATAATTTTCAAAAAAAAAAAAAAAGATATTCTTTCTCAGGAGAAGTGAAATCTTGCTTCTCCAGGGTTGTAACATTCAATGAATTCTGGGGCTTGGGTTCATAAAAGAAAGAACCGAAAGGATTAAAATTGGTTTCACTTTTCTGAGAAAGAGAGAAAAACCAACATATATATATCATATTGACTAGGCAAACAATCCATTCATAAAATATTTATTAGAAATCCAGAAAGCGATAAAGGGGGAAAGGTCTGCAAGCCCGCAACTAGTATAAACAACAGCCCCATGTGTACAGCACGACTAGAAACTGCGTTGAAACAAGCACTGTGATTCTGATTGCTGAAGATAACTTTTAAATGGCATTCAATGAACCTTCATTGGTTTCGGAAGGAGAAGGACCACCGTTCAAGTCAGGAAGCGTCGACAACGTCTTCTGGAGTCTCACGACTGAACTTGGGAACGTCACCGTATTGTACTGGCTGAGCTCCATTTTCAAGCGGTCCTCCTCGATGTGGGAGAAAAGATACTTCTCCATCCACATGCCGGCAAGTTGTTGGAGAGATGGAATCACCAGCTTCTCAACTTTTAGATCGCAAAGAGCCTGAAGATCAAGTGTATCCAGCAGCATTACGACATGTTTCAAGCAGCATATACAGATATATGACTATTAGTTAGCATATCATACTCAAGCACTGACGGGATGGAAATGGAAATCGTTCAATTTCGCAAAATAATCTATGCTTACAGATTCAACGCAATTTTCCAGGGTGCGAGCCATCCCTCGACGCCTGAATTCTGTACGGGTTCCGATGAAGGGCATCTCAGCCAACCTTTTTCCATGCACCCTGGAAAGCATTGAGTGAAGTTAACTGGAATGGCATGTTAAAGGAACGTGTGCAAACGCTATCAGACACATATAGATTTTATTGGATGAGAATTGAGAAATACCTTACGCTTGCAGCACATATGATTTCGTCATTCTTTTCCAGGACAGCAGTATAAAAGCCACTAAAATTAAGACGCGTCAAGTTGGACCTGAAAGCCATTGCATAATTCAATGGGAGGGTCAGAACTTCTTCAAAGAGTTTCTGAAAGAGATTGAAAGTAAAGGCTTCGAACTGATCATTACCCAATATTGTAGACAATGCTTTGCACAACATTGGCTCCTGAATGGCGGTCTATGGATGACACGAAACATTCGTTCATGACCATCCAGGCGACAGCAATCTTGGAGTTGATCACTACCTTGTTGTAATCAACACCTGCATGGGCAGTGAATATCGGCTCTGTCCGTTGGAGTAGAGTCCAAGAAAGGCCACCGACAAGATCATTTCTAACTCCAAGCATACTCTGTAACCCTTCATATATCTTTTGTAAACTTCAAAGTCAGTTGCTTTTTCTGATATCAAGGCTTCCAAAAATGATGGAGAAATATCTTTAGCTTTTAAATTGAGGACAATACCTGCTTGCAACTGTCTCCACAGAACAGGGAGGTCGGAGAATTCAGGTCCAGCTTTTCTCCTCCACACTTGCAATGATCTGTAAATTGGTTTTCTCAAGTTATGAAGCAGGAATAGCTGTAGAGTTGTGTGACTTAACAGGAAATCATGTAAAACAGGGAGCAGATTGAATTTCCTTCATAGCATTGGGTTAAAAAGTGCTACATACATTGTTTTTCGCAATGGGTACACTTCTTTAAAGTGCCATCCCCGCCGGCACAGTATTTGCAGACACAATATGGACACAGCCATTCATCTCCGGAAATGTTGTTCTGTCCCAATTCCAAAAACATACAATTAATTACTAGAATATAATGAAATACCATATAAATCAAATCCTTCTTACCCCCAGGAAAATGCAGCTCGAATGACACGTTGAAGGACATCTTTCACAGCAAACCAAGTTCCCTCCATCAGCACAAACCATACAGGCATCATCACTTTTATCAGTAGCTTCAGGTGCAGGCTGTACGTTGTTGTATGCACGATTTCCTTCTTCCATCCTATCTAGCCATGCTTCTATTTGGCATTCCAACAAGGAAATCCGTGAGGATGCCAACAATATATGCTGGTAGGGCTTTTTGGTGTCACGTCCGGCATGGATCTCAAAGTCTCCTACTGTAATCACACGAGAACAACAGTCACATACAATGCCCTCCGCTCTGATTTTGCCTTCTGCCAATATACGTCCAGAATCCTCATCAACGTACCAGACTTTTTCATGTTGTCCAACTATACCCAAGCTTATCAACCAAGCCAATACAGTTCTCTTATATATACATTCTACAGGCGACTGCGAGATATCCTTGCTTTTCCTCCTCGTACTTCTCTCCTCTATGTTGCCTGGCCTGTCTTCTGCCCCATTAGCCTTTGCCTTTGGGGGCCGCCCTGGCCGCCTTTTCTGCGCGGTCGCAGCATTCTTGCTGGAACTTGCAAGCGCAGTATCTCCTATTCGGATACCACCACCCCTCTGTGTTGCACCAGATGGTCTGCCATTGTTCCTTGCAGGCATAGGCTTCCCATAGTCAGGGTCAGAATGAGTAGAATCATTGCTTTCATTATCCGAACCGCTTGTCGATCCCAAATTAGCAATCTTTTTATTCAGGACTCTCCTCTTCCTCAAGTTATAATTCATTGATCTTTCCAAATCCATGAAATTGCTCCGATAACTTGTTTCTGTACCTGAAACTGAAATGAAGGCAACTTGGCTGCAAATAGCAACCATGAGAACAATTGCAACTAAAGTACCAAATTCAAGTTTGTCCCATTGTTATTTGTTTCCATTTCTAAATTTATTTCCGGAATTAATTTTTCTTCTTCACTTAGATGTGATAAATTTATAGCACTCATGAAACAAATCTCAAATATATTTGTAAATACATAAAACACAGCATGCTTTTTCACTTTGTAATTTGCAATCTAGTGCTGTATTAACTACTTCTCGACTATTAAGCCCGGCCCATTTTATAACCAGCCTTATCTTATATTGAATGATCATACTTTTAAATCAATAGAAAATTTTACAATCAATTTAATTTTCACTCTACCAGAAAACATAAAATTTTGAAATATTTTAAATCTTTTTTTACCCTATGTTTGTAGATTAATATTTAATTAAAAACAACTTAAGATCCAAAAGTACCTTTGACTCCTAAATGGTAAGTCCATGTAGATATGATAACAACTAGTCCGATGGGAAGTTATAAAAAAAAAAAAATTAAATATTGATTGATTAAAACTGATTAGAGAGAACAAGAAAAAAACAGTTGATGCTACAGGTTTAAATACAGAAGTTCAAGATTGGAAAATAGCAAAATATCAAAAATATATATAGAATATAAACATAAAACTTTTGTCTAAAATGGCATTACTACCAAAATATAAGCACTTTTTTCCTTTTAATTTTTTTTTGGGGGGGGCTTGGAACACCAACCATGACTAGATCTATTCAATTTTGGAGATACACATTTAGATCCTTAAGCTTTATTCATAAAGACCATAAACCCTTCAACATGGTGAGTTAAACAAGTCATAATAAATTTCATTTTAATTGCAAAAGCAAAAGAGCATTACCTACAATTTCTTTGAAAATAATCCTTGCTTTTGAATATGCACACGATTCTCTTTAAACGTCTGTGTCCGGCGATTAAGATAAACGATCGGCAACTTCCTTGAACAGCTTGAGGCGCGACGGAAATTTGTTAGCAACAAATATATTTGAAAACGGATATCGATTATATTTGACAAAAATGATAAAATTGTGTACATTCAAAAAACGTTTTATCTAATCGAAAAAAAAAATGATTTAGGGTTTAGAAAGGTTACCACGGATCAACCGAAACTATGAAGCTGCTTAGGCTAACATGAGGGAGTAGTGCCACACTGCATGCAACTATATCTCGCGCAGTGTTTCACTCTGTGAAATGGCCGAGAGAAATTTCAAAGTAATCTTTATTCTGATAATTTTCTCAAGACGATTCACCGGTTTTATAGAAAATATCGCCCACTACAGATAAGTATAAATTATTAGGAAAAGAGCCAAAAAAAAGACATTCTGGCTATAGGCTGTATACATTTAAGATTTTTTTCTTAATTTGGACTACAATTGGGAAAATTCTACTAATATGGAAGTGAATTCAATTTGTTTGGCTTTTCTTCCAATTATATATGAACTATTCTGTTTTTAATTTATTTAATATTTGAAATATGGTATTAGACAGTTGGAATCTATTTTATTTTCCAACTATAGAATTATCATTAAATTTGTTGCTATAAGAAACTTCCCATGTATGGAAAAGTTAGAATTTTTCAGTAGATTTTTCATTGTAGTTGGTAGTGGGGTTTGGTGAAAACCATCTTTTGGCACTTTGAAATTGCTTTGACGAATTTTTTTTACTCTTTTTTAAATAATACATTTTAATTCTTTATTTTCAATAGAGAAAACATCAGAACTTTTAAGGTTGAAAATGGAAATTATATGTGATTTTGCATTATAAAAAGTCTATGAGATGGCAAACCTTGATTTGCCTTGGCTAATATGCTTGAAACATTGATCATGTCAACCAAAAGTTATGGAAAAGTTCATAATCAAAAGTGAAGTAGATTATCTAAACCTAAACCCGATTATTATCCCCATGCAAATGAAATGAAGTACAAATTTACCAAAATTTCAAACATTTGCCCTACCAATTTAAATTGATTTGAAACGTGAATAAGTCAAATTCAACCTACATAGACCTAAAATGTTGTAGAATCCTAAATTGACCTAAAAAGTCAACTTCAAATGTCCTAAGTTTGAAAAAAAAAATGACATAAGACCTAAAGAAAGCCTTTGAATTATTTAAGATAATTTAAATGAATTCTTATTCTTTTATTATATTAAATCAAATTTTTATATTTTTCTTTTAAATCAATAAGCTCTTATAACTAATAGTTAATTAATTTTTAGTAGTCAAAATGTCATTTATCATTCTATATCACATAACGTTAACATAATATAATTACATATTATAATTGATGATGATATAATACACTGATTTTGTATAATTATATGATCATGTAACTTTTTTATCATCCACATCCACACCATGTCAGCATTGGGTATAAAATATTAAAGTATTATTTTAACAAATGACAATCAGTCAATCATAAGTTATAAAGATTTATTTCATCAAAAATAAAATATATATAAGCTTGATTGAATGCAATAAAAGAACAAAAATTTATTTAAAATTTTTTAAATTGCTCATTTTTTTCAAATATTATGTTTTATATTTTTATAATTTATTTTTTTCAAATGGTATATATGATGTATGCCATAGATCATGTGTCATTTTCCCATTGACATGCTTTTGTATAAATATAGTCATGTAATCAATCCAGATAATTAGTGTTTGGTAACGACAATATTCTTATTGTTTCAAATTCTTATAAAGAAGTGAAAATTAGAACAATTAAGCAACATTGTTCTTTTGTAAAGAAAAAAAAAAACCCAACATTTGGTTATGATATTTACTTCTTATATCTTTTGGAAGTATAATAAAATATCAATAAATTAATACTCAATAAATAAATTATTTTTTATTAAATAATATTTTTTTATCAATTTCGACTTGAGACAATCATTCGCTAAATTTATAAGATAATACATTTAAAAAAAATGCATAAGTCTCGTTTGATATATAAATTAATAATCTCCTTATACATCAAAATTATATATATACTTGACTCGATTGGGAGACATATGTAAAATATGACTATAATATTACTTGTTTATTTCTGAAATTAATGTCTCATTGGACCTCATCTATAACTTTTCTTAATACATTAAAAAACTCTGGTGTAGTGTTCTTGTATTATAAGAGAAAATTGATATTGTCTGATAAATGCTCTGACAACCTCTTGATTATATTTGATATTGTTGCTTAGCTCACTTGCAAGTTATATTTTTTTGATATCTACTATTGCAATTGCTTTTTGGTACAATTTGGATTTTTTATGTTGTATTCATAAAATACTTTATGCATTTTATTCGTCATTATTGATGTATTTACAATTTTGAGATAAGAAGCTATTGTGTTTAGTTTACCGTTTATGATATTGTATTTTTTTGGTAAATATTTTGCTTAACTTAATATTCATGAGTATATCAATTAAGTATACATCCAATGTAATTTTAGTTTGTTGTAAAAATGGATAGATTTACGATTTTTATTTAATAAGACTAATTACATTCATAAATTTATTTTTGTTAAACAAATATATAGAATAATGATAATTCATAATTAGGTAATATTTGTATAATTACAATATAGAATACATGTATCAGATTCAATGTTTTGAAAAAAAAAACAAATAAAAAATACCTTGATAAATTAAATTTTTATTAATTAATATATAAATTAACAAATTATTAATTTATCGATTAAATAATATATCGATTAATTAATAAATTCTTATAGTCTAAAGAGTATTAATTTATAGAAGTTTTACTGTAAAAGTAAAAATATTAGTGAGTATTTTATAATGGGTTACCTTGTATTACCCAACTTATTATCAGACCCAATTAAGTAAGATTAGTATACTTTATAACTGGGTTCGGATTGTGATATTATGTACTTACTACCTTAACTCGATTATAAATAATATTTTTATGTTAAAATTTGATTTTAAATATGTATTTTTCTTTATGAATTTCTTATAGGTAATGTAATATTTATTGAAATTCATTAATTGTTTTAATTATGATTTTAAAATTTAATTTATTTTTTATGAACTAATTATAATTTGTTAAATTAATTTTTATTAATAATAAAAATTAATTTTAATTAAATATTTAATAGATAGTGTGTAAGATATTTGAATAAAGGTTTGAATTACAATTTAAAATTTTAATAAGAATTTTATGAAGTTCGAATTTCTTATTTAATAATAAGATTCGAATTAAAGTGTTTTGAAAATAACTATACGATACTCATTTACATCCTTAAGTAAAAGATGAATCTTTATATTTTTTTAAACAAAAAATCTTTTAATTTTCAAAAATATAATACTACCTTTTAAAAATTTGTAAACTCAATAGTTGAAGAGATGTTAAATTTGATTACGAATTTCGCACGTTTTTTGGGTAAAATAGAAAGGGCATGTTTGGTTGTCAGTCAAAATCTAATACATTTGCATAATGATACTGTGTTGAGTGGTTAGTTTAACGTCTACGGTATATTTATATGAGGCCCAAACCGCGACTTAAAAGATAAGGCGCCAAAGTAAAATCCCGGGAAATTTGAAAATGAAAGAAAAAAAACCTTTCCTTATCAGGCTTTGCTTCTTTTCAAGAAAGAGAGAAGGAAAGAGAGTTTTAATGGAGGATTTTAAATCTGAGGTATGGATGAATTTTATTTTCAACCAATTTCCTAAATTTCCAATCGTAGCGAAGCCTATTTTCCGTTTCGTTCAAGAGAAAATGTAGGAAAAATAATTGGAATACTTGGTATTGTAGCAACAAGTTTCTCTCTTACTGGGTATCGTAAAATTCCAAAAGTTAAGTATTCTTTTTGGTGTGAAATCCATTTTTCTAACCCATTGCTTATTTATTTATTTCTTATCACAGATTTCGGGTTCGTCATGCTCCATTCCTTCTGGTTAGCATTTCTTATCTCAAAACTTCAATTTAGAATTTTTTAAAGATTTAATTTCATTCGAGTTTGAGAAAATTTATTATTTTTATTTTTTAAAATCAGAGCCTCCTGATATAAGGAACTGGTATTCAAGTTACAAGTACGAGTCTTTTGTTTTGGATACATGCGAAAATTTCGGAGGAACATTTTCAGAAGAAAGGGAAAGCGACAAAGATGAATTGGTGATTGGAGAAATTAACAGAGAAAAAGAAGAGAACTTTGATGGGTCTGGAGAAATTAGAAAGGCTGATGAACATGGGAGCTTGAATTCTAATGAGGTATTTTCCATTTGTTGATTTTCTATTTTAGGCATTCTGGGAATCTGGGGTTTTGTTGAATAGTATGTTTCTTTAGCTCTTTTTTGTATAATTTGTTGAATAATTTTTGAGAATTTAAGGTAGTGTAGAGCTCGAAGTTTTTTAGATCTAACAAGTTTTTATTTTTTGCTAGGTTCAGGATACTTTGCACTCCCCCTCAATCCTTTCTGGTATGTGTCACTTTTCTTTTTCTGAGATTTTACTAGGTCTAAATTGTGTTTAGTGGTTGAAAACCTTTAGGGAAGGAAATTAAGACTAGGAGTTGGAAACAATGCTTAATTTAAGCATGTAAAGATGGAGTGAAATTTGTTTATGTTTTCATGTTCGTTCAGAGCCTCCTGATATCAGAAACTGGTATTCGAGCTATGTGTATGAATCTCCTTTGTTGGATACGAGTGATGGTTTTAGAAGTTATGTTTCTAGAGAAAGTGAATGTGAGAAAGATGAACTTGCCATTGGCGAAAGCATCAAAGGTGAAGCAGCGAATTTGGGCCAAGAAACGAAAAGCAGTTGCAAACCAGATGCCTCTGAGAAAATATGCTCAACTAAATTGGTCAAATGCAGTAGTTCTTTAGTAGATAGGAAGAATGAGTCACACTCTCTCTTTTCGGGTTAGTATCACTTCTAAATTCTTAAATTTTCACCAAGAACTTTATAGTGGTTTAAATGGTTAGGAAATCTTGGGGGAAACAAAGAACATATGGAACATCATTCTCTTTTTCTATTGTTTTTCAGTCATCAAATGAGGCATGTGAATATCTAATCCAAGTAAAGGAGTAGTAATGTTTGCCTGTGTTTCTTCTGTCAGGACCTCCGGATTTGGGATTTTGGTTCGCAGACTATGTGTATGAGTCTCCTGTCTTGGATACAAGTGATGAATTTAGAGATACCCTTTCTGAAGAAAGAGAACCTAATGAGGATGAATTTGCTGTTGAAGAGAGGAAGAGAGAGAAACAAGAGAAAGTCAACACAACAACAAAAACTAGACATAGAAATGAAGAGGGTGTTGTTAAGAAGATGTGCGCAAATGAGTTTAGGAAATGTAACAGCTCCCTAAGAAATGATGAGCAAGAAAATATGTCTATTAGTAAGGTACTCTTTCCATCTCCCTGTGTGTTTCCCTCTCTTTTCCCATTTTGATCTCTTAAATTTTCTTAAATAATCATATCAATTTCTGTTCTGAGGCCTTAAGAAAGGAACAGGATTATGACCTCGATTCTCATCTTCTGTGTAGCTAAAAGTGGTTGTAAGACCCAATATTTGAGATTCTTGAGTATAGTTATTTACTATTCAGTGTTGGGGAATAGTCCTCTTTCTCAAGGATGCAGGAGTACATCTGTATATGGCTCTATTTATCTTGTCCAGTTGACATTACAGGATTTGCACTGCGCTGGAGGTAAGGAAAACCTTACTTGGAAGGGTGATTTGTGTTTTGAGAAGATCTTGGATCCAATCTTGGAAGTCAAACAAGTGCGAGGTAGCACCGTCAATTCAAACAAAGGTGTTGAAAACTCAGGCTTTAATGGTGGAGATTTCCTATCAAAACATGAGAAAGCTGATTCTCAATCGACAGTTATCAGCAGAAGTGCAGGCAAAACTGATAGAAAATCTTCAAAGAAGTTGATTAATACGAGGGATAGCATAGAAAGGAGCCCAGAAACTAAAGTTGATCTTGCATCACATGATCAGAGTCAGGATTTCGATCAGGTCAGTGGAGGTTATTGGAGAAAACCAACCCATGGAAGCAATGACAAAGAAAATGAAGGAAAAGACATTGCAAAAAATGGTTTTATCACTACAAGCAAGAACAAGTTTACAAGAAGAAATGGTGAAAATTCTCTGGGAGGAAGGCGAGAGGTTGTGTTACAGTGTTCAAGAAACAAAAGTAGTAATATAACAGGCGGTCAAAGGGGTGCTGTCGTGAAAAGAAAGGTGTTGGCAGAAACAACCAATGTTCAACGCTGTGAGGCAATGGAGATCACTGGAAAATGGCGTTGTCCACAGAAAAGCAAGCCTCACCGTGGCCCTCCTTTGAAGCAGCTTCGGCTTGAGCAATGGATTCGCAGGGTGTGACCCTGTGAAAAGGCAGAAATCTTCTCGTCGCATGCCATGGAAGATCCTCTGTTATCTACTTTGCAGCCTGAACTCCCTTATGTTCAGAAGCTCCAAATTACTTTGTACGGGCATATTCCTAATCAAACCAAAGGCATTCCAATTTCCAATTACAAGGTTTCCATTATTCTCTAGTCACTCTTTAAATGATTGAATTACGTGTACATAAAATTAAATAATCAGACTATTTATATACTTAAAATTCTTTTAGGAATTATATTTTTTGATCTTATTAATTCTTTTATTTTCTGCCAAAAAATATTATTTTATTATATATCAGCTTAACAATACTAAAAATAAATAATACAATAATATTATTTTATCATCAATGTATTGAGATGAAACGGTGCGTTTCACGGCCATGACAGTCTCATTGACTACGGAGAGTGAGACCGAGGGAGCCGATTGACGAATCTCCCCCGGTCTCCCGCTGACAATTGAAAGAATAAAAATCAAAACACCGTTTCTCTGCCTCTCTCTGTAATTATTCAATTTCAACTCCTGCGCGAAAAAAGAAAAGAAAAATGGCAGTAGTAACCGCACTAACCAGATCGCTGGGGCAACACTGCCCGAAAAGATTGAAACCTTCCATCTTTCCTCACAAATTTCCTTCTAATAACTCTCAGTTACAATTCCAAACACTCAGAACTCTGATTTTGGAACCCTCTTTATCCGAATCTGTCAAGCTCCGTCGTCTCCCCGGCTCCGATTCCGGTATAATTTTTTACCTTTTAAGAAATTCTCCAGTTTTAACCTTTTTTTCCTTCGTGTTTAAGATCTTAAAAGCCGAGTACGATGAGCAGGAATTGTTGAGGTTAATTTGGAAAGGCCTGGAGCCAGAAATGCAATTGGGAACGATATGTTGAGAGGCTTGCGCCACGCCTTCGAAGCTATCGATGGAGATTCCTCCGCTCATGTAGTTTTGATCTCTAGCTCAGTTCCCAATGTTTTCTGCGCTGGCGCTGATTTAAAGGTATTCGCTTCCTTTTTTTTGGCTTCTGAAAGTTAAAAAGAACTAAATGTTTTAAAAAAGTGAAAATTTTTTACTTCATTTCAACTGATAGTGTGGTTACTAGAAGTAATGACGAGGAAATTTCCTGCTTGGAAATGATATTAAAGGGTTAAGCTTGCGTTAAGATATTGTGAGTTTCAGATCTTAATCTTGTAGTTTGCCCTTTGATTGGCAGGAACGAAAGAAAATGACTGCTTCTGAGGTTCATTCATATGTCAACTACTTGCGATCCACTTTCTCATTGATAGAGGTTAGTCCTTATTTTACATCAACATGTTGTATGGCGGTTGATTCTCTTGTTGTCACATGGATATTGAAATTTTGTGAGCATCATACATTGTAAGTAACACTTAAACTAACTACAAATATATACATTTTAAAACATTGAAATACACAAGTATATCTTGGGTGTTCTTGATGTGCTCTTAGAAACAAATTGTCTTGTTTACCAATATTGTTCTTCCTAAAGCAGGGTCTGGGGTTTAGTCATTTAACATTGTTGCATAAAGTGTTGCTTGCAAGATTAACACATTTTACCATTAACTGGATAAATTCCCTGACATTTTCAAAAATGTTCTTCTTAACTAATGCTGTTATAGTTTTTGCATCATGCTTTGCAATGGCCTTTTTTTAGATTGGGTGCTTACATGGACTACTATTTATTTAGTTCAGGAACTTCAAATTCCTACTATTGCTGTTATCGAGGGTGCAGCGCTGGGTGGAGGACTTGAAATGGCTCTGTCGTGTGATCTTAGGATCTGTGGTAGTTTTATATTCGTAATCATTTCATAATTAGCTCTATTTGCTTCTAAACTGTTTTCTGTTACATGCTTTTTATAATTTTTTTCCTTATAATTGTTTTGAATGGTTTGTCCTCTAAAATTGCTTAGGGGAAAATGCAATGTTGGGCTTGCCTGAAACAGGACTTGCCATAATTCCTGGGTATATGCTTATCTTGTTTCAGTTTTCTACATTATATCTATTACTTGATCCAGTTTTTTTGTTCTTGTTTTTAAAATCTGTAAAGGTGATAGCTCATTGGCCCTATGTTTAACAGTGCAGGTGGGACTCAAAGACTTCCTAGATTGGTTGGACAATCAATAGCAAAGGAACTTATATTTACTGCTCGGAGAATTGGTGGCAGGGATGCAATGTCTATGGGTATGCATACCAACAAGCTGCTTTTTTTCCCCTTGTTTTCGACCTGTCCCGCCCAAATACTGAACAAGGTCTGTGGTATTGCAGGTCTTGTCAATTACTGTGTTCCTGCTGGTGAAGCTCATCCCAAAGGTTTAGAAATTGCTCGGGAAATAAATCAGAAGGTAAAATCTATGGATCCTCAAAAATTTTCTTGCTTGGAACTTCATGTGATACATTCTTCTCTAAGTTCATTCAAATTAACCATCCATGAATGTTAGTTAAGCTTAATCAGAAATGCAAGGGCTGCAACTATAATGTGTTATAGCATTGAAGATTTTATTGTTTTTATGCTGTTGCTAGATTGTTGATACTCTAATTTTGTTCCACTAATTGCCCTTGTTCTTATTTCAAAGAGTGAAGGAGCATCTCCTGATTCTTTGATTACCAACTATGTAGTGTGTTCATTGATAATGTTGACCTCATAACTTAATGTAACAAAGAAGTCATTTTATTGAAAAAAGAACTGTTTGTTACTTTATACAAATTCTTGAGCATTCAAATGGACATATCCTTAACAGGGTCCAATAGCAATAAGGATGGCAAAGAGGGCTATCAATGAGGGGCTTGAGAGAGATATGACCTCGGCTTTGGATTTGGAAGAAGAGTGCTATGAACAGCTTTTAAATACAAAAGATCGCTTGGAAGGCTTAGCAGCATTTGCTGAGAAGCGGAAGCCAAGATATAATGGCGAATAAGAAAGACTCAGAATCTTACTTAATAACAGCTTCCAACAGGTTTATCACGGATGAAAGTTTTCATTTTGTTTTAAATTTGGGTCCTTTCAGAAGTCTGTATGTTGGATGAACTCTTTATAGTAATTAAAATGACGAATAAATTACATAAACCTTGTGTCTTAAAGTCAATTCAATGGTGGTATGAATATTCGGTGTGATAAGCAGCCTCGATCATATAGGAAGCTGTTTCAGAGATCTAAATCCTTACTTTTCCAATCCCTAGTTTTTTTGTTTTTGGAAACATAGATGTAAGTAGAAAAAATCTCAGTCAAAAGCTTTAGAGTCCTAAAGAGGCATAAATTTTCTTATCCTGATTTGAGATTGGGCATCCTATTTCTGGAAACGTTTACTATTGAGGAACTCTGGAAAAGCAAGCTTAAAATAGTTCTGCAATCATCTCACTTGGACAAACCTAATTGCAACTACTTATTGATTCTTGTTTCAATAAAAAAAAGGATATTATCCACTTATTTACTTTAAAAATTTTGCAGAAAAAAGGTTTAAGATGACTATGAACTAGTATTTTCCTTGAGTGAGTTTACCGATTGTCTATTCCACATCTTCTGCTATGGCATCAAATGACTCAGTTTGTATCTGTATTAATTGTGCATACAGCCTGATTATAAACAGTACGACTAGTATTTTAAACAAGAAATTTAGTTTGGCGTAGTGTGCAATTGACTGGGATATTGATGAATGCTGCAGATGATCCTGTAGAAGTCAATATGGCGATGTTTGAAGTCTGACAAATCCAAATAATGTGTTTTAACATTACTGGCAAGTAGATTAATGAAAACATGTTTGTTCCCAAATTAGAAGAGAGGAACATAATTTAAGAGCCTTTACTATCGACAACTCTTGTTGTTATGAAAGAAGGTAATCAGCATATGATGTTCCTGAATTTCCAGCTAATGTTTTGTCACATTATGCCAGGTAAGGTATATTTTGCTTTCATCATAAAGTTAGTTTACAAAATTGTCATGTTTGTAGTATAGCACCAACTTTGGCTTCAAGAATTAAAAGCTACAAGTCATCAAGTAGCAACTGTGTCCTTTGTTCTCTGGATGAGATTTTTGATAATGACACGTGCACGAGCTGATTCAGGTGACATTTAGAGTAAGGATTCTAGTTACATGGATGGCTCCTTAATTTATTTTGTCAATACTGCAAAAGCCAAGGACAGTTCAGTGATAAGCTTGTGATAACTCTTCTGTGTAAAGATCATTTTAGAAATAGTCTCAACTTTTTGTAAAACTGACTCTGACCAAATAGATGTTTTGTACTTTCCATTCTTGTTAATATCTGAAGTTCATTTTAAGGAAGGCAGTGATAGATACCATAACAAAATCACCTTTGATGAGTTTTCTTGTTTGCAGTTACCATAACTGACCTTTTTGCGTGTTGGACTTGTAAGTTTCTATTCTTATAAGTGATTTCTCCTTATAAATGACAGCTGCCTAAGGGTTTTTCACCATCAAGCCTTGTCTCTTAGTCTTTTCATTTCAAGGAGGGAGTCAGATCTGACTCAAGAAAAGGCATGGTAGGAAGTTCTAACTCAAACAAAATTATCCCATGTCGTAGGAACTCACAGTACAGAATGAGAAGCAGCTGCAGCAGTGGCAGGATGTCCTCCTCAAGATTCAGAGGGGTACTTGCACTTAATAATAGTAAATGGGGTGCTCGGATCTCCCTCAAGTACAGGGCATACTGGCTTGGGACATACCAAGTGGAAGAGGAGGCAGCTATTGCTTATGATAGAGCAGCCCTCAAGTTGCACAGAAGTGACTCTCCCCTTAACTTCCCCTGGAAGATTTACACAGCTCAGGAGAAATTATTCCAGAGTTCGTACTCAAATGAGGAGATCATGAGTATGATCAAGGACAAGACATACACATCTAACTTGACCAGTTTCCTTGCACGGGAATCTCTTGTAAGGAGAAGTATGTCTGGCTGCCTAATAAACGCTAAGGGAATCTCACATCAGTTGTTATTTCATAAGAAGCTGACACAGACAGATGTTGCTCAAATCAAAGGCTTTCACATCCCCAAGGAATATGCATTGCAGTACTTGCCCCCACTTGGCAACAGCTCAGATGGAGGTCAAATGAGAAATGACTCGGTTGATCTAACTTTCTACGACAAATTTTACCGTCCTTGGACTTTCCGCTATTCATATTGGTGTAGCACCAAGACCTTCCTGTTTACGAAGGGCTGGAGACACTTTGTTGCAATGAATAACTTGAATATTGCAGACACCATCATGGTTTATGGATGTGCCTTTGTAGAGGAAGGACAGAGCAGAAACTTTTACATGATCGATATACATCGGAATGATGCAGCAAACTACATTGTTGGCAGGGATGCAGAGCAAGGAATTGGCACACAGCCCAACATTGTTGACAATGGTGCACATGTGGATGGAATCAGTGGAGTTGAGAGAAAAAATGGGGTTAAGCTTTTTGGAATCCAAATAGCTTAACCACAAAACACCATCCCTTGGCTAGTGCTGTTCTTTTCCCTCTCCTTTTTCTATGCTCTTTCATTGTTGGATTAATTACTTTTCTTGTGCTTGAATATCATTTGCAGACTATCGTGTGGGAAATTATCGTTTGATGGGTTTGTTTTCTTTCTGAATTATATTTTTATGGTCGCATATTGGTTAGCTTTGTGAACAGGAAGAAGCACAGTTCAGTGAGGGCATGTCAGTATTTGTTTTAATTTAATATTTTGTTAGCATAATACTTAAAACAATCTTGAATTATTCAAAAAAATTTAAATAAATTTTATGTTTTTATTGTGTTTAATTAAATTTTTGTATTTTTATTTTGAATCAAATAAATTTGATTAATTCTTACATATCACGTGATGTTAATATAATATATTAATTTGTTATAATTAAGTAATGATATGATATGTTAATATGATACGACAATATGATTATGTAATAATTTTATTTTTATAATAAAAAGTTAATGTCACATTAATGTTATATGAATATTAAAATGATAAAAGTTATTTTGACCGACGATAATACTAATTGTTAATTATAAAAGTTTATTTGATTAAAAATAATAAAAAAATAATTTATTTTGTCTAAGCAGTGAGTCATGAAACTGCAGATGTCAAGGAATGAGAGTAATATGTACCAAAAAAAAAAGGGTAATGAGAGTAATTAAAACAGTCATGCGCACAATCGAATGACGGAAAAGAGGGTGGGCCTTTTCTTTTAACTATTTGGACTTGGACTATATGGGCCGATCAAGTTTATATTTGAGTCCTCAACCTGGGGTAAAAAATGGGTTTTGACTATTTGCTCTTGGTTTTCACTGCGGTGGCGTAGCAGTTTCACAGTGGGGTTAAAAACGATTCATTGATCAGATTTAAAACCGAGCCAAAACCTATATATAAAGCAAGAGAGGAGAAGCGACCGACTCATTTTCCATTTTCACTCCGATCGCCAAATACGAAGCCCTATCATCAAAGTTATTAAAATCCTAACAAAAGCAAAAGCGAAAAAGCAAAATGGCAACGCCAGACGAAAGTCCTTCTGCTAAGAGATGGCTTCCTCTCGAAGCTAACCCCGATGTCATGAACCAGGTATTTTTTTTTAATTTTTTTGATTTGCTTACCGAGAAAAGATCGGTAAAGAACAGAAAAATAGGAAAGAAAACGTTTTTCATCGATTTTCTTTTTTTAAAAAAAAATTTCGGCAATCGAATAGAGATTTTGAGGTTTAGCTCTTTAAAGAGTTATATTAAATGTTGAAATAAATTGATGTTATGAGTCTGTGGAAATAATATTTTGTTTGAATCCCTTGAAAATAATATGATTGGTATATCTTGCAGTTTCTTTGGGGCCTGGGTCTTCCAGAGGATGAGGCAGAGTGCTGCGATGTTTACGGCTTGGAGGATGAACTCTTAGCTATGGTCCCACAGCCTGTTCTTGCTGTGCTTTTTCTTTTTCCAATAACTTCTCAGGTGCGTTCAACTCAAGACGTTATTTCTTTCCAGCACTAATAGTTGCCTAGTCGGGCCGTTTCTTGAAAATTAATTTCACTGATACGCATAATTAAAACAAGTTGTCTGTTTCTACGTTTGAATGTTTTCAGACTGAAGAAGAGAGATTGGAGCAGGAAAATGAGAAGAGGGTGAGCGCAATGCTCTTTTTATTTTATTTTTTTTTTGAATCTAATATCTTATTCTAGACCTTTGTGATTTGCGTCAGACTGTTGTCAAGATTGATTAGAAATGTTTAGACCATAAATATAATTATAATTTAAATTGTGTAAACTTTTGTAGTTCGGCCTTATGATTACTTGATCTCTTCTTGGTGTAAGAGATCTCTCAAGTAGTATAAATATCCTCCTTGTCAAACATTTGTATATTTTGTGTGGGTAGCATTCGAAATGATGAATTACTTTGTGGATGAGACTGACTACTCTATTGGATAGTGGAGCTCATTGAATAACCAAGTAAATGGAATAGGAAAAAAGAAAAAAACTCTTATAAGAGTGCAAAGTTTAAGTTCAAAATTTCTGTTCCCCTTTTTAAGTTCCTAAAATTAAAAGAATAGATGCAGTAGTTTGTAGTGGTACCAATAAAATGATAACTTAGTATGATTTAATTAATTTTTTTTCCTTTTTGCTTGGGCTCTAGGATGCTAGCAACAAAGTTTATTTCATGAAACAAACCGTGGGAAATGCTTGTGGAACGATTGGGCTTCTTCATTCTGTTGGAAATATCACTTCAGAAATCAAGCTTCGTAAGTGGGGCCTAATTTTCATCATTTATTGACTAATGCTTATTTTCATATGCATGTTAAAGATGCTCACAGGGTGTATTTATTACCATATGATAATTTTTACGTGTGTCAGTTTAATTGTGACATGTTAGCTTGCATGCTGCCATTGGTTGGAATATTAGTTGTTGGGAGAATGATAATTAAGATATATACACATCCAATAATGATTGTTTCCTTGTTTTTTTCAGAAGAGGGATCATTTTTAGATAGGTTTTTCAAATCTACTGCAAGCATGGATGCATTGGAGGTTCTACTTCTCTCTCTCTCTCTCTCTCTCCCTCTCTCTTTGCATGTTTTTACCTGCATGTTTTTTGATTCCTCATTGCTGACTTCAAAGTGTTGTATGCTTCTACAGCGTGCAGCATTTATTGAGAAAGACAGAGAAATGGAAGTGGCTCACTCAGTTGCAGCTACAGCTGGTGAAACAGAGGTAAATCTCTTAAAAGGCTTTTTTTTTTCTACTTGGTTTTGTTAATGTATAATTAGAATATTTGGAAGGTAGGGTATGATACAGATCTGCACAATATGGCGTATCAAGGTTTTTTGGGGCAATATGTCATATCAAGTTTTTTTTTGGGCAATATGTATTATAATTTTTTTTTTGTCTAATCCCAATTCCCTTTTCCTGTTTTACTATTTTTCTTGACAGGCTTCTGACAATGTGGACACTCACTTTATCTGCTTCACTTGTGTTGATGGTACATGTTCTCTCTCTCTTTCTCTCTCATTGCGGAACATAAAGGAACAAAAATTATAGGAAGAGACAAGCTCTAATGCTTTGGTCACAGATGTTTTTTGAAATAAATGTAGTTGTTTTTGGTGCTTTGATCTTAATTGTTTTTCCTCTCATTAATGTAGGGGAACTTTATGAGCTTGATGGAAGGAAGTCAGGACCAATATCTCATGGTGCTTCCTCACCAAGTAGCTTATTGCAGGTTTGTGTTGGTAATTAAAACATTATCTATTTTTCTTTGTATGATTTTCCTTTTTACATATATGGCTGTCAAAAAGACATTTTACAAGAAATGTTTAGCTTTTAAGAAATGGAATTGGTTTGATGTTCATAGAGGGAAATGTTTTCTTTTTACGTTTTCGTTCTAGTAATTTGACTGTGATGCCCTGAGCAAGTTGAGAGTGGAAGAAGCTAGCTCATTTATATCTCTTTGGGGTTTGGAGACTTTCAAGTGGTAGAATAGGTTTTAGTTTGAATCATCAGCTTCAGCTTTCACAGTCCACCTCACACTTCCTCTGTGGATGTGCCTGTTTTTGTGTTTGTTTGTGCTAAACTGAGTTACTTAAACCGTGTTGGTATTAGATGATTGTTTCACCCTTGTGATTGGACTTTGCTGGCTCTCTGAGTCAAATGTGAATGCTCAGGATTCAACATTTTTCTGGCAACTTTCCTTTATTCTCAGTGATAAACATTTGCATTATATACTATTGATTCAGACTAATTTTTATGACTTTCTCTTACAACAGGATGCGGCCAAAGTCATACGGGGCATGATCCAGAAAAATCCCGAGTCACTCAACTTCAATGTTATTGCACTTTCTAAGAAAGTGGGGGGTGGATTTTAAGATGGCAAGTATTGTCATCAATTTCCTTCAAACTGATTCGATTTAAATGTTCAGTCACCTTGACATAGTCAAGCACTGCATGTCTCTCTATATACCTTTCATCATTTGCACGTGGGCAACTTAGCCTAAACAGATGGACCTTTTGCCGTGCAGCAAACAACCCTATTTGATGATTGGTTGGAGGAAAACCCTGCCTTCCAAGAAACTTGTTGTATGTGGTTGATGACTCGGTTTTGCTAGTTACAGTACGACTTGCTGACCGAAAAATTTTCATTTCGGTGTGTCTACTTGTCTTCATACTTGGTTGTGTGTGTGTTCAAATAAATTGTCCACGAGGATTTCAAGGGGATTGGGGGTGAGCGTGGGCTTGAAGGCCTTGGTTAGGGGTCTCCAGGGGATGTTAGTCATTGAAACCCAATCTTGTGAGTGGAACGGTCTTTCCTATAAAACAGATTATTCAGCTGGACTGTCAATGTTAATGTCGAAGGAGCAGAGCAACAATAAAAGGCAATAGCATTTCTTCAAAGGGTCATTATCAGAACAAGACCCCAGGTTATCATTCGAGGAAACTACTACTCTTTGATGGCGTGTGCCTAATTTTCATCTATTTATAGATTTATCAACACAAATACTATTTGTAAAAAAATATAAAGCGAACACTGGTGACAATCCTTGCAATCATGGGGGCAAAGGGACCTCAACAGAGCCCTCTAGCATTTGCATCACCATCTCGTCTTGGATGCGCAAAGTGACCTATGGTACCCATTTGCAACGTCTGTCCTTGTCGGCCGTGGTTGCCTCATCGTCACCTGCCTCAACATCTACTCTTCCTTAGACATGGCAATCATAAGCCCAATCTGTTAGTATTTCTTCTGATGAATGCATCACCACGCTTTTTCTGCAGCAAATGATTTCTGATAACCTCACACCAAAACTGTAAACATCCACTTTTGCTGTGATAGGTACGTTCTTAAACCATTCCGGAGCCACATATCCTCTTGTTCCACTGATCATGGTACGAATTCCAGACTGAGAAATCCTTACGGTGAAATATTCATCTAGGAGTCTGTTACGAGGCTTAACATCACAGTGGATTATAGGTAGGTCACTCTTCATGTACGTAGACAAGTCCTCTTGCAAAGTTCAAGGCAATCCAGGTCTGGGAAGTGCAAAGAGAGAACTCATAAACTAAAAGCCGATGAGTCCTTTCCTCACGGAAGCCAAACAATCCAACTAGATTCTTGTGACGGGTTTTCCCAGTTGCACTCACTTCAGTTCAAAATTCCATTTCCCTTTCTTGAGCCAACTTGCCCAATTATAAACAATTCCGAATGAATCCCAGCCATGTTCTTCCTTGAGCTGATACATTGCTTCTTCGAGTTCCTTGTGGGCACTCCTTCCTCCTTTTCTTCTGTGCCACATGAAGACCATATCACTAGCAAAACGACATGGACCAAATACAGAGCTTTCAAGAATTCCTCTTAAAAGAATTGATTCTTCTTTCTTTCTGTTAAAGTTTACCGTCCAATAACCTGGATTAGCTTCCTTCCGTACTTTGAAAGGTACCCTTCAGAAACCGGTGTTTCTTCCTCATCCATTCTCGAGTGGCAGTTCCTTTTTCCATCAGCTCATGCCATCGAAAATGGCAACAGCACAAGAGTAATCATGCAAGAGGCACTTTCCACACTCTTGTTTGATTATAAGGTGCCAATGTTTCATAGTCTCCAAGTGGCCAATCATCATCACGAAATCCCCTCATTTCATATAACTCTTCAGGATCTCTCAATCCACTAAATCTGTATTTTTGATCCACAAAGACATAACCGAGGGGACAGGGGACAGTCGCAGCTGGGCCACCGATTTTGAATTGAGCATTTGCTGTTGAAGCCGCAAGCACCGCTTCTCAATGTTACAAAATGTAATGAAAGTGCATAATTTGCAGTGCGAATTATTAACATGTATCTGCTGTTGTGGGTCAATGGTCAAGGCACTCTTTTTTCAGTCTATATATATACAGGGACTTTGGCATGCGTCGAATAATTCAGAAGTTCAAACATATGAATATGTCTTCTTTCAAAAGATTAACGTTTAAAATATCATTAAAATTTGGTCTCCCTGCTCTAAAATTCTTACCTCCAAAACATGTTACAATCAGTGAGATCAAGTTATAATATGATAAAGCCTTTGAAGTTAGTAAAAAGTGGTAATCATTCCTTGTCAAGACAAGGTGAAGAAAGAAGCAAATGATAGATGGAATACGTGTTCTTTAGGATCAAATATCCTACTTATATTTCCTCGTGGTGTAGTCATGAAAGAATTTCGGTTTAAAGAATGTGTCACGCAACAGCTACCCTCCCTCCCTGACCGTGACAGATGACAATGGTAAAACATTGCAAATAAATGATTCTTTGCTGTATATACATTAGCGGTATAATACTCAAATAAAATTTTAAATTATTTAAAAAAATTTAAATATATTTTTATTTTTTTATTATATTCAATCAAGTTTCTGTATTTTTATTTTTGATCAAATAAAATTTTATAATTAATAATTGATTAATTGTCGTTAGTTAAAATGTTATTTGTCAATTTATATACATGTGACATTAACATGACGTTATTGTATAGGGTAAAAATGTCATATGATCATATTATCATGTCAAATTAACATGTCACGTTATTACTAATTATAATATGTCATCATATAATATTATCATCAATTATAATATATTAGTATGTCACGTCAGTATCATATGGTATAAAATGACAAATGATATTTTGATTAAGTAAATAATTAATTATAAAAACTTATTTGATTTAAAATAAAAATATAAAAATTTGATTGTATGTAATAAAAATATAAAAATTTATTTAAAATTTTTAAAATAATTTAAGATTTTTTTTATATTATTCCTAAAATAATTGATGGAGTTAAACATGCCAGCTTACTCTAAAAATCATGAGATTCCTAGTAAAGATAGCTGCTTGTATTTGGAGGAAACGTAAAAATTGCCAAGAAGAGAAAGGTCGTCCTCACAACCTTCAAATGGAAAATGAGTAATTCGTCGAACTATTTCTTCCCCAAGGTCAACAAAGCTGATGTCAGGTTCTTCCATGGTCATACTATACCGCACATTGCTCACTGGGCCCAACAACCAGACAACAAAAACCCAGCACCACAACTGGAAAAGCCCAAAATGCAGGCATATAAGAACATCGAAAAACATGCTTTTCAGACTGAAAATTCATTTGACCACATTCAAACTTCATTAATTGCATATATTTAGTCGGTCAGCAATTTAGCTCAGAAAAGCAAATCCCCCTACAAACTACGAAGGATTGTTTCGAGTTGGAAATGTAAAAGCATTTAAAAACGTTGAAAAGTCAACATAGTCAAGTCAAATCTTCAATGTCAAAAGCGATAAGATAAAACGAATTATCTGCTACATCCTTTACTACCTCGATCGTCGCGAATGTCGTCTAACCGCGCTCGTGTGGGGTGTGCCGTCTCTGTTCCTTGAGGTTGACGCGATCCATTTCTTCTAACTCCGGTTGAGCTGTTTTCTCATGTCATCGCTGCATGTGTGAACATGAACCATTCAATATATTTACTAAAATTTTATAAGTAAAAGCTGACATTTTCATTTGTTTTGCATGCCGACTTTGCCTTAGTTTTGCACTAACGATTAAGACCCTTCTGGCATCACTTAATCAGTTTTTTATTAGTTCACAAGGGCCTTGGTAAAAAACAAAATAGAACACATGGACATGCTGCTTTAATTTCTTTGGAGATAAGGAAACACAAAAGCTTCTAGGCCCAACCAGCTGGAGTTGGTTTGGATGTCTCAGCTTCAATTCGCCCGGGGCTGGGGGGTACCACGCGCAAACGTGTGTCGACAAGGACGCCCCTTTGGCCCTTTTCGCAACGAGAGTTAGTACGCTCATGCTTTAAATGCTGGCAAATAGTAAGTTTTTGCCACAGAGATCGCTTCGGACCGCGCTGTCGGTAAAACAAAGCATTTCTGAAAATGGAAGGGCTCCTCTCCTTTGTGGAAAGTAGATCCCAATTGCCTGTAACCGCCAACTAATCTCCGTATAATAACTTTATTTTCTAGAAGTTTTCTAAAATTGGAATGTCCAAATAATTTAAAGAATTTAAATTAATTTAAGATAAAGTTTGACACTTTACAGTGTTATATAATTACAAGTAATGTAATTGTAGAGAAAATAATATTATAGTATTTAATATATAAACAAAATAATAATTAAAATATAAAAAAAATAACATTACAGTATTTAATTTACAAGTATTTTATTGAAGATGTAATATTAATTTTCAAAATTACTTTTATTTATTAAAATACAAGTTTAATATATTTATATTTTTTATTGTTAATTTTTATATAATATCATCTCTTAAATATATTTTTAATGTCATATGTTTTATTTTTATTTTTTATTATAATTTTATATATTTTATTTTTATTTTTTAATATAATTTTATATATTATATTTTAATTTTAATTTCTTATATTTTATTTTATTTTAATTTTTGATTCTTATATTATTTATTTTATTTTAATATTTTTTTATTTTAATTATAACATTATAAAATATTTTTAACAAAGAAATAAAGTTGAAGGGTAAAAATGTCTTTAATAACATTGCAGAGTGTAATGTAAATATGTAACGTGATTGCATTGATTTTGGACTGTAATCACATTATATCTCTTGGCTGCAATGTGATTGCATTACAATGTTACATTACAGTGGTATGTTGCAAAACAAACATAATAATATAATTTAATTGGACACATTGTAAGAAATGTGCTTTCATTTTTTTTATACCAAACGCTATCTAAATTTTAAGATTTAAATCAAGTAAAGTCTTAATAATTGGTTTTGGAGTTGCGATTAATTATAAATTAATCACTGACTTAATTTTTTTAAATGAAAAATTATATAAATTATTAAATTAAATATTTGAATGTAGTGAATATACATTTTAAATACATTTTCTTATCATTGCATTTCTTGTATTTTGATAAAAATATTATTCATTTAAACTAAGTAAAAGGTTCATGCAAGATTGCCATAGATCAAAAGCTAAGTGTTAAACTCAACATAAAAATGAAAAAGGAAAGACAACTGAGAAGATTTGATGGGAATATTCACATTTTTCTTTAGGAAGTGCATATTCCAAGCACAATATGAACGCCATATTTAAGAAGAAAACAAAAAAAAAACAATTCCCATTCAACAAAATTGCCATGAAATAATAACAAATCCTTTGTATTCACAAAAGCCAAACGATCTCTCGACTCTGAAATACTAGTATATTTCAACCCTCATTTTCCTTTTTTTTTTTCTTTGTTTTTTCCTTTTTCTTTTGGGGGAGGGCCTTATCCACCTAGCTTGTGGGAATGTCCAAAACTTACATTATTGCATTAGCACGTCAGCATTAACTCACTAATAGCTGTTCGCCATGTGTACACGATTCAACTTGATACTTAACTTCCGCTCCGGAACCCATATCTAACCCGGCTTGAGCCACAACCGGAGCCGAGGCAGCCACCTTTCTCCTCCTTTTCGGCGACCCGTTCTCCGAGCCAGAGGACGAAGACGATGATGGCTCCGGTGACGCCCTCTTTGAGGTTACCCTCACTGGGTCAGGCTCCCCGGAGTTCACCCTCAACGGAAAATTCAACAAAGCCCTGGAGCCACGCATCCTATAAGCTGCTCTATCATAAGCCAAAGCCGCATCCTCAGCCGTCTCGAAAGTACCTAACCAAACCCGAGCCCCATTTTTAGCCGGGTCCCTAATCTCAGCAGCAAACTTCCCCCACGGTCTTTGCCTAACTCCTCTATAATGCTTTCCTTTGGCAGGAACCACCGCGGGAACCGCCGTCGCCGCCTCTGTCGTAGCAACCTTTTTCACGGGTGTCTCTGTTAAAATCTCCTGTGGCTCCGGTTTAATCGGCGGGAAATTCGTGGAAGAGTTATCGGATGGGGCCCAGCCTTCGGTTAAAGCATCGCGGAGGAATCCGAAAACGAGCATGTCTTCTGAATCGTCTTCTTTGAGTGGGAGGTCACCCCAGGTTTCAGTCAAACAAGGGTACAAGCGGCTGAAGCTCGAGCTCCTGAAAAACATGGGGGGAGCCGTGGTACAATCCGTTGAGGCAGTGAGTCGGAGGTCTGATGACTCGCCGAGTAAGTGTCGGCGAATCGACTCCAGCATCGCTAAATCGGAATCAATTGTACTTTGATACATTTCCATTTCAAATTTCAGGTAAGTGAGCTTGTAATTTTCGGGTTTGGGTCGCTTTGCTTTAGGAGGACGAAAGATTAGACTTGGGAGAGGAATTCTGAGAATTTAGGAGTCTGAATCGTTCCGTGGCAAAGGGAAAGTAGGTTTATATAGGGGAAATCGATACATGCATTTGAGTTGGCGGAATTTTCGGTTTGGATTAATTTAAAATATTTTATTCTCAATGGTGGGGTTTTATTTTTGTTTTCTAATTAATACTTTAGGGCATGAGTTTCTTTGAAGGTTCATTTATACACGTGATTAATATTTTGGATGTGTTTGGTGCTTCCAAATTGTGAGAGAGAGAGAGAGAGGATGACGTCATCCAGTTGACAGCAGCAAAATGTTGCTTGTCCTATTTGCTTGGCCACTTGTTCTAGTTGTCCGGCTGATAATCGCCGAGTAATATCATCGAATTTCAATTGCCCCTCTTTTTTTATTTTCTCTGCCTTTCATTTTCTTTCCCTGTCTTTTAATTTTCCAATACCATTTTCTTCCTTTCTTTTTCACCTTTGTTTCTTGATGTAATGATGTTTTTCTCCGTTATTTTCCTTTGCTTCAAGCTTTAATGACTGTTATATTTCATATTATATTTTTTTAAAGTATTATGAGACAATTCGATTTATATTCGATATGAAAGTCAAAACATTAAAAAGATTTTCTCTAAATATTAAAAGATTGAAAATGAAAAGATTGAGAAAGATGCATCCTAACGTATCAATTATTGTATTCAGGATGGAGTGAATAATTGCTAAAAACCATCTAAAGAATAAGTCCATCTCAAGATAAGTGTTCCCCTATTTCAAATTCTTGTATAAAAACTCAATATATTTTAATTTTCATGATGAAAATGGATTATTTTTTATTAATAAATTTCACTTGTTATGTTAAATATAACTAAAATACTTTGAATTGAAATATGATTAACTATTTAGTTCAGTCTACCACTGTAAAAGAAAATTGGGTATCTAGAATTTGTGAAAAAAGCATATATATATATAGTAACCCTTACTCATTTGTTTAAAAAAAATATAGTAAAAGAATAATCTAGGAAAATAACGAGAAACAACAATTATAGCCGAGGAATCGTCAAGCAAATAGGAGGAAAAAGACAAGATTGAGACTTTTCTTGTCCAAAACGGATACATTGGTCCTAGACATGTATAAAAGTATAAATTAAAAAAATAATGTTAAATGATGATAATAATTTTAGGATAAGTCTCGCATAAAGTCAATAGTCCATTAAAGATATTATGGCATGGACCCACTCCCTCAATTTGCACTTCCCTTGCTTTTATGCTCCTTCAAGGAAGGTGAGTTTATTGTGCTACACTTAACTAACACTCTCTCCTAACCCCTTTTTCTTAATTAACATTTAATTAAATTAACATATCACTTGGGAAGATCTATATGCCTTTTTGCCTTTTGAAAAATCTACTTGGATTGCACTTTGTAAGTTTAATTTTTTAGTCTAACTTCGCTTCTTATTGGAATACTTTGAAACCCCATTGGACATTGGCTGCTAATGTATGCACCCTATTTGATGATTAATGATTATTGGACTGCCCTCATTAAATTTGCTGCATTAATTAAATATATAATTTAATTTATAGTATATGCAGCTGTAAAGAATCTTAGGATATGGAAAACTCTAGCATTCTTTATCCCTAATGTATTTAGGTTTGGTTACAGAGTGTGATACCTTACGTTAGTATTGTTTTCAATTTATTGAAAATGGCAACATGTTTGGTCTGGATTTTCGTGTCGACAATTTGGCAATAGAGACGTGTAAAATTAAAAGATTGACAATGTTCAGGTGCGGGAGTACTATTCACCCGCAACCTAACGGTGAAGAAATTAGTTCTAAGAAGAGTGAAGACGAAAACAAAAAATTCAAAACAAAATTAACACTAAACACATCCTTATTTTGACTTTTGATTTTTATCTTTCATACAAGTGACTAAAGAGGAAGAAGGTAAGATTCAATGATTTAATGCTATCTATATATTGAACTTTTATTAGAATAAAAATTAAAAATATGGGTGTTGAACCTTCCTCGCTTTGTTTTTATAGATTTATTATGGAATGAATTTAACTTTAGATTGTATACAATATATGGGTTGAAAATATCTAACTAATTTCGTCAAACATGGACTTAAAATTATAATTGAGTTTTAAGCTTTCAACAATTGTAATAAAAAAGAATGGGACTCTTATCTTATAAAAAAGACATCTTTGATTAATGTCGCGATCATCTATATAAATAAGACTTTTTTGCTTGATTTTTCTTATCGTATTTCTCGTTTTTGCTGATCCTTCTCTTTGTTTTTCTGCTCTATGCCATGTGACCACATTTTATGCTCTTTTCTCTGCTGCTGATTTTGGTTTTTTTTTTTTTTCTGGATTGTTTCCCCTGTACCTTTTTTCCAAGGATTTCTTCCTTGTGATTAATGAATTTCTTATATCTTTCGAAAAAATAAAAAAATAAACAAGACTTTTTTCCTCATCATGATTAAACTTCACTAAAAATAGAATTAACTATTAAGTTTCAATGTTTAGACTCTTCTTATGCGGCCAAAGACAAAAATTGTTACTAGGACGGATCAAATCTTAAGTTCTTCCTCTATTCATTTCTTTCTTTTTTCACTATAAATATATTTTAATCTTCCAAATTTACACTTTCAAGGAAATGGATAACGTTGCAGAGCGTGGGCAAACTAAGCTACCATATCCATATTGGTCCAAGAAGCGGAAATCCAAGACCTTCTTTCTTCAAGCAACGGCCAGCCGCACCATCAAGCGGAAATTGACCATAGGCTTGGTCATGTATGACTTTGACGGAAGAAAAGTCCGCTTTCTATTATTAGCTAAAAACAAACACCGAACAGGATGTACATGGTCACAAAATGCCAATAATCGGCACGTGCGGTTCGAGTGCAATGTTTGAGTCCCCTAATTTTTTTTTTTTTTGGTCTCGAAACGACAGAAGCTGCATCCTTCTTTGTCTTAAAATATAATATGAAAAAAAAAGGGGTTTTTTCTACACGTGCGTAATAAAAGGCTGCATGGGAACTTCCCATGCTCTATTTTCCTACATGAAATTATTTTTTTATGTTGAGGAATTCGTTGTTGAATGGAATTCCAATAAAAAATTTTGGCCTCCAATTCTTGTATTCAATCATCAAGTTGCAAATTCTTTGTGTTTTTTAATCAAGTTGCATATATTCTTTTTTATATAATATTATGGCTTCTAATCATGACTGACAACTTTAATCTTAGCCAAAACTACGTAACTAATACTACTTGTATAAGTAAAAACAAAAGGCTTTGATATGATAGCTAGACCTCACCCAACTCCACGGATAACTTCACATTATAAAGAAATAAAACAATTTTGATGAAATTTTATAATTATTAAGTTAAATTATAATAATTATGAAAAACGGAACAATCTTGATAAATTTAATTTACATCACATTTAGGTTAAATTACTATTATGGAGTGTGAACGATTTTAATTATTATACTTATTAGTTTATATAGAGCGTCGTTATCTTGAATGGTCATGTTATGGTATTAACAAAGCCCTTAATCTTGAAATAAACAGTCAATTTTGAAGATTGACTGATTAAGGGATCCATTATTTATACTATGAATAACTGAAAAGCACGTGTTAGGAGACCGATTAAGGCAACTTTACAATAATTAAGGATTAAAGCATGGGTATCGAATCGTTGTGCTCTCAAATTTTGCGGCTTGGGGCGGTTCAATTTTCAAATCGTTGTTGATGCAAAAGAAAGTTAATAATTGAATTAGATTAATCAATGGAAAGAATCCATGTACTTCAAAATAGTGGTTTTGATTATAATATATTTGCCAGCTACTGCATAATTTATGGCACTACCTTATCATACGTAATGAAAGGTATGAAACTAAAGATTTTGTTTGCTTTCCTGTGTTAATTTCGAAATCAATCAAAGCTTTCATTTAGAACTATTTCACATTAGACAGAATAATCTATATTCTAAACATAAATTCATCTAATGTGAACGTAAGGACAAACGGAACCATAAGGAGGCGGAGACATCAATCATATTATCACATCCAAACCAAACAAAAAGAATTCATAGATTAAAGTTTTCACGTAAAAATATACACCATTTCAGAGGCCATCAATTTTTAAAGTTTTGTTTTCATTCCTACTTTAAATTGGACTCTATTTATTTTTCAGTTGTATTATAACACTTTAAATTAATTTTTGATTTGAATTGGAATTACGATATTAAGGATATAAAAGCTTAATTTTTGTATATTTAAATACCTTGACTTGGATTGTGCGACCCAGAAAGAAGAAAAATTATCAAGTACAAAGCTAGGTAATCCTCTTTTCTATTTCTTTTCTTCAATTTAAGTGGTTCTTTATCATTTTTTTTCCTTTTTCAGATTGTTTCATTAACAAAATATTTTTTTTTTTTTTACTTTTGATGTAGAAAAGTATGGAGAATACTAAAAAAAGTTGGAAAAATCTCCCAACACTCTGTCTCTTTCTAGTTCTTGACAAATTAAATGTTCCTAGCAATCTGGTTCGATTTAGTGCAGTATGTAAGCATTGGCATTTAGTCTTCAATAATTTTCTTGACTTAAAAAGGCATTCACCACGTAATCCAATTCCCATGTTGTTGATTCCAACAAGAATGAGCAATAGAGTTCGACAATTATGCAGCCTACAAGCCAAAGCAAAATTCTACAACATTGAATTACCAGAGTCTTATAGCAAGAGATTTTGTGGTTCTTCTTATGGTTGGTTTGCTGCTGTGAACAAAATTATGGTTGTAATTCTCTCAAATCTTTTTAAAGATGGGATCGCGATTAATCTCCCTAAAATTAAAGTTCCCTATGTTTTCTATCCAACGAAAGCAAGCCACCAATATGATGTTCATAAAGTTATCTTGTCAGTAGACCTTTTATCGCAACTGAATAATTATGTGGTTATGATTATCTATAGCCTTAGAGCCAGATTAGCCTTTTACAAACTTGGTCAAAAAAGTTGGATATATCTAGATAAAGATTTTGTGACTTTCACTGATGTTATTTTTTTTATAAAAATTTAGCTTATGCAATTGGAACTCGAAACTTGACAATTTGTTTTGATGTTAATGATAGTCTTAGTGATAATTTGAAACCAAAGGTGAAGATACTTATGTCGGTAGGTAGAAGGTTAGTGAATTATGTTGATCATGCATATCTTTTTGAATCATCTAAAAGAGATCTATTCTCAATTAAAAAAAAAATTGATATTGAGGACTATCATTGTTTTGCTCATTTTTCTAAGAGTTTCAAGGTTTTTAAATTGGTTTTGAATGATCAAAGCGATGAATTGGTAGAGGAAAAAGAGGTAAAGGATATAGATAAGGATGTGGTGTTTGTTGGTGATAATAAAACCTTGGCTGTTCCAGCTTTGGATTTTCCTGAAGGTTAATCTAATTCTATATATTTCACATATGATTATTTCATTAGTTCTGCTTATTGGCCACTTGGTCCTTGAGATATTGGTTTTTTCAACATGAAAGATGAAAAAGTGAGAAAATATTACTATTCAAACCTCTGCACAAGTATCTACCTCTTTACATTTGGAACCAACCATTAGTTAAATTTAAATTACGTTAATTATAACTTTGATTCTTGAACAATAAATTAATTTTATATTTTTATATTTTTGTTTATGTAATTTTTAGATTTTTTTAAAATTTTATTCAAATATTATTTTATTTTTAATTAGTGATGTTACAGAATATTTTGTATATACTATAAAAGTTTGAACGTAGGCCACAAATAATTTTTTGTTATTCTAAAAGCTGAACTTGTGTTATAGCGAATGAGTAGTATGTAAAATCTAAAGGCTTCTTGATCTAAAAAAAGTATATTTTCTTCTTCAATCAGATGCTGGCACAATCCATCATCCTAATTAATTGAATAATGATTAGGATTATGGCATTGGAAGATGAGATTTGGCTTCGATTAAATGTGGTACAGCTTAATTGAAAAGGAAAAAGAAGAAAACATTCCTTTCGTTGGCAGCCGCAAGTGGGTCTTGAACCCTTTCTTGAATTAATCAGTAGATATATTATTACAAGTTAGAACAGCAAAGTCTTTGGTGTTGAAACAGATGGTCAAATTTGGCAATTGACCATCTTTAACGGATTGATTAAAATTTTAGTACTACTTTAAAAAAAAAAAAAAATTCAAACCGTGCGTTTGGAGGCACAGCCAATTTCAATAATCTCATCTTAAAACACCCGTATAAAACCTGTGCTCTCAATTAAGTTTTGCTGTTGGTAAGTGATGACAAAGATGATGATGATTAATAATTGTATATATATATATTTAATACGATGATCTATTTGCTTGTGCACGTCCCAATAATTTTTTTCATAACATTTATAGTTTGCTATGGTTGTATTCAAGACCTCAAATAGTAGATTAGACGAAAAACATAGCATTGGGTAATAATTAAAGCCATCAATGTCATAAGCAGGCCGTCTTAATCGGAAGCTCTCTGCTTATAGTCTTTTTTCCAAGGCTGCTCTCTGCTTATAGTCTTTTTCCAAGGCTGCTCTCTGCTTGTTGTCTTTTTCCAAGACTGTTGTAGCCGAAGATTGTAGCTCTGTACTCTCTTACTTCCATTGAAAGCTGTGCTATGGCGGAGGTGATTTTCTCTTTGTATCGTTTGATGAGTGACATTTTTTAAGATTATTATTTTAAGATAATATTAATCTTAATTTAATAAAAAATCATAAATTCAATTATTATATTTGATATAAAATAATTTTATAACTAAAACAACAATTAAAGTAAATGTAACAAATAAAATAACATATATATAAATTATTAATATCCACCAATAATTGATATATGTATTAAATAAGTAAACATAAGTACCTAACTTACAATTTAAAATATTTTAAAGTAATTAAATAACAATAACAAAAAGTACCAATATATAATCCTATTGATATAACATAGGTGAATATTTTTAGATATTGTTTAGTGACCATTATTACGATGCTCTTTTCTTGCTTTCTTGGTTGGAAAACCACGTTCACATAGGTCACATTTGTTTTTAGTTTCCGCTGCAGTGTGATTTGTTGCTTGGTGATTCAGAAATCCCTTGAATGTTTTGCCTTCATACTCACAAAGGTGGCAGAGGGAATCATAGTCTCTACGACTAACTCTACGACTAACATTCTCAACCGCATTGGAAGCTATTTTTGAAACATATAAATTGAGTAAATGATTGACAGATTTCTAATTAACTCTTATCAAATTAACAGAAGGAAGAATGATTATATAGAAAAAATAAATATTGTTTGTATGAAGTGGAAGTTGATTCACATAAAATGAATGGGTGTTGTTTGAATTAGTAGGAAAAAGAAATGAGTTGTCTAATGTGATAAATAAGTACCATTCATGTAAATTTTGTGATTGTCATTTTTTTTATAAGATTTTATAAAAATCATATAAGTTTTGTGACTTCTCACTTCTTTTATAGATCATAAAAATTGTAATGATTGACAATTAACAGGAAGAATACATTGAATGAAAATCTATATTTTACTTAATATGATAATAAATATGTAATTAATCCATAATAATATCAAAATCTTTTTGACCAACATTTAGACTATCAAGCATTTTTTTAATATATGTTATAATTTATAAGTTGCCTCTTAACCTTGTTTTGTTACAATCAAATTATTATCATATTTTTTTTCTAAAATTTAAAAATTTTATTGCATTGTTTGGGAAGGTCAAGTACCCTGGTTAAAGAGAAATGAAGCAGGGCGTTGGAATACAATCCCAACGGAACATATACATCACCATTTCACATGTTACTTCCTGCGAAAGAGCACTGAGAAGACTATACAAAATCATGTCCACCCATGGTCAAACAGCTCAAAATATTCACAATAAAAACAGCCAAATATGGCACACAAAAACAGCCACATCATGATCTATTAGCTAGACAATCATCCCGCAACAAGAGCGAGACACATACAGCTCAGTTTGAATGTGACCTCTCTATTACGCTTGCTTGCTTTGCATTCATAGTGTTCATTTTACTCCTAGCACTTTTAATTAGAGATGTCGTCAAGGATTTCCTCCTCTCGATCTCTACTCAATTTGATAAGTAATTTGAACTACGTTTCTTGGCATAAAGTGGACTTGTTACCAACCTTGGAGAGATTTGTTAGGATAGAGATGGTCACATCTTTCATTCCATGGATGGTTAGGTCCTTTTGGCCAAGCTATAAAACTTGCCGCTCTATTCTTCTATTTCACCCTTCTCACTTGCACACGTGGTCTTAGATACTCGAAGGGACAGATGTGCATAGGCACTTGCACATACATAATTTTGGTCACATAGCAATTTACCTAAATGCTAAATTAATTGCAGGAGAATCTAGTAAAAACTCCTTGCATTCTTTCAGTTGTCTTCTTTTTAGCATTTGTTAAGTTGAAGTTGAAGAGCATGCGAATATGACATTATAACGTTGTTTACTTTCAATTGTATATTGAAGCAAACTCCTGTTTTTACCTTCTCCTACAGTTGAGGCATTTACCCAAGTGCTAAGTTGCTGCAGAATTTAGTGAAAGCTCCCTTGACCCCTTCAGTTGAGTGCCTAGGGTGTGCATCTTGAAAGGTAGGCACAAAAAGGCTCAATTGGTAAGGGTGGGATGGGTTTGGTACAAATCTTGATCTGAGCTGTAACAGTCCCCATCGTACCCAAATAAAAAAAAAAAGTAAAAAAGGCTAAGTGACCCTATTTTTCATAATTGTATGAGCTGTATTGTCACTTGTAATTGTTTATATAAAGCTTTTGTAGTGTCAGGTCAAAATAGCTGAGAGTGGGAATGAGCCCAGAAAGTAGAAAAGGCCCAGTTTAGAACAGTAAGGGTTGGGCCTCGTCATGCACAAAACATATGGGCCAAACTCGATGGACCCTACTTAACCAGAATTGTTCTCCAATTGGGCTTCCAGAACCTTTTAGACCGATCAAACGTTTCATTCAATTAATTTAAATAATTTCTGCTTTTTTTTTTTAGGTTATATATATATACATATATTAGTTGAGGAGAACCTTTTTCCTCCATTATCATATAATGGAAAGAGTTGATAGTGCAATGATGTTGTAGTTGTTCACTTGGTTTTATTTTAAATTATAATGCTTCTCCAAATAAATTGGGACCAAAAGGTAAACTTAAATTGGTATCAACTTAAGCAGCTGGCTGTTCGATGAAAGAAGCATAATAATAACAGGACATCTTGCTTTAAAAATTTGATCTAGAAAAGTATGGAGAATAATAAAACAAGTTGGAAAAATCTCTCAATACTTTGTATTTTTTTAGTTCTTGATAAATTAAATGTGCCTAGCCATCCGGTTCGATTTGGTGCAGTCTGTAAGCATTGGTATTTGGTCTTCAATAATTTTCTTGACGTAAAAACTGAACGTAAGGCACAAATAATTCTTTTTTTGTTTATGTTAAAAACTGAACTTGTTGTAATGAATGAGTAGTATGTAAAATCTAAAGGCTTCTTGATCTAAACAGTATATTTTCTTCTTCAATCAGATGCTGGCGTAATCCATCATCCTAATTAGTTAAATAATGATTAGGACAAAGGCATTGGAAGATGAGATTTGGCTTCGATTAAATGTTGCCGTGTACTGCTTAATTGAAAAGGAAAAAGAAGCAAACATTCCTTTCGTACGCAGCCCCCAAGTGGGTCTTGAACTCTTTCTTGAATTAATCAGTAGATATATTATTACAAGTTATAACAGCAAAGCCTTTGGTGTTGAAACAGACGTTTCAAATTTGGGGAATTCACTATCTTTAACGGATTTATTACAATTTTACTGCTACTTTTTTTTTAAAAAAATTAATTCAAACCATGTGTTTTTGGAGGCACAACCAGCTTAAAAAATCGCAACTTAAATCAACCGTACGGAATCTGTGCTCTCAATTTCTAGAAGTTTTGCTGTTGATAAGTGATGACAAAGACAACGATGATTTGTGAATAATAGTTTATAAATATATAATCGTTATTAACATGATTCATTTGCATGTGCATACTAATTGTGCTTAATAGTTTATAAATATATAATCGTTATTAACATCGTTATTAATTCAAGTCCTTTTCACATACGTCATACTTATAATTTTCTTGTTTAATTATCGAATTCTACTTTAATTTATAATTATTGTCATTTTGAAGACGTACTACGTACTTACTTTTCACCCACAATTTGGATTTTTATAAGCAAGGTAAAGCTTAGAAAATCTGAATAGTTTTCTATACAATATCGTAAACCCATTGATAAAGGAGGGCATTCGCTGCAAACATCAGCTCGTTCTCTTGCTCCATCTGTTGAGCTGCAACTTGCAGGCTCTTACCCCTTCTCTTCCTTGTAATTTGTTCTTTTAATTCTTTCTACTTGTACAATATCTGATAGGTGTCACCTGTAATGTTGAAAAAGAAAGTTTTATCATATCCTAGATCCCATAATAACTTGTCACAATAAAGATGCTAGCAGATAGGAATCCATAAAACAAACTTGAAAAGTCAATGCAGTCATTGGCACACTGAAGGTGCTAGGACTGTTGTACCAACTAAGACCAGACATAAACAAGGCACTCACCCAAGTGAATATATCACAATAGATACAAGCAGTATCAACATCAAGGCACCAAAGATGAAAAACCCGAAGTATATGCATTTAGAAACTTGGCTCAATTCCTAGCCCTAATATATCATAAAGCTAAAAGCATTATCATAATTAACTAAAAGTCACCATCAAATTAAACTCTAGCTATAAGGTCCCTACACTTATACCTCCAAGAAGAAGTTACATATGGACAACATTATCCTTTCCTTGTTCTCGTTAAAACACATTCAAAGACCTTTTATGTATATTGAAAATACAGCTCATACAATTAAAAAAAATGGGGTCACTTAATTGAGGCATACCGTTTTTGGTACATTGAAGACTGTTAAGGCTCAATCTAAGATTCCTACAAAACCCATCCTACCCTTACCACTTGAGCATTTTTGTGCCTACTCGCTTTCCAGGTGCACACCCTAGGCACTAAAGGAGAGTGTCTCAATAAAGGTGCCTCAACTGAAGGGGTCAAAGGAGCTTTCAGTAAATCCAGCAGCAACTTAGCACTTAGGTAAATGCCTCAACTGTAGCAAGAAACATTTTTACCAGGAAAAGGTAAAAACAGAAGTATGCTTTAATATACAATTGAAAGTAAACAATGCTATGTCATACGCACATGATCTTCAAGTTACCAAAAGCTAGAAAGAAGATAACTGAAAGAAGGCAAGGAGCTTTTACTAAATTCTGCTGCAATTTAGCACTTAGGTAAATAACAACTTCTGTACCTAAGTCTCTTTCTGTTCTACTATCTAAGAGCACGTGTGGAAGTGTTTAAAAGAAAGTAATGTAAATAGGTAGACAAAGATTCTCCCCCTCCCTCCCTCCCTCCCTCCCTCCCTCCTCCTCTATGCACATGTTTCAATTAAAATTCCAACACTTACTCCCAATCAGTAAGTATTATACTAACAAATCAGATCATTTGACTAACTCTAAAAGCAGATGCAATTAGGCAGTCAAAAGTTGACTTCATAAGGTAATGTGTTCACATGCATGATGTTGATACCCAAAAAAGCCTTATAACCAAATTATAGGACATCATACAAAAGGTGAAAAGAAAGCCAACCACATCATATATAACCAAATTACAGCGTATCATATGGAAAGTGCATAGAAAACAAACATTTCAACTATGTTACATAGAAAACTTTACCTTTTAATGCCAAAAGAGGAAATTTTGAAAGTGTAATTGATTCCTAGGCTATGCTGACAAAAGGCCAACTCCATTACTGTTAAGGACTAACAGTTATAGATATATTATACTACACTAATGAAAGTTTTACCAGGTCATAATTATCAACGGTGCGCCTTTGAACCAACAACCAAGACATTAGTCTTTAGAGGCATTCTTTATGAAAACAGTTTTATGCAAATCTCAAGGCAATGGTTTCTATCAATGCATGAGAGTTTTCCTACTAAAAGTTAGTAGAAATATATGCAACCCATTTGTCAATCTTCGAATATGCACGCCAAGCTTTTCCTTGCTTGTCAGCAACAAAACCCAGAAATCCATCAATAATAATTTCTTGAATTTTATGATGTCCATATATTCATGAAGGTGAGAATTATGTCCTCACTTGTTATTTCAAAAACTTCTGTATTATCGGAGCTTAGTAGAAAGTAATGCAAGACAAGGATATGACGGAGCAAAGGGCCGAGCTCCAGCGTTTTAGATGTCTTAACACCCTCATTCTCACATATTGCCAACTCCAACTCGCAGAACTTAGTAATTTGCCATACTCCCACAAAACATTGAATAAATGCATTTACCCAAACAATTGACAGAAAAGAAAGCAAGAAATTGGGAAAAAAAAAGGATTGAAGAAAATAATCATCATGTTTCAAATAATAATTTGGTCTCCAATTGCAGGAGGCTAGAAATTTTCGAATTGTCTGCTACATATGAAAAGTTCTTCTCAATGTAGCTAGACAGATATGCCCTGTCTATTCCCTTCTCCCCCAAAAGGGAAACCAACAAACTTTTTGTCATCAAAGTGTATAATTCCATACAATTCAACTTTTTACTGCAATAAATATCTTCAACTCTCAAAAGTCAAAATAAATAATAAATTCTACTCTTTCCATAAGGCTCTGTTTAGTTGTCACTTTTGTTACTTGCTTATCTGTAATCGCTTGTTGCTTACTATTAAAGTAAAAGCAAATTCTTAATTCATTAAAAATTCAAATTTGACTAAAATAGTAAATTTAATTACCATCTCTAAAAAAACCATTCTTATATAAAAGTAAAATCATGCATTTCATTCTCCAATTAATTTTAACGTTTTAACTTTGGAATTTTCAAAAAAATTATTTGCTTTGTGATTTAAATCGTACTTTCGAGCGGACACAAAAATTAAGTAACCAACCCCAATCTTCTTAAAAAAACTTTATCAGCGGCAACAAACAAAAATAAAATTGGCATTTAGTTGCTTCCTATTCTACCTCAAGGATTTCAATATCCATATTAACTAAATCGCAACCAAACATGGATACATTAAATTTCTGTTGTGTAATTACCCTTCCTTCAATGGTTATAAGCTTTTGAAGAGATGGAATCCCCTGCATATCCAATCCCAACGAGCTCCATAAATCAGCCTGCAGCGCCACAAGGGCTGCCTGCGAAACGTTCCACGCCGTAACACCCTTTCCGGACGCAATATGCTCGCTTCAGGCCTGCTTCACGGCCTGGTCGGTTCTTTCCCGAACCCCCTTCGGGACTTGGTCAGAGGCGGTGGTGTCTATCTGGTTCTGAGGTTGCCTGTGGCTGCTGTCGGTTCTATTGAGTACCTGTTGTAGTTGTATGTTAGGGTCTTGGGGAAAGAAATTATCGGGGTTTTGGAAGAAGAAATATTTGGGTTTTGTTGGGGAGGAAAATTTGGTTGGATTTGGGTTGTTAGGGCCTTGGAGGAAAAATTGGGATTGAGAGATTGGAATGGTGGCTGAGATGGAGGATGGCCACACGGGGGGCAAAAGGTTGTTCGGCTTTGCAGCTGAAATTGAACTTTTATAGTTTTAAAAATTGCTTGTCCAAATAGGGTCATCGCCCGAGGGCTATGAGAGTGAGATTGGCAAGGAAAAAAAAGGTATTCGGCGTATGCGACAGTCACTAAGACCTCTGCAAGTTGCAGCTGAACAGATTGAGCGAGAGAACGAGCTGATGTTTGCCGCCAATGCTCTCCTTTATCAATGGGTTTACGATCATTTTGACTCAGATTGAAAATGATCCTTTTGAAACACAGAATGATGGAAGGAACATTATTCAAATTTGAGAAGGTGTTTTTTTTTATTATTTATTTATACCCGCCCTAAAATCTATAATGAGTGATTTAGTGTCCATTTAGTCTAGCTTATTTTTAATTTATCCATTGTTTAAAAGTAAAAATCGAGTCAACTAAAATTTCATGAAAAGTTTTTAAAAAATAATATTTTTTTAAAATAAAATTTTAAAAAAAAATTAAAAAAACTTTAATGAAGAGCTTTCTATTTAAAAAAAAAAAAGACACATCAGCCATTAAGAGAGCTACTTTTTTCAAAAAGATCTTCTATCAAAAAATTCTCCCTCTCTCTCTCTCCCTATCGATTCTCCCTCTCCTCTCTCCCTTTTTTTCAAATCATTATTCTAGGGTTTTTTCTATTCTTACAAATATAAAAAACAAATAAGATTTAAAATTCAAAACTATCTTTAGATATTATTTTTTCTTTTTCTTTCTATTTTGTTTTTCATTTTATTTTCTATCTTTTTTTTTTTTACTTTGAAAACTTTCTTTATTAGTTAATATTTCTCAATTTATTGTTTGATATGATAATTATATTATGTTTATTTTTTCTTAACTTATTTATGATGTATATAATATTTGATGATTATGATTGAAATAATTAATCAAATAGATCAATGGTTGTTGGGATAAATTAGGTGAAAATTGAGACAATATTTGTTGATTATGGTTATTGAGATAATATTGTTCATAAAGGTAAACTTTGTTGGTAAGGACATCAATAGCTAAATATGATTTTTCTAAAATATTACTATCACCTTAGACTTCTCTTCTTTTTTTTTGAGTTTTCCTCTATTATTAGGGTTAAGGGTTCTAGTAGTAGACTCATTGCTTCTTTTATCTCTTTTTTTATGATTTATTATTAATTATAAACTTTATATTATATAAAAATTGTTTTCAAAATTTTATTTTAAATAGATAAAAAAATAAAGTTAATATTTTTTTATTTTGAACAAAAAAAATTTCAGATTAATAAAAAGTTATTTATTGAATACCTTTTATGGTAATTTTAACTAAAATTATAGTTTATATGAGTTGTTTTGCTAAGTAGCTTATTTATAAAAAAGAGCTTATAAAAAGTAAATTCATCAAATAATTTTAGCTTAATTTTAATAGCTATTATTTTTCATAAGAGCTTTATAATAACTTTAACTTAAAAAAAAAAAGTAAGACCAAACATGCTTTTAATGATAATATAATTATGGATTTTGGCTTCTTAATATAGTGTTAATTAGTTCATATTCTTTTGTTAAATTGACAATAATGTATAGAAAATACTAAAAAATTAAATTATCATTATCTGATTAATTTCATAAGAGGAATAGTTATTGCAATAGTTATAACATCACTAATTTAAAATAAAAAATAATTTTATAAAATATAAAACACAATCTAAAAGTAACATAAATGAGAAAGATAAAATTAAATTAACATATGCACTCAAAAATCAAAACTACCGTAATCTAAATTCAACTGGTGGTTGAATCCAAATAAAAGGAGGTAGATATTTGTGCCAAGGTCTGAATCGATAATGTTTCCCTACTTTTCCATCTTTCATGTTAAAAAAACCATTATCTCGAGGGCCAAATGGCTTATAAGTAGTATAAATGAAATAATCATCTGTAAAATATATAGAATTAGGTTGAGCTTCAGGAAAATCTAAAGCCGAAACTGTCAAAGTCTGATTATCACCCACAAACACTACATCTCCATCTATATTCTTTACTTCTTTTTCCTCTAATAATTCACCACTTTGATCATCCAAAATCAACTTGAAAACTTTGAAACTTTTCGTAAAATGAGCACAGCAATGATACTCTTCAACATCAATTTCCTTTTTAATAGAGAATAGATTTCCCCGAGATGATTCAACAAGATACGCGTGATCAACGTAATCTTCTAACCCTTGACGCATCGACATGAGTATCTTCACCTTTGGTTTCAAATTATTGTCGAGACTATGATTAACATCAAAAGAGATTATCAAGCTCCGAGTTCCGATAGCATAAACCAAATTTTTATAAAAAATAACATCAGTGAAAGCCTCTAGATCCTTATCTAGATATATCCAACTTTTCTGTTCGGATTTGTAGAACGCCAATCTGGATCTCATGCTATATATAACCACAACCACATAACTATTCGGATACGATAAAGGATCTGCTGACAAGATAACCTTATGAACATCATATTCATTATATTCATATGGGTATCCTGGATTAGGAACTTCAATCTCAGGTAAATCAATTGTGACCCCATCTTTAAAAGGATTTAAGAGGGTTATGGCCATGTTCTTATCTACAGCAGCTAACCAACCATAAGTAGACCCACAAGATCTCTTGATATGAGACTTTGGTAACTCAATGTTGTAGATTTTTGTTTTGGCTTGCAAGCTACATAATTGTCTAACTCTGTTGCTCATTCTTGTTGGAATCAATAGCATGGGAACTAGATTCGGTGATGATTGCCTTTTTGAGTTAAGAAAATTGTTGAAAACGGAATACCAATACTTACAGACTACACCAAATCGAACCAAATTGCTAGGAACACCTAATTTGTCAAGAACCAAAAAGAGACAAAGTGTTGGAAGCTTTTCCCAATCCACTTCAGCATTCTCCATGCTTTTCTAAATCAACAATAAAAAAATAAAAAATTCTTTTGTTAATGAAACAATTTAAAAAGGTAAGAACTTATGATAAAAGACCGCTTAAATTGAAGAAAAGAAATAGTAAAGAGAATTACCTTGTTTTGTATTTGATATAGTTTGATTCTTTTTGAGTTGCACAGTTCAAGTAATGATATTTAAATATATAGAAACTAGGCTTTTACGATTTAAATTAGGAATTGATTTCAACTGTCCTAATACAACTGAAAAATAAACAGAATAGAATTCAAATTAATAATACACTTCGACTGTTATAATATAATTAGAAAATAAACAAACTTTAACTTATAGTTGAATTACTATTAAAATAAAACTCTAAAGTTTTGTGACCATTGAAAATTTGATTTGAAACAAGATCTTGCTTTCCCCATCTCTTCTGCTCAACTGATGTGGTCTAGAGACGGAAGGACTGGGACGACCAATTTTTCTTTCTTTTCCTTTCCTTTTTGTGCCTTGAGCTACCAGAAGCAGGAGAAAGGTTTTCATTCCTGCTAATTTGCTTCTTCGAAATTACATATAGTCACATCTTGAAAAGACATCCCAATTAGTTCAAATTTCAATTCTTGATCTATGCTTTGTATTATGTTATATTAATTCAAGTCCTTTTCACATACATCATACTTATAATTTTCTTGTTTAATTATCGAATTCTACTTTAATTTATAATTATTAACATTTTGAAGACGTACTACGTATTTACTTTTTACCCACAATTTGGATTTTTATGAGCAAGGGAAAGCTTGGTGTGCTTATTCTAAGCTTGACGTAAATATTGCATATCTTTGTACTACGTATTTGTTATGTTTACTTTTATGGTTTGTTATTTTAGTTATGTTCAACTTTTCCTTTTCTAATTCCAGTAACTAAAATAATTTATTAAAAATTTATTGATAAGAAAAACCAAAAACAGAAAAAAAAATCTCTGTAGATACCAATAAAGAAAAAAAAAACAAGAGAGATGGTGAGTAAAACAGAAGAAACCCATTTCAACTGAGAACCAGGTTGACAATGGAGGAGAATGTGCTTCGGAGTATCTTTGCCTATCAGGGCGTTTAGGGAAAGTCTTGAAGCATGCTTGTCGATCTTGACTGATCTAGAAAATCTGCTCTTGACTCTGAAGAATGGAGCAAGTAGGCAGTAGCAATTGCTGCTATATATTGTCAATGTCTTGGTGTTGCAAAGGATTGCATAAAGGCTTTACAGAGAAATTTTTGGAGAGCAAAAGTGTTGTCAGGCGGGAGGGCATGTTGCTTGAAGCAAAGGGATTCTGGACTGAGACAGCAAAGCTTACTAAAGCTTTTTTAAGGAATAATCCGCTTTATCAAGTAAAGCCCAAGGAAATATTTCAGGGTCATTGAATAGATTAATAAATATCTTGAAATATTTATGGCTGATCATAATGCTTGGAGATAATTATAGAGATATTCACTCTATAAATGTACAAGCAAGCAGCATTAATTCTGCTATAAACAGTTTATTTTATCTCAAGCTATAAATTTGACTGGGATAAAAATAGCAGAGCATTTATTGGAATTTGCTTTTGCACCTCTACAATAGCACAGCTCTCAAAAAAAAGAACAAGATAAGGGGAGCCCAGAGCTCTAATCTTTGGATGCAACAGTCTTGGAACACTACTGTTTCCATTCTAGTCCTCTATTTGGGTTTTTGAAAATCACCACGTAACAAACTAGAAATGTTACGAGAAATTAAAAAAAAAATTATTAGAGTGTTCACATGCAAATAGATTATGTTAATAACGATTATATATTTATAAACTATTATTTACAAATTATCATCTTCTTTATCATCACTTATCAGCAGCAAAACTGTAATAACGATTATATATTTATAAATTATTATCTTCTTTGTCATCACTTGTCAACAATAAAACTTTAAGAAATTAAGAACACAGATTCCCTATAGATGTTTTAAGTCACGATTATTGAAGTCTGCTGTGCCTCCAAAAACACATGGTTTGAATTCAATTTTTTTTAAAAAAATAATACTAAAATTGTAATCAATCCTTTAAAGATGGTCAATTCCCAAATTTGATCGTCTGTTTCAACACCAAAGGCTTTGCTCTAACTTGTAATAATATATCTACTGATTAATTCAAGAAAGAGTTCAAGACCCACTTGAGGGCTGCCAAGGAAAGGAAGGTTTTCTTCTTTTTCCTTTTCAATTAAGCAGTACATAGCAACATTTAATCGAAGCCAAATCTCATCTTCCAACCTCTTAATCCTAATTATTAATTAATTAAATAGGATGATGGATTATGCCATCAACATCTGCTTGAAAGCCTTTAGATTTTACATTCTACTCATTCACCATAACAAGTTCAGTTTTTAACATTAAAAAAATTATTTGTGCCTTACATTCAAACTTTAGTTAAAATAAGATTGTCATCATCTAAATAATTTCATAAGAAAAAAAAAATTACAGCAAAAGCTATAACATCTCTAATTAAAAATAAAATAATATTTAAAAAACAATCTAAAGACTACATAAACAATAATATAAAATATAAAATATTATGCAAAAACCAAAGCTATAACATAATTAACATAATTTAAATTCAACTAGTGGTTGGATCTAAATGTAAAGAGACAAATACTTGTGCCAAGTTTTAAATCGTTAATATGTTCCTATCTTTCCAGCTTTCATATTGAAAAAAATTAATATCTCGAGGACCAAGTGGCCTATAAGCAGTAGCAATAAAATAATTATCTATGAAATATATAAAATTAGGTTGACCTTCAAGAAGATCTAAATTTGAAATAGTTAAGGTCTGATTATCACCTATAAACACTGTATTTCCATCTATATTATTTACCTTTTTTTTTCTAACAATTCACCATTTTGAGCATCCAATGCCAGTTTCCATTTTAATTGAAAATAGATCTCTCTTTGATGATTTAAAAAGATATGCTCGATCAACATAATCCCCTAACGTTCGACGTGTCAGCATGATTATCGTCACCTTTGGTGATTTCAAACTGTCATTGAGACTATCTTAACATCAACAGATATTGTTAAGCCTCAAATTCCAATAGCATAAATCAAATTTTTATAAAAAATAATATCAGTGAAATTTGTCAACCTCTTATCTATGTATATCAATTTCTCTCTCTAGGTTGGTAGAAAGCTAATCTGTGTCTAAGGCTCTATATAACCACAATCACATAATTATCTGGATGCATTAGAAGATTTGTTGACAAGATAATCTTAAGAACGTTATATTCATCTTCGGAAGATTAATTGCGAATATTTGTGTCTTGTCATTATATTAGGATATTCAATATTAGAAAGATTAATTGTGATCCCATCCTTAAAAAGGATTTAACAAGGTCATGACCATGTTCTTATCCACAACGGCTAACCAATCGTAAGAACTATAAAATCTCTTAATATGAGACTCTAGTAACTCAATGTTGTAAATTTTTGCTTTTATGACTTGTAGGTTGCATAATTATTGAATTTTGTTACTCATTCTCATTGGAATCAACAACATGAGAACTTGATTAAGTGATGATCATCTTTTAGAGTCAAGAAAATTATTGAAGATAGAATACCAATACTTACGGACTACATCAAATAGAATTAGATTGCTTAGGACATCTAATTTGTCAAGAACCAATTAAGAGAGAGTGTTGGGAGATTTTCCAATCTGCTTCAGCATTTTCCATGTTTTTTTACATAAACAATAAAAAAATAAGGAATTTTTTATTAATAAAACAATTTTAAAAAAATAAGTAATGGAATTCAAATATACAGAAACTAAGCTTTTATATTCTGGACATGGTAAGTACAAATCAAATTAGGAATTGACTTCAAGCGTAATAATAGAACCAAAAAATAAATAGAATCCATTTCAAATTAATAATATAAGTGAAGCTTTACAATATAATTGAAAAACAAAGAAATTTTAACTTATAATTGAATTCCTATTAAAATAAAGCTCTAAAGTTTTGTGTCCATTGAAAACTTTGAAACCCGTGCATATTTTTATCACAATTTGATGCTTTTTTAATTTATTTATTTTTCTACGGAAATGCTGATGGTGAAGGAGAGAGGAAAGAGAAAAAGAGAAACACAATTTCTAGCCGAACAAGAGAAACAAGGTTCTTGCAAAACTTTTATAATGAGAAAAATTAGAAGTCAAATTGACAGTTTATATACAGCATAAAAGATACAGTACAAGATATTGCATAAACCTCTTCTCTTGTTTTACACTTCAAGTACGTTTGGCCTGAAAAAGTATACATTCGAAAGAGGATTTTAGACCTAAGAAATCTAGTTTAAGATGTTGGCAAATAAATGTCAAAACATACTTTTCAAAAAAAAAATGATAAAAGGATCTGTTAATAAAATAACTTTATGAATATCATATTGATCATATTCATATGGATATCCTGACATTGGATTAGAAACTTCAATCTCAAAGAGATCAATTGTGATCCATCTTTAAAAAGATTTAAGAGGGTTTTTTTTTTTTTGAAAAGTGAATTTAAGAGAGTTATAACCATGTTTTTATCTACAGCAGCTAACCTACCATAAGATCTCTTGATACGAGACTTTGTTGATTCAATGTTGTAGATTTTTGTTTTGGCTTATAAGCTACATAATTATCTAACTCTGTTGCTCATTTTTGTTGGAATCAATAGCATAGGAACTAGATTAGGTGATGATTGTCTTTTTGAGTTAAGAAAATTATTGAAGGTGGAATACCAATACTTACAGGCTACACCCGATCGAACAAATTGCTAGGGGCACCTAATTTGTCAAGAACCAAAAAGAGACAAAGTGTTGGGAGCTTTTCTCAACCCGCTTCAACATTCTTCATGCTTTTCTAAATCAAAACTAAAAAAAAAAAAATCTTTTGTTAATGAAACAATGTGAAAAGGTAAAAAATTATGATAAAAGACCACTGAAATTGAAAAAAAGAAATAGTAAAAAAAATTACCTAATTTTGTTTTTGATATATTTTGATTCTTTCTGAGTTGCACAGTTCAAGTAATGTTATTTTAGTATATAGAAACGAGGCTTTTACTATTCAAATTAGGAATTGATTTCGAGTGTCCTAATACAACTGAAAAATAAACAGAATAGAATTCAAATTAATAATACACTTCAACTATAGTTGAATTACTATTAACATAAAACACTAAAGTTTTGTGGCCATTAAAAATTTTGAAACGTGCATATTTTTATGATCTTAGTAAACCCTTTAACCTCTTTTCCTTTGGACGCAATAATATCTACACAATTAGATTTTGAAAAGAAAAAAAAAATCCAAAATGCTTCTATCTGAGCAAAGAAATTAGTAACTTAATAATAAAATCTAATAAACAACAAACTAGAATAGAATATCAGAAGCCATAGATTTAGTAATCCCAATTTCAGAATGATTTTTAAAATTATTAGCTTTCGGAATAGGATCCAAATCAAAATGAACAAATAAGAACTATCAAAAAGACCTAATAATTTCAGATATAATTAAGCCCATTTCTAAAGAAACATAAAATTGTTAAAATAATTTAATTATAACGATTAAAGACACAGTACAACAAAACGGACAAGAGAAGAAATATTCTTCAACTATTCAACCACAAAAGCATGCTACAACTGTCTTCTTTTTCTGCAATGCATCAAGCAAAAATTAACTACTGCTCACTCGGTTCAAGAACAAAGGTTTCTATTCAGAATAATTATCAGCTGTGTTGATGAATTCAAATTGTCTGACAAACAACCAGAAGAATTCTATGACTGTCACATTTGAATGTCTCAACCCAAGGAATATTTTTGTCTGTATCAAGCTCTATTTATATATCACATTTGAATTCAGAGCTCTGCAAGTTGCAGCTCAACAGATAAAGCTAGAGAACGAGCTGATGTTTACAGCGAATGCCCTCCTTTATCAATGGGTTTACGATAATGTATAGAAATTATTCAAATTTTACAAGTTTTTCTTTCTTTTGTTGTTTATTTTTACCCGCCCTTGATTCTATAAGGAGTGCTTTAATGATTATATATAATCATGGGTTATATATGGCTTATTAATATATATGGTTAATTAGTTCGTATTCTTTTCTTGAATTGACAATAGTGCATAGAAAATGCTAGAAAAATAAGATTGTCATTATATTTCATAAAAACAAGAAAAATAAATACAACAGTCACTTATTAAAAATAAAAAAAATAATTAAATAAAATTTAAAAGACAATATCTATACTAAAAAATAAAATTAACATTTATCCTCAAAAATCAAGACTATCGAAATTTAAATTCAACTGATGGTTGGACCCAAATGTGAGGAGGAGGTAAATCTGTTTGCTGAGCTTTTCGTCGATAATATTTTTCCACTTTTCCATCTTTCATGTTGAAAACACCATTATCTCGAGGGCCAAGTGGCCAATAACCAGTAAAAATGAAATAATCATCTGTGAAATATATAGAATTAGGTTGGCCTTCAGGAAAATCCAAAGCTGAAACAACACAGGTTTGATTATCACCCACAAACACTACATCTCCATCTATATTCTTGACCTCTTTTTCCTCTAACAATTTACCACTTTGATCATCCAAAACCAACTTGAAAACCTTGAAACTCTTAGTAAAATAAGAATAATCACGAGAGTCCTCAAATTCGATTTTCTTTTTAATAGAGAATAGATCTCCTTTAGATGATTCAACAAGATATGCTCGATTAACATAATCTTCTATCCTTTGATATGCCGACCTGACTATCTTCACTTTTGGTGATTTCAAACTATCGTCAAGACTATCATTAATAGCAAAAGATATTACCAAACTCCGAGTTCCAATAGCATATGCTAAATTTTTGTAAAAAATAACATCAGTGAAAGCTGTCAAATTCTTATCCAAATATATCCAACTTTTCTGTGTAGGCTTATAGAAGGCTAATCTGGCTCTATTGCTATAAATAACCACAACCACATAATTATCTGGATGTGATAAAGGATCAGCTGACAAGATAACCTTATGAACGTCAAATTGGTAACCTACTGATGTTCGATCTGATAGAAGTTCAATCTCAGGAAGATCAATTGTGATTCCATCCTTAAAAGGATTTACGAGAGTTATAACCATATTGTTGTTCACAGCCGCTAACCAACCATAAGAAGAACCACAAAATCTCATAATATGAGATTTTGGTAATTCAATGTTGCAGAATTTTGTTTTGACTTGTAGGCTACATAATTGTCGAATTCTGTTGCTCATTCTTGTTGGAATCAACAACATGGGAACTAGATTAGGTGATGATTGCCTTTTCAAGTCAACAAAATTATTGAAGGCTGAATGCCAATGCTTACAAACTGCACCAAATCGAACTTGATTGCTATAGGCATCTAATTTGTTAAGAACTAAAAAGAAACAGAGCGTGGGAAGATTTTCCCAATTTGCTTCAACATTCTCCATGCTATTGCTAATGAAACAATTTGAAAAAGTAGAAAAATATTAAGGAAAACGTGAAGAAAAGAAATAGAAAAGAGTATTACCTAACTTTACACTTGATATGTTTTGCTTCTTTGTGAATTGCAAGTAATGGTAATTAAATATACAAAAATTAAGTTTTTATATTCTTGGCATCCCGAATCCAATATAAATTAGAAATTAATTTCAAGTGTTATAGTACAACTCAAAAATAAAAAGAATCAATCCAACTCAAATTAGGAATAGATTTAAAGTTTTGTAATACAATAGGAAAATAAACAAATTTGAACAATTCAATTCCACCGTATTCATTAGCTGGATTAATTCAGGAGTTTGTTCAAATACCAATAATCCAGCAAATTTTATTGTACATTAATTGAAATACCGTGAAGCACCTGTTGATTGAAACTAGGAAAGAACATCTTGCAGTATTCATTAGTTGGGATTAATTCAGGACTTTTTGTTAATTCCTTATTTCTTCTAGTTGCAAAGTTTTACGATGAGAATTTAGCCGTAATTGGAAAAAGAGTCCTATAGCTGAGTCGCTTCCTTTTCAATGAGATGCTTCCAATGCTGAACTCTCACTAGAGGGATACTATTTTTGCTTTGGGCTTAAGGGATATTAGAGGGATATACCTCGTGACAGGATGCGGGCATACCGTTCAATATACCTCGCTCGTTATCTGCATCCCAGTGATGTCATGGCGATTGGGGGAATAATTCATTCCCCTTTCTTAATGAAATCCATTGATTGACTTTCAAAAGAAATTTTGAAAAATTTCTCCTTCACCAAATCTTGTATTAACAGAATGCACCAGCGTCTTAATTCATGCAATTCTCTTCTGATTCTATTTACATTGGCAGGGTAAAAATGTTTTAAGTGATGGTCTGCCACTTCATTACTTTTCAAAACGTTTTAACCTGCATTCACTGGATTAAGACCTTTATAGCATGTTTGGTTGGGGGAATGGCTAAGCCATTCCCCCTTTATTCCCAAGGAATTTTTATTCCTTTGTTTGGTTGGAAAATGATTCAAGGAATAGCCATTCCTATGGAATGGCTATTCTTCAAAATCCTTTAAAACCAAGGAATAGCTAATACCACCCTCCCCCATGGTATTAGCTATTCCATGGTTGATGAATAAATTTAAAAATTAATAAAGACAAAAATACCCCTTACAAGTTTAAAAATTTACAACTTTATTAGTATAAAATATTATTTTTCTCTCTCTCCTCTATCTCTCACTTGATTCTAATTTTTAATAAAATATTAATATTAAATTATAAATAAAATATTAATATTTAAATTATCAATTATTAATAAAATAAATTATAAATTATTCCTATTTAAAAACAAAATAAATTAAAAATAAATAAACATAATATCATTTAAATTAGATAAACAATATTAATAATTAAATCATCAATTATTAATATTTAAATAAATTACCAATTATTAATATTTAAAAAATAAAATAAAAAATTAATCATAATAAAATTTAAATTAAATAAAATATTAATATTTAAATTATCTATTATTAATATTTTAAATAAATAATCAATTATTAATTTTCAAAAATAAAATAAAATAAAATAATTGATCATCATAATATTTAAATTAAATAAAATATTAATATTTTAAAAAATAAATAAATATTAATATTGAAATTATCAATTATTAATATTTTAAATAAATTATCAAATATGAATATTTTAAAAATAAAATAAAATAAAAATTAATCATAATAATATTTAAATTAAATAAATGTTAATATTTAAATGATTTATTATTAATATTTTAATTAAATTCTATATTATTAATATTTAAAAATCTAATAAAAATAAAATGTCACATAATAATAAAGGGTGTTTTTGTCTTTTTATTTTATATTCCTTTCTTATTCCAAAATTATTGTTACCAACCAAACACTACAATAAGTCATAATAATTATTCATGTTCTATTCCCTTTGTCATACCAAACTAAGTAATAACTATTCTATTCTATTCCCACGTCATTCTATTCCCACATAATAACTATTCTATTCCATTCCTGTCTATTCCGCCAACCAAACGTACCATTAGACTTTGGGATAAATGAAGCCCTATTGAAGAGTTATGGTTAAATAGGGTCAGTAGAGTTTGGCCCATATGCTTTCATACAAGGTGAGGCCCAAATCATACTGTTCTAAACTGGGGCTTCTCTATTTTCTGGGCTCATTCCCCTAAGCAGCCATTTTTCGCTGACATTACGAAAGCTTTATATGAACAATTACAAGAGATAAAACAGGTCATACAATTAAGATAACTGGGTCACTTACCCTTTTTTCTTTGTTTTTTACAGCTCAAATCTAAGATTTGTACCAAACCCATCCTACCCTCACCACTTGAGCGTTTTTGTACCTACTACTTATCGAGATGCACACCCTTAGCATTAATAGTGCGTTTAGTTAATTGAATAAATAAAAATAAAATAAAATAATTATTATATAAAAATAAAATAAAGTAAAAATAAAATAAATAGTTATTACGTAATTTAATATAACGAATAAAATAAAATAAAAATAATTATTATGATTTATTGCAGTATTTGATTGGTAATAACAACTTTAGAATAAGAAAGAAATAAAAAATAGAAAAGTAAAAATACATTTTATTGTATATATAATTTTTTTTATTTTATTTTAAATATTAATATTTTATTTATAATATAAATTTTATCATGATTATTTATTTTTAAAATATTTTATTTTAAAAGATTAATGTTTTATTTATAATTCAATCATTAATATTAAAAATAATAATATTTAATTTATAAGTTAAATGTTATTATGATATATTTATATTTATTTTATTTTTAAATGTTAATAATTTATCATTTAAAGGCATACTACTTAATTTTTATCCGCAATTTGTATTTTTATGAGAAGAAAAAGCTTGGGGTGCATATTCGAAGCTTGACATATGTATTGCATATCTTTGTACCAACTTTTAGGAAGAAAAGTCTCATGCAAGGATAGAAACTAATGCCTTGAGAGCTGCATAAACCTATTTTCAGAGAGCATTTAAAAAAAAAAATTGATAATATCATTGTAAATCTTATATGCAAACTAATGTTTATAGAATTGTTATTTTTTTCTTAATTATTGTAGTACATAGATTATCAGAAATTATATAAAATATGATTTACACACGTGCATAGCATAAGTTTAGCCATTCATTAATTTGTAAAGCAAAATAAATGAATTTTGAGATTGAGTATGACTTGTCAAAGTTTCAAATTAGACTTATCAAAGTACTAATTGTTAGACTTATTATATAAGCATAGACATATTCACTATGCCACTTGGATTTATGTTCTGAATTTTTTCATCCAAAATTTTACATATATATATATGATATCTATTGATGTTTTAGGATGAACTACAATTATCTAACGACAATTCAACATTTAACGATCAGTGTTTGGAGATGCTATCTACCCCAATCATTCTAATTTCACTATTATCTTGGTGAGTCTTGTTTGAGCTGTTGGTGTCTCACTTTTGTTGCAGAGACGACAGATCTTGCAATAATTGGAAATAAAGATCAATTTTTGTCTGTTTATGGCTCTTACATTTGCTTGTGACTGACTTCTTGTGCCATGATGTGGTTGTTTTTTTGTGTACCATATTTCTCTACTTTTTGTTCTGAATATTTTGAGCTGTTCGATTATAGGTGGACATGTTTTTTTTTTTAGTCTTTCCAGGGTTGCTTCGTAGGAAGTAGCATGTGCTACGATGATGTATAATTGTATATGATTGTATTCGGAGACCCCAGTTGATTTCTCCTTAGCCAGGCTACTTGGTCTTTCCAAGCAATGCAATACAATTCTTTTTTTTTTTTTTTTAAAACATGATTGCAATTTGATTTAGTGACGATTAAGACATCATATGTAAATTATGTGACATATATATAAAAATTGTACTTGATAGTCTGAATGTTAAGAAATTTGGTCTAAGAAAGATTTTGATAAGAACCTTGGAATTATTATGAGTTAATTACATTTTTAATATCATATTAAGTATAATATACATTTTCATTCAATTTATTGAAATTCATCACTTAATTGTCAATCATCTAGAAAAAATGAGTAGTCACAAAACTTACATGATTTTTATAAAAATTCAAAAGAATTTGAAAATCACAAAATCTATATGATTTTAGTAGTTTTTTTATCACACAAACCAAATCATTTTCTTTTTTCACTGATTCAAATAACACCTATTCATTTTATATGACTCAACTTTCAGCTCATACAAAAAGCATTTATTTTTTGTATATAATCATTCTTTCTCTTCTTTATTTGATAAGAGTTAATTAGAAATCTTTCATTCTTTTACTTTAACTTGTATCTTTTCAAAATGGCATCTACTGCTGTCGAGAATGTTAGTCGTAGAGACTATGATTCCCTTTGCAACCTTTGTGATTATGACGGTTCAAGTTTGAAGGATATTCTACAACACCAGAAGCAATACCACAGAGCACAAATCAAATACAAATGTGATTTATGCAAGCGTGGTTTCGAAACTAAAGTCGCAAGAAAAGAGCATCGTGATAACGGTCATTAAAGGATATCTAAATATGCCCGACCATATACTATATTTATAGGATATTATATTGTTGTTTATAGTTGTTATTATTGTTTAGTTACCTATTAATTTAAATGGTTGTGTTTAGTTACTTAGGTTTAATTACTTAATATATTAATGTATGAATTATTGGTGGGCATTAATGATTTATATAAAATATATATGTTTACTTTTATGGTTTGTTATTTTAGTTATGTTCAATCTTTTCTTTCCTAATTTTACTAACCAAATAATCTCTGAAAAATTATTGGGTATCTGACTAGAGACGAGAGAGAAACCAAAAACAGAGAAAATTAAAAAGAAAATATTTATAGATACAACAAAGAAAAAACGAGAGAGTTGATGAGCAAAACAAGGAAGCCTAACTGAACAGGCTTGAAAACCAGGTTGTGGCAATGGAGGAGGAGGTGCCTGGGAGTATCTTGGCCTTGTCAGGAAGCTAGAGAAAGTCTTGAAGCATGCTTGTCGATTTTAACTGATACCAAAAAAGTCTGCTCTTAGTCCTGAAGAATGGACTCCATACGAGAAATGTCATGAGAAATTTTTCAATAAAAAAAATTATTGAGACACGCACATGCAAATAGATCATGTTAATAAGGATAATATATTTATAAATTATTATTCACAAATAATTATCGTCTTTGTCATCATTTATCAACCGCAAAACTTTTAGAAATTGAGAGCACAAATTTCGTACAAATGTTTTAAGTTATGATTTTTGAAATTGTTTGTCTCCAAAAACACATCATTTGAATTTTTTTTTTTTTTAAAATAGTATTAAAATTGTAATCAATCCGTTAAAGATGGTCAATTCCCTAAATTTGACCGTCTGTTCCAACACCAGAGGCTTTGCTTTTATGGCTTGTAGTAATATATCGACTGATTTATTTAAGAAAGAGTTCAGGACCCACTTGGGGGCTGCCAAGGAAAGGGATGTTTTCTTCTTTTTCCTTTTCAATTAAGCAGTAAATAGCAACATTTAATCGAAGCCTGCCTTAATCCTAATCATTATTTAATTAATTAGGATGATGGATTATGCCAGCATCTGATTGAAGAAGAAAATATACTTTTTAGATCAAGAAGCCTGTAGATTTTACATTCTACTCATTCACTTTAGCAAGTTCAGTTTTTAACACACACAAAAAATTATTTGTGGCTTACGTTCAAACTTTAGTTAAATTAACAATAGTATATGCAAAATATTTTATAACATCGCTAATTAAAAATAAAATAATAACTGTACAAAATTTAAAAGATAATCTAAAGGCTACATAAACAAAAATATAAAAATGTAAAATTAATGTGTTGTTCAACAACAAAAGCTACATCATAACTAACGTAAATTAAATTCAATTGGTAAATTGGATCTAAATGTAAGGGAGTAAATATTTGAGGTTTGAATTGGTAATATTAAAAACTTTTATAATGAGAAAAATTAGAAGTCAGATTGACAATTTATATACAGCATAAAAGATATAGTACAAGATACTGCACAGACTTCTTTTCTTGTTTTACAGTTCAAATACGTTTGTCCTAAAAAAGTATACATTCGAAAGAGGATTTTAGATCTAAGAAATCTAGTTTAAGATGTAGGCAAATAAATGTTAAAACATGCCTTTCAAAAAAAAAAAAAGTGTATGACCTAGTAAAAAACCTGATACATTTAACTGCTCACTTGAAACGAGGATTTGCATTCAAGGACAGAATAACCTACTTCCATGGCCTACCATATTAATATTGTCTTAATAGAGCAATAATAATGAAAGAAACTTCCTCTAACCAAGTCAAAGAAGGCAAAGCACGCATTAATTTGGTCAGTTTAGATCTCATCAAACTTTGAGCAAATTAATTTCCCAAGTTAAACAAATAATACAATTTCCAAGGTTTAATGCATCGAATTACAAAAGAAAATATACCATTGAATCAGCTAACTGCCAAATCCAATTCTCCAGGAAATTTTCCCTTTGGAACTTGTGCACCTTGACTTGCCATGATCATATATATATATTCATAGATTATAACACTTACAACCTGCGTCTATGCAGAACAGATAATTATACCCTTTTTTTTCTTTTCTGTTCGAAAGGAATTATACCCGATCTTTTAGCACCAAAATAGAACAAGGAATATATAATAAATTATGTCCCCATCTAATCTTGACTTAGTAACAAGTAATTTAAAAGGAGTAACTTATGATTGATGAAAACACCTCAAGTTTTAAACAAAGGAGAAACGCACCTTTCAAACTTAAATTAAGACTACATACATGCTTCTAGATTTTATCACTATGGATGCAACCAATCATATACATTCCCAAGGAACAAATGTTCCTTTGTTTGGTTCCCACATGCTCCAAGGAATAGCAATTCCTCATGAATGGCTATTCCCCAAAATAAGTTAAAATTAAGGAATACCTAATACCAACACCTCCCATGATATTAACTACTCCTTGATTAAGAAATAGCCTTAAAAAATTATAAAAATCAAAATATCCTTTATAAGTTTGAAAAATTACATATTATATATTATAAAAAATAATATTTTAAATTTAAAAACTAATTAAAATTATTAATATTTGAAACATAATAACATTTAAATTATAATTCAAATATTAAATATTTTAAAATATTCTAAATAAAATATTTAAAGTATAAATAACATATTAATATTTTAAAATGTTAATGATTAAATTATAAATAAAATATTAATATTTAAATTATCAATTACTAATATTATTTTAAAAAGAAAAAAGTTAAAATTTTTAATAATATATTATAAAAATATTTTTTAAATTTAAAAATTGATTAAAATTATTTATATTTTAATCATAATATTATTTAAATTATAAATAAAATATTAATAGTTAAATGATTAATTATTAATATTTTAAATTATTTATAAATTATTAATATTTAAAAATAAAATAAAATAAAAAATCATAATAACATTTAAATTGTAAATTAAAATATTAATATTTAAATTATAAATTATGAATATTTTAAATAAATGATAAAAATTAATATTTTCAAAATAAAATAAAAATATATAATCATAATAACATTTAAATTATAAATAAAATATTAATATTTAAATTATAAATTATGAATATTTTAAATAAATTATTAAAAAATTAATATTTTAAAAATGAATAAAAATAAATAATCATAATAATATTTAAATTATAAATAAAATATTAATATTTAAATAATCAATTATTAATATTTTAAATAAATTATAAATTATAAATATTTAAATGATAATATTAAATAAAAATAAATAATAATATATATAATAAATAGTATTTTTATCGTTTTATATTCTATTCTTTTTTATTTCAAAGTTATTTTTACTTATCAAACCTCACAACAAATCATAATAACTATTTTAAACTTATTTCACCTAGAGTATCAAACTAAATAATAATTATTTTATTCTATTGCTATCTATTCCGTTAAGCAAACGTAACCTATGAGGTTTACTCTGCCAAGTCTTTAAGCAATGACTAAACCATCATGATCATTTCAATGCAGTGATTTCACTATTTAGGCTAAGAAGTGGTAAAGTATAAATCTTTGATTTGGTTTAAGCTTCAACTCCACTTGCTTTCATTAGGTTTAAAAAAGTGCCCTCATGCCGTTTCCTAAGTTTGCTTTTTATGTTATAAAAATAATCAGAGTGGTTGAGAATCTGAGGCCGGGGTGGAGACTTTGAGACCAGGAACCAGTAATACAACTATGCAAATTGACTACTTCTCACCGAAGCATTCATTCATTGGCCATACTACTCCATCAATGTTTAATTGCATCAGATTGGCATCACAAACCAGCATTGATGTATGGATGACCTAGCCAAAGAAAACAATAAAGAACAAAGAAAGGAAAAGAAAATTATTTCATTGCAGACCTAGCAATAAAAGAAAGTAAAAAGAAAAGGAAAACTTTATTGTCTTTTGTTGTATTTTACTTGAATAGAATTTGATTGCATGAGTGCGAGCTTGATGCCTTCATTCTCAATATGTTATTACTGAGCTTGTCCGGCCACCATATTTAATCCTTATACACTACTTTCCGGATTAAAATTTAAGGCAAGAAAATGATCCAGAACAAAACTCCTTGGGTTTTTTTCCCTCAAAGCTAAAGGAAATGGAAAAGTATGCTAAAAGTTTCAGTTCTAATTAAAAATACCTGGGTGTTTGAATTTGAACATATCAGCATTTAACATGGCGGAGATGCAGAATAACATTATGTTCACACACCATTTCGACCAGATCAAAAAGATACCCGTACACACCATGGCAGCAAAGACCTTAACCCCAATGTAAATTTGTTTGTAAATACATATATACTTAAACCACAAGAAGAAAGATTCCATTTCCGATAACCTGAAAACCTTCTTCTTTGCTTGCACGTAAGATGGCAACAATTAATTTCTAACATTCTAGAATGTAAACATGATTTAATTAGCTTCTATCTTAATCCATGATCACCGCTAAATCAGCTGACCAAATCATCAATCTAAGCATGTTGTCTTTTACCCCTCAACCCTTTGTCTAAACCACCATTATCATTACTTAAAAGGGATATCATTAATTTAAACACCAGTCGAGAAGCTTTTAGATTTTACAAACAAAATTAAAAGGTTGTCGTATGTCCATTTCTTATATTGTTTATCATTTAATTTATTAACATTTCTTCAATATAACTATTGAAACATACCTCAGTACATCCACAATGCAATAGTAGATAAGAATTCATTACTAAAATAATCATTCCTCAATTTTCTCAAACATTTAATCCAGAGCAGAACCTCTTTGGGAACCAGCCAAGAAATGCAGGCAACAAGAAAGCACCAAAAGGGACAAAACATAAAGGTAGCAAATTAAATTACCTCAACCACCCCCCGTCCGGCCCTGATCAATTTGACTTACCTTTTTTCTATGAATCCGATGGCTGAAATATTCAACTGAGTACATACACCTGTTGGACAGTGCAAAGCACGTTGCTTCCTTCTTCCATCGTCGAAGCTCGGTTGAAAAGTTTGAAAAGTCATCAAATTCAAACCTTCTTATACCTTATAAATACCTTCCCACTCTCCCCTTCCACTCTCAAGCAAAATTTGAATATCCTCTCTTCTTCAATTCAAATTCAACAAATTCAAAAATCCTTGCTTCATCCTTTTGAGCTCTCTGAAATTTCTTTAATTCTTTTGTTCTTTCCAATTATTGGGTTATGGAAACAAGCAGTGAAGTATCATGCGCGCTTCAATATATCAAACAATATTTACTTGATGAATTTTCCCCCGTGGGATTGGGAAGTACTTTTTCCTGTAAATATCAATGGATAACTGAGGCAAAACCTGAAGTTTCCACCTCTCAATCTGAGTCTCTTTACTCGCAGACTTCGAGCTCTGATTCCTCTCTTACAGTATCCAATTTTAACTGCCTCGACGATGATGATTTCTTTAGATTCTCTCCTCATTTCCCAGGTTTCAAGCCAAACGGCAGTGATGTTTTCAAATTTGAGTCGAAACCTCAAATTGTCGATCTCACGACACCCAAGTCCCTCTCTTCGAACGCCAGTGCTTTCGAATTTGAAGAAAAACCTCAAATCGTCGCACTTTCAGCAACAAACCCTCAAGCTTCTTTGAATTCAAGCTCTCAGAATCGAAAACCGTCACTAAAAATCTCATTACCCAATAAAGTTGAGTGGATCCAGTTCGGAAAACCGGATTTAGCTCAGGTAGAGCCGAAGAATTCAAATTCCGAAGACAGGAAGCATTATAGAGGAGTCCGACAAAGGCCATGGGGGAAGTTCGCGGCGGAGATCCGAGATCCGACCCGAAGAGGGTCTCGGATCTGGTTAGGAACCTTTGACACGGCTATTGAAGCCGCGAAGGCTTACGACCAAGCGGCGTTTAGGCTACGTGGCTCCAAAGCGATCCTCAACTTCCCTCTTGAAGCCGGGAGGTTGAATGCACGCGACGTGGACGGAGAAAGGAAACGGTGCAGAGATGATGGCGAAGGAGCCGAGAGACAAGTAAAGGCGGTGAAGAGAGAAAATGATGACGTCACGAAAGCGAGAGATAACGGTGATGTGCCTTTGACGCCGTCAAATTGGGCGTCGCTTTTGGATTGGGATACAGACGTGAAGGGAATTTTTAACGTGCCGCCATTGTCGCCGTTATCGCCATACCCGTCGTTAGGGTTTCCCCAAGTCATGGTTATATGACGAGAAGTGTTAGTATTAAGCCGCGGTTATTGGATGACATGGATATTTTATGAAAGATGGGGAAATTTTTTTGGGTTGTATATAAACTATATTATATTGTTTGAGTTTGTTTTTAGAATTAGGCAAAGGATTCTGATTGGATTCAATTTCAATTTACTTAAATAAAATGATTTTGTTTCTACAATTTAGAATGTATGATGAATTTGGCTTGCCAAACAAATTGAATCTATGCAAACATATGAAATCAGTCCATGAATTGGTTTCTTTTCGAAACTAAGATCACTAAGTTAATCCCTTTTATTTAATTTTGATATAAACTATATAATACTTACATTTTGTAATTATTACCTCTATTACTTTTAATACTTGAAAGAACAAGTGAAAGACATATATGGATTAATATTTTTTTGAATAATTAAAAGTTATATATTTTTTGTATGAAACAATTCTATTTGGATATATTTTTCTCCCCCACCTAAAAAGAAAACCATGTATAGAGCACCAAAACGTTAAATAATTAGTTCTCCAAGTCAGATATACTTTTTTTAAAAGTAATAAGAATATATTTACAAGGAGATACATAGAATAAATCAAAGGCATTTTACATATTATGTTACCATTTCACTAAATTTGTATATTTTAAAACAATTTAAGTTTGTTTGTAATAAAAAAAATATAAGAGATAATTAAAAAACGTTGCAAAAATTGAGAATAACAATTTAAGGTAGCATTTTTTTCAAAAAAAAAATTAAAGTAACATTTGGTACGAGAGAAGTGGAGTACATTCCCTACAATTTACCTAATTAAATAAAATATATTACACTGTTTATTTTACAACAAACTATTGCGATGTAAAATTACAATGCAATCACATTATAGTTAGATGGCGTTTGATACTTTATAATACAATATGATTTTAGGTAATGTGATTGCAAGTAATGTGATTTTATTTTAATTTTTTTTACCTATATTATATAAATTTTAATATTTTTTATTTTAATTATAACATTACAAAAATATTTTTATTGTTATAAAGTTTAAGGGTAAAAATATCTTTTTATAGTGCAATGTAATGTGATTGTATTAGTTTTAAACTACAATCACATTACATCTATTGGCTATAATATGATTACATTTCAATCTTACATTATTGTGGTATATTACAAAATAAATACTGTAATATAATTTAATTGAATACATTATTAGGAATGTATTCTCACTTTTCTTATACCAAACACTACTTTAATGGATGTAATGTGATTGCAATTCAAAACCAATAAAATCATATTACATTGTACTCTGCGATGTTTTTAAAAATATTTTTACTGTTCAATTTTATTATTTTATTAAAAATATTTTGAAATGTTATAATTTATTTTTTATATAAATTTCGAGGGATTTTTTTTTATTCTCATTGGTCATGGTGACTGTAATAAAATTTATATTATCTTTTAAAAAAATTAAATTAAAATTTAGAATATAAAAAATTATATTAACAAATAAAAATAAAATATATAAGATTATAATAAGAAATGAAAATAAAATATATAACCTTAAAAATATATTTAAGAGATGATATTATAAAAAAATTAACAAAAAAATAAATATATTAAATTTACATTTTAATATATAGATAATTTTAAAAATTAATATTACATTCTCAATAAAATACTTATAAACCAAATACTGTAATGTTATCATCTCAACATTTGAATTATTACTTTGTTTATATACTAAATACTGTTATAATCACATTTCCTATAATTATATTGTATTGTAAAATATTAAACATCACTTAATTATATAACAAATAAAAGTGTCAATGAGTAATGACATTACAAAGTAGATCCATTGACAGTTCTAAAAATTAAGTCTAGACGTTGATTCGATTTACTGACTTAAATTTGTTTAAATTATATTATCATTAAAATAATATAAATATTTTTTATATTTAAAAAATATTAATAATAGCTCGAATTTAGCCGAATCAGAATTAGAATATACTGCCCAAAGCACAGTATCAGTCGCACGACGCTCACGAACCCCGGCAGGTCACCCGTTCATGAACAAATGAAATGATGAATTGAATGGATGACGGAAAGTTTAAGGAAGGTTACATGCGGACAAGCAGTTATTGAGGTTTGCCGTTTAGCTAAATTTAGATTGTGATGTTTCAACAATAGAAGCTCCACTTGCATCTCATTATGTCACCATCAGCAAGTGTACCGCAATTTTTGACCCTACTTTCATCTTGCTTGAAAAAATTGCCTGTGTCTTTTTCTCTCTGGATAAAGTTGTTATTTCTTAATTTTGCACTCATGATTTTTTATTATTTATTTCGCAAAAAAAAAAAAAAGATTACAATTTATGAGATATAAGAGAATTATTTTCACCATATAACTCAAATTTAATGAACTTTCATTTATTTCTTTATTTATTACGGATTTCTTAATAAATATATATCACATACAGTGAAAATACTCAAATAGGGAGTAAACGTTATTTTATAACTCTTTTACATGCATTCATTTCTTCCTCTAGTTCCTAATTTCGAAACTTATTCAAGTTGAGTTGTATTGTTTTGATTGAAATATTACCAGAGTGTGATTATAAATCCTGAATATGTTATTAATCATTTTATAGAAGGGTTTTCTTTTAGTATGTCAACGAAATTGATTGAGCTCGAGTTAAGGGTTTTCTTTTCTTTTGGGGGATGAAAGCTCAAGTTTGAAATAATTAATGGGCTTTAAATTTAGTTGAATTCAAATAAAAGTAGTTAATGACGGTGACTGAACCTCATTATACACGCATGCTAATTGCAAAGGCAACAAAAGAGTTTACTTGCATATTCACGCTAAAGGTTTGAGGTATGCAGAAGACAATTTTATTATATATTTGAGATGTCTATCGTTATTGCTTACGTTGAACCAATTTATTCATTTACCCTTTTCAGTATGTAAAATGCCTACTAAACTATAGTTAGAACTCAATATATAGAAAGAGTTAACTCTCACCCAATTTAAATAATTTAAATTTTTTACTTAAAAATAATCATCTCCTACTAAAGTTGAACATCTCTTTCAATTATAAATTTGGTTGGGATATACGACAATATAAAATTAATACATTTTTCCTGACGAAATCAAATTTGTTGAAAAGAATTTATTTTTTTTAAAATGTGCATCATATATTTTTCAATTATACATTGACTTCAAAACAAGATGATTTTCATTGTTATTTCTTTCTTTCTACCATTTTAATCATTGTTATTAATACTATGTCTTATATTCTTTGTCACCGTAATCATTATATTGTAATGTGTACGTGATCTAAGAGCTAATAAATCGATTGAATTTGTAGCCTTTGTTAATCATTATATATTATTCCATTCTTCTAAGTTCTAATTCTACACTCATAGTGTAAATGATTATATATAAAAAAATCCACAGTCATACTCGTTCTAATCCTCATCTCCTTTTGTTTAATTTGTTATCGAAGAAAAACTCTTGGTTTGTGGTTTTGACTACAAAATATTTTATAAATTTGAATTTGCAAAACTTGCATGTGATTGTTATCTTACAAATATATATATATTTAACTACATAAAGGGGAAGAGTAATTGACAATGCTTTTCAAAAAAAAAAAAAAGAGTAATTGACAATGAGTATAAACCTAATTCGAATTGCAGTAATACCTGGCTTTGACAATTTTGGGTGTGGGTTGAAAAGTTGGCAAAAGATCGATAAAGGGTTTTTGGTGCATTTGGCCGGGGAAGACACAATGATATATGCAACGGCATCCAAGTGGAAAACCACCTCTTCTCCTAGTATGAGGGAATACTACTGTACAATTATGACCGGCGTGTAGATGTTTGACAATGTTGAGTTTATCTTAAAAGGTTATGAAAAAAGTTTCGAAATCAAAAATATTATGGCAGATTTGTCGCCGATGCTTAAGATTCAGAATTCTTGACTTGATTGCCTCCTGCAACATGCTAATCAAATGCTGCTAGGAGGTAAGAGTTAAGGGGTAAAAGTCTACCCTTTAACTGTTTTTGACAAAAATAGAAAAGGATTTATTGGCATCATTGAAAATGTTTCCAAGACATGACTATTCACACACATTAATGATTTCGAGTTACCAACTCTTCATAGTGTATCATTAATATTTTTTTAATAAAAAATATATTTTATTATTAAAAGATAATGAATAAATTTCATAACTTTTGAATTTTGAATAAAATTCGACCAATTAACGTTTGTTGTAGATATCAAACATTTTTGACCTGTTCATTCCAAGTTTGACTAAAATGCATTATTTTCTTTTAGAATGCTTCTAAACATTATATTCCCGATTGACATTTAAAGACGATCAATTTCGTTGAAAACACTCAATTTATCTCAAAATCTCTAATGTTTAATACATATTTAAAAAAATTACACCTTAGAATTTGATTCCATGATAATTCCCACCCATGATGATGTATTGAAAAATTGAAGAGTGATTTTAATTGTCATTAATTCAGCAAAATTTGAATCCTAAATGTCAAGTCTTATAAGTACTATCTATATATATGCATTCTTAATGAGATATATAAATTACTACTCTTAAAAGTTGCTATGTCATTGATATTAGATTCTTTCCAACTTGTTTCCTACCCTTTGAAGCAACAAGACAACCGGTTCCTACCCTTTTCCATTAAGAATAAATAAATCGAGAAGGGAAAAGAGTGGAGGTATATTAAAAGGAATCGTAAAGTTCAGGGCCATGTGATCCCCTTCGAATTTGGGAAAGGAACATGGCCTTAAACACACCCGTAGAGAATCATAAGTGTTCCGTTGAAACCAAACTAACTAACACAACAGAAAAAATAAATATCACCAGTGGATTTGGCCAAAAATTCAACATTAAACAAAGTGCTTAATTCATTTTGAAGTTTGAATGAATCAATTAATTAATGGACTTCTCACCCCAAGCCAAGAAAGCACGATTCATTCATCCCCTATTCTTTTATCCTAAATAGTCAAAGTCATCTCCTCATCCACCTTAAAAGAAATAAACGGGTCTTCTCTCGAAGGGCTAATTCTTTTATCTGACTTTTTGTCGCACATAATGGAGAAGACAAGACAGCAATTTAATTTTAATGGGGTGTCGAAATCTTTCAAGGCTTAGCGTTTTTACTACTGAACAATTTACTTATATACGACATGATCATTTCCTTTGACCACTATTTTGGCCTTTGAATTTTGATGGCGTCAGATCTGTACCAAGCCTGATTTTGGTTGAACAAACCAAGTTAAAGCAAATGCTGTCTTGAATTTCACCATGGCGAGCTTTGTCAACTATAGCTGCATATCAAACTCGGAGAATACGTAAATGGTCAATTAAACATGTTAGACTGGGTGGAAAAGGGTGATTTTTCAATCAACTTTGAGCTTTTCTATTATCTAGTGGCTTAGCTATTGCTTAGTTCAACTCAGCCTATATTATGCAAGAATTTAACTCTATATATTGGATTATGTAAAAGAGAGAATTACACTTGTTTTGCAAGCAAATAATTGGAAAAAATACCCACCCTATTTTGATTGTCAAGTGGAAGGAGTAGAGCAGGGTTTTTTTAATGTCAAAGCTACTTCTAATTCTAATTGACTGACTTTGTGGCAGTCTTGCCCAGCTAGTCATATCTCAACAAAAGGAAGAAGATCAAAATTCGAGACATCTATTTCTCTTTGGAATATTACTTTCAAGTTTCTACGCTTAGTTCCCAGAGCTGATGGACAGATCAATTGATTTTCCTAATGAATGAGACTCTATGAATGTAAAAAATATATACTTATTAACTGGGAATTTTATTTTTTATAATAAAATCAGATTTATTTCTAAATTTATCTAAACCTAATGACGCATTCCTTCTTTGTATCAACTTAATACATTTTAGGATTATATTTTTGAAATGTTCTTATAACGATTGAATCTTGATTGACAAAAAAGGATAACTCTTTCTTCTCATCAACTAAACTAATCCATGTGAGTAAAATTTTAATTTTGATAATTAATTAATTTGACTCATCATTTGAACTTTTCCATAATCAAATTAAACGTATGATAAATGTAATTCAAAAAACCATTTGAGAAATACATATCATTAATAAATCATTTAATAAATTCTTCACTTGAAATGAATAATACTAAATTATCACGTAAAACCAGCTATTACGTTTACAAATACTATTGTTGTCAAACAATTCCTAATTAATCTGTATCACCAATTAATTTCCATCACGTTTTAAGTCTTCGCTGATGACCTACTAACCATAAGGCAATGCTTCTCAATAATTGCATGCATGCATGCGTACATCTACGTTACGATTTGGTCATCCTCTTACCGTTTGACATTCAACATTACAAATAGCTGAATGCTTTAAGGCGATAGCGCTAGTCAGTGTTGAACTTTAGTTTGTTGAAATAACCACGCGCTGACTGAAGACCAAGCTAGTACATTGAGCACGAGGTCAATGACTACTTTTTGCCATTCGGATCCACATTTTATTGGTGGAAGAAGTAGTCCAACCAGCTATGCTGGGTCTATTTGATAGAACGGATTGGTGTGGGCGCATCTAATCTAGTATCATTCTCCTCCATCCATTTATGCAAGCTTTCCATAGCTATTTAATTCCAATTAATAAAACATTCTATTAAGTTTAATTTCAAACTTTACCTCGTATATAAGAGACACCTGATGAGTGGATGCAATTTGTTGCATGAACTTGATTCAAATGGTAAAAAAACGTAAGATTATTGATTCGGAGCTGTATGTATTTAAGATCTGATAATCTGTGTTCACATGTTTTAATTGTATTATAAAAAGATAAGATATTAATAATTATACTATTAAATATAAATATAACATGATTAATTAAATGTGTTAAAGATTTAAAAATATACATATATATTTTAATAAATAAATTACAAGATACAACATAATTAACACACTTATTAAATGAATCAGATTAAGTTATACGATGTGATACAATTGACAATTTGTTTATATATGATTAATTAATTATATAGATCGACATAGTAATCTAATTAATTATATAAATTAAGCAAATTTAACTCGTTTAGTATCTTAAATTTTCAACATGATTGATACATGAAACACCATAATTTTAAATCTAAACCTCTTATCTTCTGATCATTTTTCTATCCAAAATTATTAGGTTCCATTCACTCTTTTTGTATCTTGGGATTAAATCCCAAATATTTTCAAGCCCAATCCCAAATAGAACACAACCCGTTTTGAGACCATATTTTGGGTACACTAGAAAAGCTCCATCCTTGGGCTTTGGAGCTTAAAGTTGTTTTGGGCTTTATTTGCGGATGCATGATTTGGGCTTTTTTTCTCGAAGTTCAGAACTTTCTTTGATATTAGCAAATACATAGCCACGTGGAGTCGTGTCAGCCGTCCATCTTATTGACAATCTTTTGTTTCCTGCCGTTCATTGCCGATAACCCTATAAGTTTAGGCTTTCGTTGAAAATAATCATTGGAAATCTTGGTTCTTGGAGACCTAGCCGTTCCTTCAATTTTTTCCCTCATAGTTAGGTGTTACGCAGATCTATTCCCCATGGTTGCTCCTACTGGGATTCTGCTTCCAGAGATCGTTAGATCGCATCGTGGTCTGCCTTTCTATGCCAGATTTCGTTTCCGATGTTGAGGAGATCTGATCGGTCGTATCTATGGCTTAACCTCCCGTCCGCATAAGCCAAAGCCTCTTGCTTTGTAAGTTTTTGTTTTTTGGGTTGATTTTCCATTTATATTTATAAATAAAAAGAAGAAAGATTTATTTGCGTGTTTGTTTTCTGCAGGGAAAAGGGTTGGTCGAACGTGTTGTATCAGAAACCAACATCTGACGGTGGAGATTTGTTGGCTGATTGATTTGAGGCGGCTGGAGGTTATTTTCTCTGATATATGGTGGATGATGAATCAAGGCGACACGTGAATAGCGATGTGGGATAACGTGTTTTGTAAGTTGAATGGATGTGTAAGATATCGGGGCAAAGAGGCCTTGTTTGCTGAGGGCTGAGTCCTGATCTATCTTTGTCCATCCCGACCTTTGCCATGACAGGTGCGCTTGCATGGCAGGTCACCCAAACTTAATAAAATTTGTATCTTTTTGTGTTTCGAGGGGAGATCGCACGGGAATTGCCTGGGTTCTCCCCTCTGGTGTGCGTTGTCTTGTTTTTCTCTTTTCCTTTTCCCAATATTTATCTGCACCATACGGGTTTGATTCACGATCCATGTCATCATCGGAAAAGCTCATGCTCGCCAAAGGCATTGATCTACTACTTTCAAATGGGGAAGCCCAAGGTATATTTTACATCATTTTTGCTGGAATTCGCCTTTTAGTTTAATTGCACGAATTCTCGATGGAACACTCAGTTTATCCAAATTCGCTTTCAACATAAACTGTTTATGTTTGTAGCAATCTTTTATACCCTGAGCTAATATGCATTAGAATTTAAGGAAAAGAAGGCTTGTAAGCTATAATCCTCACATTTGCTACTGATAGCTCCAATGAATCTAACCCATTAACATGGATTAGTTCTTAAAGTTGGTCATGCTGCATATATATCTCCCTTTTTGATAAATAATAGCAATTTTCTAGCTTTGTTTTGTAAATATAGGCATGTTTTATGGGTTTTTGTCATCTTTGATATAAAAAGGATTGTAGGATCACCTACTAACATAAAGTGATGGCTTGTTTTTGATAATTTCTAATTAAGAAGTGTCATGCTTTAGATTTGTCATTATCTTTGGTCTGCAAAATTGCTAATGGTATTTCCAGATTTTTGCCAAAAATGCATTATCTGTTATAGGGTAAACAGCATTTTCTAATTGATTGCAAACTTTACCAAAATGTTTTCAGAAGCCTTTTCTAGGAGATATGGAAGATAATGATGCTCTTGAATTTGCTTTGATATACTGGTGGTACAGTCATTAAATTAAAATTTAGCTGACAACTTGTATGACTTATTTGCCCAACTGATTCTGAAAATTTGATACACATTATACTTTTTAATTTAACTGGAGGGAATAGTATGTGATTGGCCGTTTTCTGTATCTGCCAACTTGCTGATGACCTTGGCACAAATCAGCATTTGCAATTACATGAATCGCTATATGATGTCTGTTCAAATAATTGCTGCTGTTCATGCAAATAGCGCTGCCTTCCTTTTAATTGCAGTTTTAAACATGTATGCTTGCAATACTGTTTCACCACAAAGCATCCTATCAAAGTACAATATTTGGCCAACGCAAAGTCTTTATTCGAAGTGTGTGCCACTCAAATATGGGCATCTGATCAGACTAATCAACTCATTGTTCTTAGACCTGACTTTACATTTCCACTTCTAATAATATCTTAAATTGGTAAAATTCAAATCCTCTGGAAATGGCTTTCCTTCTCTCCACTAGTATTATTTACATTGCCTTATTACTTTAATCTAGTATCATCCAAACTATTGTGTTATTATTGTATTGTGATTTGTGATTTTCTATCTTACAGTTGTAGTAGGTGGATACTATATTGTATGATGTGATAGTGTATTTGCTTGTGCTCGGCTCTATTGTTCTTGAAGCCCTTGGTTGGGCTCCACTGTTATATTGTGTTGCAATAAGGTTTTGTTGGAAGATGTTGTGTAAGTGTGATTGTGTGCTGGAAGAATCTTTTGGATTTCAGCCATGTTGTGCATCTTGAGCGGGCATGTTCTCCATGAGGATTATTCCAAGGTTTGTGGAGTGAAGAATTTGTTAAGCCAAGTTCAATTTTCCAGGTTTCATCTTGCATCATGCAAGTTAAAAGAATGACAGCTTTCGAGTCTCCTGATAACCAAATTAATTGCAGCAGCTTCTTAGGCCTTCTTAAATGATTGGCTTCAACTGCAAGGAGATAAGGACTAAAATGATTGGCTTCAACTGCAAGGAGATAAGGACAGATCCCCAATTTCCAAGTTGAGGTTTGAGGATCACCTGTTTACAATTTTCTGGGAGATTGCTCTTTTCAAGGTACATGTCAGATTTGTACATCCAACTTTAAATAGTAAAAGTTTTTCAGTGGACTACGGTCCCGTGGTTTTTCCCCTTGATAATAAGGGGTTTTCCACGTTAATTTTGTTGTCTTTGTTGAGTTTATTTGTTTCACAAGATTGATTTTGCTTCTTGTTTCATCACTTCTTTAGATAAGAAGTTACATGTTCGTGTTTTTTATTTCAATTAGCCCTCTATGTTTTTAACCTTCAGTGCTTTGGGCATGCAACATTTGAGGTGAGAAATTGAGGCTTCCTTCTCTTTTCACTGCATTTCTGCAATCTGTTTAAATTCTTTTACCAATGTTACTGAACATCTGTTGCAATTTTTTTAACCTATGTTACTGCATCTATTTACCGCAGTCATTTGATTTTCAGCATGGAGTTGGAGACAAATCCTAATTTATTTAATATAATGGATAGTTTTTAGCATGGATACAATATGGACTTCTCATCGATGAGGTAATTTTATTGGCTATTAAAAGTGCTACCATTTAGATAAAGCGTTCGGCAGTTTCGGGTTGTTATAAAAAAGAAGAATAATAAAATAATAGTATTTATTTAATAATACTTTCTTTTGGTCAAAAAAAAATTTAAAGAGATTAAAATATGTTGGGTAAAGTAATTTCTATTTTGACTGGGGAGTATTATGTGAAGTATAAGACGCGTAAGTAAAAGGAGGTTTCACTTCTAACGGCTGCATGGTCTGCATAGGTTCGTTCTGATTGTCATCGGAAAGATCTGTAAGCTCAAAAAAGGCAGAGCGCTCAAATCCGAGTTGGGCTTTGAGAGGTTGGTGGTTCGAATCCACTCAGATCTCTTTCTCATACTTAATTAACTTAAATATGTGGGTAAAATAGTAAAAAAACATTAAAAAAATAAAGATTATGAGTTTCGTACTTATATCGCGTTTCTAATGATAGAAAAATTATAATTTTAAATATAATCATATACTTTACCTTTATAAAACTAAAACTTTCAAACAAATAAAGGGGTCTGTATTTGTCACCGATCGATTGTCTCATTTTTAATTTAATATAATTTAACTGTGTAACGTTTTTTTCCTATCATAAAAAAAATTTATTTGTAAATTCAAAATTTATCTATGATATGTACATGCCAGTCATGTCTATATATCTTTAAATACTTTAATTTTGGGTCCAAAAAGACTTTTGTGTGTTATCTTTTATGCCTAAAATTGAAATCCTCTTTAGTCTCAAGTACAGGGAAGGAATAAACTGTTTAACAGGACAAAATTTTATGTGTTATTTTTTATGCCTAAATAGAAAATCCCCTTTGTCTCAAGTACAGAGAAGGAATAAACTGTTTAACAGGACAAAAGGGATGAAGTATGTGTACTTTCGCTAGGTAGGGCCCCATTTATTATTTTAGTTCAACCACTTAACATTACTTAATGTATTTTTTTTTCCACCCGATTCGATCAAGAATCTACTTTCCGGTGTTTTCAAAGAAAGAATAATTAGAAATTGTACTAGTAGCTATCCAAATTAAACCCGTTTATATGGTTAAATTACCCATACTTCTTTTTCATGTCACATTCTCGTGTAAGCAGCCAAGAGGACGCTTGCATGTCTAAATCTAGGGATGTCAACGGGTACTTGCCCCGAATTTACTTACAATTACTCACGCAAAGCCTTTCCCATCTTGACAAATAATTTTTTTGTTAAATAATGATAAATAAATTAAAAATATAATTAGTTAAATTATTAATGTCATGATATTAATATATATAAGTAAAAAAATTATTAAATTATTATTTATATTTAAATAATATAAATATTATATTATATTACAAAGAAATATAATTATTATACATTTTTAATATAAATTTATTTACTTTTTATTTTTTATTAAGATTACAAAAATTATAACTTATAATATATATACTTAAAGAGAGTCTTTAAGTTTATATCGTTGTATGAATATTTATTTTTAGTTATTTAAATTTATGTTTAAAATCTTGGTTTTTGATTATTTAAATTTAAATTTTATTATTTTTATTTTTATTAATTTAGTTAGTAGTTAATTTTATGAAATACGTAGATAAATATATATATATATATATATATATATATATATATATATATGGGGTTCGGGTAATTGGGTACTTATGAAGAAGATTTTAATAATTTTTTAATCTAATCGGGTTTTTAAACGAGTTAGGATAATTATAGGGGTAATAAAAATGTAATAGGGTTAGGATTATGATAGTAACATTTAAAATTATTCGGGTAATTAATAGGATTAGGGTAATTAATTTTTTATAAAATTAGAATTCGGGTATCTTGAAATTATAATATACCCTACCTGTTGACATTCCTATCTAAATCATGAGCTTAGACATTTTCCTACAAGCCAGTCAATCGCCTTGTAGCAAACTGGCAACAAGCCAATGAAAATAAGCTTATACTAACAGCCAGCTAACAAGAATTTTCTTGAAGAGTCGTTGCTGCTTGTCGTTGTCGATTTCTGAAATCTGGGATCTCATCATCTCATCTCAATTTCAGACAAATTGCAGACAGAATATGATTTTTCCAATGACAAATTGCGTACGGATCCGTTGATACCATCGTAAGTGTATCAAATACTAATAAAGTACTAGACGTAACTAATGAATAAGAAAAAAACAATAACAGTTCATATCTGTCTTATACCCATATTTCATCAATAATCTTAAACAATTTTTGGTACAATACAAGTTTCTATTTCAATTAATAAGACAAAGCTTATAGTAAAAAAAAAAATTCACATGGCGTGATGAACATTCTTTCCCTGATCATGCCGTGGAAGGCATGTTACTTGTTAGGACAAGAGTACAATGCGAGCTTGCTGGGAACCAAGCTCTTTGCTGCGATGGTTAAAAAACCATTGTAAGCAAAATAGGCCAAAGATATACATCCAATCATTATTGTGTCAAAGTCATCACCTTCGCATTTATTTATCCTTGGAAACAACTAGTTTAACTTTGCTATCCAAATGCTGGCGACGGACTTGTCGAAGCCATGTTTTTGTCTCCACCTCTTGGCTCTTATTTACTTCTTTACTATTCGATTGCATTGTATCTTGTTCCTTTGGTGTCAATTTCTATATATACCAAATCATTTCTTGTTTTCTCAAACACTACTCCCCCTCGCAATTCTCTGGCTTCCATCTTTGAGTCGGTTTTCATGTAAAACAAGGCAAGAACTTGCTCCAGTTCTTGATAGGTACTAGTTAATCAAAATGTGGGTTTTCGTCTTTATGTATGTTTGAAGTCTCTGTTGGTTTTGTTTATGCATAAAAAAGTTAAGTTGTACATGAGTTTGTTTTGTTAGTATGATCTATAATATGTTTTCGCAATTTGAGAGTACTCTTAACTTGACATAACTAGATTTTGTAGACATGCTTTTCTTAAACATATAAAAACACAAAAACAGAAACAGGAATAGAGGATTTCTATGTTAATCTCTCTGTTTTTCAATGATTTTATAACATGAAATTAGTCTCTGGCTGTGGTTGCATGTGAAGTTTTGCAGTTCATCTATATTTACAACATTGTTGCCAGGAAAAATGCCAGAAAGATAGGAAAATCTAAAATCTTCAGTGTGAAATCCAAGAACAAGAAATTATAAATGGAGGAATTTGTTTTTTTTAGACATCATGAATGACTCAAGCAACTTCTAATGGTTGGAGTGATGAATTAAGTGTAATGATAGGTTTTTGTTCCTTTGTTTTCTTTTAGAAGAGAAAGGTGTGAATTGATCATATGGAATGTTCTTTATTTGGCAGATTATTTGCTTTGAGGGTTGGGAGTTGAAAAAAAAGAACTGCAATGGACATGGACAAAACAGCAGCTGCCTTTGAAGCTATCAGCAAGGAAATTGTTGATCTGGTACATTTCTTGCAATCTCTGTCAAAAACCTATAGCCTAATATATATAGTTATCTATTTCTTTGTTCTTTAGCACAGGAAACATAGGGAAAAGAAGAAAATTTTGGTAGATAGTTAAAGACAATCTGTTTTGCCTAGACTCAGGCGGTTAACTAGTGATCTAGATTGATGCATGATTATGTTTGAAGAGATAGAAGCCGTTTGATTTTCTTGCAGTAGTTAATATTTGATAGAAAATGTATATAGATTTTGGAAGTTCCCTTTTGATGCTAAACTGGGAGTTGCTTCCTGCAGGAGAACATCCCTGTTGAAGAGGTTTTCGAAAAGCTGAAATGCACAGAAGGAGGTTTAAGCTCTGATGAGGTTCAGAAACGGTTGGACCTTTTTGGCTACAACAAACTTGAAGAGAAGAAGGTAATCTTCTTTGTTTTGTAAACCTTGGCCTAAGTTTCAGAAATACAATATCTTTGATTATAGGTTCCTTTGTACTGAGTTGTGGTCTGCATCTCATGCACAGGAAAATAAAATCCTGAAATTTTTGGGATTTATGTGGAATCCTCTCTCATGGGTTATGGAAGCAGCTGCACTTATGGCTATCTCTCTTGCACATGGCGGGGTAAGTCCATAATCCTCTTCAGGAAATGAGTTTGCACTGAAACTGAATGGCTGAAACCTTGATTTGATCATAATAAATAGCTGAGGCACTCTCTCTCTGCAGGGAAAGGATATAGATTACCATGATTTTGTTGGCATTCTAGCACTGCTTATAATCAATTCAACAATCAGTTTCATAGAGGAAAACAATGCAGGAAATGCTGCTGCAGCCCTTATGGCTCGCCTGGCTCCAAAAGCAAAGGTTCTTCCCCTACCTATCTAGCTTATATTTCTTGGAAGCATTGTTTTCTCCGTCTCATCCACCATATGTGTCAAATTTTTTCTTTTCCTTGGTTTTGGTTACATGCTTCACTGAAATTTAATTGGCTTAATCAGGTTTTACGTGATGGGAAATGGAGCGAAGAGGATGCTTCTGTGTTGGTTCCTGGAGATATTATTAGTATCAAGCTAGGAGACATTATTCCTGCTGATGCTCGTTTGCTTCAAGGAGATCCACTGAAAATCGATCAGGTACATCAATAGAACTTTGAATGATTTGGATTTTTTGTTCTTCCCCTTAAATAAATGATGTTATGTCAATTCTTGGCCCAAAAAGAAAACATCAACTCTTTGAACAATTTGAGCAACATATGGTGTATGCTTTCTTTATATTTTTGAGATAATCACACATGACAGGTTCAGAACTTAAGAGTTCTCAAGAATAGTGATATGCTAAAGTCCATCGATTGCTGCTAACTCTAACCTATGGTCTAAATAATCTGTACTTCTTTTTTTTTTGCAGTCAGCTCTTACGGGAGAGTCTCTACCAGTGACGAAACATCCTGGTCATGGAATTTACTCAGGCTCCACATGTAAACAAGGTGAAATTGAAGCAGTTGTTATTGCAACTGGTGTACACACTTTCTTTGGGAAGGCAGCTCATCTTGTGGAAACCACAACACATGTTGGGCACTTTCAACAGGTTCATATTGAAACTTCTTTGTATCCTTACATGTTTTGTGAATGTTAAACCCTACATGAGAGGGAGGTCATTTCATTTAAAGTTTTGAGATTACTAATTGTGCCATATACTGAGGCATCATGCTAACTGGTGGCTAATTTCAGGTCTTAACTGCTATTGGTAACTTCTGTATATGTTCCATTGCCATTGGAATGGTGATTGAACTCATTGTTATATATGGCATTCATAATAGGGCTTATCGAACTGGTATAGATAACTTGCTTGTTATACTTATTGGTGGTATCCCAATTGCTATGCCTACTGTGCTTTCTGTCACTATGGCTATTGGCTCTCATCGCTTATCTCAGCAGGTCCACAAATCTATAATTATTTATTTATTGAATTGCCTTTTCGTTAATTGCAATAACCAGATTAACTTAACTTTCGACTCAACTTTCTGAACAGGGTGCCATAACAAAGAGAATGACAGCTATCGAGGAAATGGCAGGAATGGATGTGCTTTGCAGTGACAAAACAGGCACATTGACTCTCAACAAACTTACAGTGGACAAAAATTTGATAGAGGTGAGACTTTTAATCACTCTGTATTGGAGACACAGCAAGTAACTATAGGGGTAGTGCATGTGTGTAACTTAAGGCATATAATCATTCAAGGTTCAAACTTCACAATACTAGTTTCCCACTGGCTCTTAGAAATAAATGATAGATCTTCTATTCAGAAAATGTTTTTGGATCTGTTGTTTCCCTGAAGACATACAGAATTGTTCCAATTCTTTTCTACTAGTTTGTGTTAAGCTTCTATTTATAAGAGCTACAGCCTAAGGTTTATATATATATTTTTTTGAGAGTTAATATTTTTGTTATGTAGAATTTACTCATTTAATTTTATTCTTCAGAGAACTGACAGTTCAAGATCTGTCAATACCAACTACAATGTTGAAACTTAATGATCTACTTCATTATATAGGTTTTTGTCAACAATGTTGACAAGGATATGGTAGTTTTGATGGCGGCAAGAGCTTCGAGGTTGGAGAATCAAGATGCTATAGATGCTGCAATTGTTGCAATGTTGGGCGATCCTAAGGAGGTAGCATATCTATAATCTGATTTAATTAAAATAGTTTCTAATTCGATTTTTCCTTGTTGTACAATAATCCTCACAGTTTCACTCTGTGGCTGCCTAAGATCATAGTTGGTGGGTTTCTTTGGTTATGGGATTTCTGTGATGAAAAGTAAAATCAAGAATTGTGGTATATATTCAATTGGTTGCTCTTTTGCAATGAAGAAAAACAGTTTCAAAAATCATAACTGTGGGAAATAGAAGGGTTTTAGAGATGGTCTTTTATAAGTTGAAATATTAAGAACAAGATGGAAGAACAAGTTCATCAGTCAGGAATCGCATTCGGAATATACAGTTGATTTTTCAAACCTTTGACAATTTCCTCCTTGAGGTGGAGGCTTGGTTGTATAGGACAACTTCTTGAAATTTATGAGTAAAAATCATTAAGAAGTAAGATGGTAGTATTATATCTTTGTGGCATTGCTATGGAATTTTAACTCCCTAAACTGAAATGCCTTCCTAACTGTTGAAACTCTCATTCCAATCTCCCTGGTTGCATGAAACTTATTACTTTTCAAAAAAAAAGGGTTGAAACTCTCATTCCAATATCTTATATATTCTCCACATTTACATCTCTCGTGTGTTGAATTTATTCTGTTGTTTGTTGTAAGGCACGAGCTGGAATCACAGAGGTTCACTTCCTTCCCTTCAATCCAACTGATAAGAGAACAGCCCTTACTTACATTGATGAAGCTGGTAAGTTGCATAGAGTCAGCAAAGGTGCACCAGAGCAGGTACAAACCATACTACTAATGAACCAAAGTTTCTGTTTTCTGACACTGCATCACAGAAGGTTGTCTGAAACTCATTAGTCATTGGCCCCTTCTATGTGCAACTTGTAGATACTCAATCTGGCCTGGAATAAATCAGATATTGAAAAGAAAGTTCATTCCATAATTGATAAATTTGCTGAGCGTGGACTTCGATCCCTTGCAGTTGCTCGACAGGTATCCAAGCTTTTACTATCACTATATTATCTTAGAATATCACTCCTTCATTGAGATAATGGAAGAAGTGCAATTATTTTATGTAGGAAGTGCCTGCTGGTAATAAAGATAGCGCTGGAGGACCCTGGGAATTTGTTGGTCTTCTTCCTTTATTTGATCCACCCCGCCATGACAGTGCTGAGACCATTCGAAGAGCCCTGGATCTTGGTGTCAGTGTTAAGATGATAACAGGTGTGCATTATGTCTGATTAACCTTTTTTCCTTCCCTGCCATAGAATAACTCTTCTGGAGTATGATCTCCACTTGAGACCTTTGGCATTTCCCATAGAGTGTGTTTCTGTCAAGGAGACAGGAAACTTATGGTTCTTGTTCCAGGTGACCAACTGGCAATTGCTAAGGAGACAGGAAGAAGACTTGGGATGGGCACAAACATGTATCCTTCATCATCTCTGCTTGGTGACAATAAGAATGAAGCACTTGGTGCTTTACCAATTGATGAACTTATTGAGAATGCTGATGGATTTGCTGGAGTTTTCCCTGGTAAATATATTTGCTATTATTTCTGAGCTCTATAAATATGCTTTTGCGTTCCATGTATCTGATTCCATATTTAATGTAGAGCACAAGTTTGAGATTGTGAAAAGACTTCAAGCTAAAAAACACATAGTTGGAATGACGGGTGATGGGGTCAATGATGCACCTGCATTAAAGAAAGCAGACATAGGGATTGCTGTTGCAGATTCCACAGATGCCGCTCGAAGTGCTTCTGATATTGTTTTGACAGAACCTGGTTTGAGTGTGATCATTAGTGCTGTTTTAACGAGCCGTGCAATCTTTCAGAGAATGAAGAATTACACGGTAAAATGCGAATTTCGTTTTATGCACTAGGAATTGGAATTTACCTCAAAGCTTTCCAGTTTCTCACTTTGTATTCTCCTTTTTCTAGATATATGCAGTATCCATCACAATACGTATAGTGGTAAGTCCCAATATGCTTTTTCCCATTTTAAGTATCTTAAAGAGACATAACAAGCTGTACAGTTTTCAAAAGAAGCAAAAGAATCCTCACATACGAGGATTGGCAAGCATCAGAAGTAGTCTGATGTGCGAACTAAGAAAGTGCAACATTAATGCATTCCAGTAATTGTCCTACAAGGCAAGGGAAGTCCAATTGATAAATTCTATAAACAACAGACCCCTGCTAAGCTACCGAGGACAGATCTCATCCTGGTGGCTCAAAGAAGGTACTGAAGTTGTAAGACTGTCAGCTACTGAGTTAATTTCCCGGCTGGTATAATTGAAGGTGACTCTCCTGATGGATTTTGAGAGCGTTTCAATGGTATTGGAGATTAGTTTCATATGCCAAGGAACTTTGCTATGGTCCCTCGTTCAGAGAATGGCGTTAGAAGAACCGCTTTCAACTACTACAGTCCCATTTTCCCTTTTGATCCTGAACAAACCATCTGTTTTACCTACTGTAGCCCCTTCTAACTGGAAATTGGTTTTCATCTTGCAGTTAGGGTTTATGCTGCTTACTGTGATCTGGAAGTTCAATTTCCCTCCTTTCATGGTCCTAATCATTGCCATTCTTAATGATGGTAAGAGGGTACTCTTCTTGTAGGATCTTGTCTTGCATATGGCAGTTATTAGCATTCATCTCTGATAATGTTTCCATTCACATGAATTCTTAATCCATTTTTTTTATTTACGGACTGATGCTCTTGTTTCCAGGTACCATTATGACAATATCCAAAGACAGGGTCAAGCCATCACCAGTTCCTGACAGTTGGAAGCTCAAAGAAATTTTTGCTACTGGGATTGTTTTAGGCAGCTACCTGGGTTTAATGACTATTATATTCTTCTGGGCAGCCTATGAAACTGATTTCTTTCCAGTAAATGCAAATTTTTGTTTGATCTCCTTCTGTTCTAATATTCTTTTGTAAAGATGAAGATTAACGAACCTAGAATGAATTGCAACTAGAACTGCGAAAAAACAATCAATGTAAATTGATTTAGTAATACAGTTGAACTCCATTCTGGTTCTGGTAAGTGAATTATGCCTAAGGATAAAGGTATATGTGTTAATTCTCTCTCCTTTGTACCTCAGGATAAATTTCGTGTAAGAAGCTTCTACAAAAACAACTTTAATCTTACAGATAAGGGTGTCAGGGATCATTTAAATGCACAGTTGGCATCTGCAGTGTACCTCCAAGTTAGCACCATCAGCCAGGCTCTAATATTCGTGACTCGCTCCCAAGGATGGTCATTCATGGAGAGGCCTGGTCTTCTTCTTGTTACTGCTTTTATCATTGCTCAACTAGTAAGTTAACTGGAAACTTTAGTTATGTTGTTATAGTGGATAATGAGAGGGACAATAGCTAAGTGCTCCAAGACAGATGGCTTTAGTATTACAGTAATAATAGTGCACAAGCTGGAATGATTTTTATGACTGCATAGAGTCTGCTGCACACTTGGAGTAGAGCAGTATGCTGCTGTCATAATTTCCAAATCTTAGATGATTGGTTGATCTTCAGTTATAAACCAGTGAGGGGGGGGGGGGGGGGGGGGGGGGGGGGGGTTGTTCTATACAGGTAGCAACTGCCATTTCTGCTCATGCGTCATGGGGTTTCGCTGGAATTAAAGCTATTGGATGGGGATGGTCAGGCGTTATTTGGCTCTACAATATTGTAACCTACGCACTGCTTGATCCCATCAAGTTTGCAGTTCGATATGCGCTCAGTGGTAGAGCCTGGGATCTTGTGCTTAACAAAAGGGTAAGTGCACAACACTTCCCTCACAAAAAATTCATAGTTCCGATTGAATTATAATGTCCGATTCGTTTCCTACAAAAAGTTGCACATGGTTGACATGCATTATTTGCTATTCAATTTACCAGACGGCATTCAACACTCAAAAGGACTTTGGTAAGGAGGCTCGTGAGGCTGCATGGGCGGCTGATCAGCGAACGCGCCATGGCCTACAGTCTTCGGACCCAAAGATCTTCTCTGAAAAGCACACTTTTAGGGACATCAGTCTTATGGCAGAAGAAGCCAGAAGGCGTGCAGAGATTGCAAGGTATCTTCTCTTTCTTGAGAGAACTATACCATCCATAAAGACTATTAAACCGATTCAAGAAATTGACGATTTCACCTACTTTCAGCTGCATTCCTCGCTCACATTCAATTCAACCGACATATATATTTGAGTTGCTCAACTAGTTCCAATATTTCTTTTTCATGTCATGCAGATTAAGAGAACTTCATACCTTGAAAGGCAGAGTCGAGTCCTTCGCAAAGTTGAGAGGTTTGGATATCGATGTCAACCCACATTACACAGTCTGAGGGGTACTCTGAATGGCGTTTCGGATGTCCAATGCTCCCATCTTTTGGCCTTTCCTTTTTTTCTTAGTCTCTTTGTTTGTGATGTATTCACCCATTAGTCGCCTACAAAGCCCTTTCGAGCCTTAATATCCATAGAGTGGACTGATATTCCTTAATGATTCCATATGAACTATCAACAAGAGCCTTTAATGCCAATTTCATCATCTACACTGCCTTCACAAAATTACTTGTCTGCTATACTTTACCATTGTTATTACATTGTTCTTCTCATAATTTTGACATGAACTCCCACTCAAGAAAGATAAAAAGAATAAATGAAAACATGACAAGGAAAAAGAAAAGGGTCAATGAATGTCTAAATAGGCTTTTTAACTGATGAAATTCTGACTATTGGTAGACCAATCTTCAGGCTTTCGTCATGTCCAAGCCCTCCCAAAAGTCTCTGGGTCTCAACCTACACCAGCCCTTCCAAATTGGAATTTACCTACAGGCCATTTTCATCACCTTGGGTCCTTGACTACACTTTTTTTTTCTTCTCCCTTGCAAAATGTTCCCGAGCTCCTGACCCTGCTCTCTCACATCTTTGGGCTAGCCCTTGACTAATCTGAAAAGTAGATTTCAATCTATTAAGACATCCTAATTATCTTTGATTATTAATTTCTGGCTTTGATGAATTTGGCAGCAGAATGACTAGATGGTTAGGCAGAAAACATGTTAGAAAGATATCCAACCGGAAGAAAGCATATTTGTATGAAGTTCACCCATAATTAAGCAGCTAAATTGGTGTAGATATCATTCTAGTTTGCATGAGCATGACAAAGATCAGTTAGCTACCTGGATTCTCAGTTAAAAGGCAAGATAAAAAACAAAAATAAAGAGAGCAGAAAGCCGTATTTCTGGCATTCTTCAATCACACTCTTTCCTCAATTACTCAAGCAATGCCGATTTCTCTTTAAAGTTTGTCGCCACTTCCTCCTATTTTGCTTTCTCAAAAGTGTTGGGTGACATACAAATTTTTGGATCCTATCCCTAAAAACAGACTACTTGAATTTTGGGTAAGTGAATTAATTTGATGCATAAGTTAACCATTTTGATGGCAAAAATAGTTGGGTCATGCGTGGATTCAATTATTTCTTGTTACGGAAAATAAGCATTTCCCTTAACTAAGTTATCTTTTTTTCTTTTAATGAAAGACACTATTTATCATTCACAAGTGATCTTTCAAAGAAGATTACAAAAGAACTAAGCTATCCCTTTACGAATCAAAGGAACTATCAAGTTAATTAATACATTACGATTTTTCAACATCAATTGCAATTTTTTAAGTAACATGCCTTTTTATGTAGAAAAATATAAAAAAATATATAATTTTTTTCTATTTAGTAATAATATGAAAAATACCATTTTATTAATATATATAATTTCTATACCTACATTTTATTTATAATACTATTAAAAATTTATATAATATAATGAAATTATATAACTCTTAAAATTCTTATTTCCTCCCTTTTTAAAAAATAATGCAAATAGTTTGGTAAGCTGGCCCCGTTCCCCCCCTAGACTGATCCCCTGTTTCATACTTGTACAATGAACGTGATACATGTGAGGTATAGCTTCTAAAACAACAGTCAGTACCCAAAAGAAGAAATCAATATTTGCATGCCTTCTTTCTTATGCCGTGGATAAATTAATGCTCAAGGTTAGTAAAACTTTAATTAGTACTAGCATTTTGATTATAATTAACGTAATTGTGAGATAAGAATCATAATTATTCTGATAATTTACTGATTTAATGTCTGTTCACCACGCAAAACGACAAATTGGTTAGGGCTGGGCCATCTCCAGCTTTGATGGGATAGAAACAGGCGACCTAAAATAATGTTGTTGTCCTTGATTACACGTGGACGACAACCAAAAACCATATCCAAAAATTATAACCCAACTTCAATTATTCCCATAATAATTTAATTAATTAATTAATAAGATATCCAGGAAATCATACGCTACAATTCAATGTATCTTCACCTTAGATTAATATCTAAACTTTTGATGAGAGAGTTGTGATATGCTCATTGGATGGTCCAGAATCCAGACTCTTTTTCATCCTACAATGGGAAGGCTAAAAGGAGATTCTGGTATGATATTAACATGTTCCCCAGCAGTATGGGACCAAAACTTCGTTGTCGTATACCCAGCAGAGCACAAGACAAGAATCCAACATTTCTCTCAAAAGCAGCTGCCCGACGTCTGAAACTCACGTGATATAATGCCATCCACGCAATATTTACTCACCAAGGAAAAAAAAAGAAAGCTATTACTGTGGTTTGCCACGCGCGACAAGGATGCGCATTCCACGCGAGAATAAATTTGGAATCAAATATTTTTTTTGGAATCGGAGGTGAGGCTGTGAAATTCATAAACCTGTAAAATTATAAAAAATATTTAATTTTTTATAAAATAAAAATATTTTTTAATAATTTTTTTCAGAAATAATAAAATTTTTTATATAAGAAACTTTTATAAACATTTAATTACATGAAATATTTTGTTTTATAAAAAAAATAATTTCTTATACATTTCACAGTGTAAATTTATTAATTTTCATATCTTTCAAATAATTCCTTTCATGATTACAAATGTTGTTTAATAAAATTATTTTAATTAAAAAAAAGATATTTTCAAAATTAACAAAAATTATCAAAAGACTAATAGAATAAAGTAAAGGAAAAGACGTAAATGAAAAATCAGTGAACACATTATTTAGTCTAATTTATTATTTGAAAGTGGAATAAGTTTATTATCTTAAAATTATGAAGCATTAATATGATTTTATAATTGCACTCAGTCTATTGGGGGAACAACTACGTCAATAATGTTGTGAGGCACCATTATCATATAATTAAAAGGGTCGTCACTTGCCAAAGTTGATATCAAAGTTATTGCAACAACTGATTTGAATTTCCTTAGTCTTGATAAAGTAGAATTAGGAATGCTACTATTAAGTGCATAATTTCTTGTTAACTCTTTTTAGATAATTAAGCTGGAGAAATTAGAGATAAGCAAATTCGAATTCTATAATTTTTTTTCTTATTTTGCTTCCATTGATCATATTATGCTCCGGCCAATTCAATGGATCCCATCCTTTGGAATGTTGACATGGAAGAAGACATAAATCTAAACTTGACCTTATATGTGGTTTCCTAGTAAGAATATGCTTTGCTCGCCTCCAAGAAATTCAGCTCGTTGACTTAAGCGGCAGCCTTCCACGCTCCCCTAAGGCGTGTATGAACCAAAAAAAAAATCCCACTTTTTTTTTTTTTTATTTCATTTCCACATAACAATTTTCAAGATTTAGTTATTTCCCTCGTTTTCTTCATTTTAGCTGTGAATGAATTGGAGATCTTTTTAAAGCAGCGTCTCTCCTTGCGTGTCATCATCACTCAACACCCATTTCACACCACAAATTCAGCAACACATCACTCTAATTAATTTCTTAATCTTTTCCTTAATTGGATGAAGGTATATAGGCTTAGTCATGGCTTATATGGGTTGTCTCCACCGTTAAAACTTGTTCAAGGATTCTAATCCTCATGCTTCGTGTGTTTGGTTTCTCCCCTCATTGCATTTCCATAGTGTTTTAGTTTCTCATGCAATCTCTTTGGTCAATCCGTTCCCCCGGCCCAGCGTTAAATTCTATAACTCTTTCTTGTTTTCCGGAATCAAAACTATTCTAATAGGTACAATTATTTTGTTTTACATCTGGGGATATTTATATATTAAGCAGTTGATATTGTTAACCAGTGGGGTTGTGGTCAGTCGTCCAAACTGGAGTAGTTGGGAGTTTTAGATACTGTTGCAAATGGAGTGCAGCTTTTTTAGTTCCAAGTGTATGCCAATGTCCGAGATAGCATACATGGAAAGGACATATTCAAGCCAGTTTTTGAGTTTCAGGCCATTGGTTGATTTTAAGTCGACCCCGCAGTTCTGTTTTAGCAGAGGTAATTCTACGGCTTGAATCAGCTGGCAGTTTGTCAGTCAAGTGAATATTGTTGCTCCCTTGTTTCAGATTTCTGAGTTTTCTTTTTCTTTTCTTTTCTTTTCCTTTCTGCTTTCTGCACTAGTAGAACAGAGTTGTTTTGGTTCTGTCCATAAACATAAACTACTGGATTAGTTGTCCTGTTTTAAGATTCTGATTCTGTTAGAAGTAGTTTTTTCATAGTCAATTGACGAAAGAAACCAAAAACTATGTGAAAACTAAGAAAGGCCCCAATGAATATGTTTAATCATCAAACAAGAGGCCATTCCTGGTGTTCTTGGTTCTTCATTAGTAGTTTCTGCATTTTCAGCCTTAAGCTTTTGCTGTCTAAATTTGTTTAAGCTAGTACGTATTACCAGATGAAATTTGAGCATCAACGATCTAACTAACCTACCAAATCAACTTTCTTTCCCAGGTCTAAAGAAAACCATCATCTTATCTCACTCTTTAATGTAAGATGCCATTGATTGGAAAGTTCTGGTTTTAACGATTTGTTTCCCTTTTTCTCCCCATCACACTTGTTTCCAGGTATATCTCCGAAGGCTTCTTATTCAAGTACCCCGAATAACACCTATTTGCCAAAGAAAGCTCTCAGTTCAGTTGAGCAAGAAAAACTTGGAGCAGGGAATTTACTATATCAGATTAATGGATCAAATTCAAGTTTGTTCACCAGGAATATGAGAATACTCGATGCCTTTGATGATGAGTATGGTGGAGTCATTGTTGATACAGAAAGATTACCGCCTAATCCAAATGTCTTTGCATCCATGCTTCGTTTCTCACTTTCTCACTGGAAGGCGAAGGTAATTAATTATCCCTGTCTATGATTTTTCAAATTCAGGTATGCATTTTGTTGATCATCTTAAAGAAAATTTGTTCGGTTTTAACTCATCTTAGTTAATTACAAATTTCTCGTCCATGAAACTGGTTTTTGCCTTTAACCATAGTCCCCTGTATATTCACATAGCAACTCTTCGATGGCATAACATAAGAGTAAATTTCTTGTTTATAACTAAAGTTACCATCGGCTTTGAAATTGATTTAGGATTTCACCTCGCTAACCACAAAAATTTGTTGTGCCCATAGCTCCACCAGAAAGGAAAAAAAAGGCTCATCGGGACAAATTTCAATTCTTCTATAGTTCATGACATTTGTGATTACTCTGATCTTATGTCATCAAACTGCAGGAAAAGAAGGGAATTTGGCTTAAGTTGCCAGCGGAAAAATCAGATCTTGTTCCAGTTGCTGTCAAGGTAATTCCAGATGCTAAAACCTGCACATGCATTTCACTGGCTTCACTAAATTACTCCTTACTTTTCTTTCAAATTGAAAGTAGAATTGAAATCAATTTTCCAGGGTTTGGCAATTAGCAACTAGGTTGCATGAGTTCACAAAATGTTCAGGGAAGAAGGAAAAGTTCTTCCCTCCCATTCTTTTACATTCAGTTCACTCTTCAATGATCTCTGATATTAGCAACCCCGATGCAGGAAGGATTTGAATATCATCACGCAGAGAGAGGATATGTAATGTTAACTTATTGGCTACCTGAAGGACCCAGCATGCTTCCTGCTAATGCTTCACATCAAGTAGGGGTTGGAGGATTTGTCATCAATGACAAAAATGAGGTATGTGGGTTAGTTGAGGTTGAGTTGATATGAATGAGAAGAGAGAACCATGGTTGAGCTATCTATTTTAAAGTGGCAAGAATATGTATTTTTTCCGATTCCGAGGTATTCCATATAATTCACATCTAGGACAATTTTCATGAGCTGCTTTAGTGCTGCTTCTTTAGTTTATTATAAAGATAATACTATCACAATCATAATAATAAGGTACTATCACAATAATAATAAGGTAAAATATTCTAATATCTCTAAGTTTTAATCGAAATTCCAAACGAGTTTATTAATTTTTGAAATAGATACTCTATTCAAAAAATGTAAGCACTGTTGACAGAAATTAAAAAAAAACTAAATTTTTTTTTATTAATTTAAAAAATTAAAAAAAAAAGAAAAGAAAGGAGCATCGATCCGTGCTCCCAATAGAGAGCAGCACCAGTGCTCCCCTTGGGGATCCCGAGCACTGGTGCTCCCTTAGGGAGTCCGATTGGGGCTCCCCAAGGGACCTCCGATGCTCCCCATCTTGAGAGGTTTTTTTTTTTACTTAATAAAAAAATAAAATTATATATTAGTATTTTTAAAAATTAATTAAGAGAAATTATTTTTTTACCTTTATCACAGTAAGTTGATAAAAATACTAACATTTGATTAATGGTTAAACTTACGTATCTAACAAAAAAATATTTTTTTAAGATAAGATGTTCATTTTGAAAACTAATGAACTTTCGTATAATTTCGATTAAAATTTAAAAAGTAAAGCATTTTACCCTAATAATAATATTTCTCTTATAGAAACTGATAGTTGGACGTGGCAACTCATGGACTTAGCGATTTTGAGGCTGGAAGTTAGACCGATACTATGCTGATGTATTTAATGGCTTTGCACATCCTTTCCTTATAAAGAAAAAGCAGACCATATACAAAACCAATTTGGTTGAGTTTTTTATATTACTTTAATAACATGGACCTTCCATTTTCTTAAGTTACTTGTATAAAGTTTTACAAGCATTAAAAACCAATAACTTAAATTCTAATGCAAGTATTTGCAACGATCTATTACAGGTTCTTGTAGTACAAGAGAAATACTGTGCTCCAGCATTTGTTGAGCTTTGGAAAATACCAACCGGTTTCATTGCTGAGGTATATTATTGGGTTTGAATTGACCTAATGAAAGTTTTAGATCAAAGAAGAAAATACCAACCGTTTTTTTTTTTGTTATAAACGGCTGAATCTTTCAATTAATTAAGTTTTGTTTGGTATGATAGTCAGAGGAGATTTTTACTGGAGCTGTAAGAGAAGTCAAGGAAGAAACTGGGGTAAGTATATTTTGCTTGGTACATTGCCTCTAAGATGCTATTTCAATCGTATTGTTATCAGTAACTTAATCTCAGTTCAGAGAGTTCAAATTTGTCTAATTGGGCTAACGTATTAATACTAGCTGCACTTGTTCCACATTGCAGATTGACACTGAGTTTGTGGAAGTAGTAGCATTCAGGTAACACAATGGAACTGACTTTGCAAATGTCACCACCTCTGTCCAAAGAATTTTTGTATAGCAAGTCCTACTTCATGCAGTAAATTTGTGATATTTTGATTACTGATACTTGCTTGTAACTCCATCCCAGGCATGTGCACAATGTGGCCTTTGAAAAGTCAGATTTGTTTTTCATCTGCATGCTAAAACCACTATCAACTCAGATTATGGTTGATGATCATGAAATTCACGCAGCCAAGGTAAGTACCAACTCAGATTATGATTTTCATCTTGCCTCTCTCACCAGTTACTGTTTTGGGGTGTAATATACTGATTCAAAAGACATCTTTCTTCTCTTTGAACCACTAAAGTCTTTCAACAGATGATGAAACAGATCAGTTTCTGTTTAATCTTCTTCCTCCTATATATTATTATCAAGAATAATTGTTGGCTTAATAAATATTAATTTTGTCAATTGGCAATCGTGCAGTGGATGCCTTTAGTTCAGTTTGTGGAGCAACCACTGATTCGAGAAGATTGCATGTTCAAGAAAGTCATTGATATCTGCATTGACCGCCTGGGAAAGCGCTATTGTGGATTGTCTGTACATCAATTGGCTTCTAGATTTGATGATAAAATATCTTCTCTGTACTATAATGTCGTTGACTCACAAGAGATCAACTGTATAGGCAACTGAACAATTCAAGATCACTGTACACTGCTCCTTTCTGCCCTTGTTATTGCCTTGTGGAAATGCGTTTCTTCTTTGCATTCAAAACAAGGGTAACAGTCCATGGAGCCTGTCTCTATATTGAGAAGTACTACCATTTTTGCGAAGAAGGCAGCTAATACGTAACCTGTAATTGCAAATATATTTTAAATGTAAATATGCCTTTGAATGTAAAAATATGGTTAGTTTAATTTTAGATGTGTGATAATCGCTCTTTTTCATTTTTTTTTTTCATTGCTTAGATGTTCGTGTCTCTTTTGCTTGATAAAGCACAAACTTTTGGCAATTTTTAGAAGTTTGAAGATTCAGAATTGATCAAGCTGCTTTCCCCACCTTCATTTTCTTGTGATTTCTATGCCAAACTAACAGTAACTCAATGAGGTGATCCATTGCTATCAAGCCAGAAGTGAAGACTGTATCTTATCAGAGGACTGATTCTCTTCCTGTATTAGGCGAACTGATTAGTCTAAATCCATCTGTCAGAACTCTATTAAACGCTTTAACAAGTTTGTTAAAAAGGGATTCTCAGGAAATGAGTTGTCAAATATTCAATTAGCTTACTCTGAATCCGATATAAATTAAACATGTTTAACATGTCTGGTCAATCAGTTTTTGCAATAATTCAACCCTTTTTTTTTTCCTAAGAAATGAGAGATCATGATTAGGTATTGCATTGATCATCGAAGATTCCATGGAAATGTTTACATTTGTTATACCTTTCTCAGCCTTTTGGCTAAGATCTGGCATTGAACCAACCCCACGAACAGCTTGGCGATCAGTCAAAAAACCAGAAAAACTAAGGCCGGCTTAGCCTAGAATGCCCATCAGAGCCTGATTCAAGTGAAGAGGCAGAAGCAAGACAATGCCATGTGTGGTATGCTCATCCAATGTCTTTGAGTGTATAAGAAGGTCAGACATTGCAATCTGGTGGGTCATGGTTCATTACAGACAAAAGTGGGTGGTCCTGTCAAGTAAAACCGTAATGCTTTTCACATCAGATTTTGCATACTTCTTTGCTGGAAGCTGGACACTGTTCCAAACTAGATTTTGCATATTCAATCAAGTCAATGATATTTTCTTCCATGATTGTGGCTGTCGTGAGTTTCCTTCTTGCCCTGATGGAAAAACCTTTACTATAATCCCTGATGCTTTTCAGGATAAAATGCATGAGATTTTCATTCTTGTGTTCAAACCAAGGTGGCAATGGTTTTCACCTTAGCTCAACTGTCTCCTGTAGCCATCTTCTCTAAATTATTAAAGCTTGACAACCATACGCCCCTTTATAAAATTCCGTCAGCAGAAAGAGAAGGTTATTTGATTTTTGGAAAAGGACAAGGCTAAACAGAGAACGTTCGGACAAAATTAGTATACCTCATAGAATTTATTAGCAGATGTACGCCTTAAATAAATATGCTAGGTTAAATAACAAACTTATACAGGCATATACGATAAATGACAGAAATATTTTCTGTGATTTTAGGTACAATAAATTTGCCACCGGAAATTTTAAATTAATATTGTATTGAATTTTTTTTATTTAACATTGTCTGATTTTATTATATTATTAATATTGAAAACAATATCAAATTATAAATTTTGAAATACAAATTCATTCCGTCTTAAATCATAGAATATTTTTTTAATTATATATAATTATTTTCTATTGATAGAATTAGATATAGTTGGACGTAACTTGCTTAGACAATTAATATCTCTGCAAAATTCTTATATGTCTCAAATTTTCTAAGTATATTGACGTGTGGATAGAGTGAGTAAATTGATGGATTAAGTGGTTTAGTCTACCATATTTAAAAACCAAATGGATCAATCATTTTTAAAATATAAACAAAAACTGATCAAATATAAAAGAAGATCAAACCAACCAAACATATGATTGGATTGGTTTGGTTGGTCCGGTTTTGGATCAATATATCAAAATTTTATCACTTTATTTTATAAATTATAATATTAAAACTTATAAACTTCATCCATAATTATATATATATATGAAATTAATGATATGTCTTATGTGTTATAATATTTTATATCAAATTTTATATAAATAATAACTAATTATAAATAATATGTTATAAAATCTAGGGTAATAGCTAATAAACTTATTGAATGTAATCATATAAATAAAGTTTATTATAAGTTATTGTAATACTTATATATAAATTAAATGTATGTACATATAATATATTATTTTATTATATATATAATTAATTATACAAATTATATGTTAAAATATTTTATATCAAAGTTTGTATAAATAATAACTAATTATAAATAATATGTTATAAAATCTAAGGTGATAACTAATAAAGTTATTAAGTGTAATCATATAACTAAAGTCTATTATGTATATATAATATATGACTTTATTATATATATATATATATATATGAAATTAATGACATAATTTATATGTTATAATATTTTATATTAAAGTTTGTATAAATAATAACTAATTATAAATAATATATTATAAAATCTAATGCAATAACTAATAAAGTTATTAAATATAATCATATAAATAAAATTTATTATAAATTATAGTAATATTTATGCATAAATTAAATATATGTATATATAATATATTTATACAATTATATATATAACATTTTATATTACGAAACATTAGTAAAGTGTAATAATTATAACATATTAACATGTAAGATATTTACTATCATATATTATAATATTAACATATAAATTATCATTTAAAATATATAACTTGTAATTTCATATTAATATAGATTTATAAATAAATAAATATAATTAATATTAAATTGCTATCATTATGACTTGTATATGTACACATAATATTCTAATATATTTTAAGTATATTATTAATTAAGTTTACTATCAATTCTTCTTAATATATAAATAATATTTTATATATTAATAATATAAATATGTAAAAAATTAGTTTAGTTTTTAAAGTGGATTGGTCCAAAAATTTTAAAATCAAAAACCGATAAAAAAATTAATTGAACCAAACATTTTGCGCCAATTAATCCAATATATTAATTAAATCGAACTAATTTACTCAAATCATATTTAATTTAAGACGATAATTAATTTGAATTGATTTTACTCACCTTTAAATGTGGGTAACCATCACAAACGAAATTATGGAATGTTGGCCATTGGATCAATCATTTTTATCAAATATAAACAAAATGGATCAATCATTTTTAAAATATAAACAAAAATTGATCAAATATAAAAGAAGATCAAACCAACCAAACATATGATTGGATTGGTTTGGTTGGTCCGGTTTTGGATCAATATATCAAAATTTTATCACTTTTTTTTATAAATTATAATATTAAAACTTATAAACTTCATCCATAATTATATATATATATATATATGAAATTAATGATATGTCTTATGTGTTATAATGTTTTATATCAAATTTTATATAAATAATAACTAATTATAAATAATATGTTATAAAATCTAGGGTAATAGCTAATAAACTTATTCAATGTAATCATATAAATAAAGTTTATTATAAGTTATTGTAATACTTATATATAAATTAAATGTATGTATATATAATATATTATTTTATTATATATATAATTAATTATACAAATTATATGTTAAAATATTTTATATCAAAGTTTGTATAAATAATAACTAATTATAAATAATATGTTATAAAATCTAAGGTGATAACTAATAAAGTTATTAAGTGTAATCATATAACTAAAGTCTATTATGTATATATAATATATGACTTTATTATATATATATATATATATATATATATATATGAAATTAATGACATAATTTATATGTTATAATATTTTATATTAAAGTTTGTATAAATAATAACTAATTATAAATAATATATTATAAAATCTAATGCAATAACTAATAAAGTTATTAAATATAATCATATAAATAAAATTTATTATAAATTATAGTAATATTTATGCATAAATTAAATATATGTATATATAATATATTTATACAATTATATATATAACATTTTATATTACGAAACATTAGTAAAGTGTAATAATTATAACATATTAACATGTAGGATATTTACTATCATATATTATAATATTAACATATAAATTATCATTTAAAATATATAACCTGTAATTTCATATTAATACAGATTTATAAATAAATAAATATAATTAATATTAAATTGCTATCATTATGACTTGTATATGTACACATAATATTCTAATATATTTTAAGTATATTATTAATTAAGTTTACTATCAATTCTTCTTAATATATATAAATAATATTTTATATATTAATAATATAAATATGTAAAAAACTAGTTTAGTTTTTAAAGTGGATTGATCCAAAAATTTTAAAATAAAAAACCAATAAAAAAATTAATTGAACCAAACATTTTGAGCCAACTAATCCAATATATTAATTAAATCGAACTAATTTACTCAAATCATATTTAATTTGAGACGATAATTAATTTAAATTGATTTTACTCACCTTTAAATGTGGGTAACCATCACAAACGAAATTATGGAATGTTGGCCATTGGCCAAGTCTGGCCTAAATGGTCCTAAGAAAGGAATGGCACTAGGATGTGATTATAATGACCATTATTTATTATAGCCATTTTAAATTAGGAGAGCTGAAACAAGGGACCATTACTTTTGGTTGAAAAGTGGAAAATCATAATGATTTTCAAAAACAAAAAAAAAAATGATTTGAATAGTATGTATTTTTTTTTATTTTTGAGTTTAGCATAATTCTTGAATTTGTTATAAAAAGTTTTCAATAATAATTAGTAGAAAATAAGGAAAAACTTAAATGAACATTTTTTTGTATATAACATAGATGAATTTAAAATGTTTATAAACTCAAAAATATAAAATTTATTTTATTTTCCTTCTTTTCTTGGCCTACATGACTGCATTTGGGCAGTCATTCCATGTTCAGTCATTTGAGCAATCTATACAAATGCATGCACATTGACACTATACTCTAATATTATTTTTTTAAAAATAAATATCATGATTAAGAATCACAATAAATAAAATATTCTTATTGAAACTTTATTATTTATCTAAATACTCAAACTCTATGAAAACTCAATTAATATTTTAAAATTATTATCTAAATTTTATTGAAATTAAACAGATATTACTTACTAAATATCGGAATTATCATCTCCTATTACAACTTTTTCTCAAAGCAACTAATCTAAAATTTAGTCACTCCACAATCTTTTCAAAAGAAAAGAAAAATTAAATAAAGCTTCCTTTACACATTGACCCAATAAATAAATTGAATAAATAATTAAAATTTTGACTATAAGTTCTGATAACCTAAAAGAAAACAAAAAAGAGATCTAAAGGAAAATAAATGATTAATAGATTAGATTAAAGACAGGCAACGATTATAAATTCTTAATCCCAACCGTTTATCCAATTTAGTATTGTAAGAGAGATTAATTGAATAAACTATGAAGTCCTGAATTCTTGTACTACTTTTTATACCCAAACAAATTAAACTTGAACTTCACTTTTATTTGTGAAAAAGAGCTCCATGATTCATGTATCTTCTTTTTTCTCTTTCTGAAAAGAACAAAGAGAGTTGCTTGAATTACCTGAAATCTCCCTTTCTTTCTCTGATCTCTGCCCCAAAGCTGTTGCATTTAAGCTCTCTCTGAGTCTCCTCTTCATTGGTAAGCTACAAAGCTTTCAATTTTCTTTTTCCCTAAGATTTTTGTTGTTTATGCTTTCATTTCTTGTTCACCATTTGATTTTCTTGGATTTATTACCGTCTCTCACAATGTTTACTCGGAAAAGTTAGTTAATTTTTATATATGCTCTGTTGGGGTTTCCTGGGAAACCTAGAAAAGGGAAAGTTAATGCCTCTGGCTCTTAATTTTACACAATTTGGAAAGAAAAAAAGGAACCCAATACTTAAAAGCTTTTCGTTTCTTTTGCTTTATTTTCTTGGTAACCAAATTGTTGGGGACTTTTGCTTTCTGGGTTTATATGTTCCAGTTTCAACTGTTATGACATTATGGTAAGCAGTAGCTGTTCTGAAACTTTTGAATTATTTGTGTTATTTTGTATTAATTGAATTTTGACGTCTTGTTGATACAACCCATATATTTGTTTTCTTGGTCTGGTGCAGAGGATGAGGAGCTTCTAATATACATTGGAGATTGAAGGTTAGATTTTAAGGGTACAATGCGGTTGTTTCCTTCAAATTCGAGTGTGACAAAGGGGCAGAGTAATGGAGGAAGCAATCGCGCTTTGTTGTATCTCAATGTATATGATCTCACACCTATAAATGACTACCTTTACTGGTTTGGGCTTGGGATATTCCACTCTGGTATTGAAGGTATCATTTCTCCTTTATGTTGATTTGGGTGTTAGTTCTTGTTCTCATGCGTGTACTTTCTGCTCAGATGTGGATAATTTTGTCTTGAGTATCTAGTTGATTTAGTTGATTGGCATTGCTAGCTTTTTACCTTAAGCTTAGTTATTTGATGAATAGCCTTGGACATACAGACATGGCAGGATATGATGCAGTTCTTTTTAACAAAACTTTTAAAAGAAGATATTAAAAAAAAAAGGAAAATGAAAAAGAAAGGGATCTATTGGTTCATTAATGTCTCCAAGCAAGTTATGCAATTTAATTACTATTTTCACTGATGGCATTATTTGATCTCAGTTTGCTAACTGTTTTATGAAGTTTGTCCATAGTCCCCGTCTTTTGATGATTTCTTATTTATTAAAAAATGTTAATCTTTGATTTCTCCCGCCTTACTATTTTCAAAATTTCTGTGAATTTTAACCTATTGTTCCATTTTTGATAATCAGTACATGATTTGGAGTATGGCTTTGGAGCACATGAGTATCCTACAAGTGGGGTTTTTGAAGTGGAACCAAGAAGTTGTCCTGGTTTTGTCTTCAGACGATCAGTATTATTGGGCAGCACTAACATGTCTCGTTCAGAATTTCGGGCATTTATGGAACAGCTTTCACAAAAATACCATGGAGACACGTATCATTTGATTGCTAAGAATTGCAACCATTTCACTGATGAAGTGTGCCTGCAGCTAACGGGAAAGCCTATTCCTGGATGGGTAAATAGGCTGGCTCGATTAGGTCAGAAAACTGTCTGCTTTCATGTTCATGTTATCCAAGAAGCTGTATTGTATTAATGGTTTCTAGTGGTGGTAGATTGCATATTCATATGGCATGCTTATAAAAGAATCTCTCATTGTTAGATATTGCATTAATGCTAGCTCCTGATTATTCTGGCCCAGAGGTTGGATGGTTCCAACCATTATATGAATGTCTATCATTTCTTCTTCATTTTATGTAGGGTTTTGAAGGATGGGATGAAATAGCTTCTAACACTTATAGGATATGTAACAGTGGATTGTGTAGTCCTTGCAATTCCCTTTATCTGATCAACCAGGTTTTTGATGTTTCAGGTTCATTTTGCAACTGTCTACTTCCAGAAAGCATTCAAGTTACTGCAGTTCGACATCTTCCTGATCATCCAACATATTCTGGTAAGCTTCTTCTGGCAACCATGTCTCAAAGGTTTGTCATGTTCTCTACAAGTTTCACCAAATGTGCTTATCAGTTTTACTGCTGCACTGAATGGATTTATAATTGTCTTGCAAATGGTTTAGAAGCTTGGTTGCTTCGATTGTGAATTCTGACACTGCATTTGCACATAGTTTTCTGGACCGTGAGAACAGTGGAGCTGTTCTGCTAACTTGGGCTGTGAATAACCATGTGTAAATTGCATTACATATGAGATAAATTGTCTGTCGAAAATCTAAAAGCAATTATTCTGTGTTGCTATGCTTGTTTATTGTTTAAGTTTTGTTAACTTTCTGATTACTATTGCCGTCAAGTTTTTTATCAAGATATTCTTCCAATGCAGATGATGAGATATTAGATTCTGCCGCAACATCATTAACAGCAGAGAGTGAGGAAGAGGATTCAGATCATCATCTGCTGACAACACCAAATAGTGATGTTGCATTTCTGAAAGAAAAGCCAGTGAGGCTTGCCAAAGAACTCCTATGATCTTTTCTCCAACTGTAATTGTTTCTTTTTGGGTTCGTTCTATTATTTGTTCTTCTAGCATATGGTCCCAAATGCATCAGAGAACATGTCAGAGCTCTTCAAGGTACAGTGATGATGCTGTTGACTTCATTTTTATTTTAAAATGTGTGCTCATGCCTCAACTTATTCCTTTACTACGGTGCTAAGATTTAGATCTGTTAAGAGTATAACCCTTGAAGTCGTGGGTTGTTACTAGATGCTATTAGATTTGAAAGAATTTCCATGTTTTTGTAATGTATCACTCTCCGAATGTTGTGCATCCTGGCCAAATATTCAGATTCTGTATTATTAGCTGTATTTCCTTTATCTCATTGTGAGAAAATAAATATATTCTGACTTCTTTTGTTCATCGAACATAAAATTTCTATTTGGTTCTAGGTTTTATTGGAGGTGAAAGCTTGAATTTTGTGTTATTACTTGGATGGCTAGAAGGGTAATGAGTTCTCCAGTTGTGAACGCACGTAATCTGCATTGATTTGGATGAAATGGGTTATGCCCATAGTTTAAAATTGACAGCAATGTATCAAGCTCAAGTTAGCTATCATCTCAGTTTAAGTGAAATTTTCTATAAACCAACACAGTGAATTTGAAAGTATACTTGCCGAGAAGCAAAGGTGACTTTGTTTTATATGAGGATCTGTTTTCTGCTTTGCATCTGCCTTCAGTAAGAACGTTAAAGAAGCCAGCCAGTTCCTCTTGTTGCTTTCTCCAGACTAGGTGTCAAAGTCTCCATCTGGGTAGGACTGTATAATGCTGGAACCGTAGGGAAAAAAAAGTGCCGTGCCGTATTGGTAAGGATGATTCCTCAAGTGTTGGAGAAGTCGTCACAAACATTCAGTGACGCAACTAACACGAAACAAAATGAACTTTATATGGGGAAAAGAGTTGTTAAGGGCGTTGACTTGAGCAGTTTTGGAAAGCGAGGCTGCTTCTGGACTCTTGATAGGGAGAATAAAAGCAAGTCCTAGCAGAAAAAGACCTGCACAGAGTCTATGGTGGTCCACAAAATTAAAAAGTAATGCTGCAATTTCCACAATCTAGAGGGATTTATAGACTTGATCATTGATCAGTTGGCCCCAATGAATAAAAGTCTTTCTTTTAATTCGTAACTTCTCCAAGGAAGTTTCCTGCCCGCTTAACAATCTTGACGGAAAAAGATGGCTAAAACTTGGAAGCAACCATTCAAGTCATGTCGAATGTCTTGCTTAATGTTTCCTAGCAAAGGGGGTAAGCGTAAAGAGAGAAGAGTGAAGAATCTTATTTAATTACTTAAGGGCCCGCTCAATCCTCATTGACTCGGTGGTCTTTCACGCTTCCGGTCCTTGTGCGTGCGTGCTGGACTCCTCCTTTACTTTGCCCTTTTTTAAACCATTTTAAGTTCTCATCTTTTCATATATATAACATAAAGAACTCAGAAGAAAACTAAGCCTAAGCTAAGCATTTACTAGCCTGGTCCTTCCGTCCACGTTTTTGGCATTATAGTGTAGTGCAATGGATACTTCCGTCTTCTTCATTCTCCTTTTTTCTTTAGTTCTTTCAAGTACAGCGGCTTTTGAGTCCAGCTGCCCACCTGCAAAATTTGGTCATGGTGCTTTCGATATCAGGTTCCCTTTCAGACTAAAAACCCATCAGCCCCAAAACTGTGGTGACCGAGGTTTTGATCTTTTTTGCAGAAACAACTCCACCATGATCCACTTCCCATCTTACGGTGACTTGGTTGTCAAATCCATTTCTTATGATACAAGGAAACTAAATCTCCTTGACCCCAAAAATTGTGTCCATGAAGTTTTTCTAAACCTCAATCTTTCCCTCACTCCATTTGATTACTACCATGTCTTGAAGAACTATACGTACTTCAATTGTTCAGCTTCGCTTGGGCCCTCTGTCACCCAAGTCCCATGTTTAAGTGGTCCTCAACACCATGTTTATACTGTAGAATCTCCTGTTCCCGTGCCAGATTCTTGCAGGACAATAAAAACTGTCGCAATTCCATTTGCATACAGTTCTTATCTTTCCGACAGCAGCTTCGGTCTCGGGCTAACTTGGGACTTGCCAGAACGTCAGGACTCCGGCTCCCAGTCTAAAACAGGATGGTTCCATGTAGCACCAAAAGAAGGTAACTTCTCATCAATTCTCTTTCTTAATGTGATACATAGATTGGCTATTTTAGCTTGTGTCTTCTTTGCTCGAATTCGGTGATCCTGATGCAACAAATTAAATGAAACAAGTACTAGATGAACAATCTGTTAGCCAGTCAGGAACTCCAGAAAAAAATTTCATGCATTGGAGTTCATGTATATATATATGTTTGTAGTAGCTTATAGGTTCATTGGTAATAAACAGATTTGTGCACCAGCAAACATGAACTTGATCAACTTCATGTTTCCACCCTTAATTCATCACTTCATCGTATCTTAGTGACTCCTCCTTTCAAGCGTTTACTTTAGCATTGATAGTTGCCTTTTCTTCTCAGTTCATAGGGCAGTAAGTTTTTGTTTATTTATTATTAATTTTTATTTCTCCATTGACGTTAGTACTATTGTTGAGGCAGATAGATCAGCAGCCGACACATGGCCAAATTGTGGAGACCTCTGCTGGCTCTTTCATTTTCCTTCTTTATTTTTTTGGCACAGTTGGTGATTGATATACTTTTATGAACTGTCTGTGCTGCTGGGTGCTTGACCACATGAATCTATCAACGCTACTTAACACCATGCAATTCTAAAATTTTATAATATCTGTGAACAGGTGCCACAAAAATAGCACCAGAAACTCTTATTGCTGATTGTTGACAACTGATGTTTACTGAATTTAATGGTTAATTCATATTATGGTTCAAATTTTTGCAGTCCCAATGATAGCAGGCATGGTTCTTTTAGCTGCTGCAATGCTGATAGGCATGAAGATCCTTTATACCCAGATACTGGTTTCACATGTAGACAAGGAAAATCAATTTGTAAAGAAGTTACTAGCATAAAATCTGCTAAAAATGATTAAAATGACCATGTAAATTGAGTATTCAGTGTTAATTATAGTTGGCAACAATGCTTTTTTTCTTTTTTCTTTTTTCAGTGTAAAGGCTTTCTATCTTTCTTTTTCCCCAACTAGAGATACAAGTTGAGATATTTAGATAATTTTGTTCTGCCTCTATGGGTTGTGCTTTACATTTTTCTCAGGTTGGCTTTCCAGTGTATGTACCAAAAGAATATTGACCCAATAGCCAACAGACTCATATGCTTCTTTTCTTCCTTGTTTAAATGGGCTTAGATGGGTTTCAATCCTTGTCAACCCAATAACTTAATAAAAAATCCAAAGCCCAAAACGTTAGTCAAAGAAATTAAGAAACTCTTGCATTGCTCTGCTCTTGGTTGACCTTTACACTTAGGCTCTCCTCTGTCTCTCTCTCGCTCTCAGCAATCAGCATGCTTTGTTATTTCCTCTTTCGTAGCGGCATAAGTGTCCAATTTGGATCGTAGAAACAAAGGGAAATGGAGATTGTTGATCATTTTCTCCATGGGCATCCTTGACGCTGACTGAGCAGGAGAAGGTCAATGATGAAGTTGTCTGTTCGGGATGTGGAAACGGCTTATCGGGTCCTGTCTATGGATGCAAAGACTGCAAGTTTTACATTCATAAATCCTGCTCTCAACATCCAGAAGAGATCCAAAATTTCTTGCGCCCGTGCCCTCTTGTACTCAAGATTTTACTCTATATAAGTAATGCTTGTTTCAAAAGATGTTGCTCACCGGTATCCGTTAGCAGTTGTGGATCAGAAAGATTTGGAAGTTTGGTGCGGTATATGTGAGAAGCTGTGCTCTGACTATGCCTACGGTTGAGAGGAATGCAACTTTTTTTCTGATTTGTGCATGATGAACATTCCACGACAGATCAACGATCCTTCCACCCTTGCCCTCTCATTCTGCTCACAACTCCACATTACGTTTGTGTGGATTGTGATGAAGATGGCTCAGGCTTGGCGTCTCGGTACTGTTAGAATTTTGAGAAACTTGATATCATTAGTCATGGTGGTCTACTCTGATATCATTTGTCACGGTCCACGTTTCCAAAAGAAAAGGCTTATGTTTATATACCAAAAACTCATCTCATCGATCTGAGATCATAGACACGAAGCCCGAATCTTTAAATTTAGAAATTGAGAAACTAAAAGCAAGGTTGTAGAAACTTGAAGCAAAACTTAAGCGAATCTATCTGCACTAGATGAACTTTTGATTTCCTCTTTAAAGAGGGCTTTGATTCTCTTTCTTTTAACTTGTAAAACTCAGTTTCGTCGTCTAACATTCTGTCATTGACTTTTGTTTTTCTTCCCTCTATACCAAAATTTTCAGAGCTTTGGAGGCTCAAATTTATTCTTTGTCTGCTACTCTGTCTTGTTTTACTTTTACTTTGTTTGGGCATTTGCGGCCAAAAGGACAGCGCTTGGAGCCATCCTGTCCGCAAACGTAAGGATTTGGATTCATTGTTGTTGCAAAAACGCAATAAAAGAGAGATGGAAATTTTTAAAAAACACCTCCATAAACATCCCCTGTGGTTCATCGAGAAGGGAAACCAAAAGTTGTTCTGCACGTTATGTGGGGAACGCTTATCTGGCTCGGCATACGGTTGCAGCATGTGTAAGATTTTCATCCATGATCACTGTTCTGAGCTTCCACCCAGTATTGAAAATTTCTTGCACCCATGCCCTCTTGTCCTCAATATTTTATCGCATGATTACTTGCCCTGTGACTGTACTTTCTGTATGCAACCTATCGGCGCATCTAGCTATCACTACGAGGAATGTTATTTTGATATGCATGTTCAATGCGCCCTACAGCCCACCATGAAATCAGAAGGTGAGAAGCTTATTCAGCACTTCACTCACTGGCATCCTTTAAAGCTTATTCAGAACAAGGAAGAGGATCAAGTTTGTTGTTTCAAATGTCAAAAGGTGTGCTCTGGTTCTGCAACTGCTTATGGCTGCGAGAAATGCAAATTTTTCCTCCATGACTCTTGCATGATCAGCATTCCACGAAAGATCAATCATTTCTTCCACCCATGCCCTCTCATTTTGTGCACGAGTGGAATCTTTTACACGTGTGGGGGTTGTGAAGATAGCGGCTCATTCTTGACCTTCAGCTGCAGAAGGTGTCGCTTCGAACTAGATGTCAAATGCGCCGTACTTCCCACTGTCCAATCTGGAGGTGCCAAGCAGATTCAACATCCTAGTCACCAACATCCACTAGCACTCCTTGAAAACATAAAGGGCCGTGGTGTTCGCTGCAAAGCATGTGGGAAAATTTGTTCAGGTCTTACAAATACTTTTGGTTGTCGCAGATGCAAGGTTTTTTTCCACAAATCATGCGCTGTTGAATTATCAAAAGAGCTTCATCATCCCTTTCATACCCACAGTCTCACTCCCTCATCCTATCCACAGAATGATTCTTGTGCGGCATGCGGATTGATTGTCAGGTCTCTGCCATTCTATCGCTGTAACGAGTGCAAATTTAGCCTTCATAAGGATTGTGCTAAGCTCAAACCCTCTTATGAGTACGGACCTCACCCGCACCGTCTCACTCTTATTGATAAAACGGATGGAATTTACTGCGACATATGTTATGAGAAAGCCAACAACTTCTGCCTTCGCTGTGTGGTATGTAGGTTTAGCATCCATCTCTACTGCCATCCCTCAGTACCAACAACAATAGAACATAAATGCCATATACATCCTTTAACCCTTACAGAATCTCCTTTTGAATTTGAATTGAATTCACCAGAAGACGAAGATGAAGAGTTCTATTGTGATGCTTGCGAGAAAAAAAGAGACAAAGAAAATCCAGTTTATTACTGTGTAAGCTATAAATTTATTGTTGAAATCGGCTGTGTCACCTCCTCGGTAAGTTTACAATTTTATTTGCCACAATTTGTTCCTTTCATTGTTTTGAGCTTTCATATAAATTCTTTGAACTTTCACACAAATTCTTTGAAGGAGGATTAGATGAATTACTAGTTCTAGTTGGCTTTGAAACTTTTGTTAACTATGCTATTTTCTTATAATTTTAAAGAAATCTTAATTAATGTATATTTGGTTTTTTTCAGCTGTTACCATGCTTAGGCCGGAGCACCACCATTTCCATAGATAAAGATATTTCTAGAGGCGAGGCTGGGCTTGCAGAGCTAGACGAAATAATCGCAAAAATTAAAGAAAAGGCAGAGCCTCTAAAATTAGAATTAGAGAAATTGCAATAAAGTTTACAGGAAGTTGAAGACCAACTAGAGCTAATAACATGGGAACTAAATAAACTTGAGGAACATCGTTTCCTGTACAGTTACGAGCTTGAGCGAAAGAAAATACGGGCGGTACATGTCCCGGATGTACAAGTCCTCTTTCGACTATGGCCATTTCGCTCCAATCGCTCCGCCAGATAATTCAGTTATGTGATTCCTGAAACAACATTTATTACGGTCACTCAAGAACCATCTTTATTTTAATTATTATTATTTTTTATTTTTTTATTACTTGGGCCTTATCAGATATCAATTAGTTCTTTGGAACCTTCTTTTGTAGAGGCCCAGTAGCCAGGAACCAGTCCAGCTAAGTAATTAAAACTTAGAATGATCAAAACATTAGGTTAAGCAATCTAAAAAAAGAGAAAGGAAAACAAAAAAACAAAAACATTAAACAAAATAAAAAAAGAAAAAGAAAAGAGAGCCAGCTGGGCATGGCTCAGTAGGGTCGAGTCTGAGGTGAGATCAGATATAAAAAGCTGACCTCATTCCAGATTAGGGCAATTTCAGAAAATTTGAAAGAAAAAAATTTTTAGGAAGAATTCAAAACCTTTAATAAAAAGTGAAAAAAAAAGATAAAAGAATTGAAGATAGGAGTGAAAAAAAGGGCAATCTACCAGCTAAAAATATACCCAACAAAAAACAAACACGAAGAAAAAAACAGAAAAACAAATAAAAATGAAAGCCAATGGTTTAGCTTTTTGGTTTTTGTTCTGTTAGTAGGGTTTTGAATGTTTAGGAGTTTAGAAGGTGAGAAATCGAAGATAGGCACCGTTGAACAGAAAAGAAGGGCGGCGGGTTAAGGAGACGCTCCATCCATCCATCCAGGAAAAAGGTTGGATTACTCCTTCCATCCCATTTCAGTTTTTCCAAGGAACAATAACTCTTGTTTTTGCTAATTAAGGTATGACTTTGATTCGAATTTCACCTTATCCATTTGTAAACGGCATCCCTTCCTTCCTTAACCCCAAAGATCCCCCAACCCACGCTTTCATTGCCTCTTTACAGAGGGCTTTGGTTCTCTTTCTTTTTAACTTTTTATATTCTTCCATGTCTACCAAAATTTCCATTACATCTAAACGGTTGTGAATAGATTTTGATACCACAGATATCATTTTCAGGGCTTTGGAGGCTCAAAAATATTCTTTCTCTCTACTCTGTCTTGTTTCACTCTGCTTGGGCAATTTTCTGTCATCGTCTGATTAGCTAAAGGATTTGGATTTTGGATTCATTGTTGTTGCAGAAAAGCAGTAAAAGAGAGATGGATTTCATTAAACATTTTCTCCATAGACATCCTCTGTCGTTCATCGACAAGGGAAACGAAGAGCTTTGCTGCAGTCGATGTCTGAAATACTTATCTGGCCCGACGTATGGTTGCAGCAGGTGTAACTTTTTCATCCATGATCACTGTGCTGAGCTTCCACCCAAGATTGAACATTTCTTGCACCCATGCCCTCTTGTCCTCAAGGTTTTACCGCTTCCCCTTGTCTATAATTGTAATTTATGCATCGAACGTGGCGCTGGTTCTAGCTATCGCTGCGAGGAATGTAATTTTGATATGCATGTTGAATGCGCCCTAAAGCCCACCATGAAATCAGAGGGTGAGGAACTTATCCAGCACTTCACTCACTGGCATCCTTTACAACTTGTTCTTGAGAAGAAAAAGGAAGAAGATCAAGTTTGTTGTTTCATATGTCAAAAGCTGTGCTCTGGTTCTGCAACTGCTTATGGCTGCAAGCAATGCGAATTTTTCCTCCATAACTCTTGCATGACCAGCATTCCACGAAAGATCAATCATTTCTTCCACCCATGCCCTCTCATTTTGCTCACAAGTTCATTCATTTACACGTGCGGGGGTTGTGATGAACGTGGCTCATTCTTGACATTCAGCTGCGGAAGGTGTTGTTTTCAACTAGACGTCAAATGCGCCTTACTTCCCACTGTAAAATCTGAAGATGCCAAGCAGATTCAACATTTTAGTCACCAGCATCCACTAGCACTCTGTGAAAGCATAAATGGCAGTGAAGTTCGATGCAGAGCATGTGAGGAAATTTGTTCAGGTCCTACGTATACTTTTGGTTGTAGCAGATGCAGCTTCTTTTTTCACAGATCATGTGCTTTTGAATTACCACAACAGATCCATCATCCCTTTCATTCCAAACACCCTCTCACCCTCTCAGCCTTTCCACTCAAAAATTTTCAGTATTATTGTGCGGCATGCGGATTCGATGTCAGGTCTCTGCTAGCCTATCGCTGTGACAAGTGCGAATTTACCCTTGATAAGGACTGTGCGAAGCTCACACCCTCTTTTAAGTATGGACCTCACCCACACCTTCTCACTCTTATTGATAAAACAGATCGAATTAGCTGTGACATTTGTCGTAAGAAAGCCAACAACTTCTGCCTTCGATGTGTGGCATGTAGGTTTAGCATCCATCTCCACTGCCATCTCTCAGTACCAAAAACAATAAACCATAAATGCCACATACATCCTTTAACTCTCACAGATTCTCCTTTTGAATTTGAATTGAATTCACCTCAAGATGCACATAACATGGATGACGAGTTTTATTGTGACGTCTGTGAGGAAAAAAGAGACAAATTCAATCAAGTTTTTTATTGTGTAACATGCAAATTTATTGCTGAAACCCGCTGTGTCTTCTCTGTGGTAAGTATATATTTTTATTTGTTACAACTTGCTCCTTTCGTTGTCATGAACTTTCGCATAAATTCTTTGAATGAGGATCGGATGAATTACTAGTTATATAACTTAGAGGAAGTCTAAGACTGGCTTTGAAAATTTTATCAACCATGTCAATTTCTTATAATTTTAAAGATCAATTTTTGAAGTCTTAATTAATGAATATTTGGTTTTTTGTCAGCTGTTATCATTCTTAACTAATTCAGATGAGCAGAGTAGAATGAGCAGCAGAATCATTTCCACAGATGAAGAGAATTCTGAAATAGACCCCGTGCTTGCAAAGTTAGACGAAGAGATCGCAAAATGTAGAGAAAAGGCAAAGCCTTTCGAATTAGAAATTGAGTCCCTGAAAAGATTAATTCAGAAACTACAAGCAAGGTTACAGGAACTTGAAGCAAAACTAGAGCCAATAACATGGGGACTAGATAAACTTGAGGAAGATCGTTTCCTGTACATGTATGAGCTAAAACACAAGATGAAGGGGAAACATTCGATTGAAGCTTCACCTTGAGTCTATCTTGATCATGGCATTGTCAGGTGAACATTTCAAAAGAGAAGCAGTATTATGTTTGAAGATTGAAGTTGGAATATTGTAGCATCATTAAAGTTTTTCTACTGAATTTGACTTGCTGATGCCCAAATTTTCAGATGTTAATAGCAATAGTGATTTTGTTTACTGCTGGGAAGGTGTTTTAGGGCTGTTGACGATTTGAAATGTGTTATAGTGACGCTAACTTCAGGCAGAGGGCTATGGGGTCTTTGGTTTCTGACACTTGTCTGTTAAATGTACAAGTTCTTGAAAAAAAAATTATGTTGGGGGACATGAGATGGCATTTTGTTTCATTTGCTGGGCAGGGCCACTTTGACCCTGTGTAAAAAGAGTATGATAGTTATGAGAGGATGCTGGAACTATAGGCTTTTCTAAGGAAGGTGGACTCTTTTGTGGATAAGTTTTTTCAATGAAATTTCTGAAAAAGTTGCTGATAAGTTGACTAAAGAAGAGGTTTATAGGTAGCAGGATCTTCTGCGGATTTATGGAACTGGTGAGGAAAACTCTAGCTTGTGAAGTATCGAATGTCTTGTAATCTATCACCGGGTGGCTGACTTTCTGCTCTTGAATTGATGATTTTTGTGCTACTTGATTGTCTGTTAAAGTTTTTTTGTGGTATTAAGGGTAGGAAGGGTCGGGTTCTATTTTGTTCTACTGCCAGGACTTGATGTGTTTGTGTATAGGCAGGATTGTGCATGTATCAGTCATGGAAAGTGTATAGTGTCAGATTTTTGTATAGCAGATTTTTCTTGGTAGATATGAGTAAGATTTAGAGAATATACCTGCTTTTTGTGCCCAGGTATAGCCCAAAAATCACTGGTTCTTTACTGATGTATTTTGAAGGGGATTATTCCACCCTTCTTTGCAATGAAACTACAATCTTTAAAAAAAAAAAAAATAGCAATAGTGGTAATGCGTATTTTAAATAAATCATAATAATGGTATTTGGAGTTCCTTGCCAGCTCCATCTTTGTATAAGACTGTAGTTTTTGATAAAATATACGTTGTTGTTCCTCCTCTCTCAACCCACAAGGGTTTTTGCTTTCATTTGCCCTTCCTATTTTTTTATCTACACCTTTCTAACGAAATCTGGATGATGTCTGAAACGATTTCTTACACACCAACAGTTACTGCTAGGCTTGTCTCTGTTTTGTGCTCCCTTGGTTTGCGTCTATATTTGTCAAAACATAATGGTATAGGTCTCAATGGTTAGCCACCTTTCAGTAATCTGAGAGCACATTTGACTCTGTTTGTCAGCTAACCTATCTGAGGTATTCATGAGTAGCAACAAATATTCATGAGAAGATGTTTTTCTGATTTGGGAATTTAAGCACTTGGTTTTTTAGAACTTGGGTGATAGAATATGTAATAATCAAAACGGGTTCAGTGTTCCTTATTCAAAGTGGCAATTTTGTCACATATATACAAGGTGGGTTTGATGGCCAATGTAAGAAAGGAGAATGACCAATAAAGCTATCTCTATCCTTACTTTCATCCAACTCACGGAAAGCAAAGTTGGATGCTCCATCCATCCATCCAGGAAATAGGTTGGATTACTCCGTCCATCCCATTTCAAGTTTTCCAACGAACGATAACTCTTGTTTTTGCTAATTAAGGGTGTGACTTTGATTCCAATTTCGTAGGATTCCTGACAGCTTGAACAATTTTTGAATGATCTGGTTTTGGAGCGTTGGGTCTGAATCTTATGTTTTCTTTTGGTGCATATAGGAATCTAACTAGTCAACTAAAAAAGGGCAGATGGTGTAATAATAGTATGCCGTAATGATTGAATTAGCACTCCTCCGAAAGAGAAGGTAGGCTAGTTCACACCGGAACCAAGTCTGCAAGCTACGACAACAGAGGCAATCGTCATCATAACTCATATTGGCGAGTTCAAGAAGCAATCCTCGAAGTGTGCACTCCGACAAATAAATGCGTCCCATCTTATTCATGCCTCCGTGTGTTTGGCCCCATTTTCACCAATCACAAGCCTCCAGGCACAGACCTTCTTCCAGCTTGCAACAAAGATCTCCATTCAAAAGTTTCTGGAACCTAAACCTATCCCAAGCCGAAATTTTTTAAAAGGAAAATATAAAATCCTCTCGGAAAAACAAAAATTTCATGGCTTTTCCCTCTAAATCCATCGCCTTTATTTCCTTTCTTATATTAACAATCACCGAAGTTTCTCATTCCATTCCCTTCATTGTTCTCCATGGTAATCCTTTTTCTTTTTCCTTTCCAATCACTCTGTTTCTATATCAAGCTTAAATTTTTCTGGGTTTTTCTTTTCAGGGATCGGAGATCAGTGTTCCAATCGTGGAGTCAAACAGTTCACTGAACTTCTCACCAACTTTTCTGGGTCTAAAGGATATTGCTTGTAAGCTTCATCAACTCTCTTTCTTTTCCTTTCCTTTTTTTTACATGTTGACTTGATATTCCTTTTTAATCATGCAGAGAAATTGGAGATGGGACATGGGATTCCTGGTTTATGCCTCTCGAAGAACAGGTAAAACTTTTACGACATGGAAAGATCTCTTAAGTAACCTCATTTGGGATGAGACATTTATTGTTGTCTGGCTTCTTCTATGACGAACTTTGTTGCTTGTTTACAGACAGCTGTGGTTTGTGAGAAGGTGATAAAGCTTTCTGGGTAGATCTTGGTTTTCTTTTGTTGGTCTGGGTTTGGAGTTTGTTTTCCCTTTGACAACTTCAGTATCTTACCAACAGGTGAAGCATATGAAAGAACTGAGTAAGGGTTACAATATAGTTGGTCTGTCCCAGGTAATTTATATTTTAAAGTAACGAGAGAGCTTAAAATTTTTTACAAAGTGATGCAGTAAACTTCATGAAAAAATGATGTGTTGAACAAACGGAGTTAGTTTATCGTGCCATTCAAGTTTTTCCAATGAAATTAACTAATTGATGCATAAATACCTAACCAAAAAATTGTTTTAAATATTGAATCCATCATAAATAATGGGGTTTGGTGTTCCTTGAGAGTTCCATTTAAGACAATAGCTATTGCTAAAATAGACATTGCTGTGTCCTCCTTCCTCAAGCCACATGGGTCTTTGCTTTAATTTATGCTTCCTATTTTGTTTTCAACACCATTTTCATCCTGGCATTTCTGATGTAAATTTTTCTTTTTTTATATTATATCATCACATTGAGAATAGAAACTAAGAGCTTACACGTCGATGCTCACACATTGCCCATTCAATTGATTTATCTCAAATTTGTGTCTGTGTTTTTTCTTTTCTCCCATAATTTTTGATGTGTTAATTCTCGAACCTTTTCTTTGTGGTGCCTAGTAGAGAAATCATTGTTTGGTTATTTCTATAGTTTGATGCTGAGGCAACTTCCATATGTGGCTGTCATTCTCAATCTTTTACTTGGTTTGACAGGGCAACTTGATAGGTCGAGGTGTTGTAGAGTTTTGTGATGGTGGACCTCAGGTAAGAGCCAGCTGAACCCAAAACTTCTTGGTTTATCTTTTGCTCAAAAGATTAGCTAGTTGTTGCAGAATAAGATCAACTAAGTTTTGCAATGTATAAGGAGGTATGAGGAAAATGGAAAAGTTAACTTTTTGATCATGTATTTAATGAATTTCACACCACCATTAGTCATTGGTCTCTGTTTTGTGCTGTCTTTATTTACATCTGTTTTTCCAAATCATCATGATTTCAATGGTCAGCCACATTAATCTGAAAGCACTTTTATCTCTGTTTGTTAGCTAACCTATCTTAATTATGCCCTTGATCATGTATTAAGTGCTGGGATGTACTCTATAGTCATGGACTCCGGAGTCTGGACTCAATGTTGAATATTCTAGGAATTCTATTTAATATGAATTGAATTTTCTTCACAGGTAAAGAATTTTATCTCTTTAGGAGGGCCTCATGCTGGTACTGCTTCTGTTCCTCTTTGTGGTGTAAGTACTATAAAGACTTTTTCATCTCCTCTCTGAAAGATTGCAGATTTAGAGATAAAAAATGAAATAGATTTGGCATGTATGAAGGCTGCTTGTAAGACCTTTATATGATTATAAGATGGCACCATTTTGGGTGAGAAACTAATACACTTCTAGTTCCATACCTGGGAAATTCTGCATGTCCAACACTGTCAATTCTAAAAAACTGAGCATATCTTATGGAACTCCAGTTGAATATGGCAAACCATAAATTTTATTTATTGCATTCAAATTGAGTCTTGCACAGAATAGTTACAAGATTGAAGAGCTAATTATCAAGATTTGACATTAAATCAAGGGATAATAAGTATTTTGGGTCCTAACAGGTTCAAATCAAAAAAGCTGATTTGTTTGCCTGTGCGCAAAAGAACCAACTGCATATTTTCAATGCTTACACTCTAACTCTAGTTCAGAGGATTTCATATGTTATCTATGCATTAGGAAGCCATTGTGGCAATATCCAATGCGTTGTGATGTCATGGAGTGTATTTCTTAACATGAGCTAAATGTGTCATAGAATAATTTTACTGATAGAATTGATAAAATGACTTGGTAGATAATAGTTTTAGTCTAGTTTAAACTCCTTAAATCCTGTCAGGATCTGTAGTGTATGTTGTTAAAGTGATTCTTGTGCTATTGCAGTCTGGTTTTCTGTGCCTGATTGCTGACAAGCTTATCAAGTCAGAGATATACACCGACTATATCCAAGTATACATCTCTCTCTCCAAGGCTCATTAACTCATACAAATTTTTATTCATGCTTTTAAGGAACATTGTAACTTTAATCAATGTAAGAATACTTTCTTACTGTTACTAATTTCAGGTACATGATTGGCACTTTGCAGGCTCATTTGGCTCCGAGTGGTTATCTAAAATTACCAAACGTGAGTAGCATACACTACTACCTGGAAAATGAGATGGAATATACAGAAGTGGTTGTACAGCTATGACTCTCCAAATTATACAGGAGTCAGATGCTTCGCAACCAAAAATCTTTTATATGCTTAGTTGTGTTTAGATCTCGTCTTTAAGAGGCTAAAATTTTAACAATCATGTCAAATTTCCATGTATCTTTTAATTTCCAGGATATAGTTCATTATTTGGAAAAATGTAGATTTCTTCCAAAGCTTAACAATGAACTCCCTGGTGAAAGGAATTCCACTTATAAGGAAAGGTTCACTCGCTTGCAAAACTTGGTGCTTATCATGGTGAGCTGAAAGAATGCCTCTTTAGCTTTTCCAACCTAGATTGGTCCCCTAGCTTCTTTTTTCTTTTTCAGTTTTTTTATTTAATTGTCTCAATACATGCAAACTTTTCTGTTAATTTTGCTCATCTTCTACTCAAAACAGTTTGAGCAGGACAATGTCTTGATACCAAGGGAAACCTCATGGTTCGGATACTACCCAAATGGGGCCTTCAAGCCCGTGATTCATCCTCAAGAGGTACAATACTTTCTCCTGAAAATGTTCATTTTCTTAAATTTTTATTGAAATTCTTTGTTCTTAAATATGAAAATAGCCTGCCTATCCCTGAAAGTTCATCTTGCTATATATGTTGTTGTAAAAAATAATTCATATCTAAGCTCATATTGTTTGTATGCCCTGCATATCTGTTCTCTTTCACATCTCCTATAAATTTAGAAAAAAAAAAATTTCACATCTCCTACAACCATGACTGTCATTGCACTAACAAAGCTTGAATTCTCATTCTGGTGTGACACATTCTAATATGAGACTGATTGGTGTGGCTGTTAGGATATACATATTAGAAAAGCGAAAAGAGAGTGACAATTGAGCAAAAAAAAAAAGGAAAGGAGAATGACAATGGGGAAGAAGAAAGAATCCTTGTAGACATGGCTGAAAATAATGTGATGGCATAGTTTCTTTAGTTTCCCGACAAGCATTGCTGTTTAGAGTCTTTAAACCATTTCCAAAGCACAATTTTGAATTTGAAGGGAAGAAAACCGTTGGAAAGTTATTACATGTGCCAATGGATCTGATATCTTGCACTGAGTTTTGCTACATTTAGATTGCTCTGGGGCCTTGGATGCAAATCTTTGAAGACATTGCTGGCAATCATCCATCTTTGTTATCTAATTTCTCAAAGCTTCTTGTGATTCCTTAATCTGAAAGATAACTTACAGCAATTACTTGGTTCTAACGTGGAGAATATAAGGCTACCTCATACTATTTTATCTTGTTGATGTTTGAATTTGAAATTTTTTACCCAATACTCCTCAAGTCTAGCAGCAAATTGTGCCAAGATCAATGTTTTACATTCTGCTCATGCTTTTTCTACTTTAAGTGGGAGCTTGGTTTGCTTTACATGTCAACAATATCACTATCTATGCAGACAAAGCTTTACACAGAAGACTGGATTGGTTTAAAGACCTTAGATGATGCTGGAAGGGTCCACTACATTAGTGTCTCCGGAGGCCATCTTGGAATATCCAGGAAAGACATGAAAAAGCATGTTGTACCTTACTTGAAGGATCAAGCATCAATGGTGGAGAGCATTCAAAGTAGTTATGCCAAAGTGCAGGGATCTCATCACCAGATCAGGCAAAGCCGCAAGAGAAAACAAGAGGTCCCTTGGTTGCAGGACAAAGCATCATCTGAATTGATACTTAATGGATCATCATACTACCAGTGGCCCTCGTCAGTCCAGAGCTTTTTCAGGGAATTACTTGGACTTGCAAAAGATTAGCCATATCTTTATTTTTCATATAGAGTAATACTTGAATTGAATTATAGATTCAATAGAGGTCATCAAAGATCATCTACACATGGAATTCAAACCTCATAATCTTACTGGCTTGCGCTTAATGCCTACCACTGCAATTTTACCAAAAAATTCTGCCAACCTTTTCTCAACACAGGTTGGGCAAATGTACTATGATGGGAATCTGAACTTCATAATATGAATAGCCCTTGCAAGGATAAACCTGAATTATTAGCATCATTAGATGAAAATTATGTTTTCTACAAACCATTTGGTGTCTGCAATAAGCATAATACAAGGCATTTACTCTGAACCTGTTATTGTTATTCCAAATATTTCGTTGACATTTTGGTATCTCTGAGTAATTTAAGGGTCACACAGTCTTTTACATTGGTTGGCTGACCCTTTTCTGCCGTTTCTTTATTTAATTTCTAATAATAACGAAATTTCTTGCAAGTGGTTAGCTCAGTGTATCCTAAAACTTCAGCACAGATGCTGGTTCAATATTTGGCAGCTACTCTGAAGCAGCAATTAGATGCCTCTTCATTTTCTTTCCTCTCCAAAGTGGCATTATTGGTCATACGTCAATCGCCTAGCTTGGGATTCGATGCCATATGTAAGAAAAAGGTATGACCAACAAAGCAGTCCCTCTACATTTATTTTGCCTTGACGGGCAAGGTCCGACTTGACTTCCTGTTTGTCTCTTTACTTTGTCAAGTTCTCTTGAATTTATTTGAACAGAACCACTTAAAATGGGAAGATATTCAAAGAATAAAGTGAAAAAAAAAAAGATGAATGAAATTTGTCTTGTAAAGCAAGGAATCTAAGAATTCATGCCAACGATTGCACAAATATGGTAAAGCAAGCAAAGTAAGTCCTGGTATATCCTCTTAAAAAAGGAGAATGAACCTGCCCTAGGCTTTATTGTTTATTAATTATATAGGCTAGAGCAGACTTAAACCATATTTGCAAAAAGAGGCAAAGAGAGATGAATATTGAACATTTTCTCCATAAACATACTTTGTCCTTCATCCAGGACGGAAATGCACTAGCAGCTATCTGCGATGGGTGCGAGAAACCCATATCTGGCCCGTGCTATGGTTGCTGCACCTACTGCGAGTTCTACCTTCATTACGAGTGTGCTAGGCTTCCACGGCAGATTGAGCATTTCTTTCATCCACGCCCTCTTGTCCTCAAGCTTTACTACTACACATGTAATGCTTGCTTCATGCCGAGCTCTGGTTTCAGCTATAGCTGCGTCACGTGTCATTTCAATATGCATGTTGACTACGTCTCACGGCCCACCATAAAATCTGAAAGCGAGGGGCTTATTCAGCATTTCACTCATTGGCATCCTTTAACACTTGTTGATCCCAAGAACAAGCAGGAAGAAGATCAAAAAGTTTGCTGTGCCATATGTGAAAAGCTCTGCTCCGATTCTGCCTATGGCTGCCAGCAATGCAGTTTTTTCCTCCATAACTCTTGCATGACCACCGTTCCAAGAAAGATCAATCATTTCTTCCACCGATGCCCTCTGATACTGCTCACCTATCCATCCTACGCCTGTGGGGGTTGCGAGAAAAGTCTCTCAGGCTTGACCTACAGCTGCGGGAAGTGTCGTTTCAAACTGGATGTTAAATGTGGTTTACTTCCCACTATAGAGTCCAAAGGTGCCGATATAATTCAACATTGCACCCATCCACATCCATTAGCACTCCTGGATCAAAACAAGGATATTGGCAGTGAGGTTCGAGGTCGATGCAGAGCATGTGGAGAAGATTGCTTATATCCCAGTTTTCGCTGTAACAGATCATGCGACTTCTTTCTACACGCATCCTGCGCTGAATTACCACAAGAGATCCATCATCCCTTTCATCTCTGGCACCCTCTCAATCTCACATTTTTTTGGCAGCAGCAGCAGCATAATCGTTCTTGTTTTGCACGCAGCCAACGACACGACGCGTTTCTGCTGGCCTATTGCTGCTTCTGGTGTGATTTTACCCTTCATAAAGATTGTGCTCAGTTCACACCACCATTCAATTATGGAAATTACTTACACGCTCTCACTCTCTGTGACAAAAGGCCTTCCCCTTTCGACTGCAACGTTTGTGGCAAGAAAGCCAAAAAATTCTTCCTTCGATGTGCGGTGTGTGGGTTTAACATCCATCCCTACTGTCTACCTTCAGTACCAAAAACAATAAGACATAAATGCCATATAGATTCTTTAACTCTTACCAAATCTCCTCTCGAATTCGAACTGAATTCGCCAGAAGTTGCAAACAATTCGGACGATAAATTTTACTGCGATGTTTGTGAGGAAAAGAGAGATAGAAGGGATCCAGTTTATCATTGTACAGAATGCAAATTTAGTGCTAAGGTTGGCTGTGTCATCTCTGAGGTAGGTTTACATTTCAATTCTGCAAACACTAAATCAAGGCCTGAATTTGATTTTCCAGAATTCAAGCAAAGTGTTTGCATTCCCTTTCTGAACTCAAAATCCTTCTGGTTTTTCTGTAGTTGATACCATCCTATATTACTCCTGGGGACCAGAATGCTGAGAGCAGCCAAGTCATTTCAATGGATGAAGAGAATTCTGCAACAAACCACACACTTGAAACGCTAAATAACGTGATTGCAGAGCCCAGTGCAAAGCCAAAGCTTTTGATGGAAGAACGTGGGCCTTTAAAAGTAGAAATTGAGCCTTTAAAACTAAAACTTGGACAACTGGAAGCAAGGTTACAGGAAATTGAAGCAGAACTGAATCAAACAACAAAGAGACTAGATAACCTTGAGGTACACCGTTTCCTCTGCATGTACCAACCGAGGCACAGCATGAAGGAAAATTATGGATTCGACTAAAGCCTCGACTTCACGGGGGCTGGCTCCAGAGCAGTCTTACAGTCTATCATGACATATGTATCAAGTGTAATGATAAATACTGGCAAAGGTGTTCGCCATGTCAAAAACCTGTCTTATTTTAATTGAATTGTAGATTGAATAGAGATCATCTAAACAAACAGAAATCCAATGCTCGATGTCTCCCTCTGTGATACTTGACAAACACTTTCTCCCTCCCCTTAAGCTTGAACACAAAGGTAGGAATCTATCAGAATTCTGATGGAAACCTGAACGGCATAGTTGGTATCTCACTGACTGATACTTACCCTTCTGTAAGAAGCTTAAATTGCTAATTGATGAAGGGGGCAATATTAATAATTGATGACCATCCTTCACGTTTGCTTCTGCGTAATTACAACAGTATAATTAACTAAACGGTAATCATTTATATTACAGTTCGAGACTCCTTATTCTTGGCACTGACGTTTTCGATAATTTAACAACATATGGCAAGATAACCACTCTTTGCCAGTAGTAATTTTCTTGATGGTTAGTGTTGTAAGTAGCACGCAGATGAGACATGGTCCAGCAACTTAATAACTACATTGCACTCATGAAGCGTAGGTTGATCCCAAACCCAAACACAATCAGCCATCTGTCAGGTCACAAACATTACTTCCATAGACCATGAGAATATATACACTTGATGCTTAAGCAGTTAGGCTTTTTCTTTTGTTTGATTCATAAGATATAACAACTCGATTTACAAGGGTAGACGAAACATAGTTTCGCTTGGGCCTAAAGAAACATTATTCGCATTTTATGTACGAGAAAGGATAAACAGAGAAGACAGACACCTACAGCATCTTGCGTGCTGTAACTGCAGTTTTCAGTAGACATGGATGTCTACACTAATACCTCTCAGACAGCTGCTCTCTCTACCAAGTTCCTGGGCTGAAATCTTTTGGTGTGCTTGGCAGCGTAGCCACAAGCATGAGATTCTTGCCAGTGCCGCCTGACCAGCAACCCTAACTCGATATACCACACTTAAATCTGCCCACACGGCACCTGATTCAAGACTTTGTTCATATCCATCAAGATCTGCTTTTGTTACCACTACTACAGAACCATCATCAAAAGCCACAAGGTCTTGTGAAGGTGCTGTGTCTGAAGTTCTTAAAATTAAATCTGCCACATGGCTGTGCAGACCAACCTTCTTCACTTGAAGATAGTAGAACTCCTGAACAGCCTGCGATTGTAATAAAGAAAGTGATAAATCAAATCCATTGTTTCAAAAAATACAGTTTTCTATTAAAATGCATAGAAGTATGAATTCATTATTGCTGAACTTAATTGCAGAATGTAAGACCGAAGACATTATACCTGCCATTGGGAAGAAGCTAAAAGCACCCTTGGTCTAATTGACCTCACATAATCATACGCCGCAACAGGTGTCATCTGCTTATAGTGTACCTATGTGAAACCAAAACTCACATCAATGAAGCAAGAACCAATAAGTAATATGATCTAAGCTTCTTTATACGGCACTAACCAGGTAACATAAAACAATGGTTGTGCTGCGGCCACGACCAGCTTTACAGTGAACGTACGTAGTTTGCCCACATGATGCATTTCCTTGAAAAATAAAAAAGATGAAAATAAGGGCACATTTCTACCAAGGAATATTTAATACAAAAGAATGGAGAACCATTTGAACAATGTCTCTTTTCTTTTAAGAAAAAGGTCATGGGCAGATAAGTTTAACCAAAATAACCAACCCCCTCAAAGAACACTTACGATGAATGAAATCAATAGCTTGGCATATTGATGTCAATGATGGTGCAAAGCAGTAGTCTCTTGTAGGGATCACCAAATGGTCAATGCCATGATTCTACCGACAAAATTGTAGAAAGCAAATTAACAACTTTAGTAACAATCAAAGGATCCAAGGTACTTGAATGTTAAATGCAAAAATATTAACAACATAATTAAAAGGAAATTTTAAGTTCGTAAAATCACAAAATTGGGAAAAAGAAAAAATATTTGCAGAACAAAGATAAAAAGTCTTGCAAAGTACAAAAAAATGTACACCATAAATACTAGAACATAATGCTCACTCGATAAAGAGATGTTGGAACCAAAGTCTCATAAGGTTCATTTAGTGTAATCACTCCACGAACACCAATCTCCTTTAGCCTTGGAACATCAGTAGGGAACGGAACAGCACCTAACAGTATAAACTGTAAAAAGAACATATTAGAACTAGTCAAACAAATGTGCAACATAAGAAGAGTAAATTACAAGATAGATTCTACACAAATATGACTCTCAGAGCTTTCATGAAAATGAATCCGCCAATTGAATGAACAAAAAAGATAAGATAGGTTAAAAAGCAAAGACTATCAGGAGAGAGTGAGTGTGACATCATGCACTCTGCAAAGTTATATCCATCCACAATATGAGGAAAATAAAGACTTTTACTTCAAAATTGATGGAAATTTAGAACACAAAAATAGCAACATTAGCCAGATTAATTAAAAACCATATACTACTTTCTCTTGTAAATGAGAATCTAATTTATCAATGCCAGCAAGCATAAACATCAATCAAGGCAATACCCCACAATGTGACCACAAAAGAAACCCATGAGCATTTAACAAATTGCAGAATGATCTGAGCAATAGTATGTATAAACATGCATTTGCCCACGTATTCAGAACAATATTATCCAACACCAATATAGCTAATAACCTGAACAACCTAGACACAAATATTATCATCTGAAACAAGCAAGCTAAATTAAACAAGCACTTGACCAAAACAGACAAAAATAAACACATAAAATTCAATTAAAACCATATAACAAAACATGAAAGCATCCACATAACCTCGAAACACTCATCACCAACAATACCAATTACTTAAGATGCACAGCATGTACGAGTAATCTGTACCTCATCAACTCTATCCCACCACCGGAACTCAGCCTGAATCTTGTTCCTAACAACATTGTAAAGCAAGGTAGGGTAAAACAGTGCACGAGCTCCCGCACCTATCAACACCCTTTTCGCATCCCATTCCACAACATTTCTTTCGATACCCAAAACCCCACTATTTCCACAACAACTCTTATTTGCTTCTTCTACTTCTCCAGCTTTCTCCATCATTTCCCCTCCTTTCAATTCTTCAATATGCATATCCCAACGGTTCAACACAAATAAAACAAATATGGACAAAATTAAAAACCCTAATTACCCAATTTACACAATTTGATAAAGGCAGAAAAAGAAAGCTCAAAAAATAATCGAAATGTTTACATTCCTCTTCAAACACAAACCCTAAAGCTTGGAATTCGAACGGGAAACGGAACAACAGATGAGATTGATAGCAATTGATTTGGGAATCACGGGTTGTTGATTTCCCAATGAAAGCAACACCAAATTTCGAAGGATGAGGGTCGATCGGACGGCGGGAACAAGCCGGAGACGATGTGGCGTGACAAGACGACGATTGAATTATGGAAATCGGGGATCGGGAACTAAATTGTTATGTTTTGGAAACCCTTAACCCTAGAAAAAAAAAGTTCCAATTTTGTAAGAAAATTCGTGAAGAGAGAGGATAGCCTGGGTTCCACTCCTCCGCTTTTTGCTCTAACAAACTTTGAAACCAAAGAGTAACAAGGGGGTGAAATTTATTTTTGGGTGAGGAGGGGAGAGACAGAGTGACGGTAATGATATGGAGGGAATTTATGACAAGTGTGTAGAGAGATGACACGTGTTGAACTGAGTTTGGAGGTTAGGTGTGAGGAGGATTGCCGACAAATATGACAACAATTACTAATCAACGTATAATCCACCTAAAAGAGGAATATCACAATCTTAACTACCTTAAAAAGAAAAAGAAATCGTAATTTTCTTTAGAAATTGTTACTAATTGTTTGATTTTTCCAATAAGGAAGAAAAAAAATTTGACATTTTATCTTTCAATGAAAATGATAGTATACTACTACATGACTTTCAAGCAAAACATAAAAGGTTGGTGTGAAATTCATAATACTTGCATTTTTTTTTTATTACTTTGCTTATTGATATACAAGTAGTATTATGAAATTGACATAATATTTCAAAAGATTTTTTAACTATTTAAAGTAATTTAAACTTTTGATTGAATCATTATATTTTTATTTTTTATTAAATATATGTTTATAATTAACAATTGATTCTTGTCAATTTCACTTGATGGCGACATGCTAACTGACGTAATAAATGACAATACAAAAAAATAAGGTATTTATATTCATATTTAAGTGACAGAAAAACAAATTTATTTACACTTTTTTTAAAAAAAATAAAGATTTACATATTTAAATTTGAATGACAAATTTGCATACCGAAATTAATTGAAAGCATTGGAGTCCTAAACTTAATTAAGTATTGATGTCGAGTTTTTAATGGATTATGTCTCAACCGCCCGTTGATTCACAGCCAAGAGCTGAAAGCAAAATTGGGAGGTGGCAAAGTTGGGGTACCACTAACCTTTTAAAAACTGTTATCCAATTCGTACCAAAAAGAGAAAACAACGACAAGAACTTGGAATTAAAGCATTATAATAATGAAAAGGGTACGTGGAATTTAGCCTGTTTAAGTAAATGACAAGAACTAATGAACTGTGCATTCATGTGAGAGCAAGATGTCAGCTCTGCCAACAGAAAACATTGATCGTTTCAGCATCTCTAAGAACCAAAAATGCTAAGAGCTTGATAACAAGTTTGCTAACTGAGTACAACAAAAAGACAATGAGAGGTGGACGCTCTCCGTTTACCGAGGAATATGTATTCTCTGAGGATTTGTCAAGAAGAAAACACAACACCAGGTCTTGACGCATTGCATATTTCCAAATGAATGAATCAGTTGGGGAACATGAGCAATTTGTTCCTTCTTTCCTGGGATTACTCATGATGCCTACGTACATAGATTTGGCAAACCCTGGATTACTTTTCTCTTCTTTTCTCTCCCCAGGATGAACAAAGCTCATGAATCACTCAATACTGCAGGTAGGAACAATGATTTCAGTTCTTTTCTCTCCATCTACAGAGAGAGAGAGGGAGAGACAGAAAGGCAGACAGCATCATAAAGTCAAATAAAATAAGAAACAGAGACATTCATATAAAACAGGAAAAAGGAGAGGGGAATAAAAGCCTTATCAACAACATTTCAGTAGTTGTTGATACAGCGATTAAGCATCAGGGCATCCCTTACACATGATGTTTGTGTAATACTTCAGATTCGTCGGATTAAAATAAGTTATCAAAACCTTCAGCAATCTGTATTAACAATAGAGATACCACATACAAATATAGACTAAACAATGGATTCAATTATCTTTGTCCAAATTCTCTGATCTCAATCACTGTTCCATACTAAGTAGTAAGAAATGTACATATAGCAGGGCAAAATTAAACTTACGAAATACTAAAACGACTTGCAATAAGTTCTGAAGAAGAAAACTTTGTTTCAGATTGCATTATCCACTCCACAGTTATGATGCTTTGGCCTTTACACGGCAACAATTGCTGTTTTACCATGCAATAACTCATTTTCTTTCCCTAACAAATTTGAAAAGACAATATGGACTAAACAGCTTCTCTATCAGATGGCTTTATAAAATCCTTCAGCAATCTGACATGCATCTACGCCTTTCCTTTGCAAGGTAGCGTCCTAATACAAATTGCTTCAGCCTTCAGGATACACAAGTTAGGCTGATCAACAGGAGAAAGATTAATAGTGTAAATTGTGATCTTAACCCCTACGAAGTTCACAAGAAGAGGCTTTTAATTACGCAAGATAATATTTGAAATGAAAAATAAGCACACATAATTGAAAAAAAAAAAAAGAGCATCCTATAATCCACTTACAACATGACATAAACCGGAAAAACAACAACTTGACTTAGCTGTATTCTCATTCAGACCAGGATCATCCTGAATAAAATCCTGCAATTCCATTAAAAAATACCATCATTAACTTCCAAGGTGCTTACTGTATTGAGGATTATAAGAATCCTTGGTTGTGTCTTTGTATGGTTACAGTAAAAGCAAATGCTAAAAATCTTATTCCAGATGTTTTCCCTCTTTAATTAAATTTCTAATTTATCAAACAGAAACTTTTTACTAGAAAAGAAGGCCCTCCAAGGCATATAAATAATTGTTTGATAATATCACCTTCCTATCCTACCAAGCTCAGTAACTAGCTGCTTATCTCCACAGTTTTTCAGATGTTCAATAATTTTGTCAACATAAGGAGCTTTCAAGCGAATTCTTTTTTCAAGCATCGACCTAGCAAGCTTTGCAGCTTCAACCGAATGGCTTTGCCGACAAAGGCCAACCAAAAGAATAGAATAGATATCAGCGTCAATGGAAGACAAGTATCGCATCCGCTCAATTTCTTCATATAAGTAAAAACCATCAAGCACCCGTCCCTCTTGACAGATCTCCCTAATCATGATACTACATGCAATGCTATCAGGTTTAGCCCCAGTTGCTAACATCTTCCTAAAGAGCTTCTCTGCCTCATCAAGTCTTTTAATCCTTATCAAAGACACCACAAGAGAACTATAGCAATCACCATCCGAAACGCCACCCCCAGGAACAACTTTATCAATCAACTTATAAGCTTCTTCAACATGTCCCTCGGCACAGAGCCTCTTGATCAAAGTACTAACTGTTACACGATTAGGAGCACACCCACAAGTTCCCATTCTATCCAAAACCCTCAATGCCTTTGTTGTCTGACCCTTCTCACAAAAACTTTGAATCACAGATGTATATGTGATAACATTTGGACTACAACCGTCACCTTCTTTCTCCATCTCCCCCAACAATTCCAATGCCTTTTCCACACTCCCATATCTACAAATCCCCTCGAGAAGAGCAGAATACGCCACCGCATTTGGAAAACACCCATGCTCCCTCATAACCTGAAACAACCCACAAGCATCCTCTAATCTACCAGCATTGCAAAACCCCTTGATCATAGCCAAATACGTGATCATATCAGGATAAAGATCAATCAAGCCCATCTCTTTCATCAATTTATCAGCCATATCCATATCCCCTTTCTCACAAATCAACCTAATAACCACATTATAAGTAGTGGTATCAGGTCGTAAATTAAATTCAGGCATTTTCCTCAATACCAACAAAGCCTCATCAGTAATCCTAGCTTCTCTACACAAATTCAAAACAACCTTAAACATTTTAACGTTAACCAAGCACTTTTCCACCTTGTAAGCTTCAATAACATCCAAAACAAGAAACGGGTTTTGCTTAATTTTCAAAAATTCACAAGCTTTGCTATACATATAAGAGCTATGTCTATAATTTGATTGAAGACCTGCCCATATAAAAAACCTCAGACCCATTTGAGATTTATCAAAGGAGCATCTTTCTAGCACTTCCCAGACACAATTCGAGTCCAGTTTAGAATTGACTAAAGCTAGGGTCTTCTCTATGTTGCTCTGTTTTTTCTGTAAATGAGTGAAGAATTTGTCTGCAGAAGAGGCTGTGCTAAATAGAAAAGTGAAAATCTTGTTTGGTTTTGAGGAAATTGAGATTGAAATGAAGCGGGAGAGTGAAAGAATCGGCATGGGTTGGGGTAGGAATTTAGGGGCTTTGAAAGTTTAACTGTTGGTTAAACCCTAATCCTAGAAAAAAACAAATGGGGGAAATCTTACCCGAGAGATGGATGGCTGAGTTTTGGCGAGAATAAGGATGTACTGAGTTGTTCGATCACGGCCGAGTACCACACGATCAACTCATTTATTATCACCATGAGTATATATCCATAGTAAAAAATGAGAAGGATCATTGCTCAACATCTCTATAACTCAACTCACTTTGTCTTTATCCATTTATTTTAATAGGATAAATAAAGGAAGTGAATTAAGCAATAATTTTACCAGTGTTATATCAATATCTTGCTAAAAACATTAAATTGACAATACTTAAAAACATTTATTAAGGTGTTATTTTGGAGGAAAATGATTGTTTGTTTTGATGATGAACTGAGCCCAAGGCTCAAGCTAGATAAGAAAACCACAGTCCCATACTTCAGTTGAACAAAATTGCTTTGGCATATTCTAGGAAGAGGGACATCTAGACAAGCTTAAATAATTAGGACAAAATGTATAGTCTAACATTGGACAATCTTACCAGATTAGTGGCCCAAACACTTAAGAGGTAGAAGCCTAACAAAAGTGCCAACCCCAAACAGAGAGTGGTAAATTTGTGTGTCAAAAAGGCAGAGAGAATCAGATGCATTGTGACTTATTTCACTTTCGGCCACAAATTGGAGAAAAGAAGGATACCTTATCAGCCTTGCTCACTTAATGAGGATTATCATCCCTTAATTCTTCTTGCTTAAAGTTGCCTGTTATTTAACATGCATGGGCAGCTCCCTTCACATGGCTGTTGGGGGTTCAAATCCTTTAAAAGCATGTGGGAAGGATGACTCAACCGTGGCATGGCATGTAACTTTGTTTATATTGAAAAGGCTTAGAGTCTGCTAGTTTCTTTTCACCGAAGCATCGTCTGCTTATTGATAGCAAACGTGTTTGATGTTGATTTTGAACAGCTATCAAAATTCCTTCTGAACTTCTCTTTTGCTAAACTATACCTTTGTAGTTGTATGGACTTGATGAACTGAAAACGCAACTGCCAACTAAGATCTTCCAATTCCCTTCAAATCTTTGAATGACAGGTACAGTGTCGCGAATTAATTTTTATCAGTGCATGTAACCAGAAAGTAAACAATATTATCAATTTAGAGGAACCAGAATATTCCAAGAACCACGCCCACATTTCCACCATTAACATCCCCATCAAACAGAACCAGCTGTTTTTATTACAAAGTACACTGAATCCCACTAATCATAACTTAGCTTCTCCCTTCATCTGCTCAGCCAAAAATGTTGACAGAATAATAAATAGCAAGAAAGCTAAATGGAAAGCAAAGAAACGACAAAATGGTTGAACCAGTTCTTAGCTTCACAATGGGAATATATTGTTGTTTAGAGTTGTTCTGTTATTAGGACAAAATCCTTGGTCAATCTACGTCGGACATCTCTCTTTTCTTTTCCTTATTTTTTGAAATAAAAATGGAAGAGGACAAGAAATGCTTGAAAATTCTATCCAAATATGAAATATCAGCATGATGAGCCTTTACCAGCTAAAGAACCTAAAATGGGGCAAGATCGAATATATCAAGGGGAAGAATATATTATAAAATAGTATGAAACCCGAAACTTTCTTGGTCAATATATTAAATCCTGCACAGTAAGATTGTTCCAATCTTCCAAATATGCTGATGAAGTGATGATGAAGAAATGACTAGGTATAGGGGAAGACCACCAGCTTCTTCTTCTTTCTTGTTCACTCTTTCAATTAATTAATAAATTAAGAATGTAAGTTGATATTAAGTTAAAGTATATCCAAGTCACTGCGTGGCCCTTAAGAGCATCTAAATATCAGGTCCAGACATAGGAATAGAATGAAGAAATGCAGAATGTAAGAATGGAGTGAGTAGACAGACTAAGAAAAGCATTCCCCTCTCCTAAATTGCAAACACTGTCCCTTCTAATTCTAGAGTTTTTTTTTCTTTAAGGCCTCCACAGAAAAAAGCTAGCGTACGCAGTCCAAAAGAAGAATCCTGGCCTGGCCATCTAGACGCAACCCATTTGCCCCTCGCTCTATCCCTAATTCCCATAATATCCCCACCCAGATTCTTTTCTCTTTGTTTTTGTCCCCCTAAGTTTGCATATTCTGAAATACATGGCTGAGTCCTTTCTTTTCTCAGTTTATTTTTTTTTCTGGGAAAAAACATATATAGTTCAGTCATGGAAAGTTGTCAATCAGAATATGGGGTTGAAGGTAACCTTTCACTAGAATATATAGCTTGAAGAAACTTAATGAATTTTATTGTTGATGGGTGTGATTTAGGTTGCACCAGCTCTTAGCTCTTACTGGACCACTGGACCATACGTTTTTTTTTTTCCAGCTTTTACCTAATGCTGATATAAAGTGAGAAAAGGAATGGATGGATTTTATCAAATAATGCAAATGTTTTAGATTGAGCAAAGTCTGATCTCTAACCATTTGAGATAGCATTTCCACCTAGAGTCATCTCCTTTTTTTTCTGACCCATGAGTCACCAAGCAAAATCTTCACCTCAGCAACCAAATTCATCCTTAGCTTCTAACTTTTTGCCTCACATTTCAGAAATGCAGGTTCTGCCTCCAAACTGTCACAAACAAAAAGTTTTAAATGATAAGGACTTGATTATTTGATGATGGTACTAAGCTCAAACTAAGTTCCTGGCTTTTAGACTTGTTAAAGGAGCATGACGTGTCTAGCATCTTTTACAATTTAAGTATTTAACCATGGAAAGACTCAGTGCAAAAATTTGAATAACAGGATCACTGAACATGACTGTAAGATCTTAATTTTCTCACTCTTAGTTGTTCATCATTTCAGCCCAAATCCATCAACTCAACCACCTTTACCTAAAAAGCAGAGAAGAAAAATGGAGAAAAGAAAAGCATCGGATGAAAATTGAGTCCAGAGAAGGCTTTATCCTCAGGCTAATATATCAGATAAAATAAAAGAAAAGCAGTAACAGAGAGAAAGGGTAATGAGGCTATACATGTCATTTTGCTAAAAGAACCGTTAAAAACTTGAAAGCAAACCAAAGCTTAGCTTTAAATATGCTCACTTCTCCCACCATTCCTCCTCTCTTCCACTCTCTTTCTCTGCCTTTCCTCATTCTCCACTTTTCCTTAACCCCTAAGTCTTCTTTTCATCTCCTCCTTCATCTCCATATTCTTTGGCACAAACAAAGCTTACCAAGAAAACAAGAAAAAACCCCCCTCTCCTCTTCTTTTTTTTTTTTTTTGTTTTTGGATCTATCTTCTTCAATGGCAGATACAGACTCCTACACCAAACGGCAGCAGCTAGTAAAAGCGCAAAACCAAGCAAACCCGAGTAAGTACTATAAACATTTCCTGAACAAAGCTCTCGTAGTCATAATATTTTTGGTTATAATCCCAGTTTTTCCCTCACAAGCACCTGAATTTATCAACCAAACTCTACTAAACAGAAGCTGGGAGCTTCTGCACCTTTTATTCGTTGGGATAGCCGTTTCTTACGGGCTTTTTAGCAGGCGAAACGATGAAATAGAGAAAGAAAACAACAATAACCAATCTAAGTTTGATAATGTACAATCTTTCGTGTCTAGATTCCTTCAGGTGTCATCTGTTTTCGATGATGAAGCTGAAAATTTACCCGGGTCTGACGAAAGCAAGGTCCAGACTTGGAGTAACCAATACTATAGGAATGAACCTCCTGTTGTTGTAGCAAAAGAACATGCTGTTCTTGATGAACAGAGAAGTTCTAGCTCTAGAATCTCCGAAAAGCCTTTGCTTTTGCCTGTTAGGAGCTTGAAATCGCGTGTTTTGGACGCGAATAATCTTGAGACAAGTAGGGAAAATAGTTCAAATTCTAGCTCTCTCAGTAGGTCTGATTCTAGTTTTAGTTCCAAAAGGTTTTCAAATAAAGGTACAAATGGGGCATTGGGAGGCTTGGATCAAGATGCTTTGGAGAAGAAGTTGAATGAGAATAATGTTGTTCTCCCTTCACCAATTCCTTGGCGCTCAAGATCTGGAAGAATGGAAGTGAAAGATGATATTGAATCTGAATTCAATAGGCTTGAATCTCGGTTCTTTAGGTCACAAACTAATCGTTTGTCTCGATCCAGTTCCCTGTCTTCTTCACCAAAGTTGTCCCCTTCACCGCCTCTATCTTCGCCAAAGAAGTTATCTCCTTCTCCTCCTTTGTCAATGGAAGCACAAGCCAAGAGTGCAGAGGATGTGGTGAGGAAAAAGAGCATTTACAGGTCTCCACCCCCACCACCACCACCACCTCCACCCCCACCAATAATTCACAAATCGTCATCACTGAAACCAAGTTCTACCTTGATTGATGATGAGGTTTCCTTTGATAAGGATTTGCCTTGGAACTATGCAAGCGAAGACTCGGATGGAGACACATTAATGGGGACACAAAGGGACTATGTTGATGGTTTGTCCAAGGGAAAGTCACTTAAGATGATTCGGCCAAGTGATTCACTTAGGGGAACAAGGAAAGATGGTGAAATTGAGAACGGGATCAATGGCAAGACAGTGAGGTTTGATCAAACATCATTCAGGACGGAGAAGCTGAACCGTGAAAGTGTCAGTTTTATGCCAAAGCCAACTTTCATGGAATTCCCGCAGGAGCAGAAACATGAATTTGTTGAAAAGTTGGTAATGGAAACCACTGATGATGAGTCAGAGAGCGAGAATGAGGAAGTTGGTGATACTTCCTTTCTTTCAAGCTTCGAAAGAAGTCCAAACATTGAGGAAGCTAGTCCGAGCAGTGGTATAGATGGAGGTTCTGATGTAGATAAGAAGGCGGATGAGTTCATAGCCAAAGTAAGAGAGCAGATCAGGCTTCAGAGGATTGACTCTATTAAGAGATCGAGTGGCCAGATGAAGAGGAACTCTCCAAGGTAAAGTTAAAGAGACATCAAGCCTTAAATATTTCACAGGATGAATTTGTATTCGGTTTTTCAACCTTTTTTTTTCTTCCTTTTGTTCTGCTTCTAGCTTTACTGAAGGCCTTTTTGAAAATAAGGTCATGGCATACATAGATAGTCTGGGGTTTCTTTCATGTAACCAGCTACTGCATTGGAGAATTGTTTCTGTTCTCAAACTTGTCGGTTATTGCATCTCCTGCATTGTTGTAATTGAATTGGAAAAATAGTCTTTTTCCAATGCATTTGACCTAGTGTGAATTCAGATTTTCAGCTGCTCAACAAGCTGATGATCAAAGAACATACAGCTATCTCAATATGTCACGCGTCCACTGAAATTTTGTCATGACAATAGACTATGGATTGTTGCTCCAGAAAAGAAAATTGATTAAGAAAAAAGGCCAATTAAGAGTAAAGAATATATGTTGATTAGTGTCTTTGTTCAGTTTTAAATGCCCATACTTGATACTTTTCAACTTGTTATCCTTGAAACCTTGAGAAAGCAATTAGAAGAAGGGTGCTAAAGAGTCAAGCCGTTTCTATTATACTCCAGTTCATAAATCTGCTGATCTTCTCCCAATTCCCATCTACTCTAATAGCAGACCCTAAACCTCAGCCTTCTTAAAGCCAAAAGTTATTGGTATACTGAGAAGTTAACTCATTTACGGCTAGCTTCTCTTTGCATGGAAAAATTGTGACAACAATTCATATTCAGAAGCTGTCATGTTCTGAGTTGCATGGTTTACGTCATCTAACCGGAAGCAGTTTACAACAACTCTGTTTGAAATCTGCTAATCAACACATGAGCTTCATCAGAGTGGAAAGCAAGTTTAGGCTAATTTTATATAATTAACTTCGAGAACTGATGAAAATGGAAAAAACCGAAACTGCTGGATGATGCACAACAACCAGTATTGAGTTCCAATCTATGTGCAGTTGGTAAGTGTTTTTTTTTTTTTTTCCCTCTCCCTTTCCCTCATATTACGAAACTTGTTCTCGAGTCTAAAGCAAAGCATATATTCTTTCCAAGTTCAAGCAAAGAATGCTAAGCTTGTAATTTGGATATCATTACAGTTTACATAACACCGTTTGTAATGCTAACAAGATCAGCTTTAAATAAGCGCGAATCGATCTTTGTCTAGTTAGTCACTTCACAACCTCATTTTCCCGTTGTTAATTGCCCATAAAAGCATCACTATCTCTGCCAAATACGAAATTTAGTGCACCACCAAAGAGAAGTCTTGGAATATTGAAGACCATATATGTTCCTGTACCTATTCCTGTAGCCAACAGCTCAGAGTGAAAGCTCGATGTGAAATTCTCTTCGATGCCGCCTCATGCTGAACAGTACTGCCAAAAACAGAGCTGAGAAGGTTGCTGCAAATTCGAATCGGCCCACTTTTAATGTGGGTTTTTAAGGCTTGATGCAAAATTGACCCAAATGCATTTTAGTGAATAACACTCTTGCTTTAGTGGGCTTCCCTTCTTGATGAGCCCTGTCAAAACCTTAAATGTCCTCAAAGGACCACAGCCCACCCACCCTATTCATCGTTGGTTGGGGAATGGGGAGGTGGTCAGGGTTCAAACTCGCCACCTCCCTTGTACCTAAAATACCCAACAGTTCTAGCAAATGGGAAATATGGATAGCACAAGCTCTTCTCTAGAGAGCAATTTTTGTTGAAATCAAAGTGCTTGATAGAGAATGAAAATTTTGGAGGACAGGCTCTTGTGAAAATGAATAATCAGTTCTTTACTTCCTGCAACACAATGTGTTTGCTTCCAACTTTTCCATAGCCTCTTGTGCCCACAAAAATTTTCTTTTCTTGAACGACAGTGTCTATACAAATTCCTGGAGTCATAAATGTTATTCTATGGCATATTCTAAAGTAATAGTCTCAACAGACTGGTTACAGAAAATTCCTACAACTTGGGGCATTCACATTCCGAAGGGCAAGTTACATATCTGTTTGATTCAAGGAGAGAATCAAAACGATCTCAAATTGTGATAACTCTTAGGACCACACTGAGACATAATCTAGTGCCCTGTGCCCTAGATTTCGGATTCAAGGTCCACTAAGGACCTGTTCTAAGTAATAGGAATGTGTCTGCGAGCCCACAATCTAGTCAGGGAGTAAATATGTGATAGATAATCGAGTCCATGTATTCAGGGTTAAACTTTTTACTTGACAAGGAAGACACTGGGTTTTAGTTATTGCAGTGAGGGCAGTGAGATTTTCCCTCTGGTCACTTAGACAGGAAAAACAACAACACAATGCTGTAGTACGTAAAGATATTTTAAGACAATCCACTGTATCTACAGGACCAGGGAATTAATTGCTGATACCTAACAGATTTTGTTGTGTTGGCCATAATCAGAAGAATATATGGTTCGAATGCTCCTGAACTTCTTATGAAAGGCATGGCATGTCCCTCACATTTATTATCCAAGATTCGCTTTTCCCCAGGTCTCGTGACAAGATGCTAAAGAAGTCTTTGTAAGGCCTCCAATTTAACGGGCAATAATTTGTACGAATATATATATAAATTTAAATTTAATAAGAAAATGTTTTTTGGTAAATAAAACCGTAAGACAATCTAAGTCAAAACGGAAAATTACTCATAAATTGGATGAGAGTCTCCATAGTTAATATCAAAATAATTATCAGCCAAATATGTGAGAGTTAAGTGCGATACTGCATATGCATGATTGGAGTTACCTCTTGAACTCCTGTCAGCCACATGATGTGTTGCGCTTTGACAAGGACGTCAAGACATTAATGGAAGAAAATTATAATATTCCCAATCTCACTTTGAAAATTTGTGAAGATCTACTATAATATATATATATATAAAAGCTTATGCTTATAAGGTGATTTTTATAAATAAAATCGTAGAACTCTTTTGATCAAAGCAAATAATACTTTCTTCACAATTGATATTTAGACCAAGTTCCATTACTAGGAATATGAAAGTTAAGTGTTACATGAGGCAAAGTGTTAGATCGTGTTTAAAGTAGAGAATAAGCCATTTCTAAAACCCCACATCACTTGGTATGATCTTGGTTCGATTTTGCGTGTAATGTGTTACGCGTGATGCACATATCAAGACCTTAGTGGGTGGAGATTATAATGTGTTCAATCCCACATTAAGATTTGTGAGAATTTGCTTTGGCATATAAGTAGAGTTTTTGAATTTCTACTTGTCAAAACCATGAGATTTTTTGAATCAAAGCAAACAATATTTCATAGGTTGGACATAAATCTTTATAAGCACAATGAAGCCACCTATTAAACTTGTAAGAGTTATATATGTGATAATCCTATATCATGAGATGTGTTGGAGTTGATGAAAATGTTAAGATTTTAAGGAAATAAAAATATGGTAAAATTGTGACCCATTTAATCTTGTATTGAAAATTTATGAAAATACTTTATAATATAAATGTAAAACTATACTTATACTTGTAAGGAAATTTTTTTTAATACAATCATAAAACTTTTTGGATCATTATAGACAATATCTCATAAATAGGTTACAAATGTATAAAATTATGAGGCATTTCATATCAAAACAGACATTATCTCATAAATTGGGTGCGATGTCCATAAATCCCATTTAAATGATGGGTTTCTCCACAGTAGAAAGCAAGTTGAACGTGTTATACTGCTAATCCACAGCTTCCTGCCCAACAGGGAAATAAACATTGGAGGCTACGGGTGACCCTGTCAATAAGCAAATCCTACATTGTTTACCTGATTATTTATGGAAAGAAAAACAAAAACACAGCAGGGTGAAATTCCGATTGAGCTATGTAACATGGGAGTGAGGACAGGTAGAATAAGAAGTGGGTAGCCTGTCAATTATTAAAAAGTTATATTGTTCTTTTGTGGTGCTCTTTACAGGATCAAATATAGATAAGCTGATTCATAGACGCACAGCTCTATATCTGATAAGAATTTTCAAGTCTGCTGACCCAAACAGATGAAGAAGAACAAAAGCATGGTGCTTGTCATTTCAAAACCTTTTCTACCGAATACAAGAGTTTGTTTGGAAGGTGATCGTGACTTTCTCTTTTATTATTATAATTTTTTTTATCGTAAAGTTTTCGGGTGATTGCAACACAAGATAAGGGATTGAATCATGCCCATATTTGCAAAGGATTGAAACTAAAATAGTATCCCTTAAATAAGCCAATGAAAAGTGCATCTCCACCATTTGCACTGTTCTTCCCTCATCCCACACCTCGAGGAATTTACCCAAATCACGAAAACAAAAGACATACACTAGAAGCTACGTTCTAGATTTTGGGTTCATCATACTTTATTAGACAAAGTGGCTTTAAGACATGATTAAAGAATATTAAGTATTCGTCAAACACTACGTTCAAATGCTTGGCAAAGACCCCGGAAATTAGGACCAATGTTCACAATTAAAATACAAACCCTTGCTCAAAACGGGCGTTTAATTGTCCCCACACAATCCCCAAACCTCCAATTTGTAAAAGGAAAATTACAAAAAGCGAGATTCCTTGTAACTTGAATTGGAACTTGGAGCACAAGCGTTTGCTTTTAAGCTTTGGTCAAATTTAATAATTAGACATTTGCACTTTACACCCAAAGTTCTCTTCCCCACCACTCAAAATGAAGGAGGAAGATGTAATTAGCATCACTAATTAACACCAAAATTAAGCTAATTAAATATGTCAACCTTGGGGGCGAAAAAAAGGGATTAGATGGGCCCAATAATACAAAACATGAAGACCCACCAGAATCACATTGTAACCACCATATCTTAGACCTAAAACATTTGAACATGGAAATCGGTACGCTATTACACTGTTCTCCGTACGCAAGCATGATTCTTTTTCCATTTGACCAAACCGCCCTTGTGGATCGGGTTTTAATTTACGATCGAGGACGAAGAGCATCGAGCGGTCCATGAGGGATGGGAGCAGCTGGGGCCCAGGGGTTGATTGGGATGGGCCTGTGGTGGGTTTGGCCCAGCTGATGGGACCGTGGATCGACGGTGGATGATGCGTTGGGTGGGACCGCCACCCTCTCACATGATGGGCACATGGTGAGGGTGGTAGGTGGGGTCATTTGCATGTAGAATTGCGGGGAAAGTTTCAGTGCTCTCAGCTCCTGAACTTCCTTCTGCAACCGCCTGTTCTCCTCCGTCAGATTCTCACAGCATCTCTTTAGGAATTCACAGTCCACCTCAGTTTGCTTCAGCTTGGTCCTGCAAAAAGAATTCCAGTCCCATACTCAGTAAATAGTGTTACTTCAAAAGGACATAACAGTCACTTGAATAAATTTCTAACATTGCCCCTTAAAAAAATGGTAGCAAATCTCTTACCTTGCCCTTCTGTTTTGGAACCACACTTCTACTTGTCTGGGTCGCAATCCCAGCTGCTTAGCCAAAGCCAACTTCTGCTTCTGCAAAGATAATAATTGCCATACGTTTATGAGCATAGATACCAAAATACCCTCCAAGTATTATCTGTTTGGTTACTAAGAAAATAGTAACTGACGTCTAGAGCCTTTTCTTATCTTACACCGTCAAACAAGTCAAACTCAACGATCCATAAGGCTAAATTTTCCCCTTTTTAGTTTTCCAAAGGGTTTTTTTTTTCTTAGCAGCCAAACAGTAATTTTTATCTGAAAGATTCTGTTCAAATTACTTACTGGGTTGAGAGTGTTGTGTTCTTTGAAGCTTTCTTCAAGAATAGCAGACTGATCTTTAGAAAGCCTAAGCTTTTTTCTTGAGGTGTCACCATCTTCTTCATCACTGATGCCACGAGAACATGCTCTTTCAATCTCATGCTCATCTCCATTACCTTCTCTTTCGCTCCTTTTTCCACTTACACTCGATATCGTGCTGTTAGGAGATGAAACTCCAGCTTCTTCTTCACAATCGACCGCTGATGGCAATCTGTTCACGTCGATTCCTCTAAGAAATGATCTTGTCTCGGCCCGGCAAGATTCTGAGATAGGATCTGCATGCAAGGACCATACTTGTCAGATAAAAAGGCTGGGTATTTTGTCTAAATACAGAGGGAAAAAAAACTGGTTTTTGAGGCTGAGATCTGGAGAAAAGTAGCAGATTTAGAGGCTTTTGCATGTGAACATGAGAAAAGTGCAAGTGAAAACGATTGTCAAAAAAGCTACTTCAAACATGAAAAAAGTAACAAAGAAAGTAATAATTTTTTTAATTGGGTTGAATTTAAAAGGGAAAAAAATGATACTAAAGCATTAGAAAAAAAAAAAAGGAAAAGAAATTGATTCGTTTAAGCTTCCGTTTGGTTCTCGGGAAACCAAGGGAAAAGGAAAAAGGATGGAAAAAAGAAAACGAGATCTGAAAGCTGATGTCCATGCAAAGACAAAAGAAGTGCCCGCAAGAAACATACCTGATGGAGTAGAGGCATCGTTCCATGATGGCTTTTGAAGCGTTAAACCAGAAGGAGAAGAGCAAGAATTAGCAGAGGATGGAACCAGAGAAGGCCTTAGATTCAGCTGTAAAGAGTGGTGACTCTGAGGGAAGCTCAGGCTCAGACTCAAACCCAGATCTTCTTTTCCCACCATCATTATTGTTTTCTCCTCCCTTTTTTTTTTTTTTTCTTCTTTTCTGCTCTTGCCAAACACAGCTTTTTCTTGTATAGTAGCTTAGATTCTCTTTGGTGTGAACAAGGGTGAGAGAAAGAGGGAGTGTGAGAAGGAAAAGATTTGGGTTTTGGAGTTTTAAGAGAGAGAAAGAGTTGAAAGCTGATGGGTATGTAAGAGGGGGGAATAGGGGATTATATAGAAAGCAGAGAATAGGAGAGAGTGGTGTGTAAGTTCAATCATGACTCGTTGTCAGGAGGCCAATTATCTCAATCATGGCTTTTGCTCCCCAAAATAATACCTAACTCTGCTCCTTTGTCTTCTCCCTCTCTCTCTCTCTCTCTCTCTCTCTCTTTTACTTTTCACCTTCACTATGGTTAAATGGCAAAACTTCTTCCAACTCCTGTTTCTACACTTTCCTTGGTGTTTACTGCCACTTTGCTGCTGCTTCCTAGCAAAAATATAACTGAAATTTTGATTGCATCGGAGTTTACCATAAAGAAAAAACTTAAATGTGCTATTGACGAAGTTCCCTTTTTAGTTTATAAATCAGTCAAACATAATTATAGTTACAAACTCTCAAAATTAACTGCATTTTATTATCTACCATTTATACTTTGACACATCAAAAAATAACAGCAATGGTGCAAAAATGTAGGAGGAAATTAATTGTTAATATTATTTGTTCTTAGCTAGCAATTGAGTAAATTAAGCAAATGAGAAAGACACAACACAAGGATTGCTTGGTAGAGGAAGGGATGAGTGCTTACCTAATGTACAACCAAACTTGGATTAACTTCCATCGCATGCAACATTCCAATTGGGGTGGCATTTAGCACGCTTTGGTGAGCAGTTAAAATTTGTGATCATCAAGGCATGATTCACAACTTTGACTCTTAAAATTATTAAATTTAGGACATTTAAAAACCATGCTTTTGACGGCATGATAATCAAACACAAATTTTGTCTCAAGTCAAATAAAAAAAACCCATTTTATAAAAAATAAAAAATAAGATATGAATAAAAAACATACGCAACCTATGTTTTTATTTATTTATTCATTTGTGTTTTTTGATAGCAACCGACGTTTTTTTCCTTCAATCATACATTTAGGTTGCGATTCAAAAATGTCATTAACAAAAGATTTGTCAAAATCAGATTGCTGGGATATCATGATTGTCCATCAAAATTGAAAAGGAAATTCCGTGGGGGTATCAATTTTAAGGTTAGTTACCAATCAAAGAAACAAAAAATAGTTAAAAAATGAATGAGAAAAATAATAGTATTGGAAAAGGAATGTTGAAAAAAGTATAACTCTAAATGCTATAATTAATGCAGAATGGTTTTTGCCAGCCCCAAACCAACCTAAAATTAATGCAACCAGATTGCTCTCATTATTTGTCTCCGAATCCCAACCAGAAAAGACCAGGAAACCCGAATATCATGAATCTTGTGCATTCAAGCCTGTGGGCCACAACCCCCACCTGAACACCTCACTCTCCATGCCCTTCCTGCCTCTCATCCAACGGCCTTGATCCTACCTCACATCATAGTCAACAATCCCTGATCAAACCCATTTGTGGGGCCATGTTATCTTGTGCTGTATATAATTGGGAACCAATGCCACTGATGCTTTGGACAACCATCAAATCATGAGTGGATGGTGATGATTGGAACCAGACAGATAAACTTTTTTTTTTCTTTCGTCAATTTTTAAATTTATTCTTTCTTTTCATTTTTAGAATACTTAATACTTCTTCTTTTATATTTTAAATTCAATTTTTATTTTTATAACATAAATTACACAAAAAAAATCCTTTTTTTTAAGATGTGTGAAATAAATCAATAGAAAACATGAGTGTGGGACCCAAACCCAACCTCTTTATCTTTTGAAAAATCTCACCTCTCCCATGCGCTTACCACGAGGGGGGAAGGGGGGGTTACTAAGACAAAGGCGTCGCTTTCTTAACCTTTCTATTAAAACAAAAACGCTTTCATTCCTTTTTCCAAATGTTGTCTGATGCGCACCCGGAGCGTAGCTTCACGCTCGATTAACGAACGGTCTGGATTGATCTCATCGCTGAAGATGAGGCGTGATCGTGACGGATGGAAAAGTGCGTCAGAGGAGCCCTAGCAGGAGAAAGTGGTCCTTGACAATTGTGTATGTAACTTGTCATGCGGCTTGGTGGCTGTGATCTCATCGGCTCCGTCATGATCAACGTGAGACCAATTATTGAGTCTCCTGATTTATGAACGAAAAATAGGCATTTTTTACAATTAATAGCAAATCACAACGTACAACCTTACTATATCATTAAAATCAAAAGAAAATGTGTCTTAATTTCATTTAAATATACTAGGTCTTGCACACCCACAATGTGGACGAAAGAAATAAATAATATTACTATTTGAAAAGAATAAAAGTTCTATTTCCAAAAAAAAAAAAAAAACTTATTTAATAGTAGAAAGTTCTTTTAAAAATGCATGTAAAATAAAAAATGGCATGTGTATTTTATAAAAAGCAATTATATGACGTGAAATTTTAATAACTTTTTATATTTTTTATTAATTTATTAACTAAGTTGATGCTCCATCATAACTCTATCACCAACTTATTTACTAATTTTAAGAATAGTATAAATTAAATAGCATGAATTTAAATTTATCGTTTGTTACATCATTATTTTTCATAATACTTAAACTTCGTTTTAAAATTTATTCTCTCAATCTTGTTGCGAAAAAACAAGATATTTCTAGATTAGATGTTGATCAACATACAATATAATCCATATTTATATTTAGGTTATGCACCTTATTTGGTTTAATAATGTTAAAGAACAAGTATAAGATACTATAAAAATGTATATTAAAATTTTCAACAAAAAAAAGAATGTTAAATACCCAAATAAACCCCTTAACTATGTAAAAAAAATTAATTCAATCCCTATTATTTTATTGCATTCAAATAAATCCTTAAATTTATATTTTGAGTCAAACAAGCTCATCTTCTTAATTATTGATTAACTTTTATTAATCAATGATATATGTATTACTTTTATATCATGTCATATGTCACATGACAAATACCGTGACATTAAATATTATTAATTAGGATTTGTGTACTTACTTTTTTACTCATTTACTCAATATTAATCAAAAATATTTAATATCACATTATTTGCCAAGTAATAAATGACAAATATAAAAGTGTCACATGTATCGCTAACTAATAGAAGTTAGTCAATGCTTAGGAAGAAGGGTTTATTTAATCTAAAATAAAAATTAAATAACTTATTTGAACGCAATAAAAAAATAAAATAAATTTATTTTTTTTACATAGTTCAATAGCTTATTACGATATTTAAAAAAAAAACTTAAATAATATTTACATGTTTTAAAAAGAGGTGAATTTACACTTAATTATCCTATGGAAGCCATGAATTCTCAATGTTAAACTAAGAGGCTGGTTATGAGTGAAAAAGAAACGAAAACAGAGAGCGAGGGTTGTATAATTAATGGCATTAATTGAAATTTGGCTGATATTAGAAAGACTTTGGCTCATTGGTTGAGTGAATGTGACCAAGTCAAGATTGAGTGAGAAGCCAAAGGAAAAGAAAGGTGAGGTATGTGTGGGGCGGGGGGGGGGGGGGGAGAGAGAGAGAGAAAGAGAAAGGGGACAAGGGAGAGTGGAGTTCACGTGGGGAGAGGGGGTGCGAGAAATGAGGGGAAAGGGAAGCGTGGAAGAGAAAACCTCTCTTAACTCACGTGGACCAACATGTCTTGCCTGGGGACACGTGCTCCGTGGTCCCCATCCATCCTTTTCCCCTTCTACCCACACGGTCGTGCGTGTCACTTTGTCCCTTCACACCCCGACAACTCTCTTCCTCACAATCATTTGAGACTCCCCCTCCCTTCCACCCACTCTTCCCCCTTCCCTCGTGCACTCCACCTTCCCCACATTGGCCACTTAACCCCGTAGCTTGAACTGCACGCGCCATGACTCGGGCTTGGGATTCCCCCACTGTGAACCGTTAATTTTGAGCCTATCTGTTTCTCAATTGGCCGATCTCTATCTCCAGGTTTTCATGCAACTTGGTCCCTAGCCAGCAGTATCGCAGGGCAGCCGATGATATATAATAAAATTACACGAATACCCTTACTTTCGAAATGACCAAAAAGTCCTCATATAGATGAGCTAATCATTAGGGCTTATTAATTTTGAAATAACATGCTCTAATCATTATTGTTGTTTGTGGGGTAGACTAATAATTTCCTTTTGCAAAATTTTTGCCGTCCAAAACGTATTTTTTTGTTAGTTAAATATCTTTATCTCCCCACGCTTGCGTCAAGAAGGGAAAAAGGCTTCATCATGGGTTGAACGGGGGCAGGTGATCTAGATCATTGGTTAGGAATGTGTCATTCAATGGCTTGGGTCCCCTACCCTTTCTCAACTTGACCATCCAGTTTACTTTTTGGAATAGTACTTGCTAGAGCATCAATCATATCAACCTTTTGACAAGCATATAATGGAACTGCTTTTTAAAGCTAGGCAGATAAATGCTTACTAGGAAGAAAGGATTTTGAAAATCAGAGTTGTAATAAAATTATGGGTAAATGTTTCATACAGAATTAAAGAGAAAGAATATGCTAAACTTCTTTTAAAGATCAAGTAGAAAAAAATAAACTTGTCTAATTTTGCCACTTCAAAAACGTGATAACTAACTAGCATGAAATTCAACAATGATGACAGATACTGAAAATTGCTACAATTATTATGAATTGGGGTTGTGTTAATATTGCGTGGGAAAAAAAAAAGGTAGTTGGACTAAATCTCATAAGGACCAAAAATTATGCCCATAATCAAAGTGTTATGATGAAAAGAAACTCCATGGTTGAATTGTAAAATGGGGCATCATTTGTTTTTGACTTTCATTGCTTTTCGCTAAGACAAATTAACCAGCACTTTCTAGGGAAGAGGAGAATCATGTCAATTGATGTCTAATGCAATCAATAGCAAAAATTTTGCTTTCCAACAGGAGGAAGAAAGAAAACAAAAAAAAAAAACTCACTCACCCGAGCCTTCCGTTTCAATTAGAAGCACATGACACTTTATTTTATTCATGTACATGTTTCACCAAGAGACTTAATAATTATCAATACTAACAGTTTGGGCTTTCTCCATTCTAGCTTAGCTATAGCCCTAGCCTAGACTGAGTGCCTAGATCCTTCCTTTGCCTATGTGTTTATGCCACAAATGAGTTGTTTTTGTTCCAACTTGCACGTACACTTGTTCTATTTTGGAAGAGATATTCGTTAAACACCCTTGCATATATAATTACTTTCATTAATTCTAAGTGATAATACCATGTAAAGAAAAAAGTTGTTACCATAGACTATAAGGGATAAATTATCTACTACTAAAATATTAACTATTGTTTTATTTCACGAGGGTTGACATATATATTAAAGGACCAAAACATCTAGATTATCTTTGTTGAATATTGGTAATTTGTTTTTGGTGATGGTGATATTATGTGAGATATCAATATTAAAAAAAGGGATGAAAATGAAAATTGGGAAAAGGATCAACGTTAAATATGGTAAGCCTTCAAATCATAACTAAAAGAGATTCCCTTAATACAATCAATTATTAGCGTGAATTGGGAAAAGCATCCGTGACCTTCCCGGAACTAATGACTGAGAGCACTGTTTTAAGGAAACTATCATTGGTTTTATTTGGCCCCCAAAGACAACTGAACAACGACACCCCCTCCCCCCGCGAACACACACATACACACAAAAAATCCAAATCTAGTACCCTGGAGAACACCCCACGCGCCACGACATCGCACGATCGAAACCCTCAATCAGATCCATCATATGCATCGACGGCCGAGAAAAGAGTGTGTGAGGGGGGGGGGGGGGGGGGGGGGGTTGTCTGGGTTAAGTTGTGATTAATGAAAAGTGGGACATAGGAAGGAAGATAAAGGGGGGCCCCGACAAGATGTCGGGTGATGATTGAAGGTGTCCCCACGGGAGTGCGTGAAAGCTGTCCCCACGTGTCCCCTATTACTAAGGACCCTCCAATAATGGATCGCCTGTGCACTACCCGACAATACCCATCGTTGGGGGGGGGGGGGGGGGGGGGGGTGCTCTTTTTTTTTTTTCTTTTTTCATTAATTTTTTGGGATAAGGACCCTCTTCTTCGCACTCTTCGGTCCTCTTCTGTTCTCCTTCGTTTGATCTTGCCCGTACGAGGCTCATTCCACCATGTGACATGCACGTGAAATTGGTCCCTCTTTGCCTTCTTCCTAACCCTCATTCATTTTCACATTTTAAATTCATTTTCTTTCCCTGTTTTACTAATAATTGGCTTTTCCTTTCTCACTCGATCGCATGAACATGCATTGTTTTTGACTATGATACGTGGACAAGCATAGTATACTCGTACAGGTTGAATTACATATTTGATAGGCAATATTTGTTTCTTACATATTTTAAGCAAAAGATATATGTATATATCATTTAAATTAAATGTTAAACTATTATACGTATTTATGGCTAATTCTGTATAATCTTGTATTTTCTTTGCCTTATAGGTGATTGTTTAACCTTGTAGAATGAGATTTCCTCTATCTTATACAATCTCAATCAATCCATGTTAACTAATCACAAGTATGAGAAGTCATGGCAAGTTGTGTTCCTTCTAATTGGTTTGCTTTTTTAGATTTGTATTTTTTCTACTAATTGACCAATGAAAAAGGGAACCGCATCAGGTTCTCTCTCTTCCATTTTCATGAACATGAAAAACAACTAATTAAAGTGAAAATGAACGACTCTGGATGGATATCACACTATGACAATGTATAAATTTGTTTTAATATGTGAAAGAATTGACAAACTCATACATGTGAAAATCTTTTGGAATGGATAGTGAAATATCCAAAAATCCAAGTCATTTTCCACATACGTGAATACCCTCCAATTGGTGCAAGTAATCGAAGACACCCAAACCATCCATAAATGGTATTTTCATTATCCAACAATCTTATCAACGGGGGACCCTGGCAAGAGTCTTTCAATCTCCCATGTGAATCTCACGTGAACAAGACCCCCACTCTCCCCCCCTAAAAGGTTGTTGCTCTCAATCAAGTTGAGTTGAGATCACACAGTTAATTACAATGTTGTCCCTGTCCTTCGTTTTTTTAATACATCAATCCAACGTTTAATTGTTCAATGATTTGGTTTTGTGTGATTACGTGGTTGGAATTTTTCAGCTGTCTTATTCAATGGGTCCCCCACTTTAGTACAACTCTCTTGATTAGACTTTTCACTTGGCTTAGTCATGTCCTCATCATATAGAATCTCAATCTTTTCGGTTGTTTGATCTTTTGTTACCAACTAGTCCCCCATGGTCATTTATCAAGATTTAAGTGCAAAGGCAAGGCCCTCGTTCCTTCGAGGGGTTTGTCAACCTTTGCTCTAAAAAAGATCATTTTCATTTTCTTCCATAATAAATGTTGCATTTATTTTTATTTTGAAATTTTTGATATAAAATCTCTACTAGGATCATTGCATTGCCTAATTTAAAGTGATGCAAGTTGAAAAGATATATGAAGATTCGTGGGACAAAGACCAAAAAAAAAGGATTGGTTTATATTAAACACTATTTATGATCAAATGAGTTCAGTTTAATGTATTGTCAGTATCTAATTTATATACTATCATTTAATTATAAAATATCACTTTATCGATATGTAAAAAAATAAAAAAATTTCAAAATATATATTTTTAAATTTTTAAAATTTATTTATTAATAAAGTGACAACATTTGATTTGTTAATAATATATAAAATCTATAAACCGACAATTCATCAAATATATAAATAATTTTGTTGTTTAATGTTAATGGTACGGATAATTAACTTATGTTTTTTTCTCTATATAATTTTCATAATGTTTTTTTATAGAGTTTATGCAGGAAATTTAAACATAAAACTTCAAATATTAACTAGGAATATTGTTGACCCGAGCTAGCTAGCAAGCATGATGTTTGTCTCGAACAAACTTTCGCAAAATTATTATTTCTAAGCTTAACTACCTGCCATTAGGGCTTGATCTTACTTAACATTACAGGAGATGGGTTGGATTATCTGGTCAAACCTTAAACTCAGGAATCAAATCCTAATTCATGGCACATTGTTTTTTATCTCCCCTCCCGTGCAAGTGGGTTCAAATAATAATATTTCTTTCCTAACTAAAGTTGTAAACGAATCTAATAATCTTCTCAATAAATTAATTGTTATTTAGTTATATATAATCAACATTGTTGTCAAAACCTTTATAGCTAGCTAGAGATCTCATTTTCTCTTGTACTTCCGTTTTCCATTTAACTCCAAATTCTGATCATCGACTACCCATTAATTAATATACAATTATGGAGATGATGGTAGTTTTTAAAGCTTAAACTAAAATTTTTCTGCAAAAAGGTCTTTTTTTTTAACTACTTTTAAAGGGGGGAAACAAACGCTTTTGCTTGTGAATCTCAACCACTTGCACCATCCTACAAGTTACAAGTAGTACTTTTAATTAGTTTAAATGGCTTGTAGATCAAAAATGTACTTAAAATTAAAACAGTTTGGAACTTTTTAAAGTGGTGTGTGATGCTTTTTTCTTTTTTCTTTTTTTAACTCGATCTAGCATTTATTTCCCACCTTTCCTTCACGTTCAAATGTTGACATTAATAGAAAATCTAAGTAGGAACAGCCTGCCTTGTTCAGAAGTGTTGCAAATCTTTCTTTATTTGTGTGTTTTTCACATTTTTTTAACGATTAGAGTACGTTTGAATAATTAATTTTCCATCTATAATTATCATATTCTTCAAGCGATATGCACCTACAAAAGAAAAAGTCGTTCTTCAAGGAGATACTTGGAAAATCACTTTCTCAGCCATTAAAGTACGTTTCTTTCCATGATGATATCTTTCTGATTAACAATTATTGTCTCTAGACAACGTTGTTAAGGAATATATTTAGTTTAGTTAATTTCGTGACTAGAAAATTCATGATCCGAATTGAAAAAATAATTTGCCATGATCACTAGTTATATCACAAGATTTAGTAGTTAGAGTTTTGAAAGATATATATATATATAAAAGTAGCTTTGCTTGGATCATAAGTATAATCATTGGCCCCTAAATTATATTGCAAAGTTAGATGTTGATTTGACAGTTAAGTTATTATTTAAAGTTTCAAACAAATTAATATTTAAAGAGAAAATATGACATTGTCTTTGTGGTGTGGGGGAATTAAGGTAGGTTTGTGTTTCCTTATTGCACATATCAAAGACACCATATAAAAAACTTGATAAATTCACAGTACTTATATGTTATTTTTGCAAATTGTATGTGTATGTTCATAAAAAAAAATACTAATCGATGTTTAAAATGATATTAAAAAATCATTAATTCCTCAGTTTGTAATTAATATTAAATATTTTTTAATCCAAAATTTCTTTATATCCTAAATCATATCATAGAGATATTAAGGAAAGTAATTTAAGTTGTAATTTACTCTTTTATTTAAGATGGGGAAAGATACTGCCATACTAGTACATTATTACAAGGATAAATGAGTAATTTGACAAATTTGACAACAGTGTCATAACCTCGGGGTATTCCCCGGCAAGTTGCGCCTCCATTATTACCACTCATGTGGATTCTACGTGGCGCGCGAATTTTCATGCAACCGACAGACAGCAAAGCACACGAGTAACTTGCTTACCCGCACGTGCACTTTCGGTCAAAGTTACATTGCATTTGCGGGATCCCAGTCAACCGTCAAACCTAAATCATTTGCCTCATTATTTTCTCCCCGTTTTACTTTTGACATCCCCATCGAACCCTTTTCCCACTTTCCTCCCACCTTCTTCACCGGCTCCCTCGGTGACCAGACTACGAACTTCTCCCAGCCGTCGATCACTTGATTCCTCACACGTGCAAGTGAATCCCTCAAACAAGAAAGCGGTTTAAACTATAAAGCCAGATTTGTTTTGTTTTATTTATTTTTTAATTGTTATTGTTTGCAGCATTTAGTGAGTCATGCATGTCGTCCAATTTGACCGGGTGAGCTGGTCACCATGTGATTAACGGCTAAGCAAATCATCTGTTTAGAATCGGTATTTCAGTTAATAGATGTTAAAGCTCGAGTTGGAATGCACGTGTTAGGATGTACGGATTAAGTAAATTGACATTTCTACCCTTTACCGGCAATTTTTAAATAAGCATTCACGTGCGGAGTCGAGGGTAAGACTTGGAATTCACTCGATAGAATCTATGGTCTCGATGATTTTATGTGGGAAGCATGTTTGGTTGGCGGACTTTGCAAAAATAATTGGGAATGACAGGGAAAATGGTGGCACATGATAATTTTAATAATTTAAATATAAGATAACGTATGGGATTATTAGCTTAAACTTAAACTAATTAATCATGGTTCCTTAACTTCCAATGATGAAAAGTTGTTTCCATAATATTATTTAACAAAGATGATCACATTTTTAATGCGAACCCACTGGAAGATTAAATTAATTACACCCACAAATCCGTGCAAAAAAATAAAGCCTGCCCTTTTAGAAGAATAATGTGAGCGACTCCTAATGATGATCCATGGCAAACAAAAATATTTGCTTGGTTGTAAACAATCAAGCCTATGCTTTTCTTTTCTTTTTCCCAATGTTTCCCAAGTGAGGATGTTCCCTATGGGATTGGAATAAAATAAGAAGCTCAACTCGGGGAAGAACATGGTCTACTGGCAGTAATATAAATATTTAGAGACAGTGTGAAGCTGGCATCAAGCTTTTTTATTTGTTCAAAGTCACATCTGAATTCAACTTTCAAACACACAACTCAGAAAAGCTTTTTATGTCAAGAGATGGAGTTTAGGGTACCCAAATCTTGTTAACTTTTTTCACCTCTTTTTTTGTACATCATGATTCTTTCGTTCCTTTTTTTATTTGGCCATGGTGAATTGTGGTAGGGATTCTAATCATAAGCCTCAAGCCACTTACTCTTTACAGGGAGGATTCTTTGGTCCTCGTTTTAAGGTGAAAAATTCTAGTACCGAATTAATAAGGTTTGGACTTTGGAGGATTCAAAATGGGTCCCACTTTAATACGTCTCTCATGTCACATGCAAACTCATAGAACTCGAAAGAACTGGGATACATTTTCAAACATGTTGCATCACTTTTTGTTGAACTTAAACATATGTGATGATATGAAGTCTTGGAACTGAAATTGTGGTCATCAACTCAGAAGAAGATCCAATATTACGTTTGGAATACGAAATATTTGAACTGAGGATGTAAAGTTATATTAATTGTCTGCGGACAAATTTGAGAAAGAGCGTGAACCATGACAAGAATCTTAGGATCTCTACCTGTCTTGATGGACATTCAGTTTGATAGAGGTCTACTTCAAAGAAAGCACATGCTCTGCAGAAACGTCCTTGCCTTGACACTTTTACAGAAAGCACAGCTTTTTCCTGGTAATTTAATAAGCAGCACCCTTTTCCTGGGATTCCTTTTCCTCCATTTGATTACCACGTTCACTAGTGTGCATTTACTACCCTAAAATGGCTTTTGACACAAACCAAGAACATTTTCATATGTTCTTTTCAATGCTGCCCTTTTGCTGATATAAAGAGGTGAAAATTCTTCTGAAATGCACACGACAAATTACTATAATGAATCACTTGTAGCTTTCTTCTGCCTGGAGGGGACATTGGAGTGAAGCCAATTTATTTTGAGAGAAAAAAAAATGTCAGAGAGAAATTAACATGTGCACGTGCATGGAAAGACATTAACCTTACGAAGGACCTTGAATTTATGTACTAGTTTGAAATCAAAACCCAGCAGTGCACATGCACGTGCTGCAGGCAGGAGCGTGCCTTTATTTTACTTTTTTACTAGCCATGCCTACCGAACAGCTGCAAATTTTAGCCCAAAAAGGACATTCAAACTATGCCAAAATCTATCCTGGATGCTTCATGTGTTGGAGATTTGAGGGCTGAAAACCCATCCTAAAGGTTTCTCCTAGGGTCTTCAATGTCTTAGGGTTCTTTTTTTCTCCATCTAGTACATTTGAGAACAGTAGGAATCAACTTTTTCAAGATAAAAATCTATTCCTAACTTGTGCAGTTCACTTATATGGAATCAAACCATCAAACCTAACTTGTGGGTATCACGACGTGTAGATTAAAATCTGCTTTAGAACTAGAACTAACACCTATCAGCTTGTAAACTGCTTTTCTTCTAGCTTACCTGGTCACAGCATAAAATGTACAGTGTTTAATAGGTCTGCAGGTGCACAAAGTGTTCTTGGTTTACGAGATTTTCTTTTCTCAAAATTAAGCTGAGTGATTTGCCAACTTCTATGACAATTACCAAACAAATTATCTGGGCTGGCATTTGGTTTGACTCGACAACCTTTTGAGTTAAGCCCAAACGAGAAACCCTAAACCCAAACCAGAAAATTTACTTTTGGAAGCCATTGACTTCCCTGCCAGAAACCTCATACGAATCCGGACAAAAAGGGTAAGAAACAGAGAGCAGCCAAAGAGAGCATTATTTTACCCAATACCTACGGTGAGTTTCAAGTGGTCCTGCAGCTACCATTTCCATTATGAAAGACTTTTTGACGACAATCTTGTTTGTTTCCACTTCTCATCATGTTTCTCTTAGAAATTAACCAGACTACTCATTCAGAACTTACAGTAGTTTTGACCTTTTGTGTTTGTTTGCTTGAGTGTTTATTAAAGAAAGAATATTAAATGCTGAAAGTGAAATTTACCAACCATGTTTCCTCATAGCACCCTCTTTTCTTTCTTTTATTATTATGCAGTCACTGATCATCAGGTTTGACAATGTAGAGGGAATATAACACAAATTATAGAAGAAAATCATTTCAGAAACACAAAAAAAAAAAAGTAAAAAATACTAGTAGAATATATTTACCCATGCAGTGTCTTCCTAAGTTTACATAAATAGGAATATTTTTACCCTAAGCCAATAGTATTACTTGAATTTAATCTATAAGCATCGATCATTACTTCTTTTCTTTGTTAATTCTTTTTACCTTTATCTTGAATAGAATTAAAAGTAATATTTGTAAGTCTTTTAAACTTTTGCTTTATTTCGTTAATTCATGCAATGCAAGTCTTTCGACATTTCCTTGAGGCCAATGATTAATAAAAAAAGCATGATAAAGTAAGCAAAAGGATGAGATAAATTAACGACCTGAATCTCAACTTGGGAATCATATCTGATCTTGTGTTCTCGACCTCGGCTTGTCCCACAGGCCCAAAAAGCAAAGAAGAGGGCTAACACAGCGCCGAAAAGAATTGAGCTTGAATATAGCCCAAATACATAATGAAATTAGTAATCAATTAAACCAATATAAGTGGCTGCACCGAAACATTTGATTAATTGGTTAGAGTATGATATTTTTATTTAAAGAAGAAGATTTAATTTTTTTTAATTAAAAAAAATCAATCTAAATTGCTAACCAGTTTGAAAAAAAAAAACATAAGAAACGTGTTAAAAGAAATATTATTGCTTTTTTTAATAAAAGAATACAAATTAATCAGAAAATAGAAGTGGTTTCGGTGAATAGAGAGAAGAAATTGTAAAAGAATGGCGGAAGTTGGATATGGCATGTATTGGTCGGAGAGCTATTGATCTTTTTACCGTATAGGCATGGTTATGTGTATTTTGGATAAGCCAACAGGCCTTTTCCGTCTTTTATGTATCAAATGAATTGTATATTATCCATCATCTCCAATAATACTTGTTCTAACATTGACCAAGTTGTTGCTTTAACTGGTTTGGATGTAGGGAAAGCTATCCGATGTTTTTGAGTCCGACCTGTCAGATTGCTTGGTTGAGACTTAACAGTTTTACCAGTAACTTTGTCTTCAAATTACGATGTATTAAAATACTGTCCTTTTACTACACGAAAAAGATAAAAATACTACCCTTTTACTGTCATTAATATAATCTCTTCTTTTTATATTTTTTTTAATTGAATGGAGGCTCTTACATTGGACTATATTGATTAATTAACGCTGCCCTTGTCACCTAAAACATAGACTCATACGATGTACTACCATTATGAAATTATTTATTGATTTATTCTCCAAAAATAATTTAATTTTTTTTAAGCAAAAACAACTGCCAACCATGGAAATTAATCAAGATTTTGAGGGGAAAAAATTAGTAAAAGGCTAATGTGAAGCATGCTGCATATAGTATATATATAGTTTGTATCTGTACAATAATTAAAGATAAGGAAGAATGTTAAGCACATTTTCACATAATAATCTTTTTAAGATGCAATTATTTACTTTTACATAATAATTTCTCTAATTGACATGCATTAGCAAATAAAAATATAAAATCAATTGTCAATTTACTATCATTTTTATTTGAATCTAGATGAGGAAGAATGTTAAGCCAAATACATCTACTCAGTGCTTAATAATGGAAGATGAAGTAATTAAATATATATTATTTTTATGAACTTGTTGTGTGCAAGAAAAAAAAGTTAAGTAGCGTTTGACATCATGAAAGTGAGAGTACATTCTCTATTATGTGTTTAATTAAATTATATTACTGTGTTTGTTTACAACAAACCACTACAATATAAGATTGCAATACAATTACATTATAATCAATGGATGTGAAGTAATTGCATTCCAAAATCAATGCATTAAGATTGCATTGTACTTTGCAATGTTATTAAAGATATTTTTACTTTTTGACTTTGTTATTCTGTTAAAAATATTTTATAATATTATAATTTATTTTTTTATATAAATTTTGAGGATTTTTTTTATTATTCTTAATAGTCATGGTGATTGTTAATAAAATTTATATTGTTGCATTTTAATAAATAAGGATAATTTTGAAAATCGACATTACATTTTCAATAAAGTACTTATAAACTAAAATTATAATTTAATCTTTTTTATATTTTAATTATTAATTTACTTATATATCAAATATTATAATATTATCTTTTTTATAATTACATTACATTATAACTACCAAAGACCACTTTAAGATAAGAAAAGGTATTCGAGTACCACACACACAAATATAAGCAATGAGGAAAATGTGATCAGAAAATATTCATGACAACCTGTGAAGACAAAACATGCCATTCAAATTGTAAATAAAATTACGAATCTACCTCACAAGTGTTGTTTTCTAATTGGCTAAAAAAAATAGGGAAGCAATATAAATAGGCTCCCATCAGAATTAAAACAAGTAGAAAAGAAAAGACCGAAATTTAGAAATGGAAAGTAAAGATGAATACAATATACTATAAGAAATAGGAAATGGACAGTGGTGATACAATAAATTAGAGAAAATGGAGCGGATAGATGATAAATATATTAATGAAATTCTGAAAATAAAGTTAAACGATTTCGAATATGAAATGGAAAAAAGTTAGAAAACTCAACAATTACTTGTAAGATTTTGAAAGAGTAACAAGATTCTTTTAAATTGTTGAATTGTGAATATATTGATAGCACTCTAGATCTATATAGTTTATGAATGAGATGATCAATTAGATAGATTCATAGGGAATGATTATCCAGCTTGAACATTGTTGCTTGTAATCAGTGGAGAGAACACTTACACCATCCTTGAGCAGGTCTTCTCTCTTTTTGATGAATGAAAATTATGTATTGCTTTTTAAAAGAATTTTAAAAAAATATTTTCAGCTTTATAACGAAATCAAGCTCAAAGGTTTCATTAAAAACATTAACATGATATATTCTATTTTTTCTCTTTGAATATGATTCTCTTTTCCAAGTTACAAGTGTGATTATGATAATAAGAAATTATTATACAAACTTTCATTTATTTATTTATTTTTGAGACTTTTTTGTCATTTAACAAGATGTTGATTATTTTAAAATTAGTGATTAATTATATGCAATTATATGATTTTTCTTTGTTTTTTAAATTTAATTTATCTCTCTATTTTTGAACTTCTTTTATAAGATTTTTTTATTGTTTGATTTTTTTTCAATATTATTAAATTTTGTTAATCAGTAATTAGTTTTGCAAATTGTTTTGCTATTTTTTAATGTTTTCTTAGTCATTAACTACTTTTCTTATTATTAGAAAAAGCAATCAATTATATACGAGATTAATGATTTCGTATCAAAATTTCAGTTAGTTTGTTAAATTTGTGCAACTTTATTTTCAATAATATTGTTTAGATTTTTTTAGGAGAATATTATTAGATCTTATTCATTGACAATTAGTTATGCAAATTTGTTTATATTTTTTTCATTATTTTAGCTTAATTTTGAAACATCTTTTGTTAATAAATGAGATTTTGTGCACATTCGATATATGATATTATGATTTTTTTTATTGATAAATGTGATTTCAATCAATCACAATGCTTTATGCTTAACTTATTATTTTACTTATTTATGAGAATCTTTTTTATCTGTTTTCAAAATCTTTTTAATTTATAATTTTTTCATCCATGAATATAGCAGTAAATAAACACTCTTCAAAAGGAGTCGATGGCAGGATAATTGGTGGAGACAAAGATGGAGGGAGGGGTTAGTAGGGGCTCGATCTTTTTTATTTCGTCCTTACAAATATTGAGCATCACTAGTGTCGGGTGGAGAGTCATAGCCAAAGACCACATCTGAGTTGGAAGAGTCGAAACTCGGAAGTGGAGACAGCACCCTTCGAGCTAGGGGATGAGCCAGGCAAGAAGACAACGACAGCTCGCATTCGCTTCATCACTTCCAACATGAGTGTAAGAGTAAAATTTACGTTTTTTATACTTTTATGGATTTCATATATCAATCCCCTTAAACAAAAGTTTACTTTGGAAAAAGTGGAAATTTTAAATTTAGCCTTAATCGTGGAGATAGCTTAGAGAAGTCAAGACATTTTTTCTGTCAAGTCTGTAAATTGATGGTTTGAAGTACCATTACAAATGCCTTCGAGATGTGCATAAAGGGGCACACCCTGCAAAAAGTGTGAGCAACTTCATTATATAGGAATCCATGTAGAAGTTTCGGATAAAGAAGATGAAATCCATTTAGAAGTTTCGGAGACATAAAGGTTTCACTTTTAGTTAGTGCTTTTATTTTAGACTACTGCAAGCTGTGACTTTCTTGAACGTCTACGAGCAGGCCTTCCACCTAAGTTGGAATCCCATTTACAAACCGTAAGCCATGTCAAGGTCATCTTGTATAGTGATTTTTTCTTAATTACTGAATCTCCATCTTCATGTTGAGCTTAAAAAAAACAAATTATTATGAAAATTTGTTATATCTTTTTTCGTTATTTTAACTTAATTTTAAAATATCTTTTATTAACAAATGAGATTCTGTACATATTCGACACATTGATCGTGCATGATAATGTGAATTTTTTTATTGATAAATGTGATTTCAATCAATCATGATAGCGTATGCTTGACTTGTTATTTTACTTATTTACCAGAATTTCTTTGACCTGTTTGGAAAATCTTTTTAGTCTATATTCTTCAAATTTTCTTTGCTAATTGTAGGTTATTTTATTAGCCATGCAAATTAAAGAGGTTGAGCAAACAAAACAAGGATTTAAACATACTTACTATTATGCCACTACTCTTATATAAAAATGTTAGATTGATTCACCAAATCCAAAATACTTTGATGAAACATAAAAGTTGCATGGTAACCTCAAAACACATTTGTTCTTGAAGAATTTAAGGAGATTGGAAGAGCTTGCTTATCGTCATACGTAAATGAAAGCACTACTAATTTCCACTGGCGAGGCAGGAACAGAAAATATATTAGTAAGTATTCGAGTGATCTGCCAAACAAATTATCTGGGCTGCCATTTGGTTTGACTTCACAATTTTTTGAGTTAAGCCCAAAGAGAAACCCAAACCAGAAAATTTACTTTTGGAAGCCATTGACTTCCCTTTCCAACCTCATTTAATAAGCCCAAGGACAAATCCAGAAAAAAGGAAGGAAACAGAGAGCTCAAAGCAGCAAAAGAGAGTATTGTTTTGCCTAATTACGTGAGTTTCAAGTGCTCTTGTAGCTGCCATTTCCACTATCAAAGGCTTTTTGACGACAATCTTCTTTATTTCCACTTCTCATCATGTTTCTCTTAGAAATTAACCAGACTACTCATTCAGAACTTACAGTAGTTTTGACTTTTAGTATTTGTTTGCATGAGGGTTTATTAAAGAAAGAATATTTAATGCTGAAAGTGAAATTTACCAACCATATTTCGTCATAACACCCTTTAATTATTTTATCAGTTTTGACAATGTTGAGAGAAAAACACAAATTACAGAAGAAATTCATATGCTTTTGACGAATAAGAATAAAGTGTACAGCAGGAAACTAGCATCATTTCTTCTATTAACATAACAAGCTAAAGCTTAAGGATGAGCTCATCTAGTTAATTAATTAAACTAAAGTCAAACTTGTACCTCTTTTTGATTGTTTTACCTCTATTTATAGCAATACAAGTAACTTGATTATTCACCTTAATTATGAATTAATTATGTAACTTTGTTTAAGGTTTGCATCAAAATTTAATATTATAATAATACAAATATAACCATTGATTATTATTGTAATCATTATGTAATAAAGTCATCGTTTATTATAAACTTATTTTGGACTGAGCTCAAACATTGAAAGAAGAGCCCAAGTTTGGCGTTTCCCGTTTCTGAAACGAGCCCAGCTCAACTTTTACTAGACAGTTCTGACCTCTTGTTATGACCTTCTAACTCGTATTTGTCACCCAAGGACCATTGGTTTTTGCTCTGGATGTGCATGGGAGGAAGTAACACTGCCTGAACTGAACCACCGCGGAGGAGCAGCAGCTTCCTGCTCCATCTTGCTCTTCCCCTCTCACCACCACTTTCTCTGACTCAGATAGCCTGTAACCGAACAAGGCTTCATATTGACTTGATGAAAAATTCACAAACATTGCAAAACTCGTTAGATTATCTCACTATGCCATGGGTTTCTTGTTGCTAATATAAGGAGTACGAGAACATTGCCAAGTAGTTGTAGCACACTCTTCACGGGCGCCTGTTGTTTTAGAAAGGAGAAAAAAACCAAAAGAAATCAAGATTTAAGGTGCAAAATCATCTTTTATCGTACTATCAAAACCAAGAATTCAACTTCACACGTAGCAATTTTGGATCTAAAATGAGGGAGGTAAACAAAAAGGTCGGGCCTATCGTGTGCTGCGTCCTGGCCCAAACTATTGGCCGATTGACCACTCGTAAGCTATCACCGTGATTAATTAATGCATTAGAAAGGAAACAATTGCGAAGACTTAGGAACTGAAACTAAGAAAGATACAGTTAACTAAACTGGAGAGCATGAGGGACCCCTCTTCAGCATGAACACAATGCCCAGAAAGAAAGAACTAATTAATGATGGGTAGGAAAAGATTGAAAAGAAATTATGGCCAAGAGTTTATGTCAATCTTATCATGGATGGCCAACCATAACCATCGTGGCCTAAATCTTCTGTTTCCAAGAGGAGAAGCAAAAGTTGTATTAGATCAATCAATTAAGCTTAAATTTTTCTTTTACATTTGTGATTCATATATACCCTTCATACCTCGATTTCTTTAGCCAACGGCATTTTTACCTTCTTGTTTAAGAAAAAAAATTTTCTTAACTAAATATCTGAACTTTAGAAAATCTGGGTTTCCTTGTCTTAATTTCTAAAACAATAAAAGCTAGGCTTCCCATCAGGATAATACCTGAAAAAGATTGCACTCATCAACTAAATAAAGTAATGCTGCCTACTTCCTAGAACCGGATGCCATTGAATCAGGTGGCCTAATCTTGGAAAATAAAACATTACACCATACAAGTGAATCCTAACTTTGATTATAAACCCTTTTGGTTTTCATCTGTGTTTGCAAATGCAGATTAATGTGCGGATGGGAAAGAAGTGGAGATCACAAACTAGGGTATAATCTTCTAAATAAATTGTTGTATCACTGCAAATGTATTTAGTGATTCATACAAAAACAGTGAGATGCCTTTACTGAACTTGAATCAATCAGATACACTTCTCATGGCTAAACCCCATTCCCAACCTTATAAGAGAAAACTCAATCTTTTCAATAATCAGTAATGACTAGGCCTGTAATTTATTAACTAGAAAATGCAAAATAAAGATTTCTAGCCAGTAAGGAAATCCCAATCAAATAAAGTAAAAGAAAATGAGCAAACGCAGATGACAGATTTATTCTGCTTCGGCTATAAAAGGTTCACCAGATCAATTCAGAGTCAAATCATTCAAAAAGAACATGACACAGAAAAGTATTAGAAGGTCTTACAAGGGCTGGCTGGTAATGGATTTGGAAACTCTCATTTCCACTCATATTTAGCACCGATTACTTAATACTTCACCAGGCAGTTACGCATGCAAAAATATTGGAAAAGTGTATTTTCAAGAAATGAGCCCGCTTCAAGTAAAATTGGCACATTTAACAGTAGTTCATGAGAAAATCGGCATAACTTTTGTTTATCTTTTGGGAGAGAGGGGGTGTTGAGATTAATCCTGTTACCCCCATTTTATTATTTACAAAAGGAAGGTAAAAAACACAGACCCTGCTCGATACCAATAAGCAGAAAGAAAACTGGTATGAAACCAGAGTTAAAAAATTAACAAAAATAGTACTCGGGAAAAATGGACAAAAATAAAAAGGCATCAATATAAAAAGCTTCCTCCACTCTTAGTTTGAAACAAGTTCCCTGAGAAACTAACTAGCCGCCATCAAAAATTATGAAAGCCCACATACTCTAACTTTCAAGAATTAAGACAGACAATTGAAATGATATTAAACTCCTGTGGCTACTGAAACGCAAGTTTCCATTATTATTACCAGGAATATTATTGAAAGGGATTGTTGGCATCTAAGGTAAGACAATAATTATTAATGAGAACAAGCACCTATAGATTAAGATATGCTAGCAAGTGAATCTTGGTATTGATTGAACCAACAAGCATTACACTTATTTAACCTTCAAAGAATGATACCGTTTTTGACAAGCACCTAAAAGATCCTAGATATGAAGCATGGGCTGACAAAGTCTTCAAACTCAGGCTATGCAAATTTTTAAGTGAGATAATGAGTTTATTCTTGTGAAATGCCATGAAATTTTGTAAAATCAAAATGCATAGGCAGCAGAAAGATTTCCCCATGATAAAATCTCCAATTGCAAATGACAATCTAGTAAATAAAAGCTAAAAACATATCATAAGGGGTGCCGAAAACAGGAATAAAAAAATGCAACCAACTAATAAATTTTAAACCTTATCAGGTGCTCCACTTGAAGCTCAAAGGAAGAATGCAGTGCCTTCAATAATAAATCAAGTATCTGATTAGGGATTGCAAATTAACTATACGGCTTGAAACTCTGCCCCCCACCGATGTAGGGAAGCCTGTCAAACATTATAAGCAATCAACAGATTAGAGAACTTACAAGACCGAGAATTCGGCATACTGAAATAAAATGCCTTGAAAGAAATTTGCTCTATTTCATCCATATTTCTGTTCATATCTGATGTCTTAAAGGACTAGCATAAAAAAAAAAAAAAAAAAAAAAAAAAAAAAAAAAAAAAAAAAAAAAAACCACTAAAACTCTATCCCTACTTTACCCCTTTGCGCAACACAAAAGAAATTAAATATCTTTCTTCATACTTTTCCTTTTTCTTTACAAACATCATATTTCATTATACCTCAAAAAAATGAGGTCTCAACGTGCCATACCCTACAAAGCTCCCAGATATTCCAAATTCACTAACACCATAACCATCCCCTGCAAACACCATCATCAAACTATTTCAGCTCCGGACATGAAAAGATAACCGAAAAAATCCCAAAATAAGTAAAAACAACATTAAAACACATAAAAGTTAAGAAATTTGGTGACAACCTTTGTATCTGGTTATCTGTTAAGCATCTAAACGCAGATCTATTTCTGTACAAAAAAAAAAAACAAAAACAAGACAAGTTAAAAACAAACTCAGTTATCAGCTAATGATCCTTGGAACAAACAAGTTCACATGATCATTTAGATTAAGCGACAGACCTTAACAGGAGCGTCGGCAACACGATAAGCATCAGCCGTTGTACCAACCAACCATAACCCAGGAAAAACAGCCTAAAAAACGAAAAATAAAAAGAATAAATGTTTATCACAAAATCAAGAACAAGAGACAGGAAAAAAACAAAAACACAGAAAGATTTGCTCTTACATCAAGTTGTTTCTGAATATTCTTGGGCCTTTTCTTGGGCCTTCTAGCGGGCCTCGAACCTGTCATCACAAAGATATCTTCTTCAATCTCTTCCCTTGATAAAGCTATCCAAAACTTCCTCTTTTCTTTCTTTTCTACAATCCCTCCATTTTCAGCCAAACCCCTTAATCTCATCGACTTCGGCGCTGCCGTTTCACTCACCTTCTCCATCGCCGTTGTCACCACCGCCGTCGTTTCAACCACGACCTTCCTTGGCCTCAAATTCCACGGTCTCTGCACCGTCTCCTCATCCTCTTCTTCTTCAGCTTCATTTTTGTGCGGCTTTAACGGCTGCTCTTCTTGTTGTTGTTCTTCGTCTTCACCGTGGCTTTGTTTGATGGGTTTTGGTGGGGGAAGGAAAGATAAGCGTTGAATGCGGGTGGAGCGTGACCCGACACGCGTCGGACGGAGACGGTCGTGGTCCGAGTCGGATTCAGGAGAACGTCGGTGGTCGGCACTGGAGGTTGAAGAACCACCACCTCCGTGGGTCCCCCATTTAAGAAACGGAAAGTTGAAATTGTGTAAAGGCTGAGACTTTACTGGTGCAGTTGCCATCAAAATAATAAAACGAAAACCAACAAAAAGAACAACTATACATAAACGACGACGCTTCTTTGAACCTAAAAAACACAGAGAGAGAGAGCGCGGTGGAGGAAGTGGCGGAGCAAAGGAAGAGCAGCCAAGGAGGAAGAAATATTAATGTGTTTGTTGAAGAACCGAAATTTTGCGTAGGTCACTTATACAAAAGCGGGAGCACCCGGGTTTTTTTCCGTTATGGCATTTTTGACCTTGATCTTTTATTTATTTACATTTTTGTACTCGAAGGGAGATGCTACGCTGGTGTTGTACTTTTTGACGGTTTTGTGACGTATGATTTGCATATGTGGGTGTACTTTAATTTTAAGCGTCCGATTTACTTTACACCGTTTACATGTGGGACCCATCGACTGTAAAATCAGAGCGGTTGATTTAATAGAAAATTAAAATATATATGTTGAACAAAAAATAATTGAAATTTAAACAATTTTTAAAAGAAGCAAGATACAAACTTTATATTAATAGCAAATGTGATCGTGCTATTAATTTTCACTTACTCTTTCTTGAATTGTTGCATGCAAATATTTATAAATGATGTTGATATAATCCTAATAAGAGGTAGTCAATAATTAATAAACAAATTGTCAAGCAGTTATGATAAATGGTTAATGGTTTATGATTATTTATGGATAAGAAAATTTTTTTTTTTAAAGGATGAGAATCATGATAAGGCACTTAGAAACTAAATATATCTTATCAGATACATAGACGAATTATTCCCTTATTATTAATGATCATTTTTTTCAATTTTGATTCTCAAACTTTATTGTTTAGCCTTTCGAAAAAAACTTTATTGTATAATATATTTGGTAATTAGAAAATGTTGTCAAATATTTATCTCTAATACATGAGTAATAGGCCGAGAATAATAAACCATTTTCTAGATTTATTAATTACAAAAACAATTCTTATTGTTGTGAGGGATTTAGATTTGGACCCATCTATGGTTATATAAATTCCAACACTAAGATAACTTGCATATTTATATGTAATAAGCTTAAGGGAAAATAGAAAAAAAAAATACAAGCACGAATAATTTAATTTCATAAGAAAAAACTACAAAAACAAGTATATCAAGGTGTAAATCTTGCATAGATTTGGTCAATATACATTTCTACATAAAAGTGAAATTTTTGTACTTTCCACATTTATCTTTTTGAAAAAATTAATTCACGTTCTAAATATTCACTGCTTATTAAGTATTTAAAGGAAAAAAAATTCAGTTTCCCTTAGCTAATCATTTAAATATATGTATAACCTTTTATTTTGAATGAAAATATGGTTTTATATATTGCTAACCTGAAATTTACACTAGGAAAATATGTTTTGTACTTCTAAGATTAAATTATTCTTTTTTTCCATTTAAACTTGGAAAGGTAGAGAATACAGATCAGCAGGGAGAACAGCAAAGCTTCCACAATGAACAATTGATAAACGTTTCTTAAGTATTTCTTCATTTCCAAACTATCCTTTGTCCTCCTGCTAGGTTTGCTAATCGGGTTTTTTCTTCACGTGGATTTTATATTTTGTAGGTATAATATTTTTAAAAATTCATTTTTTTAAAAATAAAAAATTATATTCATATCATATTATTGTATCGTATATAAAATTATCAAATATAATATCACGGTATTAGCCCTTGATTGGTAGGTTTTCAATTGGGAAAAGACTAATCCCAAGGTTCATACTTTGGAAGTTGTCAAATATGAATAGAAAATTGAGTAGAAGAGAATTAAGTGCGCAAGGGCCAAAACGTGAAAATTGAATACATATACAAGAAAAGAAAATTCCAAAAGTCAAAGGAATACTACTCTTTGAATCGGATGGTATCTAGCTAGAAGCTTTGTTTGTTTCAAGTTAAAATATGATTCGAAAACAAAAAGTGTCTGCTACGACCTCTGCTCTGATAACCGAAAGGAAATTTCACGTGAGAAAATGATAACTTCTTTGATGGGTTAAGTTTGGAATCTCCCTAATGCCTTCGTGGAAAATAAACTACTTATTTTCCATCGTAAACATAGAAAATACTAACTTTTTTATTTTATTATTTATCACTTTCATCCTTCAAAGCTCTTTATTGCCACTTTATTTCTTAAATTATTATCTTATTTAAAAAATAAATTTAAGTGTTGATGAACTTGAATCAAATTAAACATATATAAAATATAAATAATTTGTATATATAGTTAGCATAAAAGGAAGCTCTTTTGGATTAAATAAACTTTTATTTAATTGATATAACTTTTAACACAAATTTGCCATCAAATATATCAAATATGGCAGTGGATATATATTTTTTTTGAAGTAAACAGTGGATAATTTAATAGTAAGAATTCAAAAATAAATTAGTCAAAGTTAAGCCCCACTTGCTTTTTTTTTTCTTTTTTATCTATTCGTTTTTCTTAGGTTGGTGCATTGAGGATAGTTTTTTAGTTAACCCAACTTATTTTTTGAGTTAAATATAAAAAAAAAAAATTTTGACAACTGATAAAACACAAAATAGGCATAATGGTTGAAAAAAACTTCAAATTATTTAAAAAAATTCAAATAAGTCGTGAATACGTTTAATTAAATTTATATATATATATTTTTTAATCAAATATGTCAAATTAATTATTATTAATCAAAATATCGTTTATCTTTTTATGTTAACATGGTGTTGGTATACAATATTAAAAATACCGTATCATTATGTCATAGTTACTATCCATTATCGTATGTCAATATGTCATATTAATATTATGAAATATAAAATGATAAGTAATAATAACTGTTCTATTTGATTCAAAAAAATATAAAAACATAATTTAATACAATAAAATAATAAAATTTTATTTAAATTTTGTAATAATTCAACATAAGAGTTTAAATGAATTTGAGTTTAGGTTAATATAATAAATATGATTAGTACACAATTGAGACTTATTTATTGATTTATATAAATACTAATATTTTTATGATGATTAATATTTAATAATATTGAATTTTATTATATTTGGTAAATATTGTTATATTTATACTTTTTATTGTAAATTTGAATAATAAAATCATATTTTACTTGTACATGTTTTAATTTAATTGTTCTAATGATATTAATCATATCAATTGCATGTTAATTATATTAATTAATACAAATTATAAATCATATAAATTTTAATTGTATTAATTATATCGCATCGTATAAAATTTAACACTACACATTTTATAAATGTGTTAATCTTATCGTGTTATATTACACATTTATTAAACGTATTAGTCTATCCTATGTTTACATGACATGGAAATACAAACTGTTAAGTCTACATAGTACAATGATTTTTGATATTTTATTTACTTTTATTTGTGTAATTGTTACTATTATTATTGAAAAAAAAAGAGTAAGGTTTCTAATTGTAGGAGAAAATAAAGGAACAAGATTTGATAAATGGGAATGTGGTATGACTGATTGGCAAATTATCAACTGTATGTAATAAATTGTATTTGAGGTGTAAAGATAATTACAAATTAGATACATATTTAATATAATATAATAAATCATAGTTATTATGTTACAAAAACATGAAAATATTACTTGAGATTTAAAAATCGAAAACATGGTGATTACCATATTTTAATATAATATTATAAAAATTATTTACGAATTTTTTAACAATTGAGATCTCTCTTTATATATAAAGAATTTCGATTCCATATATGAAGGCTCACAAAATTTTATTCAAGAGAGATTTCACTCCTCAACAACAAACTATATTTAACTTGAATTAAAAAAGTTTTCATTATAATTTTCCATGTTGAATTAAAGATAAAAAAATTTATTGATTTAAAAAAAAAATTATCACGAGTCAAAATTTAAGTCTAATTTCGTACAGCCTTAAGCTTTAAAAATGCACTATATTTTACTAATGTAAAATTTATAATATTTTATTTCATTCAAAATTAATAATATTTTATCTCATTTAATTGTATCTGTTGTACTGACTATTTACCTTTAAAAAAGAGAAACTCTTATTGTGACAAAAATATTATTAGTAAAAAAAAAAAAAAACCACACCTTCCGATGGGGTCTGTTGACCCTGTCTGGTGTCTCGCGTTTCAAGCCCCTCCAAACCGTTCGACTAGTCAATTTTTGTCAACTAACGACAGGTAATGCCTTCTTTTCTTCTTTCATTTTGATTGTAAAACCTTTTTTTTTTTTTTTTCTAAATAATGTATAAATTTGTTGGGTACAATAATGATCTTATATTTTTTAATAAAAAATAAAAAAGTTAAGACCAGATCATTTTTTTCATTGTGGGCTGATTCAATCATTGATATAAACCGAATAAATACTGGGCTTGGGCCACCTGACCGACCCGACACAAACCCATTTTTCATCGTCCCATGATTGCGCAAACACCAAATTGGCATTCGCATCTCCAAATTCAAAAAAAATTTCTGTCCCTCAAAAATTCTTTTTTTTTTAATTGAATTTTCCGCTCAATTAGCCCTAAGCCCTTGAAGACACTCTTAAGTCTCAAGCTTCACTCGCTTTACATCATTTCCTCTTCATTTTCCGAAACAAATCCTTACCAAAACTGACAAACGAAATGGAGAAAACCGAAATCAACGGTCCGATTTTCCCTTCAAGCTCCACAAGTAACGTTCGCGCGGTTAGATCGCCAGCTCCTCCTCTTCAACTTAACTTCAGTAGCCGAGCTGTTCAGGTACATATCCCTGCAGGCTGCAAAAACCCTAACTCTTTGTGTTTCTTTAGGGTTTTAGTTTTTTTTAAATTATTTTATATCTTTTTTGCCGCTTTTAATGGTACTGTAATCAGGTACTACGTTCACATTTGCTTGCATATAATTGATTGTATTAGAAACTGTTTTTTGCAAATAGTAGGGTTTAAGTTCAATTAATTTGTTTTTTTATTTAAATTTAGTTGAGGTGAATTTATAGCGTATGTAATGATAGAATGTACTATTATATAGCTTGGGTAATGTTTACCGGAGATTTATATTGTGAGAAATTATATTTCGTTCTAATTTAAATTTCAGGAAGCTTTGGAACGCTTGGCTTCCATCGACCTTACTGAGTTATTCAATGAAGCCAAAGTTGAGTACTGCCGAGCAACTAGAGATTTAAGAAGCTGTGGACGTTATGTACAGTATGTGTTGAACTCGTGTGGACATGCCTCATTATGTGTGGAGTGTAGTCAACGGTGTGATCTTTGTCCAATTTGTAGAATCCCATTGATAAAAAATGGTAATACTAGAATTCGCCTTCGCCTTTATGATGACTGCATAGATGCTGGCCTCATTTCGAGAAGAGGTGATGAGAGGTTTCAAGATAAAGAAGATAGGGATAATCAGCTGACTGCTGATGTTCAACGTCTTTATTCTTTTCTTGATGGAGCCTTGGAGAATAACTTGGTTTCTTTGGTTTGTCATTGTATCCTTTTGCTGTTTTTTTATGTCAAGTTTTAGTATATTGATTTGTTTATATTTTTATAACATGTCCCAAATACTGCTGTCTTGGGCATATGTTAGAAATTCATGTTTCCTTTAACAGAAAAAAAAAAAAACAGATGTCACAGATATATGTATGGATGAAACTGCTGTTTCCAGTGATGCTGTCACTGCTTTGTTGCTGGATGAGAAGGTTGTGAAGGATTGGGTGAAGCGGACATTTAAAAACATTGCAATAGAACTTCAAGGGATATGTATCCTTATAAATTTTTTGAAATTCTTTGAGAACTATACTATTTTGGTAATTTGCCCATGCCATATATGTTGGGTGTTCCCTAACTGTTTTTATCAGATTATCTTGAGGTAGAAGAGATGAAAAGTAGGTTAGGTTCCCTTCTAAAGTTTTCAGTACATCTAGCCGGCTTATCCTGTGTACTTGAAGTTTTGGAGTCATCTTTCAAGGGCCGTCTTTTGGCACAGCTCCATGACTTGCACCACCTTCAAGAGAGTATATTGAAGACAAAGCAGGTTTGGTTCAAATAAGCAAACTTTGTACCGTATTTTACCATCTCTCAGTTGCAATATGTTTGTAGCAAAGTCTCAGAACCTGCAATCTTGAAAACCAACTAATAAAAGAATGGAGTGTAGAATTTGTGAGAAACTAATCAATGTCATTTGATCATTGTACTTATCTGAACTTCTGGTGGTAATGCTGCTCTCTGTATTTTTTGTCTTTGAATACTATACATTATTGTGTCATTAACATCATTAAAATTCTCATTTTAGCATTTCACTGGAAAATTGAAGAAAGAGTGTCTGAGTAAACCTTACAGCTTATATAGGTATTTCCAGTCATGCAATTATCAATATTTTCTGACAGTATTTTTTCTAAATTTTCAGCATCTTGAGATAGCAATATGGTGTATAAGGCATCAATTCTTGGAACATGTGAGGTCTCGTCATACTAACTTCACATCCTGGCGTAATCTTGTCCGTGAAAGGAAATCAGCTGCAATTAAGCGTGCATGGCCTGATGTGGTAGATCACTCAGCTGACCCCACCGGACTGGCTGGTTCTCTTTTCATTGAAGATGCACTAGCAAATCTTGAAATAGAGCAGGCATATGACCAGGAGATAGGAGAAGAGTCAGATTTTCCATTTTTGCAGAAGAACGGAGCCTTGCCCTTTTTTAGGTCTAAAATAGAGGGAATGACAGGATGTTATCCTTTCGAAAACCTCCGAGCTGCTGTGGACATACTCTTTCTACGCGGTAGTTCTGATTTGGTGGTTGCAAAGCAAGCAATTGTATCCTTGTCTCTTTGATGTGATCTTCATTTAGGGTTCTTGTGTCGATTGGGTATATTTTAGTTAGGCGAATTTCTATAATTTTCTTAACTGAGATGCAGTTACTATATTACCTGTTTGATCGGCATTGGAGTATGCCTGAAGAAGAATGGAGACATATTGTGGATGACTTTGCAGCCTCCTTTGGTATAAGCAGGCATTCATTGCTTGAATCATTCACTTTCTGTCTTCTGGATGATCACTCAGATGAGGCTTTGCTGGTAATTTCTGTAATTATTCTTGCAAAAGCTTGTTGAGTCTAAATGCCTATTTTTGCTTGTTGCCATGGCACTGTACACATTTCAGATTAATCATATAAACTTGTGCCTATTTCATTTGCTCCTTTAACTTCCTGTGACCTCCTAATTAAATCGATTGGTCCGATTATTACTATTGCCATTAAATTATACTATGGTGTGTAGATTGGTAGGTGACTTTCCAGGTTGCATACGGAAGTGACTTTTGCAGTATATCTAAATGCTTTCTATTCTAACATGAATGCTCAAGCGTTGACATAAGCTGTACCTGTACTGACAAGATGTGAATATAGCATACCTTTGTTACTATATAGTGGATTTTACTTTTGCTGGTTAAATCTCAAACTAATTGGTATCATGTTTTATGTTCGACCACTAATTTTGTCCATAGTAGGTTCTTTTGTTTTCACCCAGAATAAATGGTCATTTCCTTTTTTAATTGTGAATGCTCAAGCTTTGACATAAGCTGTACCTGTACTGAGAAGATCTGAATATAGCATACCTTTGTTACTATATAGTGGATTTTACTGTTGCTGGTGAAATCTCAAACTAAATGGTATTTTGTTTTATCTTTGACCACTAATTTTGTCCACAGTAGCTTCTTTTGTTTTCACCCAGAACAACTGGTCATTTCTTTTTTTAATTGTGAATTCTAATAGACTAATATCTAAGTGAATTAATATAGTTCCTCCAACTCCACTCTCTGCCCAATCAAAGAAAAATGTTTTGAGCTTAAAGAATCCAAAATAATTATTTAACTATATTACTGTGGTCCATTGTCTTGTATGGAATCACAGTGCTTGTTGAATTTAGGGGATGCCAATAAGGAACTATTTTCTGTCCTTCCAGCTATGCTCATTCACTCTTAATATTATTATATGTTCTGATTATTTTCCCTAAATCATATTTCTTAGGAATGTCATCAACTTCTTCCAGAGATCTGTGGCCCAGCAACTCATCCTAAGATTGCACGAGTTCTGTTAGAAAGGCAGAATCCTGAGGCAGCTCAAATGGTTTTACGTTGGTCTGGTCGTGATGGTGGATCACAGTTGGTTTTGCTTAGTGAGGCTGTCACTATTGTTCGGGTGAAAGTGGAGTGTGGGCTTTTGACGGAAGCATTTACATATCAGCGAATGCTTAGTACAAAACTCCGGGAAAAGAAGTTCAACTATGGACCAAGTGGGGAGGCATTTGATGGTCTGAAAGGTCAATGCAGGTCCTGGATGGACTGGATAGAAGTATTGGTCACTGAGTTTTGTTGTTTATGTATTCGGACGAACTTGGTAGATCGAATGATAGAGTTGCCGTGGAATTCTGATGAGGAGAAATATATCCACAAATGCCTGTTAGATTGTGCTGCTGATGACCCTTCAACTACTATTGGAAGTCTCCTTGTTGTGTTCTATCTTCAGGTAAATTAGAGAATAATGAAAGATTAATGAAGGGATATCATCTTGACTCCTATGTTGTTAATGTGATGTCTAGATGTGTACTGCATGGAATGGTGTAACATTTGGGCTCTATGGGGTAAAATGGGGGCTGTATGTTGTTGGCTACTCATCTTATGTTTATGCCTTTCATTCTTATCGTGATTTACATTTTATAACTGTTAGATGCTATATAATTCTCTTTATTGCCTGATACTATGGATTGCTCATCACTTTCAGGATTGCTTCTTTCTAGGTTGAATAGATGATTATTACTATGTATTAATTGCAATAAATTTTATCAGTGTATCACTCAAGCTTATGAACTTGTTTTCTGTTACTAATCCAGCGCTATCGATATGTTGAGGCATATCAAGTTAATCTTAAACTTTGGAGCTTGGAGCAAGACTTCATTTCAAATGATTCTGTCAATGAAGAAGTTCTATCCAGAATGGAATCACAATGTCAGAAAAGAAAAGAATTGGTTGTAAGTGCTTTGAACTTTGAGGGTATTCTCATTGCTGCTATAAAAGTAATTCAATTCTGTCATTTTTTATTGGTTTCTTTTTTTTTTTTTTGGGAGGGGGGTGGGTGCTTCTTTCTTCATCTTTATGGTTTTGGATTTGATCTTGTTTAATAAACTAATTTAAGAATGAATTTGTTTTCCATGCTTGGTGCAGTTTAAGGGCACTGGTAGCAAATAGCATTCATGATGAAACTACTGACTTCCTTACTTTTTCTTCAACAGGATAAAGGTATAGAATTGCTGCCAGAAGTCCTGCAGCAACAAGTAAAGACTGGTACATTGTCTGATATAGTGGTTGCTTCTGGTCAAGAGGATGAAATGCCAGCAAGATCTAGTCTTCCCGAGTTGCAAGAACCAAAGTCAGCCTGTTTGTTGGTTCCCTCCACTTCTGATTCCATTTTTCTACGAACAGACCATATGGCTACTCCTTTGAGACCACCAGTTTTTGAAATTCCTAAAATATTTGGTGGATATGTTAACAATTCTCACATTCAAGCTGGTAACCAGGGATCTTCTTCAATTCTCCAGGGGAGGTTATTTGCAGATGCAGAAAGAGTATCAAATGTTGAAGTAGCCAAAAACATCAAATTTGATGACATCTCAAGTTCTGGACTTTGTCGTGCAAGTCTCACATATGCTACACCATTAAAAGGAATCAGTCAGAGTCCATCGAGGGAGCTTCCAAACAGACACCTTCAAGAAAAACAATCTGATAAAATCATTTCAGAGGGTGAGCAAAATGGTTTTGTTAACCAAATCCGCAATACAAGTCCTCCATATTCCCGAAGGGTGACAGCTAATCCTGTATCAACACCTAGCAATAGCTATGGTTTGTTTAAAGGTTCTGCAAATAACCTGCGTTCAAATATTTCTAGTAAGAGGGGCCAATCAGATAGAGATGATGGACATTGGAAAGTGCCTCCTACAGAGGACTTAATGGATGTCTCTTGGAGGTAAAGATTTTTAATTTCTTTTCTTATTCTCTCTTTCCTTTGCAACTGTCTTATGTTAATTCTCTCAATATGGTTCTAGATGTCGTGATAGCTACAGATGGGTGGAACTTTTACCATATCATCTTGTCACCTTGTTTATGATTTTTGGCCTATTTGCAGCCATGGAGAGAGGTCTTCTGAGGACAGAAATGCAAATGTGGGGCTGAGATGGAGATCTGATGAAACTAGTGATGAGGAAGAGCAGAGTCCAGAGAGAACTGTAGAAGTCGGTGCAACCCCCATGAGGGGATATAGAACAAGGAGATTTGCCCGAAGATGAAAGATCTCATTGCCAATGTAATACACCATTCTCTTATCTGAATATATATTCTTGCCCTTTTCGTAACGAATGAACCAGAAGTGACCAAGTGACCCAAACCTGTAAATTTGGGGGAGAGTTACTTTGCTCATGTTTCACAGTTTCCATGGGAGAGGGAGAAAGGTCCAACTCTGCCATATACTGGTCTGGTATTCGCATATATCACAAACCCAGAGCAGCGGGGCAATGGGCCATGGTTGTCTTCTTGATATCATTATGAAACAAAGTTTTTGGATAATTGAAGGGGGATCAATTCATCAAGGATCACCCATATTTTTTTGTATTTTTTTTTTTTCTAAAAGTGAGCTCAAGGCAGCATTTTTCATAGTTCTCAGTTTGTCGAGCTGTAACCCAACTTTTCTATCTTTTTATGTTTCTTTCAAAAAGAAAAAACAAAGTTTTGCATGCTGAATTAGAGAAAGAATGTTTAGTCGAGGAATCAAAATCAATGGAGTATTCGGTATATGCTTTAATGAGTAAGAAAAAAAAAAAGTTTATTTAATCCTTCGAATGTAACCGACTTTATTATATATTAAGTTTTATATATTTGAATATTTGATTTAATGATAAGTATGTATATTTTTCTTAAAATAAAAATCAATGATAAAGTAAGGGGATAAGAATCAACAATTAATATGTTATGAAAGGACATAAAACTCAATTAATCAAAATAAGATGAGATAAATAAATGATATATAATTACCCTTTATTTTTTAAAATGAAGATCTCAAATCAAAGTTTATGCATGCATTTTACGTTTTTTTTATTATTTTTATTCTCTACTTTATACTTCCTTGGAAAAAACAAGAGAGTAATCTCAACAATTAAAGAAAAGCTTTGTGGACTTTTAAAAAGACAACAATTAAGAAGCAAACAACCTTTATATTTATAGATATAGATATAGACATAGATATAGATATAGATATAGATATGTACGTACGAATGTAATTGGTGCCCCATTTCCTGCCCCCTCTATGAAATTATGCCATCTGTCCAATAAATGGAAGTTATTAACGGCACGTTAACTCCCTTCTTTTTTTGCTTTTCCAATGTTTCCAATCGTTACTCTCCAGTTTTTGCTACAATCTCAATAATCCCGAAGATTTGCATTCTATATGAACAGCTCCAAAACTTCGTACCCAATGCAGCGGAAACCAGGAAAAAAAAATGTCTGAAGCTCTTCAACTCCCCATTGTTGACTTGTCCTCACCAGATTGCATCTCAACTGCCAACGCTATCCGTCAGGTTTCTTTCTTTCTTTCTTTTGCTTCTAGCATGTTAAATATAATGTTTTTTCTTTTACTCTTTGTTCAATCCTTAGGTAGTTGCAGTTTGGATCTGTAAATTTATTGTTGTAAAGATGCTGTTTAGGAAGCTGGAAACAGCACAACCCTGCACGTATGAAGGTTTATGTGCCTCCAAATGCAATAAAATTTGCTTTTCGGATTAGGAGATTCAACTTGCTCTCAGAATTGGCTATAATATTTGTATCTCAACAGGCTTGCATGGACCATGGTTTCTTCTACCTTGTGAATCATGAGGTGGAGGAAGAATTGCTTAAGGAAGTTTTTGAGCAGAGTAGCAAGTTTTTTTCACTCCCAGTTGAAGAGAAGATGAAATTGGCTAAAAAGAATCACAGAGGTTACACAGCGCCCTATGCTGAAAAACTCGATACTTCTTTAAATACCAAAGGTATTTTTTAATTAACATTCTCTTTTTCTTCTTATTGTTTTTTACTTATTTTTTCTTAAGTTGCCTGTTCAATGATCATGTCAACGAGTTTGATGTGAGATACTAGTGGAATTAAACAGAGACCAAAAAAAATGAACTTGCTTGCTGATCAGGATCTTTATGCTTTTGATTTTGAATTCTTTTCCTATACTCTGTTTGTGACCCATTATTTGGATCTACCCATTTTAGTCGAGTTACTTTGCTTTGTTTCTTCCTGATTTATATATATGATGCAAGATTGTACACTTGTGACTGGTTGGAAAACAGGTGACAGTAAAGAAAGTTTCTATATTGGTCCCTTAGCTGATAACCTCAACCAGTGGCCTTTAGAAGGTATGTATGGTTTTCTTATGCAAAAACATTTTGTAAAAGTTGTCCCAAATTTCTTGATTCATCCTTTGTTTAGATAGTTTCTTCATATAAAAAGTTTAAATGAGTTATAATCAGATGTTTTCTGGCAAGGAAATTTCAGAAGATCTGCCATCTTGGAGAAGCACAATGGAGACTTACCATAAGAAAGTGCTGTGAGTCCCCTGCTGTTAATTTACATGTTGGTATTTGTGGTTTTCTGATGAGAATAAAAATTGCTCATTGATTATATATTGCTTGAAAAATTCTATGAGATACCTCTGCCCGTAGGACATTATTTTAGTGGCAGAAGTATTTCAGAATTCGAGCTTGTAGAATGAAAAGACTGCAAGATTTACATGGTGGCAAATTTGCTGCCTCAGGTGTGCTGGGACTAGATTAATTTCTTTAATTGCGCTGGCTTTGAAATTGGATGAGGATTTCTTTGAAAAGGTGGGAGCACTGAATGAACCATTGGCATTTTCTCGCATGTTACACTATCCAGGTATAATAGCACTAATTGTGTTCTTTATATTTGTTTTAGTCATTGATTGATGTGAAGTTTTTATGGAACCTTTTTTTCCTACTTTTTCCTTTTCTTCATTAAGATTTTGCCTTGTACATGTAGATATTTAACAAAACTTTCCCTTCTAGTGAAGAAATATGTGGATAAAAAACAGATGATGAGAAGTTCAGAGCCGTAAAACCTTAAAAGATGACGTTCTGTTTCTTGATTTTGATGTTAGGGGACTTGGACTCCTCTAGTGAAGAAATATATGGTGCTTCTGCTCATTCAGATTATGGAATGATCACTCTTCTGGTGACTGATGGTGTTCCAGGGCTTCAGGCATGTTTCCTGTCAATAATATGCAACCCCTAAATTCTGAATTTCGATCCAACATCTCTTTCACCTTTGTGCTAACAGGTTTGCAGGGAGAAATCCAAGAAACCACAAGTTTGGGAGGACGTGCCAAGCATGAATGGGTGAGTATAAATGGTGGCAGATTGTTCATGTGCAGAACTACTGGTTTAAATGGAAACCACATAGTTATATCTTGTCAAATCCAGCCTCTTAACATTGGATTTGAATCTGCAGGGCATTCATTGTTAACATTGGGGACATGATGGAGAGGTGGACCAATTGTTTGTTCCGGTAATTGAGTTGCCTTTTATTTTAAATAGCTTTGGATGCATCTCTTGGAGGATTTTACAAAATAACAATGTCACTGTCTGTGTATCTCCTCTAATTTCTGTCATCAATTTTTAGGTCAACACTGCACAGAGTGCTGCCACCTGGACAAGAACGCTACTCTGTAAGTTTCCTGTTCTACTTCCATTGTCATTTCTTGTCTGTGGTTAAGAATAATCGTTGCACATCATCTTCTGGAAAGTTCAATTACGGTAGAAAGTTTTTGTTGAATATTCTTTTAATTTTGGCAAGCTTCACATCGGGGTGATATTATCTGTTCATGATGTGATGATTTGATGAGGACCAAAAGATTGAATTGAAGTGCAGTCACTTCTCTCAGAATCCATTCCAGTCCAAAGTCTCCAGTAGAATTAATAATCGTTGCACATGGTTTATTCTATCACTTTTCAATTGAGGGAGGCCTTTCTCTGTCGTGAAAGCTTTATTATGCAACATTTCAGGTGGCATTCTTCATAAATCCCAACAAAGACTGTATCGTTGAATGCTTGGAAAGCTGTTGCAGCGAGTCTTGTCCCCCAAGGTATTGAAACTGGTGCTCTAGCTTGATGTTTATGGCGTTAATTATAGTTAAAAGTTCAGCACATCTTACCTGTTTATCCCCAATAACTGAAATCTAACAATGGGGTTGTTCGGTTCTAATACAACTGATAGGCAAATAAGATCTGCATTGTGTTGTTTGCCGTTTTCCCCTGATGGCTTATTCAAGAAAGCTGATGGGCAATGTTGCACGTTTTTATTGCATACGCATCTCATCAACAAGGGGAGGTAACATATTTTTGTTCTTACCTGCAGATTTCTACCCATCCGTTGCTTAGACTACCTGGAAGAGCGCCTTAGACTTACATATGGCTCCTAGTTAAAAGCCAAGTGCCGTTTTCACAGATTGCATGCTACATCTAGTTGTGTCAAGCTCTCTGGTTATAAAGAAATTGCAAACATTGCAGTATCAATACTTTCACAGCTACAGAGGAGCAGCCCTCAGTAATAATGATACTGTAATAATCAGACCAATGACAATAACAATGGAAGAAACAGAAAAAAGACTATCTAATTTGCTTGTTCTATGTATTCTTCGCTACCAAAATTCATTGCAATTATCTTTTAGTTCCTTATAAAATGGATAGAGAGAGATTTGATTCTAAGCATCTTGTGGCTGATATGGCATAACATCAAGACAATTTAGGAACAAAGATTGGTATAACCTATCCCAAGTGGATGCTAGATGCTGGGTTCCTGTTCACCATGTAAAAGTGAACAGGAGCGGAGGGTAAGCCAACAATGGCCCCCGCCCCCAAAATTTTTAAAAATATTTATTTTTTATATATATATTTTATCAATGACTCTCTCTCAAATTTTTTAAAATTTTTATTTATTATATATAATTAATAACCCATTCAAAATAAATTTTTTATTTAATAATTAATATAAATAAAAAATCAAACAACTTCACAAATTTACTTAATTTTACCTTAATTTAAGTTTTTTTACACCTCTTTCTCTTTTTCTTTTTCTCTTATTTTTTATTTTTTTATTTTTATTTCTCTTTTCTTATAATTCACTATTAAAACACACTTTATTCTTGAAAAGAGATTTATGAGCTTATGAGTTTGGATAAGCAAAGACAGAGATCACCCATAATTATTATGTAAAATTAAGTTACTTTTTGAATTGTGTCAGAGATTAACAAAAACAAAAAAGTAAAAGAATTATCACTTGATTGATAGATTAATTCACCTTATTTTGACTCTTTCGATTTTTACAGCAACTACAAAAAGAGTCTTTTCAGTAATAAAAATTATGAAAATAAGACTCCGAAATAAAATAGATGATGAGTTTCTTGTAGATAATTTAGTTGTTTATATTGAGAAAAATATTACTAGCCTTTTCAATACAGAATTAATAATTAATGAATTTAAATTTAAGAAACATCGTCGAGTACAATTTTTTTAAATAATTATTATAAAATTTTTTATTTTTTATTTACATATTATATAAAATTATTATTTATTATAAATTTTTTGATCGTTAATTAAATTTAACATATTAATTTAAAAAATTTTTAGTTTTAAATTTTTTTTATTTTTGACCTCTAACGAAAATTGAATAACTCCGTCCTGAGAGTGAATATCAGATTCCACCAAACCTTGCATTTTGCGTTGAAGGCCTGTCCTTACGAATGCGGCTGATTTTGCACATTCTGGCCCTCGAAAAGACTTAAACCAGCGGCCAGCTTCTCCTAATGCTTAGGGCACTTGGGAAAGTAACGAGTGAACCTAGAAGGGTGACAGGTCAAATCTGAAAGACAGATGAGAAACGTGGTACTGCAATAATTCTCATGTGTCACAGCTTCCAAGGAGGTAAGGGTCAAGTGGGACATATCAGTTGTGGCATTTCAAGTGTCTGGCTGGCTTTGTGGAAAATATAGCAATAAGGCTGATTAGATTATCCAAATTCCGCCTTCACAGTCAAGTTCATTGCCAGTCATTCATGTCCATTGTTAAGAGTCTTTTCATCTTAAAGGAAAAGGTTCTGCTTCTGAAGAGTTGAGAGCTGAATTGGAATTCATCAGGCATACGTTGACCATGGAGTCTTCGTATTATGAATCAAGGGGTGGAGGAAGAACTGCCTAAGAAAGTTTAGGAGCAGAGTAACAAGTTTTTCTCATTCCCAGTTGAAAGAGAAGATGAAATTTGCTGTCAAGAATCGCAGAGATTATACAGGGATCTACGATGAGCAAAATACGTGTGCTATGATTGGTGACAATGAGAAAGGGATTAAAATCCTTAAGAATTTTTTTCGAAAAATAAGAATTATCTTCAAAATTCATAGCTTATTCATGTAAATATATGTATATTTAATTATTTCATATATACCAAGACTTTATATAATTCGTCACAACGATTTTAAATATATTATTACAATAAATTTGGATTTGTGCAGTATATGTATTTATATTGTAAACATTTAAAAAAGTGTTGTTATTTAAAACTTTAAATTACTCTTTTTTTTTAATTTTCAACAACAATTAGTAAAATGTAGTTAGTGTATGCAGCTTCTATAATTGTATTTTATTCAGAATGCTATAAAAAAATTGAATTGTGTAACCAAACTCGAAAAAATGCCGTTATAAAGTAAAAAAAAATTACATCTAAAAAAATTTGAATAGTACAATATAAAAAAAAAGGCAAAAGTCAAATTTATTGTAAAGTATAAACTTTAATTCTTATTTTTTCTGGTATATCTAGACTTATTGATTAAAAAAATTTTGTATAATTAATTTAAGCATTTTTTTAGAGTTAAATTTACGACCTTAAAATCAAATCAAGTAAAAAAAATTACTAGAACGCCTAAGATTTACAAACTATTAGATTTAAAAGATAATTTCATTAAAAAAAAATCTTTCTCCATAGAAAGTATATAGCACACTATGAAAGTCACAATTAAGGTATTAGATTGATCAAGAATATTCTATAATTTAATTTCCATGCTTGAATCTTCTAAAATTGAACTTGATTTTCTATTGCATAAAGCTAACTTTATATATACAAATTACAAGTGAGACATACTGGATTAACAATGTTGTATTTAATTTATCAGATTTCTAATTTAATTAGGCCACATCTAAAGATGTCAAGGAATGATATAACAAAGAGTCTATTTTGAAATGTTCATGTGCAAAACCAAATTTAAGCACGATGATGTTCAGATTAAAAAAAAATTAGTGACATATTTTGTTTATATAATTCTGTTGAATTAAATTTAAATATTGTGTATAATTTGAAAGTTATAAATTAAAACAAAATCAGAAAATTAATATATCGTTATTAAAGAGTTAAATAAATTAATGAAAGTTTTATTAAAAGAAAAAGTTTAGGGAGAAAATGAGTCATAATTTTTGGAATAATTTTACTCTAAAATTGAATTTGAAAAACATCATAAGGTAATAATGTATAAGGTTTTCATGTCGGGAAAAAATTAATTTCATGAATTAATTGAATAAATAAAGTAATCTTTTTTGTTGTCTTTCCAAAAAAAAGCACTTTTATCTTATTTTTTTAACTTATGATGTTATTTGTAAATTATCCTTATAGTTAAAGTGGCCTGACATTTTCCCTTTTTATTTTTTTCTCTTAATAAAATTGTTATTGATTTAGAAAGAATATTTAAAAAAAAAAAAGAAAAAATGCCATTCCCGGAATGAGAAATAAAGAAGCAACCAATCCTACGTTATGGTGGTTGAGTGATGTGGGCCTTTGAAGAGATGCACTGGGCTTTTCCTTAGCCGACAAATTTGTTCGATTTACACTAACGCAAGAATCTTCGCAACCTTTTTTTTTTTTTTTGCAAAATCACCAAACTCGGTGGAACTGATTTGAGTTGACCGGGTCAAAACAGAAAAATACTATTTAATCCTGACGCTAATTGGCCGATAGATTTTATTCCTTGGCGGTGTTTTTAAGCCTCAAGGCACAGAGCCAGCAACGGCTATCCTCGCCTTCCTCTTAGTCATCTCCTTTCTCACGCTTCCCACCTTCTCTCTCCTGCCGAACGCTATCCTTCTCAACGCACCACCACCGTGGAGCCGCCGCCGCCGCCGCTTCAGTGGAACAACCTCCTCCACGGTTAACACTTCTTCAATTCAACAGCATTCCTCGACAAACGCCAACGACGAGTCACAGAAAGCTTTCGATCTCACATTTCGATAAGCCATTCAAAGACTCCGGGTTCCAAGAACTACAACTACTTATATTCCTTTTGAATTATTTTTTACACTGTTATTGTTTTTTATTTTGAAAAACAAAAAGAATTGAACAGTAAAAATTAAGATACAAAATGAACAGAACGGAGAAAAGAAGTTGCTGGCTGGTGTCAGCCCCCCCCGATGCCACCAAAATGCAATTGCTGTTGTCATCTGGCTACACATTAATGATACACGTCTAATTCTTTTTTCCCCTTTTCTCTCTTTTCTTTTTCCAAATCCTTTTCCTACTTCAACTACTTAGTCTTCCTTTTCCTCCCACGTACAGATACAAGAATGACTATGACGACTAAGACTTGATGGGTTTTTCTGTTGTGTCAAGTACTCCTATGCCTCACGCTGTCAAGTCCATGGCTTCAATATATCACAACTTGAAGTAGCCATGGCTGTGGTTCTATATAGTCAAGGCAATCTTCTTCAAGGAGACATCGCTGTACAGCAACTGGAAGTCTTGCTGGAGTGCGAGAACCCCTACTATGGTGGCCAGTTCCAACACATATGTAAACCTGCAGAGTCTGATCTGCTGCCCGTGCTGTGCTCCTGAGCACTGACAGTTCATGCTTCAGCGTATGAATGGCTACACTAACGTGCATCCAATGCAGGTCTCTCATCCGCTCCTACCCTCTGACATTCTCTGGAGGAACTGGGTTCCTCTGGCGATATATAGATTGTTACTGTTACACTTTATTGTTTTAAGTTGCCAAGCCGAACCGCTATCCCTCTCAACGCACCACCACTGCTGAGCTGTCGCTGCTTCAGTCGAACAACTGCCTCCGCGTTTAACACTTCTTCAATTCAACAGCATTCCAGGACAAATGCCAGCGACGAGCCGCAGAAAGCTTCTGATCTCACATTTCAACAAGCCATTCAAAGTCTTCAGGTTCCAAGAACTACAACTACTCACATTCCTTTTTAACTATTTTTTACACTGGTATTGCTACTATTACACTTTATTGTTTTAAATTACTTGTTAGCGATGAAAATAGGTGTAATTGTTGCTAATTTCGTAGGAATATTGGGTGTCCGCTGGACGTGCAGTGATGAAATGCAGCAACACAAAGATAATGTCATAGTGATGGCCTAATTTCATTACCATAATTGCGTTTACCATTATATTCTTGTACTTTCTTTTTTGGCGGAGAAGGTTTTCACCCCGCTGATTTTTAAATTCTTGTCAATTGTCAGTTTGTTTCATTAAGATTTTGTTTGTAATGACCAGGTTGGAGCCAAGACTATGAATCCTTTGACATACTTGAGTTCTTTGTCCAGAACCATGGAATGTTGCGTAAGTATATGGAAGCAAGTTTCTATAAGTTAAAATAATTTCTTATACATTTTAATGATTCTTTTTGTTTCTGAGTCTATCTTTTGATGACTATTTGCTGAGAACACTTTTCTTTGTGTGTTTTTTATGCATGAGCTCAAATAAGGGGGAGGTTAAATGTGTCATTGGATGTTTTAGATTTTGGTTGTTTGGCCTGTGATGCATCGATTTTCATCCATTTTCATTCTTACTAGTGATAGAAAATGCAAAGTTTGCAGAAGCTTCTTGGATTGGCTTTTTTAATATGCTATTATACTTTATTAGAATTTTGTTGAATTCATTCAAAGGGGGAGGCAACATTTTATTTTTTGAAACTATGATGGATTTCAGTGGTTACTAAAGGTGAGCACCACCTTGTGTTGTTTAGAGAAATAAAATAAACTTTAAGAGTATGGCGTGTGGCATTTCTATTGTACATAGGTATAATGGTGTCAATATTTCAATCTTATCCTGTTATAGGATGCATTCCTACGATTTGATCAAAGCTATTATGGTGCAAAATTCATATTGAATATATTTTTCATGGCATTCCTATTGTCTAATAAAGGCACAACGGTGCTTATGTGAACATATAGCTTAATGTGTTAATTTGACATTCTGATTGTACATTAAGATACAATGGTGTCAATCGAGAATTCCTTTTGCTTTATTGTCATGATGGTTTTGGTTGGTTAAGCTTAAGGTGAGAACTACTTTGTGGTGTTTGGAGAAATAAAGAATTTGTAAGTTGTGGGCATATGTGACATTCTTATACATTAAGGTATAATGGTACCGATATGTTAATCTAACATCTTAGTTTGTGATGCATTCCCATTTTACCATCAAAGTTGTAATGGTGCATTTTTTATATTTAAAATATTTAACATGGCATTCCTATTGTGCAATAAAGGCACAATGATGCTTTTGTGAACATATAGCTTGATGTGTTAATTTGACATTCCGATTGTACATTAAGGTACAATGGTGTCAATTGGGAATTCATTGTTTGTTTATTGTCATGACGGATTTGGTTGGTTAGTTTAAGATGAAAACCACATTGTTGTGTTTGGAGAAATATATAAACTATAAAGTGTGGGCATTGTGACATTCTTATTATACATTAAGGTATAATGGTGCTAATATGTAAATTTAATATCTTGGTATGTGATGCATTCCTATTTTACTATCAAAGGTATGATAGTACAAAATAGATATTTAATATATTTTCTATGGCATTCTTATTGTGCAATAAGACACAATGGTGCTTATTGCACAATAAGAATATTTGTATTAACATGTTATTTTACTAACATGACTTCTCTGTACAGGAAGATGAAACAATTAGAAAGAACAGGCTTTCTTTGCTTTCTTTACTTCCACATTCTTTGAGTAAACATCAGGTGGGTAAATAGATGGGAAATATTTGTGGATTTAATATTTTTGACGGTGCTTGGTATAGAAAAATGCAAGTGAATCTTCATTCTTCACCATATTGGATCATCGATGTTTGTATGTAGTCAGAGTTTAGACCCAATCTGGTCAATTTTTTGTTTTCCCTGATCAGAATGCAGAGTCTGTTTTCTTTTATTACTTCTTTCCTCCATACATAAAAGTATTGTATACACTCTTTATCATCAAGTAACTTGGGATTTAAGTGCAGAATGGAGCAAAGAGTTAAATTTTGGGATTCAAGCTGTTGCAGCAAGTCTTGTCCCCCAAGGTATTGAAACAACTGGTACTCTAGGTTGATGACAAAGTTCAGCACATCTTACCTGTTTATCCCCAATAACTGAAATCTACAAATGGGGTTGTTGGTTCTATTACAACTGATAGGCAAATAAGACCTGCCTTGTGTTGTTTGCCTTTTTCCGCTTATGGCTTTCTCAAGAAAGCTGATGGCACCTCTCTTACTTAAATAATCCCAACGTTGCACACGTTTTTATTGCATATGTATCTCATCAACCAGGAAAGGTAACATATTTTTCCACCGTTTTGACAGATTGTTCGCTGCATCTAGTTGTGTCAAGCTCTCTGGTTATAAAGAAATTGCAAACATTGGAATATCAATACTTTCACAGCTACAGAGGAGCAGCCCTCAGTTATAATCAGACTGATGACAATAAAAATGAAAGGAACAGAAGTAGACTATCTAGTTTGCGTGTTCCATGTATTCTTTGCTACCAAAATTTATTGCAATTATCTCTTAGTTCCTTATAAGATGGATAAAGAGAGATTCGATTCCAAGCATCATGTGGCTGATATGGCATAACGTCAAGAGAATTTAGGAACAAAGATTGGTATAATCTATCCCTAGCGGATGTTAGATGCTGGATTCCGCCTGCCCTTTCCCCTTTGGAATGTAGCTGATTTTGGATATTCTGGCACTCGAAAAAACTGGGGAAACTAGCTGGCAAAACAAGTGGCCATCTACTCCCTTGTTTAGGGAACTTGCGAAAGTAAAGAGCGAACGTACCAGGGTGATGAGTTATCTGAAAGAGAGATAAGAACCATATTGCTATCATATCATTATTAGTTACGTCTGCAATAAGTCGCATGTCGGAGGAGATAAGGGTCTAGTCAGCCTAATCAGTTGTCTTCTCGGTGGCATGATGTTGAATGTTGATCACGCGATCATTTTTATTTGTTCCTCATATTTAAGGGGAAGTTTATGATAAGGCTTATTCAAAGCCACAGAAAGGGTGGTCCTTGAGATTTTGAAGGCACGATAAACTCTCATTAGTTGAATTTGTAATCAGCCTGCGACAGCCGATCAGATCCAAAACTCTCCTTGCTCACAGCATAAACCAAAGGAAAATGTCTCAAGCTCTTCAGCTCCCTATCATTGACTTGTCCTCGGACGATCGCCTCTCCACTGCCAACCTTATCCGCCAGGTTAATGATGTTTTTCTCTTTCTTCAATCTTTGGGTAGTTGCAGTTTCACTTTTAGTTTATATATATTTTTTTCTATCCTCATCTATGATTAAAGAAAAGGCAGTGTTTAGGAAGCGAGAAACGGAAGAACCATGCAGTCTCATGAATATTTGTACTTCTAAGTGCAATTGTATTTGCGTTTGAAATTAAGGAAAATTTTCAATTCTGTTAGATCAGTGACAGCCAGTCAGTCACCCAGCGTGCGTCCGTATCCCTTGTTCTGTAATTTTTTTTTCTTTTATTGTTTTGCCGTTTTTCCATTGCTGTAGATGTAGCCATATGTTTGATTTTATTTTTGTAGCAGGAATAGTCTAGTCACGGCATTTGAAGTGTCTGGCTTTGAGTTATTCCTGTGGAAAATATAGTAATAAGGCGGATGGATTGTCCAAATTCAGCCTTCACAGTCCAGTTCATTGCCAGTTATTCATGTCTATTGTCAAGAATCTTTTCATATTAAAGTTAAGGGTTATGCTTCTGAAAAATTAAGAGGGTTCAGAGTCTGAATTTGGGAATTGTATTTCAGGCATGCGTTGACCATGGTTTCTTTTATATTGTGAATCATGGGTTGGAGGAAGAATTGCTCAAGAAAGTTTTTGAGCAGAGTAAGATGTTTTTCTCACTCCCGGTTGAAGAGAAGATGAAATTGGCTGTCAAGAATCACAGAGGTTATACAGGGATGTACCAAGAGAAACTTGATCCTTCTTTAAGTTCCAAAGGTATTTTGGTTTTATCTATTCTTTTTCTGCTTTCTTTTTTGAGTACTGTTCAGCACTCATTGCAACAAGATTGATTTGAGATACTAGGGAGTAGTCAACATCGTCCATCTAATAGACAAACCAAAAATGAACTTTGATTGCTAATCAAGATTTTCATTGCTTTTAATCTTGAACTTTTATTCTATCCCCTTTCTGTGACCCATCAAGCAGAATTAATTATTGCATATAAAAGAAGTCCATTTGCTTTCTTTATCACTGGTTTGTTTACTATTGAGTGTACAAGGAATTGAAATTTGAGGTAACAAATGATTGCTTTTGGCTGGTTGAAAGCAGGTGACTCTAAAGAAAGCTTCTATATTGGTCCACAAACAGAAAATCACCTGAATCAATGGCCTTCTGAAGGTATGTAATGCTATGAGTGCATTCTGATCAATAGGCTGTTATGTTTATATTTAATGCTAATGTGTTGGAGTTATGAACCATAAGATCCTTACAAAAACCATATTCGGATAGCTTTCCCTAATTTCTTGATTCATCCTTTATTTGCACCTTTTTGTCTTGTATAATAATTTCTGCAGATAAAAATAAATTTGAGTGATACTTCAATTTGCTTGTGAATTTCAGAAGATCTACCATCTTGGAGAAGCACAATGGAGGCTTACCATAAAAAAGTGCTGTGAGTCCCTACTGTTGATTTACATGTTGACAGTGATGGTCTGCGGATGGGAATAAAGTTTGATAAATGATGGTTTTTAAGTTTAGAGGGTTGCTGTTTAATAATTTATAGCTTACCTGCCTACTAATATTAATCATCTCTGGTCTCTCAATATACTCCTTTTGACTGGTGTTTCTTCTGTAACTTGAAAAATATGATTTCTGTTATACATATTCCCCGCATCATCCCTTATATGTATGTATCATGGTCTTTTGCTGTTCAAAATTAGGTTTAAGTTTTTGACATACATCGCTTAGAAAATTATATGAGACAGTTCTGCCAATAGGACTTTATTCTACTGGCCGAAATATAGAAAAACTCGGCAAGTTTACATGGTACTAGATTTTCTGCCTCAGGTCTGCTGGGACTAAGGTAATTTCTTTAATTGCCCTGGCTTTGAACTTGGATGAAGATTTCTTCGAAAAATTGGGAGCATTGAATGATCCACTGGCGTTTATTCGCTTGTTACACTATCCAGGTATAGTGGCATTGATTGTCTTATTTGTGTTTGTTTAAGTCATCTACTGATGTGAACTACGTTCTGGTTTTTAGAGCTTTCTTATACTTTTTCCTATGTTTTCTTAATGAATTTATGGCCTTATACATGTAGATATCTGACAAGGGTTTCCCTGCTATCTTGTTCGTAGAACTCAAAATTTACATTCTTTGTCAGAATCCTTTACTGGTTCAAATTTCATGGTCTTAGTGCATCAGGAAGAAATATGAAGTTAGAATTTGTATTTTTGCTCTAATCCTGATGTATTACTCTTTCGATTTTGATGGTCTTTAAGCACAAAATGCAAGTGTTAATTTTGAGTTAACTGCCAGTACTACAAAATATCTCCCACAATTTCTTTGATAAATTGAAATTTTTTGAGGACAAATCTATAGATAAAAAACATATGATGAAAAGTTCATTGCCATAACAACGCAATGTGCCTCTTATTTTGATGTTAGAGGACATGGACTCCACTGAAGAAGAAACATATGGTGCTTCTGCTCATTCAGATTATGGAATGATTACTCTTCTGCTGACTGATGGTGTTCCAGGGCTTCAGGTAGGTTCCTTGTTAATAATATGTTACCCTTAAATGTTGTACTTTGATGTCAACATGTTTCACCAAAGTACTAACAGGTTTGCAGGGAGAAATCCAAGCAACCACAGCTTTGGGAGGATGTGCCAAGCATAAGTGGGTGAGTAAATGATGGTAGATTATGTAAACAGAAGCACTTTTTAAGGCTTTGTTTCTACCTTTCAACACACTCCCCTAGAAAAAGAGAAACAGAAAATAAGACTGGTTTGAGTAATATAAAAGATTGATACTCATTCTGATAGACAACAAAAATGTTGATTATCCTGTTATGGAAATAATGAACTAGATGTGGTTGTGATTCCTGTGAATTAAATTACTATAACTTTGTGTGGACCTTCAAAAATAAATTTAGATTGCAACTAATACCTTTATTTTTACCTCTCAGTGTACTTTGCTGATTTTCCACACCATAGGAATTGATAATAGTTTCTCTTTGGTTTTTCACAAATCCAAGGATAAACCACGTACTTAATCTTGTTGAATCCAGTCTCTGAACATTGGGTCTGAATCTGCAGGGCAATCATTGTTAATATTGGGGACATGATGGAGAGGTGGACTAATTGTTTGTTCCGGTAATTTAGTTGCCTGTTATCTTGAATTGCTTTTGATGCTTCTCTTGGAGTGTTCATTAAATGTCTTTACAATGGCACTTTCTGTGTATCTCCTCTAATTGTGTCATCTATTTCTAGGTCAACACTGCACAGAGTGGTGCCAGCAGGAGAAGAACGCTACTCCGTAAACAATTTCCTTTTCCTGTTTACTTTTACTGTCATTTCTTGTGTCATCATGTCTCAAGTGGTTCAAAATAATTGTTGCACATCATTCATGAAAACTTCAAGTTATTTTTGAAACATTTTGTTGAATGTTCTTTTAATTCTGACAAGCTTCACATGAAGGTGATATTATCTTTTCATGATCTGATAATTTGATGGGGACCAAAAGATTGAAATGCTATCACATTCCTCTGATGTCTTGAGTCACAATTATCTGCACTTTTCAATTGCGGAAGGCCTTTCTATGTCCTGAAAGTTCTGTAATGCAACATTTCAGGTGGCATTCTTTTTAGATGCCGACAAAGACTGTATAGTGGAATGCTTGGAAAGTTGCTGCAGTGAGTCTTGTCCCCCAAGGTATAGCTACAACTGGTACTCTAGCTCTGTGTTAACGATTTTGGTTATAGCTAAAACAACCTATCAAATAGATTTTGACCAATATCAGCTTCTTTTGTATTTTTGGGCACAGATCTAACTGTTTATTCCCAATAACTGAAATCAGAAAAGAGGTTGTTGGTTATAATGCAGCTGATGGCCAAAAAGAATCTGCATTGTTGTGTTGTTTGCCCTTTCCCACTTGTGGCAGTTTTAAGAAAGCTAATGTCACCTCAATAATTACTTGAATAATCCCCTATGCATTGAAACTTCGAAATTAATTGAGCTCAACTATGAACTTGAAAGCTGTAAATAAATCTGAGTTGTAGCTTAGGTTAGCCGGTTAAATCCATGAGTCAACTGAATAAGAACACTCAAGCCTACCTAGTAGTTTTCATGTCTAATCTGAGCAAAGAATGTTCCAGGTTTTCTTCCATATGTTTCACAACAACATGGGGGGTAACATCTATTTATTCTGACCTTGCAGATTTCCACCCATCCGTAGCTCAGACTACCTGCAGGAACGCTTTAGAGTTACAGCTACAGCTTCTATTGAAGATTATCTGCTTTAGCTACAGTTAGTCGTCTCAAGCTTTCTGCTGCTAGATAAGTTGCAGGCCGCAATCATGATTGCAGCAATATTAAGGACAGTTTATTATCTTCAAGTGAAGCAAATGGAATTTGCTTTCCTAGTTTGCTTGTTTAAATATTATATTATATGCATGCATTCATTTAAATATTGTTTAAATATGATTGCAATAATATGCATGCATTCTTTCTTCCTAATAAATATTATATTTGAGTTCCTTATATGTACTAATTGAACTTTATTTATAAATGTAGATCACATATTAATATCTTTTATTCTTTTTTAAATTTAGGAAATTTTTATCCAGCCATCCGACTACTCATAAATGGCATAGTGTGATAAATATCTTTTATTATTTCAATGTGAGTAATATTATTTTGTCTGGTTTTTTAATGCCCAATTACTCATAAATGACACAGTGCAATAAATAATAATTTTATAAGTATTTATTTTTTATTACTTCAATGTGAGTAATATTATTTTATCTGATTTTTTATTGTCCGACTATTTATAAATGAGATAGTGTAATAAATAATAATTTTATTTGCATTTTTTGTGATTCAGGCATTTCATAATAGAAGTTTATCTTTAAAATGAAATGCATAAACCTAATGAAAAGAATTTTACTTTGTTGGCTACATAATTAGCATTGCAATGAAAGAATAGCAGTTTATATCTAAATAAGACAAATTTAATAAATACACTCCATAAAAGACAAGGCATCTGTTCTGCTCTCTGGGTTTCTTCAACTTTAAAAGGAAAAAAATTTAGGCCAAAAACTTTCCAGACATTACCAACTCACCACCAGAACTGTCGGATGAGTGTATAGAAGTATCAGGGAACTGGTCCAAGACTCATTGCTAAGCAAGCTAAAGTTGCGGCATTAACCAAAAAAATGTCATCATCAACTCACCATCATCGACTTGTCTTCACCTGATCGCCTCTCCACCGCCAACTGGTCTATCCGTCATCAGGTTTACTAATATTAATGTTCTCTGGTAGTTGTAGTTAAGCTTTGTATGTATTACTTTTTAATTGGTTCTTTCTTCTCCATTGAATAAAGGCAATTGTTCCCTGCTATAGGATGGGAAGCAATGCAATATCATCAATGTAATGCCATAGAATTTGCTTTTGATTTCAAGCACTGTCTTGTCTTCGGGGGGTCTTTTTTTTTTTAATGGAAACTGAAGCAAAAGAGCAGATACAGATTATCCAAATTTAGCATTCATTGCCAGTACTTTATGTTGAACTGTTGATTGCTAAGAATCTTTCGTTTTTTAAAAAAAAGGGTTATGTTTTTGAATGATTAAGAAGGTTCAAAGTCTCAATTTGGAAATTTTATCTCAGGCATGCTTGGATCATGGTTTCTTTTATCTCGTGAATCATGGGGTGGAGGAAAAATTGCCTTCGTTGCACTATCCAGGTACAGTGGCATTTATTGTCGTCTTTGTATTTGTTTCAAGTCATCAACTGATGTGAACTAAGTTCTGGTTTCTATGGGCATCCTTATACTTTTTCCTGTTCTTTCTCAATGAATTTTTGGCACTATCCATCTGATCATTTAACAAGACGTTTCCATTCTGTGTTGTTTGAGAAACTCATCAAAGTTTACGTTCTGTTGTCATAATCCTTTACTGGGTCAATTTTGATGGTCTAAATATTTTAGGTGGAGATTCCCCTTCTAAGGAAGAGACGTAGGGTGCTTCTGCTCATCCATTGCAACTGATAGGGTATTAGAGACGCACGCATTTGAAGTCCCAAAATTTATTGAGCTTAGGTTTGATGGTTCAACTGAGAAAAACCACTCTGATTTTTAAGTCTTTTTCATGTCTAATCTTAAGCAAGGAATGTTTCCACTTCTTCCATGCAGACTTCCACCCATCCGTAGCTTGGCCTACCCGGAAGAACGCTTTAGAGTTAACATCCATGGCTGGCTTCCACTGAAAGTCATGCAATATTTCCCGAGATTGACTGCTGCACTTAATTCGTTATCAAAGCTTTCTGCTGCTAAAGAAATTGCAAATACTGCAATATCATTACTTCACAGCTAGCTGCAGGCCTCAGTAATGATGAAGTAATAGTCACACTCCAAAGAGAAGGGAAGAAATTTCTCTTAATTATTAGTATATAGTGATCATTGCAAATTTTATACATTAAACCAAGTCCGTAAATTTTGTTTGCATTAAAGAATGTTTGGGTTGCAAATATTTCTGGATTTGACCTGCTGAGACTGAAACCCGTGTTTGTTCAAAGTCAGTGTGCTTAGATTTTCCCATTGTCCTGGCCCAGGAGAAGGACTTGCGTCAAAACCCGGAAGCTACTTGGAACTAGTGAAGATAGTTCCCAGTTTACTTGGAAGAATGATTCCGGTGACACGTGTCAGCTAATAAAGTCTACATAGTTCCTCCTTCCAATCCTCTTGGTAGAGAAACTATGGGATGTCACAGTTTCACAGTGAGAAGGTGAAGCAAGACAATGCCAATCAAATTATAGGAAAATGAACAAAGAAAAATCGTTTTTGTGGTTGAAATTGAATCATAGCCATACCTCTGCTGTGGATAATCACGTGGACTGCTACCATGGTGTCCCTAAATTTTACAAGCCACACCTTAAACTCATTGGAGACAGGCAATGAGACAAAGACATTTGGACACCACGCTTTGTCTTGCTTTTTTTTCCCCTGTTCTTTTTCGAGTTTTTATATTATCAAATTAAACAAGACAATTTAACTTAAATTTGAAAGGAATGTATAAACATTGGGCAAAGTTAGATATGAACCAAAGAGAAAAAGAAAAAAAAAAAAAAAAAGGTTGATGAACCAACACAAAATGTCATATAAAAGCAAAGGCCCCCATCCAATAGGATCACCCTTTTATCATCTTTGTCGTTGATATCTAATTATGGTACTGTAGGTGTCTGTTCCAGCTTGATCACGTTAATTCGACCCACAAATCTGAGCCGTCCGTCGACGATCTGGTCCTGCGAAAAGATTATGATTCTTGTTCCGGTGGGGTCCACAAGTAAATATATATATATATATATATATAGATCATTAAATTAAATAAAAAATGTTAAACAGGCTATTGATAAAAATTGCCTGTGGCTTTGGATAAAGGCTTTGTGCAAGCAAAAATCCTTTTTTTTCAGACGATAACTTATCCTATATGCTACTATACGCTAGAATATGTGACACGTCTCAATTTGGAAAGATATCCACGTGTACGGTCCCAATAGATCTGACTAACCTTTTTGATCCAGACCAAGATTACGTTCTGTTCCCAAGAACGTCCCCTTACCGTACACGTGTCATATCAAGTCTTTCTCCTTAATTTAAGATTTCTCTCTCCCACTCGTTGTGACAATAATAATTGTTTTACGAAGTACTAATATTTTATTTTATCCTCCTGCACCCCGAAATTGTTCTTGTGAGGGTGGACCCTTGAATTAAAGAGCACCCAACTAACACATATCAATGACTGGATGTTATTGGATATTTCTTTTTTACTTTTTTCGGCTTTGAGTATAAGACAAAGGTAGAGTAAAAGAGATGGGGACAATTGCTAGTACAATTTAATACTACTTTCTTCTTTTACCCAAAAAGAAAAAAAAAAGTTGTTTGTTTTCTTTTACTACTTTATTATGGGATAACCAGTTGAAAATCCTATATAAAACCAAAATTAACTTTTATGTTTTGTGAAAAAATGGGTAACATATAATTACGAATTGGAATTTAATCATGTATAGGGATGTCCATATATTGAAGAAGTGGATAATTAGTAACAAAGAACAAAAAAAGAAAGCTATTAATAAAATTGGTTGGATATAATTTTTTTAATAGTGAGTCACCTTATTAGAGAAATCCCACTCATATACCATAATAGATATAAATATATGGGTTCAATTCAAAATTTCTTAATTAAAAAAATACATAAAATACAATATAAAAAATAATATTTACTATTTTTTTGTAAATAAACTCGTTAACTAAGACATACTACTTTTCCCATTTTTTATAATATATATATTGCCTCCTCCCTTCCATGCAATTTAAACTAAACTCCGATGCAAAACCTTGAATCCTTCCTAATTAAAGAAGCATCACCTAACCAGTAAATTGCTTGTACATGTCTTACTATACCTTGAATCTGCATCAAGTAATATTTGGTGCATCAACCATTAAACCATAGTCCTTTTGTTCACACTTTGGGCTATTTTCATGCCTAAAGTTTTAAGTGTTAGGACATGTATTTCACATCATTAAATCCCTCAAAGAGAATATTATCTACATCCTAATTATCAAAATTAAACCTTTGTCTTTTCCAAATCCTACCCTTTTTCCCTTTCTTTAATGTGTCATACTAATCCATATTCTTCTTATCCTCTTCTCAAAGAAGCAAAATGCTTATCCAAATCTAGTCTAAAGGTGCTTTACTTCCCTTGGTAAAGAAGTAAACAATTTTCTTTTTCTTCTTATTTTTTTTCTCTCTTCCCTTAATTAAAATAAAAGATTTATTGTTCATTTTAAAAAATGGAGAGACAACATAGGACATAGTGTATTGTTGAAAGGAAAAATAAAATAAAATAAGGATATATAGAAACTATTAGAATGGACTCCTGTCTTAAGTCAACTCCCCACACCAAACGCATATTATGTCACGCCAATTTTGACTATATCAACGGCTGAAATCCAATATATTAATGTCTGCTAAGTAAAGTCCGCGAAGCACCGGATTATTTTATTTTCATCTTGTAATAAAAACATGATATATGGATATTGTCTGTCCCTCTTTCTCTCTCTCGGTCTATCTGCAAAGACAGCCAGAGAGGGAGGAGCCAAATAAGGAGAAAGAAGAAGTTTGTTCTTTTTCTTCGTTCAAAAGCAGAGCCCTAACCTACATGCGGTTCGGATCCGGATCCTCAACGATCCGATTCACATATATCTCTTTAGTTTCCAATCTGATCTGATCCAAAACGAACCCACCCGACGTTAAAAAATGACGCGTCGTTGCTCGCATTGCAGCCACAACGGGCACAACTCTCGGACATGCCCGAACCGAGGGGTGAAGCTTTTCGGAGTCCGGTTGACTGACGGGTCGATTCGGAAGAGCGCCAGTATGGGTAACCTGAGCCAATACTCCGGGTCGAATTCCGGGGCGCATAACGGGAACGGGTCGGGTTCGCCCGGTGAGGGTCCGGATCACGCTGAAGGTTATGCTTCCGAGGATTTTGTCCCCGGGTCGTCTTCGAGTCGTGAAAGAAAAAAAGGTTTCAGTTCTTTAAGAAATTAATAATTTGATTTTTCTTAATTTTCTTTGTTTTATTTGCTTTATATTGTTTGAGCTCTTACTTGGTGGTTAATTAGAGTGAAGATCACAAAGTGATAGACGACATGTTCCAAATGCTTTATACTATTTGATTTAGCTTAACATTTTTATTTATTTATTTTTTGTTACAGTGATCGTGTATGATTTCTGAAAAATTTTGACATGTTTTATTTTAGTTTTACATTGGTATGATTAAATAGCTTATGGATTTAAACGAAAGTTGTGTTTTTTAGGGTAATTTGGGTTTTAATATATAGTGATTTTTCTTTTGCTTGCAGTAAAGTGGGTTGTTGTTGAACTAAGAAATGGATAAGATAGTTTCTTTAATAATGACTTAAAATATGTGAAGATATGTGAAAATGGTGGATCAAGAAATATGAAATGCACAAGTATGTGTATGATCCAAGATTTTAAGGATATTTAAAAAACTTTGACAATTTATGCTATGATGTTTAATTATTGGGTTAAAGTTTGTCCAAAAGAATGATTAGCAGATGTGTTCTCACTGAGTTTTGGAGGTAACAAAGTAGTACCTTTTTTCGTGCCCGGTGCTTGTCTACCCGGCCCTACCTTTGCTTTATGTTACTTGGATAAATTAAATAAGAATGGTGGATAATCCAGTGTGAAGAAAAAATTGGATGCTCAAACCTGACTTGAATTTTGAATGGAACAAGTGATCTGAAGTATGCAAGGGTGTGCTTTCCGCAATTCTTGAATGAGTTATAATTTGTTTTGCAGGTGTTCCTTGGACGGAAGAGGAGCATAGGATGTTTCTACTTGGTCTGCAAAAGCTTGGGAAAGGTGATTGGCGTGGAATCTCACGCAACTATGTTATATCAAGGACTCCTACTCAAGTGGCTAGCCATGCTCAGAAATATTTCATCAGGCAGTCCAATGTTTCTAGGAGAAAAAGACGTTCCAGCCTGTTTGATATTGTTGCAGATGAAGTTAGTACCCTTCTCTCTACAAATGATACCTCAATTGTCATATTTTTCATGTATGAATAACTAATTTGACTTGGTAGTTTTTGACTGATTATTATAACCTCTAACAATTTTTAAACATTAAGAAATTAGTACTGTAGATTTGATAAGGATGGACATACCTTGAGATTTCTATTCTTGCTTGTGAAGATTTTGTCTTCTTTATTGTTGGAACTAATCATTTAGTTCACTGACTTTGGCTAAAGATTGATAATTTTCAGCAGAAATACTTTGTTTTTTTACTTGATAAAAATTGGAAGCTGCAGTTGTTCCAATTTTAATGCACATATTTTTTTGTGTAGCTATTCTAGCTTAGGTCTTTTTGAGATAATAGGTTTATAGTACCATATTTACTTACAGTATCCATCTTCATATTCTTCAGTTGATTTATTTTCATGGATGCATCCAATGCTAGTAAACGTTATGTATCCTCTGCTTTGCCCCCTTTTCTAGGTGTCTAATACATCTTCTTCTTTACATTCTTGCAGTCAGTGGACACTGCAATGGTATCACAGGATTTATTCTCTGCAAACCATCTCCAAGCTGAAACTCAGAGCAATGACCAATTACCTGTTCCGCCTCCATTGGATGAAGAAGATGAATCAATGGATTCCAACAACTCAAATGATGGGGAAGCTGTTCCTCCAAAGTCAGAGAGCTCGCAACCCTGTTACCCAGTAGTATATCCTGCTTACTTCCCACCATTCATTCCATTTTCCTTTCCATATTGGATGGGTGGTAATACAGAACCAACCAAGAAGGACACACATGAAGTGGTCAAGCCAACAGCAGTACATTCGAAGAGCCCAATCAATGTTGATGAGCTGGTGGGCATGTCAAAATTAAGTTTGGGAGAATCTATTGGTGATAATGGCCCATCCTCTCTTTCATTAAAACTTCTTGATGGTTCATCTAGGCAGTCTGCTTTCCATGCCAATCCTGCTTCTGGTAGTTCAAGCATGAATTCAAGTGGGAGCCCCATCCATGCAGTTTAAGTCCCAACTTTTTCTGAACTTAATGTCTTAGGTTAGCTCAGGGTTTGCGAGCAGTACAGGTCATTGTTAATAGAAGACTAATAATGTGCAGTCTGGTCTGGGTTTAGTTATATATTTCTTTTGTGGGATCAACTCAATAAGTTTGTTTTTCTGTTTTTTTAGTAACTTAATTCAATGTTTAGCTTTAGGTTGTAGCATCTTGTCAGAAATTATTTGAATCCCTAACGGTTTGTGTTTGTCATGATTTGCATAATATTGCTCATGCTACTCACCTAGCTCGAAGTTGTGCAGTTATGAGTATTCTTCTTGTGTTCCTCACTCATTAGCATGCTTTCAGCAACCAGCACACAGATGGAACACTGTGACTGAGAATCCAAGTCCCTTATTCCCTACTCTCTGTTCCATCTCCAATGCGCCCTCTTCGTCGTCCGCCCTCCTCTTTCAGTGCCAACGATGAGCTCCACGCCTCTCCATTCCCTCTGTTTTTCCTAAAGGAAGGCCTTATCTAACACCTCCCATGCTCTCTCGCCTGCAATTCAAGACTCACATCACATTATTGCAATTGCCTTGCATTAATATAAAAAACCAAATCTATGGATACGGATAGGGATATTGGTTCTGTTGGTGTTACCAAGAAGAGGTATCAAAAGTCAAAGCCATATTTCTTGAGAAAAAGTTGCTGACGGAGGATCTGGTGATGATGGTATTGCCAATGGCGGTGCAAGCTCTTGAGGCCTTCGCCATTGCAGCGCATGCAGTTGCCCTGGAACCCAACTAAGTAGAAGGGCCCATCTAAAAAGCCCAACCCTCTATCCTCTAGAAACAAAAACAAAGCGAGAAAGAGCATCTAAATAGCAAAAGACCCTGCACCAGGCTCCAGCACCAGCACCGAGAAAACCGGAAAACAACATGTTCAATCTCAACAGAACCATTGCCACTCCCAAACTATGGAACAAAAAGAAATCCCTACAGCAGCAACAACCACGCAGATCGCCATTCTTTTTCCTCTCACTCTCTCTCCTTTCTCTCCTCGTTTTCTTCTTCCTCACTTACATTTCCATCCCCAAATCCCTCTTCTCAACCTCTTCCAAGACCGTAAACGCAACCCTCTCCCCCCAATACCCACATTGCACTACTCAAATTCCAGGGGAGAAATTCTTGTGGTATGCGCCTCATAGTGGGTTCAGTAACCAGCTTTCTGAGTTCAAAAATGCAATTCTAATGGCGGGTATTTTGAACCGTACCTTAATCGTCCCTCCCATTCTTGATCACCATGCCGTAGTTCTTGGTAGCTGCCCTAAATTTAGGGTTCAGAGTGCTAAAGAGATCCGGCTTTCTGTTTGGGATCATATCAATGAGCTCATTAGAAGTGAGAGGTAATTGGGGTTGCCCACTTTCTTTGAAGTATATCCATTTCAATTAATTTCGCTACCGAACTGTTGAACTTTTTGTATGTTTGAAATTCTGGGCTTTATTATTTTCCCCTTTTAGATTACTTTGCTTCAATTGGTTGTGTTCTACTTTGTGGCGGCAACATGTGGTTAAATTTGATTGGCGATCCCAAAGATATATTACAAGAGATGTTCATGGATGTTGTAATCTTGTTTCTTTTCTGTTCTTCTCAAGTTCAAGTTCATAGTAACTATAACAATCGTAGCTTGGGGCTTTAATTTTCCTCTGATTCCTATGAATTATGAAAATGTAAGTGACGCAAATTACTTAAGCTTATTTAAAGAAAACAAATTGTAATTATTTTTTTTTCGGCAATGCTGCTGCTGATCTCAGATTCAGGAAAGTTCAATCACTAATCAACTTCAGTATTGGTTAACACCATTTGGAGTTCCTAGCTTTTGTTTTGTTTATATTTTTACCTCACGATGCAGGTATGTCTCCATGGCTGATATCATTGATATTTCTTCATTACTGTCATCTTCACTTGTTCGAGCCATAGATTTCAGGGTTTTTGTGTCCTTGTGGTGTGGTTTGAACATGGATTTGGTTTGCTCCAATGAATTGAATGCACAGCAGTCTATGGTTGGTAGCCTAAGGCAATGTGGCTCTCTGCTATCTGGGATTGATGGTAATATAGATCGATGTTTATTTGCTGTAGATGAAGATTGTAGAACAACAGTTTGGACATACCAAAATGATGAAGTTGATGGGGTATTAGATTCGTTTCAACCTGATGAACAACTCAAGAATAAAAAGAAAATTTCGTATGTTAGAAGACGCAGAAATGTATACAAGACTCTTGGGCCTGGTAGTGAAGCTGAATCAGCAACTGTTCTGGCATTTGGAAGCCTTTTTACAGCCCCATATAAAGGTTCAGATCTCTATATCGATATCCAAAAAGCACCAGGAGATCTGAAGATAAAATCTTTAATTAAAAAGATTGAATTTCTTCCATTTGTCCCTGAAATTATAAGCTCAGGAAAGCAGTTTGCTATGCAGTCCATAAAGGCTCCTTTTCTCTGTGCACAGCTTAGGCTGCTAGATGGGCAGTTTAAGAACCACTGGAAAGCTACTTTTTTGGGTTTAAAACAAAAATTAGATTCATTAAGGCAGGCAGGTTCTCGACCAATTCATATATTCGTGATGACTGATCTCCCTCAAGGTAATTGGACTGGAAGTTACTTGGGTGATTTGGCTAGGGATTCAGCCAATTTTAAGCTGTATTTTCTGAGAGAAGATTTGTTTGTGATGAAAACGGCAAAGAAGCTAGCACTTGCAGGACATGGCCTGAGGTTTGAATCTGTTCCTGCAAGTTTGGATGCAGTGGCTAAGTTGGAGAAGCATTGCTCTCCTGATATAGTACCTGATGTACTCCTATATATAGAGGAAACAGTTTGCAGTTGTGCTTCACTTGGTTTTGTTGGGACTGCTGGGTCAACAATAGCAGAGACTATTGAGGTTATGAGAAAATATGGGTCATGTTCGATTCCAACTCCAACAACATCGTGACGTTATAGAATTTCAGTGGTTCAGTTCTTGGGAAGCATGCCCCACGTATGCTCTTGATCTCCAACTATGCAAGCTTAACAAAGAGCTCTCAGTCAGACAGAATGACTATTTCTGCAATCGAGTGTTTTCTTCTTTTATTTCTTGATGACCCAACTGATATTCAAGGAGCTTCTGTTTAATGAGCACTCAATGTCATGTAAATGGAAGAAATTGGCTCTCTGCTGCACCAGAGCATTCAAGGTTGTTGTTTGTGAAAGGAAAATATTTATCACTCCCAAAAGCAAAATGGTTGTAGTGTTTTCGTGAAAGTAATGAATTATAAATTAGGAGATGGATTATTCCTGGTGTTATGCATCGTAAAGTCGCCATCTTCCACCTGTATAAGTTTTTGTTTCCATACCTGGGGGACTGCAGTTCTGTGATTTTGCCCATGCTTCTTATTCTTTTGATATAACCGGGTTGAAGACAACCCATTGCCCATAATCTTGCGCCCCCACCCCAAAAGAAAAAACAAAAGACCATCCATACCATAATCATTGATTACGTCAATGTCACATATGTTTACCAAATTGTAGGTTTCGAGAGGCATCAATCTGCGAGATTCACGAGTGATTTCGGTGTGAACACCGGTGGTGACCAGCTGCAAGAGATGAGACTAGGCACTCGCCGTTGGAACTCCTTTTTCCACCAGTTATCACCTTCCTCGCTACGTTTACAAAATTAGGAACGCTTTTGTTTTGTGTTAGACATGGCACTGATCCGTAACGTTATCATCTGCTCAATGTTAATAATTTTTTTCTCAAAAGTCAATGTTCTAACGGACTCGGGCTTTTGGAGGGGTAAAGATTTAAGAGTGTAACATTTTGTGAAAGATTTTTTTTTTTAAATAAGATTCAATTCTTTTATTAATCATGATAATCTACTTTCAAATTTTAAAAATCTTGAAAATTATTTAAAAGAAACAATCTTAATAATTTATTTAAAATAATTAACTACTATAATCATAAATAATTTAATAATAACAATAATCTCAATGTTTAGATAAATTTTAGCAACAAACAAAAATTAATAAATATAATAACAAAAATCTTAATAGAAAGCAATAGATTAAAAAATATTAAGTGTTATTAATAAACAATTCAATGAAAAGTAATTTTCTAAAATTAAATACAATATCAATAAACAATTCAATGAGAAAACAATCTTCATATAAAAAAGTTAATTGTTCACAATAATTTAAGTAAAAACAGAACACAAATAATTTGTAAGAAAATAATCAAGCAATTTCTAAATAAATAAGTAATAACTAATTTTAGAAGCTTAATCAAATCCTTATTTTGTTGCTTTCAACAAAAAATGGCTAAAACCGTAAACTTTAAATCATAATTCTTAAATAGAAATTATTTAGTAAAAGAATAAAGTTAAAAATATTAAAAATAAAATAACAATAAATAAACTAAACTTACCAATTATCATTACATGAAAATTAAGTTATTAACTAGAGGTTTTATACACAAATAATATTCAAGCTAAAAAGTGTAAGAAAAAAATAACTTTTTTATTTTTATTTTTATTTGGTAAGAAAAAAAAAACAAAATTTTGAGAAAGCGAGATTTAAGTATAATTTTATTGAAATAAATTTTATTTTTATTCCTAAGTCTATTAAAATTAATTGTTGACTTATTGTTGTAGAGTATCTCATCAAATAAAAAATTATTATAGAGGTAAAATTAAAAAAAAATTAAAAAATAAAACATGTTAAACAAATTTTAAATTTTTTATAAGGGTGAAATTAAAAAATTTCACAAAAAATAAAGAAAAGTATAAAAATTTTAAAATAGTTGGAGGCGAGGCCCCTACTAGCCCCCCTTCTTTTCCGCCTCTAAGTACGGAGACGTTATAATTAATTAAAAAAAGTTAATGATCTACATATGTACGAATATATTTATTAAATGTTAATATATTTTTCAAAAATCAATGTTAATAATTCATTTAAAATGATTAACATAATGAAGCTATTTAAATTTATATTAAATTAATTATACAAATCAAACAATATAAATCAATACAATAACTCAATTAAATAAAGGAGTTATGTCATTCTTGTAGAGTGTTAATATATCATATTCAAAACAATCAAGTCTAGACTGTAGATGTACCATTTTATTTATGAGGGCATAAATAAAGCAATGCTCAAGCCAGTGAGTTTGGTATAGTAAATAATGGCATAATAATTAAACTAAATAATTTTGTTGCAAATGGGAAAACGTTTCTTCTTCATTTCAGACCTTTTTTTTTTTGTATTAGTCATTAATCTCAATGAAATTATATAAATCCACACAGAAAACACAAAATAATGGGTAAGACATGACAATCCTATTTCCACCAAATTATAATTAAAGAAAATGGAAAAGATATCTTAGAAAAAAATTAAAACAAAAAAGAAAAGAATTTAGAAACCGTTACTGATATTGGATAACTTACTTATATAATTCATTAAATAAATTAAATAATTTTAGCAATCTAGGCCTAGTGCCCTTTTCACATAAAATATCGTTACAGTTGTGGACGATATGCTTCGTTTGTGATGCACTTGATTTATCGGCATTCGTACTTCTGACGCACGTTCAATCCAATTAATATAAATAAAGTTGGCAGTTGAAGTCGTTGGGCATCCTTAAATTATGAGATTGAATTTTCAATTTTTTGGGGTACACTATTGAATTTTTAATTTTAAATTTTGATTTCAGATTTTACTAACATTTTCCAAGATTCAAAGTTTTGAAATCAATTCACTTGTATGAATGAGTCACCTTTTTATTTTTTAAAATTCAATCAAATTAATTTGATATAATACTTAAAACATTTTAAATTATTCAAGATAATGCAAATAAATTATTATTATTTTCTTAAATTTAATTAAATTTTATTATTTTGTTTCAAATCAAATAAATATTTATAATTGATAGTTGATTAACTAATATTAGTCATAACGTTATTAGTTATTTTATATTACATAATTTTAATATATTATAATAAATAATAATATAATATATTAATATGATGTAATAATATACATTTTTTAAAACAAAATTATAAAAATGAAATGAAGTAATTCCTTTCATAAAAAAGAACCAACACAAATAGACCCCAAACCACCAGCATGATGAGTGATTTACCCTCTCTGTCCAGGCAAGTATATAACACTGACAAAGTGACATCCCTTAATAAAAAACAAAAGCCTACCCCAACCGGCTGCAGCAAGGCGAAAAAACCAGGGATCCAAATCCTATGTATCCTGCTTTTAGCATCATGTCGGCGACTTGAAAACAAAAGATCATGCACAACGCTATACACAGCAGTATCAACAATATCCTTAATCAGTACATGAAAATGATATACATGTGATATTTTTATGTTTTATGTTAGTGTTACCTAATATAAAAAATAATAAATATTATTTTAATTAATTATAATTATAAAAATTTATTTGATTTAAAATAATATATATAATAAAAAATTAAAATTTATTTAAAATTTTTAAATAATTCAAACAAATTTTAAAAGGATCATTTAAATTAATTAATAGTATTATTTATTGTGCTTATAAAATTCATTAGGTAAATTCTGTCTAACAAAAAGCCATAACAAGAAATACTAGTATTATTTGATTAATTGAAAAATTGACTGAATCCAATTTCAATGTGATAAAATCGAAAGATTATTTTTGGTAAGCATTCATTTAAAAAAAAAAGTAAAAAATAAAGAAAATAGTGGTGGGTACAAGGTAGGATGCCAAAGCAATGACGCATCCAAATTCTATTTGCACTCTAAAAAACCCTTTGGTCAACTTTTCTTTCCTTAAAAACGTTGACATTCACGTGAAAAATGTGAACTATCTTTTATTTCTTAAGTCGTTATAAAAAAAAAGAGGAAAAAGAAAATATATATAAAACCCAAAAAAAAAAAAAAGGGAAAGAAAGAATAGTTGTAATAATAAAATATTATTTGAGTGGGACAACGATGCAACGTCAACATTACTTCAACGAGCTTTATCTTAGGGATATTCATATGCAATTCGGCTATTCCAAGACTCCTAGTTCTTGTTGCTCTTTTTGCTCTGTTTGTTTCCATTTTTTTGCATAACCAAAGCCAAAATACAATTTCGGAATTTAGATTTGAATCGAGAGGAAAATGGAGGCACTGGATTACCACGCGGAGGAGAGGAGCAAGGCGGAGTTCGATGTGGAAGAGATGAAGATCGTTTGGGCAGGGTCTCGTCACGCCTATGAAATCTCTGATCGGATTGCTCGTCTCGTGGCTAGCGATCCGGTGATTTAGTTTTTTTTTTCTCTTAAAAAATTTGTGTCTTTTTTTTTCTGATTTTTTAGTTACCTAAAATATGGCGGAGAAAAGTATATGAAAGAGAAAATTTTATGTTTAATGACATCTTGAGCGTTTTGGTTATTGTAACTTAAATTTTTGGAATTAATTCAGTTTTCTTAAGCTCTTGTACGGATTTTAAAATTAGTTTTTCACTTTTTTTTGAATGATCCGTTTATTTTTCTTATTCTTTTATCTAGATTATTATTTTTTGTTGGTTTCGGGGGAATTATAGGAAGGAACTGGAATTCTAGTTCAAATTGCAACAGAAATTCTAAAAATTAGAAATATCCTATCGTTTCACTCTTCATTGCCAGTGATTCCTTTAATTTCTGAGCTAATTTTCTTTCAGTTTGGTTCCTGAGAATATGTGGGAAAGGAATGAAGCTAACATTGGCGTCTTGTTGTTAATTGGTTTGTCAAGATATTGTTAATTGTAGTCTTCTATAATTTCTCCAATGATATGGTGCGTTTTTTTAGTCTTCTTAGAGATAAATGTGTTTGTTTCTCACGAAACTTCAGGAAGAAAATCGGATTTTTGTTTGGTGTATTGAATTCATTATTATGTTTATGTCTGTTAAATGTGCATTAGCATTTTGAGAAGCTGAAATAACAGAAAACATGATGTTGCTAAGCTTTTCAGCTGTTAGACACGGTATAAAAGTTTTATCTGTATCACAATTTTAAGTTCATTTGCTTCTGTTTGCCATTTGAGTCTTAACTCTTGAAAAATGTTGAACTATTGAACAATTTTAAGTTTTAACTCTAGGGAATAGAAAGAGTGAAGATTCAGAAATTTACCTTCAGTTGTGCTTAGATTTTTAGATTATTGAGGTCTGGTGATTGGTAGTTCCAAGGAATTGGCGTAATTGGAAAAGTGAAGTGAAGGAAAAATATGATTAACAGGGTTCTTTTCACCTGGTGGACTGCCTGTGCCAGTGATCTTCTTGTTATTTTATCTTTTAGTTTCTGCCCAGATATTCAAGATTCCTAATTTTTCCCTCCTTCTGTGACCTAAAGAATTAGAGTCATTTTTCGTTTTGGCATTTTAATTATCATTATTTAATAACTAAGTAATCTTGTTGCAATTTTCTCTAGGTCTTTCGAAAGGATAACAGAACTATGCTAAGTAGGAAGGACTTGTTTAAAGATACTTTGAAAAAGGCTGCTCATGCATGGAAGCGGATAATTGAGCTTCGTCTCTCTGGTTTGAATTCAACTGCATTTCTGTTCATATTCTAAATTGATTTTCCCTTTAGATATCTGATTAATATTAATAGCTTTTTATAACAGAAGAAGAGGCCTCTAGAATGAGGTTTTTTGTGGATCAGCCTGCTTTCACAGATCTTCACTGGGTAAGTTCTATTTTTCTTTTCTTGTTTCTAAGCTTCACAAGTACTATGTACACTACTTGTATGCTAAGCAATATGTAAATGTTTGGAAAAAGCAACATACCTTTGTTAAAATCATCATTTAAATCTAGTTTGCCAAATTTAATATAAAAATGATTGTCTCTTTTATGCTGATTTCTGGGTTTGAAATACTTTTCAGAAAGGGCTTTGAAGTGTTTTTTTAACCCACTAATGTATATTTTCTTGATAGGGAATGTTTATACCTGCTATTAAAGGACAAGGTACAGAGGAGCAGCAACAGAAGTGGCTCCCAGTGGCATATAAGATGCAAATAATTGGATGCTATGCACAAACTGAACTTGGTCATGGGTCCAATGTCCAAGGGCTTGAGACCACTGCAACATTTGATCCTCAGACTGACGAATTTGTCATTCATAGTCCCACATTGACTTCAAGCAAAGTGAGTATAATATTTACAAGGCTTTTGACTAATTCTTTTTGTGAGATTGATTAATTGTGTGGCATTCTAAGCAATATATCATGAGATGTGCTTCAATTCTGATTCTCAATGCCTTTTGGCTAAGACATTCTCAAGTGAAATCGTCCTCCTCTTTTCTGGTTTGCAATGTGTAGTTTTCTTATAGTGTACTCTGTATTTTTTGTGACTGTTGATCTCCTTATATATTCTTGTGTTAACATTCTCTGTTGGGGTTTTGGTCGTTAATAGTGGTGGCCTGGTGGATTGGGTAAAGCATCCACACATGCTGTGGTTTATGCTCGTCTTATAACAGATGGACAAGACCATGGAGTGCATGGTAAGTGCCAAATGCATAAACGTACTTATTTAGATGGTATTTCAGACATTAATTCAGAATCCTTTTTTCAGGTTTTATTGTTCAGCTACGGAGCTTGGATGATCACCTACCTCTTCCAGGCATAACAGTTGGTGATATTGGAATGAAATTTGGAAGTGGGGCATATAACAGCATGGACAATGGTGTTCTGAGATTTGATCATGTGCGCATTCCAAGGGATCAAATGTTGATGCGGTTTGTTCTCAAACCGTTCCTCTCTATGTCTTTGTCCTTTTATCTGCTCTTTTTTCTGAATGCTAATATTTCACCTGAAATTTGATGTTTCTTTGGTTGGCCATCTTGTGGAGAGAATTTAATATATCATTTGACGATTGCTGTAATGAGCAGTTGTCTTGGGTGAAGTTACAAAGCTGTGTAAATTTTTCTGCTACTTCACTTAGCCGTAGAGAAGTTTTAGGCTGCTCATCTATCTAAAGTTTATAAAATTTATTTCCTTAATAGAAGAAAACCCACCCAGAAATTATAAGCCAAGAAATTTCACATATTGTTTAGTTGACTGTTCTGAAGTTTCCTTTTTTTTCCCAAATGTCTCAGGGTTTCACAGGTTACAAGAGAAGGGAAATATATGCACTCTGATGTTCCTCGCCAGCTGGTTTACGGTACTATGGTCTATGTCCGACAACAAATTGTATTAGATGCTTCTTGTGCTTTATCAAGGGCAGTTTGTATTGCAACAAGGTATAGTGCTGTTCGTAGACAATTTGGTTCGCAGAATGGTGGTCCAGAGACTCAGGTATAGGACTATCCCATTATATTTTCATATTATTGGGGAATTCTCAGTGCACAGGAGTATGCTTTGTTGGAATTTACTTGGTTAACTTGGCCTAAATATAATATGGTAACAAATGTATATACACTTTTAATATCAATATATGACCCTGCTACTGTAATTCCAATGGAAGCTACTACATGAAGATAAATAAATATTCTTGATGGTCATGGTACTAACTTGGATCATTGCTAGATAGATGGAACATGTGACATTGCAATGTTCTGATTTGTCGTTTGGATCTTATGCTCATAGACATGTTATTTCAAGTACGGATGCTGTACAGCTACCTTTTATGATCACTTCTATTGGCTTTTTCTTTCCCTTAGAAACTTCCAGATAATTGTGTTGAAGAGACTTTTAAACGCTGCAGCTGAATTTTCAGAATTAATTTTACATGTCGCGGAGGCTGATGCATCTAATGCTTTTTAGTTTATATATTTTGTTCCAGGTGATTAACTATAAAACTCAGCAAAGTAGACTCTTCCCTTTGCTTGCTTCTGCCTATGCTTTCAGATTTGTTGGTGAGTGGCTGAACTGGCTGTACACTGATGTGACCCAAAGATTGCAAGCCAATGATTTCTCCACGTTATCTGAGGCTCATGCATGTACTGCAGGGTTAAAGTCTCTTACTACTACTGCAACTGCGGTATGTCACTGTTACTAATCTTCACCCCTCTTCCTTCTCCTAAATATATTGATTATTTTTCCACTCTGTCAAAGATTTCTGTAGCTAATATATTTTGGTTGGCCAGTTATTTTGTATTATGTTGCTTCTATCAGCATTTTGATGGCATAAATGATCTCTCTTAACTATTAAAAATTTTGGCATCCATCACAAAATAACATAACACCTTAGTTTTTTGCAGGATGCTATTGAAGAATGCCGAAAATTATGTGGTGGCCATGGTTACCTTTCTAGCAGTGGGCTTCCTGAGTTATTTGCAGTTTATGTCCCTGCCTGTACATATGAAGGAGACAATATTGTGCTGCTTTTACAGGTATGTCAAATCTGAAATATTATCACTTGTATTTTCAACACCTTTCATAATTTTCATTTTGTTCTTTTAGATGGTAGGGGATGAATTTGTTAATGTTCTGATGGAGACTTAATCTGAGTGTACAGTAGTATGGGTTGCTATCTGTTTTGAAAATCTTTAACTTCAATATCCTATTAGCTAGTGCTTCTGGTGTTTATTGGTGTTAACAATTAATGATGATGAGGTGCCATGCCTATTGACAATTTAAGAGGAAACATTTTTTGTAGGTTGCAAGGTTTTTAATGAAGACCGTTGCCCAGCTGGGTTCTGAAAAGAAGCCTGTTGGAACTACAGCTTATATGGGACGAGCAGAATACCTCATGCAATGCCATTGTGATGTTCAAAGGGGTAACTGTTTTACGTTTTTTTTCGCTTGAGCTTGTTTACAACTTATATTTGCTATTTTAAATTTTCATCTCTTTTGAAGATTAAAATTTTCATTGTCACAAACATTAATTAGGATTTGCCTAATGTCTATGAGTAGGTTGGCTGGTCCATTGATTCCCAAAAAATTTTGAGCTTATTTCAACTCTTATCTACAAATATAGCCAACTCTTTAGATTGGTGTACGTGGTGCTAATCATACATCAGTTCATAGTCGTTCATTAATTAATATCGATTTGGGTTAATCACAATATAATAACTTCATTCCTTCTGTTGGCTTGCAGCTGAGGATTGGCTAAAGCCTAGTGTAATAGTGGAGGCATTTGAAGCGAGGGCTGCTAGGATGTCTGTTGCCTGTGCTAAAAGCCTTAGCAAATTTTCAAATCCAGAAGAGGGTATGTTCTCTCTACCTTGATTAAGGAATAAGCATTGTCTTTTTTCAGTTATTTTTTCTTGACATGATACTCAACAGGTTAACTATTGCAAGGTCCACTAGTAGATGCTCATGCTTTCAGTTCTTACCATAAAATTCGGCCTACACTGAGCATATAATTTTAAAATTTTGGATTAGTTTTTTAAACAATATTATTATGTTATTATAGTAAACAAAAAGGTCCAATGCTATAAGGCAAATTTCTGTTGAAGATGTTAAAGTCCATAAGTTTGATGCGCTTCCACATTCTCTTTGTTTATCTTCAGGTTTTGCTGAACTCTCAGCTGATTTGGTTGAGGCTGCAGTTGCTCATTGTCAGTTAATTGTAGTTTCCAAGTAAGCTTCTCCAGTCTTATCCACTCAGAATGTTGTGGACACAATATTAATAATTAATGAGGTTTCTTTTTGTGGTGCTCCGCATAATGTCATATGAAATGATTGGTTTTTTGGATGGAAGGAGCCAAACTCTAATACCTCATAAAATTTTCAGTTTCTTGGCAATTTTAAGGAATTGGCTGAAGAAGTTGAACACCAATACATGGGATCTACTTATTCTGGGCTGCTTCTTCTGTTTACTTAAAGTTTTATAAGAAACTTCTCTTTCAGGTTCATTGAGAAATTGCAACGAGACATACCAGGAAAGGGAGTGAAAAGACAGATGGAAATCCTCTGTAATGTATATGCTTTGTCTATTTTACACAAACATCTTGGTGATTTCGTCTCCACTGGCTGCATTACTCCCAAGCAAGGTGCACTAGCAAATGAACAGCTCAGATTGTTGTACACGCAGGTTTGTTGCCATAATTCAATTTAGTTAATATGGTGCTCAGCTTGAAAGGCCGCTATAATCCACTAGTTCTGATCTCATTTAATCTTTAGGTCCGCCCAAATGCTATTGCCCTTGTTGATGCATTCAATTACACTGACCACTACCTTAGCTCGGTTCTTGGCTGCTACGATGGAAATGTATATGCAAAACTCTACGAGGAGGCATGGAAGGATCCTTTGAATGATACGGTTGTGCCAGATGGTTACCATGAGTACATTCGGCCAATTTTGAAGCAACAGCTTCGTACTGCAAGGCTCTAAAGAAAACAAATCCCACCATGCTGTTGATTCAACATCCTGAACTGCATATTAGGTTATGAATGAATAAAGTGCCAACCTATTCAACCTGAAAGAGGAAGGTCAGTTTCACTGGTCTATGGACATCTATTTACATCTCTTAGATTATGGCTGAGTAGTGGTTCTTTATCGACATAAAATCTTTTCTTCATATGTACTTGGAACAAAGGATATATTTTGCTCTTATCAAGTAATTTCCCTGATCCCTCATTATGTATTTATGTACTCTATATGTATTCAAACGCAGCTTGCCTAATCCTCAAATTAGTAAGTTTCGTAATTGTGCTTATGGTTCAATCTCGTTTTTCTGATGCAAACTAAAAAGGTGTAAACAAAAAGCGGTACACTCTACGAATGGCTGGCTCCAAGTTTGAATTGAATTATAGAACCAATTCAATTGACGTGAGCTCACTCATAATGAATATCATCAAGTTGGAAAAAGTATTTTGCATGTGAATTTGTGAATAAGTATAGTCCTCCTTAATATTTTATCAATTCTTCCAACACCTGCGACCAAAAAAAGAAAAAGAACATAAAAAAGTAACATTTTTCACCTGACTATACCAGGCAGCGGCATCTAATTCTAATATTTTGATAATATCGTATATAAAAGGATGCTAATGACAAATTTGTACAAGGTGTGCTTAATTAGTGAGTGGTTACAATTTCTACTTAAAAGAGTTAATTACTAACTCAAGTTGATATTGCAAGAATCATCTGCTTTCATAATCTTCATAAACAACATGTGCCAAATTTTAATGATTTGAGTGGCAAAAATGGCAGTTCAGAGACCAACGATACTTAGCAACATCAGATTTCCATTTCAGCAATAAATAACTAAATGCATTTCTTAATTTCCCAAGGAGTCGCACTTTCCCAAGTCCCTAAGCGTCAGTAATTTACATCTATAAGCCCCTTCATCTCCTCCAAAATCCCACCCCAAGAAATCTCTTTCATCTTCAGCAGCATTTCTATTTTTCCCTGTTCCAATAGTGAGAACATGCCTGGAATAGGTACTCTTGTAGACCTCTTGCTGTTCTACACTCTGGAAAGAGTCCTTTTCAACAGAATGGTGGGATCAATGGGCAAAAACTCCCAACAAGTTAAGAGAGCAATGGCTCTCTGGCTCATGCTCGAAGAAATAGGGTACCACGATTTGATTCGAATGGTCCATTCCTACGATGACAAGACCATCGAAGCTCTCTTCAACGAGTCATTGCGATGCTTGGAGTTCATACAACCAAATGCTGCACCACCGACTGACTCACATGATACTCGTGTTTTTCTAGGCCTTTTTGATGAGCCAATGAATTTCAGGTTCTTTTACTACAATCGCGAGTTTATGTACAAGCGTTACGTGCACATCATGGAGATTGTTTGTGACAAAATATTCGGTGAGAATGCTGCCATTGAAGTTGACGAGTCTGGTCTGAAGCCAGTGGCTAGACCTCTTGGAGAGGGATCTACTACATCACAGGCTTCCACTGAATCTAACCAGCTGCTACTGAATCAAGATAGTGAGGCACCCAAGCTGTCAAATTTGAATCCTGGTGCTAATGAGTTTAATCCGGTACAAACCCCGGAAGATACAAGAACAATGTTTCTGACATTCTCTAAAGGTTACCCTTTGAGCCGGGAAGAAATTATTTACTTCTTTACCTCGTATGTCAAACTATTTGGATTTCTTTCTTTTATCTTCTATATCTACTTAGTTTTGTTTTGTAGCATTATGATTTGCTTTTGCAGGAAATGGGGAGAAGTGGTGCAAGATGTTTTCATTGAACTTACTCATCCAGGGCAGGACCCTCAGTTCGGACGTATTGTTTTCACTACTTCATTGGTGATACCATGGGTTTTGAATGGACAAGCAAAAGCAAAATTCTTCGTCAACAGAAAGCATTTGTGGGTTCGAGTTTACGTGCCTCGTTATAGAGGAAGGAGAAAGTTTATCAAATGGTACAACAATTCAAGGAAGTATTACTCCTTCTAGTCTATGAAAAAAGATTTGAACTTGAAACTTGTTTGCGTCGAAGATGAATAAAACATCAACAATTTTTCATATTCTTACAAATTGGGTATCGTTTTGTCATAATATAACTTTCATTAATTATGATAGTTATTTTCTTTTATTAGTTAAATTATAATTTTATTTTTAAAATTTTGAATTTTGTTTTGAAGTTTTTACCCAGTATGTCTTTAGGGGTAGATTGGCTCTATGAATATCTGTTTTTGGTATGCTATATCTGATTTCATTTTCCTTACCACTAAGTCACTACTCCTGAATTCTTGTGATCGAACTTGAAGGTAGTATTCCTTTTAATTAATTTTTAAAAGGAGATTTGAACTTGAAACTTACTTGTGTGGTTGTCAATTAGATTATATTCCAATCATACCATGAAAATTGAATGTAATATCAATAGTTCTTTATATTCTTATAAATTGAACATTTGTTTTGTCATAATACAGTTTTCAATGATTATGATCATTATTTTCGTTAATTTAGTTATATTGTACTTTTATTTTTGAAATTTTAGTTTTTGTTTTGGGTTAAGTTTGGACGCATTCAATATGTCTTGCTGGTAAATTGATTAGATGAATATGTGTTTTTGGTATCTTGTCACATGGACAAGATAAGATAGAAATCTCAAAACTATTTAGATTTTTAAACTTTCGCTAGTTTAATAGTTTTTGAATTATATATATATATATATAGCATGATTAATTAGGTAAACATAAATTCCGGCAATGATATGAGTGTGACAAAGTTGTGCTTCATCCTTCTTTGGCAATAGATGAACTTACAATTAGGGTTTCTTTTTTGTGGCTCCAACTCACAAAATAATTTCTCTTGTTTGTCTTCCAAACTTAATTATCTGCTACTAATTACAATTGCTCTCATACCATGACATGAACTGTCATAAGATAAAATGGAAAGAATTTTCCTTTTGTTCTCGGTAACACATGTAATTGAAAATATATAGATAGTTTTAATTATTTTATCTTACTCGGATCAAACCTGTCATTTGTGTTTTTTAGGCATCAAACTAATTAACTTGATTGTTTGAGATATTGTTTCCAGATAAGAATGCAACATACTGCATATGCTTGCCAAGAATGCATTACATTTCTGCAAAGCCTTTGGGTATAAATCTCCCTGAAATTCATCAATCTCACCATGTATTCACTTGCAGCAATGTTCATAATGTTTTGTTTCTCGAGGCCCATGGGCCTAACTTTGCTATTTCGTCAAGCAAAAAAATTGCCATGCCGTTATAATATATATCAGATCAGTGATTTACCAGATTATCTGCGGACCATGTTCATCGCTTTTTGATCCTAGGGAGGATATCTAGCTGCCTTTGCACCCGTCGTCTTTCCGTGTTGACTGGGTGGGTCGTTGAAGTTATCAGGAAACCCCCTGTGGGTGTCGTGATGAGCACAAGGGCAGCCCTTGTTTTTCAAGCCCTCCCAAAAGGAGGAGCAGGCAAACAAGGAGCCGCCCTTGGTGGACTAGGTCTTTTGGAGAAGACATGAGGCAATCCTTTCCTTGGTGCATAAGGCCTCCTGGTCGACATTTTTATCATCATTTATCAGCATACTGCCAATATGAAGGAACAGGGGCACTGTATAGATCTAACGTACAAGGCTTTTTCTTCTTTTTTTTAATTGTAAGAATGGTACCATAATTTACCATCGGTCTAGACTCTCAACGTCAAAGTAGCTTCCTGTACGCATCACCCACAAAACTTCACAATTCGATGAATCTTTAGTTTACATTTAATTACCTTTCGTATCTGTTGTTGGCATGCAAAGGGAAACGTAGGATGTCCATTTCAAAGATCACATGCATGACATTCCCATTTGAAAGTGAGCAGAGCGAAGAAACTAGCTGGCAAAGCAAATCCAGATGTAGCTAGACACGCTAAATAAGAATGCAGATTCCATTTTGCTTTTACCAAGCAATAAATAAAAAATTTAACCTACTCATCATTGTAGTCAAATTAAACTTACTTTTCAACAAATAAAAAAAAATAAAAGTAGTCAAATTGAGTTTGGCTGAGCTCCACATTCGTATACAGTAATTAAGTTTTACAGTAGAAGGCGGAAAATCATGGCTAAAAGCAGCTTGTGCTGTATACTGCATGAACTTGATGCTCAAACAGGTGATTTAGAGAATAAAGAATGGGGGTAAGAAAAAGGTTGTTGTGTTTCATCTAGAAGGAACTTGTTGTAAGTGAACTTAGCTAACTCCTTTTACAGTTGTCTGGTTCTATTGTAAACTACTTTATTTATAACACAAACACAATGTTTCAATTTTCTATCAAACAAAATTAAAGGTAAACAATTGTTTCAACTATTACTAAATACTAGTATATAGTTATAGATCTCTTGTAGAATGATGATAAAAAGATTTGGGGCTCATGATCACAGGCACATTCTTCAAGCATATCTGTTGCAAGTTTCTCCATGTGCACCAATACAGAGCATTCTTGCTGCCACAAGGCTTTGTTCCTGTATATAAAGACTTATCACAGCAAACCACAACCCTGAAAGGTTTAGAGATGGCTAAAGCATTTACATACAACCTGGATTGGTACCTGCTTGACAAAAATAATGCAACCCAACCCACAAAATGCTAAAAATTGGACGAGGATGGATTCAAAACTGTCGCTATTAGCAGCTTATTGTCCCAAATCCGACCAGAAAACCATCCCAACTTTGAGAAAGACCCCAAAATTCAATGCCCTCGGCCATGCTGATACGTCTTGTTGCTCTTAAATTCGGTTATCATACAGACAAACAGCACGTATCTGGTAGGATTTGCAGTTCAGAAACTGCTCCCTCATACAATTAAGCTGGTGTCTGAGGTTAGCGCTGTTGGAAAGGGACCAAGGGACCAAGTTGCAAATTTCTGAATCTCAGATATTAAGCACGTTCTTGTGGTTCAGAGGTTGAAGGTAATCTTTGCCCTTCTAGATATGAGGCACTAGGGAGTAGGAAACAAGAAGAGTACGTAGAATTATTTGCTACCGCATTTTTCTTTGGATAGAGACCATTCAAAGTAGTCCGCTGGTCGGCACATTATCTTGGTTCACCCATGGGGTTGGCTGGTGACAAGAAAAGTTGTATATTATTGATCATAAAGATACAAAAACGGAAAGGAAGAAAGGAAGAAATAGATTGCTTGCAATTTTTTCATGATGTCGACAATTATCCAAGGCATTGAACCCATGCACGGCGAGTTGGAGGATAAAAGAAAGCTACAATAGGTTAAGTCTTTGTCACAGGCTAACTCAACCCGGTCGAATTAGTTCTGTTCTTGTAACTCTAGTTGGAGCAACTAGACATCCAGCCCGACAAATCAAGCAAAATCTAAATCCTAGTCTAGCCAAATCGAGCATCTTCAGTCAATGTGGTTAATTTTTTAATATATACACAAAAAAATTAAAAAAAAAACTTTGACCGTTAAAACTTGATATAATTTTAAAAATTTTAAATTTAAATTTGAATTAGACAAAGAGAATTACTTATCTAATTATATATATCAAATTTACAGCCAAATTTTGAGAAAAAGGAAAACTTGCTTTGTTTCACTTGCAAATTTCTTTGTCATTCAACTTTTGAGAAAATGAAAAATATGGATCTATTTTGTACGGGAGAAATAGGTTTTTGTGGGATTCTAGAGTCCACAAACAGTATATGTGTATACAAGCATGAACACTTCCACATATATCTTGCTTTTTTCAATATTTTATTTACTTAGGCATTAGAAAGAAATTTAAATTGATTTTTATACTCTTAATCTATTAATTAGAACGCTAGACTTGCATTTAACTTTCACATTCCAGTTTTGGGAATGTGAATTAACAACAAGAACATGTTATTAGATCCACTAGAACTCACATGTACTAAGCTTCTTTATTACAACCTCGACCGACACTTTTTCCAGCATGTCTAATCATGTTTTAAACATTAAATTAGGTTAATTTTCAGGGTAAATTAAAGACAGTGGAGGGGAGAAGGTTGTAAGAGACAAAAAGAATAAAGGAAACTTTATGTGTTTGGACGATTTCATTACTTTAATCTTGCATCACAGACCCAGCGGACCAACGATTTGGATGTTAACAAAAAGGACAATAAAAATTAACAATAAGCTGCTCTCCACACCCTGGTAAATTTTTAAAAAATTATTAATTTTACACAAGTTCCTCATTAAGTTTTACTTTCTTCAAGCTACCTAAGTGAGGATTTATTTTCTGACCCAAAAGATCCACTACAATAAATATGATTTAGGATTGTACATTTTTAAAATATACTATTAAAAATATTTTTAATAATATATTTTTATATTTTTTGCAACATTTTTGTAATAAGGGACGGAATTAGTCAACTTTTGTTGGAGGTCAAAGACAAAGAGAAATAAGGGTTAAAAATTTTTATAAAATCATTAAGACAAAAATATATATAATATATACAGAATTTTAAAAACTTTAGAAGCCACAATCCCATGGATACACAAGGCTTTGTACAGAGATTACATAAATTCCTGTTTTTTATATTATTATTAAATGTAAAAAATAAAATTAAAAATTTAAATAATTTCATTTTTAAGATTTTAGTGCATAAAAAATATATCAATTAAAAGAATGTAATTAAAATCTAAATTTATTGTAGTTAAAAGAACTAAGAGCTAATTTGTTTCTTCCTCTAGCTATATATGTACTTATCTGCCCTTCAAACCGAACTATTTATATAGTTAAAGGAATGAAAGCGACATGAGTGATCCAAATTTGTTACAGAACGTTACCTTACACTTGCTGTCCTAATCATGATTAAATCCTTGAACGTTGACTATTCGTTTTAAAATAAGAAAAAAAAATCGACTTCGTAAGTTCATGCAATTGAGTATCATTTTGTGCAGCACCTACTAAGTAGGTTTTGAATATCTATAAGAGAGCCCATTTATCTAAGGCGGCCTATGCTATTAAATTTAATATATAGGGTTTACGGTTGTTTAAGGTGTCAAACCCTATAGAGGTCAGGTTGGCTTTGATGATTGGTATTGGTCATGTTTCAGGTTTTGTTAGAGTTTGGTCCAAAGGGTGTGCGAGGCTGTTCCTGTTGGGACCTAAAAAAAAAAAACCCAAGAATAAAAAAATTGAATAATCAAATATTTATTAATGTAAGGCAATGGTCCCTAGTTAGATAGGGGCATATCCAGTTTTTGTGGTGAGGATTTCTATTAGATTGATAGAGTAAAATTGTTAGCCATCAGATTAATTCCGAATTTTTTTTATCTGATTAATTACAGCTCTTCGGTTTTGGGTATTTAAGAATTTGAAATGGAAAAAAAGAATTACAAGTTTTTTTCAATTATTCCCCTTTGAACATGTAAGTATATAATTGGAATTCTTTTTTCAAAGGAAGAATGTGTTTCAGTGTTTTCCACAAATTAACGTGAATAATACAAAAAATTATTATTATTAGTATTTTATATACAAAAAAAAAAGGTAACAACCCTGGAAATTGAAGCTTGTGGTCTGCAGAAAAGATTCTGCAAATATAATATTGCGTAATAACAATGAATAAATATATAGTAATAATGAAAATGAATTTTATAAATATATCAAGTGATGCTTTTATGGATACTTTTGTAATTCCTTGTCGCACATTAAACGTGAATATTATTATTAAGATTTATATAAAGTTATAAATCAATTATTATTGATAATTTAAATTTAAATTTTTGAACATCGTGTAAATTAAACTTGAAAATTTGTTAAATCAAAAAGTGTTTAGATATTTATTGTTACAAACATTATTTTTATAGTCATTGTTTCTTTACTTCTTTAAGTCAAATCATTTATATTTTTCTTAGATGTGAATTTTTCACCTATCTTCATTTCAAAAAAAAAAAATCACCTATCTACTCATATAATTACTAACATTTATGTTGAAAAAAATCAAAATTTTCAAGAAAATATGATCACTACTCTACATCTGCAAATGTCCAAATTAATGTCCTTGATCCTTGCTGCTGATTTGGTTTTTGTTCAATAGGTGCCATCATTGCAATTTGCAGGTTCCAATTAAGAATTTTTATTTTCTATATTTTATCCTTCATGTGTTTTTCATGTAGATGATGCATTTATATATATATATATATATATATATCTTTAGACAAAATCTCTAAAAGAGAAGGGAAAGTTCCTTGAAGTTGAATGCTTTTCTCAAGGTATAATGCTTTAAAAATTTCATTGAATTATTTTAAAAAATTAAATAAATTTTTTTAGTTTAAAAAAATTATATTTTTATTTTAAATTAAATACATTTTTATAATTAATAATTGACTAATCGTAATTAATCAAAATATCACTTACTATTTTATACTCAAGCGATATTGATGTAATATTAATTTAGAACATGAAAAATGTCATGTAACGATGTTATCATTCCACATCAAAATGTTATATCAACATCTATTATAACATATCAATATAATAAATAATTTAAAAATTTATTTAAATTTTGTTATGCATTTAAAAAAAATTAGACAAAATCTCATAAAGAGAGAGAATAGTTCCTCGAAATTGGATTTTTTTTTATTAATCAATAAAAAAAATCGTTTTGGCCTTTTTATAAACACACGCTAAGGCAGCTGTACCTAAAAGCAAAATTGAAAGGGTTTCTTTAAATATAGTAATTCCCAAGAAATTTAATTCTGTGTCATCGTTACTCTTATTATCTTATACTCCTTTTAACGTTAATTACAAAGGTTTTTTTTTTTTCCCTTTTGAGATAGAAGATATAATAAGATTTGTTTTCTTATTGTAAAATAATGTTGTTGACGAAAATATATTCCGTCAAATGTCTATCAAATAATGGAAAATAATGGAAAAATAATATATATATATATATATATATATAGATATATAGTATATTCAATCCAAGAATTCCGGTAAATGTCTATCAAATAATGGAAAAATAATTGTACCTCTTCCTTTATTTGAACTCCAAGTTCTATATGTAAATTGTACTATATTAACTAAAAAAAAAATCCTTCACCACTTTCTTGTTCACATATATATAGTTCACTTTGATTTCTTATGTGTATAAACTATAGGTTTATATTTGATATATTATTAATATATAATATTTATATATTATTACTTAATCACAAAGTATCACATTATAAATGTGTAAAGATAAAAAATTAAAATAATTTTAAAATAAATATATATAAAATTATAAATTTAGTTTTTAAAAATTTTAAATTTATTTTATTAACAAAATGATAATATTTGATTCATTAATAGTGTATAGATATTTTATATTGACAATATATTAAATATAAACCCTTTAATGTAAATTTTTTAAATTTTGTTAACAAACTCAATTATCATCGTAATAAGTACAAGAAAATTTTTTATATTTTTTTAAGGGAGTTGGTGGGTTTACTATATATAAGATAAATAAATGAATTAAATAATAAAAGTAACGGGGTGTTTGGATTTTGGGAAATATTTATTGGGGTGGCAAGAGTTAAAAAGAGAAGACTTCGACTCATTGATCCATCCGGCAGTGAAAACCATGACTTCACACAAACAAACACTTAACATTAATAAATTAATGGCCAGATAAAAAAATATAATTAATTCTATCTTTGGAAGGTCTTGCAAATGTTTTTCTCTCCCTTTGTCTACCTTTTTTATTTCCCAATCGGCATTATTATATTGTTTTATCAAATCACCATCCCATTAAATTATTGATGTGATATTTATTAAATATATTGTCCCACTTCCCAAAAAAGTCTTATAAAATTCCCGTGAAATTAATTGGAACAACTATGGAAACTGACGAGGAACAATTAGATACAGGGAAACCCTCTGGATCTTAGGATCCATAGGGTTTTAAATTCTAATTTTAAAAATCTTATTATTTGATTATTGTAATTTTTTTAATTAGTTAAAATTTTAACTTTTCATCTTCCAACTTCTACTTTTTTGAACTTTATTTTGTAATTTCATTCTAATAAAAGTCACAATTAAATGGTGTTTCACTAACAATGAGAAAAATATTTTAAAATGTATATAATTATTAGGTTTAATGATTAATATATGTTTTTTATGATGAAAAATTAAATTAAAATTTCTTCTTTCTCAATAAAAAACAAATGAAATTATTTAAAATTGTGTCCGTCAAAGTCTAGAATGAGGGGAGTAAAAGTTCTTCTAATTGTACAGTATAAGGGGAATCAATTAAATTATGAAGGGATAGTAGGACGAGAGCATTTGTTGCATCATTGAAGATATAAACCTAATGATGTCTATCTAGTCTCTGTTTCTATATTTTTTTGTTACCCAATCATGAATATTAGTATTAAATTCAATTATTTTAATTTGCCTCGTACTCAAAATTAAAAAAACCCTTTTTTTTTTGGAGCTGCTAAACTCGAACAAAACATCATTCACTGTAATTACAGTTGTTCTTATATTGACAATTTCTGAAGAGATTATATATATTCGTCTTCTAGAACACGTAAATGTCCAATGAGTGAAGCAATTGTAACAAGTATTGTTAATTTTCTTCACCAACTAAAACAAAGTCATGCACATTTATTTAATAAAATGTTTTTCCTCACCAATTAAATCATGCAGAGATTAGTTTGACGAGATCTCTTGTCATGATGATATTGGGTGTAAACTGTAAACAGCTCTTGTCTTTATCCTAGACATGTTCTGTTTAATAAGCCAAACACAGTTAGGTTTGTCTTAATCCATTCACCAAATGTCCCTTGATATTTTTTATTATTATTGAAAAATAAGCAAAACATTCTTCACCCAAATAAAAAAATTTCGTCCTTTCACATTTATTACCATTGATTGGACTTTGATGGGTTGTTTTGTTTTATTGGCTTGATTTTGAGTCCCTAGACATCTAGTTTGATAAACAGAGGAGAAGGGGGGGGGGGGGGGGGGGGTGGGATTCCAAAATGTTAAAGTTAACTAAAGACAAAAAAAAAACATATAAGCACAAATTCGAATCCGTAAATTGGTCGTACACCACTTTTTCAACTCTATGCATGCATCCCATAAGAAATTACGAGCTTGTTGAAAGAAAAGAAAAAGGTTAGAAGTTGAAACAAAATAGAACTTGTATACGAAAAATGATTTATAATTCTCTTCTGGACGTTTGATTTGCTTGTGATCTACCTACTATAAGAAGAAGGTAAGAGTGAAAACAAAAATGGAAATATTTACCTAATCGCGGACAAAAGTTTAAGGTAGGGGTGAAGTCCAAGGGTGGCGGGTGGTGATGGCTGCTAATCAGGATTAGATTCAAAATTTTTTTTGAGTAATGTTATAATTAAAATAATAATAATTAAAAAATTATTTTTTCTCAATTTAAGATCTAATAGGAGAGTATTTAGATTAAATTCAATACGATTTTACTTAAAAGATTATTAAATACTATTATTACTATAATTATATTATTGTTACCTAAGATCTAGTTTTACGAGATAATTTTTTATATTTTAAAATATCTTTTCATGATTTATTTATTTACAAATTTATTAAAAATTACTATTTATTTTTTATAACATAAACTAAAATATTAAAATTAAATGAAATATAATTTTGCATAACAAATTATCAAGTTCAACGACTAACAATTTGACAAATTTATAGTCATTGATGACAATTAAGTATAAGCATCCACAAACCATTAAATACAAAAATCAAATAATATATCTACAAATTAAATAAAAAAAGAAAAACTCATAATTTCAAGATGTTAGTTGACATGTAATATTATTTTCTATTAGCTAGATTCTATTTGAGTAACAAACTATTAAATTAATCAAAAAATATTTAAAGATGAAGAATTTAAAAACTTAATTTGAGTTTAAAATTATTTACAATTGAAACTTAAATGAATTGTTTCGAGAGAATGAAAAACACAATTAAGGACCGAGAAAAGGAAGTGTCGCGGATCTCAAGAGTAGGATTTGAATTTTTGAAGAGAGTAGTTTAGGTTTTCACTTTTCTTTTAATAAAATCTTAAATTATAGAAGAATTTTTTATTTATCTTTTCATGTCATATTTAAGTATTAATATATAAATTACTTTTTGATAATATTTAAATATTATTAATACATAAATTTTTTAATAAAATTTACTTTTTATCCCCACTCCTTACAAAATTGTAAAAAAATTAATGGGTTGATTAGTATCCTTAATTATATAAAACACTAGATAATTAATAAAATAAATAAATATTTTTTGTAATTGAATAACGTCATGTGACCTCACTCCCATGAAAGTAGGTCTACTCTAGCCGCCAGTCCTCAAATTTTAATTATTGTTATTATTATTATACATATAAAATTTAATATATATAATATAATTATATTTATAATTACTTTTTAATTTTTTTTCATGCAAAATTTTGAATTTGCCATTGGTTGAAGGTGTAGGATGAATAGAGGTAAGAAGAAAAAAGTTAGCTCTGATTGGTTAATTTGCCAAGAGTAGAGCCCAAGAACACTAGAAAGGCGAAACAAGCAGTGGGATTGGGTTCAATAACGCCAAAAGAGGTGATCCAACGGGCAGCGGTGTTGTAAAATTTCAAAGGGGGAGGGGCTAGATGGATCGATGCCAGCTTTCATGTGAAATGCGTGGGTTGAATTTGTAAGAGTTTTTGCCCAAAAAACACCTATGTTGTTGGCCCACGATGAATGGCTCAAGCTTACCAGACGACTAAAATATTAACATGAGGAGAAAATGAGCAAATGTGAGATAGAAAATGCTTTAATCCATTGCAAGTAAAACTGGGTAATGAGACATGAGGAGAAGCCAAGAAAAAGGAACAGGGCTAGATAAAGCCGAACCTTGCATTATTTAATATCAACTTGGGGTAACAAAACAATCGAATGGTACATCTTTTTTGCTTTAGGCCCCATTGCCTTGAATACACTTTTTCTAACTTTATAATGTGTCAAAGGAATTATAAGAAGCTAGCTTAGCTTCTTCTCCTCCAAGCAATGCCCTCACATTTTCTCCTACTACTCCAAAAGACTATCCACCATGGAAGTGCCACTGTTTGCTGAATTTGAGACTCAATCCTCTGCATCTTCCTCTTCATCCCCCTTGGCAAGCGAGTCGTCGACACGATTTAAGTCCAAGAAAGTTGAGAAAGTGAAAAATGCAAACGAAAGCAAGAGAAAGGTTAAAAATGATGAAGTCGAGGGGAAACATCCAACGTATAGAGGAGTAAGAATGCGTCAATGGGGCAAATGGGTATCTGAAATCCGGGAACCGAGGAAGAAGTCAAGAATTTGGCTAGGCACATTTCCTACAGCTGAAATGGCAGCTCGAGCACATGATGTAGCAGCTCTAACGATTAAAGGCAAGTCTGCTTACCTAAATTTCCCTGAGATAGCTCATGAGCTTCCCCGTCCGGTCAGTGCATCACCAAAGGATATCCAAGCTGCTGCTGCTAAAGCAGCTACCTTAAACTATCCGAAAAGCCATGAAGTTGAAGCAGAGCTGAGCCAGGTAGATCAAATGTTTCCTCGATCTCCAGCAAGCACAGTGACATCTCATGACACTCAAGACTCATCAAGCTCACCCTTAATCAACAATGATGATGCATTCATTGACCTTCCGGATCTCTTGCTGGACATGAATCATCAGATTGACGAGTTCTGGGGCTCATTGTCATGGCAGCTGCCTGCAACTGATGATCCTGTTGAAAATGGATTTGGATATGAGGAGCCTTGCCTTTGGGAATACTGCTAGAGAGTACCCGAGAAGAGACAGCAACTCCCTTGCCTGTAATTTCCCAAGCTTCCCAGGCTTGATACATTAGTCACTAGATATCCAATTTTCTTCCAAATTGGATGCCCAAATCTATCTGGCGCAAGACAAGATGGAATTTACAGGTTTGATTTAATATCTTGCTTACCCAAAATCACCACCCTGGAATTCCATTGATTAACAGAGAGGTCACAGTTCATCCATTCCAAAGTCACCCTGCTCAAGATAACATGGAAGCTCTCACCTCCCTGATTTTATGTTAGATGAACATTGTGAATATGATCAAATGACAGTTTTATGCACATTAGATAGCCTAAGGTTCTCTATTCTCACCCCCCACCCCCTCTTTCCCTTTTTTTTTTTTTTTTATCGGGTTATAGGCTTTTTTACCTAGCTTTCAGGTGAAATTGTAACTTGACAAGAGTACATAAATTGCTAGAAACAAGGTAGAATATAAGGAAGGAATCCTTTATAGTACTGTACTTTTTTGTGTTTTTCTTTTCCTTTTTTTTTTGAGCACCCAAAGTTCAGAGGAGAATTCTCCTGAGTTTTGATGCATATGAGACATGATTGAGTCAGAATTTCACCCACCTTGCTAAATTTAGTAACAAGTATGATACAGCATCAAATAATTCCGTCATGTGCTGATGAATTCTTTTGTTTGTTATTAACCATACTACTACTATCTACCTTATTCATTTGTTTTTAAAAAGATATATATATATATATTATATTAAAATAATTTAAAGCTGATGCTCCATATGGAAAAAAAGCATCTAGAAGGAATATCTTTTCCTTCTTCACCTGATTAAAGAAAGCAAGGGAAAAGATTGGGAACATCTATTTGTGGATTTAAAGCTCTGAAAAGAGGGGGCAAAAGATCCACATTGGTTACCAAAGCACACACTAATACAAATTCTGGTTTTAAATATATTAATAATAAAAAAAATTACATTGATTAAATTGAGAAATTTATTGTTTCATCTTGAAGCCTAAATTGAACTTTTACAAGAAAGAAAAAGGGCATTATTACAGAATAAATGTCAAACAAGAGCCCACATTTGATAAATCCTGCCTGACCACAACAAGCCTTCAGTCAAAATAAGCTTTACCACCCCCACAGCAATTTAATATTCAGAGTTAAGAAATCTTTTTCTTTAATTATTTTTATTTCTTTATTTCTTTTCTTTGATTGGTTGACACATGCAACAACGACCCATTAGATTAGCTGTACCACCGAAGGGGTTAAGTGGCACCTCGGCCTTATCTTCACCATCTCTTTCCATAACTCATTGGGTCACTTCCCCATCAATGTCTGCCCCTCTAGCCTGGTTCTTGTCTATCAGAAGGGCCAACAATAATCACCTTCTTTTTTCGTACTTTGTTAAGATGATATGAAATTTCAATTTCGAAAATGTTTTGATCTTTGATAAGAGAATATCGATAGTAGTAGTATTTTTTTTATTTAAAATTTTTCATTCAAGATTTAGGGGTAGTCATATATATCAACATTGATTTCTTATTAAAAAATAAAACAATTGAAGAATAATTTGCTTTATATTGAGTTTAGGAATAAATTAGTCCACGTAATTTTCATGGCCTCATCTAAAAAATCATAGATTCCTTCATGGACCATTGGCCATGCCTTTTGTTGGAGAACAATGATAACAACTGAGAGAACATAGAAGGATTGAATACATAGGATAGTACTAGAGAAATAATAACAAAATTATAGTATGACTTCAAATACACAATCATAGCTAAAATTTTATTTATATTTTTATAAATATATTTATGGCTCTAAATTATAATTAATTAGTGGGGATAGTACAATGACCTGTCTTGACTTGGAAAATTATGCAGATAATAATTTAAAACCTATGTCTAAATTACGCTAAACATAAAGAGATAAACACATAAAAAAACAAGACTGTAGTATTGCTGAAAATTTTGAAACATTAAATGCAGAAGAGAAAGGGACTGGTTGGAGTGTGACAGGAAGCATCCTATGCTTTAAAAGTGAAATAACATAAATTAATCATTAATAAATAATTCTTATTTAGGTTGGATAATCAATGTTTTAATATGGGAATAAGCACAAGGTTTACCTACCGCATGTCGTGGATGGTCTATTGAAGAAGAAGAAGAAGAAGAAGAAGAAGCCTTAAGTACTGTTCATATTGATTTATACAGTAGTATAATGTTTGTCAAGTATTCGGGTGTTCGTACAGGACAGACAGAATGGCCCCGTAAAGGTGGAAAAAGAGTGGGTGAATGGGATTGAAATTTCGAAAGCGAAATGGGCAATTGAAAACCCATCTTTTTGTCTTTACTTTGGGTTTTGGAAAATGCTAGTCACTCAAATGATTAAGATACTTGTATGCTTTTGATGCACATAGTTTTCTTCTCTTTTAAACATTCCAGTTTCTTCTCAGAGAGATAAGACATGGATTCTTTTGAAGAAAAAAAAAATTTACTTAAAACCTTGGGTTTGCTTTCAATTATCCTAAAACTTCTTGAGTGATAAAAGGGTAAAAGTCAAATTCTCGAATGTTTGCGTGTCAAGTGTCATGGTTTGATTGCAAACTATTGTTGACTATTTTCATTGTATGCCCGATAGAACGACAATCCCCAAGGGGGGGCCATTTAAGTCGACATAACGCCACTTGGCTTGGACACAAAATAAAGGCACATGCAGCTCATCATTCATCATTCATCATGGGCTCTGTTTGTTTATCAACTATAACAATGATTGAGTAAAATAGGATATATTGATACCTGAAAGCTTGTGATTGTTTAATTTCTTGAAAGTTGCAAGGCCTGTTCATTAAAAAGAAAGAAAGAGATTAAGACAAAGTGCAATGCAATTAGGGTCTCTTTACTATTAAATGAGTTTGACTTAAAGAACGGTATAATTAAAGCATAATTAAAATCGATGAAAAGATGATTTAGTGCATTAATTGTTCATTTCTAATGTCAATTTCCGATTGCCTCCCTTTTCACATTACACAAAACCTCTCAAATAATTACTTCCTCCTGTACTAGTTTTGACTTTTCTGATTGAAAGGTGCATGATTTTTTTTCAGCACAAAAAAAACACATATTAAAGCTTTTATGGAAGTGGTTTTTTGTTTTGTTTTTTGGATGAAAAATACTTTTATCAAGTTGTCTCAACTGTAGTAGTAATTGCTCAAGACCTCCTCAATGAAAAGTACAACTCTTAGTTATAAGGTGAAGAACTGAAAAATCTTAAGCCCCTATCACCCAATTCCTTGATTATTTTTTTCCAATAAATGATCTAGGAACAAATTAGTAAATGTTTTGGACACCACTTAAATTGTTATTTAAAGATAAATAAAATTCAATATATAACACACCATCACATTTATAATTAACTATATATTAGATCCTAAATGGTTGAATATTTAATGATCTTTTAAATAAATAAAAATTAAAAGATTGTGCATGTTCTAATTAAAGTTAATTAGATGTTTAATGAGATATACAATAATCCTTAAACAGCCTGCCACTGATGTTGTTGGATAATTGGACATTGAAATTGAAAATTAATTATTCTATCTTTAATCCGTCCAATTTCTATATGCCAATTTTTAATTTTAATTATAAATCAAAGCTTTTATTTCTTTCTCTTTTTTTTTTGTAATTAAACATAAAAATGTGCACCAATTGCAATTTTATAAACAAATGTCTCTCCACAATCAAATATAAATTATTGTGCTACTTATTATAGCACACGTGAGGAATGCACATATATAGGTGTATATTTTGATTTTCGTGGTGGCACCATTTGAGAAAGAGAAAGAGAAAGGGGGTATAGAGCCTTACTTTTTATGTCATGTGGTTGAGTTGGCGTGGCTAATAGTGACAGACAAATTAAGTTAGTTTGGAATAAAGCATCTTACATTATAATCAAGTGAAATGAATGATTACATAATAATATGATTAGCAGGAGGAATCAATTTGCATTAAATCCAAAGACAGGCAGGTGTTCTTTCTCTTTCTCTTTATTTATGAAGACACAGGGTGGGTTTCTGCTTATAGATAAAAAAAAAGTGTATATTTTACTTTTAGAAGAATTCAAGGCATTCTTCATCAAAGAAAAGGGAATTAAAGCAAGAGGAGGAAAAGAAAGAAAAGAGAAGATATTTATACGTTGAAGTAAAAAAAATGAAAAAGAATGATAAAGAAGAGAAGGATGAATGATGCTTTTACTCCCACAACCTTAAAAACTTGGAAGACAAGCCAGAATTGGGTAGCTATGATTGTAACTTGGCATTCCAGGGAACATGTTAAGCTAAACGAGGGGCTGCCTAGCTTTTCATACATGCCGTTACAAAGGGACCAACAATATCTGCTGTTGGTGTTTTTGTTGTTGTAATTTTTGAAGGAATATTGGGAAAATTACAAACCAAATCCAGTCCAATAAAAATGATAAAATCCTAAGGAAGAAAAGTGCAGTTTACACAAGCTGTTGACCATGAAAAGTTATTCCCCTTCCCTAAGGGTATTTCATCACGCTTTTGTAAATATGACGAATTAGGACTAGTTTTGCAATTAAACAAGCCTCGCCAAAGCATTGCATGATAAATCACATTTATTAAGTTGCTTCAATGCTTAATGGTCAATTCTCAACTCTTGTCTGAAAACAGAAAAAGTCTGCAATCAAATCAAATGACCGTTAGCATTAAAGCTTCAACTTATGTACTAAGCTTTGATTTTTCTTTGGGAGGAATGATTATTCTTAATTGAAGTAAGGCCTTCAATTGTTTTTTGATTACTTGAAAATTCAAAACAAGTAATCAATGCAATAAGAGATAAGCAAAATGCTTATCAATTAGTACAAGTTTTTAATTTGATGGCTCTCTCTCTCCAAATCAATTAATATGACCTTTGCAACGCAATTTTGGATTTGCTCTTTTTTCTTTTATTTCAATTTGGTTTTTCTTTTTTATGGCAGTATTTACCTGCCTATTGAGTATGCTAAGGCTTGTACATTTGCCTTGATATGTTTGGAATTTTGCTTTTTTCACAAAGCTTAATAAAGCATTTTCATAATTTTAAAAAAAAAAATTATAAAAGAATCTTAGTTTTCACAAATAGTGAACTCTTTGTTCAAGAAAACAATGGTAGCACGCTTGTTTCGTTGGTATAAGGCAAAATTAGTACTACAACAATAAAGAGAGTCAAAGTTTCTGCTACACTTGTATCACAGTAAGCCTTAGCATCTAGAATCTAGATCCTAGGTTTTTTTTCTTCTGTAGATTTGCATATTATTATCAGCCGACTGTAAAAAAGAAAATGAATAGAGAATCAATCCATAAGAACAAAAATTGAGCCCTGTACGTTTCTCAAACCACAAACAAAAAGAGTTCGCTCCCTTTGATGCAATGAGCCAGCTGCCAGGGCTATAGCTCCCCTTCTTAATACTGCCCCCGGGGGGGGGTTGTAGTTGCTCCATCTTTGTCTAAGCTAAAAAGTGAGTATACTGTATATCACATCAGCTCCCCACAGCCACAAAGTCTTTCTCACTCCCACACTACTATTTCACTACAAAATGAGCTTATTAACAGCGCGACAATGACACTATGAAAGGACCAGCACTTCTTTTTTCTTCTATAATCAATGTGGTTTTGGACCACTTTGTACACATATGGATGAGATGATTAAATTCAATTCGCACGCTCTTCAAAGATTTTGGGCTTTCCTTTCTTTCTGGCTGTGTAGAATGCTAGGGGGACTGCAGAAAGTACACACGGGGGTTGTACAGCATCGACAGGGCATCATGATCTTGGTTCTACAAGTAATTGGATCAGCACTATGACTTTGAATTCTAACTACTTGTACTTAATTTGGGTTTTGCTTTTGAGTTTTGCCTTAGCAAATTCTTCTTCTTACGTTCTCTTTTTCTTCTTTGATCTTTTGAGGCCTACCACCAAATTAGACGGAGGTAACAAAATTGGTCGAGATTTAAATGCTTTGATGCTACATTCATGAGAAAGTTAGACATTTCAAACTCATCGAGTCTATTGATTATATAGATGTGAATTAAGAGAATTAAAGGATTTTCTTGTTGATTAATCCTTAAATTGCATAACCTAATTAACAAATAAGTACTAAAACAGATAACCAACTTTGAACTAATAGTTCCCAAATCTCCAGTACCTGAAAATCTTTTTCTAAACTTATCCGAAAAAAGGAAACCAATGAACTCTCTCAAATATCTTGGCCACAAATATAACTATATATGGCAGGTGCATATATATGATATGATTCATCGTTAAGCTGTTTAGGGGTGAAATCAATTAAGATGTTGCGTCAAAATCATAAATTAATTACAAAAGCAATATCAATTTTAACATTATATTCAAATATGTTTATTTGTTTTCAATAATTCAATTTCAAAATAAAAAAATTTGAACATATAATCTTTTTAAAATTTAATTGTATCGTCCCACAAAAATATTTATTTTTACTCTTTTTTTTTTAAATTGAGAAAAGAAGATTCGAATTTTACATTTTAAGTAATGAGATCATGTATCAACCTATAAATTAAATGCTCGATTTCTATCCAATAACCTTCTTAACTTTACATAATGTAACCATACTTTAATTACAAAAATATTGAGTCAATCGTCCAAGGCGTTTGCTAGTCATTTTCCAGTTCCGCTGTTGCTTTAGTGTTTAATGAGTGTTCTAGTTTGAAGCATAATAATTTCCATGGCACCAATTCATTTGATTAGGAAAGCATCCTAGGAAGAGAAAGGAAATCCATCTGTTTTCATCAAAATCCTAAGTAACAGAAATTAATCATTCGTTAGATTCTTGACAAAAAACCTTTTTGAGTCCAATCAAAAAACAGTTTTAGGCTTCTAGTCCAATCCAAACATTCCACAATTATTTTTCTAATTTGTAGTATTTTTCTTGATTGGAGAAGAATTTTTGCCAGGTTGTTTCGCTTTTGTAGCTTAGCTGCAAATGTTGTGGTCTCATTAGGACAGGGCATTGCCAAAAATAGTGAAGTAGGACATGCCTAGGTTCAAAGGTTTGAGAACAAGAGGGCCATTAATTGATTAATAATGTTTTATTTTCTTTGGAAACTTTTCAACAGACTCCATATGTATTCCTTTTAGGAATGTGAAATAATGTTCAATTATAATTTTTTTTGGGTATAATACCTAGATCTTTCTAAATTTTAATTGAAATTTCGTGTGAGTTCATTAATTTTTTGAAATAAACACTCTATTTTAAAAATATATATTTCACTAGATATATAAGTTTAATGTTAATATTTCGATTAGTTTGATTACGTGATAATATTAAAAAGATAATTTTATCTTTGATTAATTTTAAAAATTATTATTATATAAATTATATTTTTATTTTTTTTATTAAAAAAAATTCTTTCAAGCCTTGGTGCTCTTTAGAAGAGAGGAAGGAGCACCATATCAATGCACCCAAAAGTACTCCCCTCGATTTGAGGTAGTCAGTGGACGAATGGGAACTATATTGTTTGAGAGAAAAAAAAAAAGTATTTTAATTTTTTAATATTTTTTGTTAACAGTGTTTGCACTTTTAAATTTCATTATTTATTTTGAAAACTTAATAAACTCACATGAAATTTTCATTAAAGCTTAAGAAGTCTAAGTATTTTACCCTATTTTTTTCTTATAAAAATTAACTTCATGCATTTAGTTAAAGAATAACGAGTGTAAGATGATGTACATATATACATAGTAAATATTTAGGGTGCAAAAAATTATCATATCAATTATTTTTACCTCAATATAAAGTGTATTTAGGTGAAACAAAATAAGAAATGGGAAACAAAAGGAAAGCATTTTCTTGTTTCTCTATCAGTCAATTTCCATTTTGGATGAGAAACATGATTTTTTCTTTCTTTTTTTTTTTTTTTTTAACTTGTGTTGTATGCTAGTCACTAGCTAAGACCCCACCTCCTCATCATGTTCCTCCTTTAAAAAGCTTGAAAACTATTTCCCAACCAATTCCAAGAACACCACCAAACTTGAACGAAAAAAGGAGAAGAAAATTTGAAGTTCTTTGTTTTTATGTTTATAAATATATTTTTTAATTTGTTTTCTTGATGGATTTTTTTTGACTAAAAAACTCGTTTGTGTTGTTTATCGATTTTTGTATATTTGGACCAGGTCAGAGAGAGAAAGGAATTTGTACCAATTATCTTTTGTATATACTCGTTCAAATGAAAAAAAAATTATTATATTATATTATAACATAAACTACAGAAAATATACTTTATGATGTAGTGTCTGTTTGACCTAATTTATTTTTAGTTTATTTACTTATTACAAGCATAAGTTGGACCAAACATTATTGTATTAAAAACTATTAAAAAATAGCTTTAAAAAACTCTAAATACGAGTTTTTTTTTTCAAAAAACATGCCAACTTCTTAGGAGAGTTTTTTTTTTTTCAAAAAAATCCTCTCTAAAAAAAAATCTCCTCCCTCTCTCCTTATCGATCTCCCTCATCTCTCCCCTTTCTGTAGATCATCCTTTTAAAGTTTTTTTTATTGTTTCAAAAATTAAGAGAAAAAAAAAATCCAAAATTTAAAATTGCATTCAAATATTATTTTTTTGGTCTTTCTGTTTTGTTTTTCATGTTATTTTTTATCATTTTGTTTATTTTGAAAACTTTTTTTATTGTTTGATATTTTTCAGTTTATTATTTGATATGATAATTATGTGATATTTATTTATTTTTAATATTTATTGAGATAAATTAGATGAAAATTAAAAAATCAATATTTGTATTCGTTTCTAATAACCCCTTTTAAACAATTTTTTTAAAATATAACAATATGCTACATTATAAGAAAATTGAAATAGACTTTAGTTTATTTAGCAACAGGAATTGCAAAATCTCTAACTTCTTAGCAGTTAAATTCCACATTTGAGCTAATAGTACCCAACAGATGATGTAGCACTCCTTGACAAAATAAATAACCTATTAAAAATGAAAAAAAAACCTATAAAAACCAAAACCTTTTTGTTCATGGAGGGGAACTTTTTTGGTGGGGACATCAATACCTTGATAGACTTGTATTTGTTAGAAATTAGCGTTGATGATTTCAATAAGAAAATGGGTTACGAAATCAATGGGTGATTTTCCTGACCCAGTTAGATCCATTATTAATACCACATTGGGTTCTCTTCCTTGTGTGTAATATTAATTTTGTTTAGCTTTAAATGTCATAAATTTCAAAACAATTTTAAAAAAAACAACAAATATTTTTTTCACACTCATCTTTTTTTATTTGATTTAATTTTTTACCTGATTTATTAAATACCCTCCATAGTAATTTTAATCAAAATTAAAATTTATATAAGTTGTTTTACCAAACAGCTTATTTATAAAAAAGAGCTTATAAAAAGTAAATTTACCAAACAGTTTTAACTTAATTTTAAAAGCTATTATTTTTTATAAGAGTTTTATAATAACTTTTAAGCTAAAAAAAAAAATCAAACCAAATATGCTTTTAATGTAAAGCAAATTTATTCATTGAAATTTAAAATTTAACACTTAGCTATCTCTTGTTTATTTGTATTACTTTTCTACCTAACACCATAAGCTTTAATTTTAAGTTTTTTTATTTTATTATTAATACCAATTTAATGACATAAACGATATTCTAATGAGTTTATATTTAACATTGTCAATGAAAAAAATAGGATAATTAAGCGTCTTATATTAAATTTTAGAGAGAAAACTTATTCTACCTCAAAGTCCATGGTGCTTTTTTTATATTTACCCTATACATATATATCGAAACGCGAACTCGTGTTACTAATTAGAGGGTTTTATCTCTAAAAAAATTCTTAATTTTCAACTTTTGAAAGAAATATTGAAACCAACACTTGACTACTAGAAAAACTGTACTCTTCAGAATCTGAATTTGAACAAACGGACCACAAATTGATTGGGACATGGTCGTGATGTTGTTTTCGAGCCCAATAACTCTGCAAGGTATCCTGAACTCAGGGCCCAAAAGAATTAAAGACAAAAAGGAAAACTTATATTTGGCGGAACCCTTGTTGCTTTCTAATTTTTATTTAGCCGGCCAAAAAAGATTTATTTTTTTCTAAACGATGAGATGAAAGCTAACTTTGTTTTGTCTCATTTCTCAACCTACTATGTATGCCAAGACTAAACCAATACAATGGATTGTAATTTTATTGAGATTAACAAAATTAATTCGTAAAATTATAGAATGAAAATAATATTAAAGAAAAGGAAATAATTTAATGTCAATGAAAATAATATTAAAAAAACTCCAGTAAGTAGTAAATTTAAGTGTAAAAAAAGATAAGATATTTTTGTGCTATTAGATTATAAAATTTGAAAATAACTCTTAAAATGACAAAATTTTTGAAAAAGATTAATACGTAACATCTAATATTTCATTTATCAACTAAGTTGAGGGATTTATATTTAATTAATTTTTTCATATTATGACAAAAATTTAAAACAGTTTACATATTTTAGATCAAGCTATGCTTAGACAGTCTACAAATAAACATATAACAATATTATCAAAAGCAACATCACACATATGTAAACCTAAATATAAATTTTCATGATAGGTGACCATCCAATCAGCACATTGATTTGTTTCAAGATAAACGTGAAATAACGAACAATTTTAATCTCAATTAAGTAATTCTCCAATGAATCTCAGAAAATTAGCATTAGGATCTATTATTGATAATGATATGTATAGTATACATTAAATAGTTTTGGTTTTTAAATTTTTTTACTGCATTGCATATATCTTGATAAAATGTGACTTGTCATAAAAAAGTTTTTAATAAGCTAACGATGTTATTAGTTTAAATCTAATTACTTACTAAAGAAAGCATGGGAATTGTATTATGTTATATGGAAATTAATAATCCGACGTGGCAAGATCAGAAGATTCCCGCCCATTCTGATCAAAATCATAAAAAGAAAAAAAAGGCCTCATCGTGAAGCAACCGGAGAAACTTAGAAAGTATTTTTGAAAATAGGCCCCACAATCTCATGATCAAGGCCCTTAATCCGTTGCCACGTAACCTTCATCCTTCACCCATAAAAAGGCGCCACATTTACTTCTCTTTATCATTTAAAACCCCCCCTCTGTCTCTCCAGAGGGCAAAACCCTTCCTCTGTCTCTTTCTTTCTCTCTCCGTGTCTTTCTAGGCAAAACCCTAACATTTTTCTCGTTTTGGTGCAATCGTATCCGCGAACTTTACTATGCTCCCTCACTCGTACACCTTCGATTCCCTTTCCCAAACCCAAGACCTTACCTCGGCAATCCTCGCCTCCAACACTCCTACCACAATCTCCGCCACCTGCGCCTCCATTGACTCCTTCCTGCACTCGCACTCCCCCGATCAGTCCCGCCATTTCTTCTCCATCACCTTCCCAACCCTAATCTGCAAACTCTTCGGCTTCGATGACGCCACGTCACCATCCCCACCTCCACCGCCACGAAAACTCCAGCATCCCCAGTCCAACGGCTGGATCGAGCTCGCCTCCCAATCCAATCACCCAGATTTCTCCGCCAATATCTTTTCCCTCCTTTCCCCAAACGGAACCTTAATGAACTCAATCTCAGCCGTTGATCGACACTCTCTAGTCAAATACGTGTTCCCAATCGAACGGCTCCCGGTGTGGGTCCGGTTCATGCTATCTAACGAAAAAGCTTGCCGGGTTTTATCCGATTTGTGCCGTTTGTTTAAAGGTAAAGTCAAAGAAGATTCAATTAAGGGTTCTCTATGTCAAATTCAATTGAATGTTATCGAATATTATATGTTTTGGTTCGCTTATTATCCGGTTTGTAAAGGAAACAGCGAGAACTTGGACTCTAATTCAGTAAAAAGAAGCAAGAAGTTTAGGTTAGAGAATTGGACACATTCAATTCGGGGTTTTTCGGGGTTGAATAAGCGTGAAATGGAGCAAAAATTCGAGGGTAATCTTTATATACAGCTTTTATATGCGTATCTTCATGCTTTTGTTCCTATATTTGATTTGGGTGCTCACCAACCTTATCGTAGTTCGATTTTGAATTACTCTTTGAAGTGCGATGGTTCAGTTATATTTCGAGCTGAGTTTTTGGTCAACGTTTTTGTGCATTACTGGTTGGTTGATAATGATTTTTCGCCATTGCCTGTTAATGTATGCAAATCGTTTGGTGTATCATTTCCGTTTAGGTCAGTGCTTGGGGAGACCCCACCAACTAGCGGGTTGGGTGAGGCGGTGAAGTTGTTTGTGAAGTACTTGAATTTGAGCTCAGTGATAAGCACGGATGGGTTTGGCAAAATTGAGCATAGTGAAAGTCCAAGCTGGAGGGTTTCTGGCGGTTTTGATAGTGGGAAGTCGAGGGATGTTGTTTCTTTGTGTTCTGTCGGTTCTTGGAACTCGTGGATACAGAGGCCATTATATAGGTTTATATTGAGAACATTCTTGTTTTGTCCTGTGGGATCTTCAATCAAGAATGCATCCCAGGTGTTTTCTGTTTGGGTTACTTATATGGAGCCTTGGACAGTTAGCTTGGATGATTTTGCAGAGCTTGATGCGATTGTGAATGGATCAAGTAAAGATGTGAGGAAGCAGGAACTGCAGTCTGAAGCTTCTGGATATTTGCCATTATGGCAAGGCTATGTGTTGTCTAATTACTTATACTACAGTTCACTTGTTATGCATTTTATCGGCTTTGCACACAAGTTTCTCCATACGGATCCAGAAGTAATAGTTGACATGGTATTGAAGGTTTGTTTCTTAATTATGGCTTTTTTCACTTTGGTCAAGTGAAATTTTCTGTGTGTATTCTTGTGATTTAATCTAATATCAATGATCTAGTCACAAAAAAAAAATAAAAAAATGGAAGATTGAAAAGATTTCATTACTTAATTGCCAAAAAATCTGGTTCTAGTCTGATGATCCTAACAAGTCCAGCCCATGTTTAGACTGGTTATTTAAAAGAATAAGAATATTCTATATACATATATTAGCATAAGTCTAGTTTCTGAAAAAGGAACATTATTGCCTTTCCTTATGGGGGAATGCAGGTGTTATTGGGGCTTTCTAGTGGCGAAATTAATGTGGGTTGATGTGGTGTTTTAGTTGTTCTAGAACTGTGAGATTAGGCCTAGATTTTGGATTGTCCTAAGTTGAGCCTGAGATTGCATGAGTGTTTGAACAGTGATATGCATGTGACTTCTAGAGGAAAATAAAGTTCTTGTTATGGTCTTGTCATCTTTAGAGGAAATCTACCATCTATATAAGTTGAATAGAGTAGGGGAGAAGGGGGCGTGTTAGTTTCACGTGGAGTTTAGGAATAATCATTTCATGGCTTATTTTGATTGCATAGATTCATATCAATTTCAAATCATGTTCAACCATCTTTTTATAGGCTTTCAACACTGTCTTAAAGTTGTAGATAATGGAGAAGCATTGGGCTGAAATAAGGAATATTGGGCAGTCATAGTGCACTTGGTACATGTACCTGAGTTTTCTTATGATTTTAACATAGAATATTGTCTTCGATATTATTATCTATTTTTCTTTCAAGATTCTGTTCATTCTTTATCTTGTTTATACAGGTGATAAGCTTGTTGACATCCTCTAAAGAGCTGGTTGATCTGATAAAGAATGTAGATACTGTTTTTCATTCTAAACAAGCTGTATCAAGCAAATCAACACTCAATAGCACATATAGAGTTGTTCCTTCAATTCAGGAACAGCTGCAGGTAATTTCTAACTCAATCTCTATACTCTAGTGCTTTTGCCTATCCGTGTAAGCAAATAGGGTTCAAATGTTTTCTGAGGTTGATGAAAATTTGAGCAGCTGGTCAGCATTCTGAACCAAATATTAAGTACAAGTTCATTTTTTTGTTTTTTAATTTCACTTATTGTTCCTCAATAGTTTCTGAGGTAGTTTTAGGTCACTCTCCCACATTTGTTGATACTCAGCACATGCCAACAATAACACAACTTTCTCAGCATCACATTTCATTTCATTGATTTCTTTTGCTGGTGACATCAGGACTGGGAGGATGGGTTATGTGAAAGTGACGCTGATGGATCTTTCTTGCATGAGAATTGGAACAAGGATCTAAGACTCTTTAGTGATGGGGAAGATGGGGGACAGCAACTACTTCAGGTTTTTATAGTTTTTATTGTTTGCTATTGAAAAGCTGTGGTTGTGTTATTTGTAATCTATCAGAATGTTTGTTCTCATCCTTTGACAATCATTTTGTTGTTGCAGTTGTTTATAATGCGTGCAGAAGCTGAGTTGCAAGGGATATCTGGTGATAATCTTTCACACGGACTTAAGTTAATAGATTCATTGAAAGCTAAAGTGGGCTACTTGTTTGGTGGCTCAATGGTGAAGCCAATTCCTATTTCACCTGAATTGAGACAGCCTCAGCACTTACGTGATGAAATCTTCAAGCCCAGAAGAGTTGGCAACCAAACGCTAGCAAATATCACATACAAGGGTGACTGGATGAAGCGCCCAATCTCTGATGATGAGGTTGCATGGCTTGCAAAGCTGCTTATCTGGTTATCCAGTTGGTTGAATGAAAGCCTTGGCCTAAACTGCCCCGAAAATACTGATGTAGGTTCTAAGTGGTCCTATGTGGATGTCCCAGGTGATGCAGCAAGCGCGAGTGGACCTGGAGAGGCCATGAAAACTCTGGTTTGCTTAATGGGTTCCTGGCTTCTAATGATGGGTGCAATGACGGTGAGATTAATGAGAAAACATGGTTTAAGGGTAAATCTTAGGGTGCTGGCTTCCAAAAAGGTGGTGATGGTGTTGCTCTTATCTGTTGTGTTTAGTGTATTTAAGAAAGCTTTTGGATTGTTTCATCGATAGTGTAAATGAAACACAAGAACAGGGAGAAAATGGTACATAAAATGTGAGAAAAAAAAAAAAAAGGCTCATATTCTTCATTTTTTTTCCGTCTTCCTCGTCGCGAGGGTGGTTTCCTTTCCTTGTACTTGTCATCCTCTCTGTATCCAAAATGACATGTGCAGCAGGAGAGAAATTTTGCAAACGCCTTTATTCTTTTTCCTTCCAAAGCTCTGACGCTCTCTCTCGAGTCTTGAGATAGTAATGCTCTCGGCTTTCTGAATTCATATTTCATCTTATGGTAATTTCTTTTCGAAAAAGAAGGGTTACGCTGCATTTTCATGTCAAATTTGATTTAAGATTGTATATTTTTAAAATGTTATTAAAAATATTTTAAATAATATTTTTATATTATTTTTATAAAATAAAGTATAATTACAAAAATTGCATATATTACCAAAAATTATATTTCTAATATTGTTATTAAATGTTGAAAAAATGTAATTAAAAGGTTAAATTACTGTAGTTTTCATAGTACCCCTATATAATTAAAATCAAAATTTATTGCAGTGTGATTTCAAATGAAATGGAAGAAAAGAAATTGAGAATGATGAAAAATTAATAGAGCATTGGAATGTAGCCCAAAAGAAGCTCTCTTGTATGATAAATAATGTATGGCAATAATGTTATTTCATGAACTTTGTTTTGTTCTTAATGTTTATCAAAATGTAAGTTATTGTCATTATTATTGATTCTAAACCATACGACAAAAATTGGATGTTAATTGTTTGATGGCCACCGTCCACTGTAAAATACAAAATACTAGCATAATTTAATAATCAATTTTGGCTATTAATACTCTTCAAATTACTAAAAAAGATAGGACAATTTTTATATATAGAGATTACTAGTAAAGCAGTCCATGGCATGTAATTAATTCTTACTTATTTATTTTTGTGATAATTCACGTGAGACGTTTGAAAACTGAAGAAACTAGAAAAGCGGGGACCGCAATATTTTTGCTAATTAAATCACTAATAAATCATTATTTCGAACTTATGTTAGAAAACCTTAATAAAAAAATGGTTCAAGTCTAGTTGACGGTTAAGCTGGTTTTTATTATCGACAAAGACAGGTGGGAAAAAACAAATTAATTCTTTTAAAAAACATAGAGGAATATTGAATGGAAAAGAATTTCATTTTCTATAAGAAAAAGGAATTAAAATGTTGAAATGGTACATCTTGGGTTAAAGATTCATCTCTTGAATATGCTTATCTTTACACTACAAGTTTCAATTGGAATTGGGGCCATCACAAACTTTTCCTCCAAGATTATCAGGTTTGTTTTCAATCAAATGTTTCTCTAAGAGATAATCTTAGTATAAGAATCTTAACAGTTAATCAAAATTCATCATTTTCCCAATTGAATTAGAACTGGGAGTGAGGAGAAAACCAAGGTGAAGGGCTGGGAGTAAATGACGTAAATAAATATAAAAAAAAAAGCCAAAAATTTGCCTAAACAGCGTAGAACTCATTATGGGAATCATGTGATGGGTGGTCCATGTAGATACCATCATGTTTCTGATACGTAATTGGCCACCATTCCAAAGTTTTCATAGAAAATTGCTACGCACAAGCAGCTGCAATGTGTTTTTGCAGCAGCCATGCATGTTAATCAAACCACTTGCATTCTTCTAAGACAGTTTTATATTCAAAATTCACTGAATTTGGTTGAACAATTAATTCTTCTCCAAGTTTTTAAAGATTTAAATTTTAAAAAATTTTAGATTCAACTTGAGGGACGAAGGAAAAAAGGACAAAAATGTGTGAAATATTAGAGAATCCTTACATTTTCGTCTCTTTGTATAATTTAAGACACAAGAAGTCTTCTTTTTCTACCTAAAACCAACTCATATACCTTGCTTCTTTTTGTGGTAACTTGATACATAAAGAAGGAAAAAACCAATTTGCGTGGGAAATTGCTTTGATTAGACAAATGGGTGAAACATAATTGCACTTTAAAAACCCCATGGCCCTCGTCATGTGACTTTCTTTTGCCGTTTTTTGCAGGCAAGCCGAATGTGGTCAAGGCATTTTCTTGGCATTCTTGAATGCAGGAGCTAACAGCCACAAAGAAGGACAAGAGGAAGAGCCAACTAACGACAAGATGAAAGCCAGCCAGGTCAAAAAGGGGCTGCTGCCGCCCCCCCCCCCCCCCAATTTTGAAAATTTATATATATTATATATATATATATTTAATAATTTTGAAAATATTTTTTATTAAATAATTAATATAATTAAAAAAATAATAAAATAACCTTATAAATCTTATTCAATTTTACTCAAATTTTTAATTTTTTTCATTTTTTAAAATTTTTTATTTATCTTTTTTTTTTCTATCATTGTATTGTAAAATTATAAAGAGATAAAGTTTTTATTTAATTTTTTATTTATATTATTATTATTTATATTTATTTAGTTTTTTCAATTATATTCTATTTGTTAATATATTTTAAGTTTTTATATATTTTCTTTTTTAAATTTCTACGACTCATCAATTAATTTTTTTTGTTATATAGGTTATATCTCTTACTTGTCATGATTTTTTTGTTATGTGGATTTTATTTTTAATGATTTTAATTTTTAAAACTTAAAAAATTATCGTATATGTAATTCTCAAATATAAGTTCAAGTGTTGTATTATTGGTTGTTATTTAAAATTTTATTAATATATTATTTTTTATTAATCTTAATTATATAAGAAAAAATTATCTTGAGTATATGTTTTTAATGTGTTTTACGTTTTATATTTAGTTGAAAAGATATTTTTTTGAGTATAAGAAAAAATTATTAATTCTATATATCATATTTAGTTATTTATATTTTATGCATTATAGTTTAATATTTAGTACTATAAACTTAAATATAATAAAATAAAAATAATGGATGTTGACTATATTAATTTTTTAATCGTTTTTATCTAGAAAGATAAGACTTCAAAATAAAATAGATGATAAGTTTCTTATAAATAATTTAATTATTTATATTAAAAAATATATTATCATCGTCGAACAAAATATTTTTAAAGCACTATTATAAGTTTTTTTTTGTTTTTTTTAATTTACATGTTATATAAAATTATTATCTATTATAATTTATTATTATTATTAATAATTAAGTTTAATTTATTAATTTTAAAAATTTTTAACTTTTATTCTTCTTAATCTTTGACTCTTCTAATAAAAATTAGTTAACTCCCCAGCTGCAGGGATATTGGTATGTAAAAATCTGGCTGTTGCCTATTGGTCCACTTTGCGGCTGCCATGGCAGCATTACTTATCTCCATATTTGTGATGGAAAACAGTCCCAAAGTTCCCAACTACCTCTTCTTGGATAAAATTCAAAGAGTGATGAGATCTTCTTGGTTGTATGGTTGCAAATTAAAATGTTGCAATCAAGACTTCTGCACTCTTCATCAACGAGCTTTCAATCCTATAGTTCTTGAACATTAATTTTTTGAATATGCATATATGTAATTGAAATAATGAAATTGGTACTTAGAAGAACACCTAGCTAGCTGTATGAGGGGTTCATATTCTAATTAAAGGTCTAATACTGGAGTTTTTGAAGGTGAAAATAAGTTGTATAGGATGAAAGATTGGTCAATGGTCTAATACCAATCATTTAAAAGTACATTGGCTTGAAAATTTGAACTTAAATTTAAATTAAGCATGGAGAAATCATGCCACAAACAAAGAAACAGGACACATCCAAAACAAAGGAAAAGTTGGATTAAGTCAGTTAGTAAACATGATCAGTTGTATAAATAATAAAATAAACTCACCTTTTTAGTTATTTTATTGTTCCCTATGATTCAAGGACATGAATCAGCACAAACAGCAAACTATATACAATGGAGGTTGCACCTCCCATGGTAACATAAAGTCTAATAGAACCGGTAGTTGAGGGCTTCCGTCTTTCGCTTCGCAGGAAGGGTAGATGGGATGGACACTCACTGACCATTCAATCCTGTCTCACCAAGCCAAACTCTCACATGTTTTATACTCGACTTCCCTCCTTGTTTTCCCAGTCAAAGTTACTCTTACTAAATCTAGCAGCTAAAAGCATCTCTCCCCAGCTTAATTTCCTCTCTCTCTCTCTCTCTCTCTCTCTCTCTCTCTGTCCCTTCTCACAGTGGCAGATGGCTCCTAAGAAGGATGGAGTGAGTAAAAGAGTTATGAACAAAGGAGCATGGACAGCTGAGGAAGATCGAAAATTGGCTGAATATATTAAGATTCATGGTGCAAAGAGATGGAAAACTATCGCAATTAAAGCAGGTAATTGCCTTCTTTATAGCTCTCAGCTGAAATTCCATCGCATCCATTTTTGGAGCAGTGGGAATTTGAATTTGACAGGCTGCAGTGTTTCCATGTATAGGTTTGAGTCGCTGCGGCAAGAGTTGCAGATTGAGATGGTTGAACTACTTGAGACCAAACATCAAGAGAGGAAACATATCTGATGAAGAAGAGGACTTAATTCTTAGGCTTCACAAACTGCTAGGGAACAGGTTGGTATCATTTATTTTTGAACAAAGAAAGCAAGGTATCTAGTGGACTTTGACTTGCAGTCCATCGCTTCCATTATTAAAAACTATTCCTAGTGTATTTTCTTGTATTAATAAAAGAGAATTCTAAGCATTAATATTGAATCCGTTTAAACGTCGGTACAGGTGGTCCTTGATTGCTGGGAGACTTCCAGGTCGAACAGACAATGAAATTAAGAACTACTGGAATTCACATTTGAGCAAGAAAATAAATCAGGAGAAAACAGAACAAACTTCAACCTCAGAACAAACTGTGCCACAGCAAACTTGGGAAACAGTTCAGATGGTAGAAGAGGTAGCAAAAGGAAGTGATGAGAACTTGGAACTTAGCTTTGATGCAAACGAGTTCTTTGACTTCTCAACTCAAGGTTGCTTTGGTTTGGACTGGGTGAATAAGTTCCTTGAACTTGATGATCAGACTCCATAGCAATTGTATAAGTTTGTAATAATCCATGCTTCCTCCTCTGAAAAAATAAAATAAAGAGATGTTTGGGGCATTGTTATGTGTTAACTTGAATTAAAATTGCTCTAATTTGCTGCATTATTTTAGTCAAATGATTATCGGGTGGGGTTGCTCGCCAACTGAGAATGTCACGGTATGCCAGAGAGCCAATTGGCTCAGTGGAATCTGGCCTGGTGGGCTACAACCTGGTAATCGCGATATGCATATTCACTTCTGGTCCCTTCCCAGGTTGCAAAAGTGGCTCAGTGGTCCTTTTCTATTCTTGAATAAAAAATTACATTAGTACAAAGCAAAGGTGGGAGTTCTCAACAAACTTAGACGCATGGCAACAACAGTACAAGCTATCAAGCCATTCCCATAAACCACAGAACGTCATGTGACTTCATGTCAGGCATGACGCATGTACATATCCAGTGGATCAATCAGCAATGTGAACACATAACTGTAATACGTTGTAGTATCTATTCGGTATACGAATCAGTTTAAACACTTAAAATTTGGCTTAGTTCCATGATTTTAAAGTGAAAAAAAGGCGAAACAGGAACACTGTCGGTATGATGAAAACTCTTGCATCGAAATTTTCAGTTGATTTTCCCCCAGAAATTTGAGGCTAAGTTACAATTAATCCACGTCAAATCAACCGAAACAAAACACAAAAAGGGGTCGAGGTCAGCGTTCAGCTTTAGATTTAGATCATGTTTTTGTCATTCAAATCCTATCCCCTGTGTACGGAGTCGCAGTTTTACACTGGACAGCCAAGAGGATATTTTTTGTCGCTGAGTGCTGCTGATATTCCTTTTCTTTTTCTTTTGGGGGAGAAACAATGAATTGGAAAAGGGGCAAATATGCAATAACAAAAGTGAACGCTTTCCAAATATTCTTGCATCCTACGCTTCCTTTGAGACAGGGTCCTGCTTTTTCCTTAAGAACTTTATCGGTTTTCTCCCTCGGAATCAAGAGCGTAGAGGCCTTGGTGTCAAGGTGAAAAAAGACAAAAGGTTGGTGAAGTTTAGATGATGGGAGGTGTATCTATCTCCTACATTAATGAAGAGTGATGAAGGTGCATGGTAATTTTGGGTTTATACGGTTAGCTAGCTTGAGTTTATAATGGTATATATTTGGCAACAAGTTGATTAGATTCGAGAAAAGACTTGGAATTGGTGGGCATTAGCTATTCAGAAATTAAATTGTAATCATTTGAAAATACGTACATTTTCCAGTCCAAGTCAACAAAGTGAGTTCACGGTGAAACAAAAATTGAAGAAAGGAAAGTTGCACAGTGTTTCAACTACTATACTAATCTATGTTTTGAGAACGGCGAAGTCATTTTCCTAAGAGAATGCCACATGTTTAAACTGTGCGGTATAACTTCACAGGTCTCCTATCTTCTTATTCCAAATGAGTTCAAAGGTTGTCTTGGGTTTTCCCTGCAGCAGGAAAAAGGAAAAGATCGATGGTCTTATCATTGTAAAGATAAAGGTTCAAGTATTATAAAGTACTAATTAATTTGCAGAATATGAAGTTTTCTAGATTTATCTACTTCAACTCAGAAATTTTGATAAACTATCCAGAAGTTGACTAAAAAAAATTGAATGTTACAGAAAATAGTGATATTTATGTTTGCTATATTTGCTATTACATCGCTGCATATCCTGATGTAGGGGGTTCTTATGATGATGTATGATAACTAACACAAAAGGGAATATACCAAAGTAGAAGCGGGAGTAGGTTCTAATCCTTGTGCTGGTATATCAGATCCTATTTACTCAATGCCAGAGTCGAAGCTAAACGTCATAATCCATGAACTAGAAGATTTAAGTACCAAGAAATTCAGATTAATGATTAAGCTATACCTCTGTATCAACAATTTTCATTCTGGCATCGGCACTTTCATTCCTCTTTCCAGCTCCAATCACTGAGTCTTGAGCATGAGACCAGTTCACAAGGCAATAAACATTCCGTTGCAATCTTTGTCACATCGACAGCTAAGCCTTCGAATTATGGTAACTGATGCTTGCTTAGTCACGAGGTTGGGCCCTTTTCAGCTTCCATCTTCTTGGCAAAATGTTCCCCTATAGAAAAACTAGCTAGTCCTGAGAGATTTGGATCTGGTTCAGCCTGTTAAACCAAATGGAATGTAGTATCATATGGAACAGATCATATCTCATTGGTCTTGGATTCCAAAGAAAATGCTTCTGCACCATCTTCACATTAATTTGCATTTTAAGGTATCTTCTCAATGGAATAGCCAATAGAATCTCCTTCAGTTTTGGAATATCCTTTTCAGCCACGACCACAGAAAATGCATTCCAATCCAGGACTTCATTAAAAGGCAGGACAAAGTTATCTGCAATAATCACTGGCACACACTCATAATATATAGCCTCAACAATCCTAGGGCTGTTCACTTCATAACCCATGGGGCATATACAATATTTACTTGATTTCATATGCTGAATGTAAGTCATATTTCTAGAAACTCGAATTGGTAAAGGACCATAGATTTTCATGTCTTCTTCTTTGTTGTGCCAATACTTGAGAAGTTTGGGACGGACCCTGCCATGCATGTTCCCAGCAAAGAAAGCAAGGATCGGGCGTTGTGAAACTCTGTTCCCACGACCAATATATCTAAGAGGTCTACCAGGATTTCTTATGGCGGTTTCTGGTAGAGAAACATCCTTTCCAGCAATGAAATTTTCAGATAGGTCAGCATTGCAAACGGCTTTTATGGTGTTATTTCTTAGCTCCTTGTGTGCAGAGGTTGTGTAAGGACCCTGCAAAGGGTTAAAATATAGATTAGAGGAAACTTAGGTGGTAAGATATGATATCAGTAACCAGAAAATGCCTATATATGGAATATATACATGTAAGAATAGAGTCTAATCAAAATGGCACTTCTTCTTTCTATGGATAAAGCAGAAAATAGATTACCATACCCAATCATGGCATGCAACAAGAAAATGATCTGACCCATGTGTGCGGTTCCAGAAAGGGTACTTTGCAGCAATCATGTTCACATAGTCCCTTATGAAGATTGACAGTGGTCTCAGATTATGTGAGTTAGGCACATAAAGTGCCAACTCCAGCTGGCGTGAACTATACGGCAGATAAAACAGATGAGCCTTTTCCGGGTCTTGGGTAACAAACTCCCTGTCTGCCTCCAGTAACTTCATAAACCATCCTTCAGAAGCATAAATACCTAAAAGATGAGGTTCATGGAAAATGGGCTTCTCTCCATCAGGGTAAATGTAGACTTTAAGTATCATCTCCATCAACTCGCAGCTCCTAAAAGTTTCAGCAATAACGTAATTTTCAATGGTTAACTACCATTGACATTGCCAAAATCACCACTGGAACTCATTTGTCAATGAAATGAAATTGTGAAATGAAAATACCTTTCGAAAATAGAGACATTCCGAAATACCGGAGCATACAGATAAGAATCATCATCATTATCTACAGCTGGTGCATGCTCAATTTCCTTTTTCGCGTACAGAAGAGACTCATCAGGTGACAACGACCGAAGGTATCTCTAAGCCACAAGTGACACATATTGGTTAGATTATTGATATCGCTAACGTGCCATACTTCACATGTAAAATGGAAGAGGAAAAGAAGAAGGGGGATAAATGACTCTAATATCTCTACCTGTAGGCGTGGAGATACTGTTCTACGAGGAGGAGGAGTTATGACCTGTGGTCCATCGTCGATTTTACTCCTCCGCCTTCTCTTTCGCCTTCTACGAGAAACTCTATGTCTTCCTTTCGCTTCAGTCGATGAATTGAATGAAACAGAGGGAGCAGTTGAAAGAAGTTGAAATCGTTCCGATCTTGTCTCTGTCAGGTTGTTGCTCAAATGCACGGAACCATTCAAAGATTGGTGTGATGAATCATTAACAAGAGAAGGGAGGAACCAGATGTTTCGGCGATAAGTAAACAACAAGGTTGGAAGTACTACACCAGCTATTGACATGACTGCTCCAGCAAAAAACAACTTTCTCCAGTCAATTTTGCGCCATCTGCAATGCCGGATTAATTCTCTAATCAGGGCTACAGCAACGTGTTTCAATAGTTTCCTCATCTCATTAATTGTACACGAGGAGTTCCAACTTGCCAATCAGAAAGGGCAAAGAAGTGCAGTGATTCTGGCCTTTGCCTTAACATAATACGCCTTCGATCCCCCAACTTCATCTACTCCATCTTGTTAATGAGACAGACACTAACACGAGGCAGAAAAAGAAAATTTAAAGTATCAAATCAAGAACATTTTCACCAGTCTTTCCACAATAAGACACAGATGTTATACCATAAATAGTTCAAGAAAACAGATGAAAAACAGGTGGCTGTACCATATTTGAACTTAAGGCACACTTAAGATATAATCTCACGAGAAAACAATAAGGATTCGAATATGTTTCCCTGCATTGATTTTAGATTCTTTGAATTTGAATAGAGGCGGTACGGGATATCAAATTTTGTTTCCATTGCATGGACAAATTAATAGAAAATTATGGTTCTTATGATCTCGGTCAAATTCATGAAATTTCATTAAATCTTCACTATTTTAGTTATTGATCCAAGTTTTAACAATTTCAAGAAAAGATTTCAAAGTTAGATAAGACAACCATATTGAAGTTATCCAAGATTTCCAGCAGACCACCCACAGAGTCAAAGAATTTGGTTAACTCAACCCAGAAAAACAGAACAGATCAAGGCAGTAGGCAAATGCCAAAGACCAAATTTTAAGGGTAGCCATCAACTTCCAACAGCAAAGCAACTCTATGAAGTTCACAACCGAGAAATTTGTGTCTTTATCCTAATAAAATTATATTGAAGAATATATCCAACAGGAAAGCGTATAATTGCAATTGTGATAAGAACTAAAGCAGGGCAAATTAAATACGATGAATCCGACAAAGCTAACGAGGGAAAAAAACATTGAAAAAGTAGACACAAAACAGGGTTTCCTGTTTAAGCGAAAAATGAACGGTTCTTATAAAACAGTTGACCAAGATCAATTGCATATGTCTGAAATTTGAAAGCTTCCAAACTTGGGAATCCATCCATCTAGAATTTCACACTCTTGATCCTTTTTAAACCGCATATTAAATCTTACGTCTTCTGTGGGGTTATCATAACTTAGCTGGAATTTTATGTGTCAACGTGAAATCTTAGACTGGAAAGAAAGAAGGAAGAAAGAAAAGGTAACAAAGGAAAAGAGAAAAGAGATTATTACCTGAACGAAGAGAGAAACAAAGATTCTGGTAATTGAAGGGATCTGATCGAGAGTGAACAGAGAAGAGAAAAGATGGAGACAGAGTTTCGTATGAGAGAGAAAAAGACAGAGAAGAAAGGTTTGAAATGGAGGGAAACAGCGGAAGAGGCGGTAACGGTCTCGGCAATGGTATATATAGTTGTCTTGACTTTTCTCAACTGTCTGTCCCAGTTTATTTATTTTTTATTTTATTTAACAATAATACGTTTTGAAGAAAATTTACTTATACACATGACACTTCATTTTTTTTTCAATTAGTAGCTTCTTGATAACTACAACAATTACGTTGTCAATTCATGTAATAAAATTATAAAAATATTTTTAAATGTAAATAAATAAACTAACTTTGAATTGAGGTATTTTAATAATTTTATTAGATAAAATTAAGTAATTGACAGTGTAGCTTCATGTAGATGCAGAAATTATTTATAAGATGTTAATTGAAAAAAAATATTTAGAGAATTTTGGGAAAAAAACATAATATTACATGAAAAAATTAAAAATATAGATAAAGTTTACGTTACATTTGAAGGTCAATATTTGTAATGCATATATATGTGTGTATTTAACTAACAAAACAATGTAAAAAATATTCATAATTACTAATTTATTTTTTTAGATAATTAAAATTGTATTACATTATCCAAAATAGGCAAAGGGTTACAGAAAAATAATTTCCTATCTCCTGCAATGTTCCACATGTGAAGGATTGGTAATAGAAATAGTTAAAGAATTAAATCTAGATTGTATATTATAAGCTATTTGATTAAAAACGGCATAAGGAGATAATGTTCTACAAATTTGCTTCCTTGAATTCCCTTCCCTCCAAATATGATAGAATTCCAAGCCAGACGCAGCAGCAGAGAAGAGAAATCTTCGCTTTCAGCACTGAAATAGCCCGAGCAAGCTTAGTGCCCCAATTTCATTGGAGAGTTACTAATCTGTTTTAATTTGAATTGTATTTAATTGTTGGGAAATTATGTAAAAAAGTAATTATTTGAATTTAATTTTACATTAAATCCGAACACGTTAAATATTTTATTAAAATAAATTTAAAATTAAATTTTATGTATATTATTAATAAAAATTAAATTAATAAATTCAAATTAACTCTTAAAAATAAGTTAAAATTTAAAAATTATATTTATAACAATTAATGAATTTTAATAAGTATTACATTAATTATAAGTAATTTATAAAATAAAAATGATATATATAAAATTAAAATTTAATATTAAAAATTATTATTTATAATTAAGTTTAAATAATGATATCTTAAAATTACTTTGTAAACTCTATCCGGATTTGTGATGGATAGTAATTTTATTATTTCAACTATTTCGAACTCGATTATAAAATATGTTAATCCTACTTAATTGGATTGAGTAATACAAAGTATTCAATTATAAAGTATCCATTCTCATTTAAATTTTAATATTTTCAAGAACCAATTGACTCAAAAAATATAAAGTTTTAATCTTGAAATGATCATTTATTTATTTCTTTGTATCTCAAATTTGAATATATGTTTCTAACTTTCCTTCTGTGAAACAAGGAACATAATTAATCTCATAAGAAACTTTAAGTTAAATGAACATAAATTTTTGTTTTAAATAATAAAGCGCAAAGTCAAATAATTTATTATTATTAAAATATTCATTGCTGTATATATGTATCACTCAAATTTACACAATAAATACAAATTGCTATTTTAGGCAAATGTAATTAATTTTCATTTTTGAAACAAAAATCAGCAAAATTTTTTTAAATCAAACCAGCCGTTGACGTCGATGTAAGTAGGCAAGTTTGAGGGTAAAAATGGTTTCATAAAATAGATTTTCTGTTTTTTTCTTAGAAAAATCAGAAAGAGAACAAGGTGAAGCGACGTCGTTGCCACGAGAAACGTTTCTTCCTATGCTCCTCTCCGTGATAAAGTTAGACTGACAATTTCCGCACACGTCGAGACTTGCAACTTCTACCAATAACGCAACGCCACCTCATCACACGCTCCAATGTCGACCCAATCCGTTATCTCAAATGACTAAAAAGCCACCGAACATCCCATAACCCGCCAAATCACCTGAAAAATCACAAAATTATTAAGGCTAATTCCGTAACTTGAGTCTCCACCTATTTAATCTCGGATCGCCCCACTTCGATTAAAAGAAGAAAAGCGGAGCAAACAATTTTTGAGAGAATCTATTTTTATTTTTATTTTTTTCCCGTATTTTCGATCTTGTAGCTGAAATGAATTAGTGATTAAAGTGTAGAACCCGGATTAAATCTCGAAATCGGAGGTTTTAATTTCTCATTCGAGATCTCTAGATGGCCGCCCCGTTCTTTTCTACTCCTTTTCAACCTTACGTTTATCAGGTAATTTTTTTTTTTTTTACTCCTTCACTGATTTTCTGTTTGGTTCCTGAGAAAATTGAGGTAACATTTGAAGGAAATTGAACTTTGTTTCTTGTTGACTGGAGTGAAATTTTAATCAAATTTAGACTTTACTTTGGCATTTGATCTGAAGATTCGTGAATTGGGTTTCCTTAAATAGAGTTGACTCTGACTCCATTTCTCTTGAAATTGATCCCTTTATAGTCAATTTGTACACAACTTTCTACAGTTTTGAGACTGCAGTGATCAAACTGTGAGAATAGCTAGTGTAAATGCCAAGGTCGGGAAACAGCAAATATTTTTTCAGCTTTTCTAAAGGAAATTAGAATATTAATTTTGTCTCGTGTAAACGTCACTACGTTAATATATATTTCATATGCTTCATAATCTCATGTTGTTATAAAATCGTGTAGAGTCCGCAAGATGCTGTGATCCCATTTCAAATATTGGGTGGTGAGGCTCAAATAGTTCAGGTACTACCAAGCGTTTATCAGGATTTTTCATTTTTAATTACGCCTATGATCCGGTCCCTATGATTGTGAATTTTTTTTTTTAATCTTGGTATTGATTCTTTCATTTGCCAGATAATGTTGAAGCCGCAAGAAAAAGTTATTGCAAAACCTGGTAGGTTGTTCTCTGCGCTGTTGTATCTCGGTTGGATTAGTGCTACTATACTTTTGTGTTTTAATATAGGAATTAGTGTCTCAATGCTATTCATCATAGCTTTAGTATTTTGGTGATTATGCACTTATGTTTCATGGTGAAATTATGAATGGCTAGGCTTTCTGGGTACTAGGAGTTCAGCCCCATATTCTCCTATTTGAAATGCTAGAGCTTTCTACTGCCTAGAATATATTGTAGTACAAATAGTGGTTAGAGGAGTCAAAACGTTTAATAAAAGGGAGAATCTACTTTAGTATCAATTTAGACCATCTATCCCTATCCCATCGTAGTTGCTTATAATTATGATCAGCAAACTTCTATGAATTAGATCATCAGCTGAAGAACAGTTAGGAGAACTGCTGAATCAATAAGATGACTGGCTTTCTGCATTCTATTAGTCATTCTTTGCTATCGTGTAAATGTTATTTCATGCAAATTGTGATGGACTTGACATAAACAAAAATGTAGGCTCGATGTGCTTCATGTCTGGGTCCATTGAAATGGAAAACACCTATGTCCCTGAAAACGAGGTAGGCATGTGGCAGTGGCTTTTTGGCAAGAGTATAACTAGTATTTCTCTTCGCAATCCTGGTCCAAATGATGGATTTGTTGGAATTGCTGCACCTTCTCTGGCAAGGATTCTTCCGGTTCGTGTTTCAAACTAACAAAATGTCAACAATTTACTTATTTTATTTATAGAATATGTTAAGTCTGAGTACTTCATGATCCCAGAATTGTTAGTTTCGTATGGCTAACCATGAGTTTCTCTTGTTCCTGGTTCATGTTTATTTGACAGATTGATTTGGCAATGTTTGGTGGAGAGCTTTTGTGTCAGGTAGCTGACTTGTTCATTGGTCATTCTCCTTTCTTTCCACTAATTATTAGTTTCCTTTTCTTTGTACTTCTCATTGAAGTTGAGAATTCGAATAACTACATGGAAATTCATTTTTCCTGCTGAATTAACTTGTTTTTCATTTCATTAGCTGGAAGTTTTATGTCATCTTGTAAACTTGTTTTGTAGCCAGATGCATTTCTTTGCTCCATCAATGATGTGAAGGTCAATAATACGGTTGATCAGCGGCCACGAAATGTCGTAACTGGTGTAGAGGTGACATAATGATAGCTTAATTTTTACATTTTCCCTCCTTATCAGATGTGTACTCAAGCTGCGTTCAACTGATCTTTTTCTGATATGTACTTCTGTTTCTTTGATTTATTTCTCAAAGTTTTTCAAGCGGTTTCTGTCTTTGTATTTGATGAACATGGTACTGTCATGACAGGGATTTCTGAGACAGAAGTTATCTGGCCAGGGGCTTGCATTTATTGTTGCTGGTGGATCTGGTATGTGTATTTTTGTTAGAGTTACTTGAGTGCTAAAAATACCACAACCTTTTACATTTTACTTGCCTTTTGGTTTTATGACAGGTTAGGGCTGTACTTAGTTTTTCTATGTAAATTCATATGCATGTTTTAGAGGTCATACAAGAGCATGTTTTATTTCATTCTTCCCATTTTTTCTTATTATCTTTTTGTTCTCCCCTTCCCTCCCTGGAAAGTAAAAAAAAAAGTCTTTTCGTATTGCTTAACCAATCATTGATAACATATTCCTCTTGCTAGTTACAGCAAAAAGTTGAAGTTGATAGACATATCCCTAGGTAACCTGATTAATGGGATTTTGTGGTTTTCTTTCTTTTGCTAGTTGTGCAGAAAAATCTTGAGGTGGGTGAGGTGTTGGCAGTTGACGTGTCATGCATTGTGGCCCTCACTGCTTCCATCGACGTCCAAATCAAATTCAATGGTCCAATGAGAAGAGCAGTTTTTGGAGTAAGTGGCTTTGAGTTAGTCTTTTTGTACTCTCGAGATATGATGGTGGTTGAGTGGGGGTGGTGGTGCATGCATGTTTTTTTTTTTTTTTTGTTAAAATTTGTGTATGTGTGTGTTTTTAATTGTATTTTGGCCAAGAAATTTGTTCTTGTTGATTGCAGCTTCTACTTACAAGAATTATTAATTAAATATGGTTCATCTTTTATGATTGATGAGATGGTGTGGTCTCAGTTGCACTGCTTCGTAGGACTTTGCTTGATGCCCATGGCTGCATATCACTTACCTATGGCCTTGTGATTGTGATGTTCTTTTTGCGAAATTGTAGGGTGACAATTTGGTAACAGCTGTTCTAACAGGACCGGGCATTGTCTTCATCCAGAGTTTGCCATTTCATCGATTTTCACAGCGAATTGCAAGGTAGTATCTGGTTTTTTTTTTTTTTTAAGGTAGTATCCGGTTGCTGCATAAGTTCCACAAAAAACACTTGGTGAATCATATGTTTCACATGCACTGTCCTCTATTATCCATTTCCTCCATCTCCAGGCTTAACAAAGTGACTGGATTCTGGTTTGCAGGGCGGTTACATCTCCAAACATGAGGGAAAATCCAAAGTTCTTCGTTCAAATAGCTATTTTCTTTTTTCTAGCATATGTGGTGATTGTATCTTCTTTAATATTAACTGATGTGTGAAATTGTCTTTCCCTCTTTAATTTTTGTTAAATTTTTTTCTTCCCTCTTTAGGAAATCTAGATTAAATTGATCAAAGTGTTTGCTTCAAGTTATGTTGTTTTATCGAAAACTTCACATCCAGTTATTCAAAGAAAAGAAATTGAACTCTTTTAGTTTTGACTTTTGAGTGGGTATGCTCAATACTAGGAATTTTGGCAACTGCCATTGTTATCTTTGTATTAAATTCAAACCAATAAGTTGAAAAGGGTTTTGATGCTAAGTTGTTGAAGGTTTTTGCTCTTTTTTGGTTAGGTTAAGTTGCTAGTTTTAGGTAGAGAGCTCGTCTTTTTGTCCCAATGATCATTGTGGCTAGGAGTTGTCTTCAATCCTGTGAAGCAACTTTTCTCGTGTAATTGTATGTATCTCTTATTCACTCAAGCCTAGTGTCAGTAGAAGTCTCTTAACAATTGTTAAAAACTTTTGGATGGCACGGAGGCTCAACGTGCAATAAAATCACTTCTCAAAAAAAAAAAATTAAAATCAATAAGGTTTAAATATTCAGACTTACTATGTCCATCGGCTCATGAGCTGTGGGGTAATGATTTTTCAGTAATTTCACCTCAGTTTATATTTAAGGTTAACATTATCTAATAATAATAATTATTATTATTTTATAAAATAACCATTTATCATAGCCGTCCCTTGATCTTTACGGCAGGATGCACGCATCATTGTCGTTGAGATCTTGGGTTCGAGAGCTATCGGAAGATTTGACTGCAATTAATCTTAAGTCAGATTATTGGATTTGGGTGCAGTAATTGAAAGTTTTATACACTTCTTTATCCAATGGATGCCCATGACTTCTTTCCAAAGTAATGTTGACTGATAAAGATTGTGCGCTTATATTTGAATTTAAACTACAATTTATCGCAAGTCAGATTATTGGATTTTGATGGTACATTAATTGAAAGTTTTATACACTTGTTTATCCAATTGATGCCCATGACTTCTTTCCAAAGTAATATTGACCGATAAAGATTGTGTTTATATTTGAATATTGAATGCTGCCCGCAACATTACCTAAATATAAAAAAATAAAAAATTATTGTTATACAAATAAATATTTATTTTTTGTATAGTTAAACTTTAAATATAATAAAAATATTTTATTTTTATTTTTAAATTTATTTATTAATAAAATATTGATATATAATTTATTAATAATACAAATTTTATATTAATAATACATTAAATATAAAAATTCGCAGATTTTTGTAATTTGCTTGGAAAATTACTTTTGACGAGCACCGACCGCACGTGCGGGGTATCTGGCGGTCGAACTAGTATTTAGATAAACGCATAACATTCTGAAGGCCATGAACCTCCGTTTCGGTAATAATAGCCTGGTTTTCGAAAGCCTCTTCGCTTATTCCCCCTTCTCTCTCTCTCTCTATGAAGCCTCCTTACCCAAAACCTAACCCTAGCGGTTCACGGTGATCGCTGATCATTTGTATCTCTCCAATGTTTAATCAAGGTTCTTCAATCTTTTAATAATCTCTTTTCAATATCGGCTTATCAGAATCTCAACCTTCGAAGTTGCCGAGTTTTTCTTTGAAGATCGACCGGTCGTGGGATTCTGTTTCTGAAGATTTATTATTTGTTCGAGTTTTAGAAGATCTGGATCGGCGAACAATTGATTTTTCGAAGCCATTTTTCTAACAAAAGAAATCGAAGAGTTCGTGTTGAATTTGATCAAGATCTACGACCAAGGGGCTTTTTCGTAATTCGCTTCGATTTGCCCTAGTCTAATTCGAAACTGCTGGTTTCGCTGCCAAATTCGGAATTCGGCGATTCTTTGAATATCGTGGAGAAATTGTCCGAGTTAATTTCTTGAAGAGAGCTTCGGATTTTGGATCGGAGAAGAATCGACGAGTTTGGTTCGGTTTCTCTTAGAATATAAGAAAAAAAAAAAGAAATTTTTGTACTGGTTATATTTGTTTTCTTTTTTGAGTGAATATCAGGCCTTATTTTTTTTTGGAAGGCCAATAAATAAGTTCATTACAGTATTAAACTTTTTTTGTGTTCATTATTATTATTTTTAAGAGGAAAAAAGGAAAAAAATGGCTGTTTATTACAAGTTTAAGAGTGCAAGAGATTTTGATTCAATTGCCATGGATGGTCCGTTTATAAGCGTTGGTACTTTGAAAGAAAAAATATTTGAATCAAAGCACTTGGGCAGGGGTACCGACTTCGACCTTGTTGTCACTAATGCCCAAACTAACGAAGGTTGGTCTTTGCTCTTTGCTAGATATAGTTAATTGAATCTTAATTGGCTTAACTAATTTTTTTTGGGGGCAGACAATGCATTTAGTAATATTTTAACTATTTAATGTTCATAGTTTTATCCTTTGGGAGTCTAAGCTTTCTAATTTGGGTGTTTTATATCTTTACACAGACAAATTGATTTAAGGTACTGGTTTTTGGGTTTTAAGTAGTCTAGTTTTTTATACAATGGTTGCCCCAAAATTCAATAGAGATCTATCACGGGGATAGCTTCTCTTATGTAGGTGGTTCTAAACTTGATTAGCTTTCTGTACTTTTGAGTGTGTAGAGTTTGGGTTCTTCCTTTGAAAGCGTCAGGTAGCTAACTGGTTGCTTGGATGCTTAGTTACTGACCAAATCGACAAAGAATAGTTTGTTTCAGGAGGGGATTCTGATTTTTTATTTAATCTAGCATAAAAATGTTAGTTTGCAGTATGGCCAAATCTACCTTTTTATTGGAATTCTCATTGGGCTCTATTGTGGCTCATTCTTTGTTTCTTGACTGGATATGTAGATTGTATATTAGTAATTTTTTGTCATTCACAGATTAGTTTGTTTGTAGTGTTTTATAGACTCGTTCTTTCTTTTCAATTTCAGAATATCTTGATGAAGCAATGTTAATCCCGAAAAATACTTCTGTACTAATTCGCCGGGTTCCTGGAAGGCCTCGCATGCCCATTGTTGCTGCTCAAGAGTACTATCTTGATCCTTTAGATACCTAATGACTCAAATATTTTAATTTTAGTGGGCTTGTTAAAAAAGCAAGTATGAATGGTTCAGTTAACTGCATGAACTTGATCAGTTGTTTGTTTAGATCAGTTCCAACTTGTAGCATGTACTGTTGTGAGACAAAATTTGATTCTAGGTTTGAGTTTGGGCTTTATTATGCTTCACAGGCCTAAGGTGGAAAATCAGATTGAAAATGCTCAACCAGAAAAGAGTAACTTCCTGGATGCTGATTCATCTGTTCCAAAATATGTAAGCTTTGTTCCTAATATATTTTCATTGACAAAAATTGGTTTTTGTACATGCTATTAGTTTCGGCTGTTGCATGCATTTGAGGAATGTTGTATTTATCAACAAAGAGAAAAGAAGAGAAAGCTAATATTAAGCTTGATTTTTACTTGTAGCCTGAAGACTCCGAATGGGATGAATTTGGGAATGATTTATATTCAATCCCTGAAACACTGCCAGTGCAGTCAAGCAATCCACTTCCTGATGCTCCTCCTACTAATAAAGCTGATGAGGATAGCAAAATTAAGGCTTTAATTGATACTCCTGCCTTGGACTGGCAGCGGTGAGATGACTGCTATTTTCTTTTTCTTTTTTTTCTTATTTAATCTTTTGTTTATTGTCTTGATGCAATTTTCATTCTTATTGATTTTAGTTATTTTGGGTTTGCAGCCAAGGTGCAGATGGTTTTGGACCTGGTAGAGGCTTTGGAAGGGGTATGGGTGGGAGGATGGGTGGGCGTGGTTTTGGTGATTCTCTTATGCCCTTTTCTTTTTATTTGCATTGTTTATCATGGTGGTGGGGTTTGGTGGTTCGGAGTACGAGTTTGTGTATATGATGCTCTTTTTATGTTAAATCTCTAGATCATTGAAGTTTGATTTTTTTCTGCTGCTTAGTATTGTGGTATAAATGTGCCTCTGTGCTTTTGCATGTTAGTAGTGTGATTTGTTAGTTAGTTTGTCTACTGCATGTGAGTGTGCTGATCATGTCCATAGTTGCATCACTTAGGTGTGAGCTTGTCAGTGTTCTATGCTCTTGTAAATTTATTGTAGTTTGAAGTTTCACTGTTGTTGCTATAACATATAATAATTTTTTCTGTAAACATGTGTGCTTGAAAGAGTTATGGCCATTTATGCTCAATTTAGATCAGTGAGTTTTGAAATTGTGGGACATTTCATTCCTGTAATTGTACTTCTGAAATTGTATATGGAGCTGAAGTTTATGTTTTTCTCATTGAGGTCGATTAGGATTGGAGCGCAAAACGCCTCCTCAGGGTTATGTTTGTCACCGCTGTAAGGTGCCTGGTATGTTGATAATACTTTCTTCTTTTCCTATTTGCTTTGAGATTATACTTTTTAGGGAACCTGTGCTTATTATGGAATCTGTGATGCAGGGCACTTTATTCAGCACTGCCCCACAAATGGTGATCCAAACTACGATATCAAACGGGTAAAGCCTCCAACTGGCATTCCAAAGTCAATGCTAATGGCAACTCCAGATGGCTCTTATGCATTGCCAAGTGGAGCAGTTGCAGTTTTGAAACCCAATGAGTAAGCGTTTTGTCTTATAAGTGTGGTTTTGACTACGTTTGTAGGGAATTCTACTATTTATGCTTGAAAATTGATTCTGTGTTTCTGGTAGGGCTGCTTTTGAGAAAGAAATTGAGGGCTTACCTTCCACTCGGTCTGTTGGTGACCTTCCACCCGAACTCCATTGCCCATTGTGCAAGGAAGTGATGAAAGATGCTGTTCTAACTAGCAAATGTTGTTTTAAGAGTTTTTGCGATAAATGTAAGTTTTATAGCTACTGATTGCATGCATCTTCTGGTTCTTTTATGCATGTTAAAGCTCACTTTAAAATGTAACTCAGGTATAAGGGACCACATTATCTCAAAGTCAATGTGCGTATGTGGGGCAACAAACATACTCGCCGATGATCTTTTGCCAAATAAGACTCTAAGAGATACAATTAATCGTATATTGGAGTCTGGTAACAGCAGTGCGGACAATGCTGGAAGCACTTTTCAAGTTCAAGGTTCATCAGCTATTGACATAATGAAATGAATTGCACATTAATGAGTTCTATGATGTTAGAAACATTTTTGATTTATCCTTTCTTTCAAATTTAGATATGGAGTCTGCCCGGTGTCCACAACCAAAAATTCCGTCTCCTACTACATCTGCTGCGTCAAAGGGAGAGCAGAAGCCAGTATCTGCTAAGGAAGAAAGTCCTAGTGTGAAGGATAAAGCTAATGAGGTGAAGGTAGCTATTCCGCCACAGCAGGTTGTGGAGAAAGTGAAGATTGCTAAACCTGCTGATGCATCTGAGGCTACACTGGAGTCGATGAGTGTGAAGGAGCCTGCATCACAAGGGAGTGCCCCACTTGCAGAGGAAGAAGTGCAACAGAAGGTGGTTTCTGGAGAGGCAGGTAATGATAAATTTTTTTCTTAATTTATTGGTTATGTTAGTTGGGTGAGGTTGAAAGACAATCTTTAAGAACATTGGTACTGACCTCTCGCGAAAGTGATGAGATTTAGGGTTCAAACCTAGGTAGAAAATGCTGGAGTGGGCTATCCCATTCCATGTCAGCCTCAGTACCATTCCTGTTCTTGAAAGATTGTGGCTGCGATATATTACTTGTGTCATTTTTTTAAGGTAATTTTCTGGTGTGTATACTAAGAAGTCATACATTCTTCAGGCAGTAAATTTTTGTCATCTTCTTTCCCATTCCATCTTGCACTCGGAGTTGGATGGATGATCTGTATGTGTATTATTTCTTTAGTGGAAATCAGGAAAATAAATGGAGTGAAGGTTTAATTGTGATGTTTTTCTTCTCCAGGAAAGAAAAAGAAAAAGAAGAAGGTTCGTTTGCCAGCAAATGGTAGGTCTGCAGCCCCTTTTTCCTATTTGTTGATGGTGCAAACCACGTGAGTTTTTTAAAATCATTAGGAATGTTTTCTAACCTGAATCTTATTCTTGTTGCCCTCTAGACTTGCAGTGGAAAACCCCTCAGGATCTTGCAGCTGAGAACTATATGATGTCTATGGGTCCCTCTGCCTATAATCCTTACTGGGCTGGCATGCAGCCTGGGATGGATGGGTTTATGGGTCCTTATGCTGGTGCAATGCCCTATATGGGGGGCTATGGACTAAGTCCATTGGACGTGCCATTTGGAGGTGTCATGCCTCCAGATCCCTTTGGTGCTCAAAGTTACATGTTTCCGCCTATCCCACCTCAGAGGTATGTTTAACATTTGTTAAATTGCCTATGCTATGTTTGTACCAGTTGCATTTGTGTTGCTCGAGTGTGTGCATGGCATTTGTGTGTTTTGGAATTATTATTGGGTTGAATATCAATGAGCTTATGGCTAAATATGCAACTTGATGCTATCTGGATATTTATGGTCTCACTAGCTTTGAATGGACTATTGAATTGAATGCTTTATAGAGATCTTGCTGAGTTTGGAATGGGTATGAATGTTGCCCCACCTATCATGAGCAGAGAGGAGTTTGAGGCTCGGCAAGCTGATTTGAGGAGGAAGCGTGAAAATGAGAGACGAGGTGAAAGGTACTGAGCATACTTTCTCATTCTAAGTTGACTAGGTACACTCATTTTTCAATTGGACTACTTTCCCTTGGCCTGGGAATAATTCCTAGCCTTTTTGCTACTCCCTGGATCATAGTGCATGTAGGTCCTGAGATCGCTGAAAAGGGCTTGCTATAGGTCTAAAATAATTTGTTTCTGCTTGTTATTCACAGGGATGGATTTCACATGATTAAATGGTTTGCTTACTATTTCTAAAATTGTTCCAGGGAGTTCTCTAGAGATCGGGAATTCAGTAGAGAAGTGAGCAGCAGTGGTGATGTTTCATCATTGAAGTCTAAATCTGTATGCATTCTTTATTTTCCTAGTTTTCTTCTGTTCTTTCAGTTTGTGATGCCAGGAGGTATGGCTACATGATGTCCAGCAACCATTTGGTTAGGGCACCACTCTTGTTTGTAGATAACACTTTTTCTTCAGGGAAAGGAATATAAGATTTTATTTTGTGAGTGTCATTAGGTTCAAATAAAATGGGATTCATTGATTGTTTCGGTGGATGCTTTTAACGTTTTAAGTTTTTTATTTTGGTTATGCACATATGTTTCACGTGTTGACATGAGAAGTCAAAGGAAGGGTATAAAATTGAAACTGAGGCAGCCCTTTTTAATTCCCTACCTACTGTAAAATTTTGAAGTTTCTACTCTCTCTACCTGTCTCTCTCTCTGCAAAATTTTTTGGTGGTTTACATTGAAAAAGGATAAGCATATGTGGTTAGTCTGAGTTGTGCAGTTTAAGCGTGTATTTGTGGAACTTTGCAACCTTGTGATACCATGTTACCGACACTACTAAATATTTGCTCTATACTCTGCTTCATTCCTTGTTTCTTTTAAGACTGTTTTCAGCCATTTGTTTCTGAGTTTGTAATGAAGTACAAGGGAGATATACTTGAAACCTGGAATCCATCCTGAGGACTTCAGTAATGGTGCCAAATCTTATTGGGTTTGAAGTAAATCACCTCCACAAAGACAGCAAAGTGAAACATGAAAATAACTAACTCATTGGCATACAGTTAGACATAAGCTTGTCATATGAAGTTGCTAATTGAAGTTCTGTTCCCGTTCAGTATGTGTCTCTGTTTGTTCCGTGCTGGTTTTCAAGTATTTATAAAAAATAATTTGGAATTTTTTAGTACTTGTGGACTGCTATTTTATCTCCAGTTCCTCTAGTGTCTTCATCTACCAAATAGCTCTTGCATTATGCATTTTTTATTTCCATCCTCAAAATCAACATAAAGAGTGATGTATGTTTATACTGGCTATTCATAAAATACTACTATAAGGTTCTTGTTTTATTGGAAAGATAAATACAGTTACTTTTATTCTTGTCCAATGGCAGTGACACGATTAGAAAATGGTATTTTGATGATGTGTTAATAGGGGTCAAATAATTCTGGGGAACGACCTTAATAGCAGGGGAAATATGCTCCCCCAAATGGGAGAAAAATTTTAAAAAAGAAAAAGATCCATCTTTTAGGATGAGTGTTTTTTGGTTCCTCTTTGATGTTCAATGTGAGGGAATGCATTTAACTTGATCATTTCAATTATGTTGTTTGTTGCAGAAGCCTATCCCACAAATGTCAGGTGGTGACCATCGCCATGAACATCTTCGGCACCGATCAGAGAGGACCTCACCGGAACGCTCCTTGCGGGACCATGACGCACCTCCCCGCCCTTTAAAGAGAAAAGCTGACCAGCATCATGACCGTGAATGTGATCATGACTATGACTATGATGATCGTGACCGTGACCGTGAGCGCCAGCATCACCATCGATCTGAGTCTTCCAAGCTTGCTCCTGAGACAGCCACCAAAGCCACTTTGATGGCCACTACAGCAGCAATGGATAAGAAGCAAAAGGGAAGCGTGTTCTCTCGCATTAGCTTTCCAGAAGGAGAAGTCAGCAAGAAACGCAAGCTATCTTCTGATGCACCTATATCTTCTGGCCATCACAAGCCGTCTTCCAATGGATACTATGATGACTACAAGACTTCTTCAGCTGCCACCAAGGCAGTTTCTGCTACTAGTGGCGGTGTGAGGAAGAGCACTAGTAGCAATGCTGTAGATTACGAGTCTAGTGACGATGATAGACATTTCAAAAGGAAGCCCTCAAGGTATGAGTCCTCGCCGCCACCATCAGCTGAGTGGGAAGAAGAACCGCGGCACTCAAGAGGATCCAGGGAACGAGAGCGTAGCGGCTATAGTAAACATAGATAGAATGTAGAGCAGGTTGTATCGCTGCTTGCTGTAGCATCAGCGAATGCTCTGGAGGAGCTATCGCATACTGTTGCACCATTATACCCCTAATGGGAGGAATTATGTGGAGAGATGATACAAATTTTTTTTGCTTTGTATTTACAATCCTAGTATCTTCAATAATTATAAAAGTATTGTGTTCTAAGTTCTATTGGTCCTTCTGCTTGTACTATTAGAAGTCTTTCTCTCTCTCATTCTCACAAGTTAAGTATATAAATATCCCGCAGTGCTTTATGATTACACAATTGCTTCTCATAATACGGCATTACTTATTATTCCTGAATCAAGTGTTAAGAAATCCAGGTTTTATGCAACGAATTTAGATCTTTCTAGTTATCTGCCCGAGCTTTGCATGGTATCTTTATTTCAAAGGAACTAGCTGCGCAATATTCTAAAAGATTAAGGACCCAAATCACACCGGTTGGTCGCACAAGATGATAAGGGTCCGCTGTCTGAATAGGTGCACTGCCTGACCATCTTTCTCTTTAATTTGTTACCTAATTGATTACTTAATGACTTTTCAATTTCCAAAAGAAGAATGGCGAAATCTAATTGTCTGTGTACGTTTTGTTAAGCCAAGGATATGGTTTTATTAATTACTACTAATCATTTACATCAGCGAGAAAAGGAAGATTATCCTGGTTGAAGCTTCAGCGCATCTTGCATCATTAACTGTCCAAAAACAAATTAGGAAAAGCTTTATTTGACCATTAGATTCATGGAATAAGAGATAAATTTGGATAAATCCTGTCCTATGTTAGAATTATATATGGATTCAATATTAATTAACTCACCTTATATATGAATGAATTTTATCTAATTAAACCTTAGCAGGAGATTAAAATGAAAATATACATGAATTAAAAAGATTAGTCGGTAATGAAGTTCAATTTTTTTTATAAATAAATTATATTCTTTTATAATTTAAAATGAAATGAAAAATTAAAACGAACACCGTAACGAAAATACCGAACTAAATAAATTAATATTAATATGATTAATTTTCCTATTTTGACATTGAAATCACAAACTCACAAGCAGGCAATCCTTGTCAAACATTGAGTCGGTGAAGTTACACTTTATAAACTAAGCCGTGGCTCTCAAACCTTGTTCACAAGATCACCTCATATACATATCATAAACCGTCTCCTTTCTCCTCCTCGGTTCCTTGGTGGCTTTTCTCTCGAGAAAACATGTCATATTATCAGCGAAGATATCGTCGAGAAAGTTATGGACATGGAGGTCCAAGGATGAGTCGTCCAAACTTTCCCCAAAGGGTACTCGATGATACTGGTACCTTTTCCTCTCTCTCCTTTCTTAATTTTTTATGTTAATGAAAACAAATTAAAGGAACAATATATATGGTTATATATTTGAGTGTTGCCTTTGATTATACGTTGATTTAAAACTAGCATGGACGTCTGGAACTTTTGATTTGCGTAGTATTAATTCGATTTGTTCTCATGTTTATTTTCCAGGTTCGTCATGGCAACCCTTGCCTGCATGGGAGCGAAGATTCTGCGTAGTAGTGGGTGCAATGCCCTGGAAAAGATTTGTGCAAGCAAAGAACAATCTATATCGGACTGACAAGGTTTATGAATGGAATGATTCGGCTGGGAAAAAGGCTTTCGACGAAGCCAAACAACGATTCTGGGCAGAATTCCATGGTTTTCCTTGCAAGAAACACTTGCCAAGTGCAGACCTGTACATCGATGCCAACATTGATTGGAATCCGGAAATTGATCCAGAACTTGTCTCCGGAATCAGGTCATCATCTGATAATGAAGGAAAAGAGGTTACTTTTAACAAAAGAAGGGCAGCAAACGAGGTTGTTAAAGAAATCGACTACTTTTCAATTCCATTGGATCAGATTAAGGCAACTGGGTGGGACGAGTGATGCTGCCCGACCGCAACACAGTTTGCCTGGATAGCAAACAGCAGAGGGCCAACATGAACAGCACTAGCCTTAATTTGAATTTGAATTTACTATTTATTCTTTGTAATAAATATTGCTCTTTCAGTCTATCCATTAACAACCAAAACTCAAGCATATATATTAATCTTAACCATTTCAACACTAATCCTCCACTTAATTTTCTATTCCCCCTGTCAAACAATGTCTTCGGATAGAAAATATATTTTTCTCAATATATCTATACGTATATCTTTACAATTCCTACTCGTTACACATATAAAAAGGATTCCTTCCTCTATTTCTTTCTGGATTTGGTTCAAGGCTGCATGTTTGTTCTCTCTTCTTGCTGAACAGACAAAAAAGGAACAACTCCCATGCTTGGCAAGTGGTAATCCTTTACGTTGTGCCCATTAAGAGTTAAAGCTGTTTCGACTTGATATTTACATTCCAAATATTTGGCTATACTTGCTTATGCTTTTCCACGGTCATCACAACATAGAGATGAGATTCTAGAGTAATAAAAGCAAAAAAGCAGTGAGTTGATGGAACACCAATTCTGTTGAGATTAAAAGAAAACAAAGGTCACATTTTGAGAGGGGCATTCCGAGAATTGAACTCGGGACCTCTCGCACCCTAAGCGAGAATCATACCACTAGACCAAATGCCCTCACTTGGTAGTCAAGTTATGTATGACACTTGGCAATTTTTCATTCGATAATTCTTTGGGCCAAAGTTTTACCGCATCCCTCTGATGACTGATCAAGTTTGATTCCAAAATTCCCCCACACTGTAAAATGAACCACCTTATTTTATAACCACATCTTTTTTTGGACCATAAATCTTACATTACTAGAGACGTCAAACTCAGTAGGGATTAATGTAGTCTGACCTAAAGTAATTATTTAATTTGAATTTAAAGACAAAAAAATTATGAAATGATTACGAATGACCCCTGATTTCATAGTTATCTAGTTAATGACCATTCAAATCCATCATTTGAATAAATTTTAAAAAAAAATTGTCCTGATTGATTAGAGGAAACTTTGTGATAGAAACAAAAAGAATTACTTTACAACATATGCACTCACTCGGCCCAAAAAAGGACAAAGCGCTCTCTTGGGCCCAATTGGAGGTTCTAAACCAGCCCGATATCTACTTATTGGCCTAAGTGATGATGTAGTCTCTCGGACTATTAGGCATAGCAAAGAAAATGGACGGCCCAATTTGGAGTGTCCAATCAGGGTCACCCACTATAAAAGGTTATTTTACCAGCAAACCCTAGCCTCAGGTCCCTCGTTCTGTAAACGAAAACCCTAGCCACTCTCGGCGCAGCTCGCTAATGGGTACTCTCTCTTCAAACTCACTTTCTGCGTCTTTACTGATTTCAGCTACAGATCGTTTCTTTCTTTCTCTCTGCTAGTATTTTTCTTCTGGGTTTCAGTTAAGTCTTGCAACATTTCTACTTAGGGGTCGATCCTAAATCTTATTTGCGTATGGTTCTGAAATAAGTAGAATCATTTGAGATTTTCTTTTCTTTCATTTTCTTGTCATGGTAATTATCTCTTGTTTATGCTGTGGAACAAAGTAGTCAGCTTTCTGTTTTGAAAGTGGCTGAAATGTTTTTTTTTCTCTGGTGAGGTGAATTTAATCTTTTTTCCTTGTCAATTAGAAAATTGATTGGTTTTTATGGCTTAAAAATTGGGACCATTGCAGTGGAAAGCGATTTGCTCATGTAAAAAAGTCTTTGTCTTGCTGAACCGTTGCTTTGAATTATGCCGGGGTTTTATTTACGGGGATGAATGAATGTAGGGGCTTACAAGTACGTTTCGGAGCTATGGAGAAAGAAGCAGTCCGATGTAATGAGGTTTTTGCAGAGGGTGAGGTGCTGGGAATACCGCCAGCATCCATCAATCGTTAGGGTCAACCACCCTACTCGTCCTGACAAAGCACGCCGCCTGGGTTACAAGGCCAAGCAGGTAATGTCCCATTCAACAGTTTGTGAAAGCTTGTGTTAGTTAATATTCATTTTCCTTTTCATTCCAAAAAAACACAGCAAGAACGTTAGCTTTAACACTTGATTTGCTTAGGTCTAGCAGTGTCCAGAATTTAATAAAGGGATGCTTCTTGAGACCATTTTGATTAATGAAGCAGTTAATTATTTGCAAGTGGCTTTTATGTGCCTATATGCATGTGTTTTGTGGCTTAGGTGTTTTTTATTCTAAATTAAAAGGGTATATAATGTGGGATTTATAGACCGCATAATTTTATCAATCCATAATTTGCTCATTCGTTTTCCAAATTAAATCTTGTATATATGCATGTACTTTGTTTTCAAATATTTCCATCTGACCAACTGGGCACTCCTTATCCAGGGTTATGTGGTTTATCGTGTCCGAGTTAGGAGGGGTGGTCGAAAGAGGCCAGTTCCCAAGGGTATTGTCTATGGTAAGCCCACAAACCAGGGTGTTACCCAATTGAAGTTCCAGCGCAGCAAGCGATCTGTTGCAGAGGAGCGTGCTGGTCGAAAATTGGGAGGTCTCAGGGTTGTGAATTCATACTGGATCAATGAGGTTTGTACGACCTGCAAAAAGCTCTGGTTTGCTACCTTAGTATGTATTTGGTTGCCCCGATTCCTTAATTAACACTTATTTATGTTGTTGCATTTCGTTCTGTAGGATTCTACTTACAAGTACTTTGAGGTTATCCTGGTTGATGTTGCACACAATGCTATCCGCAATGATCCAAGGATTAACTGGATCTGCAATCCTGTCCACAAGCACAGGGAGCTTCGAGGGCTCACATCTGCTGGTAAGAAAAACAGGGGTCTACACGGGAAGGGTCACTTGTACCACAAGAATCGGCCTTCTCGCAGGGCAACCTGGAAGAGGAACAACACTCTCTCCCTTCGTCGCTACCGTTGAGTTTAGTGGTTTGCATAGGCTTGTTATTGCCTCCGTTGTTGATTTTATAAGTCATCATTTTCTGTTTGAAATTTTGGAGATTCGAAATTTTTGGAAGTTTATTCTATTTAAGTTTCAAAAATTAAGTCTTTAAGTTTACATGGAATTTATTTTTGCTTGAGATGTGAATTTCTAAATTTATATGTTATGGTATCATCATGATAACTCTGTCAATTTCTCCAGTTTGATTTCAGATATGGTTGCATGGTCGGTAATTTGGTCTGATTTTCAATCAAAACCCCATTTTTCAATTGTTGTGTTTTAACGTCTATGCTGTGCGTATTTCTTTCAACAAAACTGACTTGTCTTAATGGCGCATCAATAGGATTTATTCCAAGTGCACAAAATGATTTTTCCAACTCTAGACCGTCGATTCATCAAACTATTACGAAGCTTTACCGTGATAGGCCATGAAAAGTGAACACTTTTTGGGTTGTGACTTTGGAGCTCACATTAAAGGGCATGCTATGGATTACATTTTTATGAGTAATCTATAGAACAAGAGAGGTTTAGAGCCTACCATCAATGTAGCTCTCTTTGAGACTTTGCAATGCCTGCCGGATGGAGTCCTCGTCATGGTTGGAGTACTTTAAGCATATCAGTCGTTGAGAAACATGATATACCAACTGTATTTGATTATAGTGCAGGCAGTTTACATCCATTCGCTTCACTTCCTGGGCAGTAAACATTAGGAGAATGCTCAATCAGAATTGTTCAAGAAAGAGGGCATTCTTTACACGCCATAGAGATCAAGATAAGATTTAAAAAAAAAACATAGCAATCAAGAATTTACGTAAAAGCTGTATGGTATAAATTTCACATATATAACTGCAATGAACTGTGGAATTGATGTGGTGATATTGTTCTTGAAGTAGCAGTGTTTCACTCATGCAGCTGGCGATGGAACCAAACCGAGTATTTGTAAAACAAATATGACAGTAAGGACCATGTCATCATTTAAGTGTGATGGAGCAGAAATAAAAGTGAACTCAAAATCTGCATAAATTTCAAACCATCTTTCTATCTACTTGACCGAAATCACCTTGTCTGTAATCCTTGACGTTATGCTTCTGGCTGTTTCAATCACCGAACTCGGTAATCCTGCCACTTCTGCTAGTAGAAGGCCATAGTGTGCTACATGCCTTGGTCCATCCTTGAGTTGAAACTGGGTAGACTCAGAATTTCAGTCAGAAAAGGCAGCAAACTTTCTATTAGAGCAGAAGAGATATGGAAATAATCACCTTAAAATCTAGGCGGCTGTTTCTAATATCAACATCGAAGTGAAGAATTTTCACATTTGGATAGATGGTAGCTAATTCTGACAAGTTCTCCATATGAGTAGCAAATATGGTATACCTAAAGAAGATAATGCAAGAAAAGATGTTAGTTTGTGCAAGTTTGCTCATGTGTGTTTAACACCCTTTTTTTCTTTTTTTGAATCCTTTGCTATGGTTACTGGAAGAATGGAAATAGGTTAGGATAGCAGTTACGCAGTGAGTGATAGCAGATGTTCACAGCAGCTCCATGCTATTGCCAATCCATCAGAGGACGAAGTAGCCCTCCCAAGTTCATCCATAACAATCAGACTCCTATATCAAATGAGTCAATTAATATTCATTACCGTTGCATATCCCAAGATGTCAAGTACTTCAAACAGTTTCTTACCTTTGTGAGACATTCTGCATGACAAAAGCAGTCTCTTTCATCTCTGTCATAAACTGCAATATCCAAACAACCAGATGAGATGGTGCTTTGCTCCATGCGATCCATTTATAGGAAGATCTAAATTAGACCATATGTGACTCCATCTTATAGCATCATGGGGCAAATGTCTAAACTTATTGCATTTTAAACCATTTTCATTTGCCTCCACTCTTCACCGGATGTTTCCAGCCTCTGCATGGAAACTCTCTAATTTTTTTGAGCCTGAATGATAGTTTGCATACTCCAGCCAATTCATAAAAGTATTATTAGGAGAGTCAGAAACACTTTAATTTCTTGGAAAATCTCACTCCTGGCAGTTATCTATATACCAGAAAGTTTAAGAAAGCAATTTGTTGAATTATGATAATAAGTATAGCGTACATACTTACAAGAAGGATGAAAACCATTCTCTGCATGTTTAGATACTAAAAATAAATATAGTTCAAATTTAGCAATATGTTGAGTAACTTTTAAAGTGAAAACTGATGTCCAGCTTCTATTTGATAGTTAAAGCTGAGAGCGTAAACATACATTGAAAGAATCACTGCATCGAGCAGACAATCTTTTTCTCTTTTCTTTTCATCAGGAGTAGTGACAAGGGGGTGAAATGAAAATATCAGAATTTTTACCGTACTAGAGTTTGATTCAAGATTATCCATTGTGCCCATCCTTGTAAATATACGATCAACTACTCTAATTGTTGCAAAGCGGGCAGGAACATAGCAACCAATCTGAGCAAGAATAACTATGAGACACACTTGTTGAAGATAAGTGCTCTTCCCGCTCCTGGTTGGAAAAATAGATAGTTTAGACTAGGGCAGGATATCATCTAAATTGCTATGGTTTTTACATATAATAATCAGAAGTTGGTATTGATCATATCCATGTAAAGGCACTCTGTCAAGGAGAAAAAATAATGTCATGATGGTCAACGGCCCGAGGCAGCCCCTCCAACCCACAGCTAAAGGGAAGTGAAATTAAGACTTACCCTCGACCAGAATCATGAGACTTGGTCTAAACTTGATGATTAGGGCTAATAAAACAAGTCTAAGGCAACGCAAAAAATTCTGGTCTCCAAGGCGTCACTTGAAGTTAAAAAGACAACTAACTTGTTATCTAGTACAGGTTTTATCAGATTACATTTTCTATGTTGCAGATAGTAAGGCTATAATCGAAACGGAAAACCGTACATTCAATGACTTACAAGTCCGAGCAAGGAGCAGTTTCCATGAAAGAGTTACTTACATGTTTGGCCCCATTGCAATAACCATGTTTGATGCTTCTGAAATAAAGATGTTGTTGGGCTGCCACCAAAACAACATTTTAAAATCTTAGGGGCACCTAAGAACTTTAAGAAGAATCCATGACTGTCATTTATCTATGATAGCAGTGTAATTATCCGAATTTCTCCAAGAAAGAATCTGAGATAAGCAGCAAAAGTACTGCTTAATTACTAAATAAAGTAATATACCACAAAATCACAGTGTATGCTTTCTAGGATGGGGTGTCTACCAGCATCAATTGCCAGAGGGCCATCATCTGTGAGAATTAGTCACCATTAATAATTCCTGATCAAACCTGGAAGATGATAAGAATACATTCTAAAAGTTGGGAAATAAATTACCAGTAAATTCTGGCCTAATATATCGGTCAACAGGCTTGGTTGATATTGTATGAGAAAATGAATTAACAATCATATCTAACAGGCACAGGACTTCAGCAAGCAGTGTGAGCACAGAGATATCCTCCCTTATGGTATCAACTAGGGCTACAAATCACATAACGTTAACATAAGTCATGAATGATACCATTGCAACATCTGAAAACATAGGGGAAAGGTACCATATGTGAAGCAAGCTTCAAAAAGATATTTTACATATATATATATATATATATATATATATATATATTCAGATATTTTGTCAAAAGCAATATCAATAAAACAATAATGGCTACAGGTTAAATGAAATCTATAGAATTCATATAATTAATTGCAATGGCACTTATTTCTGACAAGATTTGCAGTGTCATATCAATTGGCAGAAATGATACTGAAATGTCCACATTTGTGAAGAAGTTATGTGAGCAGCTTAAGCTTTGTAGCATAGTCTTGGATAGCCCAAGAAATAAGAAGAAAAACTCTATCCTGGCAAAATTGACAATGCTTTTCGAAGATTTGACTGCATGCTCAATCCGCACTGTGATCCCTCGGTAACCATTAGAATAGTAAAGCACCTTTTTCTGCAACTCAATACTGATAGTTTTAATTCACTTAAGGTAAAATCTATTGAGTAAGAGATTCAAGAAATTTTAAAATTTTTTTTACTTAACATCAAGAAAACCAAGCTTCATGAGATCAATAGTGTTCTGTGAATTTACATGAAAACTCCTTTCAGAGACAAATAGACAAGTAAAACTTGTCAGAGTTCTTGAAACTAAGCAGTCAATCACAAACCTTCCAAGCAAACTTCTGTTCGTATATAACACTCTCCAGCCGCGGATTTATTTCTGACATTCAGCTGCAAATTATGCAATTTAGATAGATAGCTCGAAGCATTTTAAAGACTAGACAGACTCATGAATATACAACTATTACAAACATAGTAGCATGCTGCTATTCACAAACAAAAATATATATGGCTGCATAGCATACAAAATCAGACAGTACCCTGGTTTTATTAATAGACTAATCAATCAACCCATAAAATAATGTTTGAATGAATTTATGCATACTAAACACCATATACCACATCAACCATCATATTGGATAGTTATACTACCACAAAAAATAACTTTTACAACATGCAGCGCTGCACTGTACTGTAGGTAAATACGTGACAACATCACTTGATTTTGGACTTATCATATTAACTAATTGTTTTAATTGTCTAATATATCTCGCACCTGCCTTATCATGCATAACAATGTGATTGCTTTACTCACTATCCTAGGGAAAAGATAGGAAGTCTATAATATGATACATGCCAAATTCAAGTATATTTACAGCACCCCCACATACCTCCTCTCTAGCACCATAGTAGTTGTGCAACACTCAAACTACCCTAGGTCAGAAAAAAATGATTTAACCTGACTCACTGGTCATTCAGCCAATCAAATGGCAGATATAGATCTGAGTTTACTCCAGAAACAATAGGAAGAGAACTCTCGCTTAAATTTATTTGCATATAAAAAATCTTTTAAAGCATTACCTCCTCTAATGATAAATGAGCAAGTTCAATATCATACCATGAACCAATATCAAACCACAACTACAGCATCATTGAACAGTACTTACAGAAGCAAGTTCCAAAGTTGAACAATGTACATTATTCCCATGTTTCACAACCTGATTTTCCCATCACAAGCATACTGGAGTCAGAGATGATCCAAGGAAATTTTCATATACAGAGCAATACATGAAGTACCAGAGAAAAGTTCTTATGCCAACCTGAATGAACTTGCTGGGAAGCTGTCCCTGAATGTCTTTCTGTGGAATGCTAAAGTAAAAACCTTGTCTACTGTTAAATGGGAGTTTCAGATTCGGCATCTTGAATTCTTCCCGGTACTTGTTTGCAAGGTTATGTATAGCTGTCAATTCATTATTAAATAGTTTTTAGGTAGACAAACAACCCATTTTAAAATGACGAAAATAAAGGAGAGCCACGACAATAGATTTGGAGAAGAGGAGGGGGGAACCTTCGCTGGTATCACAAAAAGATCTCCGAGCTATATCCAATAGCCCATCAATGCCAGCCTTGACAGCAAAACACTGCTGTGTGCGGGCAACAAAAGGAACCCGTGCGTGAAGCACATCTTCATCAATCACCACTCCAATTCTAACAGAAGAAAGTTTATTCCAGAAATGAGTTGTTTTACTGTATGCTTATATAGTTATTTTAACCTTTGAAGATGATCTTTACCCAATATCAATGACAAACATGCTCAGCAAAACTATTCAATAAACTAAAACATGTATACCATATGACAAGAAACTACCAAACATTCTCAAGAAGGAAAAACTGCAATTTGTGAATAGAATGTCATCAAAATGTTAAGTTCTTAAGTTTTTGGCCATCCACGACCAATATGTTGCCACTTGACACCAATCCCACATTGCCTTTTCATTAAATGTGAATATTCTTGCCATTCTTCTTTTGGCTAATTAGCATCTTGAGAACACAGAGGAAAACAGATGCATGATGAACACTATCAAGGAGAGCCATGGAAAGAGAAAGATTTGTAAGTTGTTAGTTTAGGGAAATGTGTCTCATACCTCTTTCTAATGTCAGCATATTTCTCGTTTTCACATATAGACTTGTAAACATTTGCAAGAAGAAAACTTTTTGCGTCCTTAAGCACCTAAAAATAAAAAATAAAAAAACCACCGGTATATCAAAATAAGTTCCAGTAGGAGTCCAACAATGAAAGGAGGAAAAGAACTTTACCTTTGATAGTAACGGCAAGGCATCTAATGCAGTTTTGAGAAGAATGATGCTTGATATCAGCATTTGGCTCTTTCTAGTGTTTTCCACAACCAAGACTTCATTTGTTACTTTCTTTGGCTTGAAGCAGAAATGACAAAGTACCCTATCTGCATGAAGTGAATGAAAAGGTCAGGTTTAGATAGTAGTCATAAATCTACAACTTTCCACAAGGCTGTCTAATCTATTTTCTTCTTGTTGTGTAATTGCTCCTTTTCATCAGAAATTAGCTTACCAGTCTCCTTTGGGAACTTTCGCAAGACCTGAGACAGTCCAAAGAATAGCTGTTCATTGCTCATCAACTCATCCTGAAATCAAGTGCAGAAGAGATCATCTTTTGCTCCAAAAGAGTTGTTCCTTAATGAATTTAACTATTAGGGTAAGACTAAATCTTAAGAAGTGATTGAGAATGAGTCTCTCATCTACAAAATTGAAATGAAAAAATGATCTAGATTTGGAAATTTACTCAATTAAGCAGAGAGACAACCTGTCAGACAAGGCCCTAGGCATTACAATGTGTATATTTTTGAGCATCAGAACGAGTGTCACACTAAAACAATAGGGGTAGTAAACATGAACAATAGTATACAGCACTTTGTTTAAGTTACTTGGTTCACTTGTGATATCCCTGAAACATAATGGCACCTGATTGGTTTAAAAAGGATTTTTTCACCACCACCAAGTGGTTGATGTGTAAGGTTGTGGTGACTTAACTTTCTTTACCGAAAACACAATTTATAATATCTACATTTATCTCAGCACTCAAATGTACATGTTTATGCGTGCAGAACAAAAATAACCAACCCAAACAACAGAAGTATTTTTGGCATCGCCTGGTAATTACTACTACTTCAGTTGAAGCCACAATGCTGCAAAAAGAATGCCAGGCTACATGGGATACTCATATTAAGATCCATAAGGTCTCTCGGGGAAGTTGGAGAAGTCTATGGAAGTTAGAAGCATCTTCTAGGGTGGATCAAAATTTAACATAGCTCCACAGGAGAAATCTGATGGAAAGCAAAAGCAAGACTAACCAGGCAATCCAGACGCGTATTGATAGTTTCGATATCTTTTAAAGGCTGCAAAAGATTGGCACGAAGAAGTCTAGTCCTGGAGAAGAAGTTCCACATTTTTGGCATGTAAAAGTAAAAAGATTAGGTACTACTCAAAATGGTTTTCTGTGCTCAATTAAATGTCTTACATACTCCAAAAGGGAACTTTTGAAGTGGTGAACCAATGGATTGACAGCTTAAAAATAAATGGAAGAAGTGATGACTCGGGAGAGAAGTTAGGAAGCAGTTCAAGAGATGACATGTCACATAAGCCAACTTATCTGATTCTCAACATACCCTCCAACAGTTTTTGTTGTCTTAAGCATGTGGAATAGACTTCTTTTCTTGTTGTTTGTGCCCCAAAGTGCAGAATGAAAAGGTTCAATAATTTCTAAGTTTTGGACACTGCCATCCACAATCAAACTTATTGCATTTTAACAAAGAAAAACCAGTAAATATCAAGATTTGTAAAGCTCTAGAATATGCTGTAGTAGTAAATATGTTACCAGAAACTGGTCCAATTTATAGGTGCAACTGAAGCAGAAAGTAACATTACCTAGTAGCATCAATGTTCATGTGGTCAAATGATCCATTAAAAGTAACCTGGGGTAGAGAAAGTTCCAAGAAAGAAAAAGGGCAAAGATTGTAATTCTTCCCAAAGAAAAAGGAGGATGAACTGATCATAACAACTCCTACTTTGCCTCAAGATGTCACACATATATTTTTAGAGATTGAATTAACTTCAGTGGTACAATAAACTTCAAACAGAACAACCACTTAGTTTTGTCCCAATCATTCCAATGGGATTAGCTATGAAGCACATACCGATAAGGAATGATTTGTGACAATAACACCTTTCTCTGCTTCTATCCTGAGGAATGGCACAAATTGAACTTGTGCTTCAGAAGTATAAATCAACCAACAAAAGTAAATAAAAAATAATGACAAGCACCTTGAAATCAGAAACTTGAAGCAAACCTCAGATCACTAAAATTGATCAAATTAAAAGGAGACTTCAAAGATGAAAACAGATTATATAGTTCCATGAAGAATGGAACACATAATGTAGTTACAAGAACTATTAAATAACTGAACAATATTTTAAGAGAAAGTACATAGAGATTCAAACATGAAATTATATTCGGTTTACAGCTTTCAATCAAAGTTTTCCCTTTTAACACAGTTTTATGCAACCCTTGACTCCAAAGAATTATACCATTTTCAAGTAAATCTAAAACTCGGTCTGACTTGAACTTTTCTGTGTGGAAGAGCTGCCTTAAACAATTCACAACAGATAATGAGCTGGAGAAAAGGGCAATTACATGCAAAAATAGCTCCAATTTGTTCTGGATCCTGGAAATAATAGGATCTCCATCTCATTTATTTTCAGCATGCAATGAACATAATGACCTTAAAGCACCTTAAGATACAGTCTAATTAATGCTAACCTTCAGTTGTTGGGCCAAGATGAAGATGTTGTACTATAATGACTAATGCTGGTAGTTGCTTTTGTCTTGGGGAAATTACCCAATCAGGGATGACCTCTAATCTCAGCTTTTTTTTTGTGTTCCTCACTTAGATGTTTTGCAATGAACTAGACATCATCCATGAACAACAAATGAAACACTCTTAAACCTGCTACCATACCAACATAAAATAGCTTAAGTTTCCGAAAGTACCATTTGATTGTAGCAGAAGCAGAAGCCAAGCAAAGATAATACTGTTTGTAGTAACTATCCAAACCAAGGGCTGAAGGCTCTCTGGCAGCTAAATTTTTAATCAGCATTGCACCCTGAATTTTTAACCACAGTGACATTCCGACAAAAGATACACAATGTCAGACCCATAATGTAACATGCAAATGAAGAGTGAGATGTATCTATGTGACCTTGGTGTCATCAAAGCAACCACGAGCCATGACAATCTGCAGAAAACAACACATGGAATTAGATCATCGAACAGGCGAATTTTCTACTTTGCACAACCACACCAGGACATTTCTAATTGTCCAGTCACATCACCTTCTTGACTGAAGCGTAAAACCGATCTACTAGTTCTGATACTCCCACCATACCTTCAGGAGCCAGTTTGTTTGGAGGAACAATGATCATCATGGGATCATAGAAATGAAGCAAAGTTTTTGTATTCTGATATGAGCTGCTGGTTTCAATGTATTGAGAAAGATGCAAAGAAGCTGATCTTAAGTCAAAGGCAGCCACTCCAACCTGTACGGTACAGTGATTGCAGTTAGTAAGGCATTGTGAATTTCACTGCTATATTATCATCTTACTTTGCAGAGTTCATTATTAAATCAAATTCTTGTATTGGATTCAATGTCACGTTCTGTCGTAAAATTTCTTACACATTGTGCTAATTATTCTCTTTTTCGTTCCGATTAAGGGTGCCATTATCTATAGGAAAAACTTTATCTTCAACTAATCAATCTCTAATTAAGTAGCTCTATCTTATTGTAGTTTTATAAAACCTAGTCGTCCATTCTTACGTGAAATTTTAAATCAGGCACGAAAATTTAAAAGAATAAAAAAATATTAAGATGAAGCTTGAGAGTCGAGACAACTGTTTTCTGGATTAGAAAACTAAAGGAAAACAGAATAAAGAGAATTCTCAAGTTGATTTTATTTTTCATTTTCCAATTCCAAGTGGAAACTCGAATTCGCCAAGCTACGACAGTGAAATCAGCTTACTTCAATGAAAAAAATTTGAGAGCTCTCGGTGCGAGTAATGGAAAAGAAAACATAACAGTAAAAGCTCAAACATTCTTCAGTTTTCGTGCATTTTCTGAGAAACCAAACAGAGGTACCTCTTTAGCTCTGTTCTCGATGAGACCGATTACGAAGCTTGACCTCTCTCCTCCGTCGTCTTCCATTTCAATTAAGCAACAAAAAGTAGACACACAAAAAATGAAAATTGGCCCTGAAATCGTGTCGTATTTATACAAGGTCCGGCCCTCAGTACGTTGACCATGGTGCGTACTCTTGTTAACATACGCACCGGAAATCTGATTTAAATACGATTAAGGTGGCTTATAACTGAAGCCGATCACCTCGTGGCTTACTACTCGTATTTTCTCGAAATCAAAATTAAAAAAAATTGTTTAATTATCTGAACAAAAAATAAAAAAGATAAATTCACACGTTCATGTGGAACTTAACCAATTAAACCAGAAAGCATTTATTGTTTGTAAATGTAATATTACAGAGACCAAAGTTGAAAGTAAATAACAAGAATGGTGATTTTGGCTTCTGAACAGTGACTTCCGGACCTAAATGAAAGATTTATGTAGAAGGTTCACAGTTACGTGCACCCAAGACTTCCTCAATGGTAACAAACCGGCCCTTCTCGATGGAAACTTGTGCTGCAACTCCCATAGCAACTGAAATTAACCCATCTTGCAAATCCACAGCTGGAGTCTTTGCACCTTTTTCCCTAATTGCAGACAAAAAGTTAAGGTGTTCCAAATAGCTAGAACCGTGATGCAGTCCTTCATACCTGGAAAACAAGGCAGTTTTTGACCAATTTGAGACTCTGGCAATAAACAAGAAGCTTTTTTTTTATCTCTAACTACGATCATACTGGAGAATCAGATATAGCATTTTAATGAGATTAAAGAAGGAAGAAGAGAGAGCGACCAACTTTATTCGTTCATCCTCAGCTTTCAGAGTCTGGACCCCGTCTCTACCACCCACTCTAGAGCCATAAAGCACAATATTTTCAGGAACAAAGGCTTCACCCTGTTGCAGTATCATAGTTTGAATCAGAATTAGAGAGAAAACACAAATCAAGATGCATGCAAGGTAACATCAACATGTTGCAAATAATGGACGTACGAGAATCTCTTTTGCGATCGTCGATCCGAATGCATTTAAAAGTTAACACTGTTACAAAGGAATGAAACACACGCACACACACACGTGTGACAGAGAGAGACCTTTCCAGAGTGACCAACAACAGATATCTCTTGCTCATTTTTACTCCCTTCAGCAAACATGCAGAGGTCGAGCATCCCTCGAGCACCATTGTCAAATTCAACAATAACATATGCATTGTCAATAATGTCAGGTACCTGGACAACAAAAAGGAAAATGAAATTAAGGAAAGGTGATCAGAATGATATCAAGTCTATATCATGCAAAAATTTCTCCTACTATGACCTTTCCATCATATATTTCATCTTTGTGATTAACATCCACGGCACCAGAAGCCATCACACGAACAGGGTTTGCACCTGCAAACAACCTCATCAAATCAAAGAAGTGGCAGCACTTCTCCACCAGTGTCCCCCCCGTGTTAGCATTGAACCGGTTCCAATTGTTAACCTATTACAAGCACAAAGTCAATGACCTATATCGCGATAAGGAGAGCAAGGGGAAGTTGAGTAGCTAACTTTACCTTAACCAGAAAAGGGAACCGATGTTCCCGAATTGCCACCATCTTGACCTGTCCAAGAGTTCCACCCTTGACTATCTCAATCAACTTAGCAACTGGGGGCATATATCTGTACTCCAATCCAACTTGTACCAGCACATCCGGCCTCTTTCTAGCAGCATTTACAACCTAATTTCAAGATAAACTACATTTACCAGATCAGTTAATTAACTGAGGAAGAAGATAGCAATGAATCAACATGTGTAAAAACTGCTACACACAATCAGATTCAGAAGAAATATAATTAAGATATCAGGATAGTACCAGCGGTTATTGAGACAATAACAATAGACACTTCTACAACCAATTACATAATGCTCACAATAGTGCAAAAGCTTACTCCGGGAAACAAATAAACTTTTGTACAGATTCAAACAGGACTGCCTTTTCTTTCCGTCCTTTCCAACACTCAGTATATTTCCTTGATGTTTATCTTCTATAGAAGGACGAATTCAAACAAACTTTACCATTCAAATTGTTACCTAACCAGACATTCGGTCTTTACAATTATGAAAGTGTTTCCTACTTTACTTGCTCAATGCCATGTTTAATATTTTAGAAACTAGAGCTGGGTGTTGCGTAATCATTCAAATTACTCTTCAAATAGGTAGCAGTTGTCTAATGGCAAGGCTGGTGGGGCTTGTACAAAAATCCGATGAATGCTGCATCAACCAACAACATGCAAGCATTTCTTTTGATTTTGTTGTTTATAGAAACAAATCCATATCAATTTGGAAAATCTTCACCTCTCACATACAAATACAAGCTGTAAATAAAACTTAATAAAACAAAATGACTGACCTTTCTGCAGTCAGCAACTGTAGTACACAATGGCTTCTCCACTAACACATGATGGGCTTTAGGATGGTTCAAAATATCCATCAGGATCTGGTAATGCGTCATATTGGGGCTTGACACAACCACCACGTCACATAGCCCACTGTCCAGTAGCTCCTGGTGCCCTGAGAAAACCTTTGTAGGATAAAGTATAAACATCCCAAGTCACAACCCTTTCGTATTAAAGTCTTACTAATTCCTTTCAGCTAATTGGAAATTCAATAATTATCACTTGGACGAAATCCATACCTTAAGTGGCCAATCAAAGGATTGAGCCAGTTCCAGGGCAAGTTGTTGAGAGGGGACGTGAGGATCAGCTATGCAAACAACGGCCACACCTTGGATTCTAAGATGGTGGAGATTAATCAGATGTTCTCTTCCCATCATTCCTACTCCTATGATTCCATACTTCACTGTTTCAGTAATTGCCATGCCTGGGAGAGTTGAACTCAACTTTGGGGACCTTTACTTTCAAGACTTCAGTTTAGAAATATGATGATTTTTTTAATTTTTGTTTCTGGTGAAATTGCGACTCTTTGTTGCCTGGCAGTTAAGAGTTCATTGAGTTCGACTGTCGTAGCAAATGAAACGACGACGTTGCTTTGATGCACGTGATAGCACGAGGTTTTCTGCTATTTTCTGGGCCGGACTGAATCGTATAGAGTATAGACCAGCCGGACCTGCATGAGGAGGAGTTTAGCCTCCTAACAAAAAGATAAATCATATTTTAAGATAATTTTTTTTCCATGACAAAAAGTTAAAAGGAAAAGATGGAGAAACATGTAAATAAGTTTAATTAGCCTATTCTCATTTTTCTTTCTGGTAGTAAACTTATATGAAAATTCAGTAACTAGGTGTTACCAAAATACTAATCTTTTTTAATAACTTTAATTAATAAAATTAATAATTTGAAAATGCATAATTAGTTTTTATAATCTTCAATATATTATTAAGAAACTTTTATCTGTACTTGTTAATAATCTTTTAGTGGTTAAGATTATAGAAATATTATATAGTTTATAACTTTTTCAATGATCTCCACTTACAAAATTGGTAACTTATACATGACTGTCTGTAATTTCATCTATTTTTAGTAACACCAAATGTAATTTGTCTGTAATTTATGTGGATATTCAATAATATAGAGTTATTAAAATATCATATAATTTTATAATTTTTCAGTACTTAATCTTCCAAATTAGTAACCGCAATCTCCATCTATTACTTAATAACATTAAATGAACTTTGTCAAAAACTTCCATAAGTATTTAATAACTTAGAATTATCAAAATAGTAGATATGCGATTATTAAAATATCATATTATATAATTTTTAGTGTTTTTTCAAATAACCTTTATTCATAAAATAGTAAAATGTTTTTTTCTAACCTTTATCTATTATTTAATACCCTTAAACGTACTTCGTTAAAATACTTCATAAATATTTGTTAAGTTAGGATTATTAAAATATTAAAAATATAAGTACTGAATATCGAATAGTGTTATAATTTTTTTTGTAATTTTAATTTGTAAAATCAATACCTTCAAAATACATGATTATTTTTTATAACTTTCATTTATTTTTTAGTAATCATGGACATACTCTTTTAATAAATTTTATTAAAAAAATAAGTAAATAAGATTATTTTCTTATTAAAACATCATATACTTATATAACTTTGTTAATAACTTTTACAAATTCAGTAATTAAAAAATGAGAACGATAAATTAATTCTTTAACTTTAGCCAACGAATTAAAAGAATTTGGTACATAGGCCTATAGTTATTCATCGGTGGCTTGACTACGCTTGTAGCGCGAGTTTGGATGAAAGCTTGTTTAATTTGACAAACAATGATCTTTTTCTTTTATGTCTAATGCATTTATTTAAATATTATTTAAAATTTAATATTTTATAAAAATATATTTATATTTTATTACAAAAAATTCGATTTCGAAATTTCAAGATGCAAAATTGCATCTAACAAAAAAAAGTATATACGAAAATACTAGTATATGAAATTCGATAGAATTGAGCGATCACCCAAAAACGTTAATATATGAAAAGGGGGCGCAAAACTTCCCGCTTTAAGGAGGAGAAACGGCACCGTTTTAGGGCTCTTCAGAGGTCATAATGTTCACTGAAACTCGCAGGAAACCCTAACGGGTGACGTAACAAAGCATCTCTGTTACTCGAACTTGAGGCAACGATGAAATTTCGGTTGTCCCAACATGTTCCAATGTTCCCTCCCTATTCACACGCCGGCCATGTTCACATCCACCGCCGGTTCTTCTCTTGGTACGCCAAGCAGTTTCCAACAACGTCGCAAGCTCGCGCTTCTGTCAGTGGCGGCAATAGCGATTCTCAAGGTTAAACCATTCACTTGTTTTTGAAATTTGGAAGGGTATTTTTTTTTTGGCTGCTGAGAAAATCTGCGAGAAAATAAAGAGGGAAAACTTACTATTATATTATCTCTAACCAAAGAGAAACACAACAAAATAATGTTTTTTGATTTATTCAGAAAAAAATTTGAGTGGAGAATTCGTTATAAATTAGACTATGTTAGTTTGCAGTGTTTTGTTTACCATCTTGGGAGGCATGTGAAGCTCATTGCTCTGTGTCTATAGGTAACGCTTTTCTGTTGCCCGGTGCAACAGTGGCTACTCTACTCATGCTTGGGGCTCTTCATGCTCGACGGCTCTACGATGACAAGAAGGTATAAATTGGCTTAATAACATTCCCTTCATTTCTGACTCTTACCTTGTAGATTGTTTGACTCATGAGTTATGATTGATAAGTTCTGTGTTGATATAATTCGAAAATTTTTTTAAAAGACCTTTTTGTTCTGAACCTATTTGGATTTCATTGGATTCGTTTCCATGTGAGTTTAACACAAATAGAACTCCTTCCTGCCCTCCACATGGCTATATGTCCTGGTTTAAATTTTTCCATAATCCATGTAGTTTGTCAAACTGAAACTCATGGTTTGTTTGTGTATTGCTTGCTCTTAAACCCTATATGTCAGCGTTAGTATGATGCTTAGTTGGAGGTTTTTGTTCTTATTTATTGATATATGTTTTCTTGGTAGTAGGTTGAAGATGCACGGGAGAAAGGGGTTGAATTTGAGTTCCAACCAGATGTAAAAGTAGTATATCTATGCTAATTTCTCCAATGATTTTGTTTTCAAGGTTTCATTTTTTTTATTGCTAAGATATCTGTATGGTGATTTTCATGCCTAATATTTGACATATTTCTCTTCAAACCTTTCCAACTTTAGGCTGCATTTCTGAGAATGCTACCTTTGCGATCTATTTCTAGAGTGTGGGGCTTCTTGACAAATGTGGTGAGTAATTTTCTTTTTTTAGAAGATAATATTTTTGACCCTTTGTTGTGTTGTTTTGATATGCCTTTACCTGCTTAAAGAACATTTTTTTAGGAAATTCCAGTTTGGCTGCGTCCACATGTTTATAGAGCATGGGCTCGTGCGTTCCACTCAAGTATGTTTACCTCATATAGTTTTTTTTTTTTTTTGTTTTTGCCCTCATTTTCTGTTCATTATCTAGTTGCTGCAGTCAGTCATTTTTATTATTTTTATTGGATTGACAAAATACATGCACATTTAGCTAAATATGAAGTATAAATTATAACTTGGATTGCATTTCAGACCTAGAAGAAGCAGCTCTGCCCCTCGACGAATATGCTTCTTTAAGGGATTTCTTTGTTCGCACCTTGAGAGAAGGTTGCAGGCCTATTGACCCTGATCCTTATAGCCTGGTAACTGGTAACGGGCATCTTGGACATGTTAATCTTTTCTGTTTCACTCTGCAGTATGTCTAATAGTGAGTTATGTTATATAATAGGTTAGTCCTGTGGATGGTACTATTCTTAGATTTGGGGAGTTGAAGGGTGCAGGGGCTATGATTGAGCAAGTCAAAGGATTTTCCTACTCTGTTTCATCTCTTCTTGGTGCTAGTTCTTTGCTTCCAATTATAGCTGAGGGCCATACCCAAGATGATAGCAGTACAATTGAGCAGGAAAGCAGTCAGAGAGAAAAGAGTAAGAAGTCATGGTGGCGAATTTCATTGGCTTCTCCTAAAGTCCGGGAAACTGTTTCTGCATGGTAATCTTGTATACATATTTGGTTGTGCAATATTTGCCTTGTTGTTTCTTTACACAAGTGATTTAGTTTTATTTAGATGTATTTCTCCATACCTTTATTTGATTGATTGAGCATAAATTGTTAACAGAATCGGTATGGTAAGCTTTATCTTTCATTATTTTTCTGTAATTGTGCTTTCTAATTTTTATGCAGTTGTGTTTATTCTTCAAACTCCCTAGATTGTTGGACCATCCAAGATATTTTATTGTACTTCTATGAGAGTCTTTTACATGATTTAACTGCTCTAAAAAGTTTGAGCTTAGGTAGTTTATACACAAAACTTTAATTGCAGTCCAATGAAAGGCCTCTATTACTGTGTAATATACTTGAAGCCAGGAGACTATCATCGCATACACTCACCAGTTGATTGGAATGTTCTTGTTCGACGGCATTTTGCAGGTAACTTGATGGTATAGTTGCATAACAACTAAAAAATTCTTCTTACAGTGATAACATGATTATATGATTTCATTTGCTGCTTATCTGGCAGGTCACCTTTTTCCTTTGAATGAACGTGCTACAAGAACAATTAGGAATCTTTATGTCGAGAATGAAAGGGTAAATCTGATCTCCCTTGACTTATCTGTTGAATTTGCAAATTTTCTTGTCCAATTTTCATTCTTGATGTATTGCAAATGGTTGAATTAAAAGATTTGATGTAACTTGGAAAAGGATAAAATAATCTAAGGATAGGTTATCTGAAAGATGAAGATAGAGTGGTCCATTCAGAACATTATTGCAACTTGCAAGTAGTGTTAATGTTACAAGGTCAGGTATATCATACCATAGAAACCTAAGATGTTAGGAGTTCTATTGGCTCTGTTTTTAATGCATAGAAATAAAAGGTAATTCTTGGTGAATTTGAGCCTCAGGAAAAGGCTTCACTGTCTGATCAACTCAAAGTATTTGAAAAACATTTTGTTTCGAATCCCAGATCTCCTCCCTTTTCCACAGGGTTCTTCCTAGTATTTAACCATCACTAGGTAGGTAGAGGTAACAGCTCAACATACTTGCTGCAACCTAACCAGTTTCGAACTAAGAAAAGTAATTTTGGACTTAAAATGCCAAGAGAATCATGTTATTTGCACACTTTGGGGCTTAGCTTAACTTTCTCTCATGTTGTTTTAACCTTGTAGGATTAATTATAGCCATTTAGCCTTGCATATGGGAGTGTTCTAAAACTATGATCTAAAACCTTCAAGGTGTTGGCTAAAGAAGTTAGCCAAAAGCTTCTGAGTTTCATTTCAGTTGAGTCCTAAATACTTTTTGTTAAATATATGTATCTTATAGATTCATTTTGAGTGGAATTCACTAAATTGTGGTTGCAACGCTCATGTCATCAGGTTGTCCTTGAAGGTCTATGGCAACAAGGATATATGGCAGTTGCAGCAATTGGTGCAACAAATATTGGATCAATTGAGGTTAAGTTCCAATGCCCCTTTCACCCATGAACCTTAAGAAAAGTCAGATAAAAAATCTTATTTAGACAGGGACATGTCCATGCACTGGCATGTAAATCTTCTTCAATAAAATTCTGTGCTTTAACTCCATAAATTTGTGCTTGACAGCTTTTCATAGAACCAGAACTTCGGACAAACAGGCCAAGAAAAAAGTTATTACACTCAGGGCCTCCAGAAGAATGTGTATATAAACCTGAAGGGGTTGGTGTAATGCTAAAAAAGGGAGAAGAGGTTAGAGACACAAAAAATTTCCTTTTAAAACCTGATGCCTGTCATACTGTGGGAATTGTTTGTTGATCTTCTGATGCTTATTCCCTAAAATGAGTTTCATTTTGAGAAGTAGTTTGAATCTTAATTAGATAATTTGAACACTCGGTTTTGTGCTTACTTTGGCTTACCTTTAATTAGATTGTGATTGCATTTTCCAATGCACTTTGATCCTTCCAGGTGGCTGCTTTCAACATGGGATCAACAGTTGTGCTTGTTTTCCAAGCCCCCACATTGAAATCACCCAAGAACAGTAATGCTTCAGAGTTCAGGTTTTCTATTAGACGTGGGGACAGAATTCGTGTAGGAGAAGCAATGGGAAGATGGCATGATTCATGAGGGGTGTCAGAAATGCATCAGTTTCATGAACTAGGAGATGGAATACCATTGTTGTCATCGGAGCAGCACTGGTAGTGTGATTGGTTCGAAGCATGTAACATACCAACATTGGTGGTGCTTTATTATTTGTTATACTATCAAGGAGAAATCATGGCGCTGAACTCACAAATAGAAACCGTTAGCAAAGTTCAGCTTCAGATGAAAAATATTCTTGGAATCAACAGTGTAAGGGTCCTATGATTGTAAATGGTGATACATGCCTTTCTAATTTCAATGCTATAATCTATCATTCCATTCTTCAGACATGTCAATCTACAAAATTCAGTTTGGATGAAGCAAGCATTCCTTCCTACCAAATAAGGGCCAATTTTCATTCTTTACAAGAACACATCCTCCCAAATAAGGGCCACTTAAATCATTCAAACAATCTCTTGTAAAATGCATCCTATCAAAAACTAAGTTTAACATCAAGAAAATGAATTGGAAAGAAGCATCAAGAAAATAAATGCACTACCATAAAATATACTCTTGTTTGAATAACCAAGCAGACAAATCAAACCATGCTGCTAGTTTATACAAGTAGCCTAGGTATATCCAACACTTAAACAAATGCTCAAAAACAATAAAAGCCATTTCACATTCCACCGTGAAACAGACAGCAAAGACTCGATCAGAATGCCATTTTCATCACACACCATATGTAAGAAAGGATGAAACCATGGGGAGAAAATGAGCAATGTTCCGGCAACGAAAGGTCAAAAAAACATGAAAGAACATACTTTCATAAACTCAAATTACTATTGGAACAACCAGTATTATAGAATTGATAGTTATGATGCTAACTTGGTAACCGTATGAAAACCCATAAATTGAGCAAAACAACACACCTCATCTTCAATAAACTTGAATTAATATCCAAACAGCTACTAACATGAACTGAGGGGTTTATAATTCATTTACATTTTTGTATCTGCAGGTCATTCAAAGCATTCTTCCTTCATATAGAACTCCAAAAGTTTCGCGTAAAAAAATTTCTCTCTTCCACCAAAATCTCTATATCAAAACTTTGTTCCTGAATGCCAACACCAAACACTAATATTAGTTTGTCAAATCAAGAAAACATTTTTCAATCCACACAAAGTAATAAGATAACGAATATTTGTAGAAATAAATGATAAATTTCGCTCTGATTCCAATTTCCGTTGAATCTCTAAAATTAACTGAAAGATTAAGAACTGAAATAAAAATCAACTCCAGATCTGATTTTGCATATGCCATTGATTAAGGGGGAAAAAGCTAATTTTATTTGAAGGGAATGTAAATTGAGCATTTAAGTAAAGGCACACCTACGTCTGTTTGGAGTAAGAGGAAGAGGAAGGGACGCGTTTGTTACGGAACATCATGTATCCGACGGGCAATACGACTCCGAGCATCATGATTGCAGCTCCGATGATATATCTGAGCGGGCTCGGTGGTTCCACCTCTATCATTCTCCTGAACTGCACCGCACACAATCATAACCAAACATCAGGCAATCAACTTTGATACTCACAATTCACAAACAAAAATCTTATCATTACAATCGTGAGATCTCAATCGAGTTGGAGAAGGATACTTACTGGCATTTCGTTTTCTTTTCTGAGAGGGCTTTCGCTTTTGAGTGTAACCGTAGTTCGAGAAACCGAGATTTCGGCCTCTGGACGAAGAAAGGAACTTTACTAACAGAGACGACGAGACGTCGGGCTTAGTCTGGAAAACCTGGATCTCTGGGGTTCCCGATTCTCTACTGTGAGATTGGTCCGGTTAGTTATTGATTATGCTCCTGTTTTGCCACTTGTTAGATGACAAAAACTGGGGGACCCACATAAGTTAGGGTTTAGGTCATATGCGGTCAAAAGTACAACAACCATTTGTGCTCTGTTTTTTTTGTTTTGATGCAAAATTTGGGTGTATGCTTTTTTTTTTTTGCAAAATTTTGAATAGAAGTGAAGTAAATATTTAATTGACTTGATAAGATAAAATTAATAATTTTAAACACATGATTTATTTCAATTAAATTCTTTAAGAAAAGAATGTAAATTAATGAAAAAATATTTCAAATAATGATATTACAATAAATTCCACTTTAAAAAGGGCACTGCCGAGTCTGCAACCGTTAAGTTACCATATTTGGTGGGTGGAGGAGTAGATGACTGTTAAACGGTTATGATTGCTCCCTGCCATCACCAGCCTATCAGATCTCACTCCGCCCGTTCCACAGGGCCCAGAGATTCTAAAGCCTTCCTTAAACGCCGTCGTGTTATCATCTATCTGCGAGCTTCAACGGCCAAAAATAAAAGGCCGCCAGGCGCCAAGCAAAGTTTTGGTGGGTAAGTAAGAACTGAGATTCTGAAGCAATGAGTCTCACGAGACGCGTCTCTTCAAGCTTGCCCCAGTTTGTTGGATTTGCAAAGAGGTCCTTCAAATCTTACAAATTACCCGGAGATCCCTCTTCTTCTCCCTCTCTAACTTATGGCATCCACATCTTCCATTGCCCTGTAAGTTCCCTCTCTCTATTTGTTACCCACTTCCAGATTTCCATTGCTGAATTCGATTGCCAGCTAAGTTCTCATGGGTTCACCCATTTTCTTGACAAAAAAAGAACTTTTTTTTTTTAATTAAAAATGATGATTTTGTCTAATTTTTTTAATCTTTAATTGGATATGGTTTTTTTTTTTGGGTGATAGGATGAAGTTGGGATTGTTGCAAAGCTATCAGAATGTATAGCTTCAAGAGGAGGAAACATACTTGGAGCTGATGTTTTTGTTCCTGAAAACAAGAATGTCTTCTATTCCAGGAGGTAAGGTTATCTTTCAGTGGTATAAATTTTTCTTATTCAATGCTAAATGTCTTTAATTGATAAATGCAAGAGATAAATGTCGAGTCGTGGTAGTCATCACTTTATGCCAAAATGATAAAGCTTAGGGCTTTGTCCTAAGGAAACACGCTCGGAAAAAATCAATATTGGATCAATGGAACAAGTGAATGTTGCAGTAAGAATTTAGTTCTTATTGGACGATTGTGTTGTTGGTGTTTGGATAGTTGTTCTTTTGGCCAAAGTTTGAACTAGGAAACTAAGCTGAGTACATCAGTTTTAGTTTAAAAGAGAATTATAGGAGGAGATAGTGTAATTGTTTTCTAAATTTCTTCTTGTTAATCTATACCAGCACCACCTAGAAGTAGGTTTGATTTTGGTTTGAGCTTCTCTTGTGTGTTTGTGAATGTCCAAGAATGATGTTTGGCCTGGACAAAGGGTGATATGTTCAATGGTGACTGTACCTTGTGGCAACAAGTTGATTGAATGAACCATTATCAGACCTGGATCTTATTGTGTGAAAAATTGCAGTGAGTTTGTTTTTGACCCTGTTAAATGGCCTCGGGAGCAAATGGATGAAGACTTCATGAAGCTATCAAGAATGTACAGTGCTACAAGATCTGTTGTCAGGGTCCCTGATCTAGACCCCAAGTTTAAAATCAGTGTCCTTGCTTCAAAACAGGTATGGCTTGTTACTTTTCTCTCTCTCTCTCTCTTAATGTTTTTCATGATCAAACCATATTTATCTTGCTCCAGGACCATTGTCTGGTAGATTTGCTACATGGATGGCAGGACAGAAGACTTCCAGTTGATATTACTTGTGTGATAAGGTGATGTTTAAACTGTCATCCCTCTGTGTGACCTTTGTCGTTATTCCTTTTTTTCTAAACTATTTTTAGTCCTATTTGCATTTTATGTCCAAATACTGATTCATCAATTGTATGGCAGTAATCATCATAGAGATCCAAACACTCATGTGATGAGCTTTCTTGAAAGGAACAATATTCCGTATCATTATTTGCAAACAACTAAAGAGAATAAAAGAGAAGGGGAGATCTTAGAGTTGGTTCTGAATACTGATTTTTTAGTACTTTCCAGGTACATGCAGGTAAATCAGGTTATAAGATTCTTTTTATAATTTTGTTTCATTGCAAAGCAATTTAGGGAAAACATTTTAGTCTGGGATTCCACAATATTAACTGAAAGAATAAAATTTACCTTTTCTTTCATAAAGGACACAAGCAAGTGTATATGTATATTAAAAATTAGCAGAAGCTTGTAGTGTCTGTTCTTGCTAGTATTCATCATTAGATATATTGGAGGGGTTGAATCAAGTAGAGTTATGTTCAGAGGCTAGAGAATAACTTTTTTTTTTTGCAGGTTTTATCTGGTCATTTTTTGAGGACATATGGGAAGGATGTAATTAACATTCACCATGGCCTTTTGCCATCATTTAAGGGTGGGAATCCATGTAAACAGGTGAGTATTCTTGTTTATTAATGAGCAATTGAAATTGTTGACCATTTCATGCTTCCTTCCTAACTCTAGATGCATGTTAAATTTTCTAGATTATGTTGGCAGGCTTTTGATGCGGGTGTGAAATTAATTGGTGCAACAAGTCACTTTGTGACTGAAGAACTTGATTCGGGGCCTATTATTGAACAGATGGTATATTTTATTTGTTTACTGCTGCTGTGAACAATGTTTTATCCTCTCATTGCTTACCCTGTAAAACTCTGCTTAGATCTCCTTTGATTGATTACAATTAATTGTGATTATTCTCCTCTACAAGGTTTCTAAACTTCACTATTTTAATTAGATTGAATTAACTTAGCTCAGTTTTTTATCTTTGAGTAATAGCTGACAATGCAATTTCTTATTGTCTGACCCATGGATGTCATCATTCTTGAAAAATTCTGGTATTCACAGGATAAAGTTAACTTCTCTAGACGTAGTGGAAAGGTTGTTTTGATGGTTGTGATTCCTCATAAATTGTTAAAATTTATTTGGCTAATTAATTATGACATTGATGCCATCGTTATTATAAAATTTGTCAGAAACGATAACAACTATATGTGATATGTGAAGCTTTCTTATGATAGAGAGTGCTGAAAACAGAGTTTTTAAATAAATGATCTTTTAAGTGCCAACTTCTTTAGCTATTGTTGCTGCAACGTTCAAGTTTAATTAAATATGGGTGCTTATCATCTATAAATTTCCACGTTTGTTTAACTGTTCTCCAATGACATCTGCTCCGTCCATGTTATTTGATGCTGCATTGTTTTATGGTGGTTTTTTTAAATTAATGATCAGCCCTTAAATTCTGAGTGCCCTTTTTGACAGGTTGAAAGAGTTTCTCACAGAGACAATTTGCAGAGTTTTGTGCAAAAATCAGAGAACCTTGAGAGGCAATGCCTTTCCAAGGCTATAAGATCATATTGTGAACTGCGAGTTTTACCATACGAGGAGAACAGGACTGTTGTATTTTGAGAGGGCAAATTAGAAGATAAAGCAGTGTAAAAGGAGGAGGTTGGGGTGTTATGAACGTTCAATTAATCATATGGAATGTCTAGCAAAAGTAATTTCACTCCATGCATCTCTAATTCCTTGTACCAGCTTTCAAAAATCCTGCAGATAGCGGGCTTTTGTCAATATAGGAATCTGGGTGTTTGATCCATTGCCTTTGTCCAAAGAAGAAAAGGAAAATTTTCAGGTTCAAGATGCTTCTGATCCAACCGAGCACCCCCCCCCCCCCCCCCTTTCCCTCTTCTTTCCATTGTCTGTCTTTTTTCCTCGATCACTTTGTCTTGTATGAAGCCTCTTTTACTTGACTAGTTAACCTCTTGATAGAGGCTTATTCATTTAGAGAGCCTTGCCTAGTTTGTCTGCACTATCAAATATCGAGCTAACCAAGTGGTTGAGCGATCGAGCTCTGAGCAGGGACCACATTATTGTAATTGCAGATTTTTTCGTGGTGAGTTTCTTTTGATAAAAAAAAAGAAAAAGAAAAAGAAAACTACCTAGGTGCATCATTGCTCTAAGTTAGGGTGCAATGATTGTGATAGCATGGGAACGATATGCTACATTTTTGTTGTATATCTAGCACAACCAATCTTCGTGTTGGGCAATTTCATTCTTGTCGTTTATCTTTCCTAGAGCATCCCCCGCTCTACAACCAGGAAAAAAAGGAAGCTTCTTTTTCATTTTTTACCTCCCATTTGAGATTATCAATTTTCTTTTGTCTTTATAGTCGTGATCATTGCTATTGTTAGTACTTTTTGTCAGCATGAATATATAAAAGATCTCTTAAGTCTGTATAAAAACTCATTTATTCTCCCTTCAGATCGGGACCCCTTCCTCTGCAACCTCATCTCTGTGGTAGCATACATTGGAAGAACTTGTTGCATAGCTCACATATTGAAGACGATTTCTATTCTATATGTCACAAACCAAAATCAGTATGTATGCACAACAACCATACTCTATCCTATATACTGTCACCGATACTCAAAGATTCGAGAGAAAGCTCAGCTGCTTCAGCATAGCTGACTTGACGGAGAAGGTTTTGAATCCCATCGACCCATCTCTGCTTATGAATCTTGCTTTTACACTTGAACTCCAGAAGACCTTGTCCAGTCTTGAGGCCGAAATAGAGTTCTTCAGAGGTTTCCCTTTCTTTTCTGTATGGCCATGCAGAAGTCTCGTCGCAAACCCCGTAAACAATACCTGGTATAAATAATAGGACTTTTAAGCATGAGAGAAAACAAAAAGCTATATAATAAGTAGTAGCGTTTTGTGCCAAAAAGTTGGTCTTGCTAAAGCTGTAGGAGTCAAAGCAAAGGAAAGAACAAAAGAAAAAGAAAACGGAAAGGAGCTGATATGATGAGATGTCATTAGATTAACGCGAAATCAGACAGTAAAATAACACAATGCTTACATTTATTCTTCTTGGAGAATGCCCCTCCAACGTGTTTACTTTTAAGCTTAATCATGACCTGAGAAATGGAGCGTTTGTAAGAGCTTGCAAACTAGCCATTGAATATGCTATAATTTCTTGAAATTCCATCAAGTTGGTTTTTTTTTGTACCTGAGATTTCTTGCTGATGTAGACGGAGACGCCTTTCCATCGCAATACACCTGAGAATAGCAGTAACAAGTGATTCAGATATGATACTCCAAATTAGCTGAATCAATTATAGATCAAAGTTCTAAAACCTGGTTTTAGTTTACTTTTAAGACCTCTTGAGCTTTGGAGGGAGATTTTACCTTTCCGTGTGTGTTGCAGCAGTTCGCCCTCACAAGGAGGATTCTGCTCCTTTATTTGAGTATGAAAAGCAGCAGACCAATGAGCTTCTGCCATGCTCCTCTCGTAAGGACTTATAGCTGCATTTTTCTTCGCTTCTTTTGGCAATCTTGCTTTCAAAGCTGCTTCTCCTCTTAAGGCTAATTTTAATCAAGGCAAAAAATTTTGCAAATTATAGTTCAGAGCCCTTTCATGAAATTGGAAATACAAAATACAATCTGGGATGAACAAAAATGGAGTAGAATTTCAGGCGCAGATGCTTTTGAATTTCTTCAAGAACTGCAGAAGCAAGTACCTGTTGCAGCTGCTGCTGTGAGAGTCATCAGATCACCAGCACTGTGAATATCAACTGCTGATTTGACAACAGAAGCAACACGGTGATGATCTGCCCCGGCTAGTTCAGCTAATTCAATGCAATGTGATGCCAAAAGTTCAGTAGCGGATGCCAATGCCATGCTCATTTGTGAGCCTGTGCCATTGGAGTTTCCAGCTGCGGCTACTGCTGCCAAGCCTGCAGCTAGTCCAGCAACCGAAACTGCAGAGTGCAGCCGAGCATTTTCTGCACGCATCTTATCTTTCTTTTTCACTGTGTTAGTACCTGAGTCCCTGTGGTGATGGAACCATTTCCCTATTGATCCAGTTCTTCGAGCATTAATTGAATTTATGACTTTCCCTGCCTACAAACACAAGCAGATTTTTTATAAAAAAATTAAACAATTAATCTATCCTGGCAGAAAAGAAAAGGTTAAAAAAGAGATCAGAGCAGAGAAATCTATGAAGTTGGTTGCGTTTGTCAGCCAACAATTCAAAGGAAATTGCCAGATTGTTCAGAGTGAAGAAAGTAATAGTACTTGTTATAATGGATGTAGAGACAAGTCCTATTTACAACCATTCTTTCTTTCTTACAGGGAAGGGCCAAGAAACAGAAAGCCAAAAAATTATCCAATGCAATCTTTCTCAAGGAGGATAAAAATCTCTCTTAGTTTTGATCCATGGCAACTCAAGGATCCTTAGGATTGGAGGAAAAAAAAAACAAGTAAAAAGGGTATAATATGGATCTTTAGAAGGGGAAAATGATGCTAAGAACAAGATCACTTACAATATGTGGTGCAACAAAGGTGTCTGGAAATGAACTTGGATTACTATCAAACTCAAACTGTTTCTGTTTCTGAGCAAGAGCTTTTGAAATTTCTGATGCAGATAGACTCCACGATCTAGACAAAAACTCCATAGGCTCCTTTGGTGTTTGTGGCTGAGGGATAGATGGCAACGACGATGCTGCTTTCAGCTCTCCATCCTCTTCTAGGTTCTCCAGCCCAAACAAAGAAGCTGAATAAAACCCGCTTTCCATTTCTATCTTAGGATCCTTTTTCAGCTGACAGGAAATTAACACTTTCAAACTTGTTTTGAATGAATTCAAAAGCTAAATCCTCCTATTATCTCCTGTAGTAATACTTCCACAAAACTTTTGATATCTTTGGCCTTGACCGTGAGATAAAATGACAGAAAACAAGTCTTAAGAGGTATAAAAGTTGGGAAAAAAAATTATTGCCTTTCGAAACCAGAAAGGTTCTCTACTAAGAACAAAACTTACTGTCTTGTCCGAGCAAACTTATAATTATATAGACATTAAAAAAGGCCCCCCCTTAAAACAGTGAGTGACAAAATAATGAACAGAAGCAGATATCAAAATCTAGTGCTTTGAACCCCCCATGAATTCAGGTGCGGTTTGGTGAAAGAGACAGGGAGTAGTCAAAACAGAATTCACGAAACCCCATAAAATATTAATCAAGTATTAGCTTAATTAACATAAAGAAAGCATTTGTCCTGGATAAGGGGGGAATTGTTCCTTAAGCCTCATGCAGTTAAGCGCATGTATCCATGATATGATGTTCTGATTATGAGTATCTTTCATATTTTAGTATACTAAGAAAAGAATCTATTTTTTTGCTCTTCTTTTTTGTGGGTTTAGCGCCATATCACTTTCGGTTGTTGGAAGTTTTGATAGTATTTGAGCGACAGTAGCCAATGGCGTTGCATGAAACTTTGACTGGACGGTGGGTTCGTGTAAGGGTTTGATGCTTCCATGGATGTCTGCCACATTTCCTTTTTTGCTTAATCGGAAGGTTCAGAATAGTTGCAATTTCCTATATCTTATGACCACAAATAACCATTTTCCTTTTCCGTTGTACCAGTTACTCCTAAGAATTCAATCTGCAATCCTTTTTGTATATCTAGGAGTTCATTGTCTGCTAGCTAGCCACTCAGACTCGGATAACATTAACCAACAAACTAGGCCCTCTTTACTTAATTAACTAACATTAGCAACAAAATCAAGCTTAATTAGTAGCTTACGGATAGTTTGGCTAGACTGAGCTCAAGTTTGATATTGATCTTGTTTTCTTAAAGCAGTTGAGCTTGCCCTTTGCAAGCGGTCAGCTCAGTCGTGCTACTCCATCTCTAGAGTTGGATTTTCCAAAATTTATGCAAGGAAAAGATTTATTGTATTTAGGAATGGAGCTTGATTAATCAGCTATACGAATACCATGTCAAGTTGATTATTGCCAGCGCCTGCGGCCTACCTGGTACCCCAGACAAATAAACGATGTTCACGTGAAATTTACATGGGTAGGTTCCTGTCTGTTTCTCTTCCTAAAACCAGCTCCAATTATTTAACCCCAAGCTCCGGTCCCAAAACTTTGTCCGTGCATAGCTAGCGGTGGTTGACTCTTTATCGAGAATAAAACATAAGATTTTTCAAATTAATCTGCGTTTCATCTGGCTAGTGATTGTGATTTTTCGATGCCAAATCAGGATCAAGACCCTGGATCGATGCTGCGTATAATCTTGAGGACTAAATTGCAGTCGGTGCAATGTCATTTCCAAAGCTATTCCTGATCATGACCCCCAAGATCAATCAACTTCGTAGAACTACCTAACAAACAAATATAGTCAAATTCCGAAATTTTTGACGTTTCGATATTAAGTACACCGTCTTCCGGTTACGTAGCTGTACTTGCCGCCCCTCTTTGCCGTGTGAGACATCATCAGTTAGAATCAATTTTGTACATAGCAATCCGATTAAAATTACACGAGTTAAATTTTATTGCATTTTTTATCTGTTGTGCACAGGTTCGACTACTCAGATTTAGCTTTAGTAGGTTTAGCCTAAGAGCTGCCTTTTCCTCCATGGTGGATTATCTGTACAATCAATGTTTTGGTTAAGTAAGGTCATTGTTCAATCAATGCTTTTGGGTCACAACGGGGTTTCTACTAGAAGAAGTAAAGGATAAAACCCAGTTTTCTCTCTCCTTGTTTCTACCAAAGGGTTTCGTTTGATGCTTGAAATTTTGGGATACTGCAGATCATGATGACATCTTTTATTTTTTTTCCCTTATCTTTTAGAACTGAAAAAGGCAGAGAAGGGCCCGAACATTTCATGATCGGCGAACAAAGACAGTCTATCCTGATAACATGATTTGACTAAGCCAGACTGTACAAAGTCTTTCAAGTTCAAAAACCATAACTACATAATGGAAGATGTTGGGAGTTTTAAACTATCAATAAATAAACACGAAGTCATGTCTATACCATTATTTTAGATTTAAAATCAAAATTATATCTAAGTATTTTAATATATTTTATTTAAAAAATTAAATTCAAATTTTTAAAATTAAAATTAATATTATTATTGTTTTGTAGTAAAAGATATATTATTACGTGTAACTAGATACATATCCTGTCAAGAAATACATAATATGTGTATTATAATAGATTTTTATAGACCCCTTTTATCTAAGTCTGTCAATTAAATCAATGCCAAAGAGTTTTTTGGAAGGTTTCGGATAGATTTGACACCAACAGAGGTAGATATGGCCGGTTATGCCTCTCTATTTCCTTTTTCAATTCCTTTCCACTTCTAGAGGCTTAAGATATGGATGTATCAAATATGATTGAGCACAGAAATTCTTGGGTGGCTTGACCACTTGAAAGCTACCTTCAACCACATTAATCATAATCAACAAACATATATGTAAGAAACTATTCAGTTTTTTGCAATTGAAAGCTACCCTCTTGCATGTAAAGTATATTTTTGTACCGAGAGCTGCCAATGAAAGAATATTTAAATTTGTTCATTGTTGTTCAAGGAAAATGAAAGAAAATCTATTTGGAATTAAATAAATTTGAATAGTTGCATTTTCTTTGAAGATTCAAATGCATAAAATTTATGTTCAATATCAAACTCAAGTGCTCAAGACTAAACGTGTAAGGATTAATTTGATGGCAACTTTTGAGTGCATCAAAATTAAAGTGAATCAATGGAAAAGTGAAAGGGGACATGGAGTTGAGAAAGTAGCTGGCTGCAAAAAATGTGTCATCTTCCACCACTTATATGCCTTTCCAAAAGAGATCCACTAACAAAACCTTTTTTTCAGTTTACTGCCCCCATTCATGGCTTAACCAATGACCAAAACCAGCTTCCAGCTCAACATTATTCTAAAGCAAATCTAACTCAATCACTTCACCGTATCAAAGGAATCAATGCCCAAACCTATAGGAAAGACAAAAGATGTGATATAAAGTTATTCTCCCCATTTCCGTATGGGACTTGGATCAAATACAGTTTTCTTTCAGAACCCAGAACCAAGGACCATGTATATATAGCTTAACGGTCTCAGTTAAGTTTCGGGTATTATGTATGTATATATGTGTATATATATATAACAACATAGTGCCCATGTATATGTTACATCAAGCTCCAATCTGGAATTAAATTGGTACTTCCACCTGGTTTTGGAAGTGGACTAAATGATTTCTGCAGATGCTTCTTTAATAATTAATGAACTTTCAAAATTTTTATTTTAATGGCCTGAGGAACTTAACTCAGAAAATTTGAGGCACATATCCAGATCCGCTGATCAAACAGGTAATAGTTGCATTATTGGAATTAAATGTCCTGTCTCTGCCCAACTTGACTGCAGCTAAGACATGATACATGCCTAACGAGTCAGGCTAGCTTCTCGGAAGTTCACATACAAACTCTAGTTCAGGCTCATACGCGCTAAGAGCAGAAAAGTATGCGTCAACCATATCTTCAGACACTTTCTCCATACAGGATGGATCCCACTGCATGCAATGTCAGATAATCAGTACAATAGCAAATTATTGTCAAAATTTTACCAGTTTGGAAAACGGAAATCGGAAAATACCTTTGGTGCAAAGCATTTATCCACTAATCGTGCCCGAACTCCCTAATATAATGCATAAAAGGGGGTCAATATAAAGTTACAAGACCAACTTGGAGGAACTAGGTCTTATTTCGCACCTCAGAGAAGTCATTAGAGATCTGTCTAGTGATAGCTTGAAGTGTCATCTGATACTCCCGGGCAAGACATTGCTCCAGAGTTTGGAATCTGCCTTCTCTTATCTGTTATATGGTTGGTTAATTAACCATTAGAATGTAACTCGAGCAATTCCTACATGTGTAGAGTAAGTAGGAATTGGACTTACAGATCTTAAGGAAACCTTCAAGCTCAAAGGTGGAGCCGCTCTTAGTTTCTTCATGGTTGAAATACACCATTTGTCTTTTGATCTAGCCGCTTCAACCTCCTGAAGTAATTCACTAGTTGTCAGGAAGTACTGTCACAGATTCAGTTTTAAAAATTTTACAACTAAACTAACAATAAAACCAACTTGATGTTGGGATCACCAGGCTGTCCTTAGTGATTATAGTTATGGTTTCTGGTTTATCTTAAATCCTTTAATAAGAAATTAAGTCTTACCAAAGCAGCAATAATTTCCTCAACCGTGCCATGGCCAAAACATTTGTTTAGCATCTCCATCCTGCATATGGTACGGGCAAAGTAAATTACCACAGGCTATACACGGAAATTAAGAACTGAAAATTTTTATAATACAATAAAGGTTAGTATGCATTTAAACCTGTGAAGAACACTACTTGAATTTGGAGATCTGGGATGACTATATCTAGCCAGAAAAGTTTCCACAACAGAAAAGTCCTTCCTAGCTGATGTACTGAGTTGCGTTTCAATTACAGGAAGCTTCTGGTTATTACAAAAAGAAGAAGAAAAATCTTCACATATTAGCAGGCTAGGTTAGACAGTTGATGCTCATCGACAAGGGAAAAGGTTCAAAAGATAATGGACGAACTGTGCTCAGTGAATAGTGAGTTGCAAGTCCACAAGCAAACATTTCTTCTCCAGTAAGTGTATCGCCGGTTAGAGCCAGATATTCTCCTGTGATGAAAATGCAACAGGAGCCAAGCAACATTTTTTGTAATACAGTAGCAAGAAATGGTTATGAAGTTTGTGAAGGTACAACTATTCTATTAGTGTGAAAGCCTCTTAACTTAAATGGTGGTATAAAATTCAAATGCTGAAAATATATTTCCTTTTTTATAATAAAAGTAATGTTTGTAAAATCCAATAATGTGCAAACTTAAGAGCCTACCTAAATAACCTGGCAGGCGTGAGAGATAATAAGAAGCCCCAGCATCGGGATGGAAACCAATTAGAACTTCAGGAACACCAAATACCTGCACTCATCTACCGTGAGACAAATTTTCTTCTCAACTAAACTTACTGATGAAAAGGTAACTGAAACTCAGATAAACGCAGAGGCAATGGTCTTGACATCGGTCAGGAGAAAGGCTGCTTAACTATTATAGAGAAGAGATTATAATTGATCAAATTCTATGAAGGTAGGAAATAATTTCAAGGCCCCTCCAGCACCAAGTTTTCTCAATAGGGAAAAGTTAAGTGATTGCGGATAGCATCAGTCTTGTTAAAAGGCAGAGAAACATAGTGAAATCAGTTGATATCTCCCCTGATTTTGGCTGAAGTAATGGATTTTCTTACAGTTTACAAAGCATATATCCAGAGTACGTACAGTCTTATCTGTCGCAACACGGTATGAACCATGAACAGAAATCCCTGCACCTCCTCCCATTGTAATGCCATCCAAGATAGCCACCTATTTGCATCAAACAAGAATTAAAAAGAAACATCCAGAGTGACTGTAGTCACTGAAACAGTTAAACAGGAGACTCAAGCCTCAAGTTTCGTAGATGTGTGACATTTTCCCAGGCAAAATCCAGTGACATAAATCCTCGAAACCACAAAATTGTCGTGGAGAAGTCCAAAAACTGTTGCAGATTCTGGTGGTTATACTTTATTTAGTTGTTGAATCAGAAAGAATAGGAGACTCACCTGCGGCTTTAAATATGTGCCTAAAAGGTACACGAAACTGTAAAATGTCCTGAAACATTCTTTACATTCTTCCACTCTCCCTGAATACACAGCAAAAACTGAGTTAGAAGATTGTTGAATGGCAGGAATCAGATTTTCCCGTAATTCAATTTCCCAGATGTAAGTACCAAGTTAAATCGGATATGGTCACTATGCAATTTCCGTAGAGTAAATAAACTATGTTAGCACAAAGAATTCTAACAGTATTGTATATATTAATGCTTGTATGGAAGAAATTAATAAGAATATCGGGAAATCAAAACTGTTATCACCTTCATTTATTAATTGATATAGCTGGACGACATCTCCCCCAGAACAGAACGCCCTGCCGTTTCCCTTGAGCAACAAAGCAAACAGTGACCAACTTTAATTACTCAAGTTTATGATGGAAAAAATAAAATAAAATGCAATACTAGAAAACCGAAGAGGAAGAAAAAGTTTCTTGCACTTACCTTGATTACAACAAGATCAACTGTAGGGTCCCTTTCCCAGGATTTGTATAATTTATTAAGAAAAATTCCCTGATAATTTTTTAAAAATAAGTTTGTTAATATAAACTATCTCTGGATTCTATCTCTTTTGACTTTTGATAATGCAAGAAAATGGTAAGAAAACAAACCATTGGAGTAGTAAGAGCATTCAGGACATGAGGTCTGTTAAGTATAACAGTTCGTGAACTACCTTTCTCTTCGATTAATATCTTTAAAATCATAGATATATATTCGGTTAATTTGATTAAAAAATTTAAAAAGAAAATTTACAGATTATATAATATATCCACTATTAGCTTACACAACATATGTGAAGGCATACATTGTTACATGCAAAAGCTTACCAAGTTGTCATAATGGCTAGAGCTGTTGAATGAGCACAGGCTTCTGGTAAACGAGGCAAAACGACGGTGCTTGTTAAAAAAAGCACTTAGTATTTTGAAGCTTTGCATCTTTGCTGTTTAATTTCTCTTTGCCCACGCTTCTCTGCTATGCCTATATATATATGGTTTATATCGAGCATTTAATCTAATATTGAAGCTAGTTAGGCAAGAATTGATTTTTTTTTCTTTCATAGGTGTAGACAGCTATACCCATGGATCTCAAGTAAAAATCATAATAATAATAATAAATAAAATAAATAAATTGCTCTTAAAAAAAAACTAAAATTGACGGTTTTAGTATGCCTAGCCTCTTTCTCCCACGAATGTCATAAGCGAACCTTGTCTTGGACTTTGTCAGGGTAAAGCTGTATACGAGATTGAGTCTTTTGTACTTGTGAGAGAAATGTCCTCCTTTCAAATATTGTAATATTTCTCCTTTTCAAACATTGTAACAGCTCGTTGTGACACCTCTAGAAATACTTATTAAGTTTTTAGGGGAAAAGACCCTGTAGAAAAGGAATGTCTTTATTTCAAGTATTGTAATAGCTATTGGTAAAATATTTGTAAAATCTCGTAAACTCTTTATAAGGGGTGAGTAGTAGGCAAATTGTTGGGCTACCTCACTAGTAAAGGTATGTTTGTATCGAATCATCTAGGGCTGCCCTTATGGCCCGACGATGGCGTATCTTGGTTCGTTTGTACTCATTTTCATATTAATAAAATATTTTCTTTTATTCGATTCCAATGATTGCATATATAACATTCGGTATACCCTATAATTTCGATGTACGTTGCCTTAATCTAATTTGTTGTTATTGATGATGTTTAATTAGATATAAACGAGTTGTTGGCTGGTTTGTATGAAAACGTTCACTCAAGCGCCGTACGGACTATTACATACTTAAGCGAAGAAGCGTAGTTCGTGACAGTGATCAGATGTTCAACCCTATGGCTACCTTATTGCTTTTCTAATCACCGTCACTTCGATACTTAAGAAATAGCCTACACAAGGATTTAATCCCCCTTGGGCAACTAGATTTGGGTCACATCCGGCTACCACCCCTAGGTTTTCTTTTACATGGAGTTCCTCACCTATGAAATCACGCTCAGAACTTCTGGATTGTCCAAAGACTTAAACAATCGAGTTTTATAAAAACCCTCAAACTTCATAAGGAAAGGGAATTTTTTGAGAGAACAAAAAAAAAAATTATAACTTTCTACCAGCAGCTAGGGGTGAGCAAAATCAATCCAAATCAATTACTCACCCAAACCAAATGCGATTTTGATAAAATGATTAAGTCTAATTGGTCCATTGAATCAATGGGTCCAAAATGTTTAGTCCAATTGATTTTTGATCAATTCTCGGTTTTAAAATTTTTGGACCAATCCACCCAAAAAACCAAACTAATTTTTTATATATTTAAATATATATAGTAATATATATAATTTTTTTATATATTAAGAAAAATTGATAGTAAACTTAATTAATAATATATTTAAAATATATTAGGGTATTATATGTACGTATACAAATCATAATCATAGTAATTTAATATTAGTTATATAAATTTATTTTTGTATAAATCTGTATTAATATGAAATTACAAGTTATATATTTTAAATGATATAAGTTATATGTTAATATTATAATATATGATAGTAAATATCCTACATATTAATATGTTATAATTATTACATCTTAGTAATGTTTCATAATATAAAATATTATGAATATATATATAATTGTATAAATATATTATATATACATATATTTAATTTATACATGAGCATTACTATAATTTATAATAAACTTTATTTATATGATTATACTTAATAACTTTATTAATTATCACCTTAGATTTTATAACATATTGTTTATAATTAGTTATTATTTATACAAACTTTGATATAAAATATTATAACATATAAATTATGTCATTAATTTCATATATATATAAAGTCATATATTACATATACATATATTTAAGGGGCATTTTAAAAAATAACCCTTATAGATAAGATGTTTGCAAAAATAACCCTCTTTATAATTTTAACTAATTTTAACTAAGTTGGACAAAATTACTCTTAATGAAATTACACGTCATGATGTTACACGCCATGTATAAAAACATGTTACATGACATGGTTAGGTTGTTACACGTCATGTACAAAAACATGTGACACGCCATGTACAAAAACATGTGACACGCCATGGTTAGGTTGTGACACGCTATAGTTAGGTTGTTAAACGCAATGTACAAAAACATGTAACACGGCATGGTTATGTTGTTACATGTCATGTACAAAAACATGTGACACATCATAGTTAGGTTGTTACACGTCATAATTAGGTTGTTACACGCCATATTAAAAAAAATATTGTTGTTACACGTCATATTCAAAAACATTTTGTTACACTTTAATAGTTAAAATGTTATTGTTAATTACGAACCAAAATTTCAAATCTTCTTAACTCTTTTCATTTTTTTTTATTTTTTTATAATTTGGCACCGATTAAAGTGTTTCTAATATGTTTTCATAAATCAAAACACAAATTTTCTTATATAAAACATCTATTTCGACTAAAAATTAAAAAAAAATTCATTTGAAAACCTAGATTTATAAGTTTCAAAATTTTGAGTTTATTGGTGTCTAGGTCCCGAATTGATCCAATTAAAAGCTATTTCAAACATCTGTGATCATTTCTACCATTTTAGTTTTATCCAAAATACCTAAAAATCAAATTTCTCAAATAGCCATCCACCCAAACACATCAAAACCATCGCTTGATGTCTTGATAGCGCAGGAAAGAGAAATATGAAAACGCGAAAAAGAGAAATCGGAGCGTAGTAGACGAATGCCGAAGAGAGAAATCGATAAAATTAAAGAGAGCAAGATGGTGAGAGATAAATCGGAAGCACAAATGGAAAAAAATTATGATGAATGGTTTAATTTATTTGAAATAGTTTTAAGGGTATTTTTGTCAAGTCATGACTAAATATAGCTAAAAATAGTTAAATTTATTTTGATGATTATTTTTGAAATACCCTTATCAAGAAAGGTTATTCTTCATAATTTTCTCTATATTTAATTTATACATAAGCATTACTATAACTTATAATAAACTTTATTTATATGGTTATATAAAACATTTTAACATATAATTTGTATCATTAATTATATATATATATATATATATTTAATTTATACATAAGCATTACTATAATATATACTAAACTTTATTTATATGATTACACTTAATAAGTTTATTAGCTATCACCTTAGATTTTATAACATATTGTTTATAATTAGTTATTATTTATACAGATTTTGATATGAAACATTATAACATATAAGATATATTATTAATTTCATATATACATATAATTATGGATGAAGTTTATGAGTTTTAATATTATAATTTGTAAAAAAAAAAAAGGTGATAAAATTTTGGTCCATTGGTCCAAAATCGAAAAACTAAACCAATTCTATATTTGGTTGGTTTAGTCTTCCTTTATATTTGGTCGATTTTGGTTTATTTTTTAAAAATAATTGATCCATTTGGTCCTTAGGTATAGTGGATCAAACCAGCCAATCCACCCATTTACTCACCTTTATCAGCAGCTAACAACCACAATCAAAAGCAAAACCAAATAAAAGAAACCAAAAATAGCCAAAATAACTAAGAAACAAAAATCAGCAGGTTTGGCGGGGGATTTCTTTTTGGCTCTTTCTTTTCTGTTGGGATTTTTATGGTTTTGGGAGAGCTTTGGTTTCGGATTTAGTGGGTTTTCAAGACTACTGATTGGTTGTGAGAGAGCTAGAGGATTTGGAAGGCTAGGGTTTCAGAAGAGTGAGAGAAAGCTTTGGGTTAAAGAAAAAGGAGAGGAGCACACAATTAGAGAGAGAAAGTGAAAAAGATAAATAAGGAAAAAAGAGAGAAAAGAAAGAATTTATACTTAAGGTTACAAGTCTAAACGGTGTCGTTTTGAAAGAGTGAAGGGAAGACAAATCCTAGCGCAAGAAGATGTCGTTTTGAGGAAAGAAAGGGAGTTGCGTTGTGGGCACCAAACGGTGCATTTTGGAAGAAGACTTGGTGGACCATAACAGACAAGCTTCCTTCTTGTGAATTGCTCTTGGCCGAGTGAGGTAAAACCCTATATTTTGTTAGTGGGTTTTGATTGTGTTTATTGGGGCTTGCCCACTTATCTAACCTAAAAAAATTTGTTGTTTAAAAGTTTGTTTAGTTTAAATAAAAATATGTTATTAAAATTTTATGATGTCTTAAAGTAAAAAAATAAAAATAAAATATATAAAGCTATAAACGAAAAAATATGAATAAATATTTAATTATAAAATAATAGATTTAGTTAGATAGAATATAGGTGTATATATATAAAAAATGAATGTTTAATCTAAAAACTAATAATAGTAGATCTAAGTTAAAAATAAAATATATGAGAGAAATAAATAAATATTTGACATTAAAAAGTAGAACTAAGTAAAATAATAGTTAGTTATGAAAAAATTAATTTAGCTAAAGGAAAGGAAATATATAAAAATGTAAAAAAAATTAAAAGATATTTAGTCACAAGAAAAATAGATCGAGTAGGGATTGAAAATAATATTAAAATAGATAATCATATGAAAATGAGTTAAATAAATAAAAGTAAATAAAATATTTTTTTAATAATAAGAATAAGTTAGGTATGTAATAGAAATAAAATATTTAATTATACAAATTAATATATATAGGTATATATAGAAAATAAAAGAATATAACATAGTATGAAATTATAAATATATAAATATAAGGATTATTTTAAGGTCAATGCCGATGATGAAATGTTCATATGGAGCATGAGAAGTCACAATTTCGAATGAAATTTTTTAGATAAAGGTCCCACCAGTACAATGAAATGTTCTCAATATCGAATATCGATGTTTCTAATCTTAAATAAATGAAAATATATTAACCTAATTATTAATTAAGCAAGATATAAAAATAAAAGAAGTAAAGAAATAATGAAGATAATAAATAAATAGTAACAAATAATAAAACTTTCAATGATGGTAAATTCACAATGGTCAACACAACTAAAATATAAAAGGCAAATATAAAATAGATTTATGCGAAAAGATAAAAAAAAAATAGTTAGTCAAAAAGAAAATAGGTTAGGTTAATAAAAAATAGGAAAGAAATTGATTTATAAAAATAAAAAAAACATAAATAATAATCATGAAATGAGATATTTGGTTTAAAAAATAGTATTTAGGTAAAAAGGAAAATTTATACAGCAAAAATAGATAAATACTTAAATGTAAAAATATATACTAAAATGAAACAAAAAATATAGTTAAATAAAATAATAAATATAACATATTTATCCATGATATATATATATATATATATATATATATGCATACAAAGAAAAATAATATAAAGAAATTTCAAAGAAATAACAAAAGAGTTGTCGGAAGGTTAATAAACAAATATTGAAATTTACGGGCACATCGTACCTCATCATTGCACCGTTAAATGTCATGGCATGTAGACATATTTTGTATACGAGTAGAAGCCCCGATGATGGGACTTTTCGAGGGATCTTTCTAAAGGAAGTTTCTTTGAAAATTTTTTTAGGTGAAATGATACCTTCGAGTCTCACCAATGTAATGGAAAGGCTTAGAGAATGTCTTTAATAAAAAACTCTCACTTGTATTAAGGTTTGCATTTATGAAAAATATTATTTTCAGACGCGAATGATTACTCCAATGATGGGATTTATTCATTAAACTTGCAAATGTGATTTTTTGGGTAATTCTCTAAGTGAGAGAATATCTTTAGATCCCACCAGTATGATGGGCAGATTTGAAAAACATCCTCAATAAAAAGATTTTTGTTTGGCATTTTTCGGATTTTATGCCATGCAGTTTATAATTGCATTATGTGCACGCCACACTCATAAAACCAAATGAAATGTTTTAATTATCTAATAAAATAAAGAATAAAGCAAATAAACAATAATTAAAGAAACATAATGAAATAAATTTAAAAATTAAGGCTTCTATAGAATAGCATATGATTAGATGATACTATTCATGGAATGGACGTCACGGGTATACTAACCATTTTTCGGGGGTAATTGTACTCCCGAATCAAACTTTAAAAATTCACAAACCGGGCTATTATTTCTTAGATGGATCTAAGATCAATTTAAAACTCCGTCGAATAGAACAAATTTAATAAACGACCAATCACACCTAAATAAAAAAGTATTAATGACAACTTTTTAATTTTTCCACGTTACCACAATAGGCATTGTTATATTAGTTTCATTGCTACGTGAATAATGATTTTTCGCCTAACCTAAACAAAGGAATAGTCTATTTTTATTTTATTCCATCACTTTCACGTTTTAGGAATAGTCCATTTTTTTTTCTTCCATCACTTTCACGTTTGAATATAGATTCCCAAATTTCCAAGCAAGATTCCAGGTTTTTCTTTTCCATTTGCATTCTTGGGAAAGATTTGTCTACGTTAAGTTCCTAGAAAACATGAATCATGATCTGTTCATAACCTAGTAAAAGTATGAAACATTCACAGTATATTGGCTCCTCCTTTTCATCTTAACCTTCACGTCTTGCTTCATTTTCCATGCCTTGGCCCATGAAAGGCAACAAGAATCAGTTTTAATCAACGTTAGAAACAATGCAACAAATACAAATAATACACAGCTAGGGACCTGGACAGAGCTAAGTAGAGCAGGCAGGCAGGTGGCAGAGACATTGCATCCCTATTTCGTTGGTAATGGACTAATGGTACCCATCATTTTTTCACTCTTTTAAAATGCAATTAAGAACACCTTGTCCTTCTTTTGAATTCAATTATAACAGTTCAGTATCTATATGTTCTAAGCTCTTTTCATTTCTTAAAGAGTTTTTTATTATGCAAAAGATGAAAAAGGAAATTAGACAAAGAAGATTGGCAGGGAAAAGATCCATAAAGGCAAATAGGTTTATTTACATTTCCTTATTAACAAGTGCAAGCTCCTTTCTTTCGATAATGTAAACACTCAAAAGTCAAATCCCATATGCAAGAAATCAAAGCATTTAAGACAAAACAAAGCCCACAATAGTTCTAAGCATAGTCCTCAGAAGCCGGGGCTGGGGAATACGACCCAATGAAAATGTCACCATAAATCAGCCCAGCCAACCCTCCACCGATCAGTGGGCCGACCCAATAGATCCAATTATCAGAGAAGTTCCCACTGACGACAGCTGGTCCAAAAGAACGGGCTGGGTTCATTGAACCACCACTGAATGGACCAGCGGCCAAAATGTTTGCACCCACGATGAATCCAATTGCGATGGGTGCGATTATCCCTAGAGAACCCTTCTTGGGGTCGGCTGCCGTGGCATATACGGTGTAGACTAGGGCAAATGTTATGACAATCTCCATCACGACGCCTTCCAGAGCGTTCATTCCTGAAGCAACGCCGTGGGTTGGGATGCTCTGCAAGATTCAACAACATTTAAGAAATTCAAGCAAATTACAATATATTTTTTTTCTTTTTATACTTGGACCTTGGGCCTAGCCCGTTAATATTTTGAAGCATTCTCAAAGGTCAAAACCGGTTCTCATTTAGAAACCCTGCCATAATTAAGTTCTTCCTTACCAATCCGTTGGTGACAAACAGGAGAAGAAGGCAAGCGACGATGGAGCCAAGGCATTGGGCAATCCAATAGAAAATACCAGTTAAGATAGTGATGTTGCCTCCAACGGCTAGCCCAAAGGTGACGGCTGGATTCAAATGGCCACCGGATATGTTGGCTGCAATGGATACCCCAACAAAGAGGGCGAATGCATGAGCCACGGCTACGGCCACAAGGCCTGGTGGGTCTAGAGCTGCATCGGACGTGAGCTTACCTATAAACATCAAAGATTACTGCCTTCAGCTGGCATGGAATGAAAGGATGAACCAAATTATAATCCAAAGTTCGATTAACATTACCAACTATATCTTTTAGTCAAGACGTTACATATATAGGAGTTATAGGGAATCTAAATTGGACCCATTCAGTAGGTTAAATTGTGTAGATTTGATGGATGGAAAGTTTTCCACTTTTCTGACATGTATCTAATTAATTGAGAAAATAAGGTGGGGAGAAGGGAGTTGGAATTGATGGTCAACACGACCTCAAAACAAGGTAGAATTAAAGCAGGGCCTGAGGAAGCAGCGCATCAACAGTAGCTAGCTAGCCAAAGTAGCCAGGGATAATTAGCAAACATCCTAACAAAGTTTATTCACTCACGATCTTACCATAAGCAATAGCCGATCCAACACCGGCAAAGACAAAAAGCAAGGTGGCAATGAATTCAGCCAAATAAGCCTTGAAGGACCCAACACTCAAAGAATCACCAAAGCTACCGAAAGCTAACTTAACCATTTTTGGCTCACGAAAACAAAAGAGAAAAAAAGACTCAAAAACTAAGCTCAAGACTTTCAGAAAACCTGTTGCCTATATCTACACCTTTCTTTGTGTGAGTTCACGTTTCATGAAGAAGGTGTATATATACATACAAAGCTAAATAGTAGGTTAAAGAAGAGAGAGCCATCGCCGGCACCGACTCTGGGCCTACAAGAGTGAACTGGCGCCGTCTGATTGGCAACCGACCAACCGCCTTTTGATAAACTATCTGAATTATGAGCATAAGACAACTAACTTAACTAGTAATTTATGAACAAATAGACAATAATTTTTTCTTAAAAAAAAAAGGGAAAAGAAAAAACTCTAAGAAGGATAATTATGTTTGTGATGGAATACTATGAAAGTATGCTCCATCAACATTATTGCTAGAGCTATGTCTGATGTCATTGTCCTCTTAGCTTGATTAAATATAACATGGGGTTGCTGGAACAATGATGCCGATGATTATAAAAATAAGAGGGGAGTTCCATGGAAATTAACTTTCTTCCACAAGCTTTTCTTCTGATAAAATGTTGATTTCTCTTTTTAATTATATATATATATATATATATATATATATAATGTTTATGCGTGTGCACCTGTGAACATTTCAATAGCTTGCTGGGTTTGTTTGATTAATTTAATTCGAGTATCTCTTCAAGATCAAAGTTGTTTAAATATCAAGATTACGAAGACAACAATAAAATAAAATGGTGGATAGATTTCAAAGTTCTTTTTGAGAAAGAAAATTTTTGGAGCGCTTCGGAACCGATATTATAATGTCTAGGATCAGGTGAGTAGTGACTAGTGGAAACGCTTTTCATTGCCTCGTTCCGTAGTGGAAATTTCTTTAGATTGAAAATTTTGTTTATGGCAATTCCAAATTATGTTAACCTAACATCCTTTTTCCACTTGTAGAATTTTGATTTGATGCCATAAGCTAATCTCATGCTTAGCCTATATTCTAATCTGCCCATAGATCAAAATTTTTTTGTTTAATTTTATAATTTGTTTGGGATTCTTTTTTATCATCAATTGTTAATTAAACCTGAATGTGAGGGATGATATGCTTTCCACATTCAAATTGTCAAAATTTTTAACTCCCAAGTTTCCTGTGTTGGAGGTAACAATAAATGCATGGCGGTCGTACTTTCTCGCTGGAGAGTTGGTGCTTTGCTTTTATCATTGCAATTTTGCTCAGCTTTTGTCCCTTCTCCTCTGTTCCTTCTCGTGTACGAATCAGTAGATTTTGTGTAAAGATGACAACCATGACCATTCGAAGTTGAAGGCCAGCTTAATTAATTACATTACAATAAATACAACAAGGCATAGATTCATACTTATCATAATTATATGTAAAATGTTTCATTTGAGTTGGATTGAATTAGGTTGGGATTTCGTTCTTCTTTTTTTCTATCAATTTTAAACAGGGATTTATGCCGTAATTAATTTGACTCCGAGAAAAATAAAAGATAAGAATTAATTATCCACCACTTGCGAGAATTAATTAAAAAAAAGATATCCATTTGAGGATCAACATGGTTAGGAACTTGCAACAAGCGAAGATGAGAAACATGCACAACTCAACGCTTTCAGGTTCTTGTCCCCGTCTATTTTTACTTTTTTTTTTTTGTTGCAAAGATTAGAAGAAACAGTGCTTTCATGAACCAAAAAAAACCTGATAATCATATAGCCGAATAATGACCTACTTTTTGCAAGTCATTTATTGTTATTACTAAATAAACGAAAACATTTCAATCAAGACAAAATTGATAACACCCTCGACCCTAGATATAGCTCATAACTAGGCATAAACCAAGCATTTTGTTGGGACCAAGTCCTTCCTGAGTTTAACTTTGACTGCAAGGGCATCAATGGTTCCATGGCCTGTAGCTGGTTAGTACTAAAAAGTTATAATTTGTGGTGGGTACAGTGTGATTGTGTGAATGCTTGAATAATTGATCTTTGTTACCCAAATCAAATATGTAGCACTACTATATATGGCAGGCAAATTAGATTGTGTTTTCATGTTCTTTTAACTGTAATTTTTTGTGTTTAATGGAAAATTAGTTGCAAAATTAGTGTGTGTTAAAGGAGTGGTCATGGTGGATTTGAAAAGGACAAGACATGAGTATGACTTTCAAATACTAAATTGCTGCATTCATTCGATTTCATTGTGCTAGATAGTCAGTTACACATGGAGCGTAATGTGACAATAGACAGGCAGTAGCCTTGGCTTCGATCTCTATTTCCAGTCTTTTTCTTCTTTTTGAATTAAAAAACAATGGGTTTCTTTTCTTTTTGAAAATATAACGGGCTTTCTCGAGGTTCTAATCAAAATTCAGCACAAGGGGAGAGACACATGTCAATTGTCAACTCATACTTCACAACGTGGCATCGAGCATAGATTGTAACCAGTTATTATTATTATATATATTAAAGTTAAGGCTTGGATGCTTTGTCATGAACGAGGTCATGCACTCATGTCTAATTGTTAGGTGAAATCTCATATGTAAATAACATTATGGTACCATTCTAGAATTACATGGAAAGCTTGTAAAAGAAACATAAACCTTTCCATTCAATGAATACGGAAAAACTGATTGCTGATGACTTTCCTGTGTCAATCTGATAATGTAATAATGTATATTTCACCCTTATACTACAAAAAAGTTTTAATGGCTCCGAATTCTTTAGATGCAAATTAATTGGACATGATTCACCAAAAAAACTTTTACCTCATCTTGAATTTTGTTAGAATCACTTAATTTTCTATTGCATGGTTTTATTGTTTTAACCTTATTAACTATCCTGACTGACGTTCAACAGGCAACAGTATTCTGGCGGGTCGAAAGTCAGTCAGTGGAAGAATGGAGAGTAGCCACACACTTTGGAAACCCCACTGAGTTGCAACTTTCTCATTTTCAAAATTCTAACGGTAGTTTTCTGAAATTCACTTTTCTGGAGATGAAAAGAGAGAGAGAGAGAGAGGGAAAAGATCAGGCGAAATAACTCCTCACATTGAATGCACTCAACAACTCTGAAGTGATCAATTGAATTCTAGGCAGGCAACTACCAGGTCCCATTGGGGGGGTAGTTTTGCCTTTTTCACTTCACATTCTCTTTATCTTTACAAACTTCCATTTTTAAATGTGAGCCTTCAGAGTTCCTTTGTAGTTTGAATTCATTAACAGCATACCCCATTTGATGAACTATCTCTTAAGTCTTGCCCCTTTTATTACAACATCATATAGAATCTCGGTCGGGTGTTATTTATTTTTGTCACATGTAAACTTGTTCTTTGATTGTTTGTGTGCAAGAACATAATAAATAGTAAATCCTTATCATATGCTATAGAGTTAAAGAATGTGAGAGCCTGGATTAGTGTGTGGAGTTGATGACTGGGAAAATGGATGGTTTTGGTTTAGATCAGGAAGCAGCAGCTGCAGCAGGAGGAGCGAAGAAAGTGACTGAAGATACTTCTTGGTCACATCCGCATGTTCAGTCTCAACATAGGCGCTCTAAGAGGTAACATTCACCGTACAAGTTTCAAGTTTATTATGCTGTTGTGTCAACTTGTTGGCAATAATCAACTGAGAACGGAATCAAGTTTCTTGGAGTTTTGAGGATTTCCATTTTTCTTGGTATGTAAAGGACAAAAGGGTGTTAGCAGCTTTAAAAAGAAAAAAAATAGAAGGGGCTAATTTCAAATTTATCAGTTTTAAATTCGGAGGACACTGTTCCTTGCTTGGAAGTATTCTTATCATGGGAATTATTTTAAGTTAATTTTAACTAAGTCAATTTTTCAGGAGTTTTAAGTATTAATCTTTCTTTGGACTTGATGTGTTTGCAATTTTTTTTTCTCTTCTAATGTGGTATTTTCACGAGGTTAGACTCTTAGCGTGCCTATAACTTGATGTCATCTGAGCAAGTGAAAGATTTGGATCTAATAAGTTAGAATATGGTGCAATGGGATGCATGAATATCCCTTCTTGGCTTTGGCTTACGGCTCAAATGAGTTGAGCTGGCAAGTTAAATGAAACAAGGTTTAGGAGAATGATTGATTTTTTCCTTCTGTCCTGACTCCCGATGCGTAAGGACTGGTTTGATTGCTAAGTTCTGAGCATGGAGCTATGAACCTTAGAATTTGATCTAATTACCTCAGTAATTTTTAGCATAGTGGTTTAGAAATTATAGCATCAGAAATTACACTTTATGTTTTTAGCTTTTCACCATTCTGCTTCTCTTAGGCCTTGGATTCAGCAGCAAGCTTCATTGATCTTTGCTCTGTTTGTGAAGTGACAAATAAGGAGGTCCTCAATGAATGCTTTGACAAATTGCAGTTCTTGTAATTAGCCATAAATTCTGACAAGGGTTTATTTTGTTAACTTTTGGAGTCCAATTTTTTAACATATATTCTTCCCACAGCTGACTGTAATTATCAGATTCAGTTAATTTTCATTCTAACTGTTTCAGTATTATTCTTGCTTTACTTCCAGTGCATCGGACAAAAACTTGGATGCTTCAAGAGGTGGAGTTTTGCATTCCATCAAGAAAGAGCACAATGAACTACATGTGAGAATACAATTGTAGCTTTAACTCGGTCCTAATCAATGCCAAAATTGTGGCTATCTCATGTTATCATTTTGCCCTCAAGCATTTCCAGTGCTTACCTTCATAGTCGACTGAAGATACGTATAGCCATGTATTGCAGTATTGAATGAGAATCATGAATAGTTCTTCTTCTTCTTCTTCTTCTTCTTTGTTTACTTTTTTATTGTTTTTCGAATATGAACATTGCAGGCATCTCCACTATCAACAAGGACTTATAGGACTCGAAGTCCTTTTCACGACCGGTCTGCTTATAGCAATAAGAACACTTCGTTGAACCAGCGAGCCTCTTTGGAGAAAGATGTAAGCCTTGAAATAAGATTGCTTTATTTGACTAGAATGTTCGTCCTGTAAATAAAACATATATAGGTGGCTGAGATGATACAAGGTGTAACCCTGCTTCTCGGTTCTCACAACTTTCCTTCATATAGATGACTGAAATGGATTTTTAACATCATACTGCAAATACAGAAAACAATTATTGTGTCATATGTATATATGTGAAAAAATCTTTGAAATACTGGAAGTGTTTGTTTGAATAGCTGCAGATTTAAATATTGAAATAGTCACTTTAAGTCAGTATTCTCTGGTGAGGGTGAACCCTTTTAGTTCCACTTTGGTTGGTTAAATGGCTAATGACCTTTATGTATTCTATGAGAGACTTCTTGTGCACATAAAACAATGGCATCAGTGACTTATTAATGTTGAATGATTGTCTCATGATTTCTTCGCTGCATAATTTTTAGCAATAGCATAACCATGGTTTTCCAATTTTCAGATTGAGCTGCTGCAGTTACGTTTGCAACAAGAAAAATCTATGCGAATTACACTTGAGAGAGCAATGGGGAGGGCTTCAAGCACTTTATCTCCAGGACACAGGCATTTTGCAGCACAGGTAATGCTACCCGTGAGAAAGTAACTTCTGAGCTGTTGCTTAAAACTGATCCTTAGTAAATTACTATTCAACATGTAAAATATTTCCCAAAATTTCCCTAAACTTGATACTTTAAATTGCCTGCATCTACTTATTGATACCCTTGAGATATTTTTAAATGTTTAATATCAAATATTTATAAATCCATAGTGAGTTATGTGGAGGGCACCCTGCTTGAAAATAACTTGACAACTATTGGTTGGTTTCAGACCAAGGAATTGATTGCAGAGATCGAGTTACTTGAGGAAGAGGTTGCAAACCGTGAGCAACATGTACTCTCTCTGTACAGGAGTATTTTTGACCACTGTGTTAGTCGCCCCCCTTCTGAACAAAGCTCAGGCAAGGCTTCTCCTGCCCATACAAAGCATACATCAAGGAAACACCCGAGTATTATTTCAAGTGCATTTTGTTCATCAAAAAAGTTTCCTCTGAGACCCTTGCAAGCTCTAGTTTCCACAAATGACTCGGGGAAAAGAACCTCTAGAAGTGTTGATGCTCTGCAGTTCTGTGGAAAAGATGACACGCTATTTGACAAGACATGTTCACACCCAGTTAAGGTAGGGAATATTCGGTACTCTAATTTTCTTTTTCATTTACGTGCTTTTATTGTTCATTTTATAGCTAATTCTGGCATTAGTTTGTGAAAATTAAGGAGTTTTAGGAGTTTTGTGTCAAAGGTAGGCTTGGCTTGAATGCAGATGTTTTGTCATACTGTGATTGAGTATTCGATGATTATGAAGGAAGAATTACAGTACAAACAGTGGGAGCACACAAATCATAGTAATTTCTGTTGACTTTAAAAGTTTTAGTAGTTCTATCCATACTAGATGGCTCTTAGAAAGAAGCTTGTTGTAATTCCTGAAAATCATTTTGATTTGACTTATAAAGGACAATCGTCAGTTTCTCATGCATCATAAAATCAGTTCTTAGTATTGAGGGCTTTAACGCCATAGATGGTTGGGCATCTTCTGCAACTGCTATCTCACACTCTGCATGCCATCTAAAAGGGAAGGGCACATTTCAACTGCAGGTCATATAATGCCATGCATGTGTTTGTCCAGACTTTCTTATCCTCATTTATTTTTCAGGCTCATGAAAAGGTTCAGAGTATGGAGAAAACTTCAGTGCTGCGAAGTCTGAAAGATCATCTGTACCAATGTCCAAGCAAGTTGTCTGAGGAAATGGTCAGGTGTATGGCTGCGGTATATTGCTGGCTTCGTAGTGCAACATCTATGAATTCTGAGAAAAACCGGTCACCTTTATTGTCAAGGTCATCAACTAATGTTGTACTTCCTCGACGTGGCGTTGGAGAGGACCAGGATTTCTCTTGCACGTCCAATGTTGAAATATCTTGGATATCAACTGATAAGAGCCAATTTTCTCGTGCATCTTATGCCATTAGTAACTACAGGTTGGTTTATTATAGATACATACATAACTACATAAGTAAAGAGAGATAATTAGATAGATAGAGAGAGAGAGAGAGAGAGGGGGGGGGGGGGGAGAAGGGTGAAAGAAAAGCAAAATAGAGGAATGCTATGTGTTGAGGAAATTAAGGTGCACATTGCAGCATAAATCTTGATCGAAAGTATTCCCTTGGCTCAAGCAATTTTAGAGAAACTTCTACCTTTTGCTTATGTGATACAAATCATTTTCAGGTTTAATATTCCCTGTTTTTGTTAACCTACTTATGTTTCCTCTTATATGTCACCACATTCTTTAAAGCTAACATAATGTGTGCATTATTTTTTCAATTTCAGAGCTCTAGTGGAGCAACTAGAAAAAGTGACAGTGAGTCAGATGGAATATAATTCCCAAATTGCATTCTGGATCAATGTGTACAATGCCCTTGTTATGCATGTAAGCTTATATCTATTTAAAAGCTCATTGATTTTGCATGTAAGCTTTTGTCTATTTAAAAGCTCATTGATTTTGCCCTTCTCTTTTTACTATAATTAACTCTCTTCTTTGCCTTGTGCAGGCATATTTAGCATATGGAATTCCCAACAGTTCATTGAGACGATTAGCCTTGTTTCACAAGGTAGTCCTTTTACTTAACTAAACCGAAAACAATTTGTTCAGGTGTCCACTTCTTTATCTATCAAAAACAATTTGTTTAGGATCAGGCTTCCGAAAGTACATAATGTTGAAACATAGAAAGCATTTGATGACATCTTAAGAAAGTCTGTCAACCTTGTTACGAAAAAGTTTTATCCTGGCACTGTTCTCCACACTTTGTTACTAGTAATGCTGGTGCTGGCATTTCCTGAAAGATGCTTTATATGATTTCTCCAAAGAACTGTTGGTAGCAAGCAGCAGCAATATTTGAGCTAGAAATAGGATCATATGGAGCTAAATCATAAAGATACCAAACCCTGTTCACTGTAAAGTCTTTTCACGCAATCTTCAATGATATCCAACTGTCAATTACTCTAACAAAAGGTACTCCTTTGTGAACTTTACTGAACTGGCAATATCTCCTATGATCATCTCTTGAAGGATTTGTGAATCTCACTTTGGGTGGGTTTATCTCCTTTTATTTTGCATGTCTGTATATGCTAGGAGAGAGGTTGCACCTTCAGTATTCTTTCATTTTGATTTAGTCAGTTATTAGACCATAAAACTGATAGGTTTTTCTGTATAGTGCAGGCTGCATACAACATTGGTGGCCATATCATAAGTGCAAATGCCATAGAGCAGTCAATATTTTGTTTCCGTACACCCAGAGTTGGACGGGTATTACTTTTCACAACTAAGAGTGCTAGAAATGGGTTAATATTTCGCTAACGTCCTGAAAATAGGAATAGATTTTATTTAATTGTTTATAATAATTCTTGTAGTGGAAATCTCCTACCATAGCTTCGTTTGATGCATGGGAAAATACCAATTTCCAGATATTCACATGTTTTATCTGCTTTTGTTTAAACAACAGTGGCTGGAGACCATCCTCTCCGCTGCCTTAAGGAAAAAATCTGGTGAAGAAAGGCAATTTATCAGTTCAAAATTTGGTCTTCCACATTCCCAACCACTTGCTTGCTTTGCTCTCTGTACTGGAGCATTTTCTGATCCTGTGGTAACTTCTACTTCTCTTTAAGATGGTAATGAAGTATGACTTTCAAAGATTGTCAGACTACTTATAATTGATTCATTTCAGTGCTTAATAGAGTTTAGTTTTGACAAGCATTCAGGAATATCACAGTATTTGGGGAATGAATATGTTGTTTTTACATCACCTGGAGATCGAATCCAACTGTATTCTGAATTATGATGAATCTACTTCTTTGTTCTTTATGGTTCTCCTGCCACCCTGCCTCCATCCCACCCCCACGGAAAGAAAAATCAGTACATGATAGTAATCTTTTGGATTTTAAGTGCTGTCTTACTACACATGCATATTGATGCACCTTGTACTAGTTCATAAAAATTTGCTGCAGAAGTCAAGGGATTGGATCAGCTTTTGTACAGTATCTGGATGATATACCATATGCAGATATTGAACTGCTAAATCAGTTTTTTTCCCGGGAAGGAGTAGTTGGAGTTTGAAACAGAGATATTGGGGAACTGAAATAGTCCAAATAGTGCTTCCTTCAGTATGTGTTTTCAACTTAGAATGTCAAGGTCAACCAGAAACTTATCTAGTTACTTTTGTCTCATTAATAGATCATCTTGGTAGTTAATAACATGAGGATGTTATAGTCGTAAATTTCTAAGTCATATTATTTGATTTTTCAAGCCATCCTTTCTTCCTTGACATTGCTACCCATCTTAACCTGTTCTCTGCTCATCTTACTGTCTGTAGCTAAAAGTTTACACAGCATCAAATGTTAAAGAAGAGTTGGAAGTTGCAAAAAGAGAGTTTCTTCAAGCAAATGTAGTTGTGAAGAAGTCAAAGAAAGTATTTCTACCAAGAGTGCTGGAACGATTTGCGAAAGAAGCCTCTATCAGCTCAGATGATCTCTTGAACTGGGTTACTGAAAATGTTGACAAAAAGCTCCACAATTCAATACAGAAATGTATGGATGGTAAATCCAAGAAGAAGCCATCACAGGTTATTGACTGGTTGCCTTATAGTTCAAGGTTCAGGTATATTTTATCAAAAGACTTAACAGAGAAACCATGGTGGGTGTGAGTTTTGACTCTGGACAATCAGAGAGAATTCTCGACATCTTGTAAGTTATGGAAACGCAGCTTTTGGCTGAGTGGTGGGTATCCGATTATTACTTGTAATTCCATATCCATTTCGTTGTACATCCTAATCTTCAATCGTTTCAGTTTAACACTTCGTCGCTCAATCTTGAGTCAATAAGTAGTGACATTTTTGTTCTTGTGAGATCCTAATTGTCTTGAGACAGTAATAACCCTGGAATATTGGCGTTTAATGGTAGTATTAGTTTGACTGCAAATATCAAGCTGTCAGGTCCATAATTCCCGCTCCCTGTTGGTTTCTCAATGGTACCCTCGTTCTCCTCAAACTGCTCGTTGAAATCGTTAAACCCCATTCCCATATTCTTGGACATAATCTTTGCTTCAATTGAGTAATTAACAATACCTTCCTCGTGCTTCAATTGAGTAATTAACAATACTCTCAAGCAAGTTTATTCCAAATTTCCAATCCCCAACCTCATGATTTTTCTTCTTCGCCCTTTCCTTTTCCATCCTCAGTGCCCCTTCCTCGATCCTCCTCCCAAAACCTGTCGCTAAAATCCCTTCACTATCATCACTCTGTTTCTCCAAGTCATCAAGCATCACCGTACCTGTAGAAACGAAAAAGTCGAGTTCCCTTAGCTGCTTTCTGAACGAGGAGCCGCTGTCATCACCAGAGTCAGAGTCAGCGGCAAAAATGCTATGGAGGACGTGCTCCTTGTTGGCCCATTCTCCGTAGTAAATTTCGTCATCCATTCACATCAACCAAAGAATCCTTGTGTTTGTTTTGCTTGATTAAGATTTACTGTTTCATCAGATATCCTACTACTGCTCCTGGAATTTGGGATTTGGAAATCATAATTCAACAGTAATTTTCATTCGGCACGCTCGTTAGTGAAAAGAGAAAAAAAATTAATATAATTTTTTGAAAGAGGAGAACTTGTTTTTCAAGAGAGATTAAATTATGAGTATGTTTGGACTGGTTTTTTTTAAAGTTTTTTAACTTAATAATAGTTTTTATGAAAAATAATAATTTTTAAAATTAAGTTAAATTTATTTAATAAATTTACTTTTATATACTAAATAAGCGATTTAGGAAAACAATTTATATAAAATTATTATAAAAAAATTTAATAAATAACTTTTTATTAATCACGAATTTTTTTATTATAAAAAAGTTAACTTTATTTTCTTATCTATTTAAAGTAAATTTTTAAAAATATAAAAAATATTTTTATATACTAGAAAGTTTATAATTAATAATAAATCATAAAAAAATTTCAAAAATAATTTATAAATAACACTTAATTCATAAATCAAATATTTTTAATTTCCATCGATGCAACAACTATTTGCTTGAAAATTCTACCTATGTAAATTCCATTTAATACTTTTTTATAAATATATGAACTCATTTCTTCATCATTACTTTTTTTCTTCTTTAACTTTCAAAAATATAATTAGAATTACAGTCAAACTCCTCATTTATAACACCACATTATCTCTTTTATTAAAAAAACATTGTTTTAAAAAACTATCTAACACGCACTAAAATTGTGCATTTTTTAAAATTAAAAAATATTATTTATTTTTTTCTTTTTGCATATTACTTATTTGATTCGATTTTTTTCAATTTATTTACCTTTTAAAAGTAGAAGTCTAGCTAAATAACAAAATCTAAAAAAAAAAAAAAATTTAGAAAAAGCTCTATAGAGAAGTTTTTTTTTCTCTTCTTTTAAAAACACTCTAGCTTTTCATGAGAATATTTTCTTTTATTTCAAAAATGTCCCATTTATTAAAAATAATCTTAACATTAGGTTCTCAAAAATACCTCTCAATCCATCTCCTTCTTTTTTCTTTCTCTGCAAATCATCCATCTCCAACGTAAATCACGATCTTTCTCTCCTTTACCTTTTCTTGCAAAGATTTTTTAAAAACAATAGAAAACCCAACAACATAATAACAAAATTTGGAGGGTTTTTATTTTTACAAATATTAAGAGAAAAGAAAATCTAAATTTAAAGTTACATTCAAGTAATATTTCTTCTTTTTCTTTTTTTTTATTTTTTATTTTCTTTTTGTTTTTGTTTTTTTTTTTTGGCTCTGAAATCTCTTTTTATTTTTCAATTTAATTATCTTTTAATTTTGAGATATGCATTTGAGTTATTGTTAGAGAATCAAAGCTTCGTTTTGGGTTCCTAGTAAAAATCCTAGACCCATTAAAATTGTTGAAAAATCTTGATTGAGAGATCTCTTATTTTGGGTTTAGATGTTGATGAACTAGCACGGGTAACTCTACATCCCAATAGTCTTATGTGGTTGCTTTTATTCCAATATTTTCTTTTTTCTATTCCAAAGTGTAGGTAAATATATTGAGGTATGATATGTATCAAACTTTATTAAAGTTGGAAATGATTAAAAATATATCCAAATAAATAACTATCACTTTTCTATAAACTATTGTATTTTTTGTGGATATGATTCATATTAATTTACTTATTTTTGAGTTTTGCTGGAAGTGTCTCTGAATGTTATGCAGGATTTGGAGTCATATCAGATGATTTGTGAGTGATATAGACTTGTGTGAATTTCGAGCATCTTTTGCCTTATTATACATCTTGGTTTAGTTGTATTTGGTGTAATTCATATGCGGTCCTAATGGACCATGTTGGCAAATGATCAATTCTTGGACAGTGATGACACAAGATTTATTGCTTTATATGTCTTATTATAGTTTATGGTTAACTAAGAAATGCCTCTACCTAATTTTGAAATTTCAGAAAAATCAAAACATAATGTAAAGTGGGATATGATCACTATCAAAATCTTATTTCAAATTTGTACGGATGAGATTCGTAAGCGTGGAAAACAAAGAATTTCATTTAGAACTAAAAGATTGGAAATTGTAATAAAGGAATTTAATGCTCATGCTAATAAAAATATATCCAAAAACAATTGAAAAATAGATTAGATAGTCTAAGGAATGAATAGACTTTGTGGAAACAATTGAAGGGCAAAAAAACAAGTTTGGGTTAGAACCATGAGACAGGAACCATCGAAGCTGATGTCAAATGGTGGGAACTCAAAATAAAAGAAGTATTTTAAATTTTATATGTTTCAACTACTATACATTATTTTGCATATACACGTCGTTTGAAAGTTTTTTTCTCTTTAATGTTTGTATAGGTCAATCCAAAATATGCTAGATTTCAATATCACGAGCTGGAACATACTAATGAATTGAAATCTATATTTAATGATACATTAGCCACTAGTCAAAATATATGGACACTAGTGATGGGTATACTAATTGAAGATACTGTCAAATTTGTAAATCTAATTTCGCTACAAGATAGTGTTGAATCCGAAGCTGAAAAAATTAATTGTGATGAAAATGGCAACTTTATGGTAAACACCTAAATCAAGAAGAAACGAATGGTGCCAGAAGAAAAGGGAAAAAAAGTGACAAAGAGTAAGATAAAAACTAGGACTGCAGCAAGTTTGCAAAGAACATTGGAACAATTGTATGAATCAATAAAAAGTCATAACGTAGCTGAAATTTGAGCGTCATTGCAAGCCACGGGACAATATAGTATTTCGAAGTGCATTCGAGCATTGAAATCTCTACAAAATATTAGGAGATTGAGTGCAAATAAATTTAACTTTGCACTACAATTGATTAAAAAGAAATAAAATATATTCATTTTTATTTTTTTACTAGATTTAAGTGATAAGTTAAACTGGATTCTATATAAGCATAATCTATCGAAAAACCATGGTGGGAGTAATTGATTAGTTTAGGATTTGATTTGTTTATTTTAGAATGATGTTGAACTTTAAACTACTTTCTTTTTTGTAGTTGTGTTACTTGTTATGTGTAATTGAATTGGTGTTTGAAAAATTTTGCTATTATCCATATTATATTTATTTGAATTGTTATTTATACTATTTGATTTTTTTAAAGTAATATTTATTTTTTTACTTTATATATTTTTATTTTTATTTATGTATTTTGATTTTGTCAAAAAAATCAATACAAGTTGTAAAAAGAAGAAAATGTGCAAGGTTTATAAACATCGATGGAAAAGCTACTAATACAATTGTATATCACGTGAAATACTTAATGACACAAGGAAACAAATTCAATTATTCTGATTGATGGAATTAAGTATGTGAAACTTTACAAACTACGAGTAAAGGTTCTAAAATGTTTAGGATGGAATCAAATTGTATTACAACTTACAAATATATTAATGAATAAGAGATGATTCCATTCATCAAAAGACATGACAGCATTGAAGGCGATCGTTATGATTTTAAAAAGTTGCAAGAGTTTTGTCCCAAGGGCAACCCCTGCAGGTTAACATTTGCACATGGTAAAAATATTGTTTTAATTTCTTAGTGAAATATGTATTTTTAAAAAGTTGGGGTTGATTCTTCATTTCAAATTCCAGCAACATTATTGGCCAAAAGAAATGAAAAGCATTCTGGCAACATGGCAACTAGATTCGGTGTTTCGAGTTTGACAGATAAAGCAATTGCCAAGATAACTCAGCAGGCAGCAGAGAGAGACGATAGTATTAGAAATACTCCTTACAGAAACTCAGAACCTCCCTAAGTACATGGATGGTTGCATAAAACACATGCATAGCTTCCCAAATATACTCGTCTTCTTAGGACTTCAGTTTCATGTGAGTATAGAAAAATGTATTTTATGTAGTTTTACATGTAAAATTGACATTATTTTTCTCTGCCCAGTCCCAAGTCTGAATCCTGGTTTTGAAATGCTAAAATTGAATCAATGTCCCGTTCAAAATAATTTGCCAAGTACAAGTCTGTTATCTTGCCTTAAACCCGTATGTTCTAGTATCGTTTTTGGGACTTTTGTCTCAATTCATGAAGCAAGTGGGACACCCTTTTTTGCCTACTGAGCTGTGGAAATGGAACTATCATGATTCATGACCCTACTTTCTTGTACTCTGGCTTCCAAATTTTCAGAGCATGCATATTTGCCTCACGTGAACCCTTCGAATTTGGTCACTTCCATTTTTTTTTTTTAAAAAAAATCAGATTTGGGAACCAAAATTGAACCCCTCATTTCCTTAGAAAAGATATATGATAGCTCAAATTGTTTTGCAACATCTCACTCTTGTTCAAAAAATTCTTTATCATTGTTTATGAATCAACCTTTGCCTATGAGATTTTTTGCTTTATATATATACATATATATATATATATATATGCTATAATGGATATAGATTTTCTACATTATATTCAGAAATTTCAAAATTTCTATGTTCCATCAAGTTTATAGGTACTAGAATGTAGACACATAAATACTCAATACTAAAAATTGAATGTGTATGTGTGTTTGCGTGTTCAATAAAGTGGAGATAATATATAATAAAAATGACTTTTATTTGATAAAAGACATTATCACTATAAAAGTGTGTTCGGTTCACAAGAAAAAATAAAATAAGAATGGAATAATCCTTTCGTAAAAATAAAATAAGAGATAAATAATTATTATGTTGTTGGGTTCATGGGAATGGAATAGGAAAATAATTGTTATTATGAATTATTATAATGTTTGGTTGCTAGGTATAGGTTTAGAATAATTAAAAAATAATTAAAAAATAAAAAATTATTTATTATAATATTTAATTTTTAAATTAAAATAATAATTTATTGTTTTATTCTTTATTTTTAAAATATAAAAATTTAATTATAAAAAATTAAATTAAAATTTTAAGTTTAAAATGTTGACTTTTTATAATATATTATTAAAACTTAAATTTTTTTGAAAAATTCATTTTAATTTTTTTCATTTTTAAATTTTAAATTCATTTTAATTTAATGAGAGAATGAGAGAGATAGTTGAGTAGAGAGAAAGAAATTGTAAAAAATGAATAAAATATATTTTATGTAGTATGATACTTCATCAAATTAATGAATGGCATTTTTGTCTATTAATGTTTTTACTTTATTTCTTGACCCCTAGAATAGTTAATACTAACAGAGACTTTGATATTAGCTATTCCCTCGTCTCCTTGAATAGTTACTAATTCCAATTAAATAAAGGGTTGTAAGTATAGTAGAAGAAGGGAATGGCAGGTACAAATAGTAATTAATGTTATAGACTCATTCCTTTTTATTGGAATCCTCTTTTTGCCCCGGTAAGAAACCATAGAAACTTTAATATTGGGACCACTTTTATCTTCTCAAGAATTTATGCAGACTAGTACTAGTATTAAAGATGCATTGTACTACACGTTATAGGTTACAAATTAGCTGATTTCGATACTTCGATTTAATCTAAGCGATTAAATGCAGCATTTACAATTAATATTACTCCACAAAATGCTAGCTAAATATTAAAGAGTTTAAATTCTGAAAAGCAAAGACAACCAATTACAACCTAACGAATTCCATTTAACAAATTCTATAAATTTTATCTTGCTAACAAAACGCATGATCTCATGTTGTTTTATACTATAAAAATGGTATTATGTTAATGATGCACAAAAATCTGATTAGAATCAACTTAGTGCCCGTTTAGTTTGATTTATTTTTAGCTCATTTACTACTTAAAAGTAGAAGTTGAGGTAAACAGAATTTCGTGAAAAGCTCTTAAAAAAATAATTTAAAAAAAAAAAAAATCTAAAAAAAACTCAAATTAAGAGCTTTTTTTTTTAAAAAAAAAAAACACACCAACTTATTAAAAAAATTATTTTTTTTTCAAAAAAATTCTCTCTTAAAAAATACTCCCTCTCTCTCCCTATCGATCTGCCTTTCCTCTCTCCCTTTTTGCAAATCATCATTTTAGATTTTTTTGGTTCTTACAAAAATTAAGAAAAAAAAAATCTAAAATTTAAAACTACATTCAGACATTATATTTTTTTTTTTTATTTTATTTTTTATCATTTTTTTTGGACTTTGAAAACTCTCTTTATTAGTTGATATTTCTCAGTTTATTGTTTGATAGGATAATTATATTATGTTTATTTATTCTTAACTTCTTTATGATGTATATAATATTTGATAATTATGATTAAAATAATTAATCAAATAGGTCAATAGTTGTTGAGATAATTAGATGAAAATTGAGATAATATTTGTTGATTATTATTGTTAAGATAATATTGTTCATGGAGGTAAACTTTATTGGTAAAGACATCAATAGCTAAACGTGATTTTTCTAAATTATTATTCTCACTTTATACTTTTATTATTTTTTTTGTTCTTCTTTATTGTTAGGATTAAGGATTCTAGTAGTCGATTGTTCTTTCATTTTTTTTTATGATTTATTATTAATTATAAACTTTATATTATATAATTTTTTTTATATTTTCAAAAATTTATTTTAAATAAAAAAATTAAATTAAATTTTTTAATTTTGAACAAAAAAATTAGTTATTAATAAAAAGTTATTTATTAAATACTTTTTATGATAATTTTAATTAGATTTAGAGTTTATATAAATTATTTTGTCAAACAATTTATTTATAAAATAAAGTTTATAAAAAGTAAATTTATCAAATAATTTTAACTTAATTTTAAAATTTATTATTCTTTATAAGACTTTTATAATAATTTTTAAATTAAAAAAATCAAATCAAACATGGTTTTAATGATTTGATTGACAATGATTAATTCAATTTGGTTAAGTCATTTAAATGATTAATTTAATCAAGGTCTCGATTTAATCAATTAAGTTGAGTCGGTTCGACTTTATATTTCCTATTTCTATGGCTTGGAACGAATTTTTTGCATGTGAAGCGCTTACACGTCACTCACATGTATGATGCAACTTACTATCCAAATTGCGTCTATCTTATCAGGGTTTTCTTACATGTAAATCATTCACACACAAATTATAATTCATAAAGCAAATCAACAACTTCCAACCCATGATATAAAATTTATGATTCCTTAATATTATATTTTTTAACAGTTTTATAAAATTCCTTGTTAAAATATATAAAATGAAACTAAATACATTAAAACTCCAATTATCTAAGTTTAGTTTTAAAGATCTCCTTCCATAGCTATACAGGAAAGATTTACAAGGAAACTAATTTCAACATTTTATATTTTTATTTTAAAAATAACATAACTTTCTTTAAACTAAATTTAGATTGTTATTAATGGTATCTATAAAAGTTTCGAAAGCAAATTTTTAATCTGTTTTTCCAAAAGAAGCTTATATTAACCATAAAAAAGAAATAATGAATAAATTTTTAAAATAAACTAGTAAGTAAGTTGACAAATAAAAAAATAAAAAAATTGATTTGGTTAATTGATTAAATCGATTAAAAATTAAAGGAGGTTGATTTGATTAATTTTTTTTAAAAAATTAATTAAATCGATTAATAATATTTTTAACTGATTTAATTGATTGCGCACTCCTAAATTATATCACCATAAAAAAAATCTTTCAGGTTGATAATCTTTCCATATGAAAAATTTGATTTCAACAAGCAATGTTGGAAAATTCACAGGAACGGAACTTTAGACAATGGCGGATTTATAATGTTATTGGATTATGTAGATTTTTTTATTTTTATTTGTATTCACTATTTAAATTACATCCCTAACCGGTTTTTACCTTTTACCATTTGCGAAAGCTGCTTTTGGCAACATCTGTCGTGTAGCTCTTATAACTTAATCCACAAGTATTGGACTGATTATTCTGATCCAACGGTCCACAACAATCGCATACAAAAGATACGAAAAATGTCGGACCGTAGATAAATAAACGATATGCGTATCCAAACCTGACCTAACGGTCTTTCGCCACGTGTTTCTCACTAGATATGACCTTGGATTTTTAAACTTTTAGATCAAGGGCAGTCAACCCAGCCTCGTATTCCTCGGTCGAATTTCACGGGTCACAGACCCCATCTTCACCGTCAAGTTTCACACACGGGAGATAAATCGAACCGTAAGGAACTCGTCTGTCGCAAACGAAACAAGATTACCGGTAACGTTAACATTAGTATTGTCGCTTTATCGGACGTATAAGAATAGGCTACGTGTCACATTCCGGAACATTTAGGGCCTTCCGATTTTAGCCATTTTTCGAGTTCACTGAACCCCACTTTTTCAAAATTCGATCACCATCGGTCGTTTGTATCATTTTCCCATTTCCCTAGCGAGAAAAAGAACCCAAAAGCCTCTCCTAATTACACATCAGAAAAATCTCTCCTTTCTATTTCTCTCTCATCCTCTTCGTCTCTTTCTTTCGCTCGCTTTTTTTTTTTTTATTTCGATTCACCGGAACCCTAACTCGATCCGCCGGAGAATTTAAGATTCCGGTGTGTCTCAGTTACCATAAACTCTTCAATTAATTTACTCTCCCTTTAGTTTAGTTTTTATTTAAACAAATTTTCTTTTATCTTTTATTTGTTTGGTTTTCTCTTTGTTCGTAGTTTGGTTCCTTCTTGTTGTTGTTGTTGTCATGGTGTGGTTAAAGTGGTGTTGTTTTGAATTGGAGTTTTGTGGTGCAGTAGATGACCGCACGATTAGGGAGGAGTTGAGATCAAACGGCCAGGGATTTCGTCACCGGATGGAGGGAGGTAGCGTCTCTAGACTTACTTGCTCTGGTAACTGTTCATATTCCTACTTGGTTTTTTAATAAACAAATTGTTTTAGGGTTTTCATTTTGGTGTTTAATTAGAGCTTGAAAACAGTTGTCTATCTTTTTGAAGTGGTGGGTTTAGTATTGTTTAGAGTTTAAATTAAATTTCTGTGGTTTTCTGCTTAAATAGATTGGAACTGAGTTCGTTTTTGCAGTTGACAAGTTTGATTGTGGCTTAGTCAATTATGTTTTATCAGTTTCATTTCTTTTAATATAATTTTTTAATAGTTAAAGTGTTTGAGCTAGATTTTTTCTAATTCAATTTGCAGTTGACTAGTTAGTGGTTGAGCTAGGGTTTGGTTGGAAGTTAGTTAGCGGTATTGATATCTGAGTGCAACTAACTGATAAGTTCTGGAAGACAGATGTATCTTTATTTCTATTTTTAAAGATTATTCTCTTGTACACTGCAGTGGAGTTTCCAAAACTCCACAATTGGTTTATACGCTGGCCACATTTCCATTTAACTAAATATGTTAACCTAATAATTTGGTGTTGAATTCCTTGTGTTAACCGCGTGGAAAGTATGTACTTGTGGTTGTGAAGTTTTAAACTCCATGATGAGTGTATAGGATAATAATCCTTATTCTTAATGCTAACATAGCAAAATACCACATGCTCTTTGTTGAAAGACTTTTCATCTTTTAACCTGATGTGATGTTTATTCAAATTGAGCTACATTTGAAATATCACATTAAGTTTGCAATAAAATTTACCAATTGACATTTTTCTGGCTTTTGTAACTCAAAAACCATGTTCATTTTTGGACAAAACTATGAGATCATGGTGCTGGCATATTCTAGGTTCAAATTAACCTCTTGATGGGGCCTAGGGAGTGAATTATGGAATTGCGTAAGTTTTCTTTCCTCATATATTTAGGTAAACTTAGCTAATTCTAGATTCGCTTTTATTGATGTGATATGACATTTTAGCTGTTATATTTTGATTTTTTTTTTTTGCATGTTTACTGCAAAGAAAAATTTAGAGACATTTTCCTTTTTATAATTGACTTGGCATGCATAAAAATCCATCAATGTAGTTTATCAGATTTTCATGCTATACTGGGAAAAGAGAAAAAAAAAAATTAAATATCCACCATCTATGCATTTTGCATATTAACTCATTGTCATAGTTATGATGCTGTCGGACTATACAATGTGAACAGTTTAATGTCTTTTCTAAGCTTTATCATTAATGAATTCATGTGAATTTACTGTTCTTTGAACTGTAAATTATTATTCAATCTACTGGAAGTATATAGCTTGGTAATGTGGATTGTTCTATTTGGATAAAGTTCTAAATTTATAGCTTTTCTGTGCAATTCATACTGTAGCAGGAGACTCTTAAAACTCAGAGGCCTGATCAATTTATCTGTGTATTATTTGAACTGCAATTTTACAACCCATTTTCTTCTTCTAAATTTTTTCTGTTGTAGGAATACACTCATGGATTATGATGACAATGATTTCCAAAGCCAGAATCTTCATTTAGCTGGTGAGGGAAATAATAAATTTCCTCCTGTTTTACGACCATATGCTCTCCCAAGATTTGATTTTGATGACAACCTTCATGGGCATTTAAGATTTGATAGTTTGGTTGAAACTGAAGTTTTTCTGGGCATTGAAAGTAGTGAAGATAATCAGTGGATTGAGGATTTTTCACGGGGGAGTACTGGGATTGTATTTAGTTCAAGTGCAGCAGAACCGTGTTCAATTTCTAGGCGCAATAATGTCTGGTCTGAGGCAGCCTCCTCAGAATCTGTTGAAATGCTATTAAAATCTGTAGGACAGGACGAAACTATTCCTGGTCAAATTATTAGTAAGGATTCAGATGCCTGTGATGAACTGGGCTGCATAATAAAGCAGATGGAGCCTAGTTTGAAGCACGGAGATAGTGGTCTTTCTAAAGAGGGGGATGGCTTACGGCCTGCCTTACAGGCAGGTGAGATTCCAGGGAAATTTTCTGGGCTGAAAGGTAATGTTGGAGGAGATCATCCACTGGTTGAAGATGTTTCTCAAATGCATGAAGGTGAGCCAACTGTAGATGGGGCATTCAAAGATCCTAATACCATCAGCAGAAATACTGACTTACCTGTGACTGAGAGAGATAAGTCTAAAGATTGTGAGCAAATTGTTGTTAATGAAAATCAAGTGGATGCTTTGGTTGATCAATCTGTGGATAACAGGGGACAGGAAGATAAATTTGCTTCTGATTCACAAGTTGATACTCTGATTCCCTCTTTGCAAAATACCTGCACAAGTAGTGCTTTGATAGATAGTCAAGATACCACACATTTGAAAAATGATATCATTGATGAAACTGTGGACAGTTTAGAGAGGGTTGATTCAAAGCAAGAAGTTCATATTGATGGTGGGAACTTGGACATGCAATCTAAGGATGGTGTACATGTTATTCGAAATAGCACAGCTAGTGTTGGTGAGCCTTGTGATAGGATAGTGAAAGGGAATTCTGACCACCATATGGTGGAAGCATGCAGCGAGGGCTTGGGTGTAGAAGTTCCTCTGCAAACTGGCAAATCTGAAGACATTGTCTTGTCTGGAGGAAAATTACATGACATATCACCGATGCCCTTTGTTGGTGATATGACCCTTAAGGAGCATGAAAGTCAGGTCAGCAATACTGATTCTAAAACTTGTACAAGTCTAGAGTCAAAGATGGATTCAATGATGCAGTTAACATGTGATGCTATTGAGAAGAAGGATTTGTTAGAAACTGATTGCCACCCAGATACCAAAATCTTGAGCAGCAAATCTGAGAAATCTTCGTCGTCAGTGGAAGATGGTAAAGGTTCTAAGGGTGAAGGTGAACACCTTCACAATACATTGGGTGTAGAAACCATGAGAGTATGTGAAGAATATATAGTCACTGAACATAACGATGATTATAAATGTGATGAAAGTGCTTCGGCTGCTGCAAAGCAGAACACTAAATTGCCTTCTGATTATGATAATGCAGATTGTGGGGATGGTGGATCTCCACTTGTTGAAAAGGGGGTTGATTCCTCATCCTTTAGCACATGTAGCACAGAAAATGAGTTAGTTTCAAATATACAATCTGATGTTGCTGCCAGTAGCAAGTCAGGTATGTAGATTGTGAAGCATTAAGTCTGATTATTGAGCCTTTTCTTTCTTTCTTTTTGCCTTCTTTTACCCTTTCTGCGTCATGTGCTAACTAGGTATCCTTGTGGTACAGTGGATTCTGTTCTTTTGCCTTCTGGTAAGGGTCTTCTTACCGGCACTGTTTTTAATCAGAAAGAGGTTCAAGTGTCATCTTCAGAAGCAAGTTTCTCAATCATGAAGACAAATTCTGGATTGACAACCGAAAAAGGTGCACTTTGTGAGACTGGTGAACAGTTCTCTTGTAAAAAGGTTGATCAGTCCTTGGCAATGGATGCCTCTAATGCTGAGGGCCAAAGTGGAGACCTGACACTTCACAGAGTCACACTGGAGGGTGGAAAGGATATGCAACCATCTTCTGTTGTCTCTGATTCAGTGGTGAGAGAGACTGATGGAGCTGAAGCTCAAGTTATTTCTAAATGGGGTTCTTCAGAAGCTGCAGGTAACCTTTTATAATTTATAGGTTATCTTGGTTTACCTAGTAATCATCTCAACTTAAATCTGAATGTAATAGAGTAAATTCTTATTAGCAATTTCTCATATATTAATCCTGAAGGATGGGTATGCAAATTCTATTTGCTAATATTCGATAGCTGGAGAAATTATTTGAATGACTATTTTACTGTTTCCTATATCTTGTGTTTATGGTGCTTTGTCCTTGACTCTTTGCAGTTCTTTCTGAAATATTTTATTCATCTTTTTGGGTGACGGTTGGTTGGTTATGAGCTACTGTTGTTTTACTTTATGAAGCATATTTCCTTGCATTTCTGATGCTGGAAACTCCATGAGATTAATGTTGAGAAACAAAAAATTTCGCTCAGGTGCTGTATCAATTCAGCAGAATGACAAGACGCCAACGAATCCGGTGCCTTCAACTTCAAAGGAGCCCTCCCATGATCCTGACAAAAATCGTTCAGAAGACAGTGACCCCAAATTAGTTTCTGAAGAGAAGATGCATCATGTTGATGGTGAGTTTCTTTGTATCATTTTATTTTTTTCTGAAAGCCTGTCACGATGGAATCCTTCCTATACCCTCCCCACTCTCATCCCTTATATCTGTTCTTTGTTGTGTTGGTAAAAAGTTTGTTTGTTTTCTTCTTTTTTTGCCCCACCCCCCATCATTTTGCTTGTAATTTCTGTTTTATGAAGTTGTGTCCTGTTTAAGGGCAATTTATGATCTATCTACTGTTTTTAGAGATGTACAGTCCATTATTTGATTTCATGCATAGCCTCTTTTGTGGCTTTATTCACTTTTGAGACCATTTTATCAGTTTTTCCTTTTTCTCCCACATTATCTCATGTTATGATTCTGATGGGTTAATTTGATGTTGCAGGTGATCCTGCGAAGACTCATTCTAGTTCCTTTACTTCTGTGATTTCATCTGAATCTCAAACTAAGTTTCACATGATAGAAAGTGGAAGTAGTAGTGTTGATCTTGACAATCCTTCTTGCGGCTCTCCGATTGTCATTAGAACTTCTGAGCAGTCACAAAGTAAAATTGAGGAGGGTGTGAAAAGATCCGCAGATCAGAGTGCTTCAGCGTCTGGGGTCATTAATGGGGAAGCGAGCAAGGAGCAGTCTATTTCTCAGGATACAAAAGGAAATGATGCATCTCCAGGAGACAGAAGTTTCACCTTTAAGGTACCTCCATTGGCTGATATGTCTGAAAAAGAAGCTGGCAAGAATTGGCAACCCTTTTCTACCATGCAACATGACAAACTGTCCTCGGTAAAATTTAATTTTCCCAAAGTGAACTTTTGGTTATGTTAAGTGGCCCTTTTTGTGTTCTAATAACTTCCTAATGCCTATCTTTTAGCTGAAGATTTTTGAGAAGTTAAGTGGGGTGGATAATTTGGCCCTATTTTTTATTATTTCATTCTGGTTATGCTCTATCTCTCTTGCACTTGCTCTCTCACTCTTTGTGTTGATAACACAATAAGGTCGTGGAGGGAACTCCGTCAACCTCTGGCTCAAGCAAAGTGGCTGCCAAGACTGCTCAGGATGCAAGTCATGCAAATCCTCAGGCATCTGAGAGGGAGAAAGTGCGTGTTGGCTCCAGAGGGACTTCTGAGCGTAAAACAAGGCGAACAGGTGGTAAGAACACAGGAAAGGACGCTGCAAAAAAGGGAATTGCTGCAAAAGAAACAACTCCTGCTAGACAATCAGAAAGAAGTGATAGATCAAGTAATGCATCACTCAGTTCAGCTGGAATTGGCCAGCTCATTCAATCCAATGAGATGCAGCACTATGGGCACATTGAAGGTGGTAACATGAAACCATTTGGTCTTTTTTCTTCTTCAGTATCTAGTCTGCCAGACTTGAACACCTCAGCTTCTTCATCTGCAGTTTTTCATCAGCCTTTTACAGATTTGCAACAAGTTCAATTACGTGCTCAGATCTTTGTATATGGAGCTCTGATGTAAGTCTTGTAACACTTGTACATATTGGTATACATTTGTATTCCTGTGACGTGTTGGCATAATATTGAGTTCCTTCGGAGCATGTATTGAGATTTTTGTAGATGTGCTTACTAATCATTGTCAAGCGTAGTTGTCTCTGGTATTTGCATTTTCCATTAGGACTGTTGATCATTTGAGCATGTCTAATTGTTTTGAACAATGTTGCTGCAGTCAAGGAACAGCACCTGATGAGGCCTATATGATATCGGCATTTGGGGGACCTGGTTAGGTTTTCTTATCCCTAACTATGTCATCTTGGGACATTTTATACATATAGTCTCTATTTTGTATTGTTTGCAGATGGTGGAAGGTCCATATGGGAGAATGCCTGGCGAGCATGTATAGAGAGGGTACATGGTCAAAAATCTCATCTTGTTAGCCCTGAAACCCCATTGCAGTCACGTATAGGTATGCCTCTTTATTTTAAGTTGTTGAATCTTCTGATTCTGATGTCTCTTAACTTTGTGCCTTGGTTGAGATGCTCAGGTGCTAAACCTTCTGATCAAGCAATCAAACTGAATGCAGTTCAGGGTAAGGTTACATCCTCACCTGCCAGTCGATCCACCAGCAAGGGTACTCCAACAACAATTGTAAACCCAATGATACCCCTGTCATCACCACTGTGGAGTATTCCTACCCCTTCTGGTGATCCCCTTCAACCTAGTGGCATTCCAAGAGGTGCAGTTATGGATTATCAGCAGGCACTTTCTCCATTGCATCCTCCACCCATGAGGAATTTTGTTGGACCTAATGCTTCTTGGATGTCCCAATCCCCTTTCCGTGGCCCGTGGGTTCCACAGACTTCTGCATTTGATGGCAATGCCCGTTTTCCTGTGCTTCCCATCACAGAAACAGCTAATTTGACTCCTGTAAGAGAAGCATCTGTGCCTTCTTCTGGCATGAAGCCGGTTTCCCCGGTTCCCATGGTTCAGAGTGGGAGTCCTGCTAATGTTTTTGCCGGGACTCCCCTGCTTGACTCAAAAAAGACAACAGTAACAGCTGGTCAACATTCTGCTGATCCAAAGCCTAGAAAAAGAAAAAAGTCAACCGCTTCTGAGGACCCTGGACAGATTATGCTGCATTCTCAAAAAGAGTCGCTTTTGGCTACTGCTGCGACTGGTCATGCCTCTACACCTGCTGCCGTTTCAACCCCTGCTACCATTGTTTCCAAGTCCTCCACTGACAAATTCATTACGTCTGTCTCTGCTGATCATCTTAAGAAGGGCGACCAAGATTTAGATCAGAGGGCTACTATATCTGAAGAGACCCTTAGTAAACTCAAGGAATCTCAGAAGCAGGCAGAGGATGCTGCTGCTTTTGCTGCTGCTGCTGTTAGTCACAATCAAGAAATATGGAATAAGTTGGACCAGCACCAAAATTCTGGGTTGGCACCAGATGTTGAAACTAAATTGACTTCTGCAGCTGTTGCAATAGCAGCAGCTGCGGCTGTTGCAAAGGCTGCAGCTGCGGCTGCCAATGTTGCCTCAAATGCTGCCTTGCAAGCAAAATTGATGGCAGATGAAGCATTGGTCTCGAGTGGCTATAGAAATTCTATTCCAACTGATGCTATCTCTTCTTCTGATAGTGTGAAGAAGCTGGGGAACGCTACTCCTGCATCCATCTTGAGGGGTGAAGATGCTACTATTAGTTCGAACTCTGTTATTGTTGCCGCAAGGGAGGCTGCAAGAAGGAGGGTAGAAGCTGCTTCAGCTGCCTCAAAGCGAGCTGAAAACATGGATGCCATTGTTAAAGCTGCTGAGCTGGCAGCTGAAGCTGTTTCACAGGCTGGCAAGATTGTTGCTATGGGTGAGCCTTTCTCATTGACTGAATTGGTCAAAGCTGGTCCTGAGGCATACTGGAAAGTGCCCCAAGTGTCTCCTGAGCCAGATGGTGCTAGAGAACACAGAGGCAAAAGTGGTAGTGTGGAAGCTCCTGGTTCATCTGCCTGGCATCTAAAAGAGGTTCCATTGGACCAAAGGGAAAAGCAAAGTGCCAACCATGGAATGTCACCCACTCTTAGAGAGATAGCCAGAGAGTCTCTGGAGGATCGTTCTAGGTTGACAGGTGGCATTTTGGGTTCTCCGTCTGCAGCAAGTGGAAAGGACAAAAAGGGACAAAAGGGCCGCAAAGCTTCAGATATGGCCAAAACTAAGGGAGTCACTTCTGAATCTGAGATTGGGTTTGGATCACCTTCCATGACCACTCCGACTGAACATGAAAAAGCGGGGGAAGTTTCAAAGGATAACTATTTAAGGGAGGGTTCCCATGTTGAGGTTTGTGATTTTTACTTGAAATATAAGTTGAGATGTGTGATCTTTGGTTGAAACATATAAATTTTCTAAGTTCTAACGTGTATGTGTGCACTTGCATTTCATGGAAATATGTTGATATAGTGGTCAGTTTGAGAACTCTTGCTTTAAGTTCTAATGTGTATGTGTGCACTTGCATTTCACTGAAATATGTTGATATAGTGGTCAGTTTGAGAACTTTTGCCTGCATTTTTCTTAGTTACTGTAGGAACTGTTGCAGTTGGACATGTTTTATTGATCTTCTATATGTATGTATGATTTTTTACAATTTTACCATTTCCTCTTTGTAGGTATTGAGAGATGGAGGTGGCTTGAAAATAGCATGGTTCCTGGCTGATATACTGAATTTGAAAGATGGCAAAGCTTATGTCTGTTACAATGAACTTCGGTCAGAGGAAGGTGAGCTATTACACCTATTGTAGCTTATGCTTTGGTTGAATTAACTGAATGTTGATAGCTAATAAAACAGATCTGTTGGAGAATCCTTTCCCTTCATTTTTATATAACTCCTCATTGATGTCGATGCGATTTCACTTTTTCTTTGGGGATTATTGCATGATCATCTCTATGCCAAATCAGGATTTTGCTTGTATAATGTGTTCCCCTGTTGTGGAGAGGTAGAAAATATGATTAAATGCACCCGAATGGGGGTCTTTCCCTTTCCTAATGTTCTTGTCTAAGTACTTTGTGCTGTTGGTTTCTTATGCGAATACATTTTCTTGGTAGAGAAAATAAGCCTGATGCACGTGCATTGATGATTGTTTTCTTAACAAACCTGTTTTGCCTGCTTATCTTACAGATGGTGATAGGCTAAAGGAATGGGTGGAGCTTGAAGGTGAAGGAGACAGGGCACCCAGGATACGCACTGCTCGTCCTATTACGGCCATGCCATTTGAAGGAACGAGGAAGAGACGCAGGGCAGCCATGGGGGACTATAATTGGTCTGTTGGAGATAGAGTTGATACATGGATGCAAGATAGGTATGCATGCATTCTTTTCTACATATTTTCTTGCTATGTATTTCTTTCAGTGCAATGGACAGCAATTGTACTGTTGAAGAGGCATTAAAAAATCTACATGAGAAAGTAGTGTGGGATAATTTGTTAATATTTTTTAGCCAAACTAGCAACATCAGTGATTTGTCATATTGCCCAAAAAGTACTGCAGGATGAATCTGGATGCATATTTTAAACTCTTCACTAGCTGTAGCAGGATGAATCTGTATGCATATTTTAAACTCTCACTGGCTGTACCAGAATGAATCTGTATGCATATTTTAAACTCTCACTGGCTGTACCAGAATGAATCTGTATGCATACTTTAAACTCTCGCTAGCTGTAGCAGGATGAATCTGTATGCGTATTTTAAACTCTCACTAGCTGTAGCAGAAACGAAAGTGAATCTAAATCACTCTACTCCAGCTAGTTTCTTCACTTAGCACTTAGCAGTACTTCATAATTACTACTATGTAAATTCTGCTCACTATCTCTGAACTTATGTTCGTTTGTTTGTCTTTCAGCTGGTGGGAGGGAGTTGTCACTGAGAAGGGCAAGAAAGATGAAACTTCTTTTACTATCCATTTTCCTGGTATGTATAACTAAGTACAACATTCTATTTACAATCATGACTTTTTTGTGCTCACTAGTAAAGTGTAAGCAGCTTGTGCTTTGAGGATAAAGCTTCTTTTTTATTGTTCTTATTGCAGCTCGAGGAGAAACATCTGTTGTCAAAGCATGGCTTCTTCGTCCTTCGCTGATGTGGAAGAATGGTAGTTGGGTTGAATGGTCCAGTTCTGGGGATAATAATGTCTCTTCCCATGAGGTGATATGTTAACTTATACTTGTGGTTGATGTTTCTCTGATAATACTTTAATTGCTTCTGTGTACTAAGTCATTGATCTGTTCTTCAGGGTGATACCCCACAGGAAAAGCGGTTAAGGGTAGGCAGTCCTACAGTTGAGGCCAAAGGGAAAGATAAGCTTTCAAAAGGTGTTGACATTAAGGAATCTGGGAAACCTGATGACACAAGATTGCTGGATTTTTCTGCAAGTGAAAGAATATTTAATATTGGTAAAAGCACCAGAGATGAGAGTAAGCCTGATTCACTTAGAATGATACGAACAGGTTTACAGAAGGAAGGATCAAGAGTGATTTTTGGTGTTCCTAAGCCAGGAAAGAAGAGAAAGTTTATGGAAGTAAGCAAACATTATGTTGCTGATCAAAGCAGCAAGACTCATGAAACAAGTGATTCAGCAAAGATTACGAAATATTTGATGCCTCAAAGATCTGGACCACGTGGAACCAAAAATAAAATTGAACTAAAGGAAAAACGAATGGCTGTATCCAAGCCTAAGGTTCTCAAGTCCGGAAAACCTCCTAGTGTTTCTAGTAGAACTATTCCCCAGAAGGACAACTTATCAAACACCATGGTTTCTGAACCTGATGATGCTGTGGCCTCAGACGTGTCAAAATTCAAAGATTCTGTAAGCCATGCTGAGAATATATCAGGAAAGCATAATGTGATGGAGTTTAGATCATTTTCAAGTTCTGATGGAGCAGCAGAGGGCCCAGTCTTATTTTCTTCTGTGGCTCTCTCATCAGATGCACCCTCCAAGAAAACTTCCACATCAAATGCTAAATTCGAACGGATAAATAAGGGGAAACTTGCGGCAGCTGCCGGGAAGTTGGGTAAAATCGAGGAGGAAAAAGTCTTCAATGACAATTCAACAAAAACAATCTCTGAAGTTGTTGAACCTCGTAGATCTAATCGCAGGATTCAGCCAACTTCAAGAGTAAGTAAATAGATATTGTCATTTCTCATTTGATAGGTTGAGATCATTGATGCATTTAACATTTTAGTGTCAAAATTTCTAGTTTATGGAATCAATTCTTATGCTAATTATGTTACTTTATTTGTGGAAAATTAAATGAAAAATTCTTCGCATGTACATCTTGTGCCCTTGTGAACTTTGAGTTATGCTTTGCGAAGTATTTTTCATGCAAAAGAAGGGGGTGACATGTTAAGTGTAAATTCCTGGTTTCAGTAGGGAACAAGTAGGGATGTAGGGGTTATACGTGGCAAAAATATAAATTTGTCAGTAGTGGGTTTTTTTAAACTCTGCTGCTAGGGTATGTTACTTTGGTAGTTTCAAACTATGTAGAATATTGTGTTGAATGACAATGGGAACTTAAAAGTGTTAACTCATGCTGTTTTTGCTTCTTAGGAGATATTTGTGCTTGGTGCCTACTATATTTTAGTAGGATATGCCACTTCCCTCTATGGTTTCACTTTTTTTCTGCACCATCAAGCTTTGCCCTGTCTGTCCACATTATCTAGCTTTATTTGTTTTGTTTGAGTAAGGTGATGATGGTGATGTATATTATCAAAAAGGAGCAAACTTGTTACTGTCACTAACCAAATGTATTTTTATGTATTCATATTCATAGATATGTCTGTGTTTGTGCCCCTTGTATTTTTGTCCCAATCTGCTTATGGATCCTTGTTTTATTGCCCGCAGCTACTGGAAGGTCTACAAAGCTCGTTGATCATTTCAAAAATTCCTTCTGTTTCACATGACAAAAGTCACAAAAGTCAAAGCAGGAGTACTAGAGGTGAACCATAAATTTCTTTATTTTCTCGTTTGGTATACTGAAGTGATGTTGCTGCTGCCCTTGAGCCTTGTTTGTTGCCAAAACGTGCACACTAATGCATGCAATGATAACAGGAAATAACCATGGTTGAGAGGGAGTTCATTTGCAACAACCAACTACCGAATCCAGTCATGAAAGAAAATTCAAGAGATTATTGGATGACCAACATACACCAGTGTAGCTTGTGTAAATTATGATAGAGGAGAAAATTAGGAATGAAAATTGCTTCTTTTGGCTTTTGAGATGTAGTATTAGATATATTAATATATACTGATTTTTAGTTTCTTTACAATTATAATCTGATCTCTTTAGGCCATCCCCTTCCTAGCTTGTATATGGAACATCTCCGTGTAGTTTGGCTTTGATATTTGCAGAGCTGCGTTGCAAGTGATCAACCATATATATTTTGTTGCTTCAACTGCACTTTTAACTCTTAAGCTCCAAATTGGTGGGGGTTTCTGGTTTTGTGTAGGCTCCAAAAGGGTGCAAAATAAATGAGAGAATGTTAACGATTTTGAAAACTTAAAATGAGTCGAAGTGTGGTAGCAGCCGTAATAACGATTTTGAATAGAGAGCCTATTTGGTCTAGATTCTGGTGTATGACTGCCCTGCTCAGCTAAGCATTCTCATCTAGAAATAATGGGCCTTTTGTAACATAGCGCAGCAAGGGCCCAGAATGATTTTGAATAATTGATCATTGACACTTGGATTAAATATAGTCCACCAAACACAGGAAACTCCAGTATCTTACTTCATAACTACATGCCCTATTTACCTAACAAATATATATATATATATATATGAACAATTGCTGTTTCTTAAACTTCCCTTTCCCTGTGCAAAGATTCAATCCTTTCATGGATCCAACCAGAGAAACTGAGAAGAAACCAGAAGCTATATCTGACCCTGCTTTGGCTCAAATGGCATGTGCTGTTAACTTTTCTGCCGGCATAATAAAGAAGGCATTGAAGTTGCATAGGCAAGAGGCATCAATATGTTAGATCATTATCAATCAATAGAAAAGGCATGTTCTGGTCATGAAATCAGCCTGCAGCATCTTCGTCCTTGTATCCTAAAGATACTGGCTCTTCTTTCCTCAATCCTTGATATCCTCTGACTTGTTCTGACTGAGGATCTCCACTCCTGCTGTCTACAACATCATTGAGTGGCTTTTCACAGATACAAGAATATGGATATTCATGAAATTCTCCACGTCCTGGTCTCATCTCCTCTGGCTCTCCCATGAATCCTCTCTGAGCCGCCTTCACCTTTCTGGCAAAGGTATCCCAATCCATCTGATCCCTTTCCATGAACAAAGCACTGAGCCTCTTGGCATTTGGCCTTATAGTCCTCTTGTGCCCCATGTACCTCCTTTTGATCCCAACATGCAATCAAGCAGAATTAAAGAAAATCCAAAGAAAAACAACTTCATACTAAATATGCATAAATACCAAGTAATTTAAAATGCAAAGAAGTAGAAAAAATTACACACATAAGGAGCCTATGCAAAGCAGTTCGATACCAAACCTTCAACTGAAGATATTTGTAAAGACTTCATCCATTATCTATTCTCAGAGTAAGAAAGATATCCTATCATTTGACATCTAAGCTAACACACAGGCCCACCAAAGAGATAAATATCAGCCATCAAAATCCCCACAGGCAAATTACAAAGGATCAGGTTAAGAGCATTATTATTCTTTATCGTTGTGATGCCTTTGGTGCCTGGTCCAAATCTTCATTAAATTAATTGAACCATTAATTTCTGGATTACTTTAAAAGTTGGCATATACATGCAAGACATGGCACTGTAACAGAAATAAGCAGGACAGAAGAAATAACTAGATTTCTCACCTTCGACCAGCAAGAATCTTGGCCATATTTCCATTATTATTGGTGACAAAAACATCACTTTCGTCAGAAACAATGAAGTCAATGGCAGCAAGGCGAGAAGAGAACGGAAGAAAAGGTTTCAGCTCTTCATTAGCAAGCATCTCCTTCGTATAGAAGTTTGGAAAGAGCTCTCTTAGAGGGCGCAGAGTTTCTTCTCCACCATATATTTCTCCAGATGCAACATAAAGGTGTGTGTCATTTGAAAAACCAAGTGCCCGCAGCATCAATCCGACTTCATGAGGAGTGAGTGGACATTTACCTCGCCTTCTCTCACCATCAGCACTTAAATCCTGCATGAATACGATGATGAGTGCAATTTTACAAGATAAATGCAGAATGCAGAAGAAAGAATCATTAGTACTCGTTCTAAAAAGTATCTTATGGTATATATTACAGAAATATCTAGTTCAGAATTCATAAAATGTGGCAACTCACAGGTAATGTTGCCCATCGTTTTCGTATCTCTCCAAGCTCATATCTCTCCTTGTCTCCTCCACCATAGTAACAACCAGAAAATGCTAGCATATCAGGTTCAAATCTGCCATTAATAGAATTGGACACATATAAGGAAAACATGTATCGTCAGATTTTAAGCATACTTAAAAATGTTTGTCTATACATGTCCATATACATATGAGCCAATGTGTTGTCATCAAATACACATGCACTCAGATGTTGAAGTGCTGCAGGAATCATTGATGCAGAAATTAGTTGCTGGATACAGAGTCAAAGATAACAGCTCAATGTATATATATAATCACAGAAATTGAGATGAATCTCCAAAATTTTGAGGAGTATGCACTAAAGTGAAAGGTAGTCTATACTGTCACTAGCTTATCTGGTTTAAAGTCTTAAAGATCACCACCTGAAAGTGAAGGGATTTCAAAATAAGTTTAATCGTGCAAATTCCAAAGTATGCTGTGTTATGTTGCAGATCTGTCCCCAAGGATAACTGACAAAATCCAATTTCAGGAGGCACATCTTAACAGGTTCAGTGTCAATGTTGCTTTTGATATGCACAATACTTTTAAAAATTAATCAGTCAACTTCTACCTCTGTAGTATTCACTACAAACCTCAAGTGGACAGCAATAAAACTTTTTGCCATGTCTCGCATTCTCATGACAAGCTTCTGTCCAAGCTCTTGAATAGGTTTTGTAAATCTTAAAGCATGAAAATTAGCCCGGCAACGCAACTTTTGTAGCTCTTCATCGATGTTGTTGGCCAGTCTGTAATCAAACTTTGTCAGTTGCAGGACCTACAAAATTTTCAGAGGGTTAACTGCTGCAATCCCACATGAAAGCCATAATATCCTGGAAACTGTAATCAGAATATTTTACTAACATGTTTGGATTTGAGAGATGCAGAGAAGAAAAAAGGACAAGAAATGTTAAAACTCTCTTCTTTGAACCACCAAACAAGGGGAGAGAGAGAGAAGAAATCGTCACTCGCAATTGCTCCCCTAAGCTACTAATCAGAGTCTTCACAAGTGGATAAATAAAACGTAGATGAAAACTACTATAACTGTGGCATTCGAATGTCCCTTTTATACTTCTTTCCAGCCCAGACAACTAAAAGAATTTGAAGTTCACTTTATTAACTTCTATCATCTCTCTGCTCGTTTATTTCTCTCTTATCAACCCACAGATACTGTAAGTCTTGATAATTTGTGGAATTAGATGCATTTAATTCATAATTGAGGGATTCAACAAGAAACAGAAAGTTCAATTGTTGAAATTATTAGTAAAATCAACATAAATAGCATTAGAGATAGTATAAGAAAGTGGTCTTACACGTCTTCTTGACAGTATTGGCAGCACTTGGTCTATATAATATTCTGGAGGGGATTTCCTCGGGACACGCATAGTGTACGGAGGTTTTTCCATTGATCGCATGACTTTATCAGGAACTCTTTTGACAATAGTTACATCTTTTGCAAGGTAAGAAATGAACCAGTTGACATCAAAAATGTTGACGAAGTCACTGCATGTCAGAAGAAAAATACACTTAAGAAGATAACATTTGTAGCTTCAAATGTAAATCCAGTAATAGCAGAATAGGATGATATAAATTAGGCAGAACTTGTAATAAGTTGATTCAACTTACCTACCATCCTTCCAGTAGGAGTTATGATCCAACTCAGGTACCACTAGGGTTGCATTTAGAATTCGTGCAACCACTACAGCATCTGATATCTGGTTGCCAGAAGAAAATTTTTAATTCTAAGCAATTAGCACACCCATGGCAGGTGAAGATAATAAATTAAGTAAAAACACTAAATCAGAGAGGCTCACCAACTCAATTTATTCAAATCAACTAAAGTAAAGCTTATTGGTTTAATATACATAATGCAGGAGCAACAGTACTCTGTACACACTCATAGACAAGTTACATTTGTAATTGATGCAATTACAAGATCTTCCATTAGGATGTTTAGCTAAGAATATAGCATACTGTATAAAATATTCTACTTACTCCTGTTCTTTGCTGATTCAGTCCTCCACTTGCTGCAATAAGCAAATAACCATTTGATGATCGCCCACGTACAGCATCTAGATATCAAATTATCCACGAAAATGAACAATCAGTGAACTTATGTGATTGCTTTGCTGAAACTTAAATGAAACAGTGTCGTTATGGATTCTTTTCTAAGAACTAAAAACAAATGATAAAGGACATCAGGTAATTAGAACCATTTTACTGAAAACTTATGTTAAAAAGAAAAAAAAAAGCATCAGCAAATTGCTTCAAAATGAGTTAATTCCATCCGATTCCACTCCTGGGAGAAATGATCAAAAATATAGTTTCACTCTTCAAAGTTAAACACCCATGTATTGGCCGATACATAATAAACATAGGCAAATTCAAACCTCCAAATCTATTTAAGCAAAACAACCAGTCAAGAAATAGCTAAACAATTGCAGTAACCAATTAATTATATGATGGTATTATGGACACATCCATTTCAACATTACCAACTACTAATAGAAATACTTGTACCACAGATTTGCATTTACAAGTCTAGACATCCAAAAAAGATCACAGAGCTACAGAATAATACAATGTACCTTTGCTAAACCGCAGAACCAAACAATTTGCCATCAACAGAATCTAAAGCTACATCCAGCATCTAAAAGCACAAACTTATAGAGATGCAGATAATTTGGAACTTCCAACAGGACAAATGAGAACTCTACATATCAAGTAAACCAACATAAGCATCTAAAGCAACGGAACTTTGCACCACTCAACGCTATGTTATCAATTAAAAAATGCCAAATGAGAAGAGAATTATGGATAAAACTGACATACTTGAGCAAGGTAACAACTCCTGTCAGGGTTGAAATTTCCTTATTAATCCAGTTTTGTGCAAAGAACACTTAAATTTCCATAAATAAACCAAATGCATTATAAAAAATAAATAAATAAATAAAACGTACGAGGAAAATTACGACTTTTTTTGCTGCATCCGTAGAAGTATTTTGCATATTGAGATTTCCATATATCAATTGGTCCTTTATTACTTCCATCCTACAGCATTTGCATCAAAATCAGCAAAACAAAAATTAAAAAAAAAATCAACATTTTAAAAACAAAATTTAGAGTTTTTTCTTTAATTTTACCAATTTGAAATAGAGACTTCGTTTCACAAGTCGTTGAGAGTACCACTCTAGATCAGACGCCACGTGTCCAGTGAAGAGCGAAATCATGCCTAAGCAGAAGAGCATCAAGCCACAGACGAGCGACCATGAGATCGGCTTCCTCTGCTGCGCCGCAGAGGATCGCCACCTCCAACACACATGCTTGTTGCTTAAACTGCCGTTCGGATGCTGTAACAGCGCCAGGTTCGCCGATATCACGCTAAACCTCCACGACTTAGCTACGCCCATCACGGACTCAACAACAAGAGAAACAACGACTCCGCCCTAAACTCCATCACTTATTCACGCCAAATGCCGTCCCCCGCTCTCTCCAACGTCCACGATATCATCAATGAGTAAAGAAGACTGAGAAGCGAAAGTGACGGAAGGGTACGACTGTAAATACCGCGAATGCGGGAGGTGAAGATTGAAGAATAATTAGGGTTTGTCTTCTTTGTTTCTTGCGATCGACACTCTCAACGTTTTTCGAAACGGGGCAGATTTTGCAGGTTTTCGTTAACACAGAAAAGAAGAGCGAAGAGAGAGTGAGGTAAAGAGAGGGAGAGAGAGAGAATGTGAAGCTTTTAATTTAAATATTTTTAATTTTATTATTTATAAATGTAAACTTGAAAGAAAATGAAGAATAGTTGCGAAGGGAAGAGAGAGGAAGATGCTTCGCTTTACTCCGGCTTTTAGGGAAGTGAAGACTACTGTTTTTATCTCCCAATTAGAGTATGTCTATGGAGATTTAGGTTAAGACAAGGGCCAATTTGGTAATAACCAATAAATAATGAATTAGTCGATCTTATTAGTTGAGCAGTCGATGATTAGTGACTACTGTGATTTGGGAATAAGAATTTAATTTGAATTAAATAAACTACTTTAGGATCTAAGAAAGCATGGTTTAATATTTGATTAAGTACGTGCCCGAAATTTAAATAAGCATTTATCTGTTTATCAAAATTAAAGAAAAAAAACAAGAAAGCATATGCCCGAAGGTCAGTTTACTTTTTCTCCTTTTTTATTACATGTTATCTTGTTGTATACCTGTGACAACTCCTAATTTGGTTTATGTATTACATAAATAAATAAGATAAAATACAAAAAAAAAATTAATATCTTGTTGTTTAATTTTTTTTTTCCAAAATTTTTTTCTTTTATAGTTTCACTGACAAAACCCAACATGGTGCGTGCTTAAGTATGTGATTGAATTTTGTCCAATGAAAGAAAAATCTCTGCTTTGATTTGCTACATGTAACTTTCACAAATATTCCTAAACCTAAGCTAGATGACAAGTCACGAAATAATATTGAACCTAGAAAACCAAAATAGGGGGGTCATTTTCAGTGCCAACAATAACCACAGACCCTTTATCACAGGCCATAAGGCACAGTCCCTCCTTTTTCATTTCACAACGTTATGGCAAAAGGATTAATGGCCATGCTTATATAGTAAAATTGCATAATCACCCTTGTATTTGGTAATAAAACTCTCCCAGTAATATAAAAAAAAAACTTTGTATTTGGTAATAAGTATTCAAGTATTTGGTTTAATAATTAGTCTATGATCCTCTACAGTTCTATTTAAAGAACAAATTTCAAACTCTTTTCTTCAAAAGAAAAAATCTTATATTTAACAATAAGAATTAGAGAGAAGAGAACCAATCCTAGGGAGGAAGATGAAGTATGGAACCCACATTTTGAATTGCAGTACAAAACTACAAATCCTCCCCAGTCTTATTCCATCTACTATGACTCTTTTTCAAGTCAATTTAGGGTTTTTTTTTTAAATTTATTTACTTCCATTTTTCCCTTTAGATACCTTGGCCTGTTGCTATCACCACCATCAAATGTGCTCTTGAATTAGCTAAAGAAGTCTGATAAGGGTGGTCCTAGATTTTTCTACTTTTGTTTGCGGGTTGGGTACCACAAAATTCAATCCATGATCAGAAGAACCTGTGGAAACATATAAATATGCATTGTTGCTTCAAGTAGATCTAAGGCTGTTGTTTGTACAGCAAGAGAAGGGGAGCTCAGAACTGAGCAGCCATGGCCCCTCTCTTATTAACACTTTCAACCGCATTCAATCGAAGTTTATCCCTAAGCTGTTCTGACACTGGTGACAGACCCAATAATTCAACCCTCCTTCAATTGAACCAACTTTCTACCAAATGTTTTTTCTTTATGCACATGTATAGGCATAGCTCTTTATCTACAATGTCTAGAAATTTCCTAAACAAAAAAGACAAAACGAAATAAATTTATCTAAATCATGAACAGTTATCTTAGTTGAACCAATCAATCAAAACTTAGTGATTTAATAACACCAAAAAAGTGAAAAGTAATATTAAAATATAAAAATAAAATTACGTGTTAGATTTCAAATTTAAAGCTATGAAAGTAATGAAATAAGGTTTATCTTAATTGCAATAACTTAAGTTAAAAGTCAAGTAATTTTACTAGAGGAAAATCCTATGCCGCCTTGTCAATTGAAGTTTTAAATTTAAATCTCCTTAAAAACAAAAAAAGTTAGCAAAATCTTTTTGAATTAATCTTTTTATTAAAATAAGGAAAAAGAAAATGTCGTTGCTGAAAGAATTTTGGGTTGTGAGAAAAAGAGGGACCCACGTCAATTGATAACATCCCATTTAAGAAATAGGTTGTCTCGGCAAAGATATGGCCTGTTTGATAATCATGAGATTAAAACCACATTTTATCATCAACGAATGTTAGTTGCTGTCTTTGTCCACCAAAAGTGAAAATATCAACGTAATTTGAGGTGCACGTGAGGAAAGTTTTTTTTTTTTTCTCTATTTTTTTCTTGCAATTTCAAGATATTTTTCCATTCAACCTGAAACTTTAGCAGGTAAAGCAAGTGGACTTCTGTCTCCATCCGTTTGATCTTATCTCCAGCCATCGTTGTCCATGTGATCTTTTCATTTACTTCTTGGACCCTTTAACCTTCCCAAATCCTTTACAAATTGTCTCCAACATACTCTTTTTACAGTATTTTTCACTATTTTAAAAATAAAATATTATCTGTTGAAAGCACCAATTCCTTTCATTTCCATCCTGAATTTTCAAGTTTCAAAAAATAAAATGAATTTTAGTGGGGTTGAATGCAAGAATGATTCCATTTGATTCTTATCTTTCTTTCTGTGGTGGAAACTTAAAACCGCTCTTAAAGTAAGAGCTCTTGTGCCTTGAATTAGGGGGAAAGTTTGTCCAATGTCAACCACATTGGTAGACAAATCATGCATGCAAATGCTCCCCCTCACTATCATATCATATAGTATTAGGAAGAGAAACTAATAGCATGTTTGGTTGGGGGAATGGCTAAGCCATTCCCCCTTTATTCCCAAGGAATTTTTGTTCTTTTGTTTGGTTGAAAAATGATCAAAGGAATAACTATTTCTATGGAATGACTATTCTTTAAAATCCTTCAAAACCAAATAATAGCTAATACCACCCTCCCCCATGGTATTAGCTATTCCATGGTTAAAGAATAAATTTAAAAATTAATAAAGACAAAAATATCCCTTACAAGTTTAAAAATTTACAACTTTATTAGTATAAAATATTATTTTTCTCTCTCCCCTCTTTCTCTCACTTGATTCCAACTTTTAATAAAATATTAATATTAAATTATAAATAAAATATTAATATTTAAATTATCAATTATTAATAAAATAAATTATAAATTATTCCTATTTAAAAACAAAATAAATTAAAAATAAATAAGCATAATATCATTTAAATTAGATAAACAATATTAATAATTAAATCATCAATTATTAATATTTAAATAAATTACCAATTATTAATATTTAAAAAAATAAAATAAAAATTTAATCATAATAAAATTTAAATTAAATAAAATATTAATATTTAAATTATCTATTATTAATATTTTAAATAAATAATCAATTATTAATTTTCAAAAATAAAATAAAATAAAATAATTAATCATCATAATATTTAAATTAAATAAAATATTAATATTTTTAAAATATAAATAAATATTAATATTGAAATTATCAATTATTAATATTTTAAATAAATTATCAATTATTAATATTTTAAAAATAAAATAAAATAAAATTTAATCATAATAATATTTAAATTAAATAAATGTTAATATTTAAATGATTAATTATTAATATTTTAATTAAATTCTAGATTATTAATATTTAAAAAATCTAATAAAAATAAAATGTCACATAAATAATAAATGGTGTTTTTGTCTTTTTATTTTCTATTCCTTTCTTATTCCAAAATTATTATTACCAACCAAACACTACAATAAGTCAAAATAATTATTCATGTTCTATTCCCTTTGTCATACCAAACTAAGTAATAACTATTCTATTCTATTCTATTCTCACCTCATTCTATTCCCACATAATAACTATTCTATTCCATTCCTGTCTATTCCGCCAATCAAACGTACCATAAAAGAATTAAGTACAATGATACAGGCACGTGATCTTATCGGATCGGTGGCCTTTCAAAGAATTAATTGCATATCAGGATCAACTCTTACCAACATGCAAACATTTATTTATTTTTCCTTTATATGGAAAACTAGCAAATCCAAGCCTTTTATTTTTAAGTACTAACATCCCGAAGACACTCAACCAAAGACCGAAGCAACATTATAATAGAGTTGACCACAATAAATTATAATATAAGTGATAAAAAAAATGTTCTTTTTTTTAAATGAGTCTTATGCATAACGTGTTTTTAATAATAGATCTCCTCATTATTTTAACTGTTTTTAGTCAAGATAATTAAAATTTAGATAAAATTACCCTTAATAAAATCGACCCATTTATTTGGCTTCGTGTTTCAACTCAAAACCTATTAACAAGTCAAGTATGTTTAGATTTGCGCCTCAAACTGATTCATATTTTTTGAGCTTTCCTCACCAGACTATTTATCTCTGGAATATTCCTTACCAGAAAGAAAACGTTTAAATATTTTGAGCATTTTGTAATAGTTTTTGATATACGAAGAAAATCTGTTAGCGTTTTGAGCATTTTTAAGCATTTTACAATGATTTTTTATGTATAAAGAAAAACTTTTGAACATTTTGAGCATTCATATTCGTTAATTATGTTGTTAAATGGAATATGATATATTGTTTGAAGTTGTTGATCTTGTTAAATGGAATTCAGTAGTTTTGGTGATTTTTGAAAATCACGTGACTAGCTTTAAGGCATTACGTGACTGACTTTGGATATTACGTGACTGACTTTGGGTATTACGTGACTAATTTTTAATAAGGCATTGCATGATTAGTTTCTGATAAGGCATTGCGTGACTGACTTTGGACATTACGAGACTAGTTTTTGATAAGGCATTACGTGACTAGTTTATGATAAGGCATTGTGTGATTAGTTGATAGGCATTGCGTAACTAATTTCTAATAAGGCATTGCGTGACTTAAGTATTGCTTAAAAATCAGTCACGTAATGTCTAAAAACTAGTCACGTAATACCTAAAACCAATCACGTAATACTTAAAAACTAATCACACGGTGATTAAGTCACGTAATACCTAAAAATCAGTAAACTCAATTTTAGATTTTATGAATAAATCAATAAACTCAAGAACTTAAAACACATACTTTTTTTTTGCTAAGCCACGAAATTGTGCATTTCATAAAAGATAGGTTACAAAACTCCATAACTCTCCAAAGCAAAAGAAAATATATCCCTATCAGGAGGCCTTGCTCACTCACCTTATACAAAAACAAAATATACTCTCTTTACAAAATATTTTCTGAACAATTTTAACTCAAAATCTCATAAAAAAATCAAAATTTCTAGCAAACATGCTTAACAATCATCTCAATCACAGACACAACAAAATCGTGAACCATTATAAAAATCATCAAACATACTTTAGCTGTTCTTTCTCCCTGAGTAAAATCACTGCTTACAAAGAGTAAAATCGTTGTTCATCGACCTTAAGAACTCCAAGATCCACTATCAAAAAAATAAAATAAAATAAGAAAGAGCTTGATATCATCTCTGCGAATTAGATGGCGAGATAAATATATTTGAGTAGAGAGAGAAATCGAGATTTAATTTTGAAATTTTTTATCTATATGTGGGGAGAGATAAAACTGAAATCATTTTAATTTGTCTAAAATTATTTAAAAAGTATTATTGTCAAGTCATGTCAAAAATTAATCAAAAATAATTAAAATTATAAAAAATAATATTTTTGAATTGAACTTATGAAAAATATTATTTTTTACAATTTTTTTAAAAAAAATAGATATTATGTCAGAGATCGATCTCGTTGTCAAGAGAAACATTTTCAAGGCAAGTGATGGATCACGGGCGCTCGTGGAGTTTCAAAGGCGCTACTGCAGATTCAAGGGTAATATTCAAGTCCCAAAGGGAAAAAAAGATTGGTTTAATTAAGGTCTAGTTGCTTTGGTGAGTTGAATATGCATATAAAGTGGTGGAGCACAATTTGATGGAAGAAAAAGCTATGGTTTTGATATGATTATGTCGTTAAATAAGGTTTTATATTATGACTAAAGGAGGTTTTACTTGCATCATGATGTTTTTAGACTAGTGGAATGATAGCTTTTTGTCTTAGCCTTACCTGGACTTAAGTTTCTCATAATTTGGAAGTAAACGAGTTTTGATTTCAAATTTATTTAGAAATATTGGGTGATAAATAAGAGAAAAATTAGAAGATTTATATGTTTTTTTATAAATAAAAATTTTAACATAATACATGCTTATTTCGAATGATCAATATTAAAAATATATAAAAAAAGTAATCGTTGATGATATACTAATGAATTCATTTAAAAATTGTATATATATTAAATTCTTTGAATCAATTTTAATTGTCAAGTGTGATTTTATTATTTTTACTTTTTAATAATATAAATGAATATTGTAAATTTGTAATCCCAATCTTGAAAAGCATGTAAACCTTTAGTCATATGGTCAAAACTCAAACCGCTACCTTCTTTTTTCAAGCTATAAGGTCCGAGCTAGTGACCCACTTGCTCAATTAACAGGTGGTTCAATTGTTTTCTTTTCCCCAATCAAGAAACAAACAATACACTCAGAGGGAAGGGTAAGGAGAAGCAGAGCGTAATAATAATGTAAGCGAGCTGTGCCGTTTTGAAGCATTTGTGACCCAAATGGTCACATCACGTAATTTATAGCCTAAAAAATGAAATTTATAGCACCTAAAGATTCACTTCATTTCCGTTTTTCGCATTCCCCGCCACCCCGCTTCACTCCTGTGTCCCTTCCTCTAGTAATTTTTGCTTTAATGAGCTGCAAATAATGGATTAACGCACGAACGCTCTAAAAGGGGAAGTGTAAAGTATTTAATGCTTGTGCAGGTGAATCCAAATACTTCTTAAAAAAGAAATAAATTTAAGTGACGCAATATCTTAGTTTATCGAATTTATTAGGTTAAAATATTTTTTTAAAGTTTTTATTAAAATTACATAAAAAAATTTTAATTTTTAAAATAAACATTTCTTCTAAAAATACAAATATTGTTAATAAAAGTTATGAAAAAATTAAAATAATTTTTTTTATTAATTTAAAAAATTATTATTATATTTAAAAAAAAAAAAATGAGAAGCATCAATCAGTGCTCCCAAAGAGAGGGGACCATTGGCTAGTGCTCCTTAGGGAGCCCAATTTGGCATGTACTCCCTACAGGAGCATCGAGCTCCCATTGGGATCCCCTACATTGTTAGATATTATATTTTGACATGTACAGTGGTACATTTGTAAATATTCTAAATGTTTAAGGTTATTATTGTATTTTGATTTTACATGAAGACTTGACTATAAAAGTCTATTATACTGACAATGTTTCTTTTCGCCAATAAAATATACAATCATAGTTTTATTTCATCTCTTAACTTTCTCTAGATTCTTCCAATTTCATTGTCTCTTTCTCAACAATCAACAAAGCTTTCTCTAGATTTTTCCAGACTCTTCGTCTCTCTTTCAATATTCAACAGACATGGAAACTTTTTTTTAATTAATAAAAAATAAAAAATTATAATTATAAAATTAATCGATGTTAAAATTATTTTTTTTCTTTTGTCACTTTAGCAAATAAATAAAAATATTAACAATTGATTAACGGCTTGACCTATGTGTCAAGCGAAAAGTTTTTTTTTGAAGTAAAGTGTCTATTTCAAAAACTAATAAATTTTTATATAATTTTGATCAAAACTTAAGAAGTAAATATTATTTAATATTATTATTTGAATATAATAAATGTAATAAAGAATATTATTTAGTATTATTTAAATTTAATGAAGAATATATTTGTCTTTTAATATTAAATATTATTAAATTATAATAAAAATATATTTATATTTTGATGAAAATATTATTTAATTACAGTAAAAGTTATTTTGATTTTATTACTTAGAATATTTTTATCTTTTAACAAATAAATTCTTTAATTTTAATAAACAATATTTTTTTCTTATCGTAGTATTTTTTGTTTTTTAATTAAAAAATCTTTAAATTTTAATAAATGGTATTTTTATCATTTACCCATTATTCTTTAACTATTTTTAAAATTATTCCTACCAACCAAACAATTGAATAAGTAATAATAATCATTTCTATCATATTTCATTCCCGTGAACTAATGTATATAATAGTTATTATTTTCCTATTATATTCTCTTTGAATGAATATTTTATTCACATTCTATTTTTTCTAATGAACCAAGTATACTGCTAGAGATGGAGGGAGGGAGTTAGTAGAGCCCCACCTTTTAAAAATTTTAAAACTTATAAAATTTTTTATTTTTATTTTTAAAAAATTTTATTTCTATTTTTTTATAAAATTTTATTTTTATAAATATTAAAATTTTAATATATCTGTTTCATAGATATTATTTGTGTCCCCTACACATAAAATTTTGACTCCACTACTAATTACACCATAATCCAAGTTCTGGCTTGTTCTTAATGAGCAAGGTTCGCTTAGAAAAGGGACAGGCCGTCAGGTATAAACTTGGTAATTTTAGATACGATACAAGAAGACACAAGTTAAACATGTTTTTGGTTTAGTCTTAACGTATTTCGTGTCTAATCGTATCTGATACATTAAGATACGAAAATTTTTATGTCTTAACATGTCAAACATGATAAACATGTTTAAAACACGTTTATTTAATCGTGTTATCGTGTTTAAATGTATATACATGATACGTTTATTAATTTATTAAAAATTAATAGTTAAAGATTATTTTAACTTTATATAAATAATTTTAAATAATCATTTTAATAAGTTTTTTTAAAATTTTATAAATGTAATAATGTAATTATTACGATTGAAAATTATGAATGATTTTTGATATTATTAGTATTTGAAGGTTAGATGTTAATGATGTATTTTATCATATTATATGATAATGAATTTTATATATGTTATTTATATTAAATTTTATTATATTTGATGTTATTATTATTTTTATAATTATAGATTTTAAATTTAAATAATAAAATTATATTTAATTATAAATATTTTTATTTAATTGTGTTAAACGTGTTATTAATCATATCGTGTCGTTTATTGACACGTTTAATAAACATGTTAATCGTGTCGTGTCGTATTACACGTTTATTAAACGTATACGTGTATGTGTTTTAAATTTAAGACATTAATATTAAACGTATCGTATTCATATTTAACCTTAACATATTTTATATCTAATTATATTTAACATGTTTACTATATGAAAATACGAATTACCTGAATCAGGCCTGCACCAACCGAGCTGCTTCAGCTTTTAATCAATTTTACACTGGGTGGATGGCATGGCACTGGTCATCAGGTTCCGACTTGTCGTAGTTGCGGTGGCCATCGGGCTTTGACAGAAGAAGCAATAGTAATTGGGTTTACCCCTGATTTGGACCATTTGCTTAACGTTGTAACGAGCAGTTTGTAATGGCTTTTGCAGGTCAGGTTCAGCTTGAAGCTCCATAATGTTGGGCCCATCGTTTTAATTTAGGTATGTGGGCTTTTGAGATGTCCAGTCATCGTATGTATATCTCCTAAACAGTCAATAGAGAAAAATCGAAGTCTTGATGTGGAAATATCTGAACATTACGACATAAGAGGTCAAATGGAGAGTCTGAAATAAATACTTCTAAGAATTTAAGTTGATAGATATTAATATAAAATCATGAATTAACTGTCAACATGCAATACACTAGGTGACGTGGTATTGTGTGATAGGAGTTTAAATTACATGGGGTGAAATTGCTTCAGCCACTTAATATGCCTCACCTAGAAAATCCAATAACTTAAGTCTTCTAATTGATTATGGTTTGGTTGAATTTTATACCCTTCTCTAACTTATAATGAATGGGCATCTTGATTCGTCAGCATACGTTTGTTTATTCTCAAAATCCCATTCATCATGACATCTTCAATGGCTACTTATAAAGTAGTTTATCTTCCTTCCTTAAAGTATCAATGAAAATTATATATTTTTTATTATAATTTATACATAAAAAAAAGTTCATAATGTTTCTAATGTTAACTGAACTCTCCTTGTAAAAATTTTGAGCCATATATGCACGGATTAAAAAGTGGAAGCAACAATTTTCGGAATTTTGAAATTCCCCAAGGTACATTGTTAGCTGGTAGTTAATTTTTAGGTGGTCCAAACATTGACCTAAAAAGGGTGTCATCTCCATAGTTCTAATTAAAGAATTAAGGCAAGGTGGTATTAATCATCAGCTTTCTTGACAAAGGCCAAAAGAGGAACAGATAGCTGGGAGATATTTTTGATGACTACTTGATTTCTATCATGAAATCAACCAAGGAGCTTGTAAAAAAAAAAAAAAAAAACCCTTAAAAAGAAACCGATATGAAAGGGAAAGCAAGGGACCCTTCGAGAAATAGCTAATGACAATTGACAGAAGGAAAGAAGTAGTAATATATAATGGAGTAGCACTTCCATTTATCAAGATAACTTCATTGCGCTATGAAAGCGAAACCATGGAAGACTTTGGCCTTGAATGTCATTATTTGCAAACTAAAATAAGCAGCCATCCGGAGGGGGTGGGGGATGATGTAATTTGAAGATAACAAAGGAATCATACAGGAAATGGATACGGTTGCCAACAGCAGAGGAGCCTCGCATTGATGGTTTAGTGTATTTTTATTAAAACATAGAAATTTTCAACTAATTAATCCCCTAATTAATAGCTTTTCTTAGAGGTTTTCTCATAAAGTTGCAAAGTTCTCCCCAACCAAATTTCAAGTTAAAAGTTTGACTCCTGTTTACACTCCCAGAACATTTAAGACAAGAATTTGCATATGGTAATTGGATTACTTGCTTCTTCAACTCATTCTCACATCTTAACCATTGATAACAAAAACTGCAACTTAAAATCGATTGCTTGCGTATGAGGTCTACAATAAGAAATGAGAATGAAGGAAAGGACATTTTAAGAAATTTGGCCGTAAAAGACTGGTGCATGCCATGAACAAAATTTTCGTAGATTGAAAATTTCCTGAAGAGAGAGTAGGAAATTTCTCTTGACTTGTGACATTCCTGAATTTTCAGTTTTCAGGTAAAACTGCCTACCCATTCAAAAGCAATGGTCTCACTGATGGAACATGAAGCACGCAATCGAAGACCTTGAGTCACCAAGAATTGTCTTGTAATACAAGTTAGAACAAGAGAAAACCTTGATGGAAAGTGATCTGAACAAAAAAAGGAAACGCTGAAATCAGCTCAATTGGTCAACAAACAAGTAATAAACTTCAACCAAACTTGAACCAATCAAAGTTAAACTAAGACTATTAAGTATATTCCCTCTTTAATCCCGAGCAAAATATTCAAATTAGATACCGAAAATATTAAACAATAATCTCGTTAGAAACTAAGGCAGTGGTTAACCCACCATTCTCTGCCTCCAAAGTCAGAATCTCCAATGAAAAGGCACGCACGGCAGAATCAATTTAACTTTCTCACGGTTTCTTGTTCCTTGATCTTATCTTCGCTATGTTTCAATTATTATTTTAAAAATTAAAATTCAATTATTTATGTAAATATGATTTTTTTTTGGGTTTAATCCTAACCTAATCTCTTTTATAAACCTTCCTATTTCTTCAATTTTCAGCTCTAAACCCAAAATAACTAACAACAGAAACTATGTTTCCGTTGTTTGGTTATTATTCCTTCCTCTTCTTCTTTCTTTTTCTCTGTTTTTTTCCACTTCCTGGTTTTCCCGCCAGAATCACACCGGAACAAATAACGGTCATAACTACCGATACTCACAACGCCACGTGGCATAATTTCACTCGCTTTAAAGACGCCGAGAAGGGAAGCCACATCAGCGGCATGTCGGAACTCAAGAAATACTTCCAACGTTTCGGTTACCTCTCGATTCCCGACAACCAAAACGGCAACTTCACTGACGTTTTCGATACCCAATTCGAATCCGCAGTTATGTTATACCAACAGAAGCTCGGGTTACCTGTTACAGGCAAGCTCGATTCCGGCACAATTTCAGCAATCATGTCCCCCAGGTGCGGCGTTTCGGACACCGCCCCGAGAATTCATTCAACGAAACATTTCGCCTATTTCTATGGAAGGCCAAGATGGGAACGTGGATCGCCTATGACTTTAACGTACGCTTTTTCGCCGTCTAACATGATCGATTACATAAGCTTATCGGAAATAAGAACAGTTTTTAAACGCGCGTTTTCGAGGTGGGCTTCGGTGATTCCTGTAAACTTTGCAGAGATAGAAGATTATGAATCGGCCAATATCAAAATCGGGTTTTTCCGTGGCGATCACGGTGACGGGGAACCGTTTGATGGGGTCCTAGGAGTGTTGGCGCATGCTTTTTCGCCGGAGAACGGGAGGTTCCACCTTGATGAAGCTGAAACGTGGGCCGTTGACTTTGAGAAAGTGAGATCAAAGACGGCTGTTGACCTGGAATCAGTGGCGACGCACGAGATTGGTCACGTACTCGGGTTGGCTCATAGTTCAGTAACGGAAGCCGTGATGTACCCGAGCTTGAGACCTCGTAGTAGAAAGGCAGACCTGAAACTTGATGATGTGGAAGGCGTCCAGGCTTTGTATGGGTCAAATCCGAACTTCAAGTTCAGCTCTTTGTTAGAGTCTGAAAATTCTTCTAACAAAGGAAATGTTCTAAATTGTATATCATCTAAGTGGACATTTTCTTTGGCAGTGATATCTTTTTTTCTTCTTTTGATGATTACATGAGGGGCTTCTTTTTTTAGCTCTTTTAAACTTTTCTGTTTTCCTTTTTTCTAGGATTATTTATGGGTGATGAAAAAATTGTTCACACTCACAGAAGAATTGAAACAATTCTTTGGTTTTTAAGGATATATATATATTTGTGAATTATTATTATATATGTAGTGTTTAATTTTTTGTTGGCTTAAAATTATATGCTTCAAACTTCCTGAAAGGTGCACTAACTATTTGGAGCACGAGACGACAAAGAAAGACACCAAACCCTTGACCCTACATCCGGGACTCGGGTGAACGACGGAAAGTAAGCAACGGAGAGAAGGAAAATCAGTGAAACTCTTCTATGTAGGAAATGTACAGAAAGTCAAGCATGCAGAGGTTTGATTAATACCTTTATAATTTGATTGAAATTAAAAACAAAGAGAAAGGATTTATTCTTATTTATTCTTTTATGATTTTGTGTATTTTTTTGGTAATACATTCTTAAATCATTAAAAAACATTTTTTTTACTAGTATTAATTCCTCAATTGAAGGAATTCAAGCTTTTTTTCCTTGAGGATGGGAAGAGATGGGCCCATCTTCTATATGCATCCAAATCTAACCCATCCGCTACGTGGCCGTGTTATCATCATATTTCAAAGCCTATATTGTTTGTGCTTTTTGAACTTGTCCTGTGCTGAGCTTTTTACTCAATCCGTATGGTCTTAAATTTTAGAAATAAAGTTTAAATAAATTTTAAAATTCGTAATAACGAAAGTTTAAAAAAAAAAATGAAAGCTTTATTAGATCAGCTTAAAGGTGGGCAAATAAATGGATTGTGTGGTTTGGTCTTTTATACCTAAAGATCAAATGGACTAAACGTCTTTAAAAAATTGACCAAAATCAACCAAATTGATCAAATATAAAATTAGTTTGATCCGTTTAATTTTGGACTAATGAACCAAAATTTTTTTTTTTTGGTTACAAATTATAATATTAAAATTTATAAACTTTATCCATAATTATAAAATATACAAATTATGTGTAAATTAAATATATGTATATATATAATATATTACTTTATTATATATATGAAATTAATAGCACTACTTATATGTTATAATATTTTAATTTTTATATCAAAGTTTGTATAAATAATAATTAATTATAAACAATATGTTATAAAATTAAGGCAATAACTAATAAAATTATTAAGTTACAGTAGTACTTATGTGTATATACATAATGTATTACTATATTATGTATATGTGAAATTAATGACACAACTTATATGTTATAATGTTTAATATCAAAGTTTGTATAAATAATAACTAATTATAAACAATATGTTATAAGAACTAAGGTGATAATTTATAAGGTTATTAAGTGTAATTATATAAATAAAGTTTATTATAAGTTATAGTAATACTTATATATAAATTAAATATATATATATATATAATATTTGTACAATTATATATGTTCATAACATTTTATATTACGAAACATTACCCAAGTGTAATAATTATAACATATTAATATATAGGATATTTACCATCATATATTATAATATTAAAATATAAGTTATATCATTTAAAATATATAGTTTGTAATTTCATATTAATACATATTTATAAATAAATAAATAAAACTAAAATTAAATTGTTATGACTATGATTTGTATACGTACATATAATAAACTAATATATTTTAAGTATATTATTAATTAAGTTTACTATCAATTCTTCTTAATATATATAAAAAATATCATATATTCATATATAATATATAATAATTTGGTTTTCTGGGTGGATTGGTTTAAAAATTTTAAAATTGAGAACCAACTAAAAAACCAATTAGATCAAACATTTTGAACAAATCGATCAAATAAACTAATTAGATCGAACCGTTTTATCCAAATTGCATTTGATTTTGATAGACAATTAATTTAGTTTGGTTTTGCTCACCCTTAAGTTTAGGTGAAATTAAATTTGAAAACATTTCTTTAAACTTTCTCTCTTCTAGCTTTCTTGTGATTTAATCTTTGTGTGAGGGTTTTAAGCTTACTTAAAACTTTCATTTTCAAAATTTAAGATTGTCCAAAGTTCAACTAAAGTTCAGTACTTAACAATCGAACAATTATATTAGCAAGTTGTAATAGATTTCTAATCATACACTTCAGTACCTACTTGAAAGTTGAAAATTTTTTAATCAAAGTAATTTGTTAATGATGCTTTTGTCAACAAGAAAATACTTCCTCAGTAATTATATATGAGAGTGATTATATATAAAATCTCAGTAATTTATAAATATTTTCAATAAATTTAAATAAATTCCAATAACTTACAAATAACTTTTCTAATAACTTCTTATGACATTCAAATAATTTACAAATATTTTATCAATAACTTTTGATATGATATTATTAACCTAAAGTTATTAAAATATAGTTTCAATAGTAGATACTAAATTATTCAAATTGCATATAATTAATTAGTTTTTTTAACAATATCAATCTCTTAAATCATATAAATAATACGAATAATTATTTTTTATGAGACTTATTCATTAGTTAATAATTTTAAAAATACTTTTTAATAATTTTTATATATTTTCAATAACTCAATATTGTTGAAATGGTTTATATTATTATGAATATATGTGTGAATGTTCATTAGGTCACAGTCCAAGAGTTTAGATCAAGTCAGAAAGTTGAGACAGGCCAAATAGCCCAGTAGGTTGGACATAGGATTGTAATTTAATTTGAACTTTTATATTTGATTATATATATCTAGATTTATATGTAAATTAGATTGGATTAAAATTTGGATTTAATCCATCCAAATCAAATCCCTCAACATTATCTTTATCTTCTAAAATTCTATCTAGATAAGGGTTATTAGCCTATAGATAAATTCCTTACTTTATTTATAAGAACACATTATAGAATAAGATTTTTATTTTATTAATAGTTTTATCTCATACTTGTTCTTTTATATTATATTTCATAACACGTTATCAGCATAATTTTTTAATATCTCAAGTTTTGGTATCATTTAGTTTTTATCATCATCTAAAAGTCTAAGTTTTGATATCATTTAATTTCTATCATCATCTAAAAGTTGAAGTTCCATTTCTTTAGGCTTCCAAAGGTTTTCAATGGTTGGTCTTTGAATTTTTGTTTTAGCAAATCAAGTAAGTAACTCAATATCTTTTTGGTATTTTCATTCCTTGAAAATCAACCTTAATGTGAATTTTGCTATCATGTATTATTTATCATATTTTGTCCCTTCATTTATTAAATCAAGTTGAGCATGAAAATATATATAATTATATATGATATATTTGTTCTAGTTTTGGAATATGATTTTCTTAATATATGATTTTTTTTGTTGAATTTCAACTATGATTTTGCTTGACATATGTAAATCTATATTTGATATTATGATATTTTACATAAAATATTTTGAATTGAACATATAGAATTGACTTTGTTTGATATTTGGCTTTGTATGATATCTACTTTTATAAAAAATGAAAAATACTATACTTTGGTAATCTGAAATACATTTTGCTTTGGATTTTATGTCTTTTTACGGTTGAGCAAAAGAACGAACTACTAATGAAAAATCATAAACTTCATCGATTCCTTGAAATGAATGCGATATAATTAATAATTATGGTCATGAATGTAAAAGAGATCGCCATAATAATTGTAATCATGGTCGTTAAACTAATCACTATCCTAATAATACAGTTAACTATTAGAAGTGGATGGATAATTTTATCTATCAAGGGTGAATGGATACTTTTACCCACAAAGAGTGAATGGATACTCTTACCCACCAAAAGTGGATGAATACCTTTACCAACCAGGAGTGGATGGATTTCTTATCTTTAGCCATTGGAAGTGGATGGATATTTTACCGTTACCCACTGAGAGTTGATGGATACCTTATCTTTACCTATCAAGAGTGGATGGATACTTTTACCCACCAAAAATAGATGAGTAATGAAGAAATATAGAAAAAAATAAAAATAGATAAAATAAAAAAAATGTAGAAAATGTCTGTTATCGATGTGATATGAAATACTATTGATCGCATACCTATCGTATGTCGAAACATTGTGTTAAACTTTATCAAGCATTACTGAAAGCTAAAAAAAAAAATCGAAATAAATTTTGTTCAAGATGATTTTAACCATGGCCAACTTGATATAACACATCTAGATATTATTGTTTTTCTTGTCCACCTTAAAGGAGTATTGATCATGTAATTGGTGATTAAAATATACAAAAATGAAATTTCTTAAATAATTTGTTAATATGTTTTAGTATAATTTTATCATGAAGATGTTTTTATATGCTCTCATTATATTTAAATGATACGTATTTATTATGTGTTTTAATAGTAAATTATATATCTAATTTTATCTTATGTTAACTTGCAAGTTCTTAACATGTATGTATCTTATTGTATTGAAGAAAAATATGAATATTAATCAAGACTATATTACACAAATATTAGAATTATTGAAATTCATGTTATTGTAAACCATAACTTTATTATTGATTTTAATGCTTGGCATGACTAGTTGGGTCATCCCAGATCAATAATGATGCAAAAAACTATTGAAAATTCATGTAATCATCTATTGAAAAATCAAAAAAAATTTTCAATTTGATGAATTCTCTTGCATTGCTTGCTCTCAAGGCAAATTAATTATAAAACCATCACCAGCAAAACTTGGGACTGAATCCTCTATATTTTTTAAACATATTTATGGTGATATATGTGGACCTATACATCCACCATGTGGATCATTTAAATATTTTATGATTTTAATCGATACATCAATTAAATGATCACGTGTGTGCTTATTATTAACTTGTGATTTTATATTTTCAAGATTATTTGTCCAAATCATTAGTTTGCGAACACATTATCCTAATTATACAATCAATACTATTCATCTTAACGATGTTGGTGAACTTACATATCAAGTTTTTAATGAATATTGCATGTTAGTTTGAATAACTATTGAACAATTGATTACTCATATTTATACATAAAATGGTACAGCAGAATCATTTATTAAATATTTTCAATTAATTGTAAGGCTATTGCTTATGAAAACTAAACTCTCCATTTATATTTGGGGGCATGCCATTTTGTATGCAATGACAGTTGTACGCGTCAAGCCAACAAGTTATCATAAATTATCCTCAAAACAATTGATTTATAACTAAAAACTAAATATTTTTCATCTAATAATTTTTAGATGTGCGATAGATGTTCCAATGGCTCTACCACAATGCACAAAGATATTCCTCAAAGGAGGTTACAAATATACATTGGATACAAATCTCCATCTATAATTAAATATTTAGAACCATCAATAAGAAATTTATTCACGACAAAGTTTATTGATTGTCATTTTAATGAAATAATTTTTTTAATATTAAAAGGAGAAAATAAGCAACTGAAAAAAGAAATTTTTTGGAATGTGTTATCATTATCTAATTTCAATCATCCCACAATTCAATAAGAACTTGAAATTCAAAGATAATTCATGTATAAAATATAGCAAATTAGTTGTCATACGTATTTACTAACTTAAAAAGAATGACTAAATCTCATATACTAGTTGTAATGCTTATATTAGAATTGATGTCCCTATAAGATAAAGTATGCCAAAAGTATGGAAAATTAATCGGTTTCAAAGATAAAATCCTTGAAAAAAAAATAGTAAATATACAAGATGGTATAAAAAGGAAACAAAAACTCCAGAAGAGACTTATGATATAATTGATAAAATTATAAAAGAAATTTAAGTACCTAAAATCATTAAAAATGAAGAGATCTCAATAAATTATGTCATGACAGAAAAATATGAAACTGTAATAAAATAAAACATCGACAATATTATTGCATATGATGTAACGCTCAGTATTATGAAAAAAAAATAAAGATCTTGAACCTACATCCATTGAAAAATGTAGAGATAGAAATGATTGACAAATGTGAAAAGATGCAATCAAGAAGAAATTGAATTCACTTGCAAAGTGTGAAATTTTTGGACCTATAATCCATATAATAAATAGTATAAAACCAGTGAAATCTAAATGAATTTTTGTACATAAACAAAATGAGAAAAATGAAATTGTGAGATATAAAGTATGGCTTGTTGTATAAAGTTTTACTTAAATACCTTGCATTGATTATGAAGACACACATTCTCTTCTGGTGAATACAATATTTCTATATGCGTCTAATGAATGTAGCTACAATTTATTTCTATGGCTCACTTGATATCTTTATTTATATGAAAATCTTTGAAGGTTTTAAGTTGTCTTAAGCACAAAATTTAAAATCGTAAAAAATTTATTCTATCAAATTAAATACATATTTATATTAATTAAATACAATTCGGACACATGTGGTATAATAGCCTTAACAAATCGCTTTAATGAATATTTGTTAAAAGAAGGCTATAAAATAATCCTATATACTCATATATTTTTATAAAACGATTTGGATCTGAATTTGTCATAATTACTGTTTATGTTAATGATCTTAATATTATTGAAACTTTTGAAGAGTTATAAAAAATCGTAAGTTTTTTAAAAAAAGAATTTAAAAAATGTTACTTAAAAAAAAATTTAAGATGAAAGACTTAGAAAAAGCAATGTTTTGTTTAAATCTTCATATTGAACACTTGACAAATGAAATTTTTGTCAATTAATCAAATTATATAATAAAAGTGCTAAAACAATTATGTAAAAAGCACATTCATTGAATTTACCAATAGTTATAAGGTCACTATATGTAAAAAAAATTCTTTACAACCTCGTGAAGATGATGAAAAACTTTTTAGTACTGAAGTACCATATTTTATTGCAATCGAAACATTAATATATCCTACTAGTAATATATGACTTAATATATCATTTGTTATAAATTTATTAATAAGATAATTTTTTTTCAACTCGAAGATATTATAATGAAATTAATAATTTATTAATACACATATCTTACTTTATTAATATTTTTCACTCATACTTGTTATATCATGTTATATTTCATAACATATATAATTTTTTAATAACCTTAAATTCTAAAACTAAAATCTCTAAATGAATAATATTTAAATATACATCTAAACATTTATTCATTAATTAGTACATAATTTGTCTAGAGAGCATAGTTTGAATCATTTCTGTTAATCATTATTCTTTCAATTAATTACCCGACCCGACCCAACATTTGACCAAATCAGATACTTGGTCCGTACCTCTAAAACCCTAAATCCTGTCCTCCTGCATTGTTACATTTTCCAAGTTTGCAATTTCTATTAACAAGTTTTTCAATTCTCTATCTCCGTCAAGAAATTTTCTTTCTAATGGCTTCAACTTGCAATAGATTCATCAGCAGATCATCGTCCTCTATTAAATCCGCCTTCAGATCCAACGGTCCAAGACCCCTACTTTCCAGATCCGCCGCTTCTCCCTCCTCCGCACGATCACCTCTCCCCTCCCAATCCATCCCTCCCCTTCGCCGTTTCTCATTGTCCAGGTACAAGAAAAAGAAAAAAAATTGTTTCCGTTTTCAAAATTATATTTCTCTGTGTTTCCTGCAATTAGTCGTTTTATAAATAGGGAATTTCCGCTTTTTTATTATTGTTTGAAGTTTGATGTTTTGGTTTTTTTTGCTGATGGCAGGTGTCCATCGGAGCTGGGATGTGCGCAGTCACTGTTGCCGCTGCACAGTGCAGTGGCGGCGTCAAGGATGACGTCATGCCTGAGCACAACATCGAGGAGTTGCCGGGCACTTTCTCAGGGTACACTCTGCTGCACCTATCCCGGCCTCTAGTACTGTTTTATCTGTTTTTTTTATTGTGAGTAGCTTTTTTTTCCTTTTTTTTTTTTGGCTTCTCATACTGTTATTATGACATTATATATCTGTTGTTCTTTCACCTTTTTCTTTGGTTTTGGTTTTGGTGTTGAATTTTTTGTTTAAATTGATTAAGTCTTTTTTCTAGTTCAATTGTTTTGGGATTTAAGATGTTGTTAACATGGAAATTCTGAATGGTTTTTAACCTTTATGTCTGTGTTATAATTGTGGTAGAAAGCTTTGAGTCTAAGAGCAGGATCATATTGATTGAAATGAGCAGATAGCCAAGTAAAACCAATTCAAAAATAATGATTCCGTGAATGTCAAATTTTATTTTTAATTCTTAAAATAATTGTTTTTTTTTTTAAACACGTTCCTTTTAGAAGTAAGAAGCTCATAGCAAAATTTCTTTCTCTCTCTCCCTCCTGCTCTCTATCGCTCTCACCAAGCTTAGTTTTGCAGTAGACTGTAGTCCATGCACATATAGGACAAGCAAGGAATATTATGAGTTTGCAGAAAGAGAGTTGTGGAGAGGATGCATAACTTGTATCTTCATAGCTGTTCATTGAATTAGCCAATTAGGCATAGAAACACTCTTCTTGAAGGGTATTTGTCATACACCCACCTTGCTTTGGATAGGTGAGTCATGTACATTTTAAAACATGTCTTTAAATGAGGCTTATGAGGTAAGAGGCAGACTGCAAAGATTGTTGGAAAATATGCTTAAGATGCATGCTTTTGAATGAAAGTTCCAATTCCAAATTTTACTTTGTATGCTACTTGAATTTGAAGAAAGTTGATTTCTTAACTGCTTGGATATCACAAATGATTTTTATCTCAGTCTCTATAATAGATAAGTTTGCTGTTACATTAAATTTGGTTGAGGTTACAGGTGTCAGTTTCCAATTTTAGAGAACATAGCTAATTAGAAGTAGAATTTAAGACCTTTTTGGTGCTCAACCTTTTAGACACCATCAGATCATTGAGCTTGCCTCCTGTGAGTAAAACAAAATAGGGGCTATGGAATGGGGCCAACAGTGCTTTAATCATGTATCTTGACAATATCTGACCAGAATATTTGGTTCCTGCAGGCACATAAATTCAATATGCTTGAAAGAAATAAAGTGGGAATTTACAGTGACAGGCCCATCTTCATTCTCAAGTACGAAAACATGAGTGCTTTTTTAGTGATCTTGAAAGTTTTTAATTATATCAAAATAGGGCCTTATTTTCACATTTCTTATTTTAGAAGCTAAACTAGTTCCCTTCTTTATAATCTTTCTTTGTGGGGGCCGCAAAGAAAAGCCTCTATTAAACGTAACACATGGCTTTGCTTTGTACTTATGGGATTGGAAAATTCCATCTTATTCCGGCATTAGTGTATTGTTTGGATCAATTTCTTCCTGTCTTCCTAGCAACTAGTCTTGCTTAGGTTATATAGGAAAAGATATATCATCAAAATTTACATGATAAATTCTGCCACCCCACTCTCCCCTTCTACCCAGCTTTCTGATTTGTGCCTACAATTGCTTCATTCTTTTGTCAAATTCTTCTTTTAGTTATCTGCTTAAACATCAGGGTGGATGGTTAGCCCATCAAAGAGTAGTTACACATAGACCTAGTGAATGCATTCTAAAAATTTGTGCATTAGTGCAATAGAGGTCAGGATAATGTCAAATCATCTTTTGGAATCAAATATTTTGACTTCATTTTATTGCACTTAGAGTGATTCATTTATGAGTGATCTAGAACACAATGGTAACATAATTGCTCCTTTTCCCAGATAGAATTGATGGTACGTGAGACATGTGGCTGTTTTTGGAGGTGGACCCTGTGATCTATTCTTCATTTGACATTGAACTATGTGGGAAACCACTTTAGATGATCCAAGTGTCATGACATTTTTAAGAGTTCTTAAATTTAGAACTTTGTACAACGTTCTGGAAGGCATATGAGCTTTCTGCTGTATAAGTTTAAAACCGGATATCATTAACGGCATTCTAAATTTATCTGTTTTTGGTTGAGATTGAGTTGCTGCACTTGTTTGTTGATTGGGATGAAGTGCTATTGCATCTTTTATTTTAACATTGTAGAATAGTTTTGCTAATAACTGTCTCTGATTTGAGTGCATTCTCTGTTGCCTTAGAGTTTGGTCTAGCAGTTCCAAGGTGACTTGTTAGAGATCATGATTATGATGAGGAGTTTTCAAATGGACTGAAGCAGCAAGGACCTGTAGATTATTATTCGAAAAAGGTTGTCATTTCTTTGAATACTCTTGAACCCTTAACAGCAGTGAAGCTGATTTGATTCTTACAAGCTATGAGATTTGTTTTCTCTAAGAGTCTGAAATAAAAATGCAGTAGTCTTGTTTGACTCGTTCGTTTATGCCTAACAAACTAAAGCATCAGAATCTTCTACACCTTTTAATGTACTTGCTTCCTTTTGATTGATCCTTCCTGCAGACGTGTTTTCGTTGCGCTAGTATAATTTTTATTTTGAAGGGAATCAATGTGTAAAAATCTTCATCTCCAAAGGCAGGTAAAAGACCTTTTACGCAAATCTAAAATTGTTTATACTGATTGTGGAATCTTGAGACACAGATAATACTAAACGATGGTAAAACTCAGGGCTATAGAACGAGCAGGGCACCCTTCCGATGTTCCTCCCTATATTTGGGGTGGCCCATAGAGACGTGTGCCAATGCTGTTTTTGAGGAAGACAAAAGCCCATATTTTCCAGACCAAAACAAAGCCCAATCTTAAACCGTAAACATGTCATAAACAAATTCAAACTCAGCCTTTTGAAGGAAACACCGACAGTTTTCTTTGTCACAACGGTCGTTAACGGCCTTTCTTCTTCTATAAATACGTAACATTTGAAACGACAAATCCTCTCAGTTTCAATTTGCGCACTCTCACTCAATTCTCAAGCACCTACGGCGGCGTTCGTAGGGGCTTGAGGCCCTGATCAAACTCCACTCTCTGCTGCAGCGCTTCCAATCACGGGCCACCACCAAGGCCAATATCTCTCCGAAGGACAAAGTTCAACGTCTTCCTCCACAAAATTGAGATAGTAAAATAATAATAACACCAGCATTGTACAGGCATGGAAGATCCAAATTCCAGTGTTCCCAATAATAATCCGAATGACATGTACCCGGATGGAATTTTTAACTTTCTGGACTTTGAAAATCTAGTTGAGGACTTAACCACTCAGGATATATCCGTGTTAAGTACCTTTTCAATTCATGATCCGTCCAGTGAGGAAATTGCCAATGATACTATTGATCCTTTAGATGATCCTGTCATCCGGGATTTCTATAATGAGCGTAATGCGGGGACTTCTCAAGCGGGGTTTTTCGGGCTTTCTGGGGTAATGAATAATCCAACAGAAAAAAATATGGGAACAGAAAGCTTAAATTTTGAGAATTCAATGCCACTTTCAGTTTGGCCAATTGAACCGGTCCCATTTGGTTGCAGTTGTTGCCAAGTACTAAGAGAAATCGTTCACACTAATGGTGTGTTTCGTGTCAAATTCCAGTCGTATCAATTGTTGGGTTTGTTTTTTATTTTTGATTAAGATTGCATGCTATTTTGACGATATTTTTTCGTTTTTTCTTACAATGGTAGGCATTAATGTTACCAAACTTGAGATTCATGGAAGACTTGGAATAATCTGTCATGCTATTCTTACTGATCGATCGGGTAGTACTAATGCTGTTGCTCCAGACCATCAGTATCAAATGTTCGAGTAAGTTTCTTCTTCAATCATTTGATTATAACGTGTACCCAATTGTCAAAACTCATTTTGGTACACTTTGAAACAGTTTCTGCAAAAAGAGCATTGAGTATGTGAAGCAGTTTCTAAGTCAGTATTGCTTCCATCGAAGCCAAACCGGATACGTCATCGTTCAGGATCCACTCTCAGGTTTCTATGAGGCCTTATGCGTGGGGTTTCTTTGGGATGAAAATTTCAATAATGGCGACTTCATGCAACCATCTTCGTCACATGCAGGTATCTCCTCCCAATCCCGACCATGGGGATTGTTTGATTTCCCATTTTTTGCACCTCCGTTTCTGTCATACAATCAACAGTTGGGTAGAACTGTTTAATTTTGTGCAGGGGGGTTCCGCATGGACCAAGCAGGAAACAGCAATAACCAAGGGAAACATCCCAAGCCCTCCCTGTCAATACAGGTTAGTTAGCCACCGTCTTCAACTCTGATAGAGGTTCCCAACTTGAGACCCTAAGTGACTTTGTTAGTTTCTCTTTGGGATGTGATGCAGAGGGAGAGAACCAGAAATCTGACCTTGAAAGATATAGAAAAATACTTCCATCTGCCCATTGAGGAGGCAGCCAGGAGGTTGGACTTGTCTGTCACTGTATTGAAGAAGATATGTCGCAAATATGGCGTGTTAAGATGGCCCCATAGAAAGGTGTTTTCTCTTCGTCAGCTATGGCTTTTTTCTTGGATTATTCTCCTCCATATATATATACATTTTTGCTGCTTCTTTTTTTTTTAAACTGAAGGTACTGCATGTTACAGATTCAAAGCATGGAGAAGCAAATAGTCTTTTGGACTGGTAAACTAAATTCAAATGATCCTGAAGAAAGGGATCGTGCTGCAAAAATAATCCTGAAACTGCAACGAGGGATAGCCAAAATTCGTGAGGGAGCTAGATGACTACTTATAATTTTACAAAATTATAATACCTAAAAAAAAATCATTTTTTTATGTTTCTCTCTATTAATAAGTATAATATTTTAATGATGATTTTTATCAAATTTTATGTTGAAAATAATTTATTTAAATTTTTATATAAAATTAATATGACATTCGTATTTTGTATCAGACGAATTAATCGGTATAATAATTTATCTATCAATAGAGGCATGGATATATTAGCAAATATATTTCCCTCTCCAAAGTCATAAGGTATAGTAAGTAGAAAAGTGCCGAGGCTCTAATGCGGGTTGAACGATATACATCACAGAATGGTAGTTTTTGTCTTTTCAATGCTTTAAAAAAGAATTATCTGATAAAATTGGGTTCATTAAAGTAATAATGTAGCCCACACGTGATTTTGCCTTGGAATTTTCAATGGATATGATATCACATGACTAGATTCATTTTAGGCATACGGAAATTCCTCCACCCTGAAATTAAGATGCAAAGGTAGAACATATTCGGGAATTTATGTTGATAAGTTTCAGACAGTTTGCTTGTGGATTCCCTGGTTGACATCTAAGTCTGCCATTCAACCCCAATCCTCCCTACCCTAAAGGAATGCATGAAACAATCACAACAAAGGATAACAGAGAACGACACAAACAGCAATTAAAAACCAATTCTATGTAGATGAATTTAACTCGACGTTTTCCATTTCAATCCAACTACAACCAGCTTCTTTTATCACTCTTTTATCTCTCATGAGCTTTCTCATCACACTCATCTCCGCCCATTTGTGAAAGTGTGCAAAAATGTTAGACATCATTACATAAGCATAATCATTGCTACCATCCAATTCAATTACTTTTGCAGCTGCAATCTTTGCGACCTTCAAATCCTTGCAAACTCCACAAGCACCAAGCAAAGCCCTCCAAACCACATCACATGACCCAAATTCCAGGTCATATATCATCCTCTCAGCTCTCCAGATCTCTCCTCCTTGACCCATTAGCCGAATCATAGAACAACAATGCTCAACAGTAGGTTTAATACCATAATCATTGATCATTGATTCAAAGTACTGATACACCTCTTGCAGTGGTGTCCCGCTATGTGAACATGCAGCTAAGACATTAAGAAATGTGATCGCATCAGGTTTCAAATCCCTTTCCCTTTTCAGCAGCTCAAAAAGCTGGATCACTTTCGTTGAATCACCATTGTGAGCATAACCAGAGATCATAGCATTCCAGGTTACCAAATTCTTTTTAGGTAAAGACTGAAACATAGACTCAGTGTTCTTAACCCGCCCACATTTGGAGTACATGTCAATGAGAGCACTTCCCACAACAACAGAAGTATCCAAACCACACTTTATCGTACAACAATGGATCAGCATTCCCCATGTTAAAGCCGAGAGACCTGCAATCCCACTTAGAATTATTGAAAACGAGAACTCATCCAGTTCAACTTCATTAGAGTGCATTTTACTGAAAAACTGTAGAGCCTCCCGTGCTCGATTTCTATTAACATATCCTGTCATTATTGAAGTCCATGAAGATGAATTTGGGTTCGGCATATTAAATAAAATATCAATTGCATCATTTATGTTGCCAAACTGAGCAATACCACTAATAAGTTCATTGTAAGATATTGTATCACGGAGAGGCATTTGGCGCCAAAAACTAAAGGCTTCTTCAAGCTTTCCATTTCTGGCACACGCTGCTAAGACTGAATTCCATGAAATAACATCCTTATCAATCATGCTATGAAACACCAAAACGGCATCGTCCACAGCCCCACATTTCCCATACGTATCCATCAAGCAATTCCCAACAATAATGCCACATTCCAAGCCACATTTCAAAATGTTGGAGTGAATTGATTTGCCTAGATGCAAAAACCCCAGTTGACCACAAGCAGCTAAAGCCACGGTAAATGAGTACTCATTGCTGCAAATATCAGACCTTTGAAGCTTAAGAAACAACCCCAAAGCTTTACGAAACTGCCCAAATTGAACATACCCAGAAATCAAAGTGTTCCAGGAAATGACACTCGGTTGAGGAATTTCAACAAACAGCTTACCTGCTTGACATGGCAAGTCAATCCTCCTATAAAACCTCATCAAAGCATTAGAAACAAAGACATTGGAGACAAACCCAGATTTTAAAATGTAGCAATGAAGCTGTTGGCAATAAGAGTCATAGTCCAGGTCCGTTGAGACCCGAACTAGGTGAACTAGGGAGTAGTCATTTGGTTTAATCCCAGAGCGGAGAAGTTTTGCCGCCTTATGTAAGGTAAGGTCCATGTCGATGCCACCTTCGGCAAGGGTTGAAATGAGAGTAAGCCATGTTTCAAAATTTTGCTTTGGAACGTTGTTGCTGGCATTGTTGTTTTGGGAGGGGAGATTTGTGCCAATAAGGTGATTCGATTGGAGATTATATGAGTGCCATTGCTTGGGCTGGTAGTTTTGGACTCTCCTCAACAGAGATCTTTGCATAGCTTTGTAAACGTGGCGCGGAATTCTTTTTTTCTCTTCGACTTTTCCATGGTTGAAGTTCTTTCTGGATGTTTAAAAGCTTTAAGATTTTAATTGCATAAAAGGAAGATTTCTTAAGATCTTTCTCCAAAACAAAAAAATATTAAGCATAAGAAAAAAAATAAAAATAAAAAGCATAAGAAAAAGCACTAAAACATTAATATTATTTTACATGAATAATTTAAAATTTTATATTTAATATAATATCAATGTATAAATATTAGACGTTATTACTTCATCATAAAACGACAATTCATAAATATGAAAAGATAATTTTTTTAAATTATATATATTTATTTTTAATAATTATCAATTTTTAAATTTATTTATTAAAGAAATAATAATATTTAAACCATTAATTAATAATGTATAAAAGAATAAATATATCAAATATAAATTTTTATTTAATTTTTCCCGACTCTTTTTTCAAACAATTCAATATGAAAATGTAATACACGTTTATACACTGTTGCGTCTAAGTGCCTATAAAGTATAAAGTAATAAGAGAATCCATATATTTTATATTATATTGATGATTGCTTAGCATTTAAGCGCAAAGCAACAAGGCTCCACTAAGATTTAGATTTTATTTTATCTTTTTTTTAACTCAGGTAAAATATTCTAATTATCAAAACCATGTTAGAAGTTGTGATTAAAAAGGGGTTTTAACCCAACTTGAGTTAAGAGACTTTGACAACAATGCAAAACTTCTTTTCACCATTGAATTAATACTTAGATGACTAAATTAAACTATCTTTATTGAGTGAAATTGACTTACTATTATTCAATAAAAATTAATTCACGATACATAAATTATTTAATTTTCAACTCAAGATATGAATATTAAAATTTATTTTTCTAATTAGATAGTATCAAGATAATCATAATTTAACATTAAAATAAATAATTTTATGAATGGAATCAATTTGTCGTTGGAAGAATATAACCAGCGTAGTTACGTTTTTCTGGGGCGACAGGGCCACATGGTAGCCTCTTTGCGAGACAGACTTGGGCTGTTGCGTGTAATTGATATGGAGCGGTTGCTTATTTCTAGGCAAAGTCATCCTACAGGTGGCTGTGTCACGCCTTACATGTGGCAGCCCACCTTCAAATTTCAAACTTCAAATATTCTTCCTCACTTTTATCAATGCTCAATTCATGTGTACTTCACGTGCAGTTCTGTACTTTGCATTCCTTAAAGCTCCCATTTGTTCTTATTTTCCCTTAATTATTCTTAGATTTTTCAAGAATAAGCTCCAAATACTTAGTACACTTTGCCACTGTTTAGTTGCTAAGTTAAGATGGATTGGACAAGTTTTCTTTGATTTTGATTTGTGGAGGGGGATAATTGGACAAATATTTAGTCAAGATTATAAAGGAACCCCGGAAAGCCAGCTCCAAAAACGGTGTAACGAAATCTAAACAGGGAGTTTCAGAAAACAGAATTGTTACAAGAGATAAAATCTAGGGAGCCAAATTTTTCTATGTGATAAACAAAGCTATAATAAGAGAGAAAGAGAAGAGCAGTTGGACAAAGCTATCCACCCTTTGTATATACCAACCTCTTGCGAATAATCTGGAGAAGACTGGTAGGAGAAGCCTCATTAAAGTTAGCTAAGTCCAAAGGGGAGAGACCGATGACCAATAAAAACAAATAAAGAAAAAGTGAACAAAGAAGAAGATGGCTGCCTTCGGGTACGATTGCATAACCCAAAACCGAAAGTTGAGAGAACAAAGTCAGAAATTTGATGTAGGATCAGGAACAGACATGTAAAACAAGCACAAGAAAGAAAGAAAAAGTTAGAAGAAGTGGGAAAAAGAAGAGAGTTTGATCATCTGTTTGTTTTGGAGGGAAGGAAGAAGGTTATATATCTGTTCTTTCATCTTTTCGTTTTGTACTGTTTGGAAGGAAAGAAAGTGTGGGAAACTAAGATGGTGGTGTACATCAAGAGAGATATCCTTGAAGATGTGGCGATAATTGGAGGATTGGTAGGGGTGCAATTTGTGTATGCAGGGAACTCACTTTTACTTGGTTATCTTATGTCCCTTGGCCTCAGCCCTTTCACCATTATTATTTTCTTCACCCTTTCCACCTTCATTATTCTCACTCCTTTTGCTGTTTATTTTGAAAGGTAATTTCCGCCCTCACTTTTATCTTTTCTGTCTTTTTTTTCTTCCTGGAGACTCCGAAGTTGCTCAGCCATGAAAGTTTGGTGAAGGTTTAATGTTCATTTTGCAGGAGCAAATGGCCCAAACAATTGACCTTGAAGTTTATAACTCAGCTGGTTTTGATCTCCTTCGGAGGGTAAGGATAATTTTTCATTTTCATTTTTCCTTTCGGAAACATAAGGTAGAATGCCTTTCGCTCTCTTTTTTTTTTTTATTCTTATTTGAATTTCTATCATTATTGTTAATTTCTACTGGATATTCCTTGGCCTTTAATCCTCCTTTCTTTTACTTTTTTTCTTTTATATTTCTCTCCAAAAATTGATATTGAAATTTAATTTTTAGTGCATATTGCATCAATCATGAAATAAACTTTCCCAAGTAAAAGAAAAATGATACAATTTGGTAACATAATTTGGAAGACAATTCCTTGATCACAATCCTTTCCGGCAGAAGGAAACTGCACTTCTTTTTTTACTCTTTATTTTATGAGAGAGATTATAAGGATTTAACTTAAAATTTATGCTCAAAATCTCCACCTACCTTCCTTTAGTGTGTGAGTTAAGCAACTGCTCCTTCTTGCACTCTTTGATAATTGAAAGTCAAAAGGCGATGACGACAGAAAACCATGATGAAGTGCCAATTGAAAAAGAGGAAAACAAGTAAGCAAGAGGAATGAAAAGATGACATAGTAGTAGTAAGAGAGTATTTTATATTGGTTCTCTTTCTTTCAGAGTTACTCTGTTCCAATGCCTATTCCTCAAGGGGATTAATCTAACTTCACCAGCAATGGCAACAGCCATGCCAAACCTTGCTCCAGGCCTTATCTTCATAATTGCTTGGACTTGCAGGTGTCATATTCAGTATCCTTTCCTTTCTTTTTTTTTTTTTTTTATAAAGTAGATGTACGATCAAATTAGTAAGGAAAACCCAATGATGAATCTTGCAATGCGGGTGCAGGCTAGAAAAAGTTGCTCTAAGTTGCCTATACGGTAAAGTAAAGATTGTAGGCACATTGATGTGTGTGGTAGGTGCCCTTACAATGAGCTTAATGCAGAGCGCTGTCTCATCAAAAGATGCAAGGATTATAGCTCCTCCGACTGACGATGTCGTTTTCGACAAAAATAAAATCATCGGTTGCATGTACCTCATGGCAGCGGTATTGGTTCTATCCAGCAACGTAGTCTTGCAGGTACTCTGGAAAAACAAAATATATAGGAGGCATTGTATTGAATATTTCTTCTTTTGTTTTTTTCCTTTCCCTAAGATGTTGTGTTTTACAGGCGACAACATTGGGTGACTTTCCTGCTCCGATGTCTTTGTGTGCCATAACATCATTAATTGGAGTGATTATAACTGCAATGGTGCAGCTGGTCGAAGATCATCAATTAAAATTGGGTTGGCCCCTTGTTAGCGTTAAGGACCTAATCGCCTTTTCTCTACTGGTATCCAACTCTGTCCTTTTTTTGAATAATCTCATATACTAAAGTTAACTAATACTGCTTTTCCAAGTCCCAGTAATTGTGAAGTTGCTTATTCGTGCCCTAAATGGCCAAGGAATTCCAACCGTAATCTAGATGCAAAATGTAGCGCTCTCCTGAACTGCATGCTGCTTGAGAATTTTGGGGTTTGAACAAGTTCATGAAACTATGATATCAAGAAATAGAAGAAACTAGAATCTTTTCCATTATGGTTACATGGTAAAGTTGTAACAGGCAAAAAAAAAATGTACAATGTTCACTCCAAGAAAACAAAATGCTAATGCATATTCAAACAAGTTAGAAAATGCCAGTAAGCACATCAATTCTTGCTTTACATTTTCAGCTTTTTCAAGGCCAGGAAGTGCAAGACCCATTATCCATTGAAGACACTGAATGCAGCCTCTTTTCACTGATCTATTCATTAAAATTTGGATGTGCAGGGAGGTACTGTGGGCGGAGCATGTGTAAGCTTCAACGGATGGGCAATGAGGAAGAGGGGACCGGTTCTTGTCTCAATGTTCAGCCCCATTGGAACAGTCATCTCAGTCATTCTCTCTTTTGTTACTTTAGGGGAGACAATTTCATTAGGAAGGTAAACTACGGATTCATCAATTCCGCTTGTAAGTTCCCAAGTAGTTTCTTCAGTATTCTATTAAATCACTCTTTCGATGCAGCATTGCTGGAATGTTCCTCATGTTCACCGGTCTCTACTTCGTCTTGTGGGCTAAAGGAAAAGAAGTTTTCTCGGATGGGAATGGCCTGGAAAGTGAGTTCGATCCAGAGAAGCCTCTATTAAGTTAACATGCTATCCACTTAGTTCGCACACTGATCGTTACCAGGCCTATACTAGAAAGTAAATTTGTTTCAGTTAGGCCAATTCAAAGATTTAACAAAAATGAAAACTCAGGGGAAAACTTTTTAATTTCGAAGTTTAATGTGTGCATAAGCTCCACATAAACATGATTGACGCAGACCAGTATATCTGGTATGAATACCATATGAAGTGTGATTGAAGCTTCCAATGCCAAGAGTGTAAATATTCCTATATTTCAACTGTTTTTGCAGAAGCTTGATATACCAGCAGCCTGTACAGTTTTCTGACTCTATGTAAAGGTGATAGAGGTAGCTTGGGAAGAGTTGGACAAATGTTATTAGTTTTTCGGAAATTTCTTCAACAAAAGAATAGTATCTCTGATTATCTCTGTCAGATTAGATTGTGTAGAGGGTAGCAGCAGGCCTTAGAGAAGTGGAAACAACTTGAGCATCCTACTAGGATAAATTTACACAAATTGTCATCATTTCAAGAGGAAGAGATAATTTGTTTTGAGGCAAAAAATGAGTCCAAAGATGGTCTGACTGCTGCAAGTTCACCGGGATTTAGGCCTATTGGTCATTCTAGATTCAGAGCAATGGCAATATTTGTATAAAGCACTTGTGATTTTGTTCAAGGACCCCTTTTGTTTTTTTCCCCCGCTTTTGTAGATGTTGCTGTTCCCTTTACTATGACCAATAAAGAAACATCCTGGATTGGACACAATTCCACGTTTATTGGCTAAACTACCGGCTATTGCTAACACCTATAGAAATCATCAGCCTAATTAATTAAATCTTTATTTTGTCCAAATATGGTTGTCTTAATCAAATCACGCTGAGAGATGATTGAAGCCGATGCCATTCATATCCTTTTAACTCTATGTCTTAACTTTTTGCTTTTCGCCTTGATCTTCTCCATTCACTATTCTTCTTTGATTTGATTACTTTTGCTTCCTCTCTTCCACCTCTTTATTAGGTGTAAACAATAAACTCGAATTCATCACACTAAATCTGCAACTCAGATGGATGGACATGGACTCGGCCTAAAAGCCCAAGCCCATTTGAGGGACTTGTCATCTTAAATCACCAACAAAGATATTGGGTATGACCAAACTAAAGAGAACCCATTGTTTTTCTTTTTGGGAGATTTTATTATAAATTCATTACTCTAGCAACTAGCAAGATGCACCTCACTCTATATACCATTCAATAATGAAATTTTATCTTGGACCGAAATGTAAAGATAGAGAGTATTCTGCAGACAAAACCATCTTCTGCTTTTTGCCTGGTTTATGGAGACAATACCAAAAGCTTCTTTTATCTCTCTTTCTAATGCATATTCTTTTCTTTGGTAACAGTAAACATTTTTTTTTCTTACTTGAGACTTCAATTCAAGTATTGCTTTATGCGTAAATTGAAGGAGTCGCGAGTCTCTTGCAAAGCCATTTATTGTTCATATTCAGCAAAATTTCGAGCAAATAACATAAATAAAATCAACCGATTCACCTCTTTAATGATATATATAATTTCAAAATATAAAATTTCTCTTATTGTAATAATGAATATCGTGTTTTTTACCTTATTTTTATAATTTTATCTATGAATTGATTGTGTACATATTAAATTAATAATCTTTAATTATATAAAAATGAGAGACTGGACCAAGCAAAGCTAATAATTTATTTCACTGTTATGATGGACCTAATGCTCCTAATAAGGTGATAATTCCCTTAGCCTTTGGACAGTAATCTATGAAATATTGATTTGACTTATCTTCAACCTATAAAATATTGATTGGCCAAAAAAAGAAATAACTCTATTGAAGAGTATAATTTATTTTATTGTTACATTTTCAAAAATACCCACTTTTTTTTATTGTGCATTGTGATGACTATAAATAAATTAAATCCTTTTTTAAATAATAAAAGAAACTAATACATTGAGAAAGATTAACGATTCAAAGTCCTTCATTTTGGGCATTAATTAATAGGGCTACTTTACTTAATTAATACTAGTGATGATGTGTTGATAACAAGCTAATAAATGAAAAGTAAATTAGAGGTTCTTACTTAATTACTTGTTATTATAGAATGAAAGAAAAGTATTGATCCGTGTGACTAATACAGCTATAAAAAAAAAAAAAAACCAGATTTACACCAAAGATTCTTTGCTTGATGCTCGCCCCTTGCTTTGCTTTGCTTCACTTTCCATTAATTGCGGTTTCAAGTTTCAACTTTGGTGTAATCTCACATTGCTCATGCCCATTCCGTGACTGTCCATTTTTATAATGTTTTTGACCCTTTCAGATGTCATTTTAATTCTTACAGTTTATTTTTCCTTTTTCAAACGAACTAACTGTATATGAATAATGGCCTCTTGCAATTCGTATCAAGATACAAATTTTTACCATTAAGTGAATTATTAGCACCTAGTAACATGTTGGGAAACTATGCAAATTACCACTAACTTAATTAATAGTCATATTATAGCATTATTATGCACCCTAACATGAACAGAAATGTATTTTCTTCAGGTTAAAAAATTAAATCCATTTATGCATATTGATACTAAATTATAAAATTGTTAGTTTATTTAATTAAATAAATTAACATGGGTCTTACAATTTACATTATAAAGTTTTAATAATGCAAAAAGAAAAAAAAAAGAAAAACAACAATTCATAGTAATTTTTCTTGAGAATTTTTCTCAAGAATTTACTTAACTGCCGACCTAGTCAATGTAGTTTATGAGTTTGACATCAATGTAATTTAAAGCCTTATTTAATCTTGAAACGGAGCTGTTATTTTTTATATTGATAATTAATGATTCTAAGTTCCAATCTTTCATCCCCTTCATATATTATTACTATAGGGTGGGAAAAAAAAAAGGAAAAAGTCTAATTAGATGTTTGCTCTGTGTGTGTTTAAAACGTGACATTGCGCTTGACAAAGGCAGGCCGAGGCACTGTCCTTATATGAAGGCGAAAGTAAAATTGCATGAGTTGCATGAAAATTGAGCCTTTGTGATTTTTTAGGTTCGTGCCAAAGGGCTGGTGTCAGTGGGGCCCGTGCAGGAAGATTTGCCAAAGGGTGGTGTTCTTGGGCTTTCGCTGTCCAGCAATTTATTGGACTCCGACACAAGTCCAAATCCATGAATAGTTTGATATGCATTTTTTTTACCCAATAAACCCCTTTTCTCTCGATTTTTCTCTTTTTTTTTTTTCACCAAAACTAAAGAATCATGAGTACAAATATACACTGAAACAATGGAAATAGAAAAATCAAGTTCAAATATCAATATATAAAAGATTGTGGACAATTGAAGTAAAGGTATTTTTTGTTTGATAATTGAACAAAAAATAAATTAAATTAAATTAAATATCATGAAAAAGTTTTCAAATAAAGTTGCTCCAAGGGTTAAATACGACTAATCAGTCCAAGTGACTAACTCTAAATTTGACCATATATCAAGGACGTAATCAGTTGGACCTTTTCGCAATGTCCCTTCTCTTCTTTTTTTTCACATATTTGACTACTTTTCGGGTTTTACGACAAAAAGAAAAGAAAAAGGTGGTGAAACCAGCATACAGCTTCTGGCCAAGACAAACAAACACACCCACCCTCCGCTCCTCTCTAAGAAATTTCTCAGATAATGATCATTTCTCGTAATTGTCGGTGCACATTGGAACGAAGGCACGTCATAATCCGTTTAAGACAATGCTAGCAAGTTTTATCGTCAAATGATTGGGTTCTTCTGGGTTATTTTAATGGCAAGAGGTAAGGCAGTTAATGTCTTAAGTTAAACGATTTGGATTAGGGATAAGTGGATGACCAAAATCGACCTACCGTAAAATCCAGTCGGACTCAACTCAATCCATAGCTTACCGTCAGAGTCATATTAAAATTTTAAGCTATGATTGTGAGAGTTGAAGATTAGTTGTTTTTGTCTATGGAAATACATTTTTTAATGAAACAGAAAATTTTTTATCTTAATTTAATATTTCCTTTGATGTTTTTTTTTTCCATAATTTATTCCTTTTCATTCTTACTACTTGCGCGTGCCTTCTAACAGGACCGTGTCTTGAAATCCCAAACCTGTTCTAGCACGGTCATAGCCATGGCTCTCAAACACTGGAAATGATTCTCCAAATAATCTAAATTTGGTTTAGCTGTAATCCTTTTTCCTTTCACTAGAGTTAAAGTTTATTCGTTTACTGGAGCAAATTGCAGGAGTAGACTAGGTCTACTTGGCACAGTGCATACAGAGCAAAAACAGCGTTAGGGGGTGGCATCTTTGACACCGAGCCCATCCGAAAAGGGCAACATGCCTCGAGATGTGTTCAAAAGCCTCATCAACAAGGAGCTTTTGCACTAAATTCTAAGCTAAGCTACTTCTAGTTATGTGTTTCGTGTCCCAAATCATCTTGACTCCGCCATTTACCGTCGCCCATTTTCTCCCATAAAGTTAGAATAAAGATTTGCAGTAATAGTATTTGGCAAAAGTTTAACTTTGATTTGTTTATTGGTTCAGACATAGTAGAATTTTGGTTTCTTTTAAATATTAATTTCAGTCCAAATAATTTGGCTTCTTATGCAGTATGATGTTCGACTTATTTTTCTCCTTTTTTTTTCCATTAATTAAGCAAAGAAAAACTCTATATCAGTATTTGTTAAATAAAAATATACTACGAGCCGCTTTTGCTGTCTTGCTCTAATCACGTACGAGGGGAAGTATGAAAAGTCTAATTCAGGTCAAAGGTCAAATAAAACTTTGCGGGAGTTTGGAATAATTTAGGTGCGTCTGTTGTCACACGCGCCTTGCCAGGAGCGTTGGAGAATTATCCATTAAAAGCACCTGCCTGCTGTTACATTTCCATATTGGCGCAAAAGGTAACAGAATCTTAGAGATTTTATTAATTAGACAAAAAAAGAAAGAAGAAAACAGATACTCTAAGGTGATTAATAGAAACTTTCTTTTTTTTTCCTAACTTCTACTTGCAAAATATGTGTTCATTTAAATCATTTTTGAGATAATTTTTTTAAATAATAGTAATACTTAATTTCATTTAACCTTAGTTCAAGAGGTCATTTGACAAAAGTGAATGTCGAGATAATTAAAAAAAAAAAGAGAAAAAGAAGATAAAAAAGAAATGATGAGGTGGCCGGTTTGGCTTGGCACTTCTGGTGGCATGTGGTTTGATCACCCATGCCCCATATTGCTAATTGCCGTCGCTGGCGCTGCAACAAAACCAAACAGTTTGATTGACTTGTACAAGCGACTCATCGAAAAAGGCTAAGAGCGCTCTATAAACAATAACCATAAGATCACTAATAAATGGGCAGAAATTCAAGTTGGAGATTTGACAGGGCACTTGCCTCCGTTTTCGTGCGTGAAGTTGTTGCATTCAATTTACAGCAAACATATTGTATAGATTAATTAAGCAAATACTGTGACAAAAGATAACACTAATTATTTTTCCCCAAAGAGCCCTTCACTGATTAAGTCAACTTTTAATTCAATTATTAGATACTATAGTTAATTTAATGTGCAAAATTATGAACAATGCAGATTAAGTCATGCATTGTGCTATAAGCAAAATTTGGTTAATTGATCAAAGGAAAAAAAAGAAAGGATCCGAGCAAAATTTTCAAATTGGGTCATGTTGTTCAGTTTCTTTGCTTAGTGGGTCAGGTGTTTTTTTTTTTAAATATCGAAAATCATGTATAGATATCATTATATTCATCAAATTACATACAGTATAAATGAAATGAATTAGCAAACAAAAAGCTGTATAGTTGCCTGACTGGCAATTTATGGGCTTCCAGAAAGTGGTGAAAAAGAAAAGTTTATTTCCCAAATGGGCAAATTTTGCATGTTACTTATCCCTCTCTCCCCGTCCATGATCATACAATTTTTATTTTGATTTGCCCAATTTTAAAGAAATACTACTAACAACATTATCGTTGTTTTTTTTTTCTCTTTTCCTACTAATTTTTTAATTTTAAAAAAATGTTTTATAGAAAATAAAAGAAAATCAAAATTTTGGGTTGTGTGTCTTTTGGTGGAGGAATGCTTGTCACCTACTCCTTTTAAGTTCCCAATCTTGCTTTCTATTGCTTTCTCATGCTTTTTAGAGAGAGAAAAGAGGGATTTAGAGAGAAGCCACTTGGAAAAAAAAGAGCTTTGATCTTTGCTTTGCTTGTGTTTTGTGGCAATGGAGAAGCACAAATGCAAGCTCTGTGCTCGAACTTTCTCTAATGGCAGAGCTTTAGGAGGTCACATGAAAGGTCACTTAGCCACTCATCCACTGCCCCCAAAGACGACCCAGCACCAACTCGGTGACCGTGCTGAGTCAGCTTCTTCTTCATCTTCTTCATCAGGTGAAGAGCAAGAGCTACAAGAAGAGAAAAGCAGAGAAGTAGTTGAAGAGAAATCTTTGGTTTACGGGTTAAGAGAGAATCCCAGGAAGAGTTTCAGGTTTGCAGATCCTGAATTCTCTTTTGCAGTAGATTCAGGGTCCGTTGTCCAAGATAGAGAAAGTGAGACTGAGTCAAGAAACCCAACTCGGAGACGATCCAAGAGAAACCGGCAGGTGGGTACTAATATAACAACAGACGAAATCAAGAAACCAAAGTTGTTGAGGAAACCCAGTTTGGTCGAGTCACCGACTGAGCCAGAACCGGTGAGTTCTGTTTCTGATACTTCTCCTGAAGAAGATGTTGCTATGTGTCTTATGCTGCTTTCAAGAGATGTTTGGAAAACAAAGAATGCAGAACAAAAATCAGTTGCGTTGTTGGAAGAATCAGAAGAGATCGACTTGAACAACAAGATTGAGTTAAGCAAGAAGATTCGTGGGAAGTATCGATGTGGGAATTGTAAGAAAGTATTTCGATCTTATGATACATTGGATGAACATAAAAGAGTTTGCTGTGAAACCAAAAATGCAGGTAAAGTTGCTGCTGCTGCTGTTGTTGTTGCTAACAACAAGATATTTCAGTGTCCATTTTGTTACAGAGTGTTTGGGTCAGGACAGGCACTCGGCGGTCACAAGAGATCTCATTTGCTTGCTGCTGCTTCTTCTTCAAATGCGGCTGCCGCAAATTCTACTAAATTTGACAACAAGTTGATAGATCTAAACTTGCCTGCTCCATCCGAAGATGATGAGTTTAGTGTGGTATCAGATGCATAAATTGAATGATGGGGCTATCGAGCAGTTATGGGAATTCACGTGGATCTGATGCTATACATTCAATTTGCTATGCATTGTTTCAAACTTTTTTTTTTTACTGTAGTGGCTAATATTTCTTCATTCATAGATGAATCATGAATGTTTTTGTAGCTTTTCTCTTTTGGTATTCTTTCTATTCTTCATTGTTGCTGACCCACAATTCTTTTCTTGAATTCTCCGCAAGTGTTTTGTCTCCAACACTTGTTAATTGTTATTGCTAAAACTTACAAGCTGAAAATTGTTACAAGCTTCATTCAATCTAGTTAGTACTGAAACTCAAACTCTAAACTCTCCTACCACTAGTGTTTCCACACCCCCCCCGTACAATTTTCACTTCTTCCAAGATTTTGTCGTGGTATTAGTGGCATTATGTTTGGTGAAACAGTTGATTAACTGAAGCAGCCATTGTTGTGTTGAGGTATCAGATAGCAATGACTTGGATCAAGTTTCACTTCAAGTGTACCCCATGTCAGAGAAACAAAAAACTAAAAAAAAAGGAAAGCATTTTTTCTGGGGTTTGGTTGCTTGTGGACCAAGCACTGGTCTCTGCAAGTACCAAAGTGTTCAATTCTGTTAGCATGTCCTGTTTCTTGTTTTCCAGCTGTTCTGTAAACTGTTTATACCTTTATATGAACTATATTTAATAATTATTTTATGGGGTTTGTTCTTCTTTATCTACATCTCTTTTGTTCTCTGCTCTATTTTGGAGTATCAATGATAGGAACAAAAACCAGAAACTTCAACACGAATTGACTCAAATAACCTCACTGGAACTTCAGTTTTACAGTTCTCGGTCTGGGTCTTGGCATATCTATCTTTTGAATGTTGCTACTGACCAGAGGGAGATCCAAAATCCCTTGAATTTCTGCATAAAAAGATATTGTAAAATTTTTATCTACCTTGAAATGAACGAAATATCCGGGCAAAAGGAGGTGCCATAGGCCATGCTATTCTTATCGAAGAATCAGTCAGATTTATTAAATGCATTTTGGTTCGATGCTTTTTCCTTTGTTCTTTTTTTTTTTTTAATTTTCTCATTTCCTAAAAGAACCAAGATTATTAAATATTACTACAAAAAATACGAAGGACAATTTGGTGAACAGAAAGAATGGTTTTCAGGTTCCTTTCTTACACGCATGCATGTGATTTCTTGCCTCAAAAGGATCCCAATTAATTTATGCTAAGCAAACTACATGTGGATTAGAAGTTGTATCTACTTAGTAAAATAATAATAATAATTTTTGAGGTTGAATTCTGATTTTGAGGACAAAATCATACAAGAAAATGTTGAATTTGTTATTTGACTATGTAAAATGTTATACTGTTTCTTTCGTGATGGAAATATAAAATGATGAAAATAAAGAAATCTGCATCTATTATAACTATAGTGGCATCCTCAACAGACTTGGTTTGTCACCATCGTCACGTATTTTTCAAATTTCAAGGCAAGTTTCCGCAGAACTGGTTTCTTCGTTTGCCGGACTGAAAATTCCATTGTTGGAATGGTGGATAAAATTAAAATTTAATTTAATGAATTTGATAAAGGTTAGCACTACTTTTTATTGAACACCTGGAATCAAATTACTTATTTTCTTTGAAAAAAATAAAAGAGGTTTGAAGCTGAGAAAATTTATTTTTATTGCAAAATAATAGAACCCAAAAAAAAAAAATTCCCTTCAAGTTGGCATAAATAGAGATGGTTTGTGGAATGAGTGGGAATTTATTCTATTTTCTGTACGGATATAAATAGAAGATTAAAAAAATCACTGGAAATAGACAAAATGACAAGGAGAGAAAGAGTCAGAGAGAGCCGGTTGCATATGGCAAACCCTAGTTAAAACAACAAAAAAACGTCTTCAATCGAATTGCATGTTTGAGTTTGACCCCTCATTTATCCTCAAGGCTCATTTTTTATTTATTAATTTTTTTTTTTGTGGGGGTAGGAATCAAATTTATGTATTGTGGTTATCAGAAGATAAATTCCTACTCATGAAAGTAGTGCAAGGAGGACGACTTTTCTATTCCATGTCCACGAGAAGTGAGTGACACTACGGAGAATTCATACTGATTTAACAACATATTTTCAATCATAAAAGTAGACATAATTAAGCATCTCATAATATCATATTATGTAGTAAATAAAAATTAAAGTTTTACAAAATTAAATTATAATTGAAATTGAACTCGCATTAAGTTATATCAACTATTTAAAGTTAAACTAACCAAAATTCCAATGATCGAAAATTCAAAATAACTCGACCCCAATTGGATTCAATTGGAACATCCAAATTTTATTGTTTGAATTTGAGCTATTTTATTGAACTTTTTGGAAAAGGAAGTAAAGGAAAAAGAAAAAAAAAATTGTAAGAGGCATAGAGAGGAAGGATAGAATCCTACGAGAGAGGGCAAATTAGTAAATTGACATTGAGAATTGGCTCAGCGTGACTTGTGCCACTCTTTATGAAAACTGGGAGAACTGAGGATGAAGTGGCAGACCTTTTGGGTCAACTTCTTAATGTATCTTTTTCTCCTAGAAATGTATGTGGACCCCACGGGATCTACTATGCTACTTTTTTTTATTATTATTTTTTTAAAAAAAATGCAATAAGTAAAGGTGGTTGTTGTGCAAAGTTATTAAATGGTTCCATTTCGTTAGTTCTCATGAATACATCATATGAAGAAGAGAAATAATGGCGATTTAATGTTTTGCGGTTCATTTAGAATCACGTAAAAATAAAAAGCTTATATAATTACTTAGCATATGGTTTACATTAACGTTATAGTTATAGAAGGATAAGGTTTCAGAATTAAGTATGAAAGTGGCCAAAGTTAGTGGCTAACAAACTACTGATGTGGGCTTTGCATGCTTTTGGAGATGTTCACAATTTCTTTGCAACCTCGTTCCATTTTAGTATGTTTCGGATCCTATAAAAGGAAGTCCACACCGAGGTGGGTTTGCTTTTATTTTTATGGCTGTTCTGACTATTCCAAGCATCTGCATGGTTATGATCTGCCAAAGCTTTGTGACTTAACCATGAATACTTCCCCATCCCCACCCTTTATTCTTCAACAAATTATAGCCATGTTCAGTAACATGTCTTGTCTTTGCTAACTTTACCAGCATCCTTCCACACCATTTCTTTATTTTTTTCCTCTCCAAAATTTAAATGGCATTTTACCCTTGTTTCACGCCACAGATGCCATGATTCCAAGCCACATTTTAGGCTACAACAGAGACTTGGCTGAACTAGTCGTCATTGGCAGCAGGATTGTGCCTTTCACATGGGAGATATGAGGCTTGAAGAACTAGAAACTCCAGCACCCATTATTCCCTTCCACCTAAACAACCACGCATGCCTTTTTATGTAGCGATCAATCTAGACTTTCAGAATTCGGGATCGATTAATTTGATGCTGGGTATCTTGAAAAGGAATATTATATTGCAGACAAAGTATATAAATGAAGATTAAGTGGATGTAAGCATAGCGGCTTTTTATTTGCTCATTGATCATTGAGAATTAAAAAGAAATCGTAATATGATTTCAAAATCGTTTCGTTATTAAGTCGTTATTTATTTATTATGTATTTTTGTTGGATTGTATTATTTAAAGTTGATTTTTAATTGTATTTTAATATTTGATTTAATTATTAATATATGGTTTTTTATTAAAAAATAAAATTCAAGTTTTGTTACTTAATTTTTAACTACTACTAAATTATACCTCTTGAATTAGATAGTTTAATCTTTTCCAATTCCTTTAACTATAATTATTGTATAATAAGAAAAGATAATAGTGAAATTAAATTAAATTTATGAGCTTTACGTACAACTGACAAGAAATATAACTCCCTTGATGAACTAAAAGATTATCTTATATCCCACTGAAATGGAAAAGGAAAGACTAAGAACAAGCGAGTTGAGCATGCATGTACCTTACTTGTTGTTAATAACCCACTTGCCTAGCTCGTGGCTTATTGGGAAGTGGCTGCTTCTTCAAAAATAGGGGTGCCCTTCAGCACGGCCTAATCTGTTTGATAATAATAGGACTTCAACTTGACAAATAGGACCTCACTGATGCAGTCCATAGTCGCTAGGTAATCATTGATAAAAATAGTTGCAAGATTGTTTGAACCCATTGCTTCAAACCAACTAAAAACAGCTATCCCCTTTTCCACTTTGCCCCTCGAGAGCTAAAATTAAACCTATTTCCAAAAAGGTATTACTTGGCTGCTGCCAACTAGCTTTCAATTTTGATGAGGATGGAAAGGAATATTAAATAAAGAAATGCAGGGCAAGGAAAGATATTTATTTACCAAGTATAATTACTCATAATATAATATACCATTTGTACAAGGAACAGCTGATTTCCCTCCTGATTCCTGAAGGAGTGGGCAGGGCTAGAAAAGTATTAAAAAATTTGTTCTGGTTGATAAGCATGGCAAGCAGTAATAATTGTTGTATTCTACTTTGTGTACTGTTCTCCTAATAAAAGCATGATAGAAATTTATCCCGGCAGCTGAATTTCAAATGATAGGTTTCTGACAGCATAATTCTTCATGATTAGACCATGAAAGAACGTAACTAAGCAATCAATCAATTAGTCCTGATTATTTTGTTGATTATGGACTCTCCACGGTCTACAACCCACTTCCAGGTTCCCATTAACCTATTCTTTTTTGCTGAAACCGATCATTAACTTATTCCATGCATGACAAAAGTTTGATATATTCAAATTGCTCTAATTGGAAAACTATTTCTCCATTATACAAGTATACTCCAATAACAATGGCTGGTTGATAGCTCCTTCGGAGCAAATGCATAATGATAAAAGTGATGTGATGTTGAAGTGCTGAGGTCAACTTGAATCACTTCCAAGGCAAGAGAAAAAAAGTTAGGAATTCATTAATATTCTTTGTATTATTAGTGATCAATTTGTTTTTCCCCCCTTTAAATGTCGAACTTTTCTCGGTGCGTCCATGTGAATTACAGTGCTGACCAGTTAGGCAAAGAGAAATTACGAAAAAAATTTTCAAAGTACTCAAACCGTAGCTGGATTCTTCCCAAAGTTGAACCCAAAAATATAAGACACAAAAGGCCCAACTTTCAGAGCTAGAGCCCCATATTTATCATAAAAAGGTTCAAAGCCCTCTTATTACAAGCTCACGGGCAATCCAGATTTAGTCCGGAAAACAGGGCTGGGAAATAGGATCCAGCTGCTCGCCTCTCTCCCCGTTTAACTTATTGCAAGAATTTTCCCATGAAAATTGTTCTGAGAAAGCCACAAAAAATCCATGAGAAAGACAATTTTCTACTACCTTTTTGACTGGAGTACGGGTTAAGGACATGAAAATGCATCAATTCGGTCTGGGTTAGCAGCAGAGCAATTGGATAAATCCAGGCAAAAAAAAAAAAAAAAAAAACAAAGGTACCAATGCAGGAAAGTTGAAGTACTACAAGCTTGCCTTTTGCATAGTTGTCTTACTTCGGCAACAGGTCCCACATCAAGATGTATACGTTGTGTTGATATTTGCGAGATTTTTTATATTTCCTGTCATACTTTACTACCCAAAAATCTAATCTTATCTTTTATTACATTACTATTTGAATTATTTCGGTTTTTTACTTACACACAACCTATCTCTTTCTTTAACAATAAAGCTGTCTTAAAGTAGTGTTAATTATTGCAGCAATTATTAAACTTGTTATCATTGTTAGTGCTTTAAATTTATGAAATTATCTGTTCTTTGATTTTTTTTTCCCAGATGAAACTGTCATTCATTGAATGACATATACATTTATCTTTTTTTTTTTAAATTTAATTGTATTATTATTTACCATAATTGCCGTTCAAATTGAAAGCTTATGGTCCAAATAAAGTATTTTAAGCAAAGGTTTGTTACCTAAGCCTTCAACCCAACAGATTACTGTGGTCACAGTGCGACATTGCTAAAAACTTTGCCACCCCAAACAAGAAAAGTAAGAATCTGAATAAGCCAATGAGGCAATTATTCTCAACATCATTGGTGAATCAAGCTGTGCCAAATGGGAAACCTTGGCTTGCCGCGTTGACGCGATCTAAAAATGGCATTTAGGAGGTTTGAAAAATTAAGAGCTTGGGGTTTAGATTCAAATCTTATGTACACACACTTATGAAATAGGCATGCCACAAATAAACAATCAAGACAAGCAAAGACAGTTTGGATCGAAATTTTAGATCCAATTTAATGATTTCTTATTGGAAAAAAAAGAAGCAAAAAATCGATTTTTTTTTAAATTTTTAATTGAGGCCCAAGGAGAACGATATACTTGAAAGTGCAGTCTCAATGCAAAAACTTTGTTTTCTTTCAAGCTGTGACGAAAATGGTGCATGATCACATCTTGCGTAATAATTTTTACTTAGAAACTTTTATCAGTTAATTAAGTTGAGATTATTAACTATTAAAAGGTTAAACTTTCGTTTTTACGGTATTAGCAAAATTAGTAGCAATAATTAATTAACACAAAAAGGAAAATTGAGTGGAAGCATATATCTGGCTGTATAATTAAATAAAGAAATACAAAATTCAGGAGAAATAGAAAATAATAAAAAAAACAATTAAACATAAAACTAAAATAACAAAAACAGAGCTCTCTCGTTGTCTCTTTTCTCTCTCTTATTGGGTGGCTGGTGCGAAATCGAACTCTCTCTCTCTCCTCTCTTCAAAATTTTCTCTCTGCAAAATTTCACCCAAATCTGTAAGTATTTTCTATTTCTGTTTCCATTATGATGTATCTTATTCATTTCAATCTAACGAGTTAAGTTTTTGCCTCAAGTTGTCAGTTATTTTTCGTTTTTTTTTTCTTTAATTTCACCAGAATTTATGTTCTTAGGATTGCAGAGATCTCAAAAACCCGAGATCTTGCTTGTTCGGTTCCTGTATTTCATCTGATTTGGGCTTTTAGCGGTTGGATCTCGATGTTCGCGTGACAGTTTCAGCTCGAATTCCGAAGATCTTTCCTAATTAATTTACTTTTCGTGAAAATTTCGAGAGTAACTTATAGTGAAGCATTTTTTTGTTATTAGATCGTTAGGGCTTTTTTTTTTGTTTCATTTGGTCGATGGCTTCGAATCCTCCATTCCAGGTGGAGGATCAGACGGATGAAGATTTCTTTGACAAGTTAGTTAATGATGATGATGATGATGAGAACATGGTTCCCACCGTCCCTAAATTCACGGAGGGTAACGAGTCCGACGACGCCAGAGCCTTCGCCAATTTAGCAATCGGCGAAGATTCTGGCGGCGAGGCTGACAATTACGATGAAAAGGAAAAAGATCCTGTGGATGCAGGTCCAGCACCGGCCAATGCACAGGCAGGTGAAGACGGTTGTGATTCATTAGGTCTTGATAATCGCGTGATTGACTCGAATAATCATCGAGAAGTAAGGGCCGGGTCAGAGGTTGGATTTGATCCGAATATAAGTAAGAACAATGGATCTATGAATTCCGGGGTTAAGGAAGTAGGGTGGAATTCGTTTTATGCGGATTCTGACGAGAATGGGGTGAATGGAGTTGGGTCATATTCCGAATTTTTCAATGATTTAGGGGAGAATCCCACAGGAGATTTCCCTGGTGAAGTGGATGAAAATGCAAAACCGGGTGCATTGGATCAAAATTCTGTTAGTAGTTATGGGCAGTATCATGATGGCGGGCAAGTTTATGGAGCTTCTACCGTAGATAATGGAAATGAACAAGATTTGAATAGCAGTCAGTACTGGGAGAATATGTATCCAGGATGGAAGTATGATGCTAATACAGGGCAGTGGTATCAGGTGGATGGCTATGAGGGGAACCTTCAAGGGGGTTATGAGAGTTCAGGTGGTGATGGCAGTGGGACCACGGATGTGAAAGCAGGGGTTTCTTATTTGCAACAGGCAGTTCAGTCTGTTGCAGGGACTATGGCAACTGCTGAGAGTGGTGCCACGGAGAGTGTGACAAATTCAAATCAGGTTTCACAAGTGAATAATGGGTACCCGGAACATATGGTTTTTGACCCTCAATACCCTGGTTGGTATTATGACACAGTTGCTCAAGAATGGCGGACATTGGAGAGCTATGATGCCTCTGTTCAATCATCTCTTCAGTCAACGGTTCAAGGTTATGATCAGCAAAATCAAAATGGATTTGCTTCTGCTGGTGGGCATTCTCAAAGTAACTGTTCTAGTGTGTATGGTAAATATGGACTGGGAGATAATTATGGGTCACAAGGTCTTGGAAGCTCTGGTGAACATGGTAATTGGGGTGACTCCTATGGTAATTATAATAGCCAGGGTTTGAATATGTGGCAACCAGGGACTGCTGCCAAAACTGAGGCAGTTTCAAGTTTTGCTGGCAACCAGCAATTGGATACATCTTTTGGTTCGAATATGTCTGTGAACAGCCGTGCAAATCATTTGAAGTCATCCTATAATTCTCTGCAGGAAGTTCAGTTGCTCAATAAAGCTAGTCAGGTTCATACTGAGGTCAATGGAGTTGTTGGGTTTAGGAGTTTTGTCCCTAGTGAAAACTTCAATCACCAGTTTAATCAGGCAAATTTAAAGCAAAGCGAGCAGATGCATTTCTCGAATGATATCTACGGAAGCCAGAACTCTGTCAATGTTTCCCAGCAGCCGCTTCAGAGTAGCCATCAGTTTTCTTATGCTTCCAACACAGAGAGATCATCAGCTGGGCGTCCTCCACATGCACTTGTTACTTTTGGTTTTGGTGGAAAACTGATAGTAATGAAAGATAGTAGTCCTCTGCTGAACTCGTCATTTAGCAGCCAGGTTAGAGTACTTAATGTTATATTTTGGAAAATCTACATTTTTTGGCAGACGCTGATGAATGTAAGAAATAGATTCTCTGAGGTTTTCTGTTGTTTTGGTTTCCAGAAGAGAAAATATCTTGATATTAAATACCAAACATGAATAGCTCTTGCTGTAATTTTCTACTTTCTAAATGCTAATGTTGTATGGTTGTGTTTGTGTGAAGGATTCTGTAGGAGCCTCTATCACCGTTCTCAATTTGTTGGAAGTTGTCAATGGAAACTCAAATGGTTCTGGTGCTGCACTGGCAGCTTCTGATTATTTCCGTACTCTGTGCCAACAATCCTTTCCTGGTCCATTGGTTGGTGGAAATGCAGGCAGTAAAGAGTTGAACAAGTGGATTGATGACAGAATTGCCAACTGTGAATCACCTGACATGGACTACAAAAAGGGTGAAGTTTTGAGGCTGCTTCTCTCATTGCTTAAAATAGCTTGCCAGCATTATGGAAAACTCCGGTCTCCTTTTGGTGCTGACACTGTATTGAAGGTAAATACTTTTATTGTTATTTTAACTTATATTTTAGTAACCACGGGTTTTCAATTTCCTTAGATTTTCATTTGTTAGCCTGTAGTTATATCTTGGGAGAATGCTTCTCTTGTGATTTTTTTCAGTCAGATTGTCTTAGGTTTTTCTAGCATACCACTTAAGAAATAGCTAATCTTCTGAGGGTTTTTTCCCAGTTTCAACAAAGTAAAATGAGATTTGTTGTTGATCTTCTCTTCTTTTTTCTTGCGGGTTATATCATATTTCATTCTTATTGGCATGTTGTTATTGATAGGAGACTGATATTCCAGAATCAGCAGTTGCAAAACTCTTTGCATCTGCAAAGAGGAATGACACACCTTATGGTGCTCTTAGCCACTGCTTGCAGCAATTGCCTTCTGAAGGACAAATTCGGGTATGCCATTAACTATACTGCACTATTTTTTTAACAGGCTGTTTATCTTATTTTCTTAATTAATTTTAATGTATGTTGTAGGCAACCGCTTCTGAGGTACAGCATCTTCTGGTTTCTGGTAGAAAGAAAGAGGCTCTACAATGCGCACAAGAAGGTCAGTTGTGGGGACCTGCACTTGTTCTCGCATCACAACTGGGCGATCAGGTTTGTTTCTGCTTTATGCTATTGCCTATGACTTGTTCTGAGTTTCATGTTTGAGGAAGATTTTAACTGAAGCTGCAATCTCTTTCTCGCTCTCTGTCTGCCTTTTCTTCCGGTTGGGGGCTTTGGATCAATGCAGTTCTATGTTGATACTGTGAAGCTAATGGCACTTCATCAGCTGGTAGCAGGGTCTCCTTTGCGGACATTATGCTTGCTAATTGCAGGGCAACCAGCAGAAGTTTTTTCCACAGGCACCTCAGTTGATGGCATAGATATGTCTCAACAGCATGCACAGGTGATAAATTGGTGCAAGAAATTCAATTCTAAAGGTTATTTATCAGGAAGAAGGAAAAACGCCAACTGAAGTGGTTACTGTACTAAGACAACTGATATGGTCTGATCATTTTCTGGTGTAATTGTAGATCCTTAGTAAGAGATAAGAAAAAATATGGCAGTGTGTGAAGTGGTTTACCTATGAGAAAAATGGCATAGATTAAAGGGATTATATTTCAGATGCTTTTGATACATCTATTCTATGAACCATTTTTTGGGAATGGTGCAATTTTTTTTGGCAAGAAGAATCCTTAGTTGTGGAGAACTTGTGCTTGATTCAGCTACTGTCCCTGTTATATATCATTTTGTTACTTCTTATTTGATGTCCATATGTTTGATTTTATTTTGAAAGGAATACTTTTGCCATAAAAAGAGCTGAATTCCCCACTCCTCTTTTTTTGTGGGCAGTTAGGGGCTAATTGCATGCTTGATGATTGGGAAGAGAATTTGGCTGTAATAACTGCAAACAGAACCAAGGATGATGAGCTTGTGATTATTCATCTTGGAGATTGCCTGTGGAAGGAAAGAAGTGAGGTACATTATTGTTTACTCTAGCTTCTTTTTCTCCCTTCTTGTTGATAGCACTCTTTAGCTTATTTACTTATTCCTAAAGTTTATAACTATTGCTCTTACTTGAGGGTTTTAATTCAGATAACTGCAGCACACATCTGTTACTTAGTTGCGGAAGCAAACTTTGAGTCATATTCAGATAGTGCTAGACTTTGTCTTATTGGAGCAGATCACTGGAAGTTTCCCCGAACTTACGCTAGTCCAGAGGCTATCCAGGTTCTCTTCAAATTTATGTGACCCTTGATCATTGTCTAATTTATAGAAGTTTGGAAAACTATTTATCAAGCATGGTGTAGTCACTTTGGCATGTTTACTTGTTCTGAACCATGTAATTCCATAGTTTAAGTAATTCGTATTGTGACCGATTTATAGTATGTAGTTGAAGGTGCTTTTTCTCTGTTGGGGGAAAGGTAATTGAAAATTTGATCTTCAAGCAAGATGATTAGGTTGAAACCTAAATAGGAAATGTGGTTTGCTTTCTCAGCATATCTCTCTTCTAACTGGTTATATATAATGCACAAATCTAAGCTGTCCTCAGATGGTCAAGATTTTTATATTGTAGAGAACATTTTAAGATATTGAGCTGTCAATTATGCCTTTAACCTTTTCTGTTCGATTTTTCTCACAGAGGACTGAGTTTTATGAATATTCAAAGGTACTGGGAAACTCTCAGTTTATCCTGCTACCATTTCAGCCATACAAGCTTATTTATGCACACATGCTGGCTGAAGTTGGAAGAGTTTCAGATTCATTGAAGTAAGCATATTTAAGTTGTTAGTTTTTGATTTATGAACATATTTTACCTTCAATTTCCTAACATGATGAGGCTAGTTCAGGTACTGTCAAGCTGTATTAAAATCTCTGAAAACTGGTCGAGCGCCTGAGGTAGAAACTTGGAAACAATTAGTTTTATCTCTTGAGGACAGGATAAGAATCCATCAACAGGTAACTTTTTAGCTTCTCGGTTTGGCTTCTCATCAATATTTTCTCTGATTATATTGGGCTTGCTTTCATCTTGAAGGGTGGATATGCTGCAAATTTGGCTCCAGCAAAATTAGTTGGTAAATTGCTCAACTTTTTTGATAGCACTGCTCATCGTGTTGTTGGTGGTCTACCACCACCAGCTCCATCAGCATCAAATGGAAATTCTCAAGTTAATGATCAGTTTCACCAGCAAAGTGGGCCAAGAGTATCATCTAGTCAATCAACAATGGCCATGTCTTCTTTGATGTCATCTGCCTCAATGGAACCTATAAGTGATTGGGCTGGCAGGGCAGTTGATGGCAGAATGACGATGCATAATAGAAGTGTTTCAGAGCCGGACTTTGGCAGAACTCCAAGACAGGTTCACAATTATCCCCACTTGACGAAACAATAATTCCTGCTAATTGCTTGTGCATCTTATCTTGAATAAAATTAATGAGGTGTTACTGATTTTTGATGGGATCAGGTTGATTCATCAAAGGAAGCTGTAGCATCCACTGCACAAGGCAAAGCATCGGGCTCGGGAGGGGCATCTCGCTTTGCTCGTTTTGGTTTTGGCTCACAGCTTTTGCAGAAGACTGTGGGGCTAGTCTTGAGGCCTCGTACAGATAAGCAGGTAGTTCCTTTTTTTATTGCTAGTTTTTCTTAGATTTCTGTTGAAGAACCACATATAGCAGTCTTGATATACAAACTATTTAATTTAATATAATTTGCATTGTTATCTGTAGGCTAAATTGGGTGAAAAGAACAAATTCTACTATGATGAAAAACTCAAGAGATGGGTGGAGGAAGGTGCTGAACCTCCAGCTGAAGAAGCAGCCTTGCCACCACCTCCAACCACCGCAGCATTCCAGAATGGAACGTCTGACTACAACTTGAAGTCTGCATTGAAGAGTGAGGGGTCTCCCCCTAATGGGAGCCCAAAATTCAGAAATCCAACCCCGATAGAACATGCTTCTGGGATCCCACCTATTCCTGCCAGCTCCAATCAATTCTCAGCTCGTGGTCGAATGGGTGTTCGAGCAAGGTACTTTTGAAGGTTTTTTTTTTTTTAAATTGTTTTATTAAAAATTTCCACTGTTCCATTTGAATGATGATTGAACAAATTTGGTGGAAGAAATGAATAAAAAGGAAAGAAAGTTGAAAGTAAGATGAGGTGGAAAATATTGGTTTTTGTTAGACTTCAGAAATATGGAGAAGATTTATATGACCATGAAAGTTTCTTTTCATAAGCATATAAGATTTCCAAGACCACTATCATTGCTCATTGGTGAAACTATAGAAAATTTTTTGGTTTGGAAGTTGAGCTTTGTTTGGCTTTCTTTTGTTCCTTCAGAAACCAAGAGAATAATATTCATAGTTTTCATTTCATTTTCCCTTTTCTATGTCATTATGAACTCTTGACAGGTATGTGGACACTTTCAACCAAGGTGGTGGAGGCCAAGCAAATTTATTTCAATCACCTAGTGTTCCCTCTGTTAAACCTGCAGTGGCTGCAAATGCAAAGTTCTTTATTCCCACGCCTGCATCAACAAATGAACAAACGATGGAGGCAATATCAGAAAGTGCACAGGAAGAAAATACAACTAGTAATAATCCTACAAAATCCAATGCCAATGAGTCTTTTCAGTCTCCCACACCTTTATCATCAATGACTATGCAAAGGTTCCCTAGCATGGATAATCTTGCTCAGAAAGGCATTATGAGAAATGCCAATGGTTTTCCACCGCACTCACGACGAACAGCCTCATGGAGTGGTGGGAACTTGGCTGATGCATTTAGTCCTCCTGGTAAGGCGGAAATCAGACCTTTAGGGGAGGCACTGGGAATGCCTCCATCTTCATTTATGCCCAGTCCAACGAATGGTAGTTTTGGGGATGAGCTACATGAGGTGGAACTTTGAACCAGAGTTGTCAAGATGTAAATATCAAGTTTTGTTCCTGCAATCATATATAGTACTCAAGAATCATGATATTCCTGCTCCTGCATCTTTCAAATATACGACAAAATGGCAGCTTGCACGGGAACTGTTTCTGTTAAAATGGAAACCAAAATTGTTCTTTTTGGCTAAACTTCTAGACCCCTTACCCCCTTCTGCATTGTATTTTGATATTCAGTTGCTTATTTAGTTGTATTATTAGGTTTCATCTGTATGTCCCAGGGTTCAAGGAGCCGGGTTATTTTTGTTCTTTTTTTTTTTTTTGGTTGTTTTACTATAAGCAGCTAAAGCCTGAGCAGGCACACCATTGTACAGTCATTTGTTCATTTGTTGAAGAATAGAAATTATTCCCTTGAGGTGAAAGATATAAGAAAGCCGCAAAGGGATTCTCAAAGGGAAAAGGCGTTGTGTTCTGAGTTCCAAAAATAAGATGTTTGCTCTTTTTGTAGTGCTAGTAACATTATCTGCACGTTTGATACAAAAAATAGCTAAGCTATTCCTTGTCTATTCCCAAGGGAATAGCTTATCTTCGTTTGGTATGACAATATCACAAAGAATAGCTATTACTTAGTAATAGCTATTCTCTCAAAAGGGGTAAAACTCAGGCATAGTTAAACCCGAAGTTTTTTATGGTTTTTGTTATTTCGTGATCATGGGAATAGCTCTGAATTATGATATGATTAAAATGTCCCTTATCATTTAAAAAATTACAATCCTAGACCTATATATATATATATATATATATATATATTTTCTCATTTTTTCTTTTTCTTTCTCTCTTTTCTCATGTTCTTTCCTCTCTTATTCTCTCTCTAAGTGGCATCAACGTCGGAGATGATGTTAGTGGCTGCTACGACGGCAGCGAAAGCGACGGTGACTGCGACGGTGACTTTATGACCGAATATGGTCGAACAAGATTCAAAGGGAGATTCAGCCAGATCTGACACTCAACGGCCAGATATGGCAGCAGGAAGCACCGGATCTGGTGCTTCCCGACCAGATCCCACGGTTGGATCTGGCACTCCACGGCCAGATCCAGCCGCGGGGAAGCACCGATCTGGCGCCATAGTGGCCAGATCCGACCACATGGTGCGCCAGATCGGCGTTTTGTTACACCGATAGCTTTTTCGGCGACCGGCCCATGAAAAAGAAAAAAAGAAAAAATAAAATAAAAGAATAAATTATTTATAAAATTTAAAATATTAATATTTTATATATAATTTAAACATTATTAATATTAATATGATTAAAATATTAAATATTAATATTTTAAACTATTAATGTTTTATTTATTAAATTATTAATATATTAAAATTTTAATGAATATAAAAATAAAATTATTAATATTTTAATAATATTATTATTAAATTATAAATAAAATATTATTAATTAAAATATTAGTAATTAAATTATATTAAAATATTGATATTTAAATTATAAATTATTAATATTTTAATTAATTATAAATTATTAATATTTTAAAAAATAAAATAATTAAATATAATAAATAGTATTTTTGTCTTTTTATTTTCTATTTTTTTCCTATTCTAAAGCTATTGTTACCAACCAAACACTGTAATAAGTCATAATAATTATTCTTACTTTATTTCATTTATCATACCAAACTACATAATACTTATTCTATTCTATTCTCACCTCATTCTATTCTCACGTAATAATTATTTTATTTCGCGAACCAAAAGTGCCATAGATACGATATGATGCTCTTGGTGTTTAGGCAATGCAATTTTCAATTCAAAACGAACTTTTGATTTACATTAATTGCTTTTGCGACACTTTGAGGAAACTTGTCGGTTTTCAACTTTTGGTAACTTTTTATTCCCCCTTTCCCGCAGAGTTTTGCTTAGCAGAGAGAAAGATGCGATTCGGGGAAGACAAGAGTGGATAAGGGAAAATATGGTAAAAATTTTACTCGTTAAATCTTATTTCTCTAATTGAGTCCCAACAAAATTTTGTTGGTATTTTTCTTTTATCCTTTTGGAAGAGACTTAAACATGAAAGACAGAAGTAAATATTCTGCCATAATTTGCTTGTTTTTTTTTATTGTACAATATTGAAAATCCAACAGAGCATTAGTTTTAAACATGAGAATTCACTTATAAATCTAAATTTTATTACAAATTCATTTTAGAACAAAATTAATTTCAGTTTTTCAATCTCATAAATTACAACATAGCTTGTTCTTTTTTTTTTTTTTTTTATTTCTTTACAAAAGGATAGGGCAAAAGGTAGCCAACTAGTCTTCAGCACCCTACCAGAACAGAAGAGATCTCTTGTATGTAACTGCAATGAGAAAGGAATCGACAGAATCTCAAAACTGCTTAAACACCCAGAAAAATTCTAAACTAGTTGCACCACTAAAATTCAGCTGAACCAGGTGTCCTTGGGAACGGTATCGTATCTCTTATATTCTCAATCCCAGTGGCAAACTGCACAAGTCTTTCAAAGCCAAGTCCAAAGCCCGCATGAGGAACTGGCAAAGAACATATTTGACAGAGGATTTATAATGGCAAATGCAATTAAATGGTAAGAGTCTAAGACAACACTGTAGTGAAAGAAAAACACGGGAAAGCAAATGGTTGAAACTGAACAGTTCTCAGGGCTCAGCAGCTATTGCACAAGTTTACGAGAGGGATCCCTAACCTGAACCATAACGACGCAGATCAAGATACCACCAGTAGCTCTCCTTACTAAGCTTCAGCTCATCTAAACGATTTTCCAGATACTCAAGTCGTTCTTCTCTTTGGCTTCCACCAATGAGCTCGCCAACCTAATAAATCGTAAACAAGGAAAGTAACTGCAATGAATTTGCCAACCAAGGAAAAGGATATAACTAGAATAACATTCTTATAGAAGAGCATCACATATGTTTGTATCAAAAAAAAAAAAAAAGGAGCATCATGTACATCAGCTGAACTTATACATTCGAATATACATCAATAATGAGATAGTAGGATGGACTTAAGATTCACAGCAAATTTGTTGGCAACATTACATAAATGAAGAAAATATTTACCCGAGGTACCAACATATCCATCGCTGCTACAGTCCTCCCATCATCATTTTGCCGCATATAGAATGCCTTGATCTCCTGAGAGTTTTACATTAAAGAACTTCAGGCATTAAAATATTAAAAGCAGATAAAATCCCAACATACAGAAGAGTGATGAGAGACCAATTGCATGCCTTTGGATAATCCCTAATTATAACAGGGCATCCATTAAATGCCTCTTCAGTTATGTAACGTTCATGCTCACTTTGCAAATCACATCCCCATTTCAACTGCAAAAGAAACCAAGAGTAAGAAATCTTCAATAGGCATAACTATCCAGACAAACTTATGGGAGGATTATCTCTGAAAGGCTTGGCTAACAATCACAAATTTAAGCAAGTTATATTCATGGCAGGAAAGAGTTATCTTGGTATTTAATCAGAAATGAATAGAAAAACCGTGACACAAGAAAAAGTTTTATATAAGTTTGAACAGAAAAGAAACATGCAATACCGGAAATTCAAATTTCTTTTTTGCTTTTAGAAGAAGCTCAATTGCATCAGTATATGGCAACTGCACAAAGTCTTTCTCAGCCACATCCTGTTCATCAAATAAAAGTCACCCACATATCAGTACAAGTAACATTGCCAGTAATGGTTTTAAGCTCAATAGAAGGGGGTAATCAAAATCTAGAAGATCAAATAACGTGCAACACCCTCACAGCTCAACTCAGAAAAAAGGTTGGATAGATGATAGAAAAAGGTAATGTAAGATACACATAGAGCTCATACATTCAGTCGATCAATGATCCCTTTCTCAATCCAAGTGTTGAAAAATTCCATGTCTTCCTTGCAATTATCAAGCACATGTCTCACCTTCCATAAAAAACAGTATATATTACTCCAAATTCACTCAGAAATATACCACTAAAGAATTTCAGTGTGTGTGCTATGAGCTTCTGACTCTATAGTCTAGCAACAAAGAGACAAATTCACAAATAGATGTGAAAAGCAACATACTACATACTGGAGATATGCAGTTGCACAGGCCGTGTCATCATTCAGATCAGCAAAAGCGAGTTCTGGTTCAATCATCTAAACAAATAGGGGGAACAAGTTCTCAGAGACAATGTTTAGTAAGGCAAGGCTTAACAAAATTAGCGAAAAGGATGTGGAGTCAAATTGAGAGTCAGAAATTTACAAGGCTAAATCAACAATGTTTACCCAAAATTCAGCCAAGTGTCTAGTTGTGTTCGAATTTTCTGCTCGAAAGGTGGGTCCAAATGTATACACCTGACAAAGTATAAAAGTACTGTGTTATTTCTTGAATTGGTTACCTTCCCATTTTAAATTGATATGAGAACAAGCAGAAGAAGTATACATCCGAAAGAGCAGTAGCGTATGTTTCAGCATTAAGTTGACCTGAAACTGTCAAGAATGCTGGTTTGCCAAAAAAATCCTGCCATATGAAAATAGGACATAAGTATTACATTAGTGGCATTCAAAACACATCACTGATTTTTTGAGAGAGGTGCAAACTGCACACAAGATTTCAGACATAAATACAAAAATAGACAATGACAACTGCAGCACAAGAAAAGTTTACTAGTACATTTCCAGAGAAATGTCTGATGAACTAACTCATCAATTGCACAGCTGATGCACAGAGCTGAGTAAGTTATAAAACCAAAGACAGTTGGCTGCCTCTCTGCATTTGAAGAGCCTTGAAATGCAAAAAGTAGGCACACTTTCATTTATAAAAGGTTAAGAATTTTAAAGAGGGATTAGATAAAGTTCTTAAACATTTTGCCCGAAGGCAGCTCTATGTAGTAGCATTGGAAACAGAGTGAAGCAAATCTAACTCACCTGTGACCAATCAATTAATCCATCCTTTGTATTTGGAATGGCTCGGACAGGAGAATCAGTGGCTTCCCTGGAGCTTGGAATCTATTAATTAAGAAAAACTTTATGAATCATAAATAAAGATATCTGACAAGCTATAACATAATTGTACAATAATTGCTAATAAGTTTTTACCTGAACCATTACATTCTTTTTAGCAGCATACTTTTACACATAGAAAGTTGTTTAAAGTAAAGTGGAATCGTGGATTAAATTTTAACAGTTAAAACATAAAAAGAAAAACAAAGTAGCTATTAGGGAAAAAAACCTAAATCTGTTAAAAGTTATTGTTCATACCAAAGTAGTAACACAGAACTGTTCACCAGCTCCTTCACAATCTGAAGCTGTAATGATAGGACTAGAGATCCACACAAAACCATTTTCCTGGAAAAATTTATGCGTTGCATAAGCCAAAGCATTCCTCACTCGTGCAACCTAAAAAGAAGTTATAAGCAACCATGCTCAGCAAATAGCAAGCAAAAGTTACAACTGCAATAATGGAAAACGATAAAGGAGAGATAAAATACTAGATAGTCACAGGAAAAGAAACCCACATCAAGAAAGCAACAATGGCTTGCAAAAATTATGGCACAATAGGAAAAGTAAATGAATATAATAGCAACTAGAGATGATAGTAAACAAGCAGCAGAACCATACCGCACCAAATGTGTTTGTTCTAGGACGAAGATGAGCTTTAGTCCTCAAAAATTCTCGGCTGACCCTTTTCTTTTGAATGGGATAGGAAGGATCACTTTGTCCAACCTGACAAAAAATGATGCATGCAATTAGTACAAAGATTCCACTAGAAGTTTAAATTTCCATATCATAATATGGTAAAGAAGTTTCATTTAGTGACCCAAGAGAGGAAAATGCAGTAATATCAATGCAATATAACACATTCATTGTCCGTTACTCCATTTCTGAACGCCTAGTCAAGGAAAAGGATAGCAAGGAAAACCAATTTAGGATAAAAGCGGAGAGGAATCACCAAGTAGCAATGTATTATGCAGTATGATGAGTGAAAATTTATTAGCTAAAAGATCTCCTTAGTTTAAGTCCAAAAATAATACTAATAATTTTCTGATTCCATAAAGCAACTTCGGCAGTTTGCAGATGCAGACCACTTGAGTTAATTGTCACAGCAAATTAGATGGATAACCTCTGACATATCAATAATCAAATTTGACAAGAGAAACAGGGAAGTCTACCATACCACAACAACTTTGTCAACCTTCAATTCCACTTTCTGCTTTGCTCCTTGGCTAGCCACCAAAGTCCCTTGTACCCATATAGATGCACCAGTAGCAATCAACCCAGATTCCACCTACAAGCTTGAAACATATAATAATTGGCAACCATATCAAAAGAATAACAACAACGATATCCCAAGTACAAACATAAATTGAAAATTCCACTTTTGGCACAAGAAATTGAATGGGATAGGAATGAAGCGCCCATCCTAACCAACCCATACTAATAAAATAGTGCTAAGAAACTGTAACCAATTAATAATATCTTTAAGAAACTAAAATATCAATACTGAAATGAAAAAGCAAGAATTTTAAAAATTCAATTACATGGATAAGAAAGATTCAATATTTCGGCCCGGCGGTACCTGATCATAACCTTCAGCATCCGAATTCATCACGCATTGCATGTTTGAAAGGCATGAGCCATCATTTACCTATAAAATATAATAGCAGCATTAACATGAATTAATTGGGGAAAAAAAAACTCTAAAAATTGAGTGTTACCTCAAGGAATGTAACGCTGCTTTGAACCCGGAGAGTCCGTACCCAACCCATAACCACCAGAGTCTGCCCGACCCGATCCAAACCTCCATCGGGTCCTCCTTTTATGTCGGCGATTTTCAACTTCTTCCTAAACTCGCCTACTGTATTCCCCATTTCACAAACTTTCTTTTCCTGGAATTCCGTTTTTGTCCTTTCTCCGGACTGTAGCGCTGCAGAAACAACGGAGCAAAAGCATCGTTTCGGAGGAACGGTTGAGTGAAACTGGAATGGTCGGCGAGGAAGTGGCGGGGAAAGGCGAGGAGTTGTTAGGTTTTTGGAATAGAAGGAAAGGAATCGGAGGGTAGAGTAGGGTTTGTACCGGAGAGGAGTGGCTGGTGCTAAAGCAGCAGCAGCAGCCGCCATTTTGCGCTACTCGTTCCTTTGCTTGGATTGGGCTGTTTGTTTGCTGGTGTGCTTTGAACGTATTCTTTTTCTTCACCCTTTTTTTTTTCGTTTTTCTTTTTTAACTAAACATACCAGAAAATAGTTTTTTTTTTTTGCCATAAAAGTAAACTAGACAAACACACAATTACAAAGAATTAAAAAAAATAAAACGCTAAAAATGACTCAATTATGATATAATATTTTCAAAATTAGTCAATTAAAAATATAAATTTGATTTTAATTAATTAATTTTATAATAAATTTAGATTTATAATTAATCTTATCTTATTTATACTTACGAATTGAGTAAAGATTATAACCAATAATAGATAAAAAGGTGTTTGATATTTAAATAAGATTAAAATAATTTATAAACGGATTAAGATAAGGAACAAGTAATAATTTTAAGATATTTATTATCTAAATTTGATTATAAATATTTAATTTTTTAATATGATTTTAATTTTTAATATATGTATTACATAAAAAATGATATATTACTTATTTTAATTAATATAATCCAAATAGACAATTCCTTTTAATTTTTTATTAATTTAATTTAAATAATAAAAATTACATAAAATGATCAAATTTTATTTTTTTATTATTAAATTTAGATTGAATTGAGTTTTGTAACCGTACTCATATAATTTTTAATTAAATAAATAAATTCATTTTTTTAATAAGATATTGTTAATCGATTTTAAATAAAATATGATTATTAAATTGAAAAATACTTTCGAAATTAAGTACTCGCCATTTGTACTATGGACTAACATCAAGTAAAACAATTGGACATCTAAATAGAATACAACTGATTAGAAATGGAAAAAAGAAAAAGGAGGAGCAAGAAAAAAATTTGAAGAAAATAAGTCATGTGCTCTCTACAGAAAACCCCTAAACCCACTATGCTTGACGATCGGTCACGGAAGAAGGTTCGTTTTCGTAATTCCTCAGGGGATGGGTTCACGCAAGACGATTCAGTGGTCGTCTATAACAACCCATCGTTCAAGGCTACTGTATTAGGTTCAGACAGTGAAGAAATGCTCTCCGGAGGGGACGATGACCTTGTTGAGGGTGCGAAGGATGAATCGGAGTTTGAAATGGAGTGTGATTCGGCAGAGTCTGATGAGGAGGACTTTGAATACGGTTCAATCGAAGGTTTCCCCTCAATCACAGTTTCTGATAAGAGGCAAGAATCGCTAGCTAGAAGATGGTAGAACTCTGTTATTGTACAGATGCTTGGTCGCGCAATTTCCTACCGGATTTTATGTGATAGATTGGCTTTTATGTGGAGACCAAAAGGTAAATATGACATTGTGGATCTAGCTGATAACAGATTCATTGTTCGTTTTGTAGATAGAGAGGATTTCTTATGAGCTTTATTGGATGGTCCTTGGGTAATCATGGGGCATTACTTAACGGTTTATCCCTAGACTCCGAACTTCTCATCAGAGATGCAAGATCTCATTGCGGTAGCGGCTTGGGTGAGATTTCCTGGTATTCCCCTTCACATGTACCACAAATCTATTTTAAAGAGGATTACTTCGTTAATTGGTAGAATGTTGAAGATTGACCATAATACAGGAGCAGAAAAGAGAGGCAAAATTGCCAGAGTAACTGTTGAGCTTGATTTGTCTGAACCTTTGACACCAAAATTTTTCTTGAACGGCAAAGAACAGAAAATTGTGTATGAAGGATTGCCTCAGGTATGCTTTACATGTGGAGTATTTGGGCACACTAAATAGGTCTGCTCAAACCACAAAGCACTTACACCCACTGAGGCACCTGTTAATCCACAAGAACAGAAGGAAAGTTTAGATGATTCCCTTTATGGCCCCTGGATGCTTGTATCTCGTAGAAGGTCAAAAGGATTGGACAAAAATCTGATGTCTACAGCCAATCAAAAATCACAGGTTCAAAGGGGGTCGGAATCAAGATTTTCAGTGCTGGATATGGTGAAAAGTGGGACAGCTAATACAATTATTTTTGATGTACAGCAACCTGCCCTCTCTAATAAGGTATAGTCTAGTCCCTTAACTAAAACTTATGAAAGAAAAGTGGAGCGGTCTCATAAGCCGCTGCAAACAGCAGTGTCTAATGGAACATCTTCTAGTGGAACCGCCCCATTAACACCTTTGACAGGCACTACCTCAGCTCTTCAAGTTTCGAAGGAGGTTGAGCAATCTCCTAGGGTGGATTCGGGAATTAATAATTCTATGAATGATGATGATTGGGTTGAACAAGATGATCAGGTAATAATGGTGGATGAAGGTGAAGGGAGGGATAACAATATGATGCAGGAAGGCAATAAACTCTTTGAATGTCGGCTGCAGGGATCCTTATCACAACATGATCCTAATAACTTGCAAGTGGAGGTTTGTGTGACAACTATTACCACTCTCGATAACACTAAACATTATGTTGTTATACCCAAAGAGAAAGCTGAAAATAATAGTGTGAAAACACATGCCATGGACAATCGAAGTACAAGACTAGCTATAGCAGAGTCGAGTGGAGGAGTTATCTTGTCGAAAGAAAAAGGAAAACAGTCAGGCAAATAAGGGAATATCTACCTACAACGGTTTTCTTTAAAGAAAAAGGCCAAAACTAAACACAACGGTACTCAAAACTTCTCTCCGTCTCTCTCTTTATTGAAGGAGGAAATCGTCCAACCGAGCATGAGTTTGTCTGAGGGGAAAGGTGGTGGTAGTCAAGGCGTGATAGCTGTTGATGAATGTCCAATGAATATGGTAAATGGGGGTAATACGGAGGTTGCTTAAACCTCTCCTTTTGCTTTTTATTTCTCTTATGAATTTGAAAGTATTGGTTTGGAACTGTCAAGGGGCTGGTGATAGAGGATTTCCTCACTTTGCTAATGATTTACAGAGAATACATAATATCTCAATTATGATATTGTTGGAGCCAAGGATCAGTGGCACCAACGCAGACAAGGTTATTCGTTCTATAAAATTTGACAGATCACACAAGGTTGAAGCAATCGATTTTTCAGGAGGTTTTTAGGTGATATGGAAAGAACACTTGCAGATTTCGGTAATTCATAATCACGATCAATGTATTCATCTGAACGTCAGATATGGATTTGGCGGTTCTTGGATATTAACAGTAGTGTATGGACATCCATATCACAAGACTAGAAGAACGTTATGGGCAGAATTATCTTCTTTTGCAGAGCATGTCACTAGTCCGTGGCTTTTATCTGGGGACGTTAATGCCTTTCTATATGCTCATGATAAGGTTGGTGGTTCATCACAAGGTAGTAAGCCTTGTCTATATTTTCAACGGTTTATTAATGCATATGGCTTAATTGATCTTGGATTTAAGAGGCCGAAATACACAAGGACGAGAGGGTTGGTTTCTGAAAGGATTGATCGGGTGCTATGCAACACTGACTAGAGGCTAAAGTTTCAAGAAGCAACTGTTCAACATCTTCATCGAATTAAATTTGACCATAGACCATTGTTAATATCATTAGGAGTGAGAGAGGTCATAAATCGAAGTCCGAGATTTCAATTTCAAGCAGCATGGCTTTCCCACTCAAAGTTTAATGATTTTGTTAAACAAAATTAGGAGTTTTCCTCTGATATCTAGGGTGCATTGAAAAAGTTTTCTAATAGTGCTTGTGTATGGAACAGAGAGGTCTTTGGTAATATTTTCAGTCGAAAGAAAAGGATTTAGCTAGACTGGGCGGCATTGAAAGGGAATTAGAATCTCAGCAATCAAGATATCTACAAGAGTTGAAAGTGAGGCTTCGTAAAGAATACGAATTAATTCTTCAACAGGAAAAGGTTTTTTGGTTGCAAAATCCCAAGGCAGATTGGCTTACACTGGGTGACAGAAATATTGAATACTTCCACCTCTAGGCAATTAAAAGAAGAACCAAGGCAAAGATTCTACATTTGCGAAATATGGATGGTACATGGTTAGAAGGTCAAGAAGAAGTTAGATTACATGCTGTTGATTTCTTTAGGAAGTTGTATTCTAAGGAGACGAAAACATTACTAGCATATCCCATTAAAGGCAAGTTCCCTTTGTTGAATAGGACAGATTATGATAGATTGACCACGCCGGTTGGTGACAAAGAAGTTATGAGGCCTTATTGGCCATGAAGCCAATGAAAACCCCTAGTATTGATGGGATACACACCTTGTTTTTCCAAAATCAGTGGTATGTGGTAGGTTCGAGCATGGTTAAGTACGTTCAGACAGTATTTTCAGGTGGCAAGATAGGTAATGAACTATGTAAGCTTTTCATTGTCCTAATTCCAAAAGCAGCATCTCCAGAATATATCTCATAGTACAAACCCATTAGTCTACTTCCTGTCATATTCAAGGTATTAATATAGGTAATAACGAACAGATTGAAACCAAATATGTCTACACTAGTGGCAAAAACCCAATCTAGTTTCATTCCGGAGCGAGCAATCATCGATAATGTGATAGTGACTTAAGAAGTCATGCACTCATTTAGAAAGAAGAAAGGTAGGGTGGGGTGGATGATGTTGAAGATTGACTTAGAAAAGGCTTATGATAGACTTCGCTGGGAATTCATACATGACATACTACTCGAGGCACATATCCCTGACCAGATTATTGATGTGTTAATTTAAAGCTGGAAGTGTTTCGAGTGTTAGATCTTTTGGAATGGTATGCCATCAGAATCCTTTTCACCATCTAGAGGCATGAGACAAGGTGACCCACTTTCCCCTTATCTGTTTGTCTTATGTATTAAAAGGTTATCACATGCTATTAATATTGCAGTGGAGCAGGGATTGTGGAAACTAATTAAATTGGGTCGTTGTTGCCCTCCTATCTCTCATCTTTTCTTCGTAGATGACCTTATCTTATTTGCTGAAGCGTCAGTAGATCAAATAGATATTATTAACGGAGTATTGGGCGATTTTTATGCTTGCTCAGGGGAGAAGGTAAATGTTCATAAATCTTCCTTTTACTACTCAGCAAATGTTTCTAAAGAATGTATTGAGAATCTCAGGAATATATCAGGCTTATCTTATTCTACGAATTTAGGCAACTACCTTGGTGTCCCATTATTTCATGGTAGGAAAAGAATCACATCCTTTAAATTTTTGGAGGATAAAGTTCGAAGTAAACTAAGTGGTTGGAAAGCCTTTTCATTATCCTTTGCTGGTATACTTACGTTAGTTAAGTCTGTACTATCTACTATTCCATATTATGTAATGCAAATAGTTTCAATTCCCCTGGATTCCTGCAAACGAATGGAACGTTACTGTCAAAATTTTCTTTGGGGTGGTGATGCTGATCATAAACGTATTCACTTAATTAGGTGCAATCAAATATGTAGACCTAAAGAGGAAAGAAGTTTGGGTGTGAAAAGGCTACACGTGATGAACAATGCCTTCTTGATGAAACTGTTATGGCAACTAGTGACTCGTCCTAAGTCCCTGTGGGTTAGCATTATTAGAGGAAAGTATAACTTCAATATGGATAGACGGTCTAGCTCAATCTATTGTCATGGAGCATCGCATACTTGGAATGCATTGAGTAAACTGTGGAATGTCTTCAACAATAATTTACGATGGGTTTTAGGTGATGGTCTCTCGATTCGCTTTTGGAAGGATATTTGGTTGGAAGATACCCCTCTTTTAGAACAGGGCCATACTCTTAATATTGTAACAAGTGAGAATTGTTGCGTTCGGGAATTCTTATTAGATACTGGTGAGTGGAATCATGAGAAGCTAGCTACCTGCCTACATAGTGATTTAGTGAACAAGATTCTGATGTTTCTTCCTCCATTGTTATCTTTCAAACCGGATACACCATACTGGGCTTCATCAGCTTCAGGGGTTTGTACTGTAGCGTCAACGTATGAGGTGTTGCGGGAAGATTATCCAAATTACATAGGACAACAAAGCAGAAAATGGGCTATTGCGTGGAAATGGGATGGCCCCCAACGGATACGCACCTTTCTAATGCAATGTCTTCATGGAAAGTTATTGACTAATTTAGAATGTAGGAGAAGGAACATGTCGTCTTCGGCTACTTGTGCGTTATGCTCAGTATCAGATGAATCAGTATTACACCTCTTAAGAGATTGCCCACACTCCAAAGAGGTATGGTTGAAATTGGGGTCACGAATGGGCTATGGGAACTTTTTTGATTTACTTCTCTCAGATTGGTTGTTAACTAATCTAAAAAATTATAATGTTTGTGTTGATGGTATCCCTTGGGTTATTTTATTTGGTTTTACTTGCTGGTATATTTGGAAGTGGAGGAATGTGAAAGTTTTTGAAGGAAAGTTGATACCCATGGATAGGAAGTTATCGATGATAAAAGGCTTAGTTGCTGCATCATATCATGCTGTCCAAATTCCCTGCACACATAGTAGGTTGAATGGATATAAAAGAGAAATGCTGGTTGGATGGCAAAACCCTCCACAAGGTTGGGTGGCAGTAAACACTGATGGTGCATTACGTCGTAATACAAACATGGCTGCTGCAGGTGGTGTTTTTCGGGACTGCAACGAATATTGGTTAGGTGGCTTTGCTGCAAAATTGGGGAAGTGTTATTCCTATAGGGCTGAGTTATGGGGAGTCCTACATAGCCTTCGTATAGTAAAGGAGAAAGGATTTAGTAAGATATGGCTGCAGGTGGATAATAAAATCGTGGTTAAGGCAATTATCTCTAGTGCATTGCATCCATGTGCGAATTCTGATTTACTAAATGCTATTCATGGACTGTTGCAACTCGACTGAGAGGTAAAAATTTCTCATATTTATCGAGAATGAAATATGGTAGCCGATGGTATGGCCAACATTGGTTTTAATTTAGTTAGTAGCTTTATTCTGTTTGATGTACCACCTCCATAAATCAGTTCAAGGATGTTCAATGATGTATTGGGAGTTTGTTTTCCAATAATGGTTAGACAATATTAAAAATTTCCTTTCATAAAAAAAAAAAAAAGCTGGAAAGCTCCAAAACAAAGAAACTGTCTAAACGTACGTTCATCCCAGCATGCGAAAGAGAAGAGTTCCGCTTGTCAGCACCAAAGCAGTCATCACGCTAAGTAGGGAGTAGTAGCTGTACCATAATATTCCCTCTCGTTGGCCTTTCCATCTCCCTCTCTCTTCTGCATTTCTGCTTTTCTTCATTCCCAAACCCGGAAACTTGCCTCCCAAGCAACTGTGCTATCACCAAAACCTTTATTTTTCCCATAGGCGCCACTCCATACACTCTCCATGGACCTCTCCTCCTCTCTTCCAGAACCACAGCGACGGCTGCGGACTCATCATCATCAACAATTCAGTTACCAATCAACCCAAGCTCTTTATTACTACCAACAAAGCCAACAACAGCAACAACCTTATGCCCATAATCGTCCTTCTGGTTACGCCTATCATCAAGTGCCCCCGGAGGTAGTTTCGGTTAATGCCGCCCCGCAAATTGCGGATTCTGGTGGGGGAATGGCTCAGGTGGGACCGAACCCGTTGGCCTCGGCAAAAGTGGTTGCCCTGTCGCAGCTGACGCAATTCGAGGGCACTGCAACGGCTGTAATGCAGGCCAACTTTGGGGCGGCGCTGCTGCACCTTGGACCGACTTTAGTACCTACGCCGCCGGTACGGTTATTGATTAATTTTTTTATTAATTGTTCTTCGATTTCTGGTAAAATTCTTTTGATTTTTCCAGTTATTTTTTTTATTTCATGAACTTCATTTCCTTAATAATTTTCCATCTGCCGTAAAATTTATTGTGGTAACTTCCTTGGTATTTACGTCTTCGCTTCTAACTTTACACTGTATTGGGTGTTGTATTAGAGTTGTAAATAAAAAAGAGAAGTATTCAATTGCAAACTGTAAAGTAAGCAATCAAGTTTACAAGCCATGGAAGTTCTGTTTTCAGTTTTGAATGCTGGCATAAAGTTCTCAACTGCATCAACCTTGATCAACGAAAATTTGGCCTTGCTAAGTACGACCGCACCTTTACTTAGTTGAAATCTTCCTATACTCCAATTTCATTTTTAAACTTTCCTGCTCATAGTGTGGAGTAGAATTGCTCTGTAGGACATGCTCAATTGTAGGTGATAATTTATAATGAGCTCACTTAGGGTGTAAAAGTGTTGGTTTACACTTAGTTTGGCTAAAAGCTTTTATGTGTTTGCATTCCTTAGATCGGTAAGTTTGGGGTTCTGCTTTTGATAAATGAGAGACTACTAATGGACTGAGCTAAGCTAGCTTGCAACCATTTTGTTCGTACTCAATAATGTAGGATGTGCTTCAGTTTTAGCCAAGTCTAACAAGCCAATTATGAGCTTGAGCCCTTTTTACGTAAGGCTTCCTTGTCTGAGAACCTGCTTGTGACCTTTTCTTTTAATCCGTCACATAGTTGCCTTCAATTCTTTTGAATTTGGGGAGAATGTCAAACAGTAGGAAAATGTAGTGGCTTAGTCATGTCAGTTGCCAAATAGGAGAATTTGAAGCCACCGTGCTGTCAGTCCATCAAGGCTATTTATCCCTTGAGTTCTCTTTGGCTTTGGCTTTGGAATGAACAGGTATGTACTTTTTGGTTTCCTTGATTTGTATCTAGCAACTGCAATGGTGATTAAATATGGTCTAAAACTTTGTGGATCCTGTCAGGGGTATGTTATTCTAGCAAAGTTGCATGATTGCTGGTATAATGCTGGGTGGGGTTGATAACTCAGGATGTTTTTCAACCTGGTTATGAAATTGTGAATTCAATATTTGTCTTGTTACTTTTCAAGTTAGAAGTCAACTTTGAATTCTGGGGCAAAGTTTGAGTTTGAGCTTCGCAGTTTGCCACTGGAAATATATAAATTTGTGTTCTTATAGTTATGTAAAATGTCAGTGAATTTCAATTCTAGCCTTTTCTTTCTTAGTAAACTAAAAATCAGTGAATTTCAAATGCACTATTGGAAGAAAAATTCTTACTGCAGAATTTTGTCCCGTGAAGGTCAACAAAGTTCATTACTGGTGAATATCAGCATTCAGCAGGTTAGGAAGTCATTTATACATATATCGTGATAGAGCTTAGGGAGGTTGAATTGTTGTGAGGGATAGACCATGAGGACCTTTCTTTGACAGATATTTTTTTTATGAATTCACAGAAGTTAAATCACCACTGTCATTCATCCACTACTTTACTTTCTGAGAACCATTTATTTTGGAATTCCATCAGAAGGTGCTGCCTAAAGCCCTGGGACTCTTGCCCCCTTTTTCTTCATGTTGGATCAAGCGACTAGTTAAGACATGAAGAAATTTATGCTTTCTTAATCATATCCAATAGCATTTATGCTGATGACATCGGAAGTTAATCTAGGTTTGCATGGGTTTCTTTTTCCCTGATTTTCACCACCATTTATCCTTCATGTTCTTGAAAACTTTTAGAGCCTGTTTTGCAGGCTGGTGGGTCTCCATAAAATAGGGGTGGTAGAAGAGGCAGTAGATCCTTCAGAGGTCATGGCAGGGGATATAACGGCCACCGCCTTCCCAATACTGGTGACCGTGGCACAGGACGTGGTGGGGGCAGAGGTGGTCCTCAATGCTTTCAAAAACATGGAGCATCATCAGCGTCACAGCAAGAGCCTTCCACTGAGAATATAAAATCTACAGTTGAAGTGGGACCCTTGGCTGCTTTACCTAAAGAAACAGCTCAAACTGCAGTGCCTCCTAAGGCATCTCCGTCTACACCAGCAGTGGAGAAGGCTCCGTCAAGCAGGCGACCACCACAGGGTGCATGGTGTGAGCTTTGCAGGGTTGAGTGCACCAGTTTGGAAATCCTTGAGCAACACAAGAATGGCAAGAGGCATAAAAAGAACCTGCAGAAAACTGAAGGGTCAAAGAGTGGTCTCAAACCTCGCAGAGAAAAACAGAATGGAAAGAAACTTGCAGGCAAGCCTGAGAATAAAGGATCTCAGCATCCCGACAGTGCCCAAGAAGGTGAGGAGAAAAAGGCAATAGAAAATTTATTGGCAGAATCTGTTCGTAGTGAAATTTCTGTGGAACCTAAACAACAAATTAACGGAGAGAAACCTACTGTAGTCACTGTGGAAGAAACCCCTCGGATTGATTGTTCTGACAGCCAGAGGCATAGGATGAAGAGGAAGATGCGAGGTGGTCAGGGAGGGAAGTGCACGAAAACTTTAGAAGCTTCAAGGCCGAAAATTGGACCTCGCAAACGAAAGGCTGTAATTCCTCTCATCTGTGACCTGTGTAACGTGAAGTGTGATACTGAAGAGGCTTTTGACGGCCATCTTTCTGGGAAAAAACACACTGCTAAGCTTAAACGATTTGGGCCTGTGGGAATTGAAGTTCTTTACCCCCCTAACCCAATTGGGCAATCAATGTTGCTTCCTCAAGGCAATCAAGAAACTGTTCATAGCCCACAAGGTTCACATCGTGCAGCCGGGGCTTACATGCCTCCACAAATTCGCCAAGCAGCACCAGCAGCATCAGGTTTGAGTCTCCAGTATCAACAAAATCACGACCAGATTGCTCCCAAGAATGCCGTTATATTGGCACCTGAAGCCTAGTACCTACTAGCTACAAGTGAAGTTTGGCCGTGGCTAGTCAGCCAAACCAGCTTTTGGAATGGTAATACTGAGTTCAAACTTTAGGGAATTTTTTGCTCTACTCCATAGCAGAATTACAGGGACTAGTTGCTTGGTCCTGTGGTCCATAAAGCTGGCCCAGCTCTTAAATTTGCTGCTGATACAGGTCATCTGACCTTAAGCAAATGAATGCATGGAAACTTTTTAGACTCTTTTAGCTCTACCTAAGCAAATAATTGCTACTCTTCTTTTAAACAAAAACATGTGAAATAATGAAATTTGGATTTTGCCTTTCCCTCCCTGGTTTTGTGGGATTCTTTTTTTTTCAGTAATTTGTTTTACTAAAATCAGGCTTAGATGTTGCTGGCTTCTCCTAATGTTGCATTTTTTTGTGATTACCGTGAATTACAAATTTTCTGATTCTGATAAGCATGCCCTTCCTAGGGATGGTTGAAAAATGAACTAAGCGAGAGCTTGTTTGATTCCAATTTTAGGTCCATTGTGGCTTTTATCTTCATTTTTTATTTATGATTAGGGTCATTCAACTTTGAGCCAATTGGTTACTTCCTCCTAGAGCTTTTTTTGGGAGAGTTTGTACTGTTTTGATCAATTTTTTTGGTGGTTAATGAAACCCATCCTTTTTTCGCACTAAAAAGAATCATTTATGTTTAATGGTAATAAATTTGTATTTGGTGTACCAATAGTATATAATATCTATACATTATCACGTAATTATAAAGTATTATCTCATAAATATATAAATATAAAATTTAAAATTTTGTTCAAAATAAATATTTGTTAAAAATTATGAATATTATTTTTTAAAATTCTAAATTTTTTCAATGATTTATTAACAAAGTAACAATATCTAGTTAATTGAGAACAAATGTAACAATTTCTATATATTTGGTTTATCATTAAGTTTTGAAAATTTATAGATGATTATTGAAAAAATTTTAATTTTTCCTAAAAGTATGGAGTGTAAAATAATGTAATACATTTTATTTAAAAATATTATAAAATTTGAAAAGAAAAAAGAGGTTTGGACATATCATCCTTCAAAATTCCTAAGAAATAAGAATAGACGGAGGATACTTTGAGGTATGGTATTTTGATATAATTAGAATAACCTATTTGTCTTTTGACCTTTTCTGATTAATACAAAGTAAAAGACAAAAGAATGAACGAATAAGCAGCCCGAACTCCAAAACAGCCAAAACTCCAGCCTTTCGTTTGTCAACACTAGTCAATTCCTCTTCAAGCAATCTGAACCGTAGGATCTTGGTTCCGACCCCAAACCCATTTCGGTTGCACAGCCTGAGAGCTCTTCCATTTCAGCTCAACCCAAATTCCCTCAAAAAAAAATCGATACTTTGACGTTACCTATATATAGAGAAACAGAGGATTAGAAGTTTCCTACAGCAAAAATGGCAGACCACTCTGATGATTTAGACCAACTTCTTGATAGTATGTTTCTCTGTCTAAAAATCTTTGTTGTAGTATATTTTCCCCTTAATTTTCTTTTTTCTTAAACCTCTGAATTTTGAACTTTTTCTTTTGTTTCTTCAGGTGCTTTGGATGATTTCCAGAATCTCAACCTTACTCCTCCTTCTCAAAGGTACCGTCTTTTTCTCTCTTTCTCTACATGTATATGGGCAAATTTCATCTCTTTTTTTTTTTTTAAAAAAAAAGAAAATTCTCAATATCTCGTTTTTGTTTTGGGTCCAAATTCTTGCCCCCAAGCTAAAAATTCCTCCCCCTTTTTTTTTTTTCTAATTTTTTGTCAAAACCTAGACATATGATTAGATATCTTGGATATTAACTGTGGTGCTTTGCCTAGGTTGAGTTTTTGTTACAATTTCTTTCGAGTATTTAGCTTTATATTTGTTTAATAGGGGAGGAGGAGGAGATGGTGAAGAAAAGAAGCCAGAATCTGGTTCTTTACCAAGTGGGGTTCAAGGGTTAGGAATGGGATTACCTGACTTGAAGAGCAAGAAAAAGGGAAAGCAAAAGGTTTTAAGGGAATCCCATGTCACAGAGGCTCTTGATAAACTCAGAGAACAGACCAGAGAGACTGTAAAAGGATTGGAATCAATGTCGAAACCTGGTGGAGATGATCTTGGTAAGGATGCAATGATGGAGGATTGGGTCAAGCAGTTTGAGGAGCTTGCTGGGTCTCAGGTATATTGGCTTGAATTTTTTCACGTGTCTTTTAAGGCTTCATTTATCTCTCGTATCATTCTTTGGTCAGGTAGTTTTTTAGTGTGGAATGTCAGGTAGATATTGTACATTTCAGTTTGGTTTTTGCTGTAGTTGTAGCTTCAGCTCATTTGCTTTAAAATTTACCAGTGAAGCCGGTGTTTCTTGATTCTTAAGTTGGAATTTGCACAGTATGACATTAAGGAGGAGATGGTATTCTCATATTTGGTGAAGAAAACTTGTAGCATATTATCCAATTAATTTTGGAATTAATTGAGTTAGATTTACTGGCTTGAACATTGAATCATCAGCACTGGATACTGTTTTCGGTTCTGAGTTGATAATCAAGACAGTTTGTTTGTCTTTTTTCTTTTTTTCTTTATTATTATTATTAATTTTTCTTCCTTAGGGGTGCGGAGGGGGGGTTCTCTCAGGAACACTTTGCATTCACATGACAAGATCAGTAATGAGATTGCCTTATGCAACCTTTATTTTTCCTTGCTTGCCTTGTTCTGTGCATTTGAGAAATGTACATCATATGGGTTTCGTTGTAAAGGAGTAACTCAAATTCATGAAGCTTTGAAATGAACCTCCTCCAGCCCCCTCCAAATCCAGCTCCCCCCCATCCCTTGTCACTTTGTTGCAAGGGAGGAGGCATTTGGAAAAGGCCTAAGAAGAAGGTTGGTTTTAAGGAGGTCACTATGTTTTAGCATGCATCTTCTAATGAAGTAATATTTAACATGGCTGGCAAGCCAGGCATATTATATATGCTCAAAATAGATAGGTTTTCGTTGGTTCAAATTTGTTGAGTTATGTAGCCAATTGAGTCAACTAGGTAATAGCGTTATAAGTTACTAATTTTTGTATGAATTCTTGCATGGACATGCATATACCTCATACATACATACATATAGACATATATCACTGGAAACAATCAAGGCATACATTTATTAATACATATATCTTATCTTCTAATATTCTAGACATTGTCTCACCAATTGTTTTCAATTTATTTAGGCTCCATTTGGTTGATGTTTTTTCTTTTTACTATTCATTTTTGGTTTTCTGCTCATTTTTCATTTTTTGCAAAAAAGGTAAAATGCAAAAGCATCAACCAAACGGAGCCTATAGTTTTAGGTATCAGTAGTAGCACATGCTAGGGAATAAATACTTAATTATTCCTTAATTTTGATCAGGACATGGAATCCATTGTGGAGACTATGATGCAACAACTTTTGTCTAAGGAGATTCTTCATGAACCCATGAAGGAAATTGGAGAAAGATACCCACAGTGGTTAGAAGAGCATAAAGCCAGTTTGAGCAAAGAAGAATATGAACGTTACTCTCACCAACATGAACTGATTAAGGAGCTTAATGGAGTCTATGAAAATGAGCCTAATAACTTCACCAGGATTGTTGACCTCATGCAAAAAATGCAAGAATGTGGTCAGCCACCAAATGATATTGTGCAAGAGCTTGCTCCTGAATTTGATTTATCTAATCTTGGCCAGCTGTAAGTGCTCTTTCTTTTGCAGCAATCTAAATCAATTATTCATTTGTAATATTGGATTTTGTCCAACCTACCAGCCTGCATGTCCTTTATCTATTAAAATTACTGTCCCCTCCTTCTAGTGTTAATGTTTGGTGAAAGGTCATTTGGCAGGATAAAATGTCCTAGGAAAGTGGTTTCTGAAGGATCACCATAAAGTAATTCAAATCATGAGCCAATTGTTTGGATCAATAGTTGTTGGAAATCATTGATTACGATCTGCTGAATATGGGATGAGGGTGGTGGCTCTATGGGCCTCAGGTCAGATATTACTGGGGTAGGATGGCCTGCTATAGGTTTTAGGTTGAGTCTCCTAGCCCAAAAGTAGTCAGTCCTTGATTTTGCTTCCCCAAAACTACAGCAGATACTCGATGATTTTCGCTGCTTCAAAAGATATAACTCATCCTAGCAATGTAGTAGATGTGCTTATGAAGAGATTGTAGTTTCCTTGTCACACTTTGGATGAAATTTTTAGCTATTGTCTTGACATAAGAGGCATTTTCCTTTTATTATTAGCTAACAAACACTTCTACTCTTGCAGATCCCCAGAGATGCTAGAGTCACAGCAAAACTGTTGTATAATGTGAGGCAATATCCTGTTGCAGACTTGGTGTCCTTCTATTCAATAGATATTCTTTTAATACATTGCTGGGAAATAAAGTAGCTTCCTTGAACTTTTAAGTTATTTGATCCTCAAAGAAATTACATGCTCAATATTTTGAGCCTAGTTTTCATATTAAGCTTGTTTATGATTATGGGGAAAGGGTTTATGAGTTATGACCAAGGTTTGGTGTGCGACTTGCTTGGTGATTCTTTGAAAAATATTGGTTTACATTCAAAGGGTTACCTCAAAAGCACCGCATGTATAAATACAATCATCCTGAGTAATGTTCTCTTCCCCGCCCCCTTTCTTTTTCTCTTACTTTATACTAACAGCTCATAAAACCATTACTGCTGCTTTTGTTGAATGACAGAAGCCAATATTCTCTTCTTTACATAATGAAAACTATAAATTTTAAAAGGAACCAAATGCCCAGAATCAAATGAATTTTCTCAGTATTATTTTTGGGATAATTAAGAACTGCTCAGAATGAATGTATCAAAGCTTAAAGAATCAATTGAAGGAAAGAACATTGTGGCATTACCATGTGCAAGTTGATGCTTATTAAAAATTTAACATTGAATTGAATGAAAGAATTTTGCAAAAGAAAAGGAATAAGGGAATGTTGTCTCGGGCTCTCTGGCTAAGCCTAAGCGTCCCACTGTGCAATCCAGTGTCTCCCATTGACAAAACTTTTGACCAGAAATGGATGGGCCGCATCGAAATCTAGTTCCCTTGCCCATGATACTCCACGAACGGCTGCAGCTCCTGGACCCCAGCATTTGTACACACCAAAAAACACAGTCCTGCAAAGGGAAACAAAAAAGGGCATTGTTGCCCATTTGACCCAATTTATTAATACCCAAATTCAATCATTTCTCGTTTATGTCTTGCTAGCTTCGATTTCTTCCATCGTTATGTTTTTCTTGACTGTTGAATGAAATAGGATCATCCACTCATGACTATTGACTAATTGAGACTCAGATTCCTGAGCTTGCCTTTGTCATTTGGGTCCTACTAACAGAAAAATGAGAAAAAGAAAGCTATCTTGATTCTGAAAATGTTGATCATTGTCATCATCACCGCACCGATTGTCCAACTTTTGACTATAAAAAATGGGTTCCACAAATGATTAAGATCTAAATGGAATCAGACTATATATGACAATTATTTATCTTTAAATATCGATACATCACATGAACGTATAAAGTACATGAATAATTGAGATCGATTATATGATTGGAGCAACTATTCATATTTGACTTCTTAAGATTAACATGTGTAAAAAGAGAAGGGTAAAAACGTAGTTTGAAGAATAAGTAGGAAAGGGGGAGGGAACATACTTATTTTTGTTGCTAACATGGTCCCAGTCGTCCCAGCCACCGTGAGCAACCAGGTCGTCGAAGTAAGTGTACGCATAGACAATCCTCGAGTATTGACCCATGGCTCGACCCACATATAGAGGGCCAGTACCTGTCACCTTGCATCTCACAAAAGCAAAGCCCGTCCTCTCATCTGGTGAGCTTCTGTCGTGGGCCGCAATGGATCCGAATCTTGTGGCTATTGAGTGCAGTTCACAATCCTGAACCACCAACCAAACCGTGAGTCAACATAAATACACTGTACCAAAATAACCCAAGTTTTGCTGGCTCTGATTAACGAAGCCGGGGGAGCGAAGGTCTAGGCTGAAAGAACTGTGTCGTTTAAGTGCATTCAGTGTTATATTTATTTTCATGATTGTTTACTTATTTCTCAGCTCTCTTTTGGGAAGTTGGGTACCACTGCTTTCTGACAGACAAAAATGTCTGTTGATAAGAGAAAGCTCCCTTCCTTTTTTCAACTTTATGGACAAGGGAGTCAGATTTTGCTATAGAATAATGCAACGTCCTTTCCCTTTTTCCTTATCTCTGTTGTATATTGTTCATTTCCATTTCAAATTCTATATCCCAAGTCACGGGCAACCCGTCGTATTTGTTTTGTAGAGGATATAGTAGACACTAGACAGGATAATATTTTAAAAAAAGAAAACCAGTTCTATTTTCAAATAAAAAAAATTGTTCTTACTTTGTACATGGACCGGCCATTTCCAAAGATGAAGTCAATTGAGCCCTCTATGTAACATTCCTTGAAGTAATGGCGACCAGCATCATCACAAAGAGTGTCTTGTGCACCATAGAATCCACAGCCAGAGAAATAGGCCTTGTCGCCCGATATGCGAAACGCCACAGCTTGCCATCCTTGCATTCCTGGCATGGGTGCCGGTGCTGTATTCTGCATAATTAATATGATTATTTTCATGATTGAAATGGTTGGTATAAAAGCCATTTTGAACACGAAAATGAAAGATGGTTGGTACCCAAAACCAAAAATCAATAAATACAACCATATATATATTACCGCCAAAAAAAAGTCACATGCAGCATGAATTCAAGAGAAAAATTGCATGGCTCATTTAATGTTTTTAGAGCACTTGTCAATTAGTTCTCTGCTACTAGCACTTTTGTCCTTTCAGTCTCAATGTACTGGGAAATTTGTAAGAAAATTTGTTTGAAAAAGGACCTTCTAGCTGTAAGGGTTCTTATATTTACCTTGAAGCTGATATTTCTAGCAGAGAAATAATTAGCATATACAGTGACAGAAGCAGTTTGATAAGTACGCAACTGTTGGCCGTTGGCCCCACGATCACACGCTCGATCATGCCACTCGATGAACGTCACGTCTCTCCCTGAGCCCTGAAACGTGATGTATGGCTTTGTCGCCGGCACCACCACCTTCTCTCTGCACCGCCACCACACCATATCAATGTCTCATTCAGAACATATATACAAGAAGATATATTAATGCCTAGACAGCATTTTCAAAGTGAAGACATTGTTTAGCACTTTTTAAGAATGTTTTTCCTTCGCGTTTGAGCATATATTGATGCTTTACTCTTAATTAAGAAGGCTAAAGAAACCCAGAGAAATAAGTATTACATGTAATATCCAGGGCTGATTTGAATTAGAACGTTCTTTCTATTATTCTCTGAAACTGCATCCACGGCATCTTGGACTGACCGGAAATGACCTGAACCGTTAACGTCGACGGTAATCCGCTGGTGACCGATGGGTCCAATCCACTTATGGTGGTGCCCTGTTGAGTTAGTCGTAGAAGCAGTTGCATTGACGACTGAGCTTGTTGCTAGGGACAATGGCGGCGCATGACAGAAGAAAGAAGCAGAAACGAAGAAAAAACAGAAGTAGAAGAATAAGAAGGAACTGAAAGACTCCATTAAAATAGCATTAAGCGGTCAGAAGAATAGAAATGATAAGAGAGAGATGAAGAAATGCAAAGAATGTTTCAGTGTGGGATTATACTTCTGGGGCTGATAATTTGCTCTCACGATCTTATATATATAATGCAAGAAAGAGAAAGAGAGACATATAATTAATCATCTGAATTAATTTAGTTGAAGAATCTCTCCATTTATTTAATTACTTATAATTTTCTGTTTTGGGAATAAAATTTTGGGTGTTTGCAACGGTCATTTTTTGTTCCCTCGCAAGGAGTGTGATTGCATTTGTAGCTAGCTTTGGTTACTGTTGTAGGCTTTTATGGGTAGCCCTTGGCTGCATTATACGCAAGTCTCAATGTGGGGGCGGTATTTCTTTGGCTTTGCTTTCTATCTGGTTGGGTACGTACTAACGAATATAAATCTTAGTATATGTTTCTGTTTTTTTGTCATGTTCGACTTGGATTCTGACCGTAGATTCGGTGTTTTCGGCTGTTCTTTGATTCATTCGAAATTTTGAATCTGTAGCTTCTACTGTTTTTTGGTTGCGTTCTTCTTAAGGATCAGCAATATGTGCTAATAGGAAAGTCCCTTTGCAGCTAAGATTGTTAAGTATTATAATTCTGAAGAATATTGAATCATCGATTTGATTCTGACAATGGAAATGCAATGGTATGGTAATTAAAATTCATTAGTGGAAATGTCTATGAAGATAAATATACTACCATATATGGAACAACGCTAGCCAGAGACAGTAAAAACTACCAACTCCTTCGTGAATAAATGGATAGGAAAAGAAGAACAAGGAGCTAATACATTGCAAGTTCTTGGGGTGGTAAAAGAAAGCAACATTTCCATGAGTATAAATTCAACTCTTCCAATCAATGACAACTGATTAAATTAAACAGGTGAAATAGGAAGGAGTGAGGGTAAAATAAGATCATGCACAAGCAGTTAAGAAAAATCATTTTCCTTCCTTCTCTTCTACACGTTTTGAGTACAGCCATAACTAAATAACCTAAACCAACACATGGAGGAAAAATGAAAGCACCACACAAAGCATAATTTTGTCCAATCTTAATCCAACCATAATGAAGCATTAGGCTTAATCCACAAACTAATTAACAGGAAACGGTCGCCTTTTGTCCAGCCTCCGGTGGTGTTGGCGTGCATGAAGATTGATGGTCCGGGCATGGCTCAATAGTTATTTATCTTTTCTAGTTTATTATTATTAGCTTAAAAAAAACATTTTTTTTTAACTGGTCCCTAATGTGGCCCACTTGTTTTTTTGAACGTTGGGACTACAAAATCTTTTTCTGATTAGGGCTAGAGACAAACATGCCCAAACTCTCGTGCAGAGATTTTTTTTTTCCCTTCAATTTTTGTGACTGAATTACCACTGAAAAATTGCAACACCAAAAGTCATTGATTATGACGGTGATGATTGGCTTGATTGTAGGTGCGGGACCCACTCCAAAGATGCTATAACCCTTTTAACGTTCTGGTCAGGATTTGTGAGGTTACACTGCCAAGTCCCGACAGGGTTGCCCTCCAATCATGGCCACGTCATTTGGCTTTGTGGATAAATTGGGATAATCCAGTGTTCTTCCACGTTACTTGGATTTTGGTCTCGCATTGATCATGCTCGTCCATCTAACAATTCGTTGATGATGATGAACATGGATGTCTGTATTTGGAATGTGAACGTGTACCGTTAATATTTTTTAACTCAAAAATTATGTTTATCAAGTGCAGGAAAGCTTTGTTTATAAACTCAAGTCTTATTTTATTTTTTACTAATATCATTACATTGACTCATTTTATTTGTAAAGGAGAAAAACTCATTTTAAGGAGTCTTATATCAAAGGAATTGGATAAATTTTATTATCATTAATCACAAACTCACGTTTTAAATTCAAAAGACATATTTATCAAGTGAATGAAAATTTTTACTTATAAATTTAATAGTCATTTTAATCTCATACTGATATGATTTGAAATCCGTGATAGACAATGAGAGCATGTGTATCTGCCCCGCAACGTCAATTAGATTTTTTATGGATAAAGTGGGCTTTTGTGGGTCAAACCTGTGAAAAGAACATGTCTAGTAACCGGTAGAATTCCTTTTTGGACAAAGTGGGCTTTAGTTGGACAAACCCAGTTGGAAAAACATGTCAAGTAATGCTGGATTCAAAAGGGCTGCTCAGGAGCTTGAGTGGTTTTTACCGAGTCTCGAAGCCCTGTCCAATATAAATTCTTATTTTTGAAAAGTGAAATAGTTATCATTTTGGAGTTAGGCTTGGATTAAAGTGTACAACCTCAATTCTTAGAATTGTATGGTCACAATTTGGCAAAGAAATGAATTAAACGACGAAATATTGTATTGACAACAAAAAAGAAACAAGAATCAAGCTTTTCCTGTAATAACCCTTTCAAGGGGCTAATTTCCTGGGAAATAAATATTGAAAAGCCTTTAATCACAAAAATGTATAATCTGTTTTTTAAATGTAGAAGTACAACGTTGACTGAACCTGCCAATCACCTCAAAGTCTTCCAATTCTGTCAGATGCTATTCTTTTTTCAAAAAAAAAGAATCTGTTGATAGTCCTTGTCTCCTTGCTGTATACCATGTGTAAGTCTCAATACAACTTGTTACTGCCGGAAGGTGGTGAAGATTCACCCAATCTTGGGAAAAACTGTTCCCTTTCTAGTGAGACCTGAAGACGTGACACGACCCTAACCACTGAACCCCAAGCAATGGGAGCATAACAAAATGCATAGCCGAAAACAGCTAAAGCTCTTATAACTCCGTTGGGGTACCAAGGACACGCCATGACCAAAAGAGACCCAAAAATCCCAAGCAAAGGAGCGAAAACCGGGATGACTGGCAGCATGAAAGAATTAATTGCTATCGAGGAAAGCGCAATCGAACCAAGGAAATACAATGTCCAGCCTACTAATGGATGAATCGTACGAGGAACAATGGCGAAGGGAACTATATAGGCTGCAAGGATAGACCAGATTGCTATAACCTTTAGGCCAGTTCGGATCAAAGTTGTGCCTTTGTCTGAGGGCCGGTAGCATAGTTTGGAGATGCTGGGGCGTGCTAGACGTGTCATCACGATGATTCCAATAAAAACAACCGATTGGATTATTATAATGGGCATCTCAGCTGCATACCTGTATAAGAAATCGAAACTCATTAATTATTCAAAGACGCTAGATTTTTGTATCTCTGTCAGTGTTTGTACTTTTTTTATTTTCTTATCTTACCCTAAAGTTTGACGACGATTTTCATGCCATTGAATGCCTAAGGGCAGGACAGGCCAAGACCACCAATACCATGGCTTCAACCATAGTGCACCAGGGAAAGTGATCACACTGTTAGGTCCACATGGTACCCTCCAGCAAAGTCTAAGATCTGGGGACCAGCAGAAAAAATCAAAGGTAATTTGAGGTTAGATTAGTGGCCCAAGATCAAAGCATGGAATCATTATAGATCAAGATCATCACTGTTTTACTCACAATAATAAGAAGCATCCATTTGATAACCCAAAGGAAGTCTGTATTGCCCATCTAGTTTCGTTCCATTTAGGGGTGGATGGAACATTGGCTGGTTGAGCAAGTCCGGGAAGTAGACACCAATAAAACCCTGGTCTGCGCCATCAGGGTTTTCTTTACCAGTTTCCAGCTGATGAATCATGTCTTTGAACACCTCTAATGAAGGCTGCAGATAAAAAAATATATACATAGGAACCAATTAACCAAGGTTGTATAACTACTATTAAGGCGCTGCTTTATGAATGTACTTGAAATGAATCACATCTATAAGAAAATTGTTACCTGCAACACAAAGAGGCCAGTATGAAAGATGCAGGGGTTGATAAAGACTGCACAAAACTGCCCACACTGGAACAATTCATCAGTTTTCTGGAGGAAGAGATTGTCAGCATCTAGCATGACCACTCTTTCATAATCCACCAGCTTCCAGGCATATAGTTTGTTTAGTGTTAACTTGAATCTCTCGTCAAAATATTTCTGATTCTTGTAAGGGTTATTAATGTTCTCCACCCTCATCACCTTTGCTCCATCTTCCTGTTCCCTACACCACAAAAACAGAGCCGGTCACTTTTATTTCATCCCTATATCCTTTATTTTTTGTTATCAACTAAACTGCGTGAAGGTTTCTTAATGTATAATGTAATTGATAGTTATCACACATATCCACACACATACAAAATAGTTCCCTAATTAAGTCCAATGTCACCATATCAAACTTGTATAATTTAGAAAACTAATATGTAAAACAACCAATGTTTACACTTACATTTGCCTGTCAAGTTATAGCATTTAGATGACACAGGAAATGCATTATTCATTGTGTTAAGGAACATTGTTTTTCTTCTTCTTTTTTTTTTTTAATTTAAATACTCTAGAAACAAAAGAATGATGAAGTCATGTCAATCAGACAAGCCTCCAATCAGAAAATGAAGGCATATAAGGAATGATTGAGAACTCCCCTGGTTAATTTGGACCATGTGTGACACCCTGAGATTCGACCTTGCAGCTTAGAAACCAAACAACTGGGATTATGCAGATATACGCTAAAGCTTCATTAAAGAATTTGATCTACCTATTTGCATCTGGACAGGTACCACATGGAAATAAGAGAAGATCCCATTAAAGAATTTATTTAGGTAGTTACGTCTAGACGTGTATCATATTTTTTTATACCAAACATAAGTTATCAAATATGTTGCTGGTATCCCCAGATACATGCAAAGCAAACTGATTGATTGTGAAAGGGCCGAAAAGAAAGGAATGATGTTTCACCAAGAAAGATAAAATGATCACTTAACATATATACACATTAAAATTAAAATAGAAAGACACTTGAATTCTTTTGGTTTTTGACTAGCTATTTTTTCAATCATCTAATATTCTAAACAAGGATAATGTATTGCTTTTGCTGACATAAACTAGCCGCTACGTACTCCTTTTAGCAGCAGGGCGTGGGCGGTGCAACATAGTCTTGAAACATCAGTTTTGAAAGGATCAAAGAAAAGGGGAACTCCATAATCTAACAACAATTACCATTGTCAAAGGGGTTGTGCACCAAACAAGCTGCTCTCACATGCTTTTCCTTGACTAATACCATTTCTAGTGCTTGTTGAAAGTGAGAGTGGGGACATGTGGTGACGCACTAGTTGAATTTGGATAACTACAGGTACCAGTTGAATCACCCGAAATATAATTCGGACCAGATGCTCCCGCCCTCTAATTAAATTATAATGGGCGGCGTCTTATCTAGGGAAGCTGAGCTCTGTTCTTATCAGTTTCCTCTCTCTCTTATGTGAAGTTAAAAACAAATGGATACTGTTCATTTCCTTCTCAATTATCGGAAAGAAAACCAGAATCGATAACAAACAAATATAAAAAATAAAATAAAAAAATGTCATAATTAAGTCTTGCCCCTGGGCCCGAGTCCTAATTCTCATAAGTGGCTGACCCTTCGAACCTACCCTGGTTGAGTCTCAAGGACGACCTTTACTTTCCTATAGCGTTTCTATCCGCGACTAGACATCCAGTTGAGCAAGTTACGTCAACTTCATCACAATTTAAGCAGCAAATTAGAAGTTGACTTGACCGGTAAGTGGGAAGAGACCGTGCACGTGGAAAACCGACTTTAGATCCACCCGGTTTCCTCTAAGATACCTAAAACCCTTCGAAAATTTAGAATAGCAAATCGTACAGCTTGATTGTCCCTTTCCTTTGACCAGGAAAGTAAAACCTTATAGCACGATTCCAGCTAATGTGATTGAAAATTTAAAATTCTCAATTGCAAATGTTAATATGCAGGCCAGTCAAACAAAACCATGAAATATGACTCGTGAAGAAGTAAACCATTTGGTATTAGGGAGGGCATGCTAGTTGCTACCAAGAAACAGCTGAAATACCCATTTCACCTCTTTAAGCAAAACACCTCCGAATCTGATCAATTTACTTCCTATTCTCCAGACAAATATCTTTCTTTTACGTTTTGGGAAAAGGGGAAAGAAAATATTTGCAAGTATATTTGAAAAGCGAATAAAGGACAGAAAATAAATCAGAAATACATCCCTTCTTTCAAACCTTTCGCCTTTTTGAGTTTCGACGTTGCGTGAAAGATAAGTTGAAAAGGCAAATAACAGAGGAGAAAAATTAGATTTTATTTCTTTCCATCATTTGAACTGAACCCACCATTTTCATTTGTTATTTTTCTTTTAATAAGACCAGGGCAAATAATAACAAACGGTCACTATCACTTTTAAGACAATGGTTTTTCTCGGTAAAATTCATTACAAAGTTTTCTTACCAATAAGCCAAAGACAACCGTTTTTTTTCTCAGTTGTCTGAATTAATTTTTTTAATGAACAAAGAAATCACCGTTACTACTCACAAGAACAAAGGTTCATCGAAACCAGGGCTCTCTTTGTGACTTCATTTCTCGTGCTTCGCTATCCAATCTCCAATGTCCATCTAACATCTCAACTCACCCGTCTTAAACTAGTATTTAAAAGCTTATACGTATTGTTACTGTTTAAAGCTTGCAACTAGGAATAGTTGGTATAACTTTTTCAAAAAGTTTATTTAATCATTTATAAATATATGAAATAAAAGGAATAATAAAGCTTATTATCATTCAAATTCTAAGCAATCTCCCAAAGGATTAGGTGAATACCCAGAGTGGTACTGGCTCCTGAGAGACCCACTATGGCTTCGCTGGTCTCCCCACTAGACTTTTCTACCTCTTTTACTATGTTATTGCAAAATATTCAAATTGCATTTAAAGAGAGAGAAAAAAAAAAGGGGAAATAGAAAAAGGAGAAAAGAAAAGCAATGTTATTGGAGACTTACAGGGCACGAACCCAACGGAGGGGAACGTCGAGGGAGGCAATGACGACGAGATCAGCGTCCACCTGGAGCCTAACAAGCGATCTGATCAGGACGCGTATCGCCACGTAGAACTCGTAGTCTCTCGGCGTCCCCATGTACATCATCGTCGCATAAGCGTTCCGGTGCTCCTGCTTCTTCAGCTTTACCCCATGAAACGCCGTCGTTTGCACCACCGCCAGAAGCACTAGCAGAACTCTCAAAATTGTAACAACCTCTTTTCGTCTCTCCCCGCTCCAACCCATTCGTTTCTCTTTCTCTTTCTTCTTCTTCTTCTTCTCTGAGTTTTCAGTAGGTGAAGGGAAAAAAAAAAGAAACCCCAAGAAGTATAATCAAGAACTGCCTATAGAAATGGAAAATAATCAGCATTTAATATAAGGAACTTCAGCAAAGTTATTTGTTTGATTTTTTTTCCGTTGTATGGCAACTCTTTAATCTTTGGAAAGCATATATATATAGGGTGAATAAAAGCAAGTAGCAAGGAAGCAGAGTAGGAAAGCTCTGTAAAAGAATTTTAATGAAGTGCAAGTGGGCATTTTTGGAAATTTCCGTTTTCCATCAGCTCCTTAATAGTATAAATATAATATATATAATTTTACGGTGGTACTTTGGAGTAAGTCCTCCTCAACGTTTCAACAGCCAGTCGTTGAGAAAGCCATGATCCGTTACACTACGACACATACTAATATATGAAACTATTTTAAGAGTATAATATTTTTGAGTAATTACAAATACGACGCATAATTGAATGGAACAAATCGAAAGATTCTCGGGGAAAAAAAAATTTTCACGTAAGCCTTGTAAAAAATTATTAAAATAGCTTAAAAATGCATGGGATTTGTTGACTTTTTGGTCGGTTCAATATTTTAATTTTTAATTTTTAATTTTTAATCTTGTAAATATTTAGCCAGATTGATCGTGGGCACTTTAATAAGCTGAAGGAGAATGGAGATTCGTTTCGGAGGTTTTATTTTATTTAATTTATTTATTTTTCCGTCCTTTGTTTGGACAGAGGAAAATTAGAAACAAGAATTAAATGGGACACGTGGTGGGACGAGGGATGGCACAACGTGAAAAGTCAAGAGATGGAGACCAGAATTACGCGATTGTCCTGGTCAATACGGTGAGGAGCAAAATAAAACAATAGGGCAACAAGGTCGCGGGAGGCCTTTTTGATCTTATGTGAGGGGGCCTCCAACCTTGACTCCGTAAACTTATTTGGATCGTACGAGACGCGTTAAGTAATCTTGTTATCCCACTTAGCAGTGACTAGGTCGCAACCATTTCTTTTATCTCATAGTAAAGGGCCCACACGGACTATTCTTTCGGCCTTTTGGGACTTTTACTTTTCTTTGCCTTCTTTTCTAACAATAAAGAATTCGGTAGCTTCTTGTTTCTGATCAAATTTTTGGTCTGATTCCCTTATCCTCTCACGCACCAAGTACTATGGTACACCCAAAGTTTTTTTTATAGTTCCTCTCAGATTGGACCCAATCATAGAAGAAGAGAAAAAAGATATAACCAAGTTTTTTAGATCAAAGCAGTCTACGAGCCGGAAAGCCAGTTCAACTTCAAGCCAATGTCTTTTTCTTTTTATTTACTTTGTCAAGTGATTTGCAAAAATTAACTTATAAGTCAAACATATCAAATACCAAGTTTATTGAATAAACAATCACTTTGATTATAAAATACCCAAGTTTTCCTTGCAAAATTAATTGAAAGGGAAAAAAGATGGCTTTCCTTCTCTGTCTTACTCAATAAATTGATGAATATCCCATGCTTTCGAGGATTATCCTATTGGGTTACTTGTACCATGCAAAATCTGATTGCCTCCTACCTAGCCAGATTAGAATAACATTAAAAACAATCTCTCCGGCATCACTTTTGTTTTTCTTTTAAACTAATATGCTTTTATAAAATATTATAGTGTTATCTTTTCAAGAGTATTGTCACTACTCCAGGTGGATCAGAAAAAAATTGAAGATAATTGTCTAGTTGAATATTAATTTAAACTGTTTCCTCAAATAAGAAGGTGCTATGAGACGTATTAGCTTAGAATTATATATTCCTCTAAGTGGTCATATCCCCGACATTTAAATTCATAAACCAACCAAGCGTATATGACTGTTAGTGGGATTGTATATATAGGAACAAAGTGTGAAAGTTCTGATCAAAATGATAACGGCTTCTCACCAACCTGTGCCATCAAAGGAAGGGAACCCGGTACGTACTGCGTCTTTTCTTTTGATAATTTTTCTTCCTTAACGCAATTACCATCAAATATAAATAAAATCATTATTTTATACACAGCTCCAATTAGGCAGGTGGCCCGAGCTTATTGCAATTGGGCTAAAAATGCTTTGAGACTAATGTGGATGAAACAGGTCCAGCCAATAAGGCCTGTTCGCTTGTCTTGGTTTGAGCTATATGCTTCTTTAAGTAGGCCCAAGGGCAAAATAAGAATGCCCTCCTTTATGTTGAACTGGGCCATTTCGTTTCTGTTGGGCTAGAATTATATGCTCTTTTTTTTTCTGGGATGAAAGATTGCAAACCCTCTGTCCTCTTATGGGCTGAGATTAATGGATCCGCCCACCTCTTTTTATAGAGAGCGTGCTTTCTGTTCTGTGTGCGTTTGTGTCTCTTGGCTTCTATAATCCTTTTCGTAATTAGTTTACCACTTTATAGGAGCTTGAAGGAGAGAGAAGGGGAGAAGGTGAGATGGGCACATGCGAGGCATCCTTTTTATTTATTTATTTTTTTGTTAGCTTGGCACCAGAAGAGAAAAGAGACGTCATCTTGATATTTTGCTACTTGTAGAGTTCCTCAATGTTCTGACCACAGAATTTAATTTATTACTTTTGCTTTGATCTTGGTATTATCTCATGCACGAGTTTTTGTTTCCTGGAATGATGACTCAAGAAAAACCTCCTGTTAGAAACAATAAATGAATAATGAAACCCCACTCAAATTGTCTTTTAGCTCTTTGCCACTTTTAATGTTTTGGATTCCAAACATGTTTCCTGTAAAACTTTGTGAAGAAAGGCAACAATTATTATCCAATTACAAAATGCTACATATCCAAAATTAATAAATTAAAAAAATTTTAAAGATAAATCATGTGACGTGGACTTACAGAAAAGTTTTCAAATCATTCGATGAAGTCGAAACCTCTGAAGTGAAGTCTCCAAATCGTTAATTTAAAATTAAGTCAGGACCCTTAAAAAAAACTTGAGATGAAGTTTCTAAATCGTTTGTTCAATATCAAATCAAAACCCTTAAAGTGAACTTGAAGCGAAATATCCAAATCGTTCGTTAAAGATCAAGTCAAGACAAATTTTCAAATTGTCATTCATCTTAGATCAAGTCATATGATCCTTAAAGCAAACTTGAAGCAAAGAATCTAAATCCTTCGTTTAAGATCAAGTTAAGATTCTTGAAGCGAAATCTTCAAATTATTCATTTAAGATCAAGTTGAGATCCTTAAAGCAAAGCTTCCAAATAATTCAAACGTTCAAGATCAAGTCAAGACCCTTGAAGCGAACTTGAAGGAAAGTCTCCAAATCATTCATTCAAGATCAAGTCAAGACCCTTAAAGTAAAGTTTTCAAATCGTTCATTCGTTCAAGATCAAGTTATAAGACCCTTGAAGCGAAAAAGTCTCTAAATCATTTGTTCATTCAAGATCAAGTTAAGACCCTTGAAGTAAAGTTTCCAAATAATTCAAACATTCAAGATCAAGTCAAGACCCTTAAAGCAAAGTTTTCAAATCGTTCATTAGTTCAAGATCAAGTTATAAGAACTTAAAGCAAAAAAGTCTCTAAATCATTTCTTCATTCAAGATCAAGTTAAGACCCTTGAAGTAAAGTCTCTAAATCGTTTGTTCAATATCAAATCAAGACTCTTGAAGAAAATTTTCCAAATTGTTTGTTCATTTAAAATCAAGTTATAAGACTCAAGATCAAGTGATAAGACCCTTGAAACGAAATCTCTAAATCATTTATTCAAGATCAAGTCAAGACCCAAAGTTCCTTGAAACGAAGTCTCTAATTAATTTTTTCATTCAAAATCAAGTCAAAAGTTTCCAAATGGTTCGTTTGTTCAAGATCAAGTTATAACATCCTTGAAGCGAACTTGAAGCAAAGTTTTTAATTGTTCATTCAAGATTAAGTTAAGACCTTTGAAGAAAAGCTTCCAAATCGTTCCTTCGTTCGTTTAATATTAAGTCATAAGAACTTTGAAGTAAAAATTGAAGAAATTAATTAAAGGATATTCTTTATTGTAAAAGAATCTCAAAATTTATAAATTCATATCTAATAAATACATAAATAACTTATGTATTTTTTAATTGAGAGAGAAGGATTCGAACTTTATTGTTTAAGCAAAAAAATCATACACCAACTAATAAGCTAAATGCTCGAATGTAAATAAATTTTATATTTACCTTCAAAATTTTCCAATTTAAAATATTCAACAAAAAAATTGTATAACACTTTGCTGCAAAAAGATACGAGTAATTAGATAGTAACACTTAACCCCTAAGAAACAGATTATGGAAATGATGCTAACCTGTAAACCAACAGGTCAGATTGAAAAAGAAGAAGACAGAATCTTTTATTTTATTCCTTTTCTTTACAAAAGTATTGAATGAGGAATCTCATCTAACTTTACAACTGTTATCCATCTACAAGCATAAATTCTGAAGAAATAAAAAAACTATAGAACCTAAACAAATGTAGTAGCCACGTTACATGAAAGACTGAATTGAACGTATTACTATTATTAAATGGTCAAAGTGAAAGCGTAGTGAAGGCATGGAAGCTAGTATCAACAGATGTAGGTGACCTTCTCACATTGATTGCTCTCTCGTAGATCATCTGCAGAGCTTGCTCCCATCTGCGGCTGCTGCTGCTGCTGCCAAGAGCTGGTTCAATGCCAAAGGCTATTTGACCCATGTGATACATTAAAATCCTAATGCCGTGACATGTATCAATACAACCTTGACGAAGAAGGCTGAAATTGAACGAGAGTTTAAATAGAAAGGAGCACGCCAAACCAACTAGAATGGGACTTACGCCATGAGAGGGGGATAGAAGGGTAGCCAGAACCACCATTTGCAAAGCCATAGTACACCTTATAACTATGAGAAAACTCTGCAAAAGTTTTGGGTTTTGGCTTTGATTACCTTATTTTTTCTCTCTCTAAGCAATGGATGCTGAATTTGATATCAGATCAGTCAAGTTTGAGTATAAAAATTGAATGAAAATGTGTTATAGAAGCTTTACTTTTTCTTTGTAAAGAAGGCATACATGCAGGCAAAGCAAATCATATGCAAAGTGGGAACACTTGGAAAAGCCAACCAGAAATTATAACTTAATTAAGGCAACGCAAACTTTAGTTCACATCGTGTTCTCCTACGTACGCCCTTTAAACAAATTAAACTCATAAACAGTCGAGTCCAATGTGTTCCACACATTAATCCTGACACAGTCAAATAAAAACTGAAAGACACCGTGTTATCGTGTGGATAAAATTATTTGCTTGTTATTTTCAACAGTCCACAGCTCTGTTAATAAATTGTTTTGCTTATCATAGTGAAATTGGAGCATGTAAACAGTCAAATACAGTGTTTTGTTTTGATATATACTTTATATCGAATTGGTAAGGGATAATTAAAATTAAGTAATCCAATTAAAAAAAAACCCACAAAAAATACAAAAATCCAGGGCGTTGCACAAGTGTTATTTACTGGGTTTTTATCCAATTTTTTTGAAGAGAGCCAATGGAGTGGACTGTTGTTCAGTGAGTAGGATGATCATGAGACTAACTGAAATCAACATTTCTGACAGATTCTCTGGCCAACCATAAAAGTTTAAGAAACAAAAGTTCATAGCCATGACATCACATCTCACGTTTCTTGATGACTTGAAAACACAGAAACCCCGTGAACATCCAACACCTCTCCATTCTTCCAAGGAGATGAAAAAAATTAAAGAGAAGAAGAGAAAAATCCAGATATGCATATCTATATATATTTATACTCATGAAAATTAGCTTTCAACTTTTGATCATAAAATTCTCATTTTCTCACCCGTAATGACCATCTCCCTAAAGTGAAAGCATGGTGAGAGTGCGGAAGCTATCCTCGTCAGATTGTCCCATCGGAGACCTTCTCACATGGGTTATCCTCTGGCAAACTAACCGAAGAGCTCGCTCCCATCTGTCCCCATTTTCCGGAGCTGGCTGATCAGCTTCGAAAGCTATCTGACTCAACTGGAAAAGGAAGAGCCGAGATGCATCAATGACATCGATGTAAACCCGACGAACAATCCTCAAACTGAAGGAAAGTTTGAGCACAAAAGGGCAAATGAAGCCTGCAGGTAAAGGAGTGAAACTACGGGAGGGAGATAAGAGGTAGAGTTTGGCTAGTGCTAATAGGTGCAGCCCCATGGGAGCTTATGAACTGAAACGAAAAAAAAACCTAGGGAAAGAGAAGTTGGAATTTTGTTGTTTGGGTTTGGTTCTATAGGGAATGAAATGGACCAATGAAGAGAATTTGCGTATTTCAACTCTTTTTGCAAATGTGGTAAACAGTAACGAATAACTATGGTTTAGCTTTTTCGCTTTTGTAAGGGTAAAGGATTTTTTTTGGCAAACCAAAGGCTTTCTTGTTGCTTACATATGTCGTCATAGCAAGATCAACGTATAACCATTGCTTGACTAAATACACTGGCTGGACAAATTTGGCCCAGGGCAAGGAAATGATGGGAAAAGCCATTTTGTTCATATATGTATGAATCATGGAAAACTGGTGGGTTGATCAAGGACAAAAGCATTTCCTACCTTGTCGATAAAACACAGATACTTCAATAGTATTTATCTACATATTTCTTAAACAAAAATTGTTTTTTGAGATTGTTAACTGAATACATACGTTCCATGCCAATACTAATTTAAATATGTAAACATACCCAATTGGATTCCTTCGAAGAAATTTGTTTAGCATTCATTTTCTCTCTTTCGTGGTTTTCCATCATTAACTGTTTAAATACTGCTGCAATAAAATCCGGTAATACGGATGATTCGTGATGTAGCAACTGAGGAGGTAGCTAGTAGCTAGTAACCAGTAGCTAGTGTATACATCATCTCCTTTACTTCTTCTGATCGCACATATCTATTTGTTCAGGTTTGAATAAAAAGTGGGGCCTTAGGAAATTTCCTTGAAGCTTCGGTCTGTCTCATCAAGAGAATGATGTTTCAAGTTTTCCGTATTAATATGCGACGACGCATATTTATACAAGAGGAGGCACATCTGTATCTTCGTACCAACCTACCTCTTTGCATCATGATCCCATTCCTCAATTAGTTTCTTCATTCGTATTAAATGATCATGTCAATCAGTAGTTTTAACTTGAAACATCAGGTAAATTTGACCAAATGACTCTAGTAATTTCTTTGAAAAAGAGGAAGGAAGTAGTTTTATTCTTTCAAGTTCTAGGGTTTATCCTAAAATTAATGGGCTCATGATTTAGGTTACTAAAAAGCCTAATTGTAGCCCTAGAAAGAAGAGAAAAAAAAAATCAATAAAGTCGATGCCCCATGACCCCTCCTATCATTCACCATGTATTGCCATGCCTGCCATAAGCCATGAGGTGGTCAGGAAGAATAATTGCAGTAGCGTCCTTTTGTGGTATTTAGAATAATTTGGAATGAGGTTTTCGTGACCTACTGTGGTCCATAATTCAAGTTGATGGATTCCAAAAATAGCGTCACCAATCGCCATTTTATCCTTTGGGAAAAAAACAAAATAAAAAAATTTATCTTCTTGTGCATTAATATAAATAATCCAAATGGCTTTGTTCCGGAGTGCACTTAGTTGCTCGTACAAGTCTTCATTTATTATGCACATGGGCATGGGTAAAGAACAAACCATATGAATTTATGATTGTGATGCTGCGTTCGATACAGTATTTATACTAGTTAGGATGTAAATGTATTTTTAAAATATTATACAAAGGAATCTTAAATTAATTTGACATTTTTTTATTGGATAAACGGTGTGATTTCCCTCTTAATCTGAATTATTGATCCTAATTACCATCACTCTCAAATCTCTTTAGGACGACTAGGATTGAATTATGCATCATTGACCTACTGTTTTATTCATTGGTTGATCGTTATCCAATGCAGGGGCATGTGGCCGCGACAAGCTTGGTCACAATCATCATGATTTCCCAGCCGACGGCAATTCCTTGGGAAAGGAGGTCACAATTTTACCATGAAGACAAATCTGGTAATAATATTTAACTTTTGCATGTTATGAATTCTCTTGTCCAATCATTTCTTAAATTGATGGCTGTTAGAGATTAGTTTTGGGATTGGATTTGTGTGGCTATTTCTCTTCTATCTTTAGGGGCCTCATCCAATGGCTCTGGTATTCTTCTTCTTCTTCTTTTGGGTTCATTCCTTTGGCTTTGTTGAGTAGCCTGGAGAAGTATATAAAGAGTTATATTACTAAGAATTCCATGACCAAATTATATTTGAATTTTTTTTATACATTACATACAATTACAATACTTCGTTCCTAGTATAACGAAATTCTATTTTGATATGTTCTGTTCATGCAATCAAATATGGACTTAAAAGATGAGTTTTTTGGGGTTTTGGAGAAATATATGAACCCAAACAACATATGGGATATGGGCCTTTGGCTGTTTATAATTCACTAATTAGATGGATCAAGTTTTAAACAATTAAATGGTTGGATCCATTATATTTAAAGATCAAATGTAAAAAATATTTTTAAAAAATAATCAAAATCAATCACATATAAAGAAAATCAAACCAATCAAATATCAAATTAATTCAATTAGTTCGATTTTGGACTAAAAAACAAAATTTTATATATTTTTTATAAATTATAATATTAAAATTTATAAAATTTATTCATAATTATAAAATATGTAATAAAAATATATTTTATATAATTTTTTAAAAAATATAATATAAATTATTATATATTAAATATTAATTTGATCTTTAAAAAAATTTAAAATTGAGAATTGATTAAATAAACCAATTGAATCAAACTTTTTAAATCAATAGACCCAATAAATCACTCAAACCTTTTTCTTTTAAATCGTATTTGATTTGATTGGGTTACTGGACCTAGTTGCAATCTTCTCAATACAAGCATAATTCTATAATGGTACGTTTGGTTGGCGGAATAGACAGGAATGGAATAGAATAGTTATTATGTGGGAATAGAATGAGGTGAGAATAGAATAGAATAGTTATTACTTAGTTTGGTATGACAAAGGGAATAGAACATGAATAATTATTATGACTTATTGTAGTGTTTGATTGGTAACAATAATTTTGGAATAAGAAAGGAATAGAAAATAAAAAGACAAAAACACCCTTTATTATTTATGTGACATTTTATTTTTATTAGATTTTTTAAATATTAATAATCTAGAATTTAATTAAAATATTAATAATAAATCATTTAAATATTAACATTTATTTAATTTAAATATTATTATGATTAATTTTTATTTTATTTTATTTTTAAAATATTAATAATTGATAATTTCAATATTAATATTTATTTATTTTTTAAAATATTAATATTTTATTTAATTTAAATATTATGATGATCAATTATTTTATTTTATTTTATTTTTGAAAATTAATAATTGATTATTTATTTAAAATATTAATAATAGATAATTTAAATATTAATATTTAATTTAATTTAAATTTTATTATGATTAATTTTTTATTTTATTTTTTAAATATTAATAATTGGTAATTTATTTAAATATTAATAATTGATGATTTAATTATTAATATTATTTATCTAATTTAAATGATATTATGTTTATTTATTTTTAATTTATTTTGTTTTTAAATAGGAATAATTTATAATTTATTTTATTAATAATTGATAATTTAAATATTAATATTTTATTTATAATTTAATATTAATATTTTATTAAAAATTAGAATCAAGTGAGAGAAAGAGGAGAGAGAGAAAAATAATATTTTATACTAATAAAGTTGTAAATTTTTAAACTTGTAAGGGGTATTTTTATCTTTATTAATTTTTAAATTTATTCCTCAATCATGGAATAGCTAATACCATGAGAGAGGGTGGTATTAGCTATTCCTTGGTTTTAAAGGATTTTGAAGAATAGCCATTCCATAGGAATGACTATTCCTTGAATTATTTTTCAACCAAACAAAGGAATAAAAATTCCTTGGGAATAAAGGGGGAATGGCTTAGCCATTCCCCCAACCAAACATGCTATAAAAGAATTAGCATTGGGGAACAAAAGAAAAGAGAAAATAGAGTAACAAGTCAATGTACCCAATCTCTTATGATCCAGAATTCTAAACCTGTTGAGATGTAATTGAACCTTTCCCCCACGACAGTGCATTGACCCAACAAACACTTGTCCTCTAACCAACTCTGAAGTTCCAAACCAAAAGCGAGAAAAAATTAATTGGGTGAATTGCAACATAGAGTAATGAACCCAAATCACTGAGAATTTTGCAACCATGGTGAAGAATAATAATTAGTCAAAAGAACTTGTGAACATTGTTTTAGAAAGTCAATGTAATCACAGCCGTACATCTTATTTAAAAAGAGATCCATCCCCTCCCTGTATAAATGATGAGTGATCGAGTGCCATCGTATACTTTGGACGTTTCCAAAGCAAAAACCGACCCGTGCGCAAATTATAACCCCCACGCTTGCCAAGCAAAAACCCCTAAAACCCCCAAAGCACACAGAAAAATGAAAACATATTAAAGAGCTCTCCCTTTCTCTCTCAACATAACTTGACTCGACTCAAATCCCCCGGCTTTCTTCTTCCGATTTCACAATTGAAGAGAAGAAAAGATGAAGGAGGACGGTGCCAGCGGACCTCCAAGCAAAGAACTGTACGCACTGTTGCACCTATCACCGGACGCCTCCGATGAAGAAATCCGCAGAGCTTATCGGCAATGGGCTCAAGTTTATCACCCTGACAAATACCAAGCTCCTCATGTAAGTGTTGTTCTCATTCCAACAATCTTTTTTTACTTTTCAATTGGAAAGATTAACTTTAGAGTTAGTAATTTTCTTTTCTTTTCTTTTCTTTTCTGTTTTCAGATGAAGGAAATTGCTACGGAGAATTTCCAAAGGATTTGTGAAGCATATGAAATATTAACTGATGAAAGCAAAAGGCAAATATACGACATTTATGGTATGGAAGGTTTGACTTCTGGATTAGAGCTTGGCCCGAAGTTGAATAAAGTGGAAGAAATAAAAGAAGAACTCGAAAAATTAAAACGGAGAAAGGAACAAGAAAAGATATCGACGCATTTTCGACCTTCTGGTACAATACTGGCTAATTTGTCATTGCCACAGTTTCTAGATGGTGATGGCATTATAGGAGGGTATTACCCTTTCCCTTTTTGTTCCTTAATTTGACATTTCTTCACAATTGCATCACATTAATATATTTTTGGTGTTGGTTTCGAGTCTTGATGTGTTTCTTGAAGTATGCACCGGATTGAAATATGCTGTTCCTTATTATCTATTTTTCTCTTATTTTCTTATTTGCTTAATTTTTCAGAATGGCTATGGCTAGTGAAGTTCAGTCTCAATTATCGAAACGTAATGCTCTTGCAATTGGTGGAAATTTGGAAGTCAAACAAAATTCTGGTGGTGGGGTTGCCTCGGCTGTATTTAGGCATCAGATTTCCTCAGTTTCTTCCATTGAGTTTATGGGATCAGCTGGTTTACGTGGTCTAGTAGGCGTACAGATGACACGGTAGGGCATTCCAAGTTTTAACTCTGTTTGTCTATTCAGTAGTTTTATTCCATATCTTAGTTCTTTGATCTTTTTTTCTCCAGTCACACATCCTTACACTCAACTGCCACAATTTCCATTGCAAAGTCTCTGCAAGATGGTTCGATCAATCTTTCAAATACCTGGACTCGCCAACTCTCTGATACAGCAAGTGGAAATGTATGCTACTTTTCTTTTTAATTTTGGCTGGTTTATCATTCTGGCCTGTAGAAGTGTGAAATGGTAACTCTTAGTTTTAGCTGATTTGTTTGAGGCTTCTAATCTTGGTTTTTGGTCACCTCTTTTTCAGATAGAACTTTTGCTTGGTCCAGAGCCATCTATTGGGGTTGGATGGGTAAAGAAAGACCAAAATATGTCTGCTTCTGGAGAAGTGAAGGTAAGTATGTTCACTATCTAGATTGTATAATTAAAGGCAGAATAACTAACAGATAGAAAAATCCCAATGGAGCTTCCTTCCATAAAATATCAAATTCCATATAAAAAGTGTGGAAGCCACCTTCGATGCCCAAAAGACCTTATTTGCAGCTACCCTTAAAGCTACAATACTTTCTTGCACTCTTAGCTTAAGATGATCAGTTGTTTATCGGACTTAAGTATCCCATAATTTCAAGCAACATATTGTTTCCTCACTCAGATTATGGAACTAGAGCTTGATGTTGCCTATGTCAACTTTGAGTGGAGATCAACTATGAAGTTTTGCTCAACAGCTGATTATCCTATGTTGAACTAATAAATCTGTTGCCATTTTGTCTCTGATGAATGCTAAATTGGGCTTGTTTTTTTTTTTTTCCCTTTGGAAGTCTGGAGCTTTAATAGTAGTCACATTGATTCAGCTATTATGATTTGTCAATATTGCTGTTTCAACCTCTTATGAGGATAAGGACAAATGAATGATCATGTGCATATTCTAATGATACCACATCTAGTAGATGACATGTAAAATAGTATTCTTGCCTTTCTTCTCCCTTCCTTTTCATGTTTTATTTTCAAAACCTCTTGTTTCTGTTTATCTATTTCTCCCAGCACGATTCCGGTTGTATTTCTTTTTAATGTTTTTCATTCATGTTCAAGCACTGCAGTTTGGCACAAATTCTTTTGGGGCATCAGCTCATTATACACGTCGTTTTTCCTCAAAATCTCATGGTCGTATTGCAGGCAGAATTGGAAGGTAAGTTTGCATACTGATACTGATGATTAACAAGTGAGGCAAGTTAATGTTTATTCTTCTTCTTTGCTGTTTATGCTGATAAATGAGCTTCTATTGCAATGTATAGTGTGACATGTTTCTTGCATTCTGTTTATGAGGTTTACATGTATTGTATTATCTGGACTGTAGAGTTATGCATAAACGGTATCAAAACATTGTAAATACAGATGATACTCTACAAAACAAAATAAAATCTTTTGTAAAAGTGTCATTTTCTTGTAGAATATTGTTCAAGAAGCTGAGAGAAACAGTTCCTCGTGTCATTTAACTGCAACTTCCTCTAAGACTTCTTGGTAAGTGGTTTCAAAGAGGGTGCATCTCACTATGGGAAGGGGAAGTATCATGGAAAATGTTTGATAAAGAACTGGGTTAAAATAATTGAAACACATACTCACAAGCGTATAGACAGTTGTTCAAGTTTTCATAATTTGTTTGAAAATTCAGAAGTGTTGTTGAGACATAAAAAACTCAAATTCTAATCCAAATGATCAGTTTGATGATCAGTGTATGTTAAGAAAACTTCAATGCAGTAGGCAATAAGTATGCTGTCAAAGATGTGTTTATTCCAAATAGTTTATTGGAAATACTTTAGAGTGATTAAAGTTTATTAATGCAAACAATCCTTTAATTGACCAAGACATGAGGTTGTTTAATGCTGTCATTTAGCTGTGGCACTTTGGCAATCAAATTTACATCTTTCAATGAGTAACTATTTCTGTTAAGTTGTTAGTTAGAACATTGGCTGCTAAGTTTAAGGTTCTGCAGCGAGTTCTGACTCTTTCTTTTTTCCAGCACTGCTTTTGAGGTTGAAGTTGGTGGTGGGAGAAAAGTATCTGATTTTAGTACTGTCCGCATGTTGTATACAATTGGAATTCGGGTAATCACTTATATCTTAGCCAAAAGGGATTTCACATTATGATGCCATATTATGGTGAAAAATCCTACCTATTCATGAATATAGCTATGAAGAAATCATGTGTTCCTGCAACCAAGGGTTATCATTTTGTTGACACTCACTTGTTTAGTTAATCCATACTTTTTTAATATATGTGACGTTGTTGTCATATAGGGGTAAAAACCAAAAAGGTTTTTGAATCTTTCCTTTTGTTGACAGGGTGTCTTTTCGAAATTTGAGTTGCATTGAATCTGTCCTTCTGTTGACAGGGTATCTTTTGGAAATTTGAGTTGCACCGTGGAGGGCAAAAGTTAATTATTCCTGTAAGGATATTCATGTCCTCTGATTTGTTTTAAAGATCATTTATATTTGAGGCATGCCATTGCTTGTATGATTTTCATGTGCAGTACTTCTTTCCTTTAGTGCTGGGATCAGCTGGGATGAGATCCAGAAATAGAATTCCTGCTTGTATAGACTGGGATGGGATCATATCATAGGATAATATATTTTATCCTTACATGATTTTGAGTTCTCAGAATGAAATGCTTTATAATTGCACCCAGAACCTATGTTATAAAATTTAGAAATTTATCATGTAGAAAACTTTGTCTAACTGTCAACGTTTTAGTAGGAAGTAAAAGGTACTATTGTAAGTGTACATGACTTGAATTTTCTACATTGTGAACTACACTTGGACATATATCATTGGGAAAGTAGATCTAAGTTGAGATGGTATGCTATGGCTTAGACGCGAAGGTGCAAATGCATGCTTACCTATGAACTTTGGATCCATGTATTGATGTGTGATAATAATTATTTGTATGAAGTTGTATGTAAACAAGTTTAAGCAAAAGAAATTGCACACTAAATGCAAGGAAGAAATAGAAATTTAGTTTGCCATGTTAGGATTTTTGTAATAGAGATTGATCTTTTGCATTGATTACTATTCTTGCATATAAATCTGTTGCTTATGTTTGTTATATGCAGATTTTGCTTTCCAGGCATTTGAATCCTGTGTTAGCTACTGGGGCATTTGTAGTTCCAACATCAATTTACTTTATACTCAAGGTAATCACTTACATTTGTCCTTAAAGTTTTGACCAATTGGTTTTACAGTTTGAATATCTTATTTGCAATATACTTTTGTAAATAACTATCACTGTATGTACAATTGCAGAAATTTGTTTTCAAACCATATTACCTTAAGAGGGAAAAACAGAAGGCTTTAGAAAATATGGAAAAGACTGCCACCCAGGTATGATTACTCAAATGCATTAGGTATTCTTAATTTTTATATGCCTTTTTGGCCTCTTTATTACTTTTATGAAGATGCTAGAATTCTTCTGCTGTTGTATATTTATGATGTAACTTCTTTCTATTTAAATGTCTTTATTAGTTGGTTACAGTGTTTCTCACATGAATGAAAGCCAAGATGCAGTCGGTGTAGTCTTTTACAATGCATTTGTAAAGCCATGCTTTGATGAATGATTTTCGTGATATTTCAGCTGGGGATGTGGTGCATATAACTTTTAATAATTATGATTAAAATATTTTGGGCTTGCTTACTATTTTTATTAGCAGCTGATTCTTGTTTAAAAAATTTTAATAATGTATTGTACTTGATGTGTATAAAGGTTCGAGAGGCGAGGGAAGCAGCTGCAAAAGCTCAGCAATTGTTAGAAAATGTGGCCAGAAGGAAAAGAAATAAGCAACAGGAAACAGATGGACTGGTTATTACTAAGGCGGTTTATGGAAATCGTAAAGCTTTAAAGAAAGGAGATGAACTGAGAGAAACAAATGATGAATTAGCCTCACAAGTGTTGGATGTAACATTACCTCTTAATTTCCTTGTTACCGATCCAGGGCAACTTAAGGTTTGTTTCTTCTGAATCCTGTTTGTTGACTGTATGATTATATATTTGTCATCTATTTGCTGTGATAACTGCCTCGATTAACTAGTCAATAACTCAAAAGAGATTGTAGGATGAAATTCCCTCTAGTAACTTTTAGGGCATGAGGTAACTGTATGGAAGCTTTTGCACCAGAAACCATCCAAAAGATGTTAGGGAAACCTAAAAGGAGTCTGCATTTCTTTTGACTTTAAGACTCTTGAGAAGTTCATTTAGTAAATACAACAGAGATTTGGATAATTTGACTTTATTGTGGTACATGCTTGTTTGTTCCCATTAGCATAAGATTGGTTGATTTTCTCTTGATGCAGCTTCATGATGGTGTAAAGAAGTCAGGCATCATGGGCTTCTGTGATCCTTGCCCTGGAGAACCTAAGCAATTGCATGTGGAGTACACTTACCATGGTCAGAGATATGAGGTACTACTATCACAGATCACTCTTTCTTATTGTTTTAACCCAAAATCATCTTGATAGATGGTAATGAGGGCATTGACCAATTCGAAATTTCTGAATCAGGTGGTTGTGGATGATTATGAAGAGTTGCAAATACCCCAGGTGGCACACAGAATCTGAAATCACAATTTTTAACTTGATTTTCTGGTTACCTCTGGCAATTTTGCATGCTCGACATGCCTTGGAGGAACCTCAATTAGATCACCAAAATTTTCAGTTATATACATTTATTTACGTGTATCTGTGGAATGACCAACCTAACCAGGGCATTGAAGAAATTAATTTAGTTTATTTGGTTTAATTTTCTGATTGTAGAATAAACGACATATTTTTGTAATTTTCCGGCTGTAGAATAAATTCCATAGTTCTGTAATTTTCCCTTGGATTCAAACACCTCAATCTCACAATCTTTTGAAGCTCAAAATTGCTACCTATATATGCTTTTGATTAAGTTATGATCTATTTTCATTTCATGGGTTTGGAAGCATTTTCTTGTTGGGTCTTTAGAGCTACAAGGATTTCTTAGTCGTATGAAATATAAGTATTTTTAAAATAAAAAGAAAAAAAGAAAATAGGAGATTATGTGTTAATTATCTTTGGCTAAGTTTCTCGAACTCTGTTCAATTTATACACGCACATTGACAACACCCAACAGAAAGCTCAAACAAGCAGGGAAAAGTGCATACACTTACTCAATCTGAAACCATGGGAACCGGAATTCCAATAGAGACTATAAAAATGGTTTTAATCGAAAACTCTCTTGAGGGCAGCTCATGGCCATTAGTTAAAAAGAAAAATAAAGACTAGTACAGCTCTCGTTATGAGCCTAATGATGAAGCTAGGAGTCATGAAAATGTGTGTTTAATGATGAGTGCACTACTTGATGGATTGAAGAATGCTTCGATTATGGTAGAACCAAATTCATTGGTGGTTTTCGATCCATGGATTCCAACTGCGACAGGTTTGGTCAGAAGCTTAACCCCTTGCTTCCAATATCTGTGGTCTGAACCAACATGCAACAAAACCCCTGATGAATATGGTGAGATGATAAAAGTTCTCTAATGTCCTATATGATCGTTTCTAGTAAAATTTTAGACAAAAATGTAAATACCATGCAAAAATACATTACACTTTTTGGCCAATAAAGAATTACAACTATACCTGGCCTGGTTGATACTACAATAGAATTCTCAGCATCCATCACCCAATCCATCCATAGAACAAATCCATGACAAATACCATGTTCAGTGAATTGAACCTATAAGAAAGACATAGAATTAGTTGCAAGGATATAATAACATCATTAATAGTTTCTGAACTAGTATAGGCTTCTTTTTTCATTTTGGGGAGGGGGGGAAGGTGTACCTGTGCTTTTCCATAACATGAAGTCATTAGTTTTAAGAAATCGAACTCTAAGATGGTAAATATCTCACTTAGCTCCTGAGCACATTTAATGCAGTTGTATTAGCAACAACACCGTAATTTTCATTCTTAAATCAATTGTATATTACATCAATTACCTTAATCTCACCACACTGCCAGACACAGAAAGGAAGACAGGGACTCTCTTTCGGTGCTGGTAATTCACCACATGCCCCTAAGGTAGTATTTACTACAAAATGGTCAAAGCCTTCAACTTCACCTAAGCAACAGCGACTATTCCAAAGATCCTGTACAAGAGGTTACCGGAACAGAATTTGTGGTCATGTCATACTTGTATAAATTACATAAAAGAGGGTAAATTCCTTCTAATGTTTCTTTATTTCTTTATTCATTTTTCCTTTATCAATGAAGGAGTCTTGGGGAAGGATTTGATAAAGTGAAAATACCAACTTACCGGGAGAGACATAGCACAGGCCTTCAGTATTCCTTTACAAGGCATTATCAATGCATCCTCTGAAAGGACAGGATCAAGCAAGGTACGGTCCCTCCTAAATCCAGACCAAAAGGGAGGAAGCAGATAAATGGAGAGTGAATGGCTAATAAACACATAAGCATTGATCTTTAAACAAGCTGACTTATGGAAGCTATGATAAGAAGAGAAGAGAACATACCAAAATCGCAGATTCTGCCATGGAAGCATTCCTTCATTTGCATAATAGTACGGTTCTCCAATTAACAGGTCAACCTGTGAAAGAAGGCATGATCTCAATTTGTTTGAATTGTTTATATAATTGAGTATTAGAACATTAAATCTTATCATCAGAACATATTCAAGCAGAATAGGATTGATTTTATGATGCTCAAACAAAGATCATTGACAACTTTTAAATAACAGAAAACTGCATATGACAATAGGATTTGATGCATTAGAAAGTTTGCATCTTAAGAACCAGCTCTTTGCCGTTCTCTTATTTTCTAAAGAGACAAGTGAAATTAAAAGAAAAAAAAAAAGGGGTCCAAAGAACACATGTAAAGCAGAGTGATATGCTTTTCTATTTTTACTTTTCTCTTTGATAGAAGCAGAGTTATTTTCAACAAGAAAGTGATGCTGGCAAGCAAGCCAAAGCAGAAGCAGGACAAAAGTTACCTTCTTCCCATGAGTATCAAGCATGGTCAAACATGCTTTCCACTTTTCAGGAACTTCAACACGATCCATGGAAAAAGCATTTGCCTTAGCAACAGTTTCCACATATTTGGCACCCTTGTCTCTCAACCCAGGAAACAATGATATTACATGTGATGTTTTCGAAAGATTTGCAGCAAGAAGTGTTAAAAAAATGCTATCATCCGCAACAACACATAATGGGTTAACTCTTCCCTGCAACTGCAACAATAGAGTTTACAATTAAAAGCATGCAAAAACAAAAGGCACAGATAGGGCAAAAAGAAGAAGAAAATTAATATTGACTGTTACTCAAGAAATTTTGAAATCATCCATAACTGTTAGAATGCAGCTGTAAGTAAAGATGTGGGAAAAGAACAAACATTGAGAGGAGAGAGCTTACAGCTTTTCTTACTGCTGCCAACATGGACAATCGCCATTCACTGTCTCCATAAGTTGCAATTCTTTCTGGTGACACTAACAGCTGAAAATCCCCAATTCTTTGGTCATGCTCCCTTATGTCAGTTTGAGAGCCTAGGACACTGAGATTATATGAGACACTAGTCTCTTCATGAGTAGCTTCCAAAAGAACTTCTTCTCCCTCTGATACAGGCATACCTTTCCCTCGAAGGAACCAGACACACTGCTTCCAGTGGTCACACCAATTCCCACTTCCTAATGAAGCATCAGACAAGAATTACTCCATAAACTCAGAGAATAATTTCTATTTTGTTAGGGATTGGGAAATATCATCAGAACAGGAAAATGACTTGAGCAGAACTCTGATCCCATCTACTGGGTTCACATCATTTGAAAATAACCATAAGAAAAGCATTATGCTAATCCCTGTTAAGTTATTTGACTTTCAAGAATGTCAAGAGTAGACAGATCATAATGTGATCAAAGAGCTATGCACAAACAATTGTGGACCTGACTCACCTATTTTAGCTGCTGAACTTATCCAGCTTGGAGCAGTGGAATAAAAGACTGTTCCTTCACGATCAAGTTGAAGAATCCACCTGCAAACAAACACATAGAGTTTATTGACAATCTCTAGAAAAGAAACTTCTGGCACAAATCTTGCATATATAAAAATAATTACCATGAAACTACAGCATGAATGCAACCAGTATCTGTCATCTTGATTTGCACCTTAGTCTTCCCATGGCTGTCTGGCCGTTTCCAAAAGTCAAATTCAAATATTTTGAAGGGTTCTGAGAGCTGAATGAATTCTAAATTAAGTAGGAATTAAACTGCTGGGACTTTCTTGGAAGGCTGTAAAACAGTGTGTAATGTAATAAGATTACCAGTTTTATTTCTTTCCTTATAGCATCACAATGCATTGGATGCTGCTGCAATTTGAAATGTATAACGGTCTCCAAGCCTGTAGGAACAAGATGAATACCATCTGATGCTTTTGCTTCACTACCAAATAAATCATGGAGCTTCCACAAGTATGGACTTTCAACCAGCTGAAGTATCAGGAGAGAAATACAAAATGCTCAAAAAAAATGGCAAGATTCTGCAACCCTTCAACCTAACTAATAGACTAATGGTTCAAAATAAAGATGAAGACCTGGCCATAAGTAACAGCTCGGTACGGCACTGTTAGTGGATTTTCCACCAAGAGCTTGTCATGTGCATGTTGCAGAGTTGGAATCAGCCCTTCCCCCAGTAACTCGGAGTCCAATATCTCACTAACCTGCACTTACATTATCAGAAAACAAGCATTAACATTAGAAAATAAGCAATTAAACCATAACTTTCCATTTCTCAACATCCAAAACGAAAACTTGAACATTTTTAAAAATACGACTATAAGAGCCAATGCATATGTAGGATTAATGATTTGACACTCACGAGCACATCAGCACGAGAAGGAATATCAACACCAACTTCGAGTTCATCAGAACGCTTATTAATAAGATTGATATTTTTCCCAATACCATTTCGATGCAATACTTTCCTCATCAACTTCGCCATTGGAAGATAAGATTCACATGCTGTTACCCTTCCGTTTAATCCCATTGCTCGCGCAGCCATCATTGACAACAGCCCAGTTCCCGCACTGCACAATATTATCAATGGCCAATTCAAGATATAATTATTCAAAATTTACTTCCTTTTGCTTGTTAGATTTGGATACAAATAATCAACGAACAACTTTTAACGATTAAAATTTAAACTTCTGCGAATACTAAACCATATAAAGATGAAAATAAATATAAAAAAGAAAGTGGCTAAAGAAACAGGAGAAGCCTAAAAAGTTAATACTGTTGATTATTAAATTTTGAAGAGTTACCCGATGTCGAGCACGTGGCAAGGTTTGGTTACAGTTTTGTCAATGGCTAAACGGAAGGCTTTGTTCCGGTGAGAATCGTTGAGCATGTCGAGATACGACGTCGAAGCTAAAAGTGGTTCCTTGGAACATTCTGGGAGTTCGTCGCTGTCTTGGATGACGACCCACTCTGAGTTTCCAGTGAGTGGGTCGAGTTTGAGTTGGAAGACTTGCTGGGGAGAGTAGGAACTCATGGCTCGAGGTAAGGGTGCTTTGAAGTGAAGGAATGAGTTGAGGATCAAAGTCAAACGAGTTGATAAGCGAAGGGAGATGGAGGGAATTAGGGTTTTGTAGATGAGAGCATTCATGCGAATGAAGTGGAAAGAGCTTTTAGCGAATGGCGGTGCTTTGCTGCTAGTATGTTTTTCTCTGTCCGGCCATGGCCAACTAATTTGTTTACTAAAGCCTAAAATTAACAAATCTTTCAAAATTAAAAAAAAAAGACTAAAATGGAAATTTATTGACTCAAAAATGCAAAGGAAAGAAAGACGAAATCATACAATAATAAAAGATAAACGCTCCGTATTGGTCCTTTTTGCTAAAACGCAAAGATCAGATAATACGAGATCGTTTTGGAAAGGGTAAAGCGTGATTAGGGATTAGGATTGGGAAATTCTCAAACTAGGGGTAAAATGGCGGGAGCGACCTCACCTTCTCAACCATGCATCTTCTGTCAAATTGCTCGCGGTTCCACCTCCACTCCTCTCCTTCACGCTGTTCGTTCTTCTCTCTTTGTCTTTATATCCTCTGTTTGGCTACCAAGTTAATTCCACGATCGTCTTCTCTTCAACCAGCAACCAAACAGAATTTTCCTGGATATTACGTTGTAATTAAATCTGTTTTTATTCTCAGGATGACAAGGTCGTTGCATTTCAAGACATCAAACCTTCTGCTTTCAGGTTTCCTAAATTTCTCTTATATTGAAAAAGTTATTAAATTTATTGAAATTTGAAACTTTTTTAATATAAAATTGCCATGGTCGCAACGAAATCCTATAGTAAATCGGAAATTTATTGAATTTTTTTTATAGGCATTACTTGGTGATTCCTGTGGAGCATATTCCCACTGTTAGAGATCTTCAAAGAAGAAATGAAGACTACGCTTTGGGTAAAATTCCCTCTTTTCCTCTTCTTCTTTCATTATTAGTCTTGCCTTAGCTAAGTTTGTGTTATTGCTGTAATGCTGTTATTCTCCAGTAAGTCATATGCTAAATGTGGGGCAAACTTTGTTACGCAGAGATGCACCTCAATCAAATCAATACAGGTATTGCTTCTAATAAAGGAAAGAACTTTGCTAAATAGATCTTCTTTCATATACTATATTATAAGTATTGATCAATGTTGAATAGTCCTTATGGCCTTTCATTACCTGACTTGATGGTTGTCGTCTGTTTATTGCTGCACAATATGTTACTTAAACCTCTTTATAAACAGTCATATTTTATGTGTCACAAGGTGTGTCCTTTTCCACCTGCCTTACTCTATGCATTAATTTTATATAGGTATTACCTCTAAATGCAGTGGATAGTGCAGCATGAGGGTGTAAAATATGGAAAACTAGCCTTTTCCCTGTTGAAACCATTCTTTAAACTAGCATGCTATGGTTGACAACATGTGAAAATGGCTATAAGAATCAGAATTCAATTTCCCCCCTGAAAGCCATGAAGATATTGAAAATTGTATGGTTTCTGTTCTGATGCTCATTGTTGTTTGATTAGTTTTACATTTACTTCGTTGTTGGCAAAATGTACCTTAGAATCGATGATATTTTCCTGCATGAGTTGGGTGGTGAAGGAGCTGAATCTTACCTTTTGGGATGGGTGAGGGGAGAGTATCAAGGACATGAGTCTTACTTTGCTTATCAGAATTTATTTGAAACTTGGTGGTAGATAATACCCTTCTCTTCAATTTCAAATGTGCTTGTTAATCATAGCACTATCATTTATAATGAAGGATTGAATGAAAATAAAGTAGCTTTGGGAAGTTGCATAAGTCTAGAAAGAAGTAGGTCCTGGCCTCATGGGCTAGCTGAAGTCAACTTTTTATTCGAGAAATTTTTTTTTCTCTCAGAATTTTATTATTTGAAAGAAGCTTTATCATCTGATCCTCTTGCTTCTTTTGGGTTTTGGCAGATTTGGTTTTCATCAGCCTCCATTGAACAGTGTTCACCATCTCCACCTCCACTGTTTGGCTCTTCCCTTCATACCTAGGTAGTTGTTTGGCTGTTAATGAATCCCTCTGCTTTTATTTTATTTATTTATTTTTTATTCTACCTTGATATCTTCCAACAAAGTTGAAAAACCTTGAAGTACATATTTTAATTCTTTAAGAATTTGAGCAGATGGAAACATGTAAAATATTTGTCTTTGGGACCACTTGGTGGGTTTATTGAAGCCGAGAAGTTGTTGGAGAAGATAAAACCTCTCTCACCAATTCCTTCATAGGTGCAATTGGATCACAGTTGGATTTCTCTCATTTTGGACTATGGTTTTTTTGTTCTTTTGCATGTATGTCTGTAAGTTCCCTAATGATTCATTGTTGTTCAAGATAAGAATGCCCTTATCAGCTTGTTCTTCGTAAGTTCTACTAAGAATTGTTGTTATACCTGATAAGAGTTGTCATTCTTAATAAGTTTACATAAACTTTTTAACATGCATTTTCATAAATATCGCAGATCTTTTCTTTTGTCAATAGTGCATTCTAGATGTGGCTATGTGCATGTCTCTTTCGAAGCTGCAATTTAGGGTGCTTAGCATAATCAATGCTCCTATTTGTACTTTTATTTCAGGTCACATTGTTTGAGACTAATGGTTAATTTGTGTCTGGTACACAAGCGATGCAAAGTTTATGGGCTAAGAAATTAGAAGTAGAATTTCAGTATTGGTGACATAGCCCTGATCCTCTGTTAATCATTGTGACATTTTTTTAGCATGGTCATAATATGCTGTATGTAATAAAAAAATAGAAGTTTTGCTGGTTAGTATTGCAACCTATGGTAAATGTTGCTACCTGCTAGAGGGTGAGTTTTTTCTGTTTGGTGAGTATCAGAAGTTACGGCTCTTGACAGATTTGACATCCATCGAGCAATTCTCAAACATGATTATTTAAATTCTACTATCATGAACACAATATTGAACACAATACTTGTAAAGAACTGTTGTTCAAAAGTTTCAACTTAGTGACTGCCATATTTAAGGAGAGTCTGTCCATTGTATGCGGTTCTATTTGGTTTTGAATCTGTCAGTAAGGCCTATGAAAACAATTTGGGCAGTTGCTTGAATTTCTATTATAAGACAGTAGCGGAGAAAATTGGATATTTTTTTCTTTTAAGATTGGGAATAATTTTGTTAGATATTACTTGTTACCGACATATAACTGGATTCATGTGATAGCAGATAAATGTCAATATTGGTTGCATCTTGTGCCTGGAATATGTTGTTCTTAGGCATTAATATCTTTGGGACGCTTATCTGAGGATACTGCAGTACAAAAGTCAGAGATTAAGCGTGATTAATGTGACTAACTCTTAATTGTTTTTCCGTCTGTGAAAGCCACTTTTGTGAACCTTAAGATCAAACACAGCACAATCTGCTCACATGCATCTTGTGCAACGAAAATGGAGACAGCTTGCAGAGCTTTTAAAGTGGTCTTATTCATCGTTTAATAGTTTGTACAGCCTTGACTGGAAACTTAAGAGTTACCTGATTGGTGAAATGATGGCAAAAACAGCCTTATTTTCCATCCTAGGGAATGAAATCAAGTTGGGGGAAGTAAATTAGTGTAAAGAATGAAGGAACCCAACCCAACATTGTTAAGCTTCTTACTGCTTAAGTGTTTGAAGAAATTCTAGTCCGACGTGATACGAGTATTTCCATACATCAACCTGTCAAAGTGGGAGTCCTGAGAAGGTAAAGCTCTCAAATCTGGACTCATAAGATTGAGAAAGGTACCAAAAGCAAGCAAAGCAGATATGTGAGGATTCAGATACACAAATGAGTAGGAGAAAACAAGCTCATACTAATAAATGAATTAGCTGGATTTTGCTACTGCTTGCGAATTCCCTTAGCTTTCTATGAAGTTTGACTTTGCAGAGGACCACATGTTGTTATGTTTTGGACTTCAAAATACTCTTAATGTTGCGGCATGAATCGCAGTCGGCTGGTTGTTTGCTAATCCTTATTCTTATCTGTCAATTTAATTCTCACCAGACAGAATGTGACCAAACCTCATACTATCATTTAGATAGGTATACCATCCATTAGGTAAAACATTCATCAGACGGTCACGCTTAACAAATTCGAATCCCCCAATAGGTTTTTCAACCAGTGTTAAGCTGTTGATGTTTTGTCAAACTAGAAATGAAAGAGAGAGCATTAAAAATGGTTTCATAATCATTGAAAGGAAAAAACTCTTTTGTAATGTTGTGATGTTATTATTGTTTGGTGACCCTTGCGTAGCTGGCTCCCGCAATACCTCCGAAAAAGACTGGAGTAGGACGTTAACGGCGCCAACTTTTTCTTCCTCAAAGCATGGCAGCCATGATTTTGAGGGGAGGCATGGCTGAGAAGAAGAAGTCATGATCTAGCCTGGTTTGGTTTTATAAGGTTGTGGGTCCAGGAGTGCAGCTATATTATTTGTTTATGAACAAATTATAATAGAGCCCTTTGTTTGCTTGTAGCCTTGGCGCTAGGCATCCATTACAAGAACAGGTCGCTGTTTTGGGTTCCCTCACTTCTTTCCTCCACCACGAAAGGAGTTGGGCATGGTAAGGATTTGGGTTTACTTCTGGCTTGGTAGCTTCCTCGTATTTATTGATGATGTACAAAGTATTAAAAAAGGAAGAATAGCATTTGTGATTTTGTATACAGGAATTTAAGGTTCGGCTCCTATTCGTAGCTTGGGGCCCCATTTTCCATATTGTCACATTGGTAGGGCAATGCGGCTACCCCGACGCGGGGCTTACGGGAATCTAACTAGGGTATATAACTAAAGCTCCTTTGCTGTAAGCCTGAAGCTGTACCAAAAATAATAATAATAATAAAGCAAGGGCCTTGCTCTGAAAAGAAACTAATCCTTGGGACCCAGGTGGCTTTGGCCCACTTTGAACTGCCACTTGGGCAGGCACAGAAGCTTCTGAAAAAGCCAGCTCACATTGCTACGTGTCTTGAGCTAAAGGCTTTTGTTATGGGTTAGATCATACGAAACGGCATGTGATAGGTCAATTTTTCCCTTGGATTTATTTGATGGCTGATCATGAGCATGGAATTTATGCCAGGAAGCAGCCCCATTCTCGATGTCTCGACCCTGAACGGAGATGGTCAACATCAGTATTCACTCAGACAGATTAGTTTTTGGTCTGTTAATCCTTCCCTCAAAGTATATGTTTCATTGATGGTTAAATTTAGTTACATGTGTATTTTTTGCCCATCTATTTCAGTCAAGAGATTTATTGTGGGAATGATTCCTTGAGTGCTCTTTTCATTACACCAAAAAAATAAAAAAATAAAATGCATTGTGTTTCTACCTATTCACATACAATGAAAGAATAAAGAGTATGAAGCAATTTGACAAGTACTTTCTTTCAACATTAACATTGGTTTTTTCACAATTTTTTTTTTATAGATTTTCAAATCATTTTTAAAACCCTTGTAAGCATATTTGCTTAGGAATTTGATTGTCCATCACAAAAATAAGATCCCAAAATCTCTTGTTCTCGTCAACTTCATCGATTGTTCTGCCCATCCGTGAAGTGGAATGTCAAAAGATTTTTTAATTAGAGGCAAATGGAGACATAAAATCAAGGTGAAAATTTTAGGTGGATGGATCCAATGGTAGTGGAACAAGATACATGCACGATGTTTCATAGTCTCAAGAGTACGAGACAAACAAAAAGTAGTGCCCAAGCTTCATCTCAAAGGGGTCCCTAATTTTCACAGCCTAAAGTTGGAACAATCAAAGGACTTCCCCTGTTTTTCTCTTGTCGCAATAATGGATTACTTGACTTTCTCTCAGTACCAGAATCGTCACAACAAATCTTTCATTTGTTTTCCTTCAAGACAAGAGGAAGAGAGCTCTTTCTTTTGTTTCCTTGAGGATGATAAAAAAAATTATTGTCCTAGGTAGGTCCTTGAATACCATAAACATGCTAAGTTTCACTTGCAACGTTATTTCATCAATTATTGGATTGGGGTTTTCAGCTTGATTAGTTTTACCCCTTTTTTCCAACTTAATTGGATTTGTATACTTTCTTTATTTATTGCCTTAGACCAAGCAAGAAGCCCCAAAACTCTCAAAGTCACTTTCCAGTTTCAAATATGGTGCAAAAAAGAAAAAATATATTTTTGCAAATTTGCCACAGTACGAAACTGAGAAATGAAAATTCTTAACCAGAGAGTCCGGCATTACTTTTTGCAGAGAATACAACCACTGCTGGCTAGATATATAAAGAAACTGATAAAAGGCTCATAAAGTGCTCTGTTTTTCTTGCCTCTATTGGGTGTTTGATTTGCCATCATTTAAAACTACTTCAATGTATTTGGTGCTTCTTCCCAAGTTATTCAGGTTTAATGCTGCAGTAACTAAGGCTGCCTCCAGCAATTGCAAGTCAGCCAACGCAATAAAAAGGGTCCCAATTAAGATTGTAAGAATTAAAATTTTTTTTTTTTGAAAAAAGGGGTCTCAATTTTGGAGTCTACTTAGTGCATCAACTTTGAATTTGACTCAAAAGGACCCCAGCAATACAATATAGAGATTGAACTTTGACTCTTCAGCTTTTTGACCTTGGGTTGTTTATTTGCTTTGCTTACAATTACCTTCATTTTTTGCATTTTGCTTTGTATCATGCATTAAATATGAATCACACTGTTCAATCAATAATTTAATGTGAAATGGACAATCATGCAAGTAACACTCCATTTTAATTCATAAAAATAACTCTCTGTTCAAGAGAATTGACAAAAAATTCATTCCCCATAAAATATTAGAATAATAAACAGGTTAGCACCAAGTGAAAACGCCACTTGGTGCTTCATGGATTCCTATCCTCCTCCTTCAAATTACATCACCATCTGCATTAGTTGGAGACAGAGCACTGCTTAATTGGGAAAAGAAAGTTAAACCAATATCACAACTTTGTCTTTACTCAAACACAGTGGAACCTCTTTATCTTATATCCTGACAGGCAATACTCTAATTTACATGAAAATGATACTTACATCCCAAATCTCTTTCCCCATCTCTACTAATATGGACAAGCTATTATGTATTACATATTTATATTCATGTATATGAAAATTTGATATATCAACAAAAAAGAGAAAGAAACAATACGAGTATTCAATAATTTGGTCTATAGTAGTATTTTGAAATTTTCAAGTGTCCCATCCAGTAGAATTTTTAGTGGACCATCGAGATTTCGGAAGTAACCGTTGAAAGTGAAAATTTGAATAGCTGTTTAATGTTCTGTTTGCCCCTTTTGTTGTAAGATGTAGTAAGCTTGTAACCGTGCCTAAAGATGAAGATACCTCTAATCTAATCCTGTTTTAACTCTAATGTGCCCGCCCAAGGAAATTGTGGTTGACTTGTAGAACTAATTCACAACCAGCTTTCATTAAAATCCCCTGTTGTCACCTGCTCATAAAAATTTTTAGGCATTGACGTGAAAAAGAAAAAGAAAATGAAAAAAAGGTTTGATAACACCCTTCCCCAAATCATCCCTCCCACCATCCTACCAACAAACCAGAACCCCTTATAAACGTCACCCTTCACTTAACCAAAATTCAAATCCTCTCGCTCCTTCTCTGACTTCCTCTGTTTCTTGCATAAACCAAGCGCCAAGCAAAAGGACTCTTCTTTTGCTCTGTTTTCTACAATTCTAAAGTCATGGCAACTTCCCTTTGCTTGCTGTACTTGTTACTATTTTCAACATGCTGGCTTACAATTTCAATGTCAGAAATGGTTCTTCTGCCTTTAACACATTCACTCTCCAAAACCCAATTCACCACCCCACACCACCTCCTCAAAACCACCTCAGCCCGGTCGGCCGCCCGCTTCCACCAACGCAACCACCGCCACAAACAAGTGTCGCTCCCTCTTTCCCCTGGCAGTGACTACACTCTCTCCTTCACTCTCGGCTCCCCTTCTTCCCCTACTATTTCCCTTTACCTTGACACAGGCAGCGACCTTGTTTGGCTTCCTTGTTCTCCATTCGAATGCATTCTCTGCGAATCAAAACCACCACTCTCTCCTCCTCTAAACCTCTCCTCCTCTGCCACCGCCGTCCCATGCAAATCCTCCGCCTGCTCCGCCGCTCACTCCTCCCTCCCTTCCTCTGACCTTTGCGCAATTGCACGTTGCCCCCTCGACTCCATCGAAACCTCGGATTGCAACTCCTTCCCTTGCCCTCCTTTTTACTATGCATACGGTGACGGTAGCTTAATCGCCCGTCTCTTTAAAGACTCCTTAACTCTCCCAAACTCTCTCTCTATCCAAAACTTTACTTTTGGTTGTGCCCACACTGCATTGGGTGAACCAGTTGGTGTAGCCGGGTTCGGGTTTGGCCGGCTCTCTTTGCCAGCTCAACTTTCCTCTGTGTCTCCTCAACTTGGTAACAGATTCTCCTACTGTTTAGTTTCTCATTCGTTCGATTCTGACAAAGTTGGGCGACCAAGTCCGCTGATTCTTGGTCGGCACGAGGAACAAGAAAAGCAGTTTGGCAATGAAAATGTTGAGTTTGTTTACACGGACATGCTTTCCAACCCTAAACATCCTTATTTTTATTCTGTTGGGTTCGAGGGAATCTCTGTCGGGAAAAGGAATATTCCGGCGCCGGAGAATTTAAAGAGGGTTGATAGGAGAGGGAGTGGAGGGATGGTGGTGGATTCAGGGACAACTTTTACGATGTTGCCGGCGAGTTTGTATGACTCGGTTGTGACTGAGTTTGATCACCGCGTTGGACGAGTTTACGAGAGGGCGAGTGAGGTGGAAGAGACAACAGGGATGAGTCCATGTTATTACTATGACAAAGTAGCCAAAGTTCCTGTGATTAGTTTGCATTTTGTGGGGAACGGATCAAGTGTGGTGTTACCCAGGAGGAATTATTTTTACGAGTTTCTGGACGGTGGTGATGGGGTTAGGAAGAAGAGGAATGTGGGGTGTTTGATGTTGATGAACGGTGGTGATGAGAAGGAGTTGATTGGTGGGCCAGGGGCTACTCTGGGTAACTATCAGCAGCAAGGTTTTGAGGTGGTTTATGATTTGGAGAAAAGGAAGGTTGGATTTGCAAGGCGAAAGTGTTCTTCTTTGTGGGATAACTTGAAAAATTAAGTTAGATTTTGGATAAAAATTAAATTTCTACGTTTTTATTTCATGTTAATGGGTTTTTACTTTCTACTCCTTGGGGCTTACCTGCACTTCAATATTTGCTTTATGGACTCTGCCAGTCCTGTATATTTAAATGTTAATACCTCCATGTCAAGTATGAGGTGGATGATGAAGAAAGCAAATATTGAAGTGTAGAGAAGAAGAAAATGTAAAAGTTTGTGTATATTGGAATTGGAAATAAAATTTGGTTTCTCTTTTGCAAAGCGTTTGGTGGGATTTACTTCTCCAAGCTGGTGGGCCAGTGAATAAGTCCAGAAATAGTTTGTGTTTCCTGTTAACTGATCAGACATCACAGTGAAGATCCTGATGCTGCAGGAAGAAATGTTGCCCAAAACCTCTCATCGAAATGTTCTGAGTGGAGAGTTGGTGGGTGAAGAGCGTCAAATCCAATTTGGTTAAGATTTTGAGCATTGGCTGGAAGATCTATGAAACTGATCCACATGATCATTGTACATTGAGACCCTGGAACCCCAAAAGGCCAAAACTATTAAGATTGGGTAGTGGACGCCATAACTACTTCAATAAAGATGTTTTCCTTCTCATTGGTTAGATTTTTCTCAAGGGGCTTGGGATATTTTTACCGAAGTCAGCTGGTCCTTGCTGTGCTTTAAGTTTGATTCTTGGGAATCAATCAAGTGGACCATCCATTGATCCTTATCTAGACTGCAGCTTCATAGCAAAATCCAAATGGGATAGGTTTCCACTGTTTCAAGAAAAGATTTGCCTATGTCCTCCAGAGATCTCAAGGGAGGATCAACACAGTCGCAAAACCCAACAAAAAAAAAATCTTTGGCTGATGATTTAGCTGGTTCTGGATTTTGGTGCACGGATTCCACTAAGTGGCTCTCAATTTCTTTTTTGAGTTTGGAGCCAATTATTTTTGCACAATATGCATATCTAATGTCTTGTTGATATATTTTTAATTTTTTTTCTTTCTTTCTCATGTTTAGTAATTGATCTTAGATTGATGTTATGATGGAGATAGTTTAATATTGTAGTAAAGAAAAATTGAAGAATGATTGACTTTCGAGTATAGTATGCATACTTTTAATCATACAATATAAGCAATTAATCATTGTAAAAAAATAAATGATTTGGAAGAGTAATGATTACTTGTCGTATATATTTGAATAACTTATTTTTTCTTAAAAATTGTTACTACGAATGGGGCTGGTGTAGAAGGCACCAATTATTTTTTCCCAAACTTGGTTCCTTTCGGTACCACGATCTTCCAAGCTCATCATGGCGTACCCCTTCAGCCAAGAAATGAATAAAGTGGCCTTGGCAGGAGTACATCTCAATCTTCTCTCTGACAACTCTCCCCGTAATGCTCTGTATATTGATGTTGCTTTTCTACGTTTTATCCTACTTACCTCAAAAATTTCACGGCCAATGGCTGGACCTAGTCTCAATTTCAATCACTCGCATCTCCTGTAAATCTCTTGCTACATCAAACTCTTAGCACAGTTGAAAGAAACAAAAGAAAAGGTCGGCACATTCAGCGGACTGTTGGTTAACCATCGTGTCAAATTTTTGGCTGATCTTAAGACAAAGCCACAATTATTGAATGGTAATCGGTATTATTAGTCACGAAACTATTTTATCACTCGTTCCGAAAAGTCTGTCTGATGTCTGATGCCGTGGGGTGGGATGAGTGCGCACCCCAAAGTCAGGGGGCTACGGACCACAGTACTGGGTCAGCTCACTCATGCAAACCAGCTGTCCCCCATTGAACCCTCACTTCCTGACTAAAACAAAAGAACTTGGCTTCTTCTACTTGTAGAGACCCCACCTTTCTTTAATCTTATTCTATCGAAACAAGCTTCAAGCTAAACCACCCTTTATTCCCTTAATCATATCATTTTTGTAGGTGAGAAGTTCTTTGGGCACTAAATTGATGTGATTAATGAGTTTTAGATGTGGATAGCTTTTGAGTTTGAGCGTTTTGACTTGCTGAGTCATCACCGTCGCTTTTGTTCACAAGTGGGAAAATTACGACAGCGACGCCGCCGCGAAATTTTTTGTTGGGACAATGACGTCAATTTTTTTAAAAATATCCCGCTCGATTTGCGAAGAGGGTAAAAGCGTGCCTGAGAGTACGGACAGGGCACAGCTAGCTGCCGCCATACGTGTGCTTCCAGATGTTTCTCCACGTGTGGGCCTCCACACTATTTAAGGTTCTTTGCTTTCCTGACAGCCCAAACGTGAGCAAAATCTTGTGTTGTATTACAAGAACACCATGCCGTATTTGCTCTTAATCCAGTAAATATACATTGGAAGGCTAGTATTATATTTCTAATCCGTTCATTGTACTTATCCAAATCTCATAATCTTCTGACTTTATACATGATAAGCATCACTATCACAAACTCAAATCTCCCATACTACAAGTAAAAAGATTAATTAATCATTATTTTACATTTTGACTGAAACTAGGCAAGTCATTTAGGCTAGTTGACTAGGTCTAGATTACTAGTATTTCACAATGTACATTGACTCTGCCCAGGTCCTAGGATGTCTTACATTATTGCTTTATAGTATCAAGTTTTCAAAGTAGTTTGTCTTTGAAGATGTAAACAAGGGAAACAGGGATGGGGGAAAACAACCAAGAGGAATGGGAGGAACAACCAAATCTTGAACAAAGAATATCCTGCGTGCCTGTCTCAGCTGTATCTGATCTTTGGGACGTTGACCTTTAAAAGTAGTTAGTTTTAGAAAATCAAGATTGGGCTATCTTACTGCATTTGCACGGATTACAGAAAAAGGAAAGAATGTGAAGATGCATGTAGTTCAACGTTTTCAAAGAGTTGGATTCTTTAGCTTTTGTCATTTACAATGTGACTTGAAGGGGAAGCGATCTGGCTGAGATTTGTATCTTTTTCTTAAACATAATTTCCTAGGCTTAGATCAAAAGGAAACAGAAAATCGCCATTCGCATTTTATCCTTTTCAAGTGGGTTTTCTGGAGAGGAATGGGGCTCATAGTCATAGGTCCTATTCGCTAATTAACGGACCCAAATTCAATGGAAGTGTACCAGACTGTAATCCAACATTGGGCCTAAACCTCTTCCTCATTCCTACTCTGGGTTTATGTTTTGGTAAGTTGTAGATGAAGGAGACTTACTGTTTCTGGGTGTTTTCCCGCTTTGAGGGGAAACTAATATACCAAAAGAATCAGTTGCGCAAAACGTGGAATCACTTGCTTTTACGCTGCTAAGACTCCTTGTCAATTAAGTTAATTCACAGATACTATTACACAAAGTATCACATTCCATTCCTCAGCAGTTGTTTCCATAACTCTCCTTTTTTATGTGAATTCATGTTTCATGTCCTCTGCTCACTCTTTTAATATTTGCTATAAGGAACAACTTTGTATAATGCTGCTTTCTTCTGTTCATTTTCTTTTTCTTTTGCAAATGGTTTTATTCTATAGAAATCTTGGTCATCACTTTTGGCATTGCTTTTAATTCGATCCTCAATAACTTTTGAATAAGAGAAGACTTCAACTCTTCTGCCTCCTTGCAGGACCTCAAAGGAAACATCCTTTTTTATGTAACTTCAAATGTTAGATTCAGGCTTTGTGTTAATGAGTTAAAGACGTCTAGTTTTTGTTAGTAATTAAGAAACCTGCCAAGACAGAGTATGTGGAACATTGATCATTGTTCAATCACGTGTTGTAATTACGGCAGGTGAGAAATTATTAATTTGCTAATACGTTGGAATTTTTTGTTTTTGAAGTCTTTGTTTTGAGTAGAATCAATTGTCAATCAGAGTGCATATGCATAAATCAAATGAGAAATATAGGGAAATAGTTATAGACAAAGGCGGTGGTGAAAGTGAGGACTCTCCAAGTCGAGAAACATCTCAGTTTCAAAAGGGGATGGACAAGCATATCCACCCACCAATTGAAAACCATTTCCTTCTTCCTCCTCAACGAGAGAAACCATCTTCATCAACGACTTCATCAGGCCTTAAGTCCATGCTATCGTATCCGCTCAAGGTTCGTGATTCGTTGAAGAGAATTGGGAAGAGCAAAAGCATGGAACTAATCCTTGAAGGAACTCATGATCCAAAAGATGAACAAATAGTTCAGTCTTTCCGAGAACTACTTTTCCTCGAGGGTCAGTTACCAGCTAAGCACAATGACTATCATACACTTTTACGGTAAGTTAATGTCAATGCATGAATGTCTTCTAAATATCTCTGTATTTTCTAATATGTCATTGTATTACACCAATATGGAGCTTTTCTAATGGTTTTAGGTTTCTAAGAATGAGAGATTTTGATCTGTCAAAAGCAAAAGAAATGTTTCTGAAATATCTTCAGTGGCGCAAGGACTATGGAGTTGATGCAATCCAACGGGTAAGTAAAGTTCAAACTAAATCCTACCTTTTTTTCCGCAAGAAATTTCAACACAATATTGACAGGCGAATGACCACCTTGGTTGCTTGCTGTCTGCAACTGCATCAAATCATCCTTCCTTTACTTTTGATGCCAGTGCCTGCGAGTCTATTTATACATGCATCACGTTAACTTTAAAAAGCTTCACAAATTTAATGCACAGCATAACATATTATTAAATACTTGGTGTAAGATTTGTTTATATTGATGTTTTGCTGATTGAATCCCTGTCTAATACTTAATATTCTCCTTTGTCTTGTCGCATAAATCTTTTGTTATCCAGGAATTTAAGTTTGTTGAGCTTACAGAGGTGAAGAAATGCTATCCTCATGGATTCCATGGTGTAGATCGAAGTGGTAGACCAGTATACATTGAAAGGATTGGATTGGTAGACCTAAATGCATTACTACAAGTAACCAATATAGACAGATTTGTCAAGTATCATGTATCAGAACAAGAGAAAACACTAAATTTGAGATTTCCCGCAAGCTCAATTGCAGCCAAGAGGCATATAGCATCTACCACGAGTATCTTAGATGTGAAGGGAGTTGTAAGCATCTCTTCCCCTCTTTCCCCCCATTTTGTAACTTTCAAGGGAGAGCCTTGAAAGCCCTTATATGCTTTTCTTGCTAAAGAGTTTTACTTGTCTATAATCTTGTCAAGTTATATCATAGTATTATCACGCCTAATTGATAATTGATCTAAATTTATTGGAATGTTGTCTCTGCCAAGGGAATGTCTAATTTCTCAAAGCCTGCACGATATCTCTTCATGGAAATTCAGAAGATTGACAGCAATTACTACCCAGAGGTAAGTGCGATTCCATTTTATTTTCATTAGTTTAGATTGATAAACTGAGGAGATGTTGAGAATGGTTATTAACTGGTGAGCAATGCTTTCAAGCAACAATTTGTTGACTGATTCCAGAGGGTCGGATCAGGATGCATACTGCTCATGGCTAATTGCTAGGCATTAATGATGATCACCATTAGAGGATACAGAAGGGAATTTCAGTGCCAGAAATTATTTGAGGCAATCAGTCCTGATCTCTTTTCTTTTTCTTTTCCTTTCACTCTGAAGGAAAAAGTAGGCAAATCTTAGTTCCTTAATTTCTTCACAGTGGAAATTCCCTTCATGATGCAGACACAACTAATGCTTGCAATTATACTCAAGAATGAGTCATAGCTCAGGACCTGTATGTTCACTCACGTTAGTAGGGTAATTTTGGTCAATGACATTCTTGCAGACTCTAAACCGACTCTTCATTATCAATGCTGGATCTGGGTTCCGGATGCTGTGGAAGGTAATCAAGGCCTTTATGGATGCACGAACCTTGGCAAAAATTCATGTAAGGATTCTAACAGTCCATTTCCTTTCTTGTTTAAGGTGGCACCCAAGCAGTATGTAACTATGTACAAGTGATTTCCTTGTTAAAGAAGGCACATGTTTACTTTCAGTAAATGACATTGACGTTTCAGGTGCTGGGATATAACTACCTTAGTAACCTGATTGAAGTTATTGATCCAAGGTAATCTATGGTTCTCAGGTCTATGCATTAACTAGCAAAAATGGCAGTTGACGTGTGAGTAATGTGTATATAGGTATTTATGCATATGAGTCACTAAATATTATCATTCAATTCACAGTAATTTGCCGACATTTCTCGGTGGAAACTGTACATGTGCTGACTATGGGGGTTGCTTGTTAAGTGATAAAGGACCCTGGAACAATCCAGAAATTACAGAGATGCTTCAGGTAAACTCCTTCTTGGTAGAAGATATTGCTTGTAAGTTATTGGCTTGAAGAAATAAACATGAACATGATTTCACACATTCACTAGTATGTCATCCTTAATTTTTCATTTTAATTTATTACAGGCAGTTTGTGCAACAGAAGAGGCCAATTATGAAGGAAACGGCGACCTAGCTTCAGAAGATGCTTTGTTGCATGATGTGGTAATCATCCTTAATTTATGCTCTTGCACCTCATTGCCGATTCTCATCAGCTTCATGGAGTAATTTGTTCAAGATTTAATGATTTATCTTTTACAATGTGGACGTTGTCTAGTGTCCATAAGATATTTGGTCTGGATTTACAACAATCTTTTCCATGATGTGGGAGTGGGATAGTGTTAAGAACACCAATATGATAGAAGGTATCTTGTATATATATTGATGCTGACTCTAATTAATCAATGTCTTCCATAATGCTACTTGACATCTTAAGCCTTTCACCTGGTGATTTTCTTGAAACCATGCACCTCCTTCATCTTCTCTTTGGAGATAAAATTCTCTCATTTACATAAAAAAGAGAAAGCCTTCTGAATGTGAGCATTTCTAGATCAGATCTTTTCAACTTATCCTCTGAATGCTTGACGAGAAAGGATATGGTCACCATTACATGCTTGATATAAGCATTGTGCAAACTCCTTTTTATTTATTTACGAGCTTTTGCTTGCTCTAGACCCAAAAAAACGAAGTGAGACAGTTTCCACAGTATCATGTTTTGTTTTACCCTAAAACAGATATCAATTTTTCATTTAATGCATTCTGGTTGCAATTAGCAGCATGGATTCAGAGCTATTGCAACTGCAAAACATTGCAAATATCAGAACGTTTATAATTTCATTTTATCATTAATTCGTACTACAGCTCCCCCTTCCCCTCCTTTTCTGTCTTGTTCCCTTCATGCAGTCATTTGATCAAGGCTTAATTTGGACCAACACAGGATAATGGTGAAAATAACGAAAACTTGAGAAATGGGGAAAGGGCAATGAGTGATAGGCTTGCACCACAAAAAATCATGGCACTGGAAGCTGCACTTGCAGACACCAATAAAGTAAGTACAATTGCACCTCTTGTCTCTGAGATGAATTCTATGCAATTATTTTGATGATCTTTGTGCCACAGAAAATCGATGCATTGGAAGTGGCACTTGAGGACACCAAGATGGTGAGTCTCAACAAGTTTTATGCTTCCCTTGTGACTGGCATTCTAAATCAGATCATTTTTTTAGTACTGTTTTCTTTATTCACACTTCACAGGTCTTGAAAGGGCTTGGACAGCACATTAAAGATCTGAGGGTTTGAACTTGTTTACATGTATGACTGAGCTGAAGTTAATTAATTAATTGTTCCCTTTTGTTTTTCAGTGAAACTTCCCATGAATAATGATACATCTGGTTTTTATTGCAGAAATTGTTGTTTAAAGAATGAAGGTACATGATAAATGTTCAGGTGCTCTCCCATAAGTCTGTTTACCAGAAAAGCTTGTTCCACTCTTTTTATTGGCAATTAAATGTTCGCCAAGTCCTTTTTTTCGGCTTGACAAATGTGATTTGAAGTGCTCTTATTGTTGTTTTCTTCTTCATTGTGCTTACATTTTAACCTTGTAAATGTGATACTGTCATGAAAGATATCTCATTCTCTGATTCACCTTCTTGTTATTGTTTGCCCAGAAGCAGATGAATATCTATGCACATCAAGTTGAGAAGCAAACTGTCATTTTAAAGGTTTTCGTTTCTGATGAGACTTACCTGGTGGTTCTTCCCTTGGTTCTTCAGTGCTTAAGCACAGTTTAAGAAACAACTCAAAGCCACCGTATACCGAACGGGGATTGGATGATTATGAAAGTATATAACTGTACCAATGTGGTCTGGAACTCTGGATCAAGCAATGCAAAATTCATTGTGCATATTTCAAACTCTATGTCAGTCTATCTATGTTTCCTGTTTCAGAAGTCACGCAAGCAGATGACTTTTTCTTTTTCAAAATTTTCCCCATTATCATGGCCATAGTTGAGAAGCTTAAGATATGAACCTTAGACAGTGAGACACCACCCATCACAATGTCATTAGTCTGCGAAAGTAGAACTCAGGGATGGTTGGAATCATTGCCTTCCAACTAAGAGGAACTAAAATCTAATAATCGAACTCGAAATGAGTTCTTTTAGGTCCCCATTGGTGATTAGATACAGCTACCTCTGCGGTCACCCATATGATTACTGAAATGGGAGCTGGTCCATTTGAAGGTTGGTGGCAGTTGCAATGATCTCTTCTAACTTTCTTCCACCAAATATGGAGGCCTTTTACATTCCATCTCCAAGTACAAAACAATTTATCTTCTTTATTTTCAGCCATATAGTGTTGAAGTCAATCTAAAATTGATTCGGACGTAGTATTTAAAAAGATAAAAAAGTGCAAACACACACCAAAACCTTCTGCTGAGAGGATTGGGCAGCAGCTAGCTAGGGATGATAATGAAGATGTGACCGAGGTTGACTGAGAAGCTGCAATATGGAGAATTGCAAAGGGCCTTTTCATGCCTTAGGGGACCTAGCTGTCATAAAGGCTAAAAACAATAGCCTTTTGAAGGCCGAACTCAGAAATCTTTGGCCCAACTCTTTTAATGTGGCTAATGAAGATACTCACCCACCAATCACCGTCCAAGATTTTCATTTGGGTATCTATTTGAATCTAGGATAGGATGAGAAAAAAAAAACACACAGAAATATAAGTTTCACAAGAAAACTTTTTGCTGGTAATTCCCTATTGTCCTTCTTATAAAGTTTTTTTGTTTGTTTTCCCACATTTATGTGCAAACCTAAAGGCCTTTTAAGCCTAACTCCATCCAATTTCAAAACCACCCTAAGTTTAAAAGCAACTTGCCTAATTCTTAAGATATCTGTTAGGTTCATGGAAAACGATGTTAACGGCTGTGTAATTCACAAATGTAAAGCGCTGTTAATTGGCAGGAAATCACTCTCAAAATAATTTATTACAAACTAAAAGTTAAAAAATATTAAAAAATTAAGGTAATTAATAATATTAAAAAATACACTTAAATATTTAATTTATTAATTAATATATAATTTCTCTACTTAAAACAGTTCAAACCTCCTCTCTTTAATTATAAAAAAAAATACTTTTCTTTCCCTCTTATATTGCTTACACAATCGAGTCAGGGGTGGGCGGATTCCATAAACGAGGAGAGAGATTAGAGAAAGAGATCAGATTCCTTTGGCATCCTTTTCTTCTGCGACGCACGTTCACTATTCCTTTCTTCTTCCTCGCGCGTTCACTACTTGCCCTCTTTCCCTCTCTCTTTTGGAAAATAAATCTAAAAAACATACAAATATTACAATTGCACAGAAAGAAACGCCAAAAGCCATCATTGTAGGTTTTTTTTTTTCCTCTCGATCTCTCCGCCCAAATCTTGTTTTTGAAAAATAAACGCACGTTTCCCAAAAGGGGAAACTACCAACCCATTCCTCTTACCCTTCAGATCCTTCGAAAGCGATTCCTCGGTTTTACATCGTTAAAGCCATTGCTTCGAAATGAGCACGGGCGACCTTCTCAGCATCGAACCTCTAGAGCTTAAGTTTCCTTGTAAGTTTCTTTCTCTTCCCATTTTGTCGCGGATCTGCGGTTTCTGTTTATCTAGGGTTTGTTTTGATTTGTTTGTTGTTGTTGTGGTTTTGGTAAATAGTTGAGCTGAGGAAGCAGATCTCGTGTTCTCTTCTATTGTCGAATAAAACTGATAATTATGTTGCTTTCAAGGTATTCTTCATCAATTTCGAATTTTTCATTCAATGTTGTTATATTTATTTTGTAATTTTTATATATGATTTATCATAATTTCCCTGCTCTTTTTGGTAATGCGACGCCGTAATGCTGTGTTTGGTTGCAGAGTAAACTCAGGAATGCAGAATTAACAAAAATATTTTAAACGTGAAAAGAAAGCAATACATTATATTGAATCTTACTGTTTAAATCTTAAATAGAAATTTTTGATTTTCTTTGGCCTAATTGATTCGTTTTCAGGTGAAAACAACAAATCCAAAGAAGTACTGTGTTCGTCCCAACACGGGGATCGTCTTGCCTCGATCCACATGCGATGTTATAGGTACACTAAATCAATTTACTACCAGTTTATGTCTTATTTATTATTGGTTTTCGGATAATTGCTAAAGGAATCGTTGGTTTTGATTTAGTTACCATGCAAGCGCAAAAAGAGGCGCCACCTGATATGCAATGCAAGGACAAATTTCTCCTTCAGAGTGTAAACGTAAATGATGGTGCAACCGTGAAGGATATAACTGCGGAAATGGTATCTAACTATTTATGTTACCTGGTATTATCTATTACTTTGAGGGTTAAGATGTGCAGGTAATGATTTATGGGAATCTTCATTTCTAGTTTAACAAGGAAGCTGGGCATGTGGTTGAGGAGTGCAAGTTGAGAGTGGTTTATGTTTCTCCACCTCAACCCCCTTCACCTGTTCCAGAAGGGTCAGAAGAAGGGTCATCACCAAGAGGCTCTGTTTCAGACAACGGGCATGTAAATGCTGCTGAGTTTGCTAATGTGAGAACTTTGCTGCAAGTGTTTTCGTTATTTCTTCTCTTGTTCCCTGTACTTTATTGCTTCAAATGCTAATAGTAGTGTTTGTTGCTGAATGCAGGCTGCAAGAGCATTTTCTGAACGGCTTGAATCTCAAGATAAATCTTCTGAGGTAAAATTTGAATTCTGTATTTTCTTTTTCGCTGTGTGCTGTTGCATATGCATGATTGAGTTTAATATCTATTGATATTAATCATTTATTTTGGTTGGAGTCTGGACATTGTAAGGTCCATATTTTCAGGTTAGATGTCTGCATTCACTTGCTCAGTTGCTCTTCCATTAATTGAATGCTGGGGGTAAAAGGATGGTTTAGAGTCTAATTATATTGCTTTAGAAAATTTTAGTTCTAATTGGTCAGACAAAAATCTATAGAGCTACTAGATATCTTGCTGAGTTTGTGAGTCTAGAGCTGTGATTCATTAGTCCATAGGGCTCCACATTTTTCTTAAGATAGGTACCTCATCAATCAGGGGAGTGTTCAGCTATTCAAGACTTTTGGGTGTACTGGAGCCAGTTGAAGTAGTCACATCATTTGAGCTTGCTTTGGTTGAGTGAGGGAGTAGGATTCAACATAAAGTCAACCAGCCCATAGCGTGATGTTGGCATGTTATACTTGTTTGATGATGTGACAATAGCTAATCTATGAGATGAGTGAAAATTAATCGAATATTGACATGGTTTTGTTAGATTTAGAATGTCATCATTTGCATGGTGCCAAGATGATGGAAACTTGTGTGAGATGACTTTTTTATTTTTAACGGAGGTTGCTACATGTAGCATTAGGAATAACTTATCTTGATTAGCTTAATTAATGGCCAAAAAGAACCCCACCACTAAGTAATCATGTGCTGACCTTATATTGCTATTGTCTTTCTTAAAGACCTAAAAAAGGAAAAATCTGCACAACAGTACTCACAACTCCATCTACTATTGATTTGTCATTTTTATGGTGAGACTAATATTCCATAAGTTAGGGAAAGGGAGAGTCTATCTCGAAAGGTATGTATGACAAATTTGTCTCCTATGCAAGTTGGCTTCACTAAATTCAGTGTCAATTAAGTTATGTTTGCACTCAGGAGGAAACTGCTGTTTTCCTTTGAACGCTTCTGTTAGTCTTTACCCCTTGTTCATGTGCATATACGGCCAGGTTTTTGCAGCAGTGAGGGCTGCAGCTCTGTTATCATTGACATGCATTGCATGTGATATTGATGCGTGGCAAGTATAATAACTCTCAATAATACTTTCTATAATTGCAGGCAAGAGCTCTTATATCAAAGCTGACCGAGGAAAAAAATAATGCAATTCAACAAAATAACAAGCTACGTCAGGAACTGGTGAGGGGGATGGACTGACTTTACCATGTGGATTACAATTATTGTTATTATAACGTGTAGAGTAGTAGAATCTGTTCTACCCTTCCTCAGTTTTTTCTCAAGTGATGCTTGCATATATATACAATAATGAGCTCTTTGGATTTTGCTTGACCTGGTTATTCAGATATTTTCCCCTGCCCTTTACTTTTGCTGCAAATGACCAAGCCAGTAAATTCATTAACCCTTATGTTTTGAAGGCTTATCCCCTCCTGATAATTGCTTTTAAGTCATTGAAATTTTCGAGTCAACATTAATCTCTTTTCCTTGTTTTCTTCTTAAATCGTGTATAAATTTGTTTCCTCTTAACATCTCAGACCTCAGCATGAAAACTACTCTTCCCCTATTTCACAAAACAAATGTCATCTTGTTTCTAGCGACTACCTTTTACTTGGTGCCCATGAGATGCAGTAGAAAACTGAGAAATATTTTTTCTGTCACTGATATGTATGTGCTTTTGATTTACTTGTCTCCCCGCTGTCTATTCTTTTCTTTCAATCTCTGAGCCCTGGAAGCTTCTTACATATAAAGACTACAATGTGTAGGAACTCTTGAGGCGCCAAGGCAGCAAACGCAGTGGTGGTGTGTCATTCATGTTTGTCATCTTCATCGGCTTGCTTGGCATAATTATGGGATATCTCATGAAGAAGTCATAAGCGTCTGTGTCCTATCCTCTTCCACATATTTTTCCTCTGCTTTCCTTCGTCTGGAGAAGTATGGTGAAGGAAAAGGGAAGAAAAAATTGATGGTCTTGGGCCGGTGCTTCTGTTAATTGTTTAGCTTTGTGGAATTAGCAAAAAAACTTGTTTTAAGGGTGGATTTTTAGTTGCTAGTGGCACTTTTATTAACATGCATTCTTTTTTTAACTTAAAAGGAGTGAATGGATCAGCTTCTTCCTTTTTTTCAACCCATCTTTCCTTTGTGGTTCAATTGGAGAGACTCGATAATGGTAATACCAGAAACTGTTACACAGCTTTGTTCACATAAGATCAGGACTCAACTGGTCTTATTTTTGCCGCATATATTAGTTCACTTCTAACCTTTTGCAGTTTTACCGCAGTACCAGTTTAGCTGTCGTGCCATGTGTTGATTGGGTTACGAATTTTAATATCGGGGAAAGTTATGGGGAGATTCCAATTCCAATTTTAAGGTAAGCTTAAATTAAACCAGCTTTAATTATTGCTAAGTAATTAAGCACACCGATTTCTCCAACATTCTGGAATATTCTCCCACCGCTGGGGAGCTCAGCTTTGCCACCCTCTTTCCTTTTACGTTCTCCACGTTTCTTCATTTCTACCATTTCTTCTCTCCCATATCAGCACCAAGAAAACCCAAATCCTCAAAAAAGGAAAAAGAAACTATCAAAATCCGAAACAAAAGAAATCTGGTAAGAGAGCGCAAGGTTTCACTGTTTTACAAGAAATGGCATCGTCGATTGCCTTAAGAAAAGTACCAGTCTCGACTCTGTTTTCAAAGCTGGTGAATTTTTCCCCAGTACGTACCGTTTCAGCGGCTACTCCCTCCGTGTCTCGCTCTTTCAACACCAACACTCAGGTCACCAACTTCAACGACGAGGACCGCTCGGTCGACGTTGAGCACCGCTCTGATCGCTCCGTCTCTCGCCGCCGCGACTACTCTCCCGGTTTCTTCTCTGGTAGTTGTTATCTTAGTACCCTGTTTCACTTTCTTTCGTGTCTGTTGACAGTGATACAACTTCTGTGAAAAAAGTTCTTTTTTTTTTCTCTATTACCTTAGAAATACGATATTTGATTGCTTGAACTTGAATTCTTTTCTGTTTTGTTTCTGTCTTTACATTTGTAAGTGAGATTTCTTTTCGTTTTTAAAAGTTGAAAATTTGTTCCCTCGGGTGAGATTCCGAAGGCCGTTTCTTCTGAGTATAGACTCTCTATATGAAAATAATAATGATAATAATAAATGAATGATCAATTGCTCTCCAAAAACATTGAATTTATTTACAGTTTTGCACACTGATATAGAATTTACAAGTGTTATCTTAAATTTCTCTGTTTTTATTAGTATGTATATATATATATATATATAATTCTTAAAAAGGTTTAGCACAATTTAATGTAAATTGTTGGAAATAACTTGATTCTTGGATCTTTAAAACGGTTTTGGTCGTTTTTTGTCTTTCAATTTTCATATTCAAAGCAGGGGAAATGCTTTTAAATTGTGAAGTTTGATATTTTTAATTCTGCAAGACTAATCTGCTGATATTTTTTGGCGGTGCAGACGTATTCGATCCGTTTTCTCCAACAAGAAGCCTGAGCCAGGTTCTGAACCTTATGGATCAATTCATAGACCACCCTTTCCTCTCATCTCCCAGCGTGTCCTCAAGGAAAGGCTGGGACGTGAGGGAGGACAATAATGCTCTCTATCTTCGCATTGAAATGCCAGGCCTTAGCAAGGAGAACGTTAACATCTCTGTGGATCAGAACACTCTGATCATCCGAGAAGAAGGCGGTAAACAGTCGGAGGATGATCAGGAGAGTGGGAGGCGCTACTCAAGCTGGCTTGACCTCCCTCCCAGTACGTATAAGGTTGATGAGATAAAGGCCGAGATGAAACATGGGGTCCTGAAGGTGGTTGTGCCCAAAGTGAAAGGGGAGGAGAGGCAGGATGTGTATCAGGTCACGGTTGAGTGATATTCACAACTTATGAGGTTTCTCCTTAGTAAAGGTAATGGAAGAGAGGACTGGGTAGACTTGTTTAGTTTGAAATGTAACATATGTAATGTAATCTTAAGACGTAATGATGTTAACATATGAGAATAAGGTAAGTTTTGTATGATGAACAAAATGACGTAAAACATCTTTTCTACTACTAATAAACTTGTGTGTCTTCTATGAGGAGTGAAGGCAAGGATCGGATTCTAAAGTAAATAGCTCGTTCTCGTGGGTATCTTTTTCAGCTGCTGCTGCTGCTAAGTGCTAAGCGTAGCTCTTTTTGGGTGATTAACTCTTTCAAATTCTCCTCTCAATTCTTGATATCATGCAGTAGGTGAACCCATTTTAATTAAAATGAGGGCATTAATAGTTTAGGCCGGGGGCTTGGTTGGGCCCTGGGGTGTTAAGTCTTGACTCTTGAGCGATGTATGATGGCATGTCAATCTTGTCAGCCAAGTAAAAGATTCTGCCTTCGGATGATCAATTCATTATTTTTTCGCTGCCCACGTTAAAGTTTGACTTTGTCGTTCTTTATTCACAATTAGCCCAAAACTTGTAAAGCTGTTGTCCAGATTGCTACCACTTACTTGCCAAACGGATCCCTAATGCATATAGAAGTTACCCCCTTCTAAAGGCCAAATATCTAATTTGCCGCTGCTCCTCAACCATGGCCCTGAGGAGACTATCTCTTCACCCTTGTTTGAAATTCTACTAGTAAATCGCAACATCCCTTCTATGGCTGCTTCATTCGTGGTTCGTTCGTTTAGCTCCAACATTCCCGTGTCTGATCCTGATGAAGAACTCTGCTCTATCAACACCTATGGGGGCTCAATGAACTGCACTGTTGAATTCAACATTGGCCATGGTAATGTCCTCATCATCATCATCATGATTCCTTCTCTGTAACTTTTTCTTTATCAATCTTTCATGGGTTTTCTTTTGTTTTTCCTTTTTAATTGTTCATTCCTCTTACTGGGTTTTGCTTTTGAAGGCGCATCTGATCAAACAGTGGAGCATCCATGGCAACTAGAAGGACCAAAAGGAACGTACCAAGCCAAGAAAGTTGAGGAAGGATTGTTCGTGAGGGTTGACATGGCGGGGATCAGTAAAAGCGAGGTTCAGCTTAATTTGGAAGGACGATGACAGGGTTTTTATAAACGGAGAAGATAGAAAGAAATCGGAGTATGAGAGCAGCTGACGCATCGATGTTTGCTCTAGTTACTTTGACTTGAGCAAAATCGAGGCCAGTATTCAAAACGGTGTTTTCAGGATGTTGATCCCAATTCCCAAAGAAAGAGTCAGAAGGGAGGAAGAAGGCTAAAAATCAGATCAGGCTTGATAAGTGATTTTGTTAATGATCCAGATACGCTGTTTCTACTAACTATTGCTTAGAAATTATCTATGGCAGACCTGGTTAGGGCTTCAATCACAGTTAATGATCACCATTGGCATTTGCAAAAAGACTAGAAGGGCAATGCTTTTTGACATCTGAATCCAGAATTTGGTGACAATCCATTCAGTCTGAAAATCGTCACGTAGAGAATAGTAGGATATGAAGAAACAGTCATAAGTTTTTTTTTCCTGCTATTTGCTAAAGAAAGAATTGAGAATCGAAACAAATGAGTCTGAAGTCTAAATACTACATAAATATTTACACAAAAGAACAGATTCTACATTAATATTAACTTGTTAAAATGGATAAATGACCTTAATTAATATTAATTTGTTAATAGACCAATTAATGAAATCTGGTGTGTCACGCGAGAATGCTCCTCATGCTAGTTTGTAATGCTTCTAAGGCCTTCATGAATCACAGCACAACAAGGATCCAGAGTGATCATCATCTCATCAGACGTTGGAGCAGAGCTCGTAGATTAAGGATCGTGAGCCTGCCAACATCGGTTCACAGATTCCAGGCTCCAGCTGTCGTAAAACCAATTTCCAAGGGATACCAACCCTGAGGTGACACGTTTCAGTTCACCTTTTTATCCGTCTCTTTCTCCATTCTGGTTTTAACCCTCTCTCATGTAACATCTCTTGACAAAAACCTCACTGTCACAGCAAAAGTGACAAAATCTCCTAAAACCCTAATACTACTAGCAAAAAGAAGAAAAGATAAACCCTCTTGACCTTTCTCCATTTACATTTCAAAGTCTCAATGGCAGCACCAGAAGTCATTCTCTGTTATACACCTCACACTGAAGGTCATCTTTAAGAATTCCAGTTTCCATTTTCATGCAATGCTTTGCCCTTTTTTGTTTTTAGTCAATTCTGATTTTATTCTTTCTTGTGTAACTATATATTGCATTGTTTCTTGTTTTTGGTGTAAAACAGAAGGGTATTATGCAAAGAACAACCAGTTTCAAAACAGTGGGCCAAAAGGGTTCATTGAGTTCAAGGTACTGGAGAACCAAGATTTGTACGTGAGGGTTGATTTGCCTGGGGTTGCAAGCAATGGTGTTTCATGCTTTACTGATCCTCAGAAGAAGGTAGTCTTCTTTAGTGGAGAAGCACCAAAAGACAGCGAGCATGAGCAAGGTAGCCGTACCTATTTTGGCATCACGGGTCTTATTTGCAATTGCTGTGAGATCTCTAGGATTAATGCTACAATGAAAGATGGTGTGCTCAGAATGGTTCTTTCAAAGGTTAAGAAGACCCAGGGGGATGCCGCATGTTCTGCTGAGAGACCAAGCGTACCTTCAAGTATATCTATTTTCACCATGTTTTTCTTAGTTGCTTTTTTTTTTTCCCCTTTTTAACTGTTGGCTAATATTTGGGTTTCTTGGTGTTTTTTCACAGCTATACTTCAAGAAGGTACGGAATCATCAGTCTTTCTATGTGTTACTGTATTCTTGCAAGCTTCTCGCTTATCACGGTTTTGTTTTGTTTTCTTTTCCTTTTTGCATTTTTTTCCCCCATTTTTTGGGTTTTTTTGAACACTTGCTGAGTTACAATTGTTCTTGTTTTGCAGCTGCATCTCGATCTGCAGGTCTCTAAATCACATTTCTTTCCTTTTCTTTTCTGCTTTTCCTTATTTCATCCTTCGATGTTTTTCTTTTGTAATGGTATGTAGGTTTTCTAACATTTCATTTTGTTGATGTTTTCTTACAGCTGGACCCCAAGGTATTTCATTCATTCCTCTCCTTTTCCTTTGTTTTCTTTTCGAGACTGGTCTTCTTTTTTGTGGGTTTTATTCAATGATCCTGTAACATTTAATAATCCGTTTCTTGTTCGTAAAAGATGGAATTATTTGCAAGTTTTCTCATTGTTTCTGCTACTTCATTCATACCAGCTTGTTTAGCTCTTTCCAGCTTATGATTCAGAGACTTCCTAGAGCAAAATTTTTCTTAATACCTTTTCTGCTTAATTTCCTTTTATCGTTTGACGTATATTGGTTTCAATGTTTTTGCAGGTGGAACAGGCCCGGTGATAGAGCTAAACCCTTTTGTTGTGCGAGGACACAGAGGCGCCTTTGAAGGCAAGGCGAGCAAGAAGGGTGGTTTATTTGCGAGGGTGGACATGCCAGGGGTTTCCCCGGAAGATGCTAATGCTTTTTTCAAGGATGGTGAGATCCGCTTCATAGGCACTGGCTACAAGGTTTCCGAGCACGACGAGAGTGGTCGAACCTACCTTGGCAGCATCGTTCCCGTCCTCCCCACCAAGAGGATTATGCCTTCCAAACTCGACTACACTATGAAGGATGGAGTTCTCCGCATTATCATCCCACCAATTTAATCTACTTTTCAGAATTAATTTCTGGCCTTTAGATAGCATATGGTAACCTTTTTGACTACCTTATAATTAGGTTCAATCTCTTTTCTGGAATTTACTTAAAATTCTATGGTTTTTGCATTAAATTTGGCCTTGAACACAGAATTTAATTTTCTATTGCTTTTTGTGATGTGGGACATATTTCACATTTGATGATCATGCAGTATCGATTTTATGTTGATAAGTTTAGATTGTGTGCAGTAGAAATAGTTTAAATGATGTATACAAATTAAACTCCTCCAATAATTTGCCGTGACAACATTATCGAATTTTGTTCATATCTACGTTGCTTTGTGAAATACATGATGATCATGCCGTACCATTTTGCTATAATTTCACAATTTAATTATACGAAATGATTTTAATCAATTCAAAATTTTTCGCCTCAACTCAAACATAATGAAGAGTAGTCGGTGAGATTGTGGCACTCGTACAAGCTGGAAATAGAAGGACTGCTGATCTTGGGCTTTACATATTTTGGGTCCTTGCTGCTCCGCTTGGGATGAGAACCAGGGGCCCAATGCATCGCTAATTAATTATCCAAGAGAAAAGGTCAATAAGTACGTATTATTGACTGTTTCTTTTCTCGTTAAAAATCATTAACGTGGTTTTTAAAGTGTGATATGAGGTTAATGTGTTCCCTCCTTTTTCTTTTGGATATAATGGAAGGAATTAGCGTTTCTGTTCCTTTGACTTCCTCAATGTACTTGATATCCATACTTATGGTTGTGTCCATTTCTCTGTAAAATAATCATCTATGATTCGGTTTATACTTTTTAAGTCTTTGCCTGATGCATGAATGAAAGCACCTTGGGTTTTGAATCTCGAGGCAACTCGGAGTTATCATGTTCTTGGCCAAGAGTTTAGAGGGTTTTCATCTACAGAAAAAGGGAAAGATCTGAAACCTGAAGCGATTGGAAATGATAAAAATGGAAATAAGATGCAAAGGAATTACACCATGTACCTTAAACATTGATCATACAATAATGCTCAGTCCCCAAACACGTGACAACATAAAAAGAATTTTAGCTTGACAGCCTCAATCGGCTACTACTTGTTTACTACTATAACAAATTGGGCCGAAACAAGATTTGAATAGCTGCAGTGAACGCCAATCCTTTCTCTTCTCACTCTTGGAAAGATGGTCTTTCACATTCCAACGAAACCCAAAATCTGCCTTCACAATCACTTGCTTATTGCTTACATCTACTGTGTACTCTCTCAATCCTGAAAATTATAAAAAATTTAATTTCCGTTACTCATCAAAGCAAATGAATCATATGACTGAGTTTGTTACTCTAAATTAGAATACGATGGGTGAAGGATGAGAAAAGAAATTACTATTCTATTGAAACCAATTGTCCACAGTTTGACTTGAGGGGTTTTGAAAATATTTTGGGACTTATCCAATTTCAGGGGAGTAGCTTAGAATGATACGACATGAAGTTTACCATCAAAGTTCCTACCAGTCATTTTAGATAGAACTTGGGAGACTTTCTTTCGACATTGAGCACAGCCCATGTTTGCAGTCATCACTATGACCTGAAACTGAATATTAAACAATGTAATCTCTGAATAATTGAATTAAACAGTGATTGCTGCATTTGCAATTCACACCTTTTGCAATCTAAGTGGGGATTAAAAGAGTAAACCTTTGAATGTACACGTTTTGGAATTTGGGCCAATCCCATATGGCAATCAGCCATTTTCATGTTCTTTTACAGAGGCTGTTAGGAGGAAGGTCTTTGATATAAAATTTCAGTTTAGAAGCATCATAATTATGGATGAAGCATCAGGTTGCAGAAATCTGCCTAAATTAATCAAAATCAAGAAAACCAAAAATATCGTTCCAAAAAATAGAGAAATAACGTAAGCAAGATAACAAGAAACTAAAAATGTGGGGAATGATGAAGGTGAGCGAGAAATCCATGGCTACGAACTTTCTATGAAGAGAGGTGAGCCAGAAAACCTACCGAAGGGAGCGTCAGATCCTCGTAATGCAACAGACTGTGCTTATTTGATGCAACCATTACAACCAATGCTGTGCTCTGCTTCTTTAAACTGATGATGATTTGCTCATTCCCCTTTACCAATGCCAATGAACGCTCCTCTACCAAGTCTTTCTTACAATTTTTACGACTTGTATTTAGCTTCAGAAGAAACTGATGGATGCAAGTATTATAAAAATATGAAGTTGGTATTAAGAAAATGAGTTCAACTTCAGCCCCGTCAGCATTATGATTTGAGATAATATTTCCAGACACTCTTCTTCATGGAAGTTTAACTACTCTACCCCTAAAACTCTAATTCGAATTTCTTGGCAGGAGCATATCGTTTTTCTTAAGCGACTTGGCTTGGCAGATTTGGCATGTTATGGCCACCAAACTTGTACGATTGTGGCCTTCATGTTCTCATCAACACTCACTCTAATTCTTCCCTACATTTATGCAGTTGTATATAATTACAAAAAGAAAAGAAGAAACACATTAAAGCCTTTGTTTTGCTGTGACAGATAAGATTAAACTCTGGACTACAATTAGTTAAATTTGTTGATCTAATTGTACAGCCCAAAAGTTAAAAAAGGGGAATGGACAAAATGATACTTTAATCTATTGGGCAGTAAGCAGAACACTCCAATACAGGAATTCTGAAAGCTTACTGGACGACTTTGTCTTTAGCTTTGCACCAGGAACAGGGAGATGGGGACCAAGGCTTATCCCAATTTTAATATAAACAACAGAATAAATAAAGATATTAAGACTTGAATCTTTGTTATTGGATCTGGTCAGTATTGAGAGGGCTCGTTCAACTAACTTTCGGTATAGAATGGAACCCATTCTGATATTATTTTGGCAAATACACCTAGATATATATTACACTTTGCTCATGCTTGCAAGCTACTAGATATAAAGTCAAAGGACATACATATCATCATCTAATCACCAGTTCAGATTTCGTGCATCTTGATGGAGGCTTGAATTCAATCTAAAGATGATGCTAATATCCACAATATTCACAAGCAAGATCTCAGTAAGAATAGCTTTTTAATAAGTATGTTCAGTTATTGGATCTTGATTTATGAGCGCCTAAATGAAGTACATAGGAATGCAATCCAAGTACATTATCAAATTTTCAAAAATTTCAAAGGTGAATAGAAATCCAATACTATATAAAGATTGGTAGGGAAGAAAGGACCTACAGATGAAAAGCGCTGGCATAAGCCTAAGAAAGACCGTGAGTCACCTAATAAATTTGAGAGCTCACCTAGATACGGATGTGATCAATGGTTAACTATGATTGAAGAACAAATTCTACCAATGATACTGCAAACCTGCTTCTAAAGATGTTTGAAGCACGCTGGGGTACGGAAAGAAACATCACACTTTTAGAGTAAGAAGGATGGAATTTGCCAGCATTTTTCAGTTTACATATTAGCACGAGGCAACAATCAGATCAAGCCACATGTTCTCAACATTGTAATTTGATGAAAAAATGAAACATTCTCAAATATAAGCTCTCATGAAATATGTTGTGAAATCAAGTATTGAAGAAATTCAAAATGGATTCTAGTCTTACAAATACCGAAAGGACTGATAGCCCCATAAATTCAAACAACTCTACGATAAGAACATACAAACATCAAACTCAGAATAAGCTTTGGCTTCTCTGAGCTCACCTCCTGGAAAACCTTCTATCCTTCAGGGTCCTACTCCTATCTGTTTTGCTCTTCTCTATGAACAATGCCCGTTCCCTCTCCTTCTCCCGCCTCTCCCTCTTCAAACGTTCTTCCCTCAACTCTTCTATTGTCTTCTTCCCAGTTTTCCTTCCCTCATCCTTCTGCGCTCTTTCTGATCTATCATTTTCACTCTCCTCTTTGACATCAACATTCCGCCTCTCCAGGTACCATGGCAACTTAACTCCCTTTCCAGCAACCCCATAACCCAACCTATACTTCTCATCCTCGGGCGCCACAGGCTTGGGTGCCACCTCCTCTTTCTTCAATTTCTTCCTCTTGAACCCATCTTTTTCAGCAGCTCCTTCCTTCTCCAAACCTTTAATGGGGTCAAAAATCTTGATCCCTTCAAAGAGATTAATGTGACCAGATTTGGATTCCGATTCAACAACCTCCACAGGCTCAGAAGCAGGCTCTGCACCTCCAGCTTTAATTAATGGAGCCAAGCCACGAGCAGCCCGAAGCTGCTCAAGACGGAACTCAGCATCCCTTTTTCTTGCCTGTTCACGTTTTAGCTGCTCTTCTTTTGCAGCAGCTTCTTCATCTTTCCGGACTTTCTCTCTGTTCTCAAAGTTATAAACATTCCAACGTTTCTGGGGCAAAATATTTAACCCTCCATGACCTCCCATAGCTACTCAATTCTAGAATTCACCTGAAAATTATCATGCGTACATTTTAGTATTTCAAAATTGAAATTCGGGGTCACCATAAAGCTTTCGTCGGCTCCACCTAATTGGAAAACTGAAATTAGGTTAGAAAACTCGATAATTTGCGAAAAGGAAAATCGATGAGGAACAGGAATTTCAGATTAAAAAGCAATTGGGTTATGAAGCAAATTGAATTTCAATAGAAGAGATATCAGAGTGTAAATTGAGGTTTTAATTATTTATTGGCGCTACAATTATACCCTATTCATTATCTTGGTTTAATAATTCTAAAAAGGTTCAAATATCGAACAAAGAAGAAAATCATCGATCAACAAATTCCAAGAATAAGATAAAAATAGTGCTTACCTTTTCTGCAACTTAACACACTTGAGACGAGATCTCCTTGCTTTGGCGAATCGATCGAAACTGAGAAATCCAATTCACAAAACAGAGTTAAAAGTGAAAACACCAGAAAACCTGGATTTGTTTTTTGTTTTGGAGTGTAAAAAAATATGTCCGAAAGGGGCGTTATTAATTTATTCTAACTTCGCCGCCTTACTGGTTCCCCACTAAAACGAGGGCGCTATCGTCGTTTCAAAGAGAATATGTTCTATGTGAGCTGCTATGCTAAAGATGGGCCTGGCCTGCGTAGCTCCAGGGTTGGGTAGATTGAGACAAATGGGCCAGATTAACTTTGTCCTGGGCCCATAACAAATTGAAAGGAAAAAGGAAATCTTTTTTTTTTTTGCTTTGAATTGCCAAAACCAATGCCAAGAAAATAAATAAAGACCTCTTAAATTTATTTTTGGATATTCAAGACCTTAAAAGTTGAATCAAACAGATTATGTGCAGCTTTATAGGCAAGCTAAACGCAATGCCATTTCGAAGAATTATGATCCCATAGATACTGGATCACGGAAGAACCCACCAGCAAAGCTGTTTGCCTCCTATACCATGTTAGAAAATGAAGTCACTGAGCTGAACATGTGTCTCTCTTTCTGTGCCTCTACTGATTATATATGCTCGGTCTTCCACATCTGCATTTAAGCAGTTCATCCTATGCCTGCAGCAGCAACGACACGCCATAAGGTTTGTGTATAGAAAAGAAGCGGCAAAGGATGTCAATGACTTTACAAGACATACCACGTAAAGTGATCATCACAGCAAATGGAACCCCATATGATCGAAAGCCCAGCTCCTTTCCTACCATCAGCAAGGACAAGTACATTTGATCGGTTACAAAGTAAATTATAATGGGCTATGAAATTCTATAATATATTAAAAGTTAAAGAACAGATGAAGTAGTATAGATAACATACCAGGTTGCAGTATACATATCATAGAATTTGTCAAAGGCCTTATCAAAGCAGTAGTGGCAAACCAAAAGATCCCTAAAGTTGGTCACCTTGCACGTGGACTTACAGCATTTCACCTATATTAATTACATGTTTCACATTATTGTCATGGCATACATCCCAATTGATACAGTGGTATTCTTACACAAATATAAAGTGCATGGAAAGGAATAGTGAATTCTCACCAGCCGCTTAAGTTTATGTGAGTAATACTGTTGATGGGATGGATGGGTCTGGATATGTTCATTCAAATGACCTGCACTGTGTTTTGGGATATCCAAGAGGAAAGATCATAAATTTCCCCTTTTCTTTCACAAGATGTGTAGAGGACAAAATCTAACAATTTGAATTTAGCAGTGTGAAAATGTGAAACGCTTACTTGTCGCAAAGGACAGTGCTGCAATCAAGACATGTTGCTAGAGCTATTGAGCTGCGGCATGCATTACAGCTTGCACTCGATAAGTTTTTCCCTATCTGATGGCATCTGCAGAGAAGCAAAAACAAGAACTAAGTTCACTCTGGAATGCAAGTTATTGCAACTCCAAACATAGCAAGGATGTTCCTTTCTTTGTCATGAAGTAACATAGAGCAAGAAAACATTCAAATATAAAAAGGAAAATAACGAATGGAGCAAATCTAGCTCTTTTAGTCAGTCAAAATTGAACCTCAACAATCCCAGATTAGCATACAGGCTTTACCAAATGCAGTCATACCAAAAATTGTGTCTTACAAACCTTCTGTACAGTTCAAGAAGATCTCTGGATATGGAAGAAAGCTTGCTCTGCCTCATGGTCACCTACATATAAAGAAAACTTCAGTAAGCAAAACAACTTGTTTTAACAGCAGATATATTTAAAGGATCCAAGAATTCAAAGCACTTATAACTTCATGAGAAAGCAAATAATAACAAACCTGCTCAGTTGTGGTGACCAAGCAATCTTCAGCAAGGTGTCCAGGCCTCTGGCATTTCCAACTAAAACCAGAAGCGTTCATATTAGACTCCATGGTAATCACAGCTAAATAGCAGAAACTACATTCACATAACATAGAAATACCTATGGTGCTATTTCATGCCCAAAGAAATCTATTTATAAATGTATTCATAAATGCTTTTCAAAAAAAATATATGTATTCATAAATAAGATGCTTAAATAAGAAAATATACCATTTGTAGGTACAAAGACTAGAGCTCTTTTTCGACCAGCGATGATTGTTGTAATCCCAAGTGTCCTCTGCAAGTTCAGGCAGCAGAGAGATAGATGTTGGTTCAGATGATGAGAGCAATGAATTTTGGTTGCTCAAGGATTTCTGAAAATACAACCAATAATACAGAGTTAATAAATTGAAAACAGTAAAAACAGAGACATCCTTTTTTATTGTGAGAAAACTGAAAGAGCGTGAGAACCTCAGTTATTTGTAGGCTTTGCAAAAGATCGGATTTACACTCCATGCTGCAAATGTCATCATCAGTCTACAAATGCAGACATACATTGAATACAAAGTTAGAGAGATTCCTAGTAACAACCAAGGGCATGAGGTGGTAAAATACGGATTATAAAGTTCATTTATCCCACCTTATCACATATATATTCTCCATATCTACCACAAACTACACAAATAGGTTCTCCTGGAAGAGGAAAACGTTGCTCACTTCTGCTCTTAACTTGATCTACTTCATTCACATGACCTAAAAGAAACATAGTAAAAAACAGTATAAATATCATTTCTGCAAGTAATATAAATTTACAGCTTCATCATTCGTAAGCTATTAAAGAATGAAAATGAAAAAAAAAGGGTCATTCTTCACAAATCAGACAATTCATAATGCCAGTTCATATTTTTATATTCTAAGGTAAAATATTGATGGTTGAGAAAAGGAGATACAAAAACAAACCAGAATCTGGAGGATCCTGACTTTCTTTACATTCGGAAGAGGCATTTCCATCACCTGATGTTTCAGGAACATAATATTCAGTAATTGTGCACACATTCACAAAAAAATATTAAGTTACAATTCATCAAACTTTATAAATTCAATGTTAAAAATCCATTCTTTATTAACCGGACCAACAATTTATTCAATGTAAGGTAATATCTTTATTAATGTTGGCTTTTGCTATCAAAATTAACGTGCATTTAACTTACTTCCATAGTCTACCAAATTTACACTCGAACTGGAAGCTTGCTGCATCAAACAGAATAAAAAAAGAAATGAGAACATAATTAAAACTCATGTAAAATTAGTAAATTACACCAAAAACAATCGCCAAATTACCAAAATATCCACACTTAATTCGTCGTAGCCGTGAGATGAACTAACTTCTCTCCTGCTCAGTCAAAAAGCTTACGTTAAAGAAAAATTTTTATAGCAATTTCAACCTGAAATCAAAAGTCATTAGGCTTAAAAAAGTGAAATGTAAATTAAAATACTTGCCTTCTTTTTAGAATGTAATCCTGATGAGACATAGGTCCATCGTTCTCTTCGATTTCACGCCTACGATCAGGCGGTGAGAAGGGCTTTCGCTCTCTTGAGCGTTTCTTGCACGCAATTTTATCGTCAACTGGAGGATAGGCTTCGAGTTCGACCGAAGGAGAAGCATCTCCGGTGGCGATATTATATGCTGCGAATTGGAGGAAGGAAAATTCGTGTATTTCTTGAACCTTTTTGGTTCGGAAGAAAACGAGAGAACAGAAAAGGGAAGAAGAGAAAATTTTACCTTTCAGGTTTTGGAGAGCAGAGGAGAGACTTAAATCTTTCTTGTAGGACAGGGAAGGGTTCTTGTAGAAATTTGATCTCGTTCCCATTTTCTCTTTTGCAAGAATTATTGGAGAGCTTTCATGAAAAGCCAGGCCAGCAGCAGCTCAGAGAAAACTAAAACGATGCGTTTAAATAAGCATAGCACAGAAACGTCAGGGATTGCCGCGTTTTGAGGACTGAAACAAGGCGTAAACTAGTTTATTTATTTATTGGATAATATTTAAAGAACTCCTAAATTATTTAAAATTTTTTAAATAAATTTAATTTTTTTATTTCATTCAACTAATCTCTTATATATTTATTTTGAACAAAATAAATTTTATAACTAATGATTTATTAACTTATTATTAGTTAAAACGTCATTTATTATTTTATAATATCAACATGATATATTAATATGTTATAGTGGATGAAATATAATGATATAACATGATAACATGATCACGTGATATTTTTACTATCTATATTAATATCATATCAATGTTACATTGATATAAAATAATAAGTAACGTTTTGACTTAATGCATGTTTAGCTTAGTTTTTTTTTCAACTTATCTACCTTTTAAAAGCAAAAGTCAGACCAAACATGATTTTTTGATAAATTTTTTAAAAAAGTAACTTTTTTTTTAAGAACAAAATTTTTAAAAAAAGCTTAAAAAAAAGCTCTAAGGAAGAGCTTTTTCTTCTCTTCTTTAAAAAATATATTAATTTTCAAAAAATACTCTCTCTCAATTAATCTCCCTCTCCTCTTCTTCTCTCTACAAATTACCATTTTTCAATGTAAATCACGATTTTCCTCTTCTCTACCTCTCTCTACAAAAACTAATAAAAAAACAAAAGACCAATATCAAAATCTAGAATCTTTTTTGTTCTTAGAGAGAAAAAAAATCTAAAATTCAAAATTGCATTCAAATACTATTTAAAGATTTTTTTTATTTTTCACCAAAAAGAATTTTAATATTAAATGCATCGTTTCCTCTTTTTTCTTTTTTTTTGAGAATTGAAGCATCATGATCCGATTGCTTGTTAGATCAACAAAAATTTAATACTATTACTATTATACAAGTTTCAAAATTATTTCTTTTTTTTATTGATTTTTTCGATTTTAACATCTGAAATTATATACAAACTTGAAGCATTACATTATAGCTTATTAGGCGGTTGGAGATAGCATGAATACCCTTTATAGTAATTTTAATCGAAATTAGAGTTTATATAATTTATTTTATTAAACAGATTTAACTTAATTTTAAAAGTTATTAGTTTTCATAAGAACTTAATAATAGCTTTTAAGTTTAAAAAAAGTTAGGTCAAACAGGTTCTAATTATAATTAATCAGTCTCTAATTATAAGAATATGTTCGACTCAAATAAAAATATATATGTTTGATTAAATATAATAGAAAAATAAAAATTTATTTAATTTTTTAAAATAATTCAAAATTTTTTAAATATTATATCTTATTATTCACACAAGTTAAGTTAAACGTGAAGATATTTTTATTGTATTATAAAAAAAAATTGTTTATAAGTATTGATATATCATTTTTAAAGTTATTAAATTTAAGTTAAATTACTAGATAAATTAACTGAGGTCATTGAGGACATCATCCATTGCCTAAGAGTATTATTAGGTCACTCCGCTAAATAACATAAAAGTATTCATCAATTAATTAAATCTTTGGGTCTTAAGTGGTTGCAAAGGTGTGGACCACAGTCTCTCAAGTCTAGTCCTTAAATATGCAGATGAATACAAAGTTCATTTGTCAAATGTACAATGACTATTCGCAATAATAATGCACCACCTAATCTTGGACTTATTCCATGGGTCACTGTATTATTCTTCTCCTACTTGATCATGATTCATTCGTGACAATGAAAGGGGCTTGCCCCGAAATCAATTGTACCCTTAGCAGCCTTAAAGCTTGGAATTAGGATTGCGTAGAGTTTGGTTCGATCCGATTTTGAATAAAAATTTCAATTAATGTGCAGTATTTTATTTTATTTTTTTAAAAATTGAAATCTAATTAAATACATCGTAAAATTAAAAGTTACTTGAACTAAATTTTATCAAATCAAATCAAATCAAATCAGTTTTATTCTTTATTTATTTAATTTTCAAATTTTTTATTTTAATTAATTTATTTAAATGTATAAATAAAATTAACTTTTATTTATGAATATAGAAAAATTAATAAAAATACAATAAAATTTTGATTCATATGATTTCAATTTTCTAACTTATGAATTGAACACCAAACTAAACCAAATTTGTATGTCTAATATTTGAATCTAATGTCTGAACTGGACATTATGGTTCAAATCAATTCTTAATTTTTGTTCTCGACCTTAACTAAAATGGTTGAAATTTATTTAATTCAGTATATCAAATGGTAATCAAAGTTAAAAAAAGTATAATATTTAAAAAAATCTTTTTAACTGTTAAAAAAATTTTACATAATTTTTTTATAGTATTCAATCAAGTTATTATAATTAATAATTAATTAACTATTATTAATTATAATATTATTCATCATTTTATGTCACATAACGTTAACGTAGTATATTAACATGGATGATAATAGCATATACTAATATGATATGATTTTTGAGAGAATGAGCAATTTAGTGTTTTGAGTAAGGTCTTTACAAGTAAAACTTCTTTCTCAACCGCAAAGTCTACCTACTAGCTTGGGACCAGTTAGCAGCAGTGCAGTGTCTCTCTATCCTTCCCTCTTTCTCTTATTCCAGAAAAAAAAAAAACAACCATGAAAGAACCGTGAAGAAGATAAATTTATAGAAAAGAAGGGAAAAGGGCGCGTCAAAAGGAGTATTCCCGTGTGGAGATTTAAAAGGAAGAAAATATGGTGGTTGAATTTCCTTATAAAGCAAACATGAAAAGTTACAGTGGTTAAAGAAGAAAATATTAATATGAATATGATAATATGGGTATACGTTATTTTCATAATTTTTTAATAAAAATTAAGAAATGATATTTTGATGAATGGTATAAGTGAGCATTCTTGACCAGTTGACCTTGGAACCTGAAACTCGACTTAGTAAGAGAATTCAATAGAGAGGGTTAAAAAAAAACTCTATCCTCGATAGGATAACCATTAGAAGAAACATAGAAGGTTAACAAGAAGATGGGCAAGCTTGGCTGCAGCATCGACGGGGTCCTAAATGAAGCCAAGTTCAGTGAACCACTGCCATGGATTGGCATCTACATAGCAGCAGCATCTCTTGCCTGTGCAATTGCTATGGCTGCAGACGCTATCCATGGATTCCGCCATTGGAAACTCTGGTTCCCTTGCAAATGCTTCACAATCAACGCCACCTCTTTGACAATAATAACCGTGGCAATCAAACTGTCCGTCGATTTGAACACTGCCATGCCTCGTGGTGAAGATCAGCTTGCAAAACTCAGCAGCACGGCCCTGATCTGTACAGTCATGGGTAACTCTATGCCTTCCCTAGGAACCATGGAAAATAAAGAAATATTCACCAACATTATAGCTTTGGGAATACTTGTCATTACTGTTCTTGTCAATATCTGCATCCAACTAGGTACTGGTGTAATCTATGTTTTTGTTATGGAGCATGCCATCATCATGTTTCTCATGCTTGTTTTACTAGTAGTCTTAAGTTTTTCAGCTTTAACTGTTCCAACTATAAAGCATTATTTGGAACTTAAATACAAGAAGAAGTATGAAATGGCTCTGAAAGAATGCTCAAAGTCAAATGAAACTGACAAGACAATAGTAGAGAAACTCAAGGAAGATCTAATGAGATATTGGATGATGGCTCATACCTGCAGCCCCCAGTTTGTTGTAGGCCGATCAGTTACTTGTACTGCCTCGGGTGCATTATGTCTATTGAGTGCTGCAACTTTAGCAGAAGCCATGCTTCGATTTTATCTGATGCCTGGATCATTTAGATTCTGCAAGGGGGAATCAGATTACAAGTGGTCAATCAAGTTAATTCTTCTTACACAGGCTGTTGCAGTTGGAGTGGGTACGATTGCCCCAGCAATGAGATGGTTTCTTGCTATCAATTTCAGGTGTCCAACAAGAGGCGGGAAATGGGCCTGCAGAAAAAGTTACAAACTAGAAGAATACTGGATTAAGAGATTAGTGGAGATGAAAGAGTGCCCGTTAAATATACCAATAAGTAATCCACACAGCAGGAGAATTGTCCATGATGCCAAAATTAAATTTCTGAACTTGTGTATTGGAATTCAGGCTGGAATTGTATTCATGAGCAAAACAATTCGTCTCATCTCCATTTGCTCTATGAGCGTGATTTTGTTATGCTATGACCACTGTAGAGACTGGCTGATGAAATTCACACCCACCAACAGCATTACAAATGATTCAGGGTCAGAGTCGCTCTCTTGCTCAAAGCTGGATCTCAGCCGTTTTGTTTTGCACCTTGAAGATGAAGACTCGCTGGTTGGGGTAATGATGAAGGACAACCGAGATGCTACTGATTACTGGAGGCAGAGAGCAAAGACTAGACAACCAAAACATCTTATAGAACTGTTGCAACAATCAAGGCCTTCTGAAGGATTTAAGGGGCTTACTGAGTTTGACAGTTTCAAAGTACCTTCTCTAAATGCTGAAGAAGCTCCAAATTGTTGGTCTCTCTCTGTGGTGACATTGACAAGCATTGCAGTTGCACTCCCCAACATCAATAGGAGCTCAATCAAGCTTCTTATGGCTGGAGTAAACGAAGGTTTGGTGTATGTCAGACACATCGAAGACGACCTGGATATGCAAGGGAATTTGGTAAGAATCAGGAAGGCAGCAGATGTCGTCTGGCTAGGAGTTGAACTGTATCACAGGTGGCGAGATGTGGACCTCCGTAAACCGTCTCTCCAAGGAAAAAGCCCAAAGGAAATACTCAAAGTACTTTCTGATTCAGCTAAGAACATATTTATGGAGTTCAAGAAGAGCAAAGTGAAGTGTCTAATGGATAGCCCTTCAAAGTGGCCCATCAAAGTATTGGCTGCCAATTCCATGTACAGAATAAGCCAATCCATTTTGCTGAACTATGAAAGCAGAAACTACCAGATGGGGGAAAGATTATTTGAAGCGATAACTGTCATGATCTCTGATATACTTGCTGCTTGCCTCACTAACTTAGAGCGGTTCATCTCAATTAAGTGTTCGACCAGCTCCATTGAGGAGAGGGAAGCGAGCGTGCGACACGCAGTTTATGTTCTCGGGAAAACTGAAAACATTCTGAAGCTCCTCCATCAAAAAGCACTTCCCGGCTTGAATCCGGATCAAATGGCATTCATGGACGAGTGGCGGTCATTGCACAAGTTAAACAGCTCTTTGCCTGACACTCCATTTTCACAAGAAAGTGACTCAGCTTCTCGCGCCGGCAGTGAAATATACCTAGCCATTGACTAAATTTTGGCAAGCATGAATGTTGGGAAACCAGACGCAGCATTTTGATTTTGTTTATATGTATCTATGTCTTTGTCTATGGCTTGTCTCGATGTACATTACAGTTTAGTACCCTAGAAGACAAAGCTCTATGTATTAGATTTCGTGGAAACTCGAGTTTTCTTAGATCCTTTGAAAGCTACATTTTGTTTCTTATTCAGTTGTAGGCCAGATTAGAGAATATGTTGATTGCTTCTTAAAAAAAAAATGGAAACGGAGTTGATGCAGCTAATATAAACAAATTGGAAACTTCTTTGATGGGCAAAAAATACTTCCCCAATTTTTCATTAATCAAGACCAATTCAACAATGTAGTATACATCACCGTAAATCGGCTCGATCAAACAAGTGGAAGAGGGAACTATTGGGGTTGGAAGCTGAAACCTAAGATATGAGACCTGGGAAACAGAAACAAGCAATGTGGATCAATCATCATCGCCTCTCTCCTTGGGCTTTCTGTACGTTTCTTCATAGTGCTTGGCTATCAGCATTCCGGTACCTGCAAGAGTTTTCATATTTGGGACGTTGTAGTTTTGAGCCAAGTAGACCCCCAGCACTGTGCCGGTCATGAACGAGAAAGTTATCTTGATCAATCCCATCGTCGCCTTTCACGACAATAAAGTAACTGCCTGTCTTATAATTTTGATACGGGCATAGCGGGATTTATACGGGATGCTTGAAGTGTTGCTCACGTCAACGCCCACTGGCTACCTCTTACGCAAGCTTCGTGCCAGAGACAGAATTCAAGAAATAGCGAACAAAACGGGGCATACAGTAGCAATCCAGTGGGCCTTCCTTGAGGCTCACTCCAGAGTAAAAAATATTAACAACCATTGGGCCAGATTGGCGAAAACCAGGGGCAATGGGCCCCTCCAGTAGAGAAGTCATATTGGGTCAAATTACCCATGGGCCGATAATCGCTGGTTAGTACTGTGACTGTGAGCAGAAACTCAAACTACTACTCTAGTGTAAGGTTTTTGTTAATTTCTAAGTGAATTTTTAATATGAAAACATATGCCATAAAAATTGAATTTGGGTAAGAATTCATGTTTCTGAAGTTACTAGATATATTCTTTTTCATTTTTGTTTAACTTCTACATTAGATGATATATTCGTTTTCATTTGCCTTGGTTGGTATTCCAATGCTTGAATCACAAACTATCTAACTGGGCTGGGCTGCAAGTCAGAATGGTTGAGTGTTTGCTCTTTGCAATGTTGGATTTACTAGAACAAAGTAGTTTTTACTCATTTCCGCCAGAAATTATGTGCATTTCTGTGTCAGAAAATGCAATTTGAGAACAATTCATTTGATTGGATTCTAGAAATTTAACATTGATGACATATCAACTTAATTTCAAATAAATCGGATTCTTGTTTCTAGACATAAAATAAGGCCAAAGGATAAACATAAAACATCATAATAGCAAGAAGGGTTGGAGATCATGATTCATGGGGAATGAGATAAGTTACTCCCATTTGATGTTTCCTGGTGATTAATTTGCTCCATCAAATTGCACTGACATGATAGAATTTATATGCCTTCACATCAAATAAATACATTTTTGGCTGGGTAGTTGAACTCTTCTCATTAATGGGGCTGCTCTGATCCTTTTTGGGAAGGCTGCAATTTCAAAACTGCTGCAGTTTCCATCTCTAGCTTTCTAGGAAAGCACTACTGATATCAGTAATCCATAAGAAGTTGTTCTTGTTCTGTGTGTAAATACCAAATCTGGCTACGAGTTCCTGTCAATCTATGACTTCCATGCTTTGTCGTTGTTTGGATTAGCCTTGACCTCGACTGAAAAAGAATATTTCCATTGCAAACCAAGAACTTGTAGAAGCAGCCCTGCATCACTTTTGGAAAGAATTTGTGAAAAATCTCCACAGATTGTTGATCATCAACCGAAAGCAGCTTTGATATATCTCTAATCTCATAATATATGTTTTATCACATGTGGGCAGAAGAGAACAAAGCCTCCTCTTATCCCACAACCGAAAGGAAACTGACATCAAGAGGTCTCTTTGCCTTTTCTTTTTCCCCATGTGAATATCTCTTTGTGACTTCTCCCCTTAAATTTATGTTTCCACAAATATATGCTTCATTTTGTTTGATGTAATCTATCCATCAAAGTTTTTAAGTTGAGCAGATGATTATCTGAAGGACAGTGTACGTATTAGACTTGTCATAGAACAGGTAATTACCATACATTTTTGTACGTGGCCATTGCAATTATCTCTCTTGTCCACTACCACTGGCAAATTGGCATATATCTAGTACAATGAACAATTGAGAATTCGAGACAACAAGATGGAATTTCTTTTCCTGCTGTCAACTTTCTAGCAATGGGTAGCAATTTGTATAAAGATGGTTTTGAGGGTCACTCTCGAACTTTTGTCATGATGTGTTAGTTGACACTTGACAGCAGAGTAGGGTCGGGGAAAGCGAGGACTCAGCAAAAGACTGAAAATTTTTGGAATGATAAGAGGATCGACGACGAGAGAGAAAGTAATAGTAGATGGAACAAAACTGTCTCTAACGATAATATCTTTCCAATAACAAAACGTTAGACATCCATGAAAAGGACTCAAGCAATAAAATGCATGGTTGACCTTAATGAGATCACAACAAATTGTGAAAGACAGGATAAGGGAAGTATAGGAAAAAGAACAGGAGATATAGAAGAGAGAAGAAAAACCCCTGATTTGGAAAGCCACCCAAGTTGTCCATGTAAGAGTTTTTGTGGAACCAAAGCTCCACTGAGCTGTATGGTTCAAAGAAAAAGAAAATCGGTCCAGCATGGGGCACCAATGGGAGAAAACGAGACGGCAGAGACAGACAACGAAAGAGCTGGGGTGTGTTTGGGTCCTACCCTCTTAATGACTTTTTGACATGAATACTTACTTTTGGTTTTCTTTTTTGGCATAAAATAAATCAAAGTAATGCGTTTTTCTCACGCTCACTACAACACAGAGACATAAAAAAAATTAGGGAAACTTGAAAAGATCGGATTGGAGGAGATATAGTGGCAAAGCATCTACAAAAGACACAAGGGAAAGGTTTTGTGACCACAACCTCACCTTTCCTTGCACACGCACCCTAATCAAGCCATCTTTTTTACTCCTTTAGCATTAGCCATTTCTCCATCTTGTCGGTCCTCCTATTAATTCTTTGCTGTAATATCGCTTCTTCTGTCTTTTGTGATAATCTGTTACGTTTGATTGTACCCCTTGTGAGTCTTATTGTTTGTTCCACCAGACATCACATCACTTGTGTTTAATCACTACTTTTTACACTCAATGATTCTTCTAGTTTTTCAATGAAAATTATACTACGAACATTTAGAGTTTTAAGATTTAATTTGAAATATATCGAATTCAGGTTCGGATAGATTTTTTGAAATAATTAATATTAATCAATCAGTATGGCCTGCCTTCAATTAAAAAAAATAAAGGAAAGGAAAAGGTGAAGGGATCATTAGCAAGTAGGGTTTGATGAGTGGCGACCCACTCAACATTGCTTTGGCAAACATGACTGAAGGAGAGGCAAAAGCTGGTTCATGGCTCATGAGAGCATCTATGTTGTCCAACCAAAATCCCTTACTCCTAGGACTAGGAGGCTTGTTGATGACAAAAGCACTTCCCCACTTAAAAACTACCCAAAGTACTCTTTATCACTAAACTTTCCATGGAGAAGCTGTTTTTAGAGCTACCTTGCAAGAAAAAAAGCTTGTGGCTTTAGCCGCTCTGTCCACAACTTTGATCTATCCCTATCTGGGACAGGTTCTGCCACAAAATTAAAATGACTTTGAGTTTGACTAGTGCCCAGCACGTGGGTTATGAAAACAACCCTGTAACAGTACTTGCTGCTGATAATCACGAATCATGTCTTATTATATCGTCAAAAAATATTATATCATTTAATGTGATGTGAAGTTCGTATACTTGGAACCATGGAATTAACTGGCCGTTGTTTTTCTACAACATATTCAACCTATCCAAAATGTCTGCGTGTCTTCAGGCATAGATAATTAGGTCGAATATATTCTGTGTTCGGCTTCGTGTAAGAGTACTGAAAACTCATGGAACAGAGAGCAAAGAGCTGGCGTGACACCTCAAGCATATATGACATGATGTCTCGAAGTTACAGTGTCGTATATTGGAGAAATGTTGGACATGATTCCTATAGCTTCAACTCTCGGAATAATTCCCATGTTTTCTCCCTCTCTCACTCTCTCTCTGACACTTTCTCGACCTTTTGGACGATTGAAAGAAATTTTGGATAATTTTGTCTAACACGCTGCTCAATCATATGCTTCATGCCCTCATTGTCCTGGCGGCACTATCATCAATCCAACCACCACCTTGTTCAATGTTGGCAGTCGAAAATCTGTTTTCTACCGGAATTTCTATGCAAATTTGACTTCCCAAAAACAGGTAACTTCGAGATAGAATAGAAAAATGGTTGAAAACTTTTATTCAAGTCCATAGAAAAAGTGTAGTATTATTTATCTGAGCAAATAGCATAATGTATAGAATTTGAACCGCTCTAAGAGATATACTGATAAAATATACAGGTTTATTTGACTTAGATGGCCCAAGGTTTTTAATTTATTAGAATTATTCTTCATCAAACAATGACTCTGCCAAGCACATCCAGAAACCGTTTACAACGTGCTCCACATCCTCATCATTGTTGGGTGGAAAGGGTGAGGAAATGATTTTCTCGTGTCAAACTTATCGTTTGATACTTGGAAGGAGTTAGACATGGATAGAAACAAGCAAGAAGGCATTTGTGTCATTGGTCTGTGGCCAATTATAGGACTCAAAAAAGTCAATGTCCAGGTAACGTAAGTATTCTGGCTCTGTTTCCTTGGTTGGGAGACTACATTTTAATTTTTCAAACAAACCCATTGCTTTAGTCTTTACAAGGGTTTAGGTGGCATAATTAATAGCATGGACCTATAGAACCAAAGCCCCGCTTTCAAAAGTATGAAGATACCTTGCTTTCCCATGCAATCCCTTGGCCTTGATGTTTGAAAACAGGAGATATGGGCGAGTCTTGCATTGGTGTCGGATTAAAATTTTAAAGTCGGATCAACAACCGGCAAAAAGGTGAAAAAGGAAGATATCAAATAGGATAACCAGAAAAAGAAAAGAATTCATTTGGCTTTAATCAAAACGCATGGATCAAAAAGCATGAATGGCATAGCACTAGAAGTTCTGTGGCTATAAGGAACGATCCAAGAAAGTGTACGACAACCAAAACCAGCTGGGAATGGCGCTTTATCATCTTCCTTTTATTCAAACCTACATTCATTTTTCTTCTTCTGTTTGATCTTGAGGGGAGGAACAAGATTTCTTCCTTCACGATGAGGAATTGTAAAGGTGATCGGAGTATGTATTAATTTACATAGAAACATTAGCTTTCTTAACCCACTTGGAGCATTAAGTAATACTCCATGCAAAATCAGATTATCACCTTATTTGTTTTCTTTTGTTTTTCTCATCAACATATTCATATTCTCATGCTACCGCCTTCTACCATCCGTACACGTGGCATGATTCTGAGTAGAATCTCTGATGAAAAGGACCTAAGAAATCTGAAGTCATTTTCATCTTACTGTGCACCATACATGAACGCAGCAGTCACCATCACTTCATCACAGAATTTCTGCTTTTTTTTCTTCTTCTTTGAAAGAGAACCAAGATTTTCTTATGGGATTAAGCTGATGGGCTCCCCAGATACTTATGGGATTTGCTGCTAGCAAATTATGATTACAATCTAAGTTATTGGTAATCAAAATCAATTAATCATTTGGTCAAACATGTATGGCCCACTCAACCGAAATAGTTTCTACAAATAGCCCACGCTTTCATGCAGAAATAGAACTGTACATATCAACCGTTTGGACTCTCCACATGTTGGGGATCAAGTTTTCAATAAAATCCCCTACCATTGGTGGGATCAAAATCAAAAATTGTTCTACTTAAGTTGGTGATGGTGGATCACATAAATGAACACTTCGGCTTTTAATTTCCTTGGATGGAGCCAAACTTGGAAAATATAAATGGAAGAAAGAAAATCGGTCACTTTCCCTTCCTGTCACGTAAGTCACTAGTGGTTAAGGCCTAATCGAGCCAAGACTAGTGCCATCACGCAGCTGGGTTTGGACCACTTGTGCACCTAAGCGCCTGAACCACATTAAATGGCTCACAGCTAGCCGTCAGGTTACCAAATCTTTTTGCTCTTGGGATTGGGCCTGGAGACTAGACCCCAAAAATCAAACTGATAGTAATAGGGTACTAATTTCGTATAATTGAGTATTCTGTTTTCTTTTAATCATGCAAGCAAAACAATTTAAATAAAAATTCAGGCGAGCCCCCAAGAAAGCGACTGGTAATAGCAGCAAAAGGTTTGCGCTATAAACAAAAGACATTTAGAACATGTTTGATCTGATTTTTTTTTAAAATTAAAAATTATTATAAAATTTTTATGAAAAATAATAATTTTTAAAATTAAATTAAAATTATTAGATAAATTTTTTTTTATAAAATTTTTTTATAAGTTATAATTTTAATTAAAAAGATAATATTGTAATTATTTTAATAAATAAAGATATTTTTAAAACAAAAATAAAAATTCTCTTACATTTAAAAAAAAAAAAAAAACTCCTCATAAGAGCTTTTCTTGAAGTTTTTTTTATCAAAATTTTATTTTTTAAAAAAAACTATTTTTTTTTAAAAACCTTTCAAAATTTTATATTTAACCTGACTTTTACTTTTAAAAAGTAGATAAGCTGAAAAAAAATCAAAGCAAACAAACACTTAGAAATTAATAGGAACATTTAACTTCTCCTTCTTCAAATCCACCTACCATATTTTCCTACATTTAGATATTAGTATAAAATAGTAGATTTAAACCAGCTAGAAAACTTAGTAAAATTACAAAATCCTTGGGACACCTTAGGTTACGAAATAAAAAATTAACTACCTTAATTATTAGTTCAATTTTTAAATCTACGGCCATTATCGAGGTTGTTTGCAGGGATTTTTATAGAAGTTGGTTTTCAATTGAAACCGACGTTTACATTTGTTTATATTATTATATATTTTAATTTTTCTGATAGGAAAAAGAAAGAGAGTCGGGAAATAAGCTGTGATTAATCTTTGTCGCGGTCCATACTCAGCACGTTCTCATATCATATTTTAATCTCCCTAAACTATATAAATATAATAATAAATGAATTTCATTCATTTCCAATGGGACTATCTTCTCCTTCATATGCATTCACATATAAAATTAGATTAAAGTCGAGGCCTTTCAAATTGAGTAAAGTAATGAAGGCAGAGGTGTTCAATCAAACATGAGCCATGTGACTGGATTAGTAGATGCCCAATAACTAATCAAATTAAAAAGAATAGCAAATTCAATGTACTAAGAGACAAGCATTTGTATACAAACAATAATCTAAAATAATAATCACTAAACAGATACAAAACATACTGACTAAAAGAAAAATGGAGAAAAGGAGAATGACGCGTTACGTGTTTGGTGTAATACATGCAAGGCGAAAATATATATTCTGACACACGCCGACAAAATTCAAGTACTCAGCACAAACCATGTTATTGTAGCCAGCCTGATTTGTTTAACAGACTTTGAGCAAGTATAGTTAATCTTAGGTGTCTTTGTGTTTATTGTCTTCCAAGGTTGCAGCATGGTCTTTACCCTTGTTTTCGTCACAAGGTCAGCTAGGTAATCAAGGTTGTTTCTTGTTTACGTGTCTTTCTTAGCAGGCTCTCTTAAGGGAAAGGTAGGGGAGAAAACCAGGGAGCTTCATGGTTATGCTTGTGTGAAGTTGCCTGTAAAAAGTACTTAATCTGGGAAGCACTGACTTCATAAGGGTAAGGTAATGGAGGTTCGAGCTAACAGCTTGTACAGAATATAAAGGACAACTACCTTAGTATATATTAATGTCGCTTGTATAAAACAAGCTAGAAGGAAAGAGGTGATATCCTAACCAATAAAAGGATTCAACTTTCGTTGGAGGTCTAAATCTAACACTTGGCATATGAAGAACTTAAGCCTGAATGTTCACACCCTTCTCTGTGTAAACTACCTCTTTATCTGACACACAGCAAATACTTTTAAGAATTGGTGAAAGATCACTTTTCTACCAACTGAAAATTAGGATAAGATTTAAGCAGAAAGGTGGCTCTAATAATATTTGATTCTACAAATAATATTCAAAGCACAGAATCTAGGGATGCCATCGTCTGATATTCCAAAGAGAGACTAATTCACCAACCTGAAGCAGATTATAACTACTCATTAATGAAGCAAATTATGTTTGACTTAAATTAACTAAAAAGGTATCAAAATACAAGAGATAGACACTCTACATTGGCAGTTCCATCAGAAGCTTATAAAAGAGCACAGATATCGCAACTGACAATAAATTTATTTAAGATCAAATCACCTAAATTTAAGTGACTTATGGTAGGAACTGTTAGAATTATTCCAATGACAAAGCATGATAAAGGAAACTCAATGCAACACCTGTGGTGGTAAGCCTAGGCGGATTGGAGAAGTAAGGAGGAATGTAAATGGACAGATTTTGCACATTAAGCCAGATAGATTTCAAAACATCAGCCAATCTTTCATGATTCCTATATGTAACATTTCAGTATTATTATTTCTTGGTAGGGGTGGAAATTTCCAGGATGCTGAAGCAAAACTTAACAGATATTTACCTGTTTCTGACAATATCTAATTAAGAACATCTACTTAAGCGCCTAAAAGATTCTGAAGAAGGTGAAGCACAAGAGATACTTTCACATAGATATTGGAAATCTTCCTATTTCATAAAATTTAAACGTTTTGATAGTATGGTATATTGACAGGGCAGTTCAAGGCCAAGGGCACCCTGCCTTGGACATATTTTCTCTGATTCCTTGCTTGCTTTAGCACTTCTTCCATCTTACCACTTTTTCCATCTAAATCTCAACATCATTAAGGATCACTACTGTAATTACGCACAAGAAAACATTATTTTTAATCATTTCTTATCAGATGAACCAGCTCCAAACTGGGCTTAGCTCCAACCACACAAAACTGAATACAAGTCGCATGTTAAAATATGAATTATATGCAACATAGTAGAACAGTAGGAATTAGGATTCAAACATCAAACTAACATACAATTTGAGAACTTATCAACAGCAACCCAGAAACATAAAAACTAAATTCTGGTAAGTTGTATTTGCAATTTTAGCTCTCATTTGTTGTCAATTATACAACATATCATCACCACCTTAACCAGAAGAAAATACAGCTTCTCACCCAAAAAACAAAAGACACCATAATACCATAGCAGGAATATCCATATGTCCAAAACAAAAAAACCCCTACTAGACTTTTCCAGTGAGATGTTTTCTTCTACTGGGAATAGCGCCTATTCTAGATAAACAAGCAGAGGAGACTCACAAGCAAAGACAATCACAAGCATTAAGTCATAAAGCAGTAGAGTTCAGTAATTATTGACTTAATTCATACTTCAGGATAGAGTTTGATAGATTGTGAGTTGCTAAAAAAACCAACCTCCCCTGCTTGTCCGATGCTGCTCCTCAGCACCTCCAAGCTGAAACTGAGATAAGATCCCCCTGCAGCCAGCAAAGCACAAGTGAAGCCTGACGCTTCTCAACACGAAACCCCCTGACTTGAGCCCTCTTTACCACACATTCTGCCTGAGTTTCAGTGAAGTTACTGAATGTTACAGGAGAGAAACCAGCTGAGGAAAAAAGTGTCCTCCAAAGAGGCATTTTCTCAGGTGCATGCAGACGCCCCAACACAGTGCTTTCAATCCTTGGCACAAAAAGGAACCTCTCAATCTTGTTCACAGCATCAGAGGTCACATTAACAGCATCAAGTGATTCAAATAGGTTTATATATGACTGAAAGGCATGGATTATATGTTGTGGGAATGGCAGGTCATTTCTATCACCCCCTCGGTCTAAGGACACCATAATTTTTGGCGAAAGCTGCTTCACAAAGCGCAGAAGATTGGGCAAAGCAGAGGGCTGATTCGAAGAAGACCAAACCGGGAAGTTCACAGCAACTGCCTCATTTTCATTTGATCGAAACATAGGCAAAGAATAAGGGGTTTGATCTAAACAATCAAAATTAAGCACCTCAAGCTCAAAATTTACACCGATCTCATTAGCAAATTGCATTAGATTTTCACGCATAAGCCCAAGCTCAATAGGATGGTGCGTTGAAGGTGAGGCAAAGGCAGTAATTCTCAATGAAGGAGCTCCTCTACTCCTCATGGGAAGCTCCTGCATAAAGGAAGCCCATTGAGCACCAAATCCAATATCAAAGTCCACAATGTGAATCCGATCAGCATCATCAAGAGCTTCAAGGAGGGCCTGGTTGCAGGTAAAATTTACGAATTGGATGAGCGGAGAGACCTCAGAGAAGACCTTGTAAGCCCCCATTTTGAAGATAACATCGAAAGGGGTAGGGCTTCTCAGAGGCGGGGGAGAGACCGGGTTATTCATGATGAGAAGTAATTGCAAAGCCTCCTTGAAGTAGAAAGCAGCCCTTTGAAGGGGCTTACCTACTGGAGACAGCTGGTGATTGAGCCGCGCCAATATCCCTTGCGCGTGTAAAAAATTCCCAGTCCCTACCAGCTCTGCAGCCTGGTAAAGCAGGTCGAACAATGTGGTTTGTTGTTGCTGGTGTAACTGGTACTGATGTTGTTGCTGTTGTTGAGCCATCTCCTCTCCTGGACCCAACACTTTCTGTTTTGCCACCATCAGCGGCTTCTGTTGAGGAACAAACTGAACTCCATGAGGAAACCCCATATGCTGTTGCTGCTGCTTTCTCATAAACAACTCATGCCCGGCATCAGAAAATTGGAGTTTTGGGATCTGAGAAGAAAGTTCTAAGTTACCAGGATTGAGGCGCTTTGGTAAAGGCTGGAGGAGGTGATGTTCTTGAGGTAATGGCAAGAAAAAGTTTGGATTTTGAGGATGCTGTTGCTGAACCATCAAAACCTGGGCGTTCAAAATCTGAGGTTTCTCTTCTTGGCTTTCAACATATTGACCTTGCTGCTGCTGTTGATAAAGCATTGGCAAAGAAACAGGAAGACCTATATTGTTAGCTGGAGAAGTAAACACTGGATTCTGAATATTAGTATTCAACCCAACAGAAGCACCAAGAACCTTGTGATTGTTAACCACCCCAACAGAAGAACTACTAGGCATGACTGAACCAATCTTCCCATTCCCATTATTGCTGGTATTTGGCAGAAACCCAGAACCAGGAAAACCACCCAAATTAGGAGCAGCACTTGAAATCACATTACCAGGACCCGAACTATTAAGGCTACCAATTGGGTCAAACCCTGGACCCTGATCAACAACCCCCAACCCTGCATTGCCTTCAAAATCAAGACCCGGATTAGGACCAGTACTGCCACTCTGAAGCAGCTGTTTGAGACCAAAGGAAGGGTCATTCACGTCACCAGTGATCCAACCCAGAAACGAGTGGTCTTGACTCGGTGACACAGCCGATTCAGACAACATAGTCTCCCAATCTTCCAATCCGAGATTGCATCTTTGACCACCTCCAGGCCCTGGAACAAGGTCTAGTTCACTCGGGATAGGTTGAAGCTCCGTGGCCCATTCTTCTTTGTTGTTGTTTGGAAGTGAAGTCTCAGGTGGTGCTATGGTGGCCGCCGTGGTGGTTGTGTTGTCGGTGGAATTACCTCCGCCGCCCGCACCGGCGGCTCCGCCGTTGAAAGAAGAAGAGAGAGTGGATGCTGATGTGGGTGGGCTTTGGCTTCTTCTCATATGAAGAACAGAAGTCGGTTCTTGTTCGTTGTTGTAGTAGAAGCTGTTTGCAAAGCTAAAGCTATTAGCTTCTTGCTGCTTTATCCACTTGTCTTGTTGACAAATCGAAGCAAAACCCGCGAGTTCTACCGCCCCTTTAGCCTGTAACTGAAAGTGCATTTGTATTGTATACAAACGAAAAGACAAAGAAGCTGTTTTTTTGGAGGATCAGAGATAGAGAAAGACAAGAGATTTTTTTTTTCTTTTCAACAAAGCAAGAGAAAAAATATATACTATACGGTTTCCTTCAAGATTTATCAAGCCCATCTTTCTTTGCATGCCATGAAATCAATCTCCCAACTTCAATAAAAAACAGACCCATTTCACCAGAATAGCTCCTTTGGTTGTCCTTCACCCGGTTCTTTCTCTTCCTCTTAAGCTCCATCCTTGTTTTTATCTCTCTACTCAATCCCGCAACAACTCCATTTTTTCAGTTCCATCTCTCTCTTCTCCCCTTCTAAAAAACTCCTTTTTTATAAGTTTTTTCTTTTATCCCTCTCTCTGGGTGGAGTATATGACCTTATTGTTGATGTTGCCGTTGCTTCTTGTTGTTTGCTGCTACTTTGTATTTTCACTTCTCTTTCGTTTCTGTTTTTTTCTTTTTTCCCTCTTTTTCCTCTTCTTCTTCTTCTACCCTTGTGCCGTAGCAGGACTTTGTACCCTTCCCTGTTCTGCCATGGATGCGTGCATCATAAAAAAGGTGATAAAGTGCTCTCCCTCCTCTCCATCTTTCTCTCTCTCTCTCTCTCTCTAGTCCCTATCTTTCTCTCTCACACACACAATATATTTTCCCATTCTCTATATTTTTGCCCTTTTTTTTTCTATGCACCCAGCTTTCCCTCACTCCTCCCTCTACATGTCTGGGGTTACTGTCACCCCCTACAGTGGAAATACTGTATTGTCTTTCCCTTATTTTAGAAGGTATATTGTCCTCCAAAAGAAAATACTCTGCCAAAAAAACAAGGGTAAGTAGTAATTGGCAAACTCCATCAGAGTGCTCCATTTTTTTTGCTTTCTGGCCACTCTCCAATTGTAATTACGCTCCAGCCCCTTCTTTTAATTTGTTTCCATTATATTATGCTGAATTGAAATATAGGGACCTTTTCGCTCTTTGGCAGATACGCTGAGGCACCTATTCATTTTTCTTTACTTTCTAGAACTTGCGACCAATTTGATATTTATTACTAAAAGAAAAACATTTGATTTGATTAATGCAGACTAACTTTTTTTACTGCTAGTAATAGGAAATAATAAATGGCAGTGAAATGAAATGAAATCTGCTGCCACTGGCAGTGGCAGGCACCACTGTATTATGGACTTTTCAGGCTGCAACGTGGAGCTAAAGGCAGGGCACCTAAATCAATGAAAGATTTACTTAAATTTTTCACCTAGACAGACGGTGACCCCCGCTGTAATAAAAGCAAAAAGCCAAAAAGTTAATGTTCTTACTGTCCCTGAATTGCCCACATGTTTTATCTTTATTACTTATCAAAGGGGTCATTTTGCCCTCCCATTTCTTTTTTTCTTGGTCTGGGTCATTTTGACTCTCTGCACGCTGGAGTTTTCCAATGGCTGAAGGGCATTTGCCGAACCCGGCTACATAATATTGAATAATGCAACATAATTGACACTTAACATCAAATTTTGTACTGTAATCTTCAAAGATTCTAAGTATTAATGAACAAGCATTTTTGCTAAATTCGCTTTCATTGGGAAGGAGGATTAGAAAAGGCAAAGGGATCTTCTTCCTCTTTTGCGTAGAAATGAGTCCTTTTGCTTTGAATTTTCGCACCAATCCTCATTTCATTCGATGATTAGTGTATAAATTTATGGAAAACGTTGAAATTATGGTGATGATTTTGAATATTTACGGTATATCATTATGATTGTATTCCGCATTGTCTCCTTAGCAAACAAAATATAGACAGAGATCACTAGAAAAAAAAAACGAAATGAAGACAGTGACAAATCAATTTATAAATTAGGACGTATGTGGTAGTGTTCAAGAGCCTCGTTGATTATCCATCTATCAGCAAAAGAAGAAAGAAAAATTTTGTTTAAGTGGATTTTCTTTTATATTTTACCGTAATTGGTAAAATCTTTAAATTATTCTCTTTAATTCAACTTGATCAACGCCAGAATATCACCACTTCTATTTTTATGATTTATGTTGGTGAATTATGAGTAAGGGTGAGCAAATTGATGAATTTGGTGATTTAGTTTATCATACTTAATGATCAAATATATTAAATATTTTTAAAAAATAGATCAAACCAACTAAACATATAATTGGTTCGATTGATTTGATTTTAAACCAATAGAATAAAATTTTATTATTATTATTTTTTTACAAATTACAATATTAAAAATTTAAATTTCATACATAATTATCAAATATATAAATAATGTATAGATTAAATATATGTATATATGATATATTACTTTATTATATATATGAAATTAATAATACAATTTATATGTTATAATATTTTAAATTTTATATCAAATTTTGTATAAATAATAACTAATTATAAATAATATGTTATAAAAATTAAGACGAAAACTAATAAATTTATTAAGTGTAATCATAAAAATAAAATATATTATAAGTTATAGTAATGCTTATGTATAAATTAAATATATATAATATTACTTTATTATATATATGTGTGAAATTAATGACATAGCTTATATGTTACAATGTTTTATATCAAAGTTTGTATAAACAATAATTAATTAAAAATAATATGTTATGAAAACTAAGATGATAACTAATAAAGTTATTAAATGTAATCATATAAATAAACTTTATTATAAGTTATAGTAATGCTTATGTATAAATGAAATATATATATATATATAATATTTATACAATTATATATATTCATAACATTTTATATTTAGAAACATTACTAAGATATAATAGTTGTAACATATTAATATGTAGGATATTTACTATCATTTGTTATAATATCAATATATAAATTATATCGTTTAAAATATATAATTGTAATTTCATATTAATACAGATTTATAAATAAATAAATATAACTAAAATTAAATTGTTATGATTATGATTTGTATATGTACATATAATAAATTTTTATATTTTAATTACATTATTAATTAAGTTTATTATCAATTCTTCTTAATATATAAACAAAATATTATATATTAATATATGTAAAAATTAGTTTATTTTTTATATGGATTTGTTTAAAATTTTTAAAATCGAGAATCGACTAAAATATCAATTAGATCAAACATTTTGAATCAATTGATCAAATTAATTAATTAAACCAAATTATATTTAATTTGAATAAATAATTAATCTGATTTGATTTTGCTCACCTCTAACTACGAATGTAAAAATTTAGTTTGATTATGAAGATGAAAAATGTCGTTTAACTGGGTTTTGTTGGTCAACATTGTGTGAAAACATGATTAAGGAAAAAAAAACATCTCATGTAAAAGTTGAAATTAAAATAATTTGTATTTATTATAAATTAAAAATTTATAATTATATTTAAATCATATCGACATTTCGTAAACAAATCTCACAAAATTAAATTTGTACTATGAAAGGTTAAAAACAATAATAAAAGAAAATGTTCCGTACACTTTACTACAACTAGCTATTATCTTATTCCCTGTGGCAGTGAAAATTTTCCATTGATATTTCGTTACGTCTTTGTATTTATTTGTCACTAAAATAACTAAAATATGAATAATTACCATTACATGATAGTAATTTTTGTAAGCCATTTTCATTTGTACGGAGTATAATTATTTTTCTCCTAGCTGAAATAAATTAAAGAATAGAGGAGAAAAATGAAGAAAGTTCATTTCACTCTTCTACTGCTACGACATCGTTTGGTGGAGATGAAACCCAAAAAAATTGTTGAAACCCGGAAAGCAACTATAAAAATTAGTCAATTACAAACAACGAGATAAAAATCTGCGGCTGAGATCAAAAGTTAACTCGGAAATGAAAGCTTGGGCCCACGCTCAACGCCAACAATGCGATTGGACATCACGGTCCAATCATATTCATCTTTCAGGATTACGGCCCCACTTTGAGCCCGAGTGGATCTACATGACGCTAATAGCGTGTTGGTCTATGCAGATTATTACCTCGAGCCTTATTTGTGTGAATGGCGGCGAGGTCACAGAGGAGGGGGGCATTGTGGTTACCGTTTTTTGATTGATTTACGGTTACCTTCGTTTGTGTATTGATATTGTTTTTACCCTACTTTTTCACCCTACTCCGGCTGGAAAGGTAGGTTAATAAAAAGCAGCGAAACGATAGCTACTTTTTTACTGTCCTTGATGATTCAGTGGGACTTCTTTGTCATTTTTGTAAAAAAAGTGTAACGCTTTTCCTTATTTTTTATGTCCTTTTCCAAGGGTATTGTGGTCTAAGAAAAAAATCAACAACGTTAAGGACCGGATCTGGTGCTTTTCATAGAACATGGGTCTTCTTATCAAAAAAATTAAAAAGAATTTAATTTTTGTAATTTCAAATAATTTTCAAAGTATTCTGGACAGAGCGATTATGAATTTACAATAATTTTATTCCTTTATTAAATTTTGGCCTTTTTTGACTGGAATTAAGATTTAATTTGTCACTATAACATGACTTACTATTAAAAATTATTATTATATTTCAATTTTATTATTTTAAATAAAAAAATATCAGTATTGAAATATTTTACAAAATATCTTGTTAATGTAAATGTTAAATTTTTGTCAATATTATTATTTTTATTCAAAAATTACTAAAATTGAAAGTATAATAATAAAATTCAAGAAAACTGAAATGTGACAAGATCAATATTGACTCATAGCGTAGAATTATATATTATCTTAATCCTTCTTTTAATTTATTATTATTATTATTCATTTTATCACATATTACACGTAATACTTTTGTTTTAGGCATGTTATCGGAGGGGGGAAAAAAAGGAGGGAAGATCACGTTCTTTTAAAAATTTGGATTGTTTTCCACTCCCTCCCCCCCACCCCATCTCCGAATCCTTAGAATGAGTGTTGAAGTACCTTATCACAGCTCTCACGGGTAGATTTTTACTAGGAGTTTCCTACATGACGAAAAGATCCCTATAAACCAGAGATAATATCCTATGTTGCCGCGGAAGCTTTACGAGCTGCAGCTGTTGGTAGTTAGTACAGTAAGCTTTTCAATGCGACAGAGGTTCGAGTTAAAGCTAAAAAGATTTATCCTTTTGTCTGAACATTGTTTCCCCCATTATATCACGATATATTGATCCATTCCAAACTTGGCTCTCGAGATGAAAGTTTTAATCTTGATCAAAAGTTAATTATTAATGATTAATTGGAGTTCATTGGTTGATTTTCAAAAGGTAGTAAACTTCACTCTTCAATAATTAAATTAACATCATACAAATTTCTGTTGATTGTCGAATTAAGTTCATCAGGGACTTTAAAAAATTACTTTCAGTTTACTACTTTTTGGCCCTTTTACAGTTTCACCGCATTCGCTTTTACAATAGTGATGGAATTTGTACCGGGTTCCACGACTCAATAATTACACGCTAAACACATTTTTAATTCAATTCTCAGCCTTTTGTGGCATTGCTTAATTGTGATTTGATTGAAATGTAACATCCCAGCTACATGAAACCCTGTTTTTATTTGCATCATCGTTCAAATCATAACTCCATCATTGTTCCAAGCTACGACGGTTAGGCTAAGACGAGCTTTCACCAAGCCGTGAAGGAATTATTTGTCGCCATTTATCGAAATCAAAATATCAAGAGGAAAGCAACATCTGGCAAAGGGGATTGGGTGTAGGGAAAAGCCAATAATTGAAAACCTTGTTCAACTACTTAGCAGATAGATTATCACATTTTCTTCAGTGTTGCTATCGCTTTTCTTTTACTTTGTTTTTCCCACTGGGCATTGGGCAAATCCGATAAAAGGACCGCAGAGGCTTTAACTTGCTCTAGTCTACATCTTTAAAAGTCTTTTTCGAGTACCTATGCATTGAAAACGAATGTTTTGCATTTAATATTATAGCAGATGAGAAAATCATGAGAAAGGTTTTCAACTGCCCATTGGATTGAGAAAATGGATGTTGGGGGGGAGAGGAAAACACTAAAAAGGGTATCCTTTTTCTTCAAAAACTTGAACAGACCAAATTTACAAACTTTACAAAAACCCTGCTTCAGTTAGTCTGGGGATCAGTTACATGTACTTCATGTGAAACTCATTGCTCTATCTTATTGTCTAATGTGCATTATGATGAACTGTTATCAGTCAAATTGTCAATCAGGGATTGCTGTTGAACAGACAGGTTGTCTACTTAGGATCCAGGTTTCTTCCCTTTTCTTTCACGATTATTTTCAAACTTATGTTATACCAGATAGGTAAGGTTGCAGCATTGCAGGGCCCGCACCTTATCAAACACTTCAATTTTCAAAGTCAAGCCAATCTGACTATCTCAATTCTGCTTTTCTGTTCTACAATTTGCTTTGCCGGCCATAAATGAAAAATATCTATTGCAAAAACCTTTATATACCATATAGTTTCAGCCTTCTTGCTCAAAAAAAAAAAAAAAATTCGAAACTTTAGCATAAAATTCATAACAATAAAACAACCCCAGTTTGACTGGTCTTGTCTAAAATGGATTTGTGTGTTCTTTTACCCTGCATCTCTGTCGAGGGGAAGAAGAAAACAATAATAGGAAACCTCTCAAAGGGCTTGTTGGAGGCATAGCCCTAAAAGAGGTGTCCCCTTGTCTAATATAATCTTTTATATATGTATGCATTTAAAGAAAAGAAGATTTGGGGCAATTGTGTGGAGAGGAAAGAGGGGGAGGAGAGGGGGACATGCCTCTTTGGATTGTTTAGGAAAACCATGATTTGGACTTGTCAGGGCGACGCAGGTTTTATTTTATCTCCAGGCCCATGTGATGCCTAACCAGAGCCTCCTTCCATTTTATGAAGTGGAAAGTGACACTACTCTAATCCTCTTTGTCCCACTACTACTGCATTTTCTGCCCTTTTCTTTGTAATTTTTATTGGTTTGTTGTCATTTGTTTTTGGGATAGTGATGAAGACAAGGTTTTACCAATCTCTTCCCTCTTATTAAGGCCAGAAATTGCAGGATCCAGTCCCACACTGTGCCCCATCTGTAATTTATATTTACAATATCTTTAAAGTTGAGTCCCCAGAGAAGATTTGAACTTTCATCTTTCCATTTCGATTTAGGAACGAAAAGGATAGCAAAATTTTGGGTAATGAGAAACAAGAGCCGCTATTTGCTAGGCCAGTTTATTTGTTTTTCCTCTCTTTGCTGTCTTTCAGAAAGGCAACCACGCAAACGTGAACTCTCCAGAAGAATGATGAAAATGAAAGAAACAAGAACAAGGTGAAAATACATGAAATATGCATGATATATCAAAGATTGCGTCTTCTGCTTGGCTAGTGCGGGTTGCCCCATTGTGAGAGCAAGGTTGACAGCTTTTGAACTGCATGAAACATGGCCGTGTAAGAAGGACAATTTTCTTCCCAAGACATTCAAAAAAATTGAAATAATACAAAAATGATTGAAAAACAGAGAGATTAGCGTTCAGAACTCATCAAAACCTAACATGATTTTACACGCGTGCACATGTACACAAAACGTTTCTAGACAAAGATTGATCCCGATTCACACAGCAGAAAGCATACAGACCATATACATTCCGGAAGGACAAGATGCATGCACGGGGACAGGGACAATGTAAACCTTGTTGTAGGCATTGACCTTAGCATTAATATTTGTTTTATAGGCTTAGAACTAGGTGCTGCTCCACATTCATTTCCTGTTACAAGAATTCAACATGTTGTGTTAATTGTGAAAAAAACATTTACCTCGGAAGCTGCCATTTAAGAGGCTTCCACAGATAATTGACTATCTGTCTTGGTTTGATTTCGATAGGTCTTTGGGAACGTGACAATAAATTGTTAAAATTTTCACAACCCATACACAAATATCTTGTCTTATATGTAAAAAGATATAACAACCATTCTTTTATTCTTTTTAATTGTTTTTACACCCTTCATTTGATCTTAATACTTCAATTTCATATATTAGAGGAAAAAAATTAGGGTAAAAATAATAAAACATTCCACTTCCGTAGGCCTTTTCCTTCGTCCCATAAGCATCTTTTTCACCTTTTAAGTTGCAGGGATTAGCCCATCCCCAATTTCCTTTGCAGCTTTAACACAATTATAAGTAGAATCCGAAACAAATTCGCAAAGACAGAGAAAAAAAAAGACTTTTGGTTAGATAGTACAAGATTCTCCTCTCCTAAATCAAAAGAAAATCTTGTTGAAGTTTTGAATCTACCAAACACTGAATATATGAATCCAGTTTACAAAAAGTATTGAACCAGCTATATATAATCAAAGGCTGTTCTCTAGAGTTTGAACAAATAGATTCAATCATCATAGGAACCGGACCACAACAAAGCAGCTTTTGCTTAAGCAGATTGCGGGTATGGAGTTTTCACATCAATAAATGAATAGACAACATAGATCAGTTCACTTTGGACATCTTTTCAATATAATATATGTCTTATTTTGGATTTTCCATTGGAATGCCTAATCAATGTAACCCATCTTTAATGACCTTTCAAACTGTAAAGCTGTGGACTTTTCGTTTATAGTAATTCATGCAACTTTGGTCAGCTTTTAACCATTATGATAATGATATATCATACTCACTTTAAACTAAATAAGCCATACCTTCCTCAATCTTCTTCCACCCAAATAAAGTTCCCATTCAACCCTACCATTTTGCTTGAGCAAGGATATAAACATATCCCAACTACTTCAATCCTCCTGCACAGGGAAACTTTACATGAAAAATATGGATCCAAAGAGACAAAAGAATGTAATGTTTACCAATTTACATGAGTAAGTTTTGGATTTTAACATATGCCTCTAATCCATTTATATGTAGGATAAATCTGTGGAGAGTAATGTACATTTTAATCAACTTGACTGGCGAACATTTTGGGTGTTACTTAGAACATAAGTAAAATAAATTAATCATGTTTCATTGCAAATGAATCTGACTCCATTATTTAAATTACTATGACTATATATAAAGCTAACAATGACTAAATTTGGGCCATCATAAGAAAAAACCTAGTTAATTAACCAATTATTGCATATGACTAAAAAGTATTTGATGGCTTTAATAGATAAATAGGACATGATGAGTTGGGTGTCTGTCGGGGGTGGCCACAAGGGAAAAAAAAAGCATGAAAATACAAAGTCATTAGGGTTTAATAAACTCTTAAATAAAGTGGTAACCAAAGGAGGAGACAAGCTTTGCTTTTTGGCTGGGTTTTTGCTTGGTGGTTTGATCTTCTAAATTTGCCTTTGCCCATGCCTTCTTCATTCTTCTTCCCCTTGCTAAGTGGTGGCTGCATACTATTAAAAGAAGAGCAAAGACCATCTGTTCCCTCCAAAATGAAGATTAACCTTTTCTTGTTGTATGTTTCTCTAACAACAAAAAAGGTTCGGAAACATTATTAGATTTGGTCAAGCAGAATGAACACTGAAGATGATCCTTCAAGTCTCAATTAGACTTGAGCTGGAAAATTTTCTATGTTCATAACTTTAATGGTTTCTGATCAGTTCTCTGTTTTTATTTTCTTGCTGTTGGAAACTTTTGGAAAATGGCAATGGTAGACAATACACGTGGGGATCAAGATGGATTAGAGAAGTAGTAGTAGTAGTAGTAGTAGTAGTAGTAGACATTAACACATGGCATGCAGTCACTTACCTAAATCTTTTGATAGGAATTTGCATGAATAGAAGATTTGGACATATCAGATGAAGGCATATAGGTTGATAGGATATCATAATAAATTTGAAACCATAAAATAGAGATTAAATGTTTCAAAAACGAGAAACATAGTAGTCTTTTTTTTTTCTTTTTCAATTTTGAGAGGTGAAAGAAAATGGAATAATGCTTATTTCATATTACTAGTAAACCCAATTCTCCATGCTTTTATATTTGAATATTTGACTCAACAAAAAATTTTAAATACTTTTCCTAATTTTAATATAGATCAATATTGGATTTAGGGTTTAACTCAAAAAAGGTTACTTCCCCAGGCCCTAAGAGTTCTCCACTGGGGCACAGGTAGCCCATATTGGGTGGAATTAGGCCGAACAGTTGGGCTTAGAAGCCTATATAAGGAAGAAGTGGCCTAGTCTTGCTTACTTTATTTGGGGTAAAGTATGGCAATCTGGTCTGCCTCCTAAGGAGAAAAGGAGTTGAGAAATTATCGCAATCTGGGCACATGTCGTGGCTATGATCAAGTGAAAGAAACCTCGATCAGTGGTGCTAGGAAAATAGCATAAAAATGAAAAATGTTGGGGAAAGCACGAGAACGGTGGATGTGGGATGAGGAGTGTCTGGCCTACAAAATTTATTATTTAAAGTTGGAAATGGATGGAGGCAAGACAGCTAGCTAAGGTTTGGAATGTGCAGAGTGAATTAATCGATCAAATCGACATAATTCAGCATATTAATCAGTCCTCAAAATCATTTTAGTTGGTCATCAATATAATTTTCTTTGTTATGTTTGTTAGAGTTATTGATTTATTTTAAATATAATATTTATTTATTTTTTGTGTTTTAATTCTACGTTGGATGTCGTTATGCTTGTATCTAGTTATTGTGATTTTAATTATGTGGCTCATGAATGTTGGAGTTTGATGTTAGATTAAAATTTTGATTTTTATAAACAATTGAAATTTTTATTTCAAAATAAATTCATGAATATTTATATGATTTTTATTTTAATAATTATAATACAATAAATTATGAGATATAAGATTTTTTTTCATAATTTGGTTAAATTCGTAATAAACCAAATTATCTGAAGTAAACATTTTGGTGGATTGAGATTCATTACATAAATTTCCAGTTCAGTAATTGATTAAGAGGAATATTAGTTCTAATAATTCGGTTTTTGATAATTTAGTTTTGATTTGAACCAAATTGTAGCCTTGGCTAGCTAACTGCCTTGTTAACCCAAGAAGATTTTAAATTTAAGGATTTATTTTTTAAATATTAGTTAATTGCATCACTACAGTAGTCATTGATTATGGTCACACTGTTTATGAATAATTCTTTTTTTATTTATTTTTCTTCTTTAGGAAAAAGCCGAGGGCCATTTCAATTTTCCAAAGTACCCCCTTGACCCTTGTGGATTGTCTGGCTAAACCAAGTTTCTTGGGGTCCAAGACAGTCAAGTAAAAAACCGACCCAAGTAGGGTCCAATTGCAAAGCAGATTGAGCGAGAGATCCGGGTATATCCCTGTTATCCACTGTGGAACTGCCCTGGGACCCACCTCTCTGTTCACGTCCCATTGTCATCCTACTTTCAGCCGTCCGATGCACATACCTTTTTGACGTTAAACCCAAAAATAGCGAATGATCTGTCGTTTTACCGTAACCAACTAGGGGTCTAGGACTAGTTAAACAAATATAAAACCGATGAACACCAATGAACTCACTCCACCTGTAATCATACCTATGAGTTATAACACCATAGGGGATCCGAAAGGTGTTTGTAAATCTTTCAACTACCATTAATTAAGCAAGAAAAACAAATCGGCCGAAAGGAGTGGAAGGGGTACGTTGAAAAAGGGAGGAAGGATATATTATTTGCTTGTCTTTTGAAGCAAGCCACGAGCTTCAAGCTTCGGAGAGTTTCGTTGATCAAGAAAAAAGGCTTTCTTTTTGGGTTCATCTTCACAAGGTTTACCTTCTGGGGTTTTCCTTTTATATTTATTAGCCTCATCTACATAATTTTTTTCTGGTCTGCCTTTTTTTTTTTTTGGTGGGTGATTGACAAGTTTAGATTAAATTGAAATTTATGGCTTTTGTTATGATTTTTTTTTTCTTCGAAGATTTGTGCAAAGCTATCAACTCTGTGATCAAGGATAAGATTTGGGTGGTTTTGGATTGATTGTGTTTGTTTTTGGACTTTATTTTGTTTCTGTATCTTTGATTGGAATTGTTGTGTGCATGAGTTGCTGACCATAATAATATGTTTGTTTTGCACCATCATGGCTTTTTAAGACAGTGGAAAATTCATCAAGAATTAAAGAAGGAATTTTGTTTGAAAAGCAGGTCTTTTGACTTAATTTTTGTTGGTATTTTCAGGAGGAATGGCAAAGAGTTACTTCAAGCAAGAGCATGATCTTGGTATGTACTGGCATGGCATCCTTTATTTTGTTGTCAATTTGGTTTTAGGAGCCTCTTTTTTTTCTTTAAAGTCAATGTTATTATATATGGTAAATCAATGTGTTTATGGTGTATGGGAGAAATCACTTATTTATATTTTCCAAGTGTCTGAATGATTTGTTTGGTTCTGGCTTCAGAGAAGAGGAGGGCCGAGGCTGCTAGGATTAGGGAGAAATACCCTGATAGAATCCCGGTAAGGATTGAACTTTACCTTCAATCTTGATAAATCTGTTGTCAGTTGTGATCTAATCTGTGCTACTTTTGCTGGAGGCCTGTGTATTCGTTGGTAATTAAAAGTTATAATTATATACTTTGCTTGTGTTTCTAATCTTGTTTCTTGTCCAATTTGTCCTGCTTTATGTTTAAGGTGATCGTGGAGAGGGCAGAGAGAAGTGATATACCAAACATAGACAAGAAAAAGTAAGGATCACCTTTATCTTATTGTTGGCTCTGTATTCTCTGGATTCATTGCCTTATTCAGTTAAAAAAGCATCTAGTTTTAGTTTGTTTGAATTATCTATCTGTAATATTGCGTCTCCACTGGGCACAATGGTTGTGATGACAGACATCCCTAGCTAGAAAAGAAAAGTAATATAAAGGTTAAGGGGTAAGTTTTCATGGTGTAAGAGAGATTTGATGATGTTAAGAATGCAATGATCCTATATTTCCATTTTTTTACCATCATTCCCATGTCAATGTGGAAGCTATTCCCGGTATTTTTATGCCAATTGGTTTCCTTGGACATATGGAATCATTCAATTGCTTATTTATTTCGATGTAATGATATTTTCCATCTGCAATCATCTTTTCATTCTTTAATGCTCTGTCTTGGACTAAATCATAGTGAGGTCATAGTAACTGGTTATATAGTCTTGTAATATGATTATGAAATGTACAGGTACCTTGTCCCAGCTGACTTGACTGTTGGACAATTTGTGTATGTCATCCGTAAAAGGATCAAACTGAGCGCAGAAAAGGCAATCTTTATATTTGTGGACAATGTCCTCCCACCAACTGGTAATGCCTTGCAAATTATATCCTTCGGTGCTTGATGCTTTACCTTTTTACTACTTGATTTATAAAGGGCTTACCCTTTCTTGGTTTTCTAGGTGCCATTATGTCTGCCATATATGAGGAGAAGAAGGATGAAGATGGATTTCTTTATGTTACTTACAGTGGGGAAAACACATTTGGGCATCTGATGTCTCAGTAGCCATTGGTAGATTAATTTGGACGCTGCTTTTATCTTTTTCTTCGTTTCAGCATTCCCCTATATTATCTCTAGCATCACCGTATACATTGCCTTAATACTGGTAATTTGGTTATTGCTATTATTTAAAGACCTGCTGGTGATATGTACAGTTGCATATTGTACATAAATATTTATGATTTCCGCACGATGTTAAAAGTTCCTTTGGATCATTTATCACTTGAAATCTTTCTCTTGGTTGCACAATTGGTGTTGGCATTAGCATTGAATTTCAAGCAATTTTTGTTTTGAGCCCGCCCTATCTGGAGGTTTGGGCCGTGTTTCTGTTTTTCTTATGGATTTTTTGCCATTATAAACTACTGGGCTTTACACCGGTTGACGGGCTATCAATCTGCTATCTTTTCCACTAGGGTCTCGTACCCACATCTTTGGGCTCTGCTTTTGCTTTGTGTGGGCGTGGTAAACAATGATCGCCGTCGTCATTGGGCGGTGTGCTTCAGAGTCATTGGCGGCTTGTTTTAGGATTTCTTAAGCCACATAGCTGGCTGCTGGGTTTGCTCTTAACTTGGGCTCCGAAATTGGAGATTGAATGCTTGAGCCTCTGCTATTCCGGCCCTCTTCTGCCCCGCCCATCTTGTTCTTTTCTCAAAGAAAATGAGAAGTTGTATTGACAAGAAGAAATGAAAATAAGAAGTCTCATCACAGGAAATGGAAACAGAAGGTAAAAGTCTGAGTTGTCCGTCAGTGATCTAAACTTGCTTGAACCTTAACCGAATGAGGTTTTGTTATCTTAAAACAATCCTGTTTTTCTTTTCTCTGCTTAAAACAAGCCTGTTAACGATCCAGTAAAATTCTCAACCTGAATTGTTGAACCACTTATCTTTACTCTAAAGATAATTATACAAGTTATTAGAGTTATCATACAATACTATTAATTCGTTATTAATTAGTTAGAGTTAGATTATGAATAAAATTAGTCTTTTATATATATATATACATCATTCAATGAATTATATAAAGTGATCCATAGGAACCCGAGCGATGTTTATTTGTTTTTGTAATCATGGTCTAAATTGATTTTTTCGTGATAAAATTTCAATCTCTCGTTTCTATACCAAACCAAACTCTCGCCCTCCTGCCAAGTACCACCTGATTTCTAGCTTAGGGCCCCGTCGGGAGACCCCTATTCATGCCAAAAGTCTATAGGATGTGTCCACATCGCTGTGGGTTGTTCAGGACCATGTTTCTCGCTCCGTGCAGCGAACCAAGGTGCTCAGTGGAGGCTATGAGACGAAAGTTGGACCAGTGAGACCAGGGACACAGTCGCTCGCTAAGCAAGGAGCCAACGGGATGAAAGGGCCCCGCCACTGACGTGGCAGCATACGCTATGTGAATGGCACATGGAGTGAATGCCACGTGGCATGTATGGTCCATTACCGGCGTTGGTGGGGGGAAGTCGACCCTCCCTGTCCCCTCAAGAGGAGATGCAAGTGGCGGTTTGGCCATGCAGCTTTGTCCTGAAACTACTTGGCTCCTACCCCCCTCCATTCCGCTGTCGGTCCCATGTGTTCCATTTTGCACTTGCACTGCACCCGCCTCTCTCTTTGGTGATAAATGCTAGAATTCTCCATGATTTCCACCTGCAATGTTCATAATACGCCTTATTCACAGTTCTTCACCCAACTCCACAGGTGTTAAACCTCTTCTTTAAGTGGTTTCATTTACTATTTTCTTCCCTTTTAAGATGCCCTTTTCTCCTCTTTGTTCAATTATGACCCGATAATTTACCTCCTTGCACTTTGCCGGTGGGTGTTTTTTTTCACACATGTGATTAGATATACATCGAAACCAGGCAATCAGAAAATGGCATAGTCTTCAAGCTAAACGAGTTTAGCTCTGTTAGCCTAACGGAATTGTTTGAATACTTAACAGATACGGTCTTATGGGTACGTAAAGACTAAAGAACACCAAATCTGAAGCATATCCTTGATCTTAACGATGCTAGGATAGCTTTAAAGTTCAATGTATCGTATCTACAGTTACTTATACATATACATTACATACATATTGGGTTAACAGATTACTTGTGATGTATAAAAATGGTGCTTGGTAATTGCTATAATACCTTCATGGGCAAAAGTTGCTCCAGAAACTTTTTTCCAAGCTTGATTTCAGATATTTTGCTATTCTATATATAAATTAATTACTCATTGTACCTTAATCCTGTACTAAAATTTATGAAAGGTTTTGTCTTTTGGTACATAAGAATGAATGAAGATTTTTTTTTTTAATTGGGAAAAAGGGATTTCGAACCTTATTTTAGATAGAGAGGTTATGTATCAATTAATTCAAGTACTCTAAAAAGCTTGGTCAAAATGAAATGTTAAGTTTAATTTAGCATGTTTGATTTAAACATTTCCCATGATTGCCATCCGTTTGGTAGTAACACCACGCAGCTAGCTAATTTAAGGCTGGTCATCAAGATGAATGGTTATGGTCCAAATCATCCTAAACAAAGGGAAGAAACCCAACCAAACCGAGACAAAGTTGTTTCCTGTTCATAGGCAAACGCAGACATGCTACTGCTTAACAGAGTATTATGCCTCAACGTTTTAGTTAATTTCAATATTTTCCTCTCATGATTTGAGTACGACCCAGAGAAAGAAAAAAGTAATAAGGAGCTGGTTTCTAACTTCATTTGACTTAGTAATTTAAGTAGATTTGAGTGGTCCATTGAAACAAGTACTTTACAGTATTTTTCGATTAGTGATCCAAGGTGGTATATTGCTTCTTTAAACATGGAATTCTTCATTAACTTCCTCGACACCTTCGAAGAAGGAAACTATACATGAAAACGATATGGTCAAAGAAAAACAAATAATCACAGGCCATGCGGTAATAATTCTACCATACAAATTAGGGTGGGGGGGCAAGGAGTGGACTTCCTCAGCAGAAACACATGGGTAGGACCTTGATTTACTTTGCTGCTTTATTATTTTACTTCTTTACCCTGATTCCATATCTTATGAATAATGAATGTCGGTCCACAATATTTCTTTTTCCATTCCTCTTCTCTTGTGAATATATCATATTTAATTCTCCTTTTTTGTTCTCATAATACTTAACATGTAACAAAACTATCAATGTTTTGAGTTCCAACATGAAATCAGATTGGCTTGAATTTCTGTCTCAATTACCATTAAAATAAGTTTTATTAATCAATAATTTGTAAATTATAGTATTTCAATGAAATCTCCCTTGTTAATATCTGCGAGACCATGCGTACTCTATAATTGTTTCTTCTTTCTTTCGGACCCCAAATTTGATTAAAAACTGAAGGGTAAGAGACAAAGGGAGGCCCCCTAATATCTTCAATTTCGTTTTCAGGATTCATCATCCGAACACCTGCATGTTCTCTTAAAGAACGTATTTCATTTCAGTACAAAACTCGAATTTAATGCCCTTTGGTGCTTCTATCAGTACAAATACTTTGGAAACCTAACACTGAGCTAGCACCCCGGCCAGACCACATACGCTTTTTCTCTGATATTCAAGCTGATAAACCTCTCGGAACTAAGCTCTTTCAGCATCATGTCTTCTCTTGCTATCTTCTTTCTCTTCTGTCTTTCTATGCGTACATGCAATGCTCGTCGTCTAGGTTTTGTTGCTGAAGAGATTGGCAATAAAGTCCATTTTCTTGCCAAGGTTAGTGCACAAAAGGCTATAGGGTGATGAGTTATAGTCTATATGTTAAAATCTCGGTCTAATTTCTAAGCTATATATAAATAAATGTATATGCAGGATGTCAATCAGCTGAAAGAGGTGAGGCCTTCAATCTCAATGGAACTACAAACACAGGAACTAGGAGAAGTTGGGGTTCATGGAAGAAGAACCCGAGAGAGTTGGATTGGTGCAAATGCTATGAAGCAGACACTTTTTAACTGTTTTCTTAAGGCAAAAGAAGCCATTGCAAAAGCAATTTCAGGTTCTATCAAATTTCAAACTAAGTCTTTTGTATTTTTTTTTGGATTTAAATCTGTATGTTCAACAAGAAATTATATGACTTAAGGTACTCACATGAAAGAAAAACTATCATCATTTCAACTAAACTTGCACTGTACGTCTTCAGGCTTCGCAGCAGTATTTAATATTCTTAATCACTTTCTCCAACTTGCAGTGGTTGGCCCAAATTTTAGCCGTGACATAAGTTCTTAAATGAAAAAAAAAAATATTTTCTATAGTTGCATAATGATAAAACCCTAACTTGTTGATTAGTCACCAACGATTTTATGTGCTCTTAATTAATTAGTCGTGGAAAGTATAAGGGACCTTTCACTTTGTTTCATTATTCCAGCTTTAATTAGTCTTACTTACACCTTGTTTCATTATTGATGGGGCTGGCAATTTTGCTGATATGTGCATGCAGGACATGAAATGAATAGTATCATGATAATTTCTTATCGGGTTGAAGATTTGGAAAGCAAGGAAAAAGTACAGGTAAAATTCGATATCTTCAGAATCTAGATTTTGTATGTGTTTCAGGTTGTTAGACAGATGTATCATACGCCTTGGTTGTGGTAGAGAAGACTACTAATGGCCCATCTTCTTCAACATGTCAGGATAGTAGGCAGATGGTCTTCACGTGCATGCATGACTGTGTTGCATGCATTGGAGAGTAAAAGTTATTTACTCTGGTATGAAAAAGAAATAAAAAAATGTATATTGAGAGGAAAAAACAAAAACGAAACTCAGTATTGTTTGGTCTTTGGGCATCTTGACATGCAGATACATATGAGAGACGATATTGAGAGATGGACGGCATATCCTAGCTAGCTACCTGTTTAGAAGTAAAACAACTTCATTTACTTCCACCTCGGGCCAACACTCATTGTTTTCCAACATGGTAGCAAAATTTCTTTGACTTAAGCAGTCCAAACCAATCCTAAATCTCTTCCAATATATGCAGGTTAATTTTTTTTAAGTTCAACAAGTTTTACACATCATACATGTGTTAAGATTAAGATGCATTGTTGATAAATTTCAGTACATAAATATGTTACATATTTAATTTATTTTTTGAGTTTTCACCTATCAAATATAAAGTGTCTCTTTAATAAGTATGAATGTAGGTACCTAAAGGTTATATGTTGTTTGTGTAGGGATTCAAGAGAGTAACAAGGTCCATGCTGGGAAATTCAGCTGGTGAAACCGAGAAAGCTGTCGATTCCAAGGAAAAGGATAATGTAGGCGACGTTGACGTCATGGATTATGCACAGCCCCATCGGAAACCACCAATCCATAATGAAAAACCCTAGACAATTATTCTTACACCAGTATGCTATGTGATAAGAAAAGCTACGCTACTTCTCCTCTTTTGGCAACTGACGATCAGTTTCAAGGGCATTTTGTATGTTATTTTAATGGGCAAAAATAAAAAATGATCTCTACGAGCATATATGAAAAAGACATTTTCGGAGTAATAGCAGTTTCAACTTCCTCCGAAATTACCCAAGTTGTGCAACTACGTTACTATGAAGACGGTTGTAAGAACGTGGTGATTTGATGGATGATGTCTTGTTATAATGGTTGTAATGATATCTATATCATTTACTTATTAATGAGGTTGTGAGTACAGGGAGACATATAGGCTGTGATGTGTTGTCAGTTGCCAAATTTGTTGGTAGGTTGTTCTTCATTAATAAAAAGGACACAGTTACACACATGCTCCCTTTCAACTAAATCTTCAACTGCTCTACTCCTGCATGGAAACATCAAATCCAAAGATTACGCACACAGTCTTGACGATGCAGGTGAGGGGAAAAGGGCTTCGCTCAACTCTTGACTCCTGCCTCTGTTTAAGCCAATTTTAACCCACCCGAGATTCAGAGATTCTATGGCTGAAATGTGAGGAAGGTAAGGGAAATAAAATGAAACATTGATAAAGGGGGGACGTTACACGCTGCAAAGAGGAACCCACTTTGAACTGGCAAAAAGGGCTGTGCAATGGCAATTGAAATCCTGCAACGCTGTTCTGTCTTCCCTGTTTAGCCAACAACGGGTCAGAGGTTATAGCGCCTGCTTTGCATTCAGTAGCCAAGAGTTATGCAAAACGTGGCCATCTGTGAATCATGTGCCACCATTGCCAAGTAAATTGAACTCGTAGAAAACAATCTGAAAATGTCCAATATCATATTACTATGAAAGTACCACAACCTGAACTTTCCAGCTCTCCCCAAGAAATCAAAACTTCGTTCCAATCAACTAACTTACCTATCTACGTCATCAAGTATTGCCCAATTGGCTTCCAAATTTTAATAGCCCAAAGAAACCAAAAGAAAGAAAAAATGCCGAAATTTAGTCTCCAAATCTCCAAATCTGAAGCATCAATTTCTCCACCAGATGGGGTTTCCATAGGAATGGCATTCCTTGAACTCTTTACTAAATTGTCTTTAGTCATAATGTCCTTCCAATTTAATTTATTGATTCATTTGGTATACTCAGGTACCACTGCAGTTCACAATGAAAGGTTTGACAAAGCTGATAAATTCAGAGGTTCTGATTCCAAGCTTTAAATCAACCTCTCCTCCACCCAACCAGAAGAAATCAGGACTAAGCTTTACAATAGCTTCATCCAAAATTACCTGAAATCAATTTCAATTTTATCCAGTTACTAGAAGTACAATGAGCAAAACAAACTCTTTCTCTCTCTGCCTTTCAGTGTCTAAATGCATGAGCATGTGTGATAGTCATTCATTTAGCCTACCAAGATCGATCATACCTTCAATGAGAAACATTTAAATTGGTTTCCCATTTCTTATTGAAATTGTAATACAGTATTTCAAATTATGATCACTAATAACTCCTAGAATATGCACTCACTTTATTATTTGAACTTTGCTCGTTCAGGTAAGTTAATTTGTGTACATGAGAAAACCAGAAATGTCATTCTTGCAACTATATTTTCAAACCATCTTCAGCTTCAATCTTTGCCAGCTGACCTAAGCTACCATCTTATGGAAAAGGAATATGTAGAGACACAGAGAAGAGAACAAAAACTCTACAACTGCATTTGTCAATGTAGCAGACTGGCAGCAAATCATTGGAGCTGACATTAAGAACAATGGACCAACCCAAAAGCTGGCACATAGATTAAAATATTGGAAATGGTGCACAAGGATTCCATGTGTTGCTATACAGAAATACACGCAATAGACTTAAAAACTACATGATTTTTTAACTGTTCAACATCAGAATATCTGTGTATAAAAAGCAGCCACACTGGTTCTAACTATGATAAGGATTGATATCTACCCAGGCAAATTATGTGTCAGGGCCCTATGTGCTCTTCCTAACAGAAAGGACATACATTGAAGGGGGTACTGTCTAAAAGACAAGCATCAAGAACATCTTTACTCTAAAAACCACATCAAAGCATTTGGAAGTCTAAAAGCAAATGAACCAACATTTCTATTTGCAAGTTCTGTCCTTGTTCCCTTTCTATTGTTCATTGTATTATATTACATGCTGAAGATCAATCCTATATTCAAAAATTTTCAATGCATTTATACAACAATGATAGTCCAAGTAGAAATAATGAGCAATACAAGATGCAAAAAGTTATCAATATACTAAGAAAATAAAATAACAACCAATAAAGGTGAAGAGTGAGGAAGAAAACAAAACAGTGAAACTACGAGGTGTCATGTAAAGCTAGAATATAAAGATTTGGATAGAGAGTGCTTACTGGAATGTCAGTTTGCATGCCAATGCAAGTAACTGCGTTGTGCTCATAGCCAGTCAACTTTATTGATGTCTCCTCAGGAGTAAGCCTCACTGCATTATTTTAAACAAGTTAAATGATTAACTAAATAAACCATTTGGAGATCTCAACCTTAACAAGGAAAGAAATAAAAAACAAGGAATCCCTTGCTCTTTTTTTACATAAAGAGCTTAATCAAGACTAATGCATGAAGTCTTCATGCATGAATGGATTTGTATTGGCACCAACCTGCCAGAATATGATATTGAAACCAACTACAATCAGATATGCCTGGATCTTTTAACCAGACCAAGCATCATCTATAGACTGTCACATATATTTGCTTTGATTCATTAGAGTCACATGGGTGTGTTGGATCTTTAGGAATATACCACACGTTTTAGAATGGCTAGAAAAATCCAAAAATAATTTTAATAGACTATCTCTGAACTTTAAAAGGAGTCTTTTTTTATCATAAAGAGGATTGCAAATAAATAACTTACAGTTAAATTTCTTCTTTGATATCTTGCCGCTGTTGAGCGCGTATAGAAAATTTTTGACAGTTTCAGCATTGAATCTAGCAGTATACTGCAATAAGAAAATGTTCAAATGTAGGATCATTTTTCTAGGGGTAGGCCAAATGGCATCTTGTTGATACATATGGAATAAGAAGTTACCTGGACTACAACAACATAATACTTTGAATTGTTACGATCACTACAATCAATTACATTGGACGGTGCTTGAGTATTAACCTGAGCAAACAAAGCAGTTTTAGTGCAGAGTTTGGTAGGTTAGTAATGAGCAATCATACTTATGGTCTTTTGCAGTAGAAAAATGAAAAAAGTCACCATAAAATTGGAAGAAAAGAAAAAAATGGAAGGAGTGAAGATGAGGTGGGTGTCGAAGTATGTTGAATAACAAGAGCACTCAGCAATTGGTACGTCGGCTTTCCAGTTTGAACAACACATTTTGAAGGTATGGCTGCTTATATCTATTTTCATCTCTCTGTCTCCTCTCATTCATGAATATGCTCTGGATACTTTGCAGTTTAGTGTTTTAATACTCAACAAATGCCTAATCCGCATATAACACCATCTACAACATTCCTCTTGAGCCCTTCAACTACAGATAATCTCTATTTTCAAACTTGGACCTCCTAAGCAGAAGCCTTCACCTCTATGGGCTCCAAATCTTGCCACTAAGCAAAAACCCAAGAGAGGTGCGGAGTATTACTCCATACAAATGCAAAACTGCATTATACGTGGAATGCAAATATGTGACACTTCACAATACTCAGCACTAAAATGGCTATGTTTAACTATTCATATCAGAACTTCAAATATTTGATCATCTTAACAACATATTCTTCTCAGAAACCATTAGGTTACCATGCGCAAAGGGTATAGGACCACAAGTGAACTCAAAAATGCCCATCACAAGTTAGTTATGTGAGTACTACTTCACATGATAGCCATATCGAACCATATGACATATTGTGCCACTAGTTCTGTGGCTCCTCAATGTCAAGCAACATTAGTACTAACCATTCTTACAAGGTAACAAATCGGAATTTCTTTGTCTTTCTCCTCCTCAACTAAAGAAAACAACTAATTTTTTCCACCTTCATTTATTTTTTGCATCACATATTCCGATACAACCAACCTCAACATCCTCATATCATCTACTACATTTCTTCAAATAACGTTTCTTCAATTCTATAGATAGGCATTGTTATATAATCCATTCATTATTATATTGAACTAAAATTGAAAAGTTGAACGTTTTGCAACTTTAGATGAAGTTAAAAATTTTCACTCTGCATTGCACTCCCCGATAACTTCTCCAATCTCTGATTTATCACTAATTAAATTGAACCTAAAGACAGTCTCATACTCGTAATAAAATTAGGATGTCATATCTAATTAAAGAGAATGAGCTAAATGCAATTAAATTTATCAATAATTAATTTAAACTAAAGTAGTAAAACGGACGAACCAAAACGATGCTTTTACAGAGATGATGAACAGAGGCGGCGCCGAGGACGTCGCGACGGGACTCGAGCGACCAATCATAGTAATCGGAGGAGACTCTCTTGAAGAAGAAGTCGTTGACGCCGTTGGATCGGAGAATGTTAGAGAGGCGAGCTTCGACGTCGTCGTTGGTGAGAGGAGATGAGGAAGGGAGAGGTTCAGCGTTTTGAGGCAGGTGAGAAAGCTCTAGCTTCGATATTCTTTCGAGGATTTGAGTCTGGACTCGCTCTAGCTCTGCCAACGCTGCCTCCATTTTTGTCGCCTCTTCACTCTGTTTGGCTCCCTTGGCTTGGGCAGAAGAAAGGAGGAGGAGGGGGATGCGGCAGGGAAGGGGGCTTCGTGATCTAAAAATATGCCATCTGGCTTAAGTCCTTATTCTTCAGTAGCAAATGGCACAATGTCGAGGTTTATTACCAGATGGCACGATTTGAGTGGCAGTGCTACTGAAAACGCATAATCTTGGATTTACCTGTGTGTTGCCCTGATTCCTCGTCATTCATTTTTGTCGAGTATCTTGCTTTTGTTTATAATACTTGAAAAAATATTTAAATTATTAAAAAATAAATAAATATTTATTTTTTATTACATTAAATTAATTTTATTTTATTTATTTTAAATTTAATAAATTTTTAATTTAAAATTAATTAATTATCATTAATTAAAAATATTATTTATCATTTTATATACATGTGGCATTAACTAACATTGATGTGTAAAAAAAAAAAACTCAAAAAATCATATCAACTTATCATGTCATCTTATTATGAAATCATCTATTATTTATTATAATATATTAATATATCATGTTAATGTTTCGTCATATAAGACGATAAATAATATTTTAATTAAATCAAATATTAGTTATAAAAGTTTATTTAATTCAAAATAAAAATATAAAGACTTATTTGACTCAAAATAAAAATATAAACATTTGATTGAACGTAATAAATAAATAACAATTTATTCAAATTTTTAAAAAAAATTTAGAGACTTTCCTAGATATTATACTTTTTTTAAGAAAATAGAAAAACCCTTTTCAATCCATTTTTAAAGTAGATTTAGATCTCTCTTATTTTAAAATATATAGTTATATTTATTACCATTAGTTAACATTTATTTGCAAATATAAAAAATCATAATTATCCTCAAATAATTGAAAAGTAAAAAATTACAAAGAACATTATAACTAATTAAATTAATAATAATGAAAATGTTTTTATTCAATTTTTATCAACTTAAAAATAAAAAAACACATAATGATGAAAAAAAGAAAAATGAAAAGAAATAAATAAATTATTTAAGATTATTTTATTAATAACTCAAAAAAGCTTAAGATTTTACAGTAAAAAAATAAAATTTTAAAAAATTAAGTAATAATATTCTAATTAAACTAGATATATATATTTTTTATTTTCTCCATATTTTTTTTTCTTTTCTTGTTCTCTTCGCATGTGAAAAGCATAATGGTTCTTTTCTTTTCTTTCTCTATCTTTCCCTCTCTCAACCTTCATGACCTACCATGACTACAACCCAAAATTATTATCTTTAAGACATCAATACCATCTAATGAATTTTCCAACAACAATTACAAAAATTTAACAAATTTATAATATTTTATCAAAAATAATAATTCAAATCTTATAAAATTTTATTTTAAAACGTTTTAAATTTTAAAATTACTATTCAAAAAAAAAATTAAATTGATCTCACAATAATTTAATTGCAGTCAAATATATCATCTATTGTTGATGAATATTACTATTATTAGCTCATGAATTCCTTTATACTAATATAATAACTTTTCATACCATATTGCATTTTTATTTGTTAGAGGTAATGAAAGCGAGTTATACGTAGTAATACTTTTTGGAAAGAGAAAGAAGAAGCCACTTTGACTAGCTTAAAAAATTTTATTTTCTTGGGGCTTATTGACAGGTTCCATGGTGCTTAATTGCAGATTAATAATCATATTTCCTCTTCCTTTTACGGAAAAATGAAAAAAAAATCTCCTTAGAAATTAGAATGGTCAAAAGTCAAAATATCTCTGCATTGCTTAGCCAGACAGTTGAAAGTCGAAAACAGCCCCAGGTTTTTTCATGTTCTTCGGTTTTTTCATTTTTTCTTGTTGGGCAATGAGCAAGACCAGTCGGCAAAAGTTAGCTCGTGCTACCATGAAATATGACGGTGTAGTAGAAATCGCAGACAGGTGGAAAGTTCTACTTCGCGGAAATTTTGGGAAAAGGCAATCTATTTTCCACAAGTTTTATGGAAGAATGGAATTTTGAGTTTTTCAATGCCTCAAAAGCAATTGCTGTTATCATTAGCTGCCTAAATCTCAAATCAGGGGGCTTTCCCGCTCTGGTTTGAGGACTCAACGTTTTTCCAATGTTGCAAAAGTCATATGAAAGGGAATGGAAAATGCTATGGCAAGAGGTAATGGGTGTTGTGAATAATACATCAGTTTCCAAAGCAGTTGGAATTCATGAATTCTTAAAATGGAAAATCAAATAGGCTTAAATGGTTCTATCATTATCCTATAAAAGCCAAATATTAACGTGAGTATTTAACGAGAATTTCATGCGACTTGGATTGGAATCCCATTTTAAGGAGAAAACGATATAAAAATGAGAAAGTGGCACCGTCCTAGATTCGCTGGCGGCCCACGGATTGGAATGTGGGTTGGGTGTGACGAAATTGTAGTACGGATCTATCGTACCACGAGGGCGCGTCCATCCTTCCAGGTGACGTGACTTGCAACCCAGCTAATGGAATATTCAAGGGATGAGCCGGTTCCACGCGTTGCTTTGTTATTGTGTTGATTATGATCAATAGATCCTCCACCGTTCATCTTACGATTGCATGCCGATGCAACTTCGTCTGTAACTCAACTCCGTCCGTAGGCACAATACTATTTCGTTCCCAGTGATACAGAAAGGATGATCACATCCACTCGCAATTCAAACGCGTGCTACCTGTCTCCTAATTGGTCTTAATGAAAAAAAAAATAGCACTTGTATTCCCAAATGACCATGGAATTGATGCTCATTAATCTTTTTATTCTCTATGGAGAGAGGCAACAGACATAGAAGATAAGATCCTAATTAATTAGTATACGTTCACCAGATGCGCTTATGATCTCCTCATTTATTTTTGGTTCAATCATCTTAATTATGAATTCTGAAATTTTTTTTTTTTACACAATCTCATTATCACAGATATTACCGAATAAAATATTAACACTTAGATATTTTATCTCTATTTAAATTACAAGTACCTGAATTTGATTTTGATGTCAAGCAACAAAATGTTACTTTTTTAAAAATTTTATGAATTAATTTTTATGCATTAAATTCGAGTAATGACAAAACGGAAAAAATCCAAATATCGATTACAAATTCTCGTTCACAAGTCCATCATGATTTTGCAGCATGCAAATTCAATGGTTGAAAAAAGATGGTAGACTTTTATATGTAGCGATTAACAAACAGTTTAAAACTGAAAATACTACAGGAAATATAATAAAGTAATACACACATATTAATCGGGATGAAAATTCTTAATTCTAGATGCCATGGAACCTTCGGTAAATGCCGCGTGGTCCTTACGCGGGTGAGAATTTAGTGAACATATTAAAACATGAGCCTAACGCTGAGGTTGGGACCAACTGCTACGGAAAGCCTTTGAATTGTCTTCGAGAAATAATATTGGGCGACTGCTGAAAAAAAGTGAAAACCCCGTTTTTCTTCTGCTCCACTCAACTCTCTTTCCTTTTCCATCTATAAATCCCCAAACGAGACAGCGAAGGAAATCCATAAACAAATCAACTAAACTTCAATTCTCTTCGCTTCAGGTTTCCATTATTACAATGCAAAAGAGTGCTTCAGCTTCGTCTTTGGGTCCAGGCGGTCTGGACCTCACTCAAGCCTTCTTCAAGCCCATCCAGAACACTGCCCCACCTTCCCCTACCAAGCGCCACACAAAGATCTCCGTCATCGGAGTCGGTAACGTCGGCATGGCGATCGCCCAAACCATCCTCACTCAAGACTTGGCCGACGAACTCTCCCTCGTCGACGCCAAGGCCGACAAGCTCCGCGGCGAAATGCTCGATCTCCAACACGCCGCCGCGTTCCTCCCCCGCACCAAGATCAACGCTTCCGTTGATTATTCCGTCACCGCTGGATCTGATCTGTGTATCGTAACTGCTGGCGCCCGTCAGAACCCTGGCGAGTCTAGGCTGAATCTGCTGCAGAGGAACGTAGCTCTGTTTTCGAACATTATACCTCCACTAGCAAAGTACGCGCCAGATTCGATTCTATTGATTGTGTCGAATCCGGTGGATTTGCTAACTTACGTGGCTTGGAAACTGTCGGGATTTCCATCGAACCGGGTCATCGGTTCGGGAACAAACTTGGATTCGTCGCGGTTTCGGTTCTTGATCGCTGATCATTTGGACGTCAACGCTCAGGATGTGCAGGTCAGTTTGATTTTAATTTTTTTAGAGTATACAGGAACTTGTTCACATCTTATTGGATAATAGGACACGTGGCAAGGACCAAAGACACAACACAATGTTCTTTTTGTTTGTTTTTCTATTAAGGTTTACTGGCAGCTTCCTAGTAATCATAAGTACTCTTTAAGTCACTAACATATTCTTTTGGCTAAGCCACTAATTTGGTTGCTTATTGGGCAAATAAAAGTACTTATGGGTATAAGTCTTTGGTTTCTTTTAAGATTTTTTCCAAGAATTCATTACTTCCTGTTTTCGAATATATTATTATAGAAGGTTAAAAATCTGGGAATTTCATTTGAGGCAGGTCTAAACATACGTTTGCTCTACTAGTTACAAATATGATCAAATTTGCCCCCAAGAATTAGCTAGTTAGTTGTAATTGTTCCAAATGCTTGTAAAATATTTGCAGGCCTACATAGTTGGTGAGCATGGAGACAGTTCGGTGGCACTGTGGTCTAGCATTAGTGTTGGTGGAGTGCCGGTGTTAAGCTTCCTAAAGAATCAGCAAATTGCCTACGAAAAGGAGACCCTTGAGAACATTCATAAAGCAGTTATTGGCAGTGCATACGAGGTGATAAGTCTCAAAGGATATACGTCTTGGGCAATTGGCTACTCCGTGGCTAGCTTGGCTAGAACCCTGCTTAGAGACCAGAGGAAAATCCACCCAGTTTCAGTCCTTGCAAAGGGGTTTTACGGCATCAACGGTGGTGATGTGTTCTTGAGCTTGCCGGCGCAGCTTGGTAGGGGTGGCGTCTTGGGCGTGACCAATATCCATTTAACGGATGAAGAGGTGCAAAGGCTTAGGAAATCGGCAAAGACTATTCTTGAATATCAAAGCCAGTTGGGACTTTAAAGAGCAATGGACGTTACTCTGGTGTTGGCACCTTTTCAAAGGCCTTTTTAACTTATGACTTCCAGTTGATTCAGATTTCAGTCGGTTGTTTCAATTTAATATAATTGGCCTTTTGCTTCATTAGTAAAGGCTTAATTTTCTCTTTGTAATGCATTAATATATCCATGCTTCCATCTTCTAGACTTCTACTTTTTTTTTTCTTTATTACATTTCTGAAAGCATAGCTGTACTTACTATTTACAAGTATGCAAATGTTTTAAAAAAAAAACCATTGCAATCACTAAGTCACTATTATTTTTATAATACTATTTCATTTCATTGCTCGGATGAAAACTTTCATTACATAAGCCGTAGAACATATAAGAAACAAAGAATCACAACATAGACAAAGAAGGTGAGAAGCCTTCCGTCTATAAAAGCATTATTAATCGAAAGTAAGTTACATCATGAAAAAAGAACTTGAAACGTTAATTAAAATATTATTCAAGAAAAGGAGATAATACGAACTTAATAAATAGATGGTTTCATTGGCAATTGTAATCTCTGTGATTCATGCCACAGAAATCGAGCAGGAGACCCAACTGTATGGGAGCCTCCACGTTGACGAGGCCCAAGATATTGGCTTTGACAACAGTGCAAAGGCAAGCATCCAATTCAACATCAACCAAACCCTTAATGAGGCTGCAGCAAGGGCTATGTGGCTTACCGACACCTAGCTTCAAGAAATCTCCCAACACGTTGGCCCAAAGATTCAAGGTTAGGTATCCTTTCGGCATTTGGGTTGAGCGTTGGCCATTGACAAAAAGAGCAGGTTGAGGGTGAGAAGAAGAGCAATTGTTGGTAAAGCCTTCGAAGCCATTTGACTCAAAACAACTCCTAAGTTAATTAGGTTAAGTGGTTTTTGAAATAGAGATTGAGCTTTATGTTCGGAGAGGCTGAGCGAGGAAAAATGTCGAGTGCAATGAGGCTTTTATAGATGGGAGTAGGGAACCGTTTGGGCTTAAAAAAAATAGAACGTGGCTCATGTGGGCACATTCGGAGTGAAAATGGGGATTATATACAACTTGGCAGTCAACACTAAACATTAATTTTTGGATTATATGCCTGCATCATAATTATTTGAGAGTTTTTATCTAATGTTAGCTGTCGATTCCCCAGCTCTTCCTTTTTTCTATAATTTCCCAAGGTTTTTGTTTTAATATCAGTGTGAGAGATCGAATAAGCAACACATAATATAATTAGTACGAGAGGATCTGCATTACAGATTTTATGGGAACACCTATTCCTGCAATCACGTAGGTTTGAGACAATTCCCACATGAATGACAAGAACCCAACACTAACAGTATTTGAAATTTTAATTACGTCGTCGGTGATCAATTTGTTTTCTAGCTTGTCTATGTATAATTTATATAATATTAACCAAGAATAGCATCCAATCACAAGACATTTGAATGTTAATCTCGGCTTTCGTAGATGATGATTGGGCTTCATTGGCTGCTTTTCAGAGTTTTCAAGTTTTAAGGGCTCGTTATATCTTGTAATTTCTTGGCCATAGTTTCCTTGGTCGATCTCATCTGGAGGACGACCGATACCCATGTACGATTCCATTGCCTATAGACTTTAGTAAGCTGTTCGTCTGCTTGGTATATTTTGCTTCCAAAGTTTAATCAATGTGTAATTACTTTTGTTTAGTTTTGTTTCTAAAACAACAAAATGGCAGTGGCTGAGCAGGAAAGGGGAAGTGAAAAGAAAGAACAAGAAAAATATTGATATATTTTGCTACCAAAGTTTAATCTATGTATAATTGCTTTTATTACCAACTATATATGATGAACAGTCTAACCATACAATACACGGATCGAAAAATTTCACCAATTAACTGTTATATTCGAGTAAGGCAGGTGAAAACTACTACTTTACACAGCACAGCCTCTGTTATCGAAGCATAGAACAGGGACTATTAAAGCATAAGGAAGATGATCGATGGTAACAAGGAGCTACTGTTTCATATATTAATATGATTAAGTACAACATTATATAGGCAGCATACATGATTAACACTTGTGATATGCTGTAAGTACAAGTATTATAGCATAAACTAAGCAAAACCATGCAAAGCTACATGTAGAGGGGAGAGTTAAGAGAAAGGCATATATGATTAACAACCAGTACAACGAAGCAAAATATGTATAAAGCTTGACATGTGTTTATCTCATGCAAGTATTAGCTCAACATTAACAGCCCCCCTCAAAAATATCAGCTGTTCCTTTGTAATTTACTTTCAAGCTATGTGACAATAAGTACAAAGCACATGTGTGGTGAGAATTATTGATCCTATTTAATTAAATAAGTTACACCTTGACAACACACAGTAAACAATTGATGACCGACGGCCAAATCATTCTCACAAAACACCAAATTTTCAGCTGCTGGGGCAATTGGCTCAAAGCTACGTGATTGCAAGTATATGTGTACCTATAAAAATCTGTGATGTGCAGATCCTGATACATAATAAAATCATGCGTTAATTGTTGGATCTCTTACATTTTATTGAACCCAAACATCTTTGGAAACTATACATAAATGAAAGGGTTGCTTATCTCCAGAAGAATCAACATCTAATATTACATGAAAACTCTTAAATAATTGTGATCCAGGCGTATAATCTAATAATCCATGTTGAGTGTTGACTGCCAAGTTGTATGTAATCCCTATTTTCACTCCAATCGTGCCCACATGAACCATGTTCAAATTTTTTTAAGCCCAAACAGTTCCCTATTTTCCATCTATAAAAGCCTTTCTGCACTCAACGTTTTTCATCACTCAGCCTTTTCTCAGAACCCAAAGTTCATATTCCTCAAATTAAAACCACACTTAAGCTAATTAACTTAGGAGTTGCGTGAAAAATGGCTTCCAAGGCCTTACCAACAATTGCTTTTCTTCTCTCCCTCAACCTGCTCCTTTTATCAATGGCCAACGCTAACATTAACCAACCCAAATGCGAAAAGAATGGCTTAACCTTGAATGTTTGCGCCAACGTGTTGGAGAATTTCTTGAGTGTACGTGTTGGTAACCCACGGAGCCCATGCTGCAGCCTCATTAAGGGTTTGGTTGACCTTGAGGCAGATGTTTGCCTTTGCACTCTCCTCGATGCCAATATCCTGGGCCTCATCGACTTGCGCGCTGCCGTTCAATTGAATTTACTGCTCGATTTCTGCGGAATGGATCGCAGAGCCTACCACTGCTAATGAAACCACTCTATTACTTAATTAAAGCCTATTTGATCTCCTTTCTTAAGTGAGGCTAATAATTATATGTTCTACTAATAATGTTTTTATGGACGGAAGGCTCTGACCTTCCTCCTCAATGTTGTGATCCTTTGTATTTTACATGTTCTACTGTTTATGCGATGAGAGTTTTTATCCAAGTAATAAAATGACTCATTACGAACATGAATATTGCAGTATTTGTTGTTCTTGTGAAACACTTGCATAAGGCTTTCCATACATATTTTAAATCAAAAGCGTATAAATGCTTAACTAGTTCTTCTTTTACCTATATATGGCTTCAAACTTTAAAGCCATATATGTTCGCTTCCGCAGGTCTTTCTCTGCGAATTACCCTTAAGCCCATCATAGGCAAAACTCCCGAAGATCAGAACGAGTGCTCTTGTCCTACCCTAAGTTTGGGTGTGCGTTAATTTTATGCAAACTTAACGAACAGTTTTGGTGGATGTTAAGCTTATTGATGGTTTTGGTTGATCTTGAAGCCAACCCTTCACCTTTGCACTGCCACCAAGTCAATTTGGTCTCCGTTTCGTTGAGCTTGCTGCTCAATAACTGTGGAAAGAAGATCCCTTCTGGCTTCCAGCAATTAAACACAATGTAATCATAAGGTTAAATTGTTAGATAATGAAAATTTTACTAGCTATAGCACCCAAAATTTATTTTTTCAATAAATTTTTTTGTGGAGGTGTTTACGAGTCGGATTAATTTTTTTAAGAAATAAAAATTTATTATATATATTGTAATAATGGATTACATAGTTCTGAAACAAGTCTTCAGTCTAGGCGTAGGTAGAAGACTTGTTTTCAGTCTTAGGCCCCGTTTACAGCCAAAACTCATTGCTACCCTATTTTCAGTTTCTTTGCAACTCTCAACGGATTACTTGTCAAGTCATGAGTGGGGTTGAGTTTGAGTGTGATTTTTATGTTAAGGTTCGACTTATTTTTCAATATCATTATATTTATAAGTAATTAATTTAATTTAGTTTTAATTGTAAAGTATATTTAAAAATATTAAAATATATAATAATTTATTAAAAATATTTTAATAATATATTTAATTTAAATGGATGAATCGGACCTTAAACTTCAAGTTTAGGTTTTAATTGAACCCAATTTCACCCAACTCATAGACATCTCTATTTTTATAAATTTATTTTGAGATTACGTGATAATAATTACATAGCAGTATTAATTTTCTGGGAGGTTGATTCCACACGCAACAGGCAGTCTCTTTTTTCTGTTTTATACGCAGGCAACGGGTTAATGGGGGTTGATTGTTCCCTGTTACGGGGTTGCTTGCAGTACTGCCGCTAGAAAAGTAGCTTTTGTAAAGAAATTAATAGTAATGAAACCTTATATTTGCTTTGTTTAAGAAAAAAATTCAAATGCCGGTGATTGGATGCTAATCTTAGTTAATCACAATGGTTGACATATTTTATATAATTAATTAATAAGTTATACCCTGACAACTAAGCTGCATTATAAAAAAATTGAATTTTAATCACACTATTTTAGATGATATATTTTTTTATAATAAAATTTTAAAAAGTGTAACTATTTAAATTTTTAACTTCACTTTTTTCACATTTAGTAATAATATAAAAAAGTGTAACATTTACTAATGTATGTAATTTTTATTGTTACATTTTATTTATAATACGTTTAAAAATTTATTTAGTGATGTTAAATCTACAAAAATATTCAAAAAAATAAAAAAATATTATTAAAAATATTTTTAATAATATATTTTAAAAATATGCTGTCTTAAGTAAAATTTATTATAGTACTAGTAAATAATTGCTTACGGACGACATAATTAAAATTTGAAAGATTGGGTTCTTATCATTCATGTGGCAACTAAATCAAAGCGACGTGATTGCAAGTATAGGTGTTCCATAAAATCTACAATGGAGATCCTCTGTAATAAGATTACGCGCAAATTATTCCATCTCTTACATTGTTATTGAAGCAAAAAACTCGGAAAATTATAGAAAAATGGAAGAATCGACAGCTAACTTTACATGAAAACTCTCTAATAATTGTGATCCATCAAGGCGAATAACCCATGTTGAGTGTTGACTGCCAAGTCGCGCATAATCCCCATTTTCACTCCAAATGTGCCCACACGAGCCACGTTCCATTTTTTTAAGTCCAAACAGCTTCCCATCTCCCATCTATAAAAGCCCCTATGCACTCGACATTTTTCCTCACTCAGCCTTTTCTCTCAACATAAAGTTCAATCTCTATTTCAATGCCACTTAAGCTATTTGTCTGAGGGAAATGGCTTCAAAGGCTTCAGCAACAATTGCCCTTCTTCTCATCCTCAACTTGCTCTTTTTATCAATGACCAACGCTTTAGACTTGGTAATTCGTGTTAACGTGCCATAAACATGTCAAACACGATTAGATACGAAATACGTTAAAGTTAAATACAAACACGATACGTTTAATATTCGTATCTTAAATTTAAAATATGTACACATACACATTTAATATACGTGTAACAGACACGACACGATTAATACGTTTATTAAACGTGTCAATATACGACACGACACGATTAATAACATATTTAACACGATTAAATAAAAATATTTATAATTAAATATAATTTTATTATTTAAATTTAAAATCTATAATTATAAAAATAATTATAATAAAACAAAAATAATAATAACATCAAATAATCAAAATCTATTTTGATATCAATTAAATATGAGTATTAATAAATATAAATACTTTATATACGTTTTAACAATATATTTGAAAATTATATGACATTAATTTTGAGATACTTTATTATTATATTGGGTTATTTTTAAAAATGCCCCTATATATTAAGTATGTCAAAAAAACAAAATGTATAATTATTAAAAGGGACATTTTAAAAAATAACCCTTAAAGATAAGATATTTTCAAAAATAATCTTCTTTATAATTTTAACTATTTTTAATCAAGTTGGACAAAATTACCCTTAATGAAATTACACGCTATGATGTTATACGCTATGTACAATAATATGTTACACTCCATGATTAGGTTGTTACACGTCATGTGCAAAAACATGTGACACACTATGGTTAGGTTGTTACACGTCATATATAGAAACATATTACACGCTATGTACAGAAATGTGTGACACGTCATGTACAAAAACGTGTGACACGTCATGTACAAAAACATGTGACACGCCATGGTTAAATTGTTACACGCCATGTTAAAAAAAATATTGTTGTTATACGTCATGTTGAAAAAATATTATTGTTACACGCCATATTTAAAAATATTTTGTTATATTTTAATGTCTAAAATGTTGTTACTTACGAATCAAAACTTCAAATCCTCTAAACTCTCTTTATTTTTTTTGACCATTTGGCACTGATTAAAATGTTTCTAACATATTTTCATAAATCAAAACATAAATTTTCTTCTCTAAAACACCTATTTCAACTAAAATTAAAAATTTTTTCCTTTGAAAACTTAAGTTTATAAATTTCAATTTTTGAGTTTATTGGTGTTCAGGTCTTGTATTGATTCAATTAAAAACTATTTCAAACATATGTGATCATTTCTATTGTTTTAGTTTTACCCAAAATACCTAAAAATTAAATTTCTCAAATAGCCACCTACCAAAGCATATCAAAACCATTGCTTGCTGTCTTGAAAGCCTAAGAAAGAGAAATCTGAAAATGCAAAAGAGAGAAATCGAAAGCATAACAGATGAATGTCGAAGAGAGAAATTGATAAAATTTGAAAAACTGAGATGGTGAGAGAGAGAAATCAGAAACACAAATAGAGAGAAATTGTGATGAATGGTTTAATTTATTTGAAATAGTTTTAAAAGTATTTTTGTCAAATTATAGCTAAATATGACTAAAAACAGTTAAATTTATTTTGATAATTATTTTTAAAATATTTTTATAAAAAAAGACTATTCCTCATTATTTCTTTTTATTAAAATGATACACTTAAACAACAAAATGCGCCAATAAACTCTGTGATGTAGATTTTTTTTTTTTTTTGAAAAGCAACTCTGTGATGTAGATGCCTGTAGAACTCTCTGTGATAAGCCCAAAATTAATTAATGAGTTGTGCTTTATGATTCGGATTTGAGAGGAGCTGATCTGGGTTTTCCCGAGTCTGTGTAGTCCAATGGGTGCTGATAAACTGAAGGTCACTAGGTTCTGCGATACTACTGGCTTGTAATTGATGGCTCTGTTTTTGGTGCTCTTCCGAGGCAGGGCATGCATGCTGTGTGGAGGGGATATGTCCAGGTTAAGGTCCACCGTGAGGGTATATGATATGTGTGTTGTTTGAGTGATCTCATGTTTTTCTTATGTTTTTTGAGGTTCTGGGTGCTATATGCTTCTGAGATGGATGGCGTATGCCAATGCATTGGGGTACAGGGTAGATCCTTGCTTGCGAATTCATCAGACTGACTTGTAAGGGATATAGTTGAATGAGAGTTAATGTCCATGTCTTCTTGAACTCATTCACCTATTATATCAATTCTAACTTATGAAATATACAGACTTTTTCACAAAAAAAAAAAATCAACATTTCACATGTCTTGTTATTTGGTGCTATTCTTAGTTAATGGCAACTAATGATCCTATTTAACGTAAGTTATACCTTGACAACCACTATTGGCTCAAAACCTCTACGTAGTTGCAAGTATGTCTCTCTAAAATCTGTAGTGCAGATCCTCTGGTACTAAAACCATGCACAGATTATTCGATCTCTTACAATATTGTTATTGAAGCAAAAACCTCTGAAAATTATAGAAAAAAGGGAGAGCTGAAGAATCGACAGCTAATAATACATGAAAACTCTCCAATAATTGTGATCCATCCAGGCGAATAGCCCCACGTTGAGTGTTGAATGCCGAGTTGTCCATAATCCCCATTTTCACAGCAAATGTGCCCACTTGAGCCACGTTCCATTTTTTTAAGCCCAAACAGTTCCCTCTCCTATCTATAAAAGCCTCTCTGCGCTCAACATTTTTCCTCACTCAGCCTTTTCTCTCAACATAAAGTTCAATCTCTATTTCAAAAGCCACTTAAGCTAATTGCCCGAGGGAAATGGCTTCAAAGGCTTCAGCAACAATTGCCCTTCTTCTCACCCTCAACCTGCTCTTTTTATCAGTGGCCACTACTCACAATCTACCCAAATGCCCATAGAATGGCTTAACTTTGAATGTTTGCGCCAACGTGTTGAAAGATGTCTTGAAGGTACGTATTGGTAAGCCAAAGAACCCATGCTGCCGCCTCATTAAGGGTTTGGTTGATCTTGCCTTTGCAGTCTCGTCAAAGCCAATGTCTTGGACCTCGTCAAGGTGCGTGCACCTGTTCGATTGAATTTACTGATCAATTACTGTGGAGTGAAGCCCAGATCAGCTTACCGCTGCAAATGAAACCATTCTATTAATTAAGCTCATATTATCTCCTTCCCTTGAGCAATTACTGTTTTAATTTCGTAAATTCTGTTTTCACTCTTTGATTTTTGGACTGTTTCGTCACATATTAATATTTTTTTTATTATGGATGGAAGGCTTTTTCACCTTTTTTGTCATGCTGTAATTCTTTGTTTGTTATTGCTAAGCCAGTGAATTTTATTCATTAATAAAAGAGAACACCGAAAGGAAGAAATTAAGTAATTCCTCTCGTTCTTATTGTCAATGCTGTAATTCTTTTTATGTTGTGTATTCATTCTCATTCTTTATATGTTGTGTCTTCCTCTCATTCTCATTTACCGTATGTGCAAGGGGCTCAGATAATCAGGTTTGGAGTGCCAAGATATCTCAATTTTTGTGACAGCGATGGGCAGTGCTGTGCCTCAGAAGATTGTTTTCTTTTGTTCTGATGATATTAGAACTGAACTTGGGCTTGAGAACATATCAATGGTCGAATCTTGTTTTTAGGACTGGCCGATAGGTTAACGATCTTGTTGATGTCTGGTCTCCCGGCTTAAGGCCTCCGTTTTGTTGCTTGTTCATTAGCGTTCGCGTAGGTCATTGAAATGACAGTTTATGTCTGGTCTTGCAAGTCCTGTAGGTTTTTGGGGATCTAGGTTCTTATTTTGTCTTCAACTTTGTGTTGTTCTGGTTTGTGGCCTTGAGTTCTACTCTTTGGGGCTTTTTGTTGTCCTGCTGCCTGTTTTCTTGTCAGCAGGTTTGTCTTTGAGTAATTGTACGGGATCTTCACCACCAAAGCTTGAGTTTTACGTCACTAAAGTCTTTGACCACCAAAGGCCAAGACTTTGGTTCGGCATACTTGCTTTGGTTCTAATTTTCAATTCTTAAATTCTAATGAAAGTTTTTGTTTCCACTTTATATTTGACAAGTATCAAACCTTGAGTCGCAAAGAAGTGCATTTTTTCAAATTTTTAATCCTTTTTCTTTTCAATGATTTGCGAGACTTTTGTTGAAATCGCATCACTAAATTGTTAGAAAGGATGATGGATTTACCTTGAAATTCGATTAATTAATAATCAAGGGAAAGATAAAGGGATACATTCATTTAATGAACTTAATGGTAAATTAATTTACAATTTTCTTTTGTCTACTTCCACCCTTTCCTTCCGGCTCCGTTTCCCGTAAAAGGTAAGCATAGGCATAAAGAATGCGTCCAAGAATTACAAGAAACAAGCAAATAAGACATAAGAAACCAAAGAAATGCAGCCTTACTAAAGCCCAATCTTCAATGATGTTTGTTTTCCACGTCCATGGGCAATTAAAGAAGCTGAAACGAAATTATCCAAAAAAAAAAAAACTTCTTTTATAATTGAGACGAAAATAAGAGAAAAATATTCAATCAATTAAATTAGTCTTTTATTTATAATTTAATCATTAATTATTTTTTTCTACTCTTAATTTACTCTGATCTCCTTTATTTCTCTTCCATTTGCCTCTTTTTTTCCAAAGACTTGAACAGTTGAACAAGAGATCTCTAAGGAAAAAAAGTTACAAATTTTACCTATTGGATGCTCTTTTGGTGATTGTCAACACCTTTATTTGATAAGAATGAAAGATAAGGAAATTGAAAAAATAAATCACATACACGAACCTATCATTTTATCGCGCAACAAAACATGCTTATTGCATTGGAATTACAAACAAGTATTGTAAAATCCAGAATTATGAATGATTGTTTTTATGGCATATATGTGCCAATAAACAATTCACAAAGTTCCAACACAAATGGGTTTATTAATTAGAATGGTTTTGTTGTATAAACGCATGTATAGTCAATAGCAGATTTAAGATTTTGTATGAAGGGTGATTAAAGAACAATCATATAAAGTTGTAGATTAGATCAATGATTCGACTTAAAGTAAAAAATTAATTATTTTTGAAATAAAATTAAATTATTAAGTAAAATTTCATTTACATTTTGAATATATATTTTTAAATTCATCAATATAAATAGATATAAAGTAGAAAGTAAAATTAATATTAGATTTTCACATTAGATATTATAAACTACGTTCGACGTGCTTTCATACTTTCAAATTCATCGATAACTAAATCATTGTTAATGTTTCTAACAATCACTTTGTATCTATTTAATTTGAAAAAGTTATTCAATTTTTCATGTTAATATATGATATATTGCATAATTGCTTAAATCGAATTAACAAATTGTACAAAAAATCAAAATAAAAAATTATATGCTTCAAGCAAAAGCAATGCATATTTTACTTCATAGGACCATAACATATTTTACACAATAATACAAAATATTTTAGTAAAGTTGTCACGCTCCAAACCCAAGGTTTTGAGACATAACAGACGCCACATACTTATGAGATGATTTCCATAAGCATGTAAGGCAATAATATCATTCTAAATCAAATATAATGCATTTATAATCTTTTCAAAATTTACACTTTACAAAACCTGAAGTCTCCAAATATAATATTAAAATACAATTCTTAAAAAGATACAAATTTCTCATATAACTAACATCTAAAAACTGAATACTTACATTAAAGCTTATAATTATCTAACGGTATACGTTAATCCTGTTAACCAAAACTCTCGCTAGGCAAGTTTGACTCCCAAACTTGCGAAGATGTTGAAATTTGTAAAATGATGAGAATTAATGAAATGAGTACAACTACTTAGTAAATAATTGGTATTAACTAAACTATTTTATTTGCTTAAAAACCCCTTATTCTATTCTTTCTTTATTAATAAACACAAAGGTCCTATCTACAATTATAAAAAGTTGAACTTATATTATATTTTTTTATTTATTTAATGTAGACTATAACTTAGTACTTACTAATTTTTTTATATAATTAATTAAGTAGAATTTTTTTTAAGGGTATTAGAAAAGTTATGTTAAAAGAACGAAGGGTTTTAAAAAAAAGTACATATTATATAAGTATCTAAATCGAATCAACAACTTGTAAGAAAAATTAAAGTAAAAAATTATACTCTTTAGGCAATTATACTCTTTAGACAGAGTTAAGCAATGCATCTTTTACTTTATAAGAAAAAAATAAGAAATATAATTTCAAAATTTAGGTTTATTCTATAAAAAAAAGATAAATAATTTCAAAATTTAAGCCTCAAAGGAATTAAACCTAAGCCTTTAAAATTTAACATAAATGACTTACCACTATACCAAATCAATTCATTTGAATTAAATAGGGGTGACAAATTTATATAATTACAATTTTATACTTATAAAAATAAAAAAATTAAAAACAAAGGGGTGAGCCCCCCGTCACCCCTCTACCTCTGCCACTATGTGCAACCGAGGGCACGCTTCCCACAGTAGTTGAGCAGCGTATTAACAAAAGAGAAAATTATGAGAAATAACCTTCCTTATTAACCTAATTCAAAAATATTATTTTTTTTATAATTTTAACTATTTTTGGTCAATTTTTTGCATGACTTGACAACAATACCTTTTAAACAATTTCAGACAAATTAAAATGATTTCAATTTTCTCTATTCCGTCATTTAGACAAAAATTTCAAAATTAAATATCGATTTCTCTCTCTAATCAAATACTATCTATCTCAATATCCAAAGTTTAGAGATAATATCAAGCTCTTTCTTATTTTGTTTTATTTTTTTAGATGGTAGATATTGGGGTTCTGAAGGGCGATGAACAATGATTTTGCTATTTGTAGGCAACGATTTTGCTCAAGGAGAAGGAACAACTAAAGCATGTTTAACAGGTTTTATGGTAGTTCACAGTTTTGTTGTGTTTGGGATTGAGATCATTGTTAAGCATGTTTGCTAGGGATTTTGAGTTGAAATTATATAGGGAATATTTTGTAAACGGGGTATATTTTATTTTTGTATAAGGGAAGTAAGCAAGGCCCTTCCGATAGGGATATATTTTGTCTTGCTTTGGAGGGTTATGGAGTTTTGAAACCTATTTTTTATGAAATGCACAATTTTATGGCTTAGCAAAAAAAAAAAGTATATGTTTTAGGTTCTTGAGTTTATTGATTTATTCATAAAACTCCAAAGTTGAGGAGTTAAAATTTATTAGACTAATTTTTAAGTATTATGAGACTGATTTTTAAATATTGCGTGACTTAATTACTGTGTGACTAGTTTTTACGCATTATGTGATTGGTTTTAGGCATTGCGTGACTGATTTTTTGACATTATGATTGATTTTTAAGCAATACCTAAGTCACACAATGCTTTATTAACTAGTCACGCAATGCCTTATTAACAAGTCACACAATGCTTACCAACTAATCATGCAATGCCATATCAACCAGTCATACAATACTTAAAAACTAGTCACGCAATACCTAAAGTCAGTCAGGCAATATCCAAAGTCAGTCATGCAATGCCTAAAAACTATTAACGCAATGCCCAAAAACCACAAAAACTATTGAATTCTATTTAACAAAATCAACAACTTCAAACAATATACCATATTCTATTTAATAACATAATTAACGAATATACTTACTTAACAAAGAATATTCAAAATGTTCAAAAGTTTTTCTTCATATATAAAAAATCCTCCAAAATGCTTAAAAATACTCAAAACGCTCAAAGCTTTTCTTCGTGTATCAAAAACTACTCCAAAATACTCAAAATGCTTAAACATTTTCCTTTCTAGTAAGGAATACTACAGAGATGAATACTCTAACGAGGAAAGTTCAAAGAATATGAGTTGGTTTGAGGCACAGACCTAAACATATTTGACCCGTTAATAGGTTTTAGGTTGAAATGCTGTAGACACCTTTAAAATAAAAATAAAATAAAATAAAATATAAAATATAAAATAAAATAATATATAATAGTAATAATAATAATAATAAAAGAGGAATGGCCACCATGAGTGATGGGGGCTCTGGCTACCAACTCCTTGGTGCTAGAACCCCATTGCCGGGTTGTCCAAATTTTTGGACAACCTAGCTTTTAAAGATTTACCTGCAAAAAAAGAGATCTAGGAGCAACCCACAAAAATAAAAAAAAATCCCTTGGTAGCATTCAGAAACCAGAATCCCGAGGAACTCAAAAAAAAACCTAGCAACAAGAATCACAAAAAAAAAAATCCTAAATCTCTAGCAGCTGGAACCGCAATCAACCACACACACAAAAAAAAAATCCAAAGTCAAAAAAAGAAAAGAAAAGTGAAACAAAAAATGAGAGGGGCAGTGGGTAGTGAGGGATCGACGTTTTGGGTTTTCTAAGGAGTTGGATCTTTAGAGTGTCGGCTAAAGGAGAGTGGAAGCCAAGATTTTCAGATTTGGTATACCGGTCATCGGCAAAGGGGGTAAGAGGTCCGATCTAGGCAGAGAAAGAAAGGAAGGGTGCAGTCTCCGATCTGCGGTAGTAGGAAAGAAGGAGGTTCTTGGGGGTGCCGTCGGTAGCAGAAGAAAGAGGGGTTACCGTCGGTTAGCTAGAAAGGCAATAGGGGGAGGATTTTGAAGAGATAGAGAAAAAGAAAATTTTAGAGAGAAGGGAAAGGGTGACCGACTAGAGAGAGAAAGAGGAAGGTGAAAATAAGGAAGAAGAAAAAAAAAAGCTTTTATACTAAACAGAGGAGAGCAAAACAGTGTCGTTTTAATGGAGTGGGGGAATTGAAAGGTCAAGGCCTAAACGGTACCGTTTCGAGTGGCTCTACAAGCACCAAACGATGCGTTTTGAATTTTGCTTTGTGGGCCTCAAGAAGCAGATTGGGTGTAACAGATTTGGGCTTCTACGGGCCATTGAGCTGGGCTAATCCGAGCCTAGAAAGGTATAACCCTTTTCTTTGGTTTGGGCTTATTTCAATTGATTTTGGGTTAGCCCATTTTGTTAAATAAATTACATTTTTTTGTTGTTATGATTTAAACCATATTAGGAAAAGTTATTTATATATATGTGTATATATATATTATGAATGCTTCTTTTAATGCTAGAAAATAAAAAAAAAATAATGATAGTAATAATAAAAAATAATAGTAAAGATGCATAGTTTAGAAGAATATATATATATATATATATATAATAAGTAAATAAATAGCAAGAAAATTCAGAATGGATTTAGTTTTTTTTTTTAAATATAGTAATAATAATAAATAAATGATAAGAATAAAAAAGAAAAATGAAATGATTATTTGAGAAATTCCACCTAAGAAAGGTAAAGAGTTACCTCTATTAAGTGAGATTTTTTTTAGTGCGAAGTTCGAAACGGATTTTCACCGAAGCGTCAGGATAAATCCGAACTCTATACTTCAATACCCATTAATTCAAATAATTGTTTAAAAAATATAAAATAAAATAATAAATAATAAAAAGATAAAAATAATAATAAAATAGCAAATAACATGCATTAAAGAAAAAATTTTAATAACAAACACGTAAACAAGGCAATAAATCATCTTGAACTATTAAATACATTATCACATGAATTTCAACTAACTAAATCAATAAATGCGATCATATAGGCATCATTATCTTATATTGTCATAGCATGTCACATTTTTCTTGTTAATGGGGCGAGAATCCCGATGATGGAATTTCCCCGAAGAGCTTGTAGAGACGAGTTCTTCCGAAAATATCTCTAGGTGAGGAAAATTTCGAGACTTCACCAAAGCGTTGGGATGGTTTTCGAATGATTTTCCAATAAAAGATTGCAGACTCCATTATTTAAAATAAACAAGTCATGACATTATTTTACGCTTGCATCATGTGCATACGTAAAACCAAATAAAATAAAAAAACTCAATCAGCCAATTTAATAAAAAATTAGTTAATAAACAGGGATTAAATCAAAAGTATGCTACAATAAGATAACTTAAGATTAAATGGTACCGTTTGTTGAATGGGCGTCACGGAGGTGCTAACCCTTCTCCGTGCGTAATCGCACTCCCGAACCTATCTCTAAAAAACGTGGATCAGTTCTCGTTCTGTCGACGAATCTAAAATTAATTTAGAACTTCGTCTATTAGAATCGGGTTAATAGGTGACCAATCACACTTAGATAAAAAAGATTGGTGACGGCTCTCACACCACTTTATTTTAGCCGACGTCTAGCGGTCGGGTTTTAGGACCCGCACGTTACGATAGATGCGGAGTCAAATAAATAGATCAATTTCATTAAGAGTAATTTTATTTAAATTTTAATTCTCTTAATTAAAAATAGTTAAAATTATAAAAATACCTATTGTTAATAACATATTATGGATGAGGCCCATTTGAAAAAAGAACTCTTAACAAAAAGGCCGAGATTGATGCGAAGTATGCCCAAGACATTGGCTTTGAGAGTTTGACAAAGGGAAACAGAAGCTTGAAGATCAGCCAAACCACGAATGAGGCTGTAGCATTGGCTGCTTGGGCTTGTTTCCGGGTTTATTCCAAGGATCACCAGCCCTAACACATCAGCACAGAGACTTATATTTAAGTTGTTTCTAGCCTTTAGGGCAAGTGGCCGGAGGTGGAGGCGGGGGTGCACCCATAGATGGAGGCGCAGCCATAGGTGAACGCAAAGGTGGAGGTGGTCCGACACTAGTGACCATAGTAAAGAAGAGAAGGTTGAGGGAAAGAAGAAAGAGAAACGGTGCCGAAGCCTTTGAAGCCATATCTCGAAGGAGAATACCTAAGTTTGCTGGAGTGCTTGTTGTATATATGGTAAGTAAAATGTGAGCGGTGAATGGTGATGCAAAATGTGGAATATGGAAAGGAAATTAATAGAAGGGGGATGGCAGCTGCTTGGGTTGATTCATCAATGAATGTGGGCACATTAATTAAGCAAGGATATATAGTACAAGTAGTGAAATTAACACAACTTGGTACGCAGTAGTACTAAGAAGTGAATTCTACTGCAAGTTGGAAAGTTTTTTAATATATTTTATTTTGAAAAAGAAGTGTACAAAATATTTGAACAAAATTGGTGTAATTTTTAAAATATAAAGATGATAGAAATTAGTCCCAATCTTCCCTCGTGGGTCTCATTTCAATTCTTAAACCCAGAAAGATCCCTTATCCCCATGACTATAAAACCTTCATTCCCCTGACCTAAATCATCATCAGTCGTATTTTTCTCCATTAACACAAAAAGTTCATACTTTGTGTAACCACAAGATATGGCTTCAAAGGCTTTAGTGACAAAAGCCCTTTTTCTCTCCCTCAATCTCCTCTTCTTCGCTTTGGTCAGCTGTCAACATTATGTGAGTAAGAAAAACCCGTTTGCAGAGGATGGTGACTTCAACTCCCATAATTCAAGGGATCCTATTCCTATCCGACAAGAGTCAGGAAAACATTCTGCAGAGGATGGTGAAAGGAATTCTCATGAGTCAAGCGATTCCAATAATTCAAGTAACTTGAGAGAATCTATGGAGGATGGTAAAAGCAATTCCCACGAGTCAAACAACTTTGGAATATCTCTAGGGAATGACAATACTAATTCTCATTATTCAAGTGACTTCAATAAGTTGAGCAATTCAGAAAAATCTGCGAAGGATGAAAAAAATCAATATCTATGATTTAAGTGACTCACGGAAATCTAAACAGAAGGATAAAGTCAATTTTCATGATTCAAGTGACTCCAATAAGACGAGCAATTTAAGAAAATCTACTAGAGATGATAAAATCAATTTCCATGATTCAAGTGACTTGCGGAAATCTAAATAAAAATGATAAAATTAATTCTCATGATTCAAGCAACATGTGTAAATCTAGAGAGAATGATAAAGCAAATTCCCATGATTCAAGCAACATGGGAAAATCTACGAAGATGGATAAAACCGACTCATGATTCAAGTGATTCCAATAATTCAAGCAACTCAGAAGAATCTGCAGCAGTTGATAAACACAATTCTCCTAATTCAAGGAATCCAGTGCAAAACCCTGGAAAATCTCTTATCTGTCCTGTCGGTATAATCCTCAATGGTCTGGAGCATGAACACAAGCAGTCATCATGCCCTACCTGAAACCTAGGTGTTTATTTAAACGTGTTGAACTGTCTGGTGGATGCCAAGCTCGGTAAACCTCCGAAAGAGCCATGCTGCAGCCTTATTGAGGGTTTGGTGGATCTTGAAGCTGCCCTCTGCCTTCTGCACTGCCATCAAAGCCAGTGTCTTGGGCATTGTCGACCTGGACGTTCAGGTTTCTTTGAGCTTGATTCTCAATTACTGTGGAAAGGAGGTTCCTTTGACTTCCAGTGCCCTGCATAAGTATGATCCATGCCATTCATGGTTCATCCATCTCCTTATCTTTAACATCGTTCAATTACTTTCGTTTCCTATCATTTTTCATCTGGTGTTCGACATTCGTGATCTTTTTATTACTTCCAGTTGCTGATATTCTTCATTGTATCTCATTCTTTTTTATTCTTTCCCCTGATTTGTTACTTATTTCAAGTGAAACAATAATATCTATATTTCTATTTCCATAACAATGAAATGAACATTCATGAAAGTAGCATGGCATATGTGCATTTGGTGGAATGAAATTATTGTTGTCGACATTGCTACTAATCACAAATTCACAATGGTGATAGAGGCAAAAGGAGGACCATATGTGTATTTTTAATTTCTCTAATACTAATAATCCATTTTTTAATTAATTCTGAATTAAAAGTAAAATCGATCAAACGAATATAGTATATAAAAAGTTTGTGTACTATGAAATATAAAAAATTCAATTTCATTGTCAAACTAAATACACTACCAGGTTCCTACAACAAAACAATTGCTAGAAGGGCCTAAGGCCACATGGGTTGAAGTATGTCCAAATTGGTGGGCCTTGAGCCCGTTATTTTGTTTATGCCTTGCTCAGCCTACCGCGAGTTGTGGTTTTATGATGGGCTCATGGCCCATGGCTTCGCAGGGATCAAGTAAAATAACCACTGTTGGTAGGTTGTGGAGAAAGTGAGAGGAAAAAAAAATGGCAGGAAGATTGAGCAACGTCGCGTCGCGGATCATGGGCGGAAACGGCATCGTTTCGCGCTCCGTCGCCTCCTCTCTTCGCCTCCGTTCTGGCATGGGCCTCCCTGTGGGCAAACACATCGTGCCGGACAAGCCCGTAAGTTCAGTCACTTTATAGTTTTTCGGATTTATTTCTCGATTATCATTGGAACAATTTATCCAAAACCCTAAAAAAGTAACATTTTCACTTCTTTTTGACGCTTCAGCTTCCTGTAAATGACGAGCTAATTTGGGACAATGGAACTTCATTTCCAGAACCTTGTATAGATCGAATCGCCGATACTGTCGGAAAGGTAAGAAATTTATCGAATTTTGAGGTCCGTTATATGATTATCGTTGTGGAATTTTGCTTTATTTGATGAGATTGAGGTTCTTTTGTTTTTCCCTTGTTTATTCTTATGTGTCATTTCATTTTGTTTATTTCGTTTTTTGAGAACAGTATGAGGCATTGGCTTGGATGTGTGGAGGTTTGAGCTTCTTTGCATCGTTGGGATTATTAGCTTGGTGGAATGACAAAGCCTCTAAGATTCCATTCGTGAGTTCAAAATCTCTGACTTGATTATTTGATTTTGCCTTCATTTATGGTTTTCTTTCTAGTTCTTTCATTTCTTTATGTGATATTAATGTATTGCTTTGGTGATGTTTTTGGATATGTTTTGAATTGGAAAAAAGTACCATGGTTGTCTGCTTAGAATTGAATGTCATGCTCAAATGAGTGGTGATCCTGGATAGGGGACCATTTCTGAATTATATTAACTATCCACTTCTGAATGAATGATAATTTCTTAGTAGAGGACACTAGCCTGTTTTCAACAATCTTTAGAGTTGAGAGTAAGAATTTCATACAGGCTCATGTCTTTGGTTTTTCTTTTCTTTCTTCTCTATTTAACCTTGGGAATGTAATCAGAATTTTCATTTTCCTGAACATGATGAATTGTTGTTTTTTTTTTTTCCTTTGGAAGGGAACATGTTGAATTGTTGATATGGGCCCTTGCCCTGGATCTGCTTAATTCTTCTGCATGCTGCAGTTTTATGTTCATCTGTCTTCCCTATAGTCTGTAATAACATGCTTCCTGATTTTTCCTTGCAAAAATTGTTTCTCCTGAGTGTCAATTTTCTTTTAAAATCCTTTGTCTAAGGTAGTCTTGTGCTTCTTTTTACTGAATGTATCTTCTGTGCTCTGGAGGCAGAAGTTTTCTATTGATTGGATTATTCTGTCTCATTTTGACGATTGGTTTTCTTCTACAGTATTATTAATCATATCTCATGTTCAGTTAGCAAAGTTGCAAAAATGTTTTGGGGTTTGCAAGAAGCCCTTGTAGGACAGCTTCCTTTCATCCCTGTACTAGAATGATGAAAAAGCACTGCAACGTCACATGCATAGATACCTAAAGTGGATTCTTCAAAATCTCTATTTGTGGATAGGATAAGGGTTTTTAGCACAATGGGGTAAAACTGTTAAATATGAGCCTTCTGGAGAGGTATTCAGTATTACATTGCTCTCATCCGACTGGCAAGACATGGGAAACCACTGTGTACTTTTTCAATTAGATCTTTTGTTTCCATAATATTCTAAATTATGTTCTTCTTGAGAGATGGTAGTGAGAAATTAAAACAATAATTTTGCTACTAGCAGTCTCATGCCTGCGTGTGGTTTGGTGATCTCTGTTTTGGAAGATTTCTTTTGCTTTTTATATCGTATAGCTTTTAATTTCTTTTTTCACTGATTCATCAATAAACATTTCATATAGTGAGTCATTAGTAGCTAGAGGGAAGTAGATGTGACCTACATTTCATGAATTTGGTGTAAAAATGTTGTTGCTTGCACGATTTTAGTTTGTTATGCCATTAAGGTTATTTTGCTCGCTGGTTAGACTATTTGAACTTTTCATGCTCTGATTGATGTCATTTCTCTTCTGTTAACCAGACACCAAAAGTATATCCATATGACAACTTGCGGGTGGAGCTGGGTGGAGAACCATAGGTAGATCCTTGTACGAGCATAATACAGTTATTGTTGTTTCACATATGTCCTTGTTTGTTCATTTGTGTACTTTTGGAACTCAGAAACAGTTAAATAATGGATTGCGTTGGTTTCTTGCCCAAACGAACATTTTGAACAAATAGCCTAATGTGGTTTGGCGCAGAACTCGTTGAAGATCTTATTATAAGAATGCATTGCCTCCTTTCCTTTTTTCAGTTTGGTGTTGAATTTCGGCAGAATCACAAATTGATGTGTGATTACAGTGTTACATAATATGATATTGAAAATCATCCTTGTTTTTGTTTTAATAAGCTTAAAAATCATCCTGTTATCTATGCTTAAATGGGACAGAAAGTATAGCTTTTTGTACATTTTATGTTACAGAATGAATGGCAAAGAATTACGTGAGAGGAATGGGTAAAAAAGAGAGTAAGCCGAACTTGAAATTTGTTTAGGAGAAGAGCTTTATGCAGCTGATTTGAACTTTAACCTTGATAATTTGTCATTTCAATAACTACGTATTCCAAAGCCGTTTCTGAATAGGTAAAACTGTTGAATGATTGGGGAGCATGGGGCCTGCTCTGTTTCTGAGATATATGCCTCATGCAATTGCTTTTGGTTGGGGTCCCCATCTGGTTGGTTCAGAGAACGTAGCATCGGTAAGACGGTTACCGAGTGGCTGATAGGCGCACTTGCTCCGACACTGTTCTTCTATGGTGAAAAGAAATGTCTCATTTGATAGGGATGGACACAGGTTCACAGCCCAAGTTTATCAACATCGGCATATGTTCACCACTCAAGTTTATCAACATTGACGATTCCCTAGTTTTGCAATCAATGTATGAGTGTAGTTGGCCTGCTGGATCATTCTCGTCCTAATTATTACCCTGTGGAAAGGTCATCTCGAAATCAATTATGCATCAGATTCTTAATCTTACCCTCTTAGTTTCGAGCGTTAGTTTCATAAAGATGGTAAAAGACTATTAGAAAATAGAGTCTGGAACAGATATCCCTGGTTTGATAATGTTTAGAACTATAGTACTGCATCCACTTAAAAATTGGGAGGAAATATCTTGACGTTGCACCGTTAATTATGGGAATTCGAGTTGTTGAGTTATATTTCCAACAATCGTTGCGTTGTGTTCCTTTCAAACCCATGCCTGTCAATTTTTTTCCTGAAACACGGGTCTTGGCACCAACTCATGGCCTTATTTTTTATTCTTAAAGTTGATAAAATTGTGTTGTCATTTTTACGTTAGATGATTGGTGTAGGGTTAGATATTTATAGTTCTTCAAATAACTTAATATAGAATTTGGAGAGTGCGCGCGGTCGTGGTCTGCATCAACGAAGTTCAATGTGAACGGTTCGGGTGTTAGCAAACCAGTTTTGGCAGGAATGGGGTTGGTGCAATGCCAATGGTCTAATCAAAGGTTTGTTCTCGAAGTGCAACTCCGGTTGTTGCAATTCATTTTCGAAGCAATCAATTTCTAAGTCAGCCCGAGGGTGGTCATCAAAAAGATTCCTCTACTGCTATATGGTTTCTTGGGTAAATGACTCCAAGGGAGAATTGTTTTAACATGTTCTTACTCGCTTACTAAAAATGAAAAATCATGTAAAGAAAAAGGGTTTTTTATTCAATTTTTAATATAATTTGTCTATTAATTAGGTTAAGGAATATTGGGAGGGATTGTGGGAGTGGAGTGTGGCCTATTTCTTGAATTATCATATCCATGCTAAACATTGGTGGAAGGAGTAAGGGGTGATTCTTTAATTCTCCCTACAAATACAGCTCAAGTCTTTTTTGGCACTTGACAGCAAACGTGAGAATGAGATCTTTCCACAGATATCACTCCGTATATTCCAAATTTCTCAACGCCAACAGGGTCAATGTTTTTGAAAGAAATCTTCTTTTCTCGTTTCCACTCTCTTTTAAGTCCCCAGTCAGTCTTGTGTTTTACCATTTCTGGATTGGTTTTCTGTACAAAGTCGCTTGTCTGTGGTTTGAAAGCTTTGGCACAACAGGAATTCTGCTTTTATGTTGCCTTGAGGTCTTTGTTAGTTGTTAGTAATGGGACGATTCCTATGCAGTGAGTCGCCTTCCCTACGGCAATTCATTGCTGTTTATAAAACTGAGATTATTAATAAACAAAATCCCCGAAGAGGGAAACAGGACAAAAGGTTCGTACTACTATACATTTTATCCCTTTATCCTGGATTTGAAGGAAATTTCATTTCACGGGCTTCAGTTGGACATTTCCAGAAAAAAAAAAATCCTTGAAGGAAAGTAAAGGAAATTAAAAAAAAAAAAACCCATAGTCATTTCAACCTTCATGAACAGTCGCTATAGAACTAAAGAATCAAGTCATTATTACGCCCCATGTGCTTCCCAGGCCAATTACAAAACAAAGTGCCAAACCTTTTCCCTCCTAAATCTGCAAACATCCACTCCCACCGGTCAACAAAGTGTCAAACCATTTCCCTCCTAAATCTGCAAACATCCACTCCCACCGGTCCAGTTTTCCAGTTCACTTGAAAGCTAGGAGACAGAAGCAGCTCATCAGCGTTCACATGTCTGGCGGTCGATTTGAACCTGTCCTATTCATTCTTGATTGCACAATTATTTCCCTTACCTTTGTTAAACTCTGATGGTAATAATGGGCTAGATATAATTAGCAAAGCTATATACGGTGATGAACATTAAAATCACAATGGCATTGGTGTGTAGCCAGAAATCTCAGTCACGAGATCTTCTCTGCGGTGGTTGTGAGTCAATAGCCGCCAATTATTTGGTGGAAACCGCACGTGATTTCTAGCACTAATACTTACAAGCTCATAGAAGCTTCGAGCTTGTCAACTTAAGTATAATGTTTTTTGTATCTAGATGATTATATATTATGATTATTAAACTCTATACGCCTCTCAATTACTATAATAATCTGCATCTATCACTTCTTCATGTTCATGAACTGACAAAATTGTAACTGAAATCTATGTGTTCTGTAAGAGATCATTTTGACCTTAGTTTTATCTATTATAGGAGTATTACTATGCATTCTGTTTGTTAGTCTTTTGACGCAAGAGAAATTGTTGATAAATCAATCTATTCATCTGTTTCACCCTAAAGAAACAAAGTAAAAATAAGGCATCTACAAAGTACAATCCTTCAGCTCGATCCATCTCAAATCTCTTCCTATTGTTATTGTCCATACCTCTTTTGCACAAATTATGCTCTTAGAACCATATGAAAACAAGAATATTTTGGATTTATAGCAATAAGATATCTTTCTTTCTATCTTTATCATTATTAGTGAAGGAGAATAATTGACAACTTAGATTGCAGACAAATACATATTGCAACAGTTTTTGAGGCTTATCCCTGTATGTTGTGCTCGCTGCCAGGTTGTATCCCCTACATTCCAACCCAACGTGCCCACGTGGGTTTCAACCACAATGTTTGACCGTAAGAAGTACTTCCTTTCAAATTCCCTGGCTACCTTCTCCTATAAAAACGCCAGCCCGCGTAACCTTTTTCATCGCTTACATTCTCTATAAAACAGAGTATAGTCTATACCAAAAACTATACATAATTAGCATTTAAGCACTTAGTGTCTCTTAGATATGGCTTCAAAGACTATAGCATCAACTGCCCTTCTTCTCTCCCTCAACATTCTCTTCTTCACTTTGGTCAGCTCCACCTATGTGCCTTGCCCACCAACACCAAAGAGCCCCGAGCCTCCTCACAAGACCCCACCCTCACCCAAGCCCGCCTCTTGCCCTAAGGATACTCTAAAACTTGGTGTTTGTGCTGACTTGTTGAATTTGATGCACGCTGTTGTTGGTAACCCAGCAAAGACCCCATGCTGCTCTCTCCTTGCGGGTTTGGCTGATGCAGAAGCTACTGTTTGCCTCTGCACTACCATCAAGGCCAGCGTCTTGGGCGCTAACCTTAATATTCCCGTTTCATTGTCCTTGCTGCTCAATTACTGTGGAAAAAACATCCCTGCTGGCTACCAGTGCGCTTAAACTCCTCCTGCTTACTTTTAATCACTCTTTTGTATTAGTAATGTTTGGTCATTTTAATAATCTTTTCATGGTATGTTTGGACTTTTGCTAGTATGTTTATGGGCGTGTACTCATTCACTAAGTGTTACTACCATATTTATTTTAAGGAAGGCAGGCTTCTCACCTTCTAGTCCTTAATATGTACCTTATTGTAGTGAAACAAGAATGTATGTATCATATCATTCTGTCTAATAAAATGAAAAATTTATCCAAAGAAACCGCATTATATATGATCGTATACAAGGCCGGCCCTAAAGTGAAGCCATCCAAGCAAGGGCTTTAGGTCCCCAATTTGAGGAGGCCCCAATTTTAAAAAAAATTTATAATTTTATAATAATTATAATATAATTAATTATATTAAAAAAATATAAAAATAAAAAATAATTCATCAAATTATTTGTTCTTTTATTTTGTTAATTATATGTCTAATAAATCTCAATTTTCTATTACTTCTTTATTTCTAGAATACTATTAATTTTTAACTATATTCTCTTATTTTCAATAAATTAATAGTTACATATATTTAATCATTTTCAACAGCTATTTTTTTTCTCACTTATTTCTCTTATTTTCAATCAACATATTTAATGATTTTCAACAGTCATTTTTTTCTTATATATAAAATTAATTATTTTTTTCAATGTATAATATATACTTTTGAAATCTTCTCATTTGCTCCTTCTTCCTTTAACTTTAATTTTTCTCTCAAAAATACACAAGAAGTCTATTCTTTTATTGTTTTCATAAAGCTGTGAGCCTCATTTGCGATTTGCAATAAGCATTCAACAATTAGGTACTATTGTTTTAATCTTTACAAATTTTTTTATTTTAATTTAGATTTATATTATATTGTTAAATTATTTTTATTTTATGTAATAGTTGATTTATTTGAATTAAAAATTTTGATTGTTGATTTTATATTAGTCATTTAAAAAATATAAGATAATTATAATAATTAAATATTTTTAAAATAATATTAACAATTCCAGTAAGTGTTGCTTTAGAAGAAAAAAGTTTTTAAAAACTAAAATTAATAAAATCTTATTTAAGATCAACAATGTCTCAAGAAATATTAAATTGATTGACTATATTATCAATTGAAAAAAAAAATATTAAAAGAACTTGATTATAAAAATTTAATTAAAAATTTTACATTTTAAAAAGATAAAAGAATACAATTTTAATAATTTTTATTAATTTTAATAAAAAAATCACATTTGAATATTTCACTTAAACCTTTAAAGTAATCGAACCGCACCTCATCGTATAGCTCAGGAATGTTGCTTTCTCTGCTTTCCGTTTTCCTCTAAGATCCCTTTTCCACGACTATTGGAAAAATATGTTTTGTCCACCGCCACCTCTGAACCATTGCCATGACATGTGTTGATTAAGTACGAGAGTTTGGACTGAGAATTTTGGCTCCTAAAGAAAAGTTCGACAAGAAATAAATTAACCTATAGGAACTGAACTCTCTTGTGAGATGAGCTGCTACTTTTACTTTTCACTACATTGCAGCCTTCTAATAGGCAAAAGCTTCTGAAATCATTGTTTGAGTTCACTTAATATTACGGACATAGCGCAAAGTACTAGCAGCATGGCGCCAACAGCTATCACCTTGCAATTCAGAATAGTGACAGCACAAGTAGTAATTATAGTGTCGCTTCGTCTGTTTCATGCCGGGAGTACTTCATAGCCGAGAATATAGAGAGTGGGAGAGATTATATCCCAAAAAAAAAACCCTTGAACTATATAAGAAAAAGTTAATTTTGATTTTTATGTTTTTATTACTTTTAATTAAATTTTTATATTTTTATTTTACATTATATAAAATTTTATTATTCATTATTAATTAATTATTTTTAATTAAAACAACAATTATCAATTTAATAATACGTATGAATGATATGACATATGGAACACATTTCTACCGATATCAACCTTTGTTGGCTATATTATAATTATATTTTCCCAGAAGTTGTATGCCCATTTTTTGTCCGCATCATCCTTCAATTATTGTTCCATTTTTGTCAAGCCTAGTTGAAACGGAGTGGGGGTCCACAGAATCTTGGGTCCAAACCGATATCTATGGGCCGGGTTGTAACACGAAGCCAAGGATAAAGCACGAAACTGCTTCATATTCATAACAAACAGTTGGTCAGAAAATTCAAACCTGAAAGACGTAATTTTGCTTGCGGTGGTGGTGACTGGAAAGAAGGAATTGTCGCTAGTAGAACGCAATGAGAAGAGACAAAAGTGCTCCTGTTTCGAGATGTGGCGTTTTACTTTGCCGACGAGATCCTCAAGCAACTTGTAGAAAGAGAGAAAAATGGGAAAACCGTGTCATATCAACGTCCAAGTTGACTTGGCCCTTGAGCATGGACTAACAAAAAACCATAAAATCGGTGGCGATGCTGCATTCAGAGAATCAATTCCGCGTTCGAGGAAGACAAGTTGCCGCGCATGCGGGGAAGCTTGAACTAATAAAACGGACAATAAGATGAGTTCATGCCCGTTTGGTCCACAAGACACTACTACTCCAACGTTTATACTAACTGGTAAAAACTAACTTGGTAATAATTCGACTTAGAGAGTTGGCTAAAGAGCAAGCACATTCATCTCCGAAAGCTAATTAGGCCAATGATCATTAATTTGTTCTTTTCTTGTCTTCAATTTCGCTATAATTGCGATTGGAAAATCTTTTTCTTACGATCCATTGGCGGCACATGCACCTTCGGCATTCCATAATGAGCCTTTTGAAAAGTCCTGAATCTTAATGCACATCTGGAAGCTAAAATATCAGGCAACATTGTTTCATTATACTTGTGGTTGAAATTCAATCCTATTTCCCCTTTTTGGCGTAACCAACAAAATTAAAAAAGAAATAAAGCTGAAAGTACAGAGGCGTAACTGGAGACTTGTACTGTTTTGGAGTCATATGGTCCGGTCCCAACCTCATTGCCGGGGCCCAAAATCGGGGGGTCAGCTAGCTGTGAGTCACTGAATTCCGAGTGAAGCAAAGAAAGAACTACGCCTCTGGCGCGATATTGGATTTGCAAGATGCTGGTTGAGTTCAAATAGTTTGCCCCTAATTTACTTTTGACACTAAGCCTCACGATTATTGTTTTCTGTAAGTCATATATATTTTTGTCTAGCTCGTCGAGATGTTCATATTTTTGCATAGGCTAGAGCTGAATTTGAATAACTCTAGTCTCCTGGATTTGCCACAATCAGAAAGGTGAAACGAAAGTTAGATAAAAATCATATGTTCAGTACTACATAAATCTGAAATGTCAAATTCAATCTTTGACAAAATAAAGTAAAATTTGTTTCAGATAATTTTAAAGGAAATTGGAAATAAATAAATAAACTCTTTTTAATTAATTTAAACATCGGAAGACTAGCTCAAGATCATTATATTATTAACTCTTCAATTTTTTTAGAAATTCAAAATAGACAAAGGGATTGTGTCTCAATTTATATTTATTGTAGTATTTGTTTTTTTCTATTAAAACTTAATTCTTCCTCTCTTATGAGCACTGTTAAAAAAGAAAATATTACACGAACTATGAACTAATCCCCCATTTTTTTTACATAGGTCAGCATGAAATTTTTACTACTTCCAATTTTAACATTATTTTGGATCTATACACGAGTTTTAATTGTGTAAGCTTATGTTTTAAGCAAATTAATGAGACATATATATATATATATATATATATGTATATATAATCATATTAGAAAGAATATTTGAGGAGCACACTAACCAAGGTCCTCGGAACACGTGTTAAAGTGGTTTCTGGAATAGAAAAATAGAGATATTTGAATTTTATAATCAATTCATTATTTTTCTTCAATTTCTGAGACTAGTGTATTTTTTTAAAATTGAAAAAACCTTTTAAAATTAAATAGAATCTTAACCGGTACCCATATCCATATGTACGTCATTGTTAACAATGTAAATTTCCACTCAACTGGGAAATTATAAATTTCCAAAAACTTTATAAATTTATCCATTTTTTAATCCAATAAATTTCAACTCTAGTTTTATAGATTTAAATTTCAACTCATATGTGCTAATCTTTAAAAAAAATCATATTCTAACATATAACATTTTCAATGCCGTGAGAGAAAATATGCTTTAAATAGTTATCACTAACAGTGCTTTAGGCAAGACCCGGGTAAAGTAATGTTTTAATTGGAGCGCATATCATTGGGTTTTCCTCAGGAAATGATTGCCTTTAAATGTTGCACATTATATTTCTTCTCATAATAACAAATTTGGGAAACGGAAGTAAAGAAACACGAAGAAAACAGTAAGTTCACATGTTCACATGGTGAAAGGAACAGAAAATAATACACGGCCACAGCCCTGCAAACCCTAACGTCTATCTGCTCTGACTCAGGCAACTACCATCTACCACCTTACTCCAAGCCAGCAGAAATAATAGGAGAGCAAGGATGCATAATGAATGAGCCCTCATGCTTCTCTAGCTGTAAAAATTCAGTTGGAAAGATCATGCAGGATCATTATTGATTCATGTTGAGAGAAAATGCATGTATAAAAGTTAATAATCCCAAAATTGCAAAGGCTAGAGCGCAAAGGGGTTTGCAAAAAGAAGAAATAAGACGAAGAAGGTTAGGAAAGTAGTACAGGAAACAAACAAAGAGTACGCCATAGAAATCTGTGAAACAGAGCTTGCTCAGAAATCAAACACTATTCACGGATTGAAACTGAGCGCAACAGTCACGGATAGGACATTGAAGTTTGCAATCAACCTACAACACTCCAAAATCTTCAATTTATTTCACAATTTTAGATCTCTTGGAATCCTCCACCTTTTTATTTTTTCTTTTTCACTTTTTCAGGGGAATAGGTGTTTTGATACCCGTAGGCACAGTCACGGGTTACACATAAATTTCAGCTATATATAATTTCCATGATCAGCCCTATCTAAGCTCAAGGAGAATAATCTTTGGAACCCTAAGCCATGGGTTCACAGTTTACAGCCTTGATTTTCATCTTCCTGATTTTCATGTTAATATCATTGCCACCAATTTATGCTTGTGTTCCTTGTACACAGCCACACCCACCGCCATACCACAGCCCAACCCGCCCAACTCACCCTAAAGTTCCCCGCCCGATTCCGCCAAGCACCAAGCATCCTCCCCACCGTGGAGGCTCCCCAAAAGTAGAGCCACCATCCAAAAAGCCGCCAATGCCACCAGTTATTGTACCACCAATTATCATTACCCCACCAATAACGAACCCTCCCGTGATATCACCTCCCATTACCAACCCTCCTGTTACAATCCCACCACCGTCTTCTCCTTACCCACCTTACAGTGGAGGCCCACCTTCTGGAGGCGGTGGTGGAGGTGGAGGTGGGGGTAGCTCTCCTGCTCCACCAACTACTCAACCAACTTGCCCAGTTAATGCACTTAAGCTAGGGCTCTGCGTGGATGTGCTTGGAGGATTGGTGCATATTGGGTTAGGAAACCCTGTTGAGAATGCTTGTTGCCCAGTGCTAGGAGGTCTACTGGAGCTTGAAGCAGCAGTTTGCCTTTGCACTGCTATAAGGCTTAAGCTTCTAAACCTTACTATATTCATTCCCCTTGCTCTTCAAGCTCTAATAACTTGTGGAAAAAACCCTCCTCCTGGCTTTGTTTGTCCTCCTCTTTAAGTGTACTTTCATTAATAACAAGGCGACCACATTTCCTATATATGGACGTACAAGATAGAGCTCAGCCTATAGGCAGGGTTGCCACCTCGGTCTCCCATGTTAACTGCTGCTTAACTACCTCCCGAAAAAATATAAAAACTGATCCCAATAAGTGTACTTTCCATTTTTAGGTTTCAAGAACTTTGTTTTCTGCTAGGGTTTGACTATTGTTGTATTTTGCATTGATTGGAGACTGTTTTTCTTTCTTTCTTTCGGGTTAGAACTTCCAGTGGATAACGGAATTGTATTTCAAGTGTCACTTAGTCTTTCATTATTGACTGTTAGTGCTTGCTTGAATTTTAATCTTTCTCAGCATGTGCCTACATATTCTATACGTGTGCTTTCACATACACAAAGACTAGTTTATGGAGGTTTTTTAAGATATGAATTATATCCCATAATCATAATAAAACAATTAAAATGAAGTAATAGTACTGTAATGCATTTTGGATATTTAATGAACGCTAAATACAATCAAACTTTTCTAGATTATAGTAATAAATAACGTTAGCACATGATGCTAGATAATTGTAATTGAATAGCCCAAAGTCTCAAACTACTACTACATTCTTCTTCAATTATTTATGGACAGATAAACTCTTTCCGAAAGACTCTCTTCTCATAATTGAAGTTAAAGGCGACAATAAAGCAGATATCGCTTTTATTTCCTTCTTCTTTCCGTTTTCTTTTCCCTTGTCTTTCAAATACTCCAAATGTCATTATTATCATAAGATCAGTAGTTAGCAATCCATTACCTAAAGTAGACCCTTATGGAAACATGACTAAATGTATATTCCTTCCATTGTGCATGTCGTTTTCCTTGGAGAGAAGACGAAATAGCTTGACTTTATCATTAACTAATTAATTAAATTTTTTCATTGCACCAAAGTTCTCCTCTAAACCTTAAATACAAGACAGGTTGAGTTGGAGATGCAGCTTATCAAGACTCAAGATCTATGTCACAGTCAGCCAATATCACATGGCAAAAGGAACCATTCCTGATCAGAAAATTTCATGTTCGCAATTTAATTATAATCGGAATAAGTGTTCATCCCATGTACGAGGGAAACTGTAAAATCGTAATTATTGGGTATGATGGTTTGTGATCTGAGGTTACAGGCGACAAGAATGGTTCACGGGTTTGAATTGGGTGCTTAAGAGGGACCGTCCAATTTCAGCTGGCCTTTCTTTATAAATTCGTGGTTAGGTTACAAAATTAGCTGGTGGAAGAGCTGGATCGAAACTATTAAATCTTTTCCTTAATTAATCTTGTTCTAATTGTGTTAAAGATCTTGGATGGAATCCGGTTTTAATCATCAAAGATTTGATGGTTGTAAAGAAGTGGAGGGCAATTGCCTATGTACCTCCCCCTTGCGTGGGGTGGGAGGGGCTGTTTTTTTTTAGAGGAATCTTTATGTAAGAAATTAAAGGTAGTAATGATAGTGAACACAGCGGTGGTCTTATTCTTGGCAGACAAGAATCATAATTGATTTTCCAAAATTCCTATTGATCTCCAAACTCCAATTGTCGTTCTCGTTCATGCCTTTTAATAAATATCAATTTAATTTAAATAAATTTTTATTTATTTAACATATGTAGCACAAAAAAAAAGAAATAAATAAATAAAAACCCTGGCCCAAAATAACTCACCCCAACCAAAAAACAAAAATAAAAGGAGATTGAACTCCTCCTTCTAGTTTACTTTATCTATTAGGTTTCATGCGGTTAAATTTTCCAAAGGATATAGATGCATTTTATAGGACCATAAATGAAAAGGAAAAAGGAGATTGAATTCTCTAAAGGAGGAATTCAGACCCAAACCAGATATATTTCTTTTCATTTCATATCACAATTCACTTAATCCAAGTGTGCGGTATTAAAGAAGTATCCAACACGTTCAGAGGATATCACCATCATTGATATCTTGAATTCTCTAAAGGAGGAATTCAAACCCAAACCAGATATATTTCTTTTCATATCATAATTCACTTAATCCAAGTGTGCTGCATTAAAGAAGTATTCAACACGTTCAGAGGATCACCATCAATGAGATTTTTGAATTCTCAGGCTGTTGCGGTTAGTGGAAATCGAACAGTAAGGCCAAGGAATCTTTGCCTTTTTCTGCAGTGAGGACAGTGAAGTGAAACGAGCTTGCTTTTCTCTTCCTCTTCCTTTTTTTTTTTTTTTTTTTCATGTGAGAATGCGTACATCTTCCTTCACCAAATTCTTAGTCACGGACTCAAAACTGTGCTTTCAGTGCCGGTAGTTGCTATTGACTTCAAAAACTTGAGCCATGGGGCCACGACTGAACATAGTTAATTAAACCACCGTGTGGTCATCTAAAAAAAGGCTGACTATGATATCTCTACTTTCTCTCTACTGCTCCAAGGGATAAACGACACGAAAAATGTAAGAATGATGGAGACATCTTGTGGTAACCGGACCTTTGTTTCCTCATGATGGGCCCTCTTAGCCCGCCAGCCGGTTGTTGTCAAAAGTTTGGAAAATCAAAATCAGCATTGATACGCGACCACGTTTTCCTTTCTTTTTCTTTACTAGAACTTTCTTTTTTCCATACTGCAGCCATGCTTAATTACAAGATTTTGATATCTCATCTGTGAATGTGTTGGAGTTTTTCATAGTTCTTTTAGTATATGGATTAAATGTGCTACATTCCATTTATCTATTACCCACTTTTTAACTATTTCATTTTAGAAATATACAAAGGGAAAAGAGTTTGTAGCTATTTTTGGAATATAAAATCATAGCCACGAGAAGTCATGAAATCATATTAAGTGCTTGCTTGATTTAATTTTTTTTTAATTTATCTACCTCTTAAAAGTAAAAATTAGATCAAGCATAAATTTTAAAAAACTCTTTAAAAAAAAGTAATTTTTTTTAAAGAATAAATTATTTTTTAAAAAAGACTTCAAAAAAAATTCTTGTGAGGAGTTTTTTTTTTCTCTTTTATTAAAAATACAAAAAAAAATTATTTTTACTTTAAAAATATCCTTATCTGTTAATAATAATTATAATATTACTTTCTAAAAAAAATACCTTCTATGATAATTTTAATTAAAATTATAATTTATAAAAAAAATTTATCAAATAACTTTAATTTAATTTTAAAAATTATTATTTTTATAAGAATTTCATAATAATTTTTAAATTAAAAAAAAAACAGATTGACAAAATTAACAAGCTGGGTTAGCTTACATAGGCCTTACTATTATCGTAGGGCATGCAGTGAGATGTAAGATGTGAAGTGAGGAGAGACCAGACCAGGTGATTTTCCACATGTAGATGTAATTAAGCGCAACAAAATTAACAAGAGAAAGAATGATTTGACAAGTAGAGAGATTTAAGGTCACGGGACTGAAAACTACAGCATGAGAATGAGAAATCTGACATGCTTCCACTGTCAACATATGGAAGCATTTTTGGTTTATTCAGAAAAACAGGCTGAATAATACTAATCTTTCATTTCCCTTAATGATACATAAAGCCAAAGAAAACACCTGAAGAAAAGTATTACACTTATTCAGAATCAATCCACAATCGCAAACAACACTACAACAAAGGGAAACAAGCAGTTACCAATTACAACATGCAAAACACTGATCACATAATGGACATTAGAACTTCAAAACAAATGCAACACCAGAATTGACGAGAAAGAAAAACTAGTAGTGATTATGAGCATTGGAAGCCAGAAGGAACATTCTTTGAGCAGACGTTGAGAAGCAAGCTGAGGGAAACTGGGATGTTAAGGTTGATGCCCAAAATGTTAGCTTTGATAGCTGTGCAAAGGCAAACAGCGGCCTCAAGATCAGCAAGGCCTTGGATTAGGGAGCAGCATGGCTGCACGGGAGGTTTACCGACGGTGACATTGAGCAAACCACCAAGCAGATCAGCACATATACCTAATTTAAGGGCATCCCTGGGGCACTTGCCTCCTCCAGATGGAGTTGGACAGGGAGTGGATGGAGATGAACAGGGAGTGGGCTTTGGTTTTGGTTTTGGTTTGGGGGAAGGGCAGGAACCACAAGCACTGACTAGGGAAAAGAAGAGGATATTAAGTGCAAAAAAGAGAGCAAGTGATGCTGATCTTTTTGAAGCCATCTCTCAAACCCTATTTGCTTCTCTTGCTTAGAGGGAGTAAGTAGAAGTAATAGGAGAGAGCAGTATGTGAGGATGGAGAACTTGGAGTGAAGAAAGGGGGGGTTTTATAGGGTTTCAAGTGGACAAGTCCATTGTTTTTGACGTTAACTTAAAACAATTTTATTAATTAATTTGTACAATAACTCTATTTAATTTTTGCGATTTGAGCTGGCAAAGGCAGAAGATTTTTGCTGAACTTTGGATGTTTGTGATCGTGAGGTGGAGATTAACAAATTGCCATGTTACCACTGCCCCTAACATCCATCTGTGGATCTATCTAGCATAAATTATACGGTGTGCAACAGTTTTTGATCTTAAGTAGCAATCAATAGCATCAGCAAGATTAAGATGTTCGCATTCCATGCATCCTAGCAAATAGCATATTCAATTTCTTGAACAAAACTGATAAAATTGATTCTACAAACACTGGGTTTTTTTCCTCGTCTTCTAAGCAATGATATATAGTTAAATATTTTCTTGGTTTACTTTGATTTTTATACAATATCTTCTCTGTTCCATGCTCTTCCAAACTAGGATAGTTACAACCGCTAACTGCTGAGGTCGACAAAAGGGATGCAGAATTACATCATTTTCTTGAATGCTAGCTTGTCACACCTTCATGTTTTTCTTCGGCCACTTTTGTTTTGTTTTAATTGCGCTATATTCCAATCTTAACTGTACCCTGCCATGGCTTGTTATGCAACAGTCAGAGCTATATCTTTTCTTTTTTTCCTTCCCTTCTAAGGTTTGTTGAAAGTTGATTTACATTACAATTGATTTTCAAGATCCTTATAGAAGTTACAGTAAGAATCCAATCCAACATCAAAGAATGGTATCTAGTTTGGTTAACTAAAGGAACAAAAAGGTTTTTCCTTAAAAAGCAATTTTGATCTTATAGATTCTGTTTGAAAAATCCTACATATATTAACCCATTTAGGATCCTTTCAATATATATACATCTCTGGTATAAATCTTGAAACATCACAACGCAACATTTAATGCAAGCAGCGATGCTTCATTTTGATTCTGTTATAGTCAATCCTTTGTTTTCCTCTATACTACTCTGAGCTTATTGATATTTACACTAAGAAGGTCTTTTGTTCCTATGTTTTCTGGCATGCAGATGCAGAGTCTTCCATCTTGGCATGTTGTCAATGGAAGTTTTCTAGCTGGATTGGAGAGTCACGGGCGAGCCTAGAACCTACCATGGGCTCCACTGGAGATTCATTTGGAACTGTGCCCTCGACTGAAGAAAAGAAAAAATCAATGTAGATGATTGTCAAGACATTTTTTTTCCTTCCATTCACACTTTGTGGTGCTATCTTTTTCTTTCTACTACAGAAACTACTGATATTTAATTAAGTCAACATTACATCTTCCAACTTGAGATATGTTCCAAACAAGGGGCTAATTTATTTTCTAGTGACCTCGTGTTGAGTAATGAACTCAAACTCATTGAAAAACAAAAAAAAAAACAGCTTCCCCTGTTTGCCAGAGGTCGACAACATTGTCACTATCTGTAATGCATTGAAAGTTTTGAAGTTATCTGCATTGACATCTTCCTGGTAAACTTGAGGGACAATCTTCACCTTTATTCCGTTTGACAGATGTGATTCAGTATATGAGAAGATCAAAGCAATCGATTGCAAGACAAAAGGAATAGTGTTTTACTGCAGCTTTGTAACTGTCATGGAGAATATGCTTCGCCAATATTATTAGCTAATTCTGAAACTAAATATTCCTTGGGATCTCTTGTTCAAACAAGTTAATGCAAATATATAAAAACTATTACTGATTGCTGAAATATTCTCCAACTATTAAATGATGAAAACAGATAAGCAACAACAGAGTATAGATGATTGTTATAATTGCCTATGAATCCTGGGCTTAAGCCAAAATGTTGCAAGCAAAGCACTGGAGTTGCACTTGTATAAACAAGTAATGGAAAGGGAACCAAATGGTTGCGAGGACTCTTAAGAAGAGTTGAGGTCTAAATTTCATATCTTTAAACGGAAAACAGGGTAATTGTGGTCAGTAAATTAATTCATATTCATAATTATTAATAAAAAATTTCAATATCTCTCCGTTAACAACTCGGATAGAAATCTTCTACTTCTACTTGATATTTCATTTGATGTCTTTTTTTTCCTAATTTTGCTTCACGTATCCAATTTTATATTATTAACTAAAAATTCTAATTTCTAAATCTTAAATCTTAATATGATAAATTTACCGAACATGTAACACAAAATTATGAAATGAACACTAAATGGAGTATCATATGAGTTAAAAGATTTATATTCTTAAAAACTCCTTATAAATAGAAAGGGATCATATTAAAAAAATAAAATAGGTAAGTTTATTAATAAGTATGGGTTCTGTTTTTTAAAAAATAAATTATAACAAAAAATAATTTAAAAAATTATCACCATACTTAACTAGTATGTATGGGCATTTGTAAATATTTAATTTCCTAAACTAAAGTAAATGGAAAACTCATTCAGTGTAATGAAGCATGATTAAGAGAGCTAACAATTTAGCCGGTTTTAAGCTTAATCAAAAACCACTTGATTTTCCTCTGTTCTTCCGATAATGACTAGCATCCACTAAAAGATTTTGCATTAACTCCCCTGCCCTAAAATGAAAAGAAAACAAAAGGCATTCTGGACCAAATTCTATTTAAAAAAAAAAATAGACTGATATTTCAGTTATTAAAACAAAAAACTTGGACCAAATTCCATGATAACACAAACAAATTTAGGATATTTGGCACCTGGTAAGTATTTTGGGTGACTGCGATACTTATTCATGATCGTGGAAGAGACCTTAATTTGATTCAAGTTAATATATCATCATCTTGTTTCCATTTTCAAACCATGCCTGAGTTTGAAAATAAGAAGGCAAACAATTAATATTATATTAATCAAGTATATAATTAAACTTGTTCCAAATTTACACGCAAAACGCTTAATTAGTGCTAGTAGCAGAGGCAAGCAATATTATATTGCGAAATTAAAATCCAAAGCTTAGGTGGGCTCCCTTAACTTTAGCAAGATTTAAGGCTAATAATCCATTTTACCCTAGCAGGTTTATGGATCAACTGCTGATAACTTCATCCTATAAAAGAAGTCATTGCCAGTAATGTCAAGCCGTTAATAATTTAGCTTCTTACTTTTCAATTCTCTGTTCACATAGCTTTGTGCAAGGATTGGTGTGGCTAACTGCTTATCTAATTAATAAAGTTACTTTGCCAATTAGTTGATCAGAGTGTTGGGTGGGAAAATCATTTCAGGATCCACAGATAAATGAAGGGTAACAAACAAAATTATCAGCTTTAAATGAATGCAAACAAACTGAAGTGTTCCATCAGTCACATCGTGAAGGGCGGTTGATTAGAAAGAAAGCTTCCACCATCAACTTTTACATCTCAGAAAATATTCTAGCTTAAAAAAGTTTTCTTAAAAAAGTTTTGAGTTCTTTACAAAATATGTACAGAATATGCATATGGAAGAAAATGTTCATGCCTACGTAAGAGGCTTGGGAGCCAGGACTTTTTGCGCAAAACCAATGCCTTTGTCCATTGAAAATCACATTCACCTGACCTAGTGTCGTTGGCTTCTCAGATTCACATAGAAAGTATGTATTTGTTGGATTAATTAGCTATATGAAGTTAGAAAGGAGATTGTTTGTGTTGCTTACAAAGTACGCTGTGATCATTAGAGAATTTCATGGGCCGCACCTACGTGGGCCTGATCTATTGAAGTTTAGTTCAGTTCAGGATGTTGCATTCCATTTTTCAACATGATCATCAATTCAGATCCTTTAATTTCCATTTCATCAATGGAAAGCTCATTAAAATCTATAACTACGTTAAATTTGTCACCTCAATATTCATGAATTCACTCAACTACTTGTAATTCATATCACCTTGACGGGATAAATAACTGAAATCTTTATGCTGCCCTTTGAGAGGCAGCATATTAAGGGTTTTGGGTGAGCAGAGGCTTTCCAGGGCCTTGATTTTTGGGTTTCTGGTTTCTTTGATCTGTAGCCTTCGGCTTTTGTTTTAAGTTTGCTAGGACTCTTGTCTCTTGCTTTCAGCTTTTCTGTGTGGGCAGGTTGTGATTCTCCTCCTGCTTGTCTACCGCTTAAAACCCCTTGAGCGGTAGAGCTTTTTTTATCGTTTTTTTGGTAAGCCGGTGTTTCAGCCGATGGGAGTCTCTGACAGCTACAGCTTGAGATTAATATTGACATATCGGTTGTATGGTTAATAAAATTCAGCTTTCAAAAAATAGGTTTTTGCTGTAATGTCTTGTTCTGTTGTTTTGTGCACGAAGGAATCGTTTCGAGGTCTGCGGTGTAAGTGCTGGTTGGGAATGTATCTACTGGGGCTGATAATTTTACCATCGCTGCTTTTTCTGGACTTTCTTCAAAAGCTGAAACCGAAGGGTACTGAATTCAATTTCGGGTTCAATATAATTTTCCCAGATTTCCCAAAATAACCGCTAGGATAAAACAATCGTGATTCATTTCTAAAAATATTTCCGGATATAGGACAACATTATTGCGAAGGACAATACATGCATTAGATGCTAACGCTCCTGAAAAGAGATCCACATTCGTGAAATTAACGTGATATAGCCTGATTGGTTGAGAACATGGTATACCCGTCCCAGATAGATATATAATAGTACCACAAAACAGAATTGCCAGATGGGTATCATTCACGGGTATTGGATTAACAGGCCAAACCAGATTGGTCAATCTTATGATCCAAAGAATCAACAACGGTAAATTGAAATATAATATAGATCCTCATGCATTTTGATTCTGAATCTATAGCATCGCCGATGCCAGCTAAATTCTAGCCAGCCTTGCTAGTTCACATGCCTAGTGTTTTGTCTTTGCCAATTATTCAAGCAACACGCTACACTTGGTACACTATATAAACCCGCATTGCCTATTTCTTCATCACGAGGAAGTTAAACTTAGGATAAGTAGAACTGTTCAGACTTTGAAGAGTTTTTCTTGAGATGGATTCCAAAAGATGTTCATCAACCATTCTCCTTCTCGCTATCAACCTTCTCTTCTTCACCCTTGTAAGTGGGTGCAACACTTGTGTTCAGCCTAGACCGAACCCAAACCCTAGACCAACTCCTTCTCCTCCCACGAAAAGCTGCCCTAGAGATGCTCTGAAGCTAGGGGTTTGTGCCAAGTTGCTGAATGGAACAATCGGTGGAGTGGTTGGAAACCCTCCAGATACTCCCTGCTGCTCTGTGCTATCAGGGCTTGTCGATCTCGAAGCGGCTGTGTGCCTTTGCACAGCCATTAAAGCTAACGTTCTTGGCATTAACATTAACATTCCCATTTCGTTGAGCCTGCTCATCAACACTTGTGGGAAGCAGCTACCATCTGACTTCATTTGTGCTTAAGCATTTTCTACATAATTTGCAGTAACTCTGCTGCAATGTTGTGTTTTTGGCCTTTGGTTTTTCCTTTTGGTCCCAGTAACTTTCTCTTGTTCCTAATTCTATGATTGTTCAAATAACTCTTACTCTGAGATTCTATTTCTCATTGTAATTCAAGGATACTCTTTGAAACTGTCATACAGAGATATCTATGACATTCTAGCAGTCTTAATTTTGCTAGCTATCAATGAATTAATGCTTCTTCCAACTAATAATTTTTTGATTATGAGTTGTAACTATATATATCAGATAATTATAGATGCAAAAGTACCCCCGAAACTCTTTAACAAACATTAAAGATTAACACATATTGCAGTATTTGACACGTTTTATCTTGTGAAGAAACATGGCACAATCATCAACCACTATGATTGTTGAACCGTATGACTTAAAGCATCGGACACTCAGTGTGTTATCCAATATGATTTTAAGCAACCCGTGAAGACAACAAACTAAAAGAATTTTACGCATTAATATGATTTTCTGTTGCATCCGTGACAAGATTCTGTGATTTCTTTCAAAAAAAATGTTGATGTTTAATGCAAGTTGCAGCTTATGAAATCATTATTTCAGAGAGAAGTGGGAGGACAAAGATCTGTTTGCAAATAAAATATAGTTCATCTTTCCCAAATGACTTTTATTAGGGTTAAAAAAGAAACAAACCAAGCGTGAGTGTGAACTCAGACATCAGCTCGTGAGAGTAATCCGGTGCTTCTCACCATGTGCATCAACAGTTTGATATATAGTGCGGAACTAAAAGATTCAAGTTTCTAATCGCATTATGATTCGGATTTCATATTAGGCTAAACCATTCTGGCTGGAAGCAGCAAAATACGTTAGCAAAAATAGCTATCACGGTCACATTTCACAAGTCATCGTTTACTAAATTCCCCCTCCAACTCTTCCAGGCTTGTCAGCTGAACGTTCTTGTTTTGGGCCTTGTATTCAATTTTGTTATGCAACCGCAGGCATAACATAGTCATCTGCCCATTATTACTGAATTAGCTCAAGCCTCCATCAAAGAACTAACAACGTGAACACAACTTATGAAGGGCCATAATTTTCCCATGAAACTGTAGGACCCGTTTCCTAACTTTACGAGGCCCCAATATTATGGGAAGTGTCATTTGCTGTAGGACACTTGGACCCAAATAGAATCATGGACACTACATAAGTCATAAAGATGGGTTATCTTGGCCCATCAGTGCCTTTCCATCTTCTAGTTGGACAAGTTTTTGGCTTTTGCACATGACAAGAACACAAGTCATGGCGTTAGATTACTACAGCTAGCTAGCTAGCTTCTCCTTTTCTTGACATTTTCAATTTCATAAACTCGTCCAAACTAAAAATAAGCTAAAAAAATCCCATTTGTACAAGAAATTCGTTCAACTCTGACGCATAGAAATTCTCAAATGGATAAATTAATTCAAATTCAACCTAAAATAATTTGCAATTCCTTGCCTGTGAAGCGAAAACTCGAATGTTTCACCTCTTTTGATCTTTCATCATCTTTCTTCGATATCCCACGTATACGTGCATGTCAAGTTAAAATAGACAGCCTTTACCAATGTTTGCAATAATTTTTGTTTCTTTTCCTTTCAAATCTCTTCAAAGGCCTCACCTGCAGTATCATATTTGGGAAGCGAAAACTCGAGAGTTTTTTGAGATCTTTCATTTTCCTTTGATCATCACTGTTTTCCAACTTGCAATGTGAAGCGAAGAAGCGAGAGTTTTTTTGAGATCTTTCATTTTCCTTTGATCATCACTGATTCCCAACTTGCAATGTGAAGCGAAAACTCGAGAATTTTTCTCCTTTCATTTCTCATTCACATCCCATCCCAACCCATTCATGCCCGTGAAGCGAAAACTCGAGACTCTTTTTTCTTTTCTTTTTTTTTTGTTCCCTTTAATTAATGTCCACCCATTAATTCATGGCTGTAAAGTGAAAACTGGAGCAAAGGTGAGAAAAATTTAAGTCATCCCTTCAACTCGTATCACGTTTATCACATTTTTTCCAAGCGTTGTCGCTATTGGTTTTTTCCATTTCTTCCATGTTTACCTTTTTTGTTTCTTTGATAAAATAAAAGCCACCTGTTGATGGTGGGGGAAGGTTTGGAAAAGATTTCCTCCAGCTAGGGTCATGCATTCCACTTTCTCTGTTTCCAGTCCAACTTTTATAAGCCACTTAGCCTACTTTTCACACTCTCAACCCTCAATGTATGGGTTTTATTCATTAAAACAAGATTAATTAAGCACGATTTCAACACAATGTGACCAACTTTATCATCTAAGATAATATAATTAAAGAATATAGCGAAGCAAAAATGGATCTGAATATCCCAAAAGGTAAAACCAGTACATTCCCAACACATGGGATCACGCTTAATCATACAGAAACTGTTGTTGTGTTCGACCCTCCAATTATTGTCACTTCCCCCAGTTGTCGACTTCCTCAATTGGAGGCGTTAGCTTGAGCAGTATCTTCTATTGGTATCATTTCTATAATTGAATAATTAAAATATCCCATTCTAGAAGCTGACAAGGTTCCTGGAATTAATCAACATTTGATTTGTTGTTCCTTTTCCTTTTCGTGATACCAAGAGTCCTTTGCAAGTAAACTTTGGGTAGTTTATAAAGACCATCTTCCAAGATACTTACAAGTTACAGATTGTATAAGTAAATGAATATTCATATAATATACTTCATCGCTTTACAACCCTATAGACTCTAGCCTCTCAAAGTCGTAACTCTTACGGCATGGCCCTATTTAAAGAACTTTAAATGAACAGACACATAACACGTTCTAGTTTTGAAAATTTACTTTATATAAGGGCGAAATAAATTATGTCCATTCAATTATAATTAAGAAATTAATACAATTACAAAATAGACATGTAATAATCTTATAAATTCATTTTGAATGCATAAGACAATATAATCTTTCGATTTTTTGCCCCCATTTCGATTTTTTGCCAGCAAGTAATGTACATCAATAAGTCAAAATAGTGTGTGGCAAGATAATTTAGTTGGCATTACATCTTCAAAATGAAAATTAATTCTAGGGTTAAACTCCTAGTGCCAAACGCTTTCTTTTCTTCCCTACATTTGATCATACTGCCACGAAACTTTCAACAAAAGAACAATACGGCAAGATCAAAAAACATCCCGAAAAGCCAAAAAAACAAAACACCAAAGCGCCAAAGTGATGATCATGATACTGATCAAACTTATCTGGTTTGTCCACTATAGCATTAAATTTAATCTCCATCGTCGCATTATATTCAAAAACAATATCATGAAACATTAATAGAGAGATCTAATCTAATAACTTAACTACATAGCAAACTAAAATGTATTTGCCCTTATAATAACCATCTAAATGAGTTAGCATGTTAACTCATGATCAATCAAACAATGTAGAAAGAACGCGATAAGCATGTCGGTTTGATTGCCACATCAGAGATGACATCGTGTTTGTTCCAAAAATTTTGATGCGTGGTTGATGATGAAACCTTGGGTTACCCTAATTATGACCCAATACTTCTTTTAAATGCATTTGTAATGTAACTTCCTCTCCTTAGCATTTCTGTCTCTCAACTTGATGCAGTTAAATTATTTGATAATGTTTGACTTATAAGAGTTTGTGCCGTCCATCCGTGGATTAAGCTATAGGCTATCATTCAAAACCATAGCATGTTTTCAATGGACAGAAACATGGGGCGACCCTTTTTTTTTTTCCTTAACAAAGAAGTGGCCTAGCAACCAACCATCACCTTACACGTGGACTGTTTCACTCTCTCTCATCTATTATAGGACTGTTTTAGTGAGAAAATCAGCGTACCTAAGTGGTTTATTATATTCCGTTTTGAGCTTTTTAAACAGCTATATTTGAGCCACTTGTCACATCTTGTCTAGTGTATTGGCTCTTGGAGAACTTGAAGGAATACATGGAATGAATTCTTTATTCTACTCCGTAGTCATTACAATCCTTAATAATACAAACATTAATACTTTATAGTATGAATGTTATCCATCTCTGACCTTTTCTTACCTTTCTTGGGTTGGGGAGGGGATTCCTTTGCTTGTCGAAATGAAAAGTCCATACAGCAAAAAAACAAGAAAATAGACGTAAGCTTCCCAATTTTTATTCTTTCGATTGCACCCCAAAAGCTTAGATTATATCCTTAATCTTTTTCTTGTAAAATAAAACAAATTAATTAAGTATATAAAATTTTGATAGCATGACACTTAAAATTCAATGGACTTCACATATTTTTCGAAAGGATTGAACAAGAGCTGAATCTTGTCACTTTCATCATCACCGAAACCAAAATGAATTCTTTTTCTTTCTTTATAATTATTGAATGGGTTTGCACTTGCATTTTGTAATTATTGATAGATACTTCCCCTAATTTATGAACTAGAAGATGCATTATTTACCCTATTTCTTAAGTAGGAGACAGTCTGTAGTATTGCATCACTTGGGTGTAGCTAGAGGCACAAAACTATTGATTACAGATCCTTCCAAGCAAATTTCGTAAGAAACCCAAGTGGGCTCATCGCCTTATAATTTGATTCTTTGATTTTAATGGTGTATGAATTTTGTTTGACTTTTCCCTCAAAATATCATTACAAAATAGTATACACCCACTTATATATATCATATCTCAACTAATAGGGCAATAATTTTGATTGAGCAACAAATAGTTATAAACCCTCAATTAGCAAAATTTTCTGGAAAGCCAGCCAGCTTACTGATTCTTTAGAATACTTATTTTATCACGAATCCAATTGCAACAGGAAACCTGGAATGTCCGGCGATTGGGTGTAGGCCACCGTATAACTGACCAATGTGGTCTATTCTTGACTTTTTTAATTTTGTTTGGTTGATGCCCATTCATATTTTTCTTGGTCAACCCCTAGGGTTCAATCAGTGCATTTATTTTAGAAACTTTTAGTGGCGGAAAATCGACCCCAAAGCCCCATGTAGAATCTTGGGAATCAGACGTGTCGCGTGTTGGAATTGTAGGGTAGCTTCTTCCTTTGTCTACCTACAACTTCAAATGCGACCATTCCAAAATGCAAAAACCACTCTAAATAAAAATACATTAGAGGAAAAATTTATACAGAGACAAAAAACTTAGCGTTAGAATGGAAAATGAGAGGTTTGTTTATATTTCACATCGGTCAGTATCATTACTATTTATATATTATATAGGTCTTTCATTTGCAATTTAAAACCCAAATAGGGGGTTCATTTTATCAATTTAGCAAACTATAATCAAATTCCAAGAAGTAGGTAAATGATATTTTATGTATATTATATATAAAATTTGAATAGTATTAAATTGTTTCAACTATATATAGATTTTAGACACACCCATTGCATATTAATTAATATATGGTGATGAGCCATTGCATATTAATTAATATATGGTGATGAGCCATTGCATATTAAAAATTTGATGCATATACATCTGGCAAGACATAAAATTATACAAGTTTTGCTTTGAGATTATAAATTTATATAATATTATTTTTTTTATAATTAAAAAAGAAGGATTCAAATCTTATTTTTTAGAATAAGATGATCATGCACCAATCGATAAATTAAATGTTCGAATGTAAGTTTATATAATAATATTTAAATAAATTAAAAATATATATACATGAAAATGGAGTTAGAGCTAGCACCGTACTTTTCAAACTTTCACGTAGAGATATACAAATATTTCCTTTTCTGTGGAAGTCGTGGGTAAGAAACAAGGTCCATGCAAAAAACAAACCGCTCACGAGGAACCCTGCACAGCTTCACGTGGACGTGCGGGTGCACCATTTCTTTACCTCTCTGATTTCAACCCGTCCTCTAATCACGTCAAAAGAAGTGTTCTTTTTCCATAACAAGGTAAAATCCAACATTATCTGCCTCAGCATGTTGGATACAATAATGTTTCTCTTTTCATGGTCTTCATCATATATATATATATATATATATATATATATATTTTTTTTTTTTATTTTTTTTTGTTAAGCCCAATAATTGCTTTTTCTTACTTGCATGCATGCATCAATACCTGACCAGAGAACATTAATCATTCAATCGGTTGGGCTTGAGTATTAATTTCTTTCAGAGCTACCGTGCCGGTATTTATTGCGAGTTAATGATCAGAGAGAGAGAGAACAGGGCGTGTCGAGAATCCACATTAGGAACTAGTAAGAAACATGACAATCACCAGCGAAGAAAGCTTTTACTAATTAGCTTAGCCGATTTATATTAATTGCACCAACACCGAAACAGAGAAGAAAAGAAAACCATGGGCATATATTTTGTGGTCGATCCACCCCTATACATCTATAAACAATGAGGTTAAACCCTTATCAGAGATTGGAAAGGTCAGTTTTCGTTAGTAATGGCTTGCAGGTGGGCTCTCTGATCAAAGGAAGCTCTCTATCCCTCTCATACATTTAAAACCATGGACACGTATTTAAATCAAAACGCCCTTCTACTTCAGTTGGTCATTGGTGGCTTGACAGGTTTCATTTCAAGGGAAGTATTCAATGACAACACGCCATGTTAAATTTTTGCTATTTCACATCAATATGGGCACATTGTCAGTGCACATCATACAATATTTTCATTATTTTCTTTTTGGAAACAAAAATAAATTTAAGCAATTAGATTTGGAACGTGGGATAGAGAGCTTTATTTTAAATTGTCAGTGCACATCATATAATAATCTTTCATTCTCTGTATTCCATGTAAGTATGAAACGGATTATTTTTATTTGACAATTTAGATTTAACTCAAGTGCTAAAAATGAGATAAGAGTAGAATAAAAATTTTATAATTAAAATAAAACTCTACTTTATGCCTTTTTGAAAAAAAATTACTCTCTAACTTAAAGCTATAAGTGTGTGATGATACTATAAAAACAAATACAGAGAAACAATAGGAAGTAGGAAAGCTGAGTAATAGAATACAAAAGAAAGAAAAGAAAAAAAGCAGTGAAATGTGTAATGACGCATTGGTGACACACTCCAGGGTGTTGGGAGTTCGGAACTCGGGACAGAGATTTCGATCACCACTCTTTTAGGATATGGATACAAAAGCATGGGTCCCCATAATGCGAGATATACAGTAAACCCATGCCAGTAGGCACTAGGTGGCTAGAAAATTACTTTTGACCTTCTATTTAATAAAAGAAAGGAAACTTTTTTACGGTCGGGAAAATTGGGTGGTGTTCATAGCATAAGCAATTTGAACCGTTAACCAAAAAGATTTTCCAAAGGATCTTTTATAACAATTTGTGATGATTAACGTTTGGGAGAGGAGATCGACAAATTAATGTTGCTTTTTGTGTTACTATTAATAATTGTTAATGTGAAATTTGAAAACTTTGTACCCTAAGATTAAAATAAGTTATTTTTTTAGGTATAAAGATTAAATTAAGTAATTATTATGCCTTTCCAAAAAAAATTAAGTAATTATTATAAAGCCATTGAAGACACCCAATCATTTTTGGTGTCCTGACTCCCACATTCTTTGCCGTAAAAACTTAAACAAGAATATAAATTGAAGATTCAAATTAAACGTAATTTAAATGGATTAAGCAGGCTTAGCACAATTAGAATGAATATCGTTTTATGATGAAGAATATAAAATTGATAGATGTAAATTTAGATGTATAATGTCATATTTATAATTTTATTGTGTGAAATTAGTAAGAAATCAAATGGAACTTTATTGTTTGTCACAGTTTCATCATTTTTCAATTCAATTTATTAATTTTCTATCTCAAAAAAGTCGAAATTGTCATACGGCTTTTATTTTTTTAATGCTTTAAATACTTTTATAATACTATTTTCCATGCTACTTTAAAATACCATTAAATAAGAGAAATTGAATTTCCTAGGACGACGTGGACACAAACAATGGAGAGAGACCTCTTGCAAGAAATAGGGAAAAAGGTGAGCTCCCTTACCCTCACCTCTTTTAACTCTTTCTTTTCGCCTCAGCCGACCTTTCTCCGCTTAACCATGGTTCCACATTCCAACGTCCCAATGGAGAGGAAGTATTAATCAATCATTTTAGCTCCGCAATTAAATAATAGCAAAGCCAATCAATCTAGGCTCCAGGTGCCATTTCCTCTCCAAATGGACTTCATCTCACCTGAACACAAACCTCCTTCACTCCTCACTATAAATACCCCACCAGCCTTTGCTCCCTTCCCAGAAGTATCTCTTTCCTTTCTCAGCTCTACTTAATTAGCAAACCCCAAGCATTCTTCAATTAATTCTTTTTCACCTTTATATCAAACAATGTCCCTCCCTGTAACACAAGGGAAAACCCTCCCTGATGCCTGGGACTACAAGGGCAGCCCCGCCGAGAGGTCCAAGTCCGGTGGCTGGACCAGTGCCGCCATGATTCTAGGTGTTGAGGCATGTGAGAGGCTAACAACGTTAGGTATCGCTGTTAATTTGGTAACGTATTTGACGGGCACCATGCATTTGGGCAATGCTACCTCTGCCACCACCGTGACCAACTTCCTTGGCACCTCCTTCATGCTCTGTCTCCTTGGTGGTTTTATCGCAGACACTTTTCTTGGCAGGTTTGGGCCTCCTTCTCCAACTCTAATCAAATACTTTGTACTAGTTTCTCATGCGAACCTCAGTTAAGCTATTACTAACGTTTATCTTCTTTTCAATTCGCTCCTTATTCTATTTACAGATATCTCACGATTGGAATCTTCGCCACCGTTCAGGCAACTGTAAGATTCATTTCCTTTGATTGGACCATCATCTTACTTCACATATATACCCCAATTGAAGAAATTAGTATCTGCTAAAGTGCAACGTTGCCTTTCCTTAACCTTGACTTTTGATGACGCACGTTGACATTAGTTCTCAGGGTTTTTTTTCCCACATTCCTTGTAGAGTATCATAGTTTCCTATCTTAATTGTAAAGCTAAAGTTCAATTGTTTTTCTTTTTTGATTATGTTGGGGAGCAGGGCGTCACCATCTTGACAATCTCAACAGTAATCCCGAGACTGAGGCCCCCTAAGTGCAGCATGGACAACCCCACAACTTGCACCCAAGCAAGCGGCATACAACTCATTATTCTCTACTTAGCCCTGTACCTGACCTCCCTTGGCACCGGCGGTCTCAAATCAAGCGTCTCGGGGTTTGGGTCGGACCAATTCGATGACTCAGACCCTGAAGAGAGATACCAGATGACAAACTTCTTTAACTGGTTCTTCTTCTTCATAAACATAGGGTCACTCGGTTCGGTCACCATTCTGGTGTACATCCAGGACAATTTAGGGCGTGAATGGGGCTACGGTATTTGTGCTTGTGCTATCGTGATAGGGCTGGTCGTGTTTCTATCGGGAACCAGGCGATACCGTTTCAAGAAATTGGTGGGGAGCCCCTTGACTCAAATTGCCGCAGTGTTTGTTGCTGCCTGGAAGAAGAGGCATTTGGAGTTGCCATCTGATCCGTCGTTGCTTTTCAATATTGATGATGCAGCTGAGGGATTGAAGAAGAAGCAAAAGTTGCCCCACAGCAAGCAGTTCCGGTTAGTGTTCTATTTAATACCAATCTCTACCTCAACTACTGGTTCAACTACAATAACTCTTCTTTTCTCAATTTGTTACTGAAGTTTAAGGCGTTGGATTCATGTTTAAAGGACAAACGGAAGAGGAAAAAGATAACAAAAAGTTACAGTTAAAAGAATATGCAAAAGGTTAAGGCATATGGTAACAATTAAACAGTTAGTATGTTCCCTCTTTTCATACAAACGAATAGGTCCTCAACGTAGTACTTGAAATACTAGTAACCCATACACCAGGTAAATCCAAGATTTTAAACCCAGAATTGCAAAGAGTAGTATATACTTCTTTTTACGTAAAATTAGGAAAGCGAAAGTGTCTTTGGGTATATTCGAAGGGACAGATTAGCATAATATAGTAGTAAATCAAGAATCAAGAGGAACGGACCACGTATTTTGATGTTAATTCCCACTATTAATTATTGGAACGGGAGATTCAAACAAGGATAGTTAATTAGGAACACATGCAAATCTTAATGTCTGCAATATAAGGTTAGGTGGCAGGCAGCTCACTTATCTTTTTCGGTGGGGACAGTATGATAGAATATAGTCAACCAGTTCGCTATCAAACAATGCAATCAGAGAGTAAAATTATTGAAAATTGTTTTCCAGGGTTCCTGATAATTTGCCACTCCCAGCCCCCCAGGATATCTCTAGTCCAACACATGAGTCTACAATCCCAATTGGTTTTTGGCCTTGTTCTCTGCCTTTCAGATTAAAACTACAGTTTTATTAGACACAACACACGCGATTGGGAGTAAACATTTCAGTGTGGCATGTTTCTTGTCCTCAATTCTTATCTCGTTTTCCATTTCTTTTTCCAACCCAAAACACAAAATTTTTTAAGGAAAAAAATTCCCCTACTTGATATAGTAAACAAGGAGCAAACTTATACCATATATATGTACATCCCAAACAGATATGTGTTTTTTCCCCCTTTGAAAATAAGAAAATTTTCTACGTTATGAACAAGAGATTTGCTCTCATCTAGACCATAAAATATGTAAAGAACGTGGCGAATGAGACATGGTTTGTGTGAATTAGAGCTAATATTTACGAGAGAGAGGAGTAAAAAAGAGATCACGAGCCACCAAGGTCTGTCTGCCAATCGACCATCAAGAATCTTGTCTTCAAACAACTACTTTACACCTTCCCCAGCTAATGCTCGGACATATTGGCTCTAGTGTCCGAAGCCTGTTCACTTGCCTTCCATCACGCTCTATTAATAGAACCAGATCTTTTAAACTTACTTTTTGATATTTCTTTTGCCTTGATATCCTGCATAAAACAAAAAATACTATAAGATATATAGACTATCATATGGCCCACCCCACAAATTCTTATTTGCTGGCTTCATAATTCCGTAGCCAAACATATCGTTTCCTCTCCATTTTGACGAAGATAATTATAATGCTTCACATCTTCACAAATGACAATGAAACTCAAATGACAAGAAAAATTGACATTTAATGATTCCTTGTGAAGAAAAATAAAAGGGAAAGTAACAATTTTCTAGACGTGTTTGGTTGGAACTTGGAATGTGAAAGACTGATTAACTTCAGCTGGTGCTCATTGAAAAAGTTGAAACCCACCCCCCCCCCCCCCCCCTTTTTTTTTTATTACTTGTTGGCTAATTTTTTTTATGGCTTCAATTGTGTACAGTTTCCTGGACAGGGCAGCAATCCAGGACTCATCAGCTCCTGAGGCAAACAAGTGGAACTTAGCTACCCTAACAGATGTTGAAGAAGTGAAACTGGTGATAAGAATGTTACCCATTTGGGCAACCACCATCATATTTTGGACCGTGTATGCCCAAATGACAACATTTTCAGTGTCTCAGGCAACTACCATGGACCGTCACATTGGCATATTCCAAATACCACCAGCATCACTCACAGTTTTCTTCGTTGCTAGCATTCTCGTGACTGTCCCAATTTACGACAGGCTCATTGCTCCAATTGCAAGAAAAGTTCTCAAAAACCCACAAGGGCTAACCCCTTTGCAAAGGATCGGAGTCGGTTTAGTTTTGTCCATTATCGCAATGATAGCAGCAGCAATGACAGAAATAAAGCGACTGAGAGTCGCAAGATCGCATGGTCTTACAAATGATCGGGCGGTTGAAATCCCATTAAGTGTCTTCTGGCTGGTCCCTCAGTTTTTGTTTGTGGGGGCTGGTGAGGCCTTTACATACATAGGGCAGCTTGACTTTTTCTTAAGGGAGTGTCCGAAAGGGATGAAAACAATGAGTACAGGTTTATTTTTGAGTACCCTTTCGTTAGGATTTTTCGTTAGCTCTTTGTTGGTTACTATAGTTCACAAGGTCACTGGAAACAAGAAGCCATGGCTGCCGGACAACCTGAACCAAGGGAGGCTTTATGATTTCTACTGGCTCTTGGCAATTTTGAGTAGTTTGAACTTGGCAATTTACTTGGTTTTCGCTAAATGGTATGTGTACAAGGACAAGAGGCTTGCTGATGAAGGAATTGAATTAGAAGAAGCAGAACCTACCTTCCATTAAATGAATATGGGAGTTTCTTGGACTGGACAAGTCCCTTTCGTTAAGATTTTGTGTTTGTAACTTTGTATTATAAAGTCCTTGGCTGGACTTTGAATAAGTTTGAAAACCCTTTACATGTACAAAAAGAATGGTAAAGGAGCAAGAAGAATTTCAAGCAAAAATGATGAGTTATTGGTTTTTGTTTTCAGAAAAACAATTCAAAGGATAAGTTCTTTCCCTAGCAGATAAAGTACGGAAACAAAAAGTCATTTCACATTGATGTGGCTGCAATTTTACGATAATATGTCATGTAGCCAAAACCCAATTGGTCGTTCTAGCCAGCTGACAAGTCACACATCAAAATGATTAAATTCAAAAAGGATATTGATATATACTCACTCACACTATCAAATCTCTTAATCCTCCTCATCTTTAACTAGCTGTTGATCACCAAAGCTAAAAAATTTCCAGGAATAAATTAGTATCCGGTTGAAAAGACAAGGATATAAACTGTCAAATTGGCACTTACATCTTCGGAAAAACATTCAAGACTTCTCACCTACCACGCAAAGACTAACAAGCAAATGACAAAACGAACAAAAGGACGAAGAAAATCGGGAAAAGGGGACAAGAACCCTACGAATCCCTATTTCCCAAAGTTACTACCAACTAATCGAGGGGTTGTGTCTACAGTTTATTCCTAGATTGTGCAATTTGAATTTGGCTGGTTTTACATGTGAATTATCAAAAACATTATGCAGAGGGGAGACCTGTCACCGTCTTCTTTGGAAAAGCAAAAACTTTTTGCATGTGTTCGGTTTCTTTGTTGTCTATTGTGTTAATTATTAAACCTCACATCAACAGCAATGAAATTCACGTTTCATCCACCATAATTTCAAGGGATTGTAGGGATAAGGAAAATGAAAATTGAATAGAAGGAGTCAATATATAGTCAAAATATAAGGGACAGATAAGAAAACAATATATATATATATATATATATATGTATGTATATATATATATATATATATATATATATGTATGTATATTCGACACTTCCTATACTTATCCACTAGCTTCGTTTTTAATTGTGAATTTTTTGGCATATAGTAATATCGAAGAAGCTTTGCTTACAACGAGGTTGGAGACATGTTTCTGCACGAGTGATTAGAAGAAAGCAATGACCTTTCGATCATACAAAAAGCGAGAATGCATATTCTTTTGTCAGGGAATCAAGATTCAAACTTTCAATAATTGTTTAGTAATAAAGATTATGGTATTGTCTAACATATCCATGCACCTCGCAGGATTCTCTCAAAGGCAGCACAAAAATCCATGGCGTGGGCTGTTCCTCTTAAATCCGCGTCTAAATTTATTAGAGCCAGCAAATGCATATGATCAAAATATGGCACCATCAATGCTATTTGCATGCAAGCAATCACGTGAAAACCTTTGCTTCGCATTTATAAGTCATTTTTGTTTCGTTTTCCAGTCGGGCAAATGGGATCCTGCCATATTTGCTGCTCCTGTCCCTAGCTTGGGAGGCAATTAACATTTTGATTGATCGAAAGGGTCCCAAATGCTCAAAAATATCATACAGATAGGGCCAAAATCTCTTTCTTTCTTTCTCTGCCTCTCTCTAATAATTTTGTGGAACCAAAATAATTTAAGGGGTGCTGTCGTTGAGGCTGTAAAGCAGTCATGCAATGCAATATTAATCCTGCATTCATGAAATTAAGCCATAGAGGATTGGTGGGATTTGTTTCTGGAGGCAAATTGATTGGTGGGTTTGAATTGATTGACCCGATACCATACTCATCGTTAAAAGGGCAATCCTTTTCATTGTGATGCGAACCCCCCATGTAACAGATAACTATGAAGGATAACATGGATAACTATGAAGGATAACATGATGCCAGGTTCTGGGATAAGATGTCAGTTTCGATTGCCATTCATTAGTCATGAGAAATGGATAAGCTATGGATTCGGATTGTATATGTTTCCCGCAAACCCTTTTTTTTTAACTAATACGTATTTAACAATCATTCACATGAGAGATGTATAAGATGAGATCCACATGAAATTCAAATATAAACTCGAGAATATTTACCAATTATATTAAGGAAACTGGCATGAATAACGATAAAGCAAAATGGGGACCCAAGGAGAAATTCTTTGAGGCCCATAAATGATCACTAGCCAGAACCCTCATGATTCATAAAGCATGCATGGTACAAAACCTTTAGGTAGATCGAGGCCCACTCTACTACTATATATATATTTACCTCGTACAGTAATCATTCACCCTCTGGGGCTCCACCAAATAATGAACGAAAATAGATTTAGATGGTGCGGGTACGTATGAAAAGAAAAAAACTAATATGCATTTAAAAATTTTTGAGAAATTTTGATTAGTAATTAATTTATTAATTTATATATTGTGTGAAATATTTTTTTGAAAAGCATTGTGTGAAAAATTTGATGATCTCTATCTCTATCGTTATTTAGAAGGTAAAATATATCTTGAATTATATTGAGAGTATGAAATGTAAAATTTTAACATTTTTCCTTTAATCATATTATTATAGAAACAAATTGTATAGTAGATGGGTAGACAAAGACGAGAATTGGTCAAGTTATTTTTTGTAACGTCTTTCTTCACTAGCTTTATCATGGCCACTCTTTGATTACAATTTTTACTTGACCCACGTTGTTAAGATGCTTGTGTCTTAAAAGAAGAAAAGTGATAGGTCAAAAGGTCGGTGGGAGAGCTAGTACGAACGAGAATCGGGGACCTTAGCTAATACTAGTAGCTACCACTGGCTGATACAAAGGAGAAATGGGGCGGTGCACAAATTTGTTCTTAACCTTGTAGATACAGCCAGACAGCGCCCAGCAGGAATAATGTGCATTTCCGAGGATTGTCCTTATTCTTCTTCTTCTTCACTTGATCAGTATTCCGTACGCCTGCTCATCCTGTTTCTTTTCTCCTTGACTACTAATCCATCTGTTTTGTAGGGACATCCATAAAAGCTTAATCACAGGTACAGCCACAGGTGTAGACAGTTACGGAATGGATGAGAGATCTTGCCCAAGATCTTCTCTGGATTGGAATCAAGGCTTTCATACTTGGATTGGATACCAGGACCCCATAGAAATGGATGAATAATCCAAACGCCAGCTCATTCTCTGTGACTCAGATCCCGTTTTTTCAGTTACAAAATCATTCATGTTTTTGTACAACCCAAGAACCCTTGTTTTTTTCCAAGCACGTCTTAAATCAGTGACAGATGAGTTCAATTAGAAAGTGTTGTTGCTCATTTTCCATTTTGATTATTGGAACATTGGAGAACTATTACACAACACCAGCAAAACAATCCCATGTTTGGCTGATGGCAAGAATGCGCTTCTTCTTCTTTCTTTTGATTTATTGCTAGGAAGAAAATACAAATAATTATGAAATGAAATTGTCAGCCAGATCGGCTAATTCAGTTGAATGGAGCTAGAATAAATGAACTATGGAGAAATTACATTACACAAACAATTCCCACACTAGAGAATGTTACAGAAAAATTTAGGCTCTGACCTATGCATTATCTACTGACTGAAAGATCAAATTCTTCACATAGATGTCTCTTGGAACGACCATGTGAATATTGGTCTGCGATCTTTGCCAACAGATATAGAATGAATGGCAATCAGAAATCAAAGCTACTTAAAACTCTTCATTTCTCAATTTTGCTCCATGATTGTCTCCAATGTTTGTCCATTCTACATGAACAGCCAATTTACGCATAGTCAGGTCTCAATCACAAACCAAACAATTGCAGCAAAAAATGGTACGTATAATATGAATCATAAAAATACAGTAGACTATGGGTCTCCAAGTGACAATTACCGAGATCAATTTTTTTTTTATCCCTTTTCCTTTTGCCTCCAATTAAAACAAAATTACTAACGGCTTCCACCACACACATATGTAACACAAAAGAAGCATCATAATATCGTGTCAATTCCATCAGTGCAGTTTTCAATTTAATGCAATTACTCACCTAAAATTGAAGTCAGGGTCGTTCAGTGGAATCAACAAGTTCTTCGTTGAATTCACCAAATATATTTGGACATCCATCCCATTTCCCCTGTTCTCTTGCTTCCCAATAACCGCCCACATAGCGGAAGGATCCATTTTCACCTTCTCTCTCAAACCATCTAGGATTCCACCCATTTTCTTGTAGTTTCCTTGACTGGGCAGGACCAGAGGCAGATTGAAGATCAGCAGTACAAGACAATAAACTAAACTAGACCCTACCTAGAAATAGAAATTTTTTGCCAATATGTCTTAATCAAGTATAGGATCTAACAGTTTCCTATACCAGCAATATATTCAAGTCTTTGTAGCTGAATAGTTTATGACAAACTTTGTTTGTATGCAGCATTAAAATAGTTTATGATGAACTTTGTCAGCAAATGAATGCATGAGCATAGATACATAGAAAACATACCATTCTCTGCCTCCTTTCCAACCGCTGTTTCTCTGCATTTGCTCTCTCATATTCCCCATTTTCCAAATGCCGTTGGTCTGGTCTAAGCCTGGAATCCGTAGGTGGGAGCTTCTCCTTAATCCGTGATCAAATACCCGGGATCAGACAAAGCTATAGAAAACAATTAGATATGCATAAGAGGAAATGAAAATGCTTCTGAGAAACTGATGTAATACATCATCTCTACCTGCAGTCCTGGTGTTAGCTCATTTAGTGTGATTGCAAATGACGTTAAGTTGTAGCGAGTCAAATTAGGAGGTGGCTTGTTCCTCTTCCATAGCAAGGACGCATTTGATGAAGGATTGCAGTCCTTTGGCCTGGCACTTCCATCACCACTGACATAATACATGCTGTCATCCCATTTGCCAATTAATGTTGCAACCTTTTTACCGGAAAGGTCTTCAACAAACCCATGGACCTAAGTCAATGTAGGACAAGATCAATAATTACTACCGAAAATAACTCTTTCAAGACATAGAGGGTAGACTAATAAGGGCAAGTAACAATCAAGCCAAGAAATTGCATAGATAATCCAATTTCTAAACTGGGAGAACAATAACTGCATTTGGCTGCTTAAAGAAACTTAAGAGTTTTCAAATAATTACCTGACGAGGGTTCCTGTCAAGAATAGACTGCTCCTTGAATTTGAGCTTGCATGAATATTCACGATTCCCACAAATTTGCATCAATCCATGGTGATCACAATACACTTTACCAAGGATAAGATTATAAATACTTGTTGTCACCTGCAGAGAATGAAGTTGATTCCTATCATGCAAATAGAAATGAAAATAGAATATTTAAAAACACCTAAGCACAACATCCAGTAAATATACAGTCCAGTAGCGCAACCTTGCTCCACTGAAATATTTCACCATCATCAAACTCAAGGGTCAGAACTCCAACAGGGTCAAGCTGAATTGACCGCCCCCAAAACTTTGTGCGGAGGTTGCTGTCACCCCAGAATTTCCATCCTTTACCTTCACAGTGACAGGCAATAAGGGTTGGGTGGTGACTAACCTGTTTCAACATGAAAGATAAGTCATCTATGCTTTGGAACTTCAATACAAATATTTGCACATTCGCATCCACATAAACATAAGCAACTATTTGGGAAGGTAAGTACTCCGAGGTCCTAGAGAACTAGTATAATTCAAGTTTGCTTCTAAGTTCTCAAAAAACAGTTTTGCAAAGTCTCTATTGACTGTTTTTAGAACCTCAAACCAATTATTGTTTTGAACATGAAAGTTTCCTTCCTAAAACTGTCCAGGGAATTCTCATTTTCCAGATCAATGGTTGCAAAGGCATTATTCAAGAACCTTTCAAGGGCAATAATTTCCAAAATCTTGATTATACATAATAAAGAAAATGATGATGACAGTCCTTTCCTCCTCCTTTTTTTTACCAAAAAAAAAAAAAAAGAAAGAAAGATCCTCAGTTTTTTGTTTGAAAATCTATACTACTTCAAGCCAAGTCATTTTCTTCTCAAGGTTGTGCTATTTGATTTGTCAAAGGTTCTGAAAAAGTAAAACGTCAAGTTAACTATCTCCTAACTGCTGAAAAGTCATAAGCACTTGAGCTTATAAAAAAAAAAAAAAGAAGTTTCCTAATTTGTCAACTTAAGTTCAATACAGGGCTGGACATCCCTTTACATGAAATCATCTGTATTGCTAGATCCTGAACACTAACCTTCTCAGAGAAGAAACGAACTCCTTTGTCAGGATAGTCAGCTTCATAAGTTTCTCCTAGTAAGGGATTGAAGGGCTTACAGTGTCGGCCTTCAGAAGAAGCATACCCAGAAACAGCAAATGCAGCAACATTTAGAATCCGCTGGAGACTGTTCCCCTGACAATACGACAGAAAACTTGAATGGAGAATAGAATCAGATAGAACAGATATAAAGCAAGAGAATCTATTGATATTCAAGAAACCTTTAGTAAGCATGACAACAAGTCCAAAAACTTTGGGGACAGGAGATGTTTGAGGGAGTGAGATCTCGAGAATAATCGCAGAAGCACACAAAACAAAGGGGTACACTTAGAAGTTGAACTAACAAAACCAACCTCTGAAAGGGAACAAGGTTACAATATATATAAGTATGTATGAAAGGCATATAACTGCATTCATCTACAAACTAAAAGAACAGCTAGAAATTCAGCCCAACATTAGGAAAGTAACCAAGGGGATAATCAGCCCTTTCACACTGAGTTAACTTAAAAACACCTTTCTGTACTTGATAACTATTTTTTTACACTTGCCCACCCCCCACCCCCCCCAAATCAGAAAGAGCGAGCCACATGAGCTCCATTGTTTAGAGAGTTGCAAGTGGACTTCCTGCAGAGAGAAAATCATCTTGCAGCATCTAAACTAGCATTTTTTGACAGATGGCACAGTGAGTCAGCATCACTCTAGACAATATTAGCTAAAAGTGAACAGCGATTTCTCAAATTCTAAAACTCCCTCAAGCTGCAAACTGTTTAACTTCATTAAAAAATTAACATACCCTGAAACAAATAGTGCAATATATCAAGAGAAGAACAGAATATTAAAGATGATATGTATAAATAACATACTTCTTTTCCATACTTGTATGCTCGGTCCAAAAGATAAGAATACTCTAGGTCCTCAAAACATTTCTGAAGGGATGATATTGGTTCATTAAAGTAAACAGGGAGACAAACTCGAGTGAGATCCTTTCCCACATTGTCTTTGATCATAGACCAAAGGCTAACGCCTTTCTCTTTTTCAATTGGATCAGGAAGCTTTTTCCGTCTTTCAATTTGAGGATATCTGGAATCACAATCTTCTTTATCAGCATGCATCTTTTCCACATTATCAAATTGTTTTTCAGCTTCTTTCTGATTTTCTGCATGATCAGCTGCCCCTCTTACAGATCCACAACTAACAGGGGGTTCAGTAAAATACTCTTTTGTGTCATAAAAGGAGGTTTCATCTTCATCAGACACTTCCTCAAGCTCTTGTTTCTCAATATCATCAGATGATTCAGTCGTGCTGCATTCTGACAACCCAAACAAGATGTCAAGCTATAAGATAATAGGGCAAGAAATTAGTAAACAGAAACAAAGCTAATGCTTAGATAATTACTCATTGCAACATTACTGAACAACATTGCATTTAAGTTAAATAAAATGAGAATGGTGATGATGAAGGATAAAAAGACAGGAAATCACCATTAAAACTTAGGATAATCAGCATATATTTTTTACTCAAGAAAGCACATCTCAAACCCTTTCACATAAGTTTATCCGTGAAGTGCAACAATAGATATAACTATAGGTCTATCCAAAACGATAAATACCATCTTCCCTTGCCAACACAAAATTTAATTACAAGATGCAAACATCTGCATCAGACACTCATGCGTGAAGAAAGGAAGTGCCAAAGTTACAGGTTGGTTATGTACCACTATATTTTCCACGCCCTATACCGGAATATTCATGCTTCGTCAATTGGAAATCGCCATCATGTATTCCAGAGGTTTCAGCTTCAATATTAGCTGCCTGCACATGCAAAAGGAAAACTTCTCAATGTACCATAAACAGTACAGCTTAGAACGATAATGCATAGGATAAATTACAAAGAAAATGATGAGATATTTGTAATTTCATAAATGAATCAATATTTTGAAAGATGAGATAACTAAAACCAATAAAAATGAAGACAACATTTTACAAGATGAGATAATTGAATCCCAGCACTAGGATTGTTGGGGTTTTGTTGATCTGATTGGGATTCCATTTCTAATTAGGATTTAAGCGAAGTTCCTATAATCCTTTTCTTAGAAGGAAGATTAAAGTTGCAATAGAAATAATACTTGTTATTATAAAGTTACAAAATGCAATAAACCAATTATACCAATACAAAGCATTCCTATAACTATTGGTAATGAAGCCAAACATTGCAATGCCACATAATGAACTGGCATTCAAACTAAAGCTCCTTGCAAGAAATGAGGCAGTGTGGAGAACTTCTCAACCTCTAAGTCCCAAGCTCATATAATTTGCACTTTTGGCATTATATGCCAGCAAGTTCTAGCTTTGGCCCATGAGTTGCCCCTCAAACCCATCACAAGTTTACAGCTATGACAACATTGTCTCAGTGTAGCTTGAAAATGTGAGGTTTGAAAGCCCAAAAGGTTTCCTATAGAAGCTGATTGGGTCTTCAAAGCATTTGCTAGAGGCACAATTAACAGCTTTGAAGGTGGATGGGAATCAGATATAGTGTGAATGTGAATACAGCTAGAAGGGCCAGCTATTCATTCCATGCAACCACCAAAACAACTGGATAACTTTGGTGGGATGCTTACTAGACAAAAGAAAATGTATACAATTATGGACTCCCTGTGCTGACTGGAGAACTTAAAAAATGCACTAATGATACTATAGCGATATCTAGTTCTAGGGACCACCATACAGCCTCTGTGTGTAGAAATATGGATCGAGTTAAATTTTCTAGGACGCATCAGTAACAACATAATACAAAATTGATTATAACTTTTAAGCATTTACAAGAGGCATAAAAAACCTTAATCTCAATTATCAGGGGTTGGAGATGTAATGTTGGGACCACAAGAGAAACAATCTTAATATGAAATAAACAGAAACTAAAATCAAAGTTTATAACCATACAAAATGGCATAAAATTACACTCCAAAAGTTCTAATCACATATACAACAATGAGAAACAATTGCAATAGCAGAACCATTTTTAATTCATTATTAAACTAATTACCCTCCATTATCAGTCACTCATATAGCCTGGAGAAAACCCATAAGCAGTAATGCATCAAATAACAGAATACATTTGTCCTAGTATTGACCAAAATCAACGCTATTCATTTCCATTGGCCTTCAACACAATCACATGATTGTTTCCATCTTGTTAGTGACGAAGATTATTGATACTCTTTTTATTCGGCCACCATACTCACATTTGTAAACGATAGCTGTTTTTCCCATAAAATAGATATCAATCACTTTAAATGCAAGGCTTCATCAGTTGGCTTAATCATCAACATGAGCTTGTCTGAGACATGCCACTCTATTAATAGAAAACCAAAAAATAAAAAACAAAACAAAATGCTCTCTTAAAATTTAATTTCATTAGGTTGAACTCGATATTGGCCCAACAAAGGTCTCACTAAATTGATCATAACTCTAATTCAGAAGAAAGAAATCTATTTTAATTCACCAAATTATTTAAGTTCAAAAAATCTATGCAATAAATTTCATTAAAAGAAATTGAATCCCCAAGATCAAGCACTTTCACTCAAAGGCACATATTAATTATTAAAAAGTTGACATTACCTCCAACTGTCTTAACGTGTCAAGCAAATTAGACCTTTCTTCACAAAGAACTTTCAGTTGTCCTTGTATCTCCGAGAACTCTGTGAGCATAATCTGCTCGCAATCCTTCACAAGATTATCACTGATTCCCTCCTCAAGCAACCGTTTCTTGAGCTTATCAGTTGATATAGACAAATCATGGGGTACAAGGGAGAGGTTATCATTTAGTGGTCTCAGCAGAAAGAGGCTCCTGGTTGATACCAAAGCTTGTATCCAAGCAATCCGATCTCTCTTTGAATCAGTTCTCAAATGAAGGGTCTTTGTAGCAGTGAAAATGTAAAACCGTCTGTCATCAGATTTGCTCTCCCGGAATGACGAGATCTGCTAGAAGAATCCAATTAACAACCCCATAAGCTATGCAAGAGTTCCAGTATTTGTGATATGGTCACATTGATCACCAAGAGTTTATATGCTCTCATTTCATGATCACATAAAATAAATTCACAGAATAAATGCATGAGTGAAACATATTTAAAAAGTCCATTTCTAGAAATAAAAAAGAATAAATGCTATCAGTTCAAGATAACGCAAGTTGAAAAGCTCAAAATTTAAGCCTTGCTTCCCTCGCCAAGATAGAAGCATTATTGCTGAAAATTTTCTAAAACCCCAGAAGAAAAACAAATGTCTGTAACTTAGTCCACCGACCTTTAGGCTATCAAGGTGTAACCTCAGCAGGAGCCAAACCCATTTACCATCAGACAACTGGATAGTTACACACAATCACCAGACTTTTTAAGTTTCAAATGAGAGAAAATTTTTTTAGCAACAAATACATAAAAATCCCAGCTGTACAAACCAAAACCCAAAATTCATCACCGAAGCCCCATGAGACCTTTCGAGGATTACAACTGTCTAGGGATAAAACAAAGACGAAGAATCACCATTTGGATCTACTCGTGCATAGGAGAATATACTTAAAACGACTCGAAAGATAAATATTTTTATATCCTTTCGATTTTCCCGTTTCTAAACAGTGTTCAACATAAAATGCTACACATCTGAGCGGGCAAAGCCCCACTACTAGTCTCAAGTCCCCACGCTATCTTTTTACCTTGGTTTATTTCACTAAAAAAATCAAGCCAATGCCAAGAAACTACAAAAGACCATGTAAAAGATTAAAAACGAAACAAGAGATTACCTCTACAACGAGTCAAAGAATACAAAACTCAAAAAAGACGGCAACAAACAAAACCCACTTCGACATTTCAGAGAAATACTCCATCCTCATCACCGTTCGATTACTATATCGTTTAATCATTTCTTTCCTTGAAAAAAAAAACTCTTCGGTCTTCACCTTGAGTGAAAAAACAGTATCTCGAGACACAGAACTAAAGCGGCTTGCAAGCAAAGGAAATAGGCAATAAGTTGACGAGAAAGAAGAGAATCTGATAAAAGTGCGGGAAGTGAGAAAACAAAAAAGACAAAAGATCGAGAGCAAAAGAAGAAAAAGCATCAGATGCAAGTTTTTGAATCGTCGTTGATGGCTTCAAAAACTTCAACCATCTATCGAACACCGATTAAACGATGATGTGACCACAACTTAATACCTAGACCTACAGCTTACCCTATTGCAGCCCTCCAAGCCCACCTGCTGATGTGACCCACTCTACACAAACAACCAGTTAAAACTGTAAAAATTAAAAGATAATATTTTTTTTACTTTTTTAACGTTAAACATGAAAATTGAAACAAAACGGAAATAAAGAGAGAGAGAAAGAAAGTCCACAGAAAAGATTTTTGAGGGGCCTTTTTACAGATCACACAGTAAACGACATGACGAACAATGCAAGAAACCTACGGTTCTTGCTCTTCAATTTTTCCCCTATCCTTTTCCCTTTTTTTTTTTTTTTTCTGTTTTCTTTAGTTCAGATATCAATGCCTCTTTTTTCTGTGACAAATTTTTTTTTTTCAGATGCAAAATTTTAGGGGCACCAAAATTAGTGCTATAAAATGACATAATTGGTAACACTTCAGTCAAATTTTTTGAATCAAGATATTCTATATTCGGAACTCTCTATAAAAAAATTATATTACCGCCAAAACGAATTGGTTTGCTTTTTATTTTGGAATTTTTGAAATTTGATTTTTTTTCTTTTGAAATATACCTTTAAATGAATAATGCCAACGGTTTTCTGGTGTTTCCGTCTACCGCTACAACTGTCCATCCTCGAAAGCCGATTGGTTGAGATATCACCGATCAATCTGACGTCATCAGTAGGAGAGAGGAGGTTTAGAGTCTCCGGACGGCGAATCTTCGAGTAAGATAACACTCCGTTACGAAGCAAAAACCACCTGGATCTCCATCCTTTGCCGTAATTAGTCCATTTGTAGAGAATTCCGGCAACAGTGCCTTCGGATCCTCGCGTCGTCAACCTCGACGCATTGCCTGTTTCAGATCCGGATAAACTCCCGGCTGGCATGCTCCTCGCTCGAGTCAAAGAAACCTCCGGTGACTGGTCGCCGATGCCGGGACTCTCCAAAGATATACAACACAGCGGATGCATTTCCTTCACCCGCATTTTTTTCCTCCGATCTCGATCACAACTAAAATTCCTCAAAAGAATAAATATTCATTCAAGTATTCACTTTCTCCATGGACAAAAAATAGAATCAGCAGCTGCAACAAACCAAAACGGTTATAAAACCAAATCAGAATATATATCATTCTCCTGAAAGCGAAAACAAAAAAAAAATAAAGAAATTGTAATAAAATTTGTTTTAGGGTTCAAAGTAAGGGACATTTTTTTCGGTAGTCGTCGAGGACGCTGTGTTGAGAGGTGAGCTTTGTTTTTGAGCTCTGAAACTGAGAGATTCGTAAAGGAAAGAGAAGGAGGGGATTTCTAAAATAAGGAGCCTATTTATGTAATTTTCTTTAGCTTGAAACGATCGCAAAGTTAGTAAAATAGTTATTAATTATTCATACAAGAAAAGGGTTTTCCTTTTTTTTTTTTAATTTTTGGCTGAGTAAGCAATTAAGGTTTGTGGTAGATTGGTAATTAAGTGGGGAAGGACTTTTTATCGGGACGGGAGATATCGGGTGGGAAATGTAAATCGGTAAAATATCGTTCATTTCTGGTGTTGAAGAGTACGGAAGGATTGTTGAATAAAAAAACTGTGAGTTGATGACGATTGACGAGAAGAAGCTGACTAGCTGAGAGGCATTTCCTGCGTAGACATGAATATTATCCCCTTTTTTTAAAAAAAATATTTTTAATTTTAACCTTTTCTGTTTTAACTTTGGTCGTCACGGTATTTTTGGTTGTGTGAACCCAAGCTTTGAGCTGACAAAAACTAAGCAAAGCAAAAAATCCTGCTTCTTTGACTAAGTGTAACACTAATCAGAAACCCAAAACTACACATTTCCTATTTCGGATTTGGAATTCGAAATTACTTCCAGCTATTTTCCATTGGGTGTAATCAAGTGATGGTTGGACAATTTCAATAGACATAATGAAAATAGCTAGTAAGACTAAGCGGTACAAGATTACAAAAGTGCTTTTTACTATTTTATTTTTTGATCATTTTAAGATTTAGATAGCAAATGTCGCCTGTGTTCTTTCCTTGCTTTGCATTTTACTGCTATTAATAGTTTGTTTGAAAGGTTGGTCGGTCGGCTACATACTTTATTTTTTGAAGTTCCTATGTCAACCTTGAATTGTAGATCAAAAATCTTTCTCCAAACTCAAATCTTGTACAACTTCATAGTGTGACTGTGACCAAACACTTTTTTTTTTCCTCAAAAGTGAATTATACTTCATTCCCAACAATTGACAGGTTTTTCTAACAATAAACAAATTCAGTTTAATTTAATACTGGCCAAAGTGTAATAGTTAAGAAGGAAAAGGTTTCATTTACAAAAGATCCTTATTTATATGCTCCAGATCTTGGATATCCTTTCAGAGGATATTTGCGGCACAAACCTATAAGAACAAAGGGTAAAGAAACTAGTTAGATTGTATTACAACAGTGCCATTCCGTCATCATAAAGCAAGGTGCTGTGTAAGTAGAAATAGGGAAACACGCTGTTAGCCATAGTTGTAGATTTGTAGTTTCCCAAGTAAAAGAATTCAAACTGAAAAAAATACTCTTCGCTTACGAATTATTTCACCTATGAAAATATTGATAAATTATCCATCTACATCTCTTGTCAACATGAACTATTGATGTTAAATAATATAAAAATGAAAATTCTCCTTATTAAAATGATTAAAACCGTATATTGAATTAGAATCCGAAAACCATAGATACTAGTTGTACATGTATTCAAATCAAGAGAATGTCCTCTTCTTTTTTTTTTTTTTTACAATTATTTTTCTCTTAGCTGCATCAACCCGTCTACTTATTGATTGGCCAGTAATGGAAATTATGTTAAGTAGGCAGGAAGTACTCCTAATCTTCGTTATATGAGGTTTCGAGTGTCTAATATATAGAGATTAGGTGCGAACCATAAATAAATACTAGGAATTAAAAGTGCGTTTCGATTTTCAAATTAGCTACATAGCCGATTAGTTCAATTAGCCTTTAGGGTACTTGCCGCCGATCTTGACCATTGAAAGAATGGCATTCGTCCTTCGGGTGGTCGATCCCTTTCTATCTAAGCAGCTCAACATTACCTTATTTTCTTAAAAAATAAGATCCTAACAGAGAGGAAACGTTCGTGCCCAAGTCTCTACATCGTTTATATTGATCTATATTCCTAAGTTCTTATCTGGAACAGGGCCAAATAAAGAAATGGCTAAAGAAACTTGAAAGCAAGTTGTGATGGTTTTCTACCTAAAATCACAGTAATATATTTCGTTTGCATGAGCTATATATTGAGCTGCATGTGGCCTAGTAAAGCACTTGCAAGGGCAGAGGGAGGGGACCTCTGGATTTGCGGTGGTCACGCATTTTTCAGCTCAAATAACTGCGGGGCGCACGACACAGTGCTGCACCTTCTTTACAAATCCAAGTTAAGCTACTTTTCTTTTCTTTCTTTTTTTTGACTTTTCAATGGAGTATGGGGTGATCCAGAAATTGAGGGCGTGGAATTAATTCTTAGAAACTCCTGTATCAAGGCAAAAAAACAATTCATATACCTAGATTTTTCAGTCTCGAAAGTGACAAATCAATGCCAACAATAAATCAATTGTAAAACATTTAAAACTTACCGAGGACCGACCCAAGTCAAAGGTATCTCTTTATATATTTGAATATGAAAAGATATAATATTTAAATAATTTTTTAAATTATTTAAAAATATTTAAATAAATTTTTATTTTTTATTTAATCAAATTTTTATATTTTTATTTTAAATTAAATTAGTTTTTATAACAAATAATTAATTAATTATCATTAATAAAAATATCACTTATTATTTTATATATACACTATATAAATGTAGATAATGAAAAATACCACATAATCATGTTATTATATCAAATTAACATGATATCAATTATCATATATATCAATATACAGCATCATCGTCAATTATAATATTTTAACATGCTGCGTCAACATCACTTGATATAAAATAAAAAATAATATTTTAAATAAATCAATAATTGTTATAAAGATTTAATTATTTTATTATAAATAAAAATATTAAAATTTATTTAATTTAAAATAAAAATATAAGGTATTGATTGAACTTAATAAAAATAAAAAGATTCATTTAAATTTTTTTAAATAATTTAAAGATTTTTTTTGTATATTATATCATATAGAAACTATTAATTTGTCAAATAATGATTTCTACAAACTAATCCTTAACCAAACATATTACTTAAGCAGCAAAATAATGGATTTTATAATGCTTCCATTGTTTATTTTGAAGAACGTGCATTTATGCTCTCCATATCATTTATTTTTTCCAAAAGTCCAAGTGAAATATATGTTTCAAAAAGTAGTTACAAGTGGTCGCCACACCTAATAAAAAAGAATCTCTAAGGATCAATCCATTTTAACGAATGAAATGTTCTATATATAGTTTAAATATATATTTTTTGGGTCCAGATTTAAAGAAAGAAAGGTCAAACTAAATAAAGAACTTGCTACTCTTTTTTCTTGATCACGGGTTGATTTGCATTAAGTAATGAAAGTGATGCAACCAAAATTATTAGCGTTGATGGTGCAAAAGAAAAGAAGAGGGGGAAGTAAGAGCAGTTGCAGAGAGACGCATGGAGCTGTGCAATACGGACCACGGGAAAGAGTGGACCGCCGGGTCAGTTAGTGGGGGCCGGCTCTCGGACCTGGTGGTGGATAGTATCGCCTTCTGACACGTGTCAGTCAGCAACAAGAATAATTGTGCCCGCTCTCTCAGCCTCGTAACTCATGTGCCTCGCTATTCCATTCTCCACGCTTCCCCTACTATGTTTTTTTTTTCTTTTCAAGATCTACCTCTCACTTGGGCGCGTTCAATTCAATAGTTTTGTCATTTTTGAAAGGAAAAGAGACAAAGTAAAAGTTACCACTACTGGTCCTTCCTAAAGATTTCATGGCATGGGAATTCCAATTTTTTCTCTAATTGTTAAAAGAGTAATAAAAAGATATAAAAATCAGTTTAAAAAGCATTGGGGAAATTGAGCCCTAAAATGTTGTGACATTTTTTTGTATATCACTATTTACAGTGGATTAGTGAGTCTATTCTATTTTTTGTTTGTTTAATTTTAACGTAATTTTCTTTCTTAATGTAAAAGTTAGTGCTTTTCACAACCTCAAGGACTTGTACTTAAATATATTTCCTTCGTAAATATTAATTGGATTGTCAAAATTTAAGACTCCAAGAATAACAATTATATATAATATCAAAAGAAAAAAAATTATATATATTATATAAAAGGAACACCTCCTAATAATCTACTTGCTTCCTATCTCAAATCTTAAAAAGGGACTTAGACCACAAGCAATGTCCAATAGGAGGAGGCCACCTCCATTTTTTTGTTACTACTATATGTAAATTTGAATAATAGAAATATGTAAATGAAATAAAGCCAAGTGCTTTCTTCAATAATTGGAAGGCACGACTAAAGATTTGAACGTGGATTTTTTTCTCCACCTCCAACTGGGTCGTTGGTTAATTTGATCATTTAAGACCGTACGAATGAACCATTGGAACCAACCCTTGGTAAAACTTTTGGTTATATAGTTTGATTTGATAGCCACAACTTCAGATGTTTAGTTCCTGTCTGTTACAAATTAACTTCAAAGGCTGAAGTGCTTTAATATTTGAACTTAAGAGTACAATTTAGAAATCTTGGGTTTAAATTCTAAGATTAAGATAATAAGATTTATGAAAAATGAAAAAACAAATAGTATTTCCAATTAAACAGTTCAAAACTCATAATGAATCTACATATGTATATAACAAATGTGCATAATCTTTGTTTATTTAACATGATATGGGCCATATATACATATATATATGTATGTATATATATATATATGTATATATGTATATATATATGTATGTATATATATGCCCGTGTTTATTTTTACTCATAAAAAAAATGATCAAGTAGGGCATTTGCTATTTAATTAAGAAAAGGATTCTTTTGAATCAATGGAAAAGGATGTAACCTCTATATACAAGGGCTGCAGTCTGCAGATGTTGAGCTCATCGATGCTGTGGAACTGTGAGTTTAAAATGAGCAACGAATGGATTAAGTTCTCCAATGAAGTTCTTGTAATACCCTACTGTCTACTACCATCATTAAATATAATAATAAAATAAAGATCAGGAGAAAGAGAAGAGAAGGCAAAAGCATGGCTTGATCTAGGATTATTAATTTCCCCAAGCGTGGCGTGATTAAAGTAATTAGTATCTTTTTAGCCCCCTTTTTTTTGTGGGTCTATAATGATACTGCCCTCGACACTAGTTTGGATATGGATTATTTGTCAGTGCTGACTGATGAGTAAAGGCATACGTTATGACTGAGCCAATTCGAGTCAGGCGGGCCTTACTCACCGTTCGGTTCAGTACTGGTAAATGGTAAATGCTTTTTTTTCCATCATTTTAGCTGCATATTACGTACGTGGCCAATGAATCCCAAACCAACTGGTCTTGAGCCACCTCGTTTGACCTGCTGGTTTTTACCTCTTGGGTTAAAATCAAATAATATCATCTCATCTCAAATTGATTTATAATACTAGTCTTAAAAGGTAAATCATGCAGCACTCTAATTTCAAAGTTCAATTTTGCTTGCACTTCTTTGTTGTTTTATTTATTTGAAATAATATCTTATGATTTTTTTTTCTCAAGTAAGATTCTATAAATATGTATTTTTTCAATTAACATGGTTTGAACAACTTATACTCTCACAGTCGCAGACAATAAACGATTAATTTTATTTAATAAATTTATTAAAATATTTTTAATTTAAAATTAACCCATTTGTTTATATTTAAAAATATTTTAATAATTTTATTTGGTAAAATAAATAATCTAACTCCTCGTGATAATAGAAAAAATCCACACAATACCAATTAAAAAAAATTCACAAGAGTGCTATATGAGAAAAAAAATTAAATTACAAAAGATGTAGGTGATATTTATTCAAAAATTAAAACAATGAGATGAGATATTCATAGGTGAGACAGTGTACTAATGAGCATATCATAAAACATAAATAAATAAATTGGCATATATTTTTGTGACCATCAAACTAGAGTAGAACATATAGACATGTAAAAAGAAAATAGAAATCGAGGAGCATCCATAATAGTAGAAGAGGGTTAAATATGCGGTTAGTAGTGGCCTACTGGTTATCAATCAACATATCTCTAAAGGAAGTCCAATCATAAAAACAGCGCAAGAGAGGGGAAGCCGAGGAGTCCCCACCTCTTACTATTTAAGGTTGAATTAACGAGATCCAACTACAAACCAAGAAACCGAGACAAAGGGAAAATGATGATTCCACACACACACACACATATATAGCTAAGGAGTTTGTGGGTCCAAAAATCCATTTTCACGATGACAAGTCGTTATGTAAAGAGCTACTTGGAGATGTATAATGTAGGAAAAGATCCCAAAGGGTATGAATGATGCTTTCATTGATTGCTCATTAGCAGCAATATTCAAACGTTTTCGCTTTGCTCATCTGCTAAGTGACAATTCCGCAACTGTGCCGGAAGATTCATTTTTTAAAAGGCTAAGGAAGAATCTGTCTCCTAATTTTCCCACTCTCCCTTAATGTTTTGTACAAATTGTTTGTTGGAATGAATATATACAAATGGCCAATATTTTTATCATTTGTGAGATAATTCTATTTTCAAACTCAAAAGCTGAACTTAATCTTTGTAGACGACAAGCTAGTTAATCGTGTAGATAAGAAAATTAGTATACTAGATTTGGCAAGAAGGAAATGAAATAATTGATCCAATAATTAGGTTACGTCACCCTTATTTTTCCATGTTAAATACGACAATTTACGCATCAATATGTTTTTGCTTTTTTTCCTTGTGAAATCAGATAGCCTAGAGGGTACAACAAAACAAAGAGACAGAGAAAATGGATAGACAATACTAGCCTACTAGCGCTAGGTGATTGAGAGTTTTATTTCTTCGTTTAAAATTATTGATGACAAGAAAGAGGATAAGAGGGAGAAAGAAAAAGGAAAATGAACGAAAGATTCAAATACTCCTAATTCATGTGGTGTTTTCTTTTTGGGGGGTACCAATTAGGGTATCTATTCGTTAAGTGTTACTAAAACAATGATTTTACCAGCACACAAAAATTTCAACCCTCAAGAATATTTGTCAAACTTGATGAATTGGGTCATATATATATACACACACAAAAAATCACATTATTCATATTTTAAAAAAATATAATAATAATAATACATATATATATATATATATTATACTTATTAATTAGGATATGAAATAGAGAGACATAGAAGCATAGAATCAGATCCCAGCAGCATAAGTTGAACAAGTAAAATGAAAGATGGGAGAGGGGGCAACAAATCAAATCACAAACACTCAACCCCAAAAATAATGGTGTCAACTCTTTGTGAGACCAAAACCATGTATGTTATCTCCAAGCCATGTGTCTGTACTAAGGTGTGTTAATTCCCCAATGGATGTGGCCCCACCTAAGAGCTTAACATTGTCCCAATCACAAGTCGCTTCTGGGCATGCATCATGTTAAGTAGCCAAAAGAGCTTAACTTTAAGCCTTCCAAAATAAATGTCACATTATTAACAGGGAACACTAAAAAAATCTAATATATATCCCCACTTCACAACTAGTTTGAATAAAGTGCATTGCCTTTTTTTTTATTATCTTATCCTTTTGTTTATATGCTTTGGAAATATGCAATTTAGTTTTAGTTTTTTTTTTTTTCTGCCTTCATTCAGCTTCTGCTTGCACTGATTGAAATGGGCAAAGTGTGTTTGTTCTATGCAAATCTAGGGAGATTCATAAAAGAGTTTTTTAAAATATAATGAGGCTTTGCTTCGGGGAAGGGGACTTGATGGTGGTGGGGATCCACATGCATGAACATGTGTTTGGGGAGAGGACGACGCCTTGACGCTAGGGTTAATTTGTGATGTAATGTCTAACATTTATATCATGATAATAATATATATTCTTTCTCTCTCTCGTGCTAATAGTACAAGAAGAACCCACCCATTTTCATAATTTACTTGTTTTTTCCATTTAGATCAAAGAAAGTGTTGTGCATTAAATAATTCGAACATGAAATGTTTATCTTAAAATTTTGGATTTGAACCTTTGATCTAAAGCTATGATCATGTAACAGTGCCTAGCTAAGAGAAATATTAAGCAACTTGAATAAAAACAAAAATTATGGGAGGCAGGGAATTTAGGTTGGGTTTGTAATTAAAAGGCCTTTTCAGAAAATCTTGATTTCGGGTATATGTGATGGTCCATGTGAGCATCTTGGCATCAACTAATTAGTAAGAATAACCTTTTGTTCCTACATCTTGTGACAAGTAGCGAGGATCATCATTTCCAAGTTATATAGGGTGGTGTACTCTAATAATAACAATTTATTAATTTTTCTGCATAATTGCAAGAAAGCTTTATGCATCATCTGATGTTGCCTGTCTAATGATGCTAGCAGGTGATTCAAAGCTTCTGCAGGAGACAAAAGAAGCTTAAAAAGAAATAGAGAAAAAAAAATATATATATATATAAATTAAGTAGAGTCATGTGATGGAGTTCGGTTTTTGTCTAACTCAACTCTGATTTTTCCAAATATTATTGCATATGATCTTTCCTTTTTTTCACTAAAATATTCCAGCATGTTGACAAGTTGTCAGTCTACAGTTCTTTCCACCGTTGGGTGGTGGCGGAATCAAGGCCTCCCTCACGTTTCAAATAGGAGGTGGGTGATTGTCATAAAGAGCAAAGCTAGAAAAGAGGGGGGGGGGGGGGGGGGGGGGGGGGGGCAATGTTTTATCTGTTAAACCAATAGTCCATGTCACTGTACATAAAGCAATTAAAATGGAATGTGAAATTCCAGTAATATGAAATGTTGATTAACTTTGTATTCTTCTTCTCTTTGGCTTGGGAAAAAAGGGCAACGTCTTACCATTGTAGGGAAGGCAAGAGCTCGAAAATTTGGACTTGAAGCCCTGCAAGTACTGTTGTGCTCAGTAAGGATCAAAAAAAGAAAATGATTTTATCTAGGAAATTAGGCAAAATGTAGGTAAACAGTAGAGAGATATTTAAAGATCAAAGAAAAGCATCGAATTGAGATTTTTCTTTCCCTTGGTGGGACTTCTAAAAGCCTGCAGCTTAGCCCATTTACTACATACATTTTGATGGGAAATTTGAATCATCAACACCGAAAATAATGGCCATATCAAAAGAAGAAAAAACAATGATAATAATGAATTATGGGATTCCATGATGGAAGAGGGGGTGGGTCGAAAATGCAAAGAAAGCAACAACTTTCAATCAAATCCATGTTTCTCAAGTACTAAACATTGAACAATTTTCTTCAATGGAGATAACCAAACCTTCCAGTTGGGAAACAACTCATTGGAGCACTAACAACCGGCCCCCCTCCGCTGCTCATGTCTTGTGTGCATGGACCAATACTTCGATGCTTCCTCTATCATTTCATATTTATATCATTTCAAGCATTAAAATGTGCCTTACCAGCACAACATGTGCCTGCCCATACCATTAGCAATTCGAGGCAAATTTTTTTGAATCCTATTCAGTCTATGGTGTCCCGTAGCTCAACAAAGATCAGATTTCCATGTTTCTGAATGATATGGATTGCAATTAATTCCTTCCACGTTGATGGCTTCTTGACAATAGAGAATCCATCTGGGTTTTGTTTCTATATCTGGAATCCAAATTTGTTTCTTTTAACAGTTTATTATAAGTATTTCCCGATCGAGCTCATGACATTGTACTAGAAACCAATCAATCGTCTAATTGAGCCAATGCCACATATAATACAGCATGCACGAAGTTAAATAATTTCTCTTGATCATCAAGATCAAGAGCATGCCAAAAGCAAGATATAAGGGAACAAAGTGCTACCTTTCTTTTTCGTTTACAAGGTGCATAATTGAATTGTATAATTTGAAGTCTTTTTAATTAAAAAGTTTATTTAATTTTTTTTTTGTAAATGATACAAATATAGATAAAAAGTTTCGTTTCACAATTATTGTATGTTGAATAATTGACTAACGCATGAATTCTATCAATTTATATATAAATTTGATATTTGTATGGTTATATATGATTACAAAATATACGTCAAATCTTTAAAATGTCTTATCTTAAAATTTTTTATTTCTTTCGTATATCTTTTTCTTCTTGTATCATTGATGAAAGAATGACTGATTAGTCAAGTAAGCGAATAAGTCCCTACAAAGTAGAATTATTGCATCATTGATCTGTGTCTGGTTTGAGAAGCATGCAAGGTATAGTGCTATGGTTGCATGGGGGGGGTTTTAGTGATATGCAATTATGCTAGATGTACAACCAACAAGTGAATTGTACCATTTTGGGAGGCATGCAGGTTCTGGACAACACTTGTAGCACGTGGGGTTTTCTTTTCTTTTCTTTCTCTTTCCATGTTTCCCTCTCTCTCTTTCTCTCTTAATTGAGTGGCAAAGCACTCTCCAATTTAGGAGGATCTGATATGTAACGAAACTCATCGTTGAATCACTCTTTATAGGTGGACCCGTAAATTTGTGCAACACGTTTTCGTATACTAAAAGGCCAGGAAGAAACATGGGCGGTTGGATTTTTGTTTTTGTTAGTCGTGTAACAATTGAGATCCATAAATAAATCTATTGCAGGTTTGAGCTTTTTCATAGTTTGTGGAAAAAAGTCTAAAATATCTGCAGTTCCCATGTTTCTGGCTGCACATACTTTTTTTGAAGAATATATTTATAGTCTTTAGATGCAGTCAATTAACCCTGAAAATATGAATAATTTTGCATTAAACACTAAACTGCCAATCTCAAATTTCAACATCACTGCAATCCAACATTAATTGCCATCCAACCGTTAGCCTTCGAGTGCAAAACTAGAATTCAAAGGGTAGGTTAAGTCATCACTCATCAGCTTTTGTTCAGAAGACAGCAGGCGAGGTTGGTTGAAAAGCCAATGGCACCAACTCAACTGTACTAGACTATAACTAAAATAAAATGCCTCCTGGCTAACTCGTCCACAGGATATGGACTGGAAACAAGGCGTTTGCGCCCCCCACCAAAGTTCCTGTGTCTCATAAATTCAAGACTTTTGACCAACCTGTGATGTGGACAAGCTTATAAACATAGTTTCCAATGAACCGCATGGTAAATATCCTTCACAGACAATTTAAATGATGACGACGTTTGTAAATGGTAGAATGGTTTTACTACTACCAATTGCCATGATGTTTTATCAATAAAAATATGGTGAATCGATGAACAGTATTTTCCAAGTAGAGCAACTACCAGATCGAACAAGTACCAGTGTGGTTAATTGTATTTGTTTAGCAAGATCATACTTGGGAGTTGCTTACAGGGGAACAGAAGGAAGAAAAAGCTAGCGAGTTTTTCCTCTGAAAAATGTAAAAGAACAGTTTGTGTCTGTCTGTAGCTTGTTTCTAGAGTTGGAAACGGACAGTAATTTTGCTAAATCAAAATGGTGAGAAAAGTTGCTCCTGGCTGGTTCTCGAAAATTAACTTAGACCCAACTGTATGAATAACGCAAAGGGGCGAAAAGTTAGTGCTAACTTCATGATGACTAGTGGGGTAAGAGGACAGGGCTCCCAAATGATGCACTGCCTTCATCTCTGCAAACTTCTTTCCAATGTTTTTTTTTTCTCCCCAACGGTGTCAGTCTTTTTCTTTTCTTTTCTGGGTGTGTGTTTACCCCTCTGCTTCTGAATCTATCTTCCCAGGTCATCTGTTGGTAGCAGTGATGGTGATGATGAAGAATTGAGTAGCCAGAGTAAAATCCAACAGACATGCAAGTCCACACCTCTCCTCATACTCAGATCTCCAAAATCCAACTTGGCTCAGTGGTCCTAATCCTCGAGAAAAGGGGAAAACAGAAATACCCAAATCTGAGCTCATGGGAGTGTGTCCAAACTCAGATTTTAAAGTGGGTATATGGTCAATGCCATGGCTTCCCAAAGATAATATTTGGGTACAAAACAAGTTAAGCCATCACATGTGTTCCATCCAACCACCTTTTCTAGAGCTGCACTCACAAGCTGCTAGAGAAGGGTATGACGATGAGCTCAGCATCAATCTTCTGAGCTCAGACCTTGTCCAATGTTGGGTCACAATCATCAGGCCTTGACTGGTCTTAACATTTTCAGAACCTCTCAGATTCTGGGCCATCTCCAAATTCAGCAGATGAAACATCAGATGACCGAGACCACTTGCTTCATTTTGGGTACATTTTACAGGATCAGACGTTTGCCTTAAACAAGTGTGGACCATGTGGTTATCTTTCAAGGAAATCTATAGATGGAGGAATTTGTGTTAGCCATTCAACATTTTAAAACCAGAAAAAACAAACAAACGTAGATTATTATTAAAATTAATGCAAGAAGCCCAAAGTAGTTTCAATTTGTCAATATCAATTACGAATGGGATAAGCTCAAGCAGTCGGGGAGTTGAGTGAACTAGACCTAACTCCCCTTTTACAATTTGTTGTCATTCAATATCTATCAACCGCCCAATCCAGCATAGACACATGCTCTACTTACTCGCCTACAAATGATTGAGGTTCTCTGCTTGGTCCAAAAAGGCTTCAGCTAGTTCTCCACAAAAGACGGCTTTTAAAGGAAGAAGCTAAGGGAAAAGCACATATGCAGATGTCCCGCAACTCGACAAGCTCCAATAACGATAGCTTTAAAACAAAGAAAAGCCAGACTATCAACCAACAGCAACCTTCCACCTCCGGTCCACAACACATCTGCAAACCGGCCACCAATTCAAGCCTATAATACAGAGTACAGACAGTTGTAACAACACAGCCCCATGAAATCAACGAGCTTAATTTCCATGGTAGGGCCCCCTGATGAAGCGGATTTGAGGCTATAAAGTAAAATTGCAGCATATTAAGGACAGAGACCATCTAGTATGCTGCATAAAAGAACAATGTGATTGCAATTTCATTGCACAGTAAAGCATATTCCGAACATGCTTAGCTTTTCCAGCTACAACAACTAGAAATGGACACGGAAACAATAATGATAAGAGTCACGTTATGGTATACCAATCCATTGCTTACTTTGAGCCTCAATCAATCATCTGTCTGCCCCACATCAACTATACAAATCAAAAAGAGGCATTAAACCTGTTTCTATCTAGGTCAGTTATAATACATTCATCTAGGTACAACAGCAATGATGCAACTAACAACTTGCACAACCAAAGTCAGCATTAATCCAGGAAGCCTATGATGTTACAATCAGTCAGCCAGTCAACCAACAGCACACCACCCTATAAGATAAGATTATTGACAAGCAAAGCAGATCTTTGATGAATTATTGAGCTAACCACTTTAGAATTCTATTTCTCTTCTCTAAGTTCCCGGGGAGCAACTTTTCAAAATGGAAGCATCAAAGGAGATATGGTAATCGATAAAGCCAGTAGAAAAGCAAGGGAAATCAATGAAGCATGAAGAAACAATAGTAAACTTGTACCATGTGCAACAAACCTATTCCTTGATTGACCAAATCATTCACTACTTTTTCAACTTTCCTATTTTATTCCTCGTTCTATCTTTTTCGGCCAATCAATCATGTGATAAAATTTATCTCCATAACAAATTACAGACCTTGGAAACACAAGTGGAAGAGGCCTTCCGGACATTTCTCAATATCTGCAAGAGACAGTTCTCTACTTCTCTTGGGATCTGTCGAAACATTTCTTCCCAAAATATATACAGCAAATGGAACAAAGTTAAAATGGATGACCAAGCCCATCTACTAAAAAGTGGGCAACCAGCAGGAGATTCATCAAATGTACCACATTATTTTCACATCAACACCATGGCAAAGCAATAAAATGCACCAAACAGCAGAATGAAACATGTACCTGTAAAAACTCTGGTTGGTTCAATCAGAATCCTACATTTGATTGGAATAAGAAGAGGAAGCTTTTTCCATTTGGACTCAAGTATCCTCTATTCAGAAGTAGAATACATGTACTACCATTTGGAAGGTAAACCACAGTCCTAGATAATTTCAACATAAAAATGCATAGTACAAATTAAAACAACCACTCAGTGCCCAAAAGCAGTTAGTCCATCTTATGTTAAGAATATGAAAACAGCAAAAGCTAACATTTAAATATTCAGTTTCTTTGATGATAAGGGCACCAATCACGCCAACATTTTCTAGGCATCACTGTCCAGAGATCATGATGCATGTAAGATGTATCAGATTCTTTTGAGTATGTGAAAACTCAAAACCCCCCCTCAAAAACAAAGAACAAAAAATAAAAATCCAACGGCTCGGAGAGAAGTATCTCTTAGAACTCACACTCCAAAATACCTAACTTTCATCTAAAGTAATTTCTAAAATCGTGACTCATCTTGTGAATTCTAACATTTTTTCAATTAGTAGTGTCTGAGCATCATAATATGAGAGGTTTCTCATGTCTGAAGGAAAAGTTAACTAAAAACAATAGGACAAAAGCTTAGAAAGACAGAGACAGTAAGCCACCATCCTTGCTGTTTATACTAAGCCTGCATATTATAAACATATTTATCAGACACATCATACTATAGAAGAGAGAGCATTATTGAATGATCCAATGATTTATTAACAAAACTTTGTAGTAATTCCTTCAGCTGATCTATAAACAAGAGTTGACAAACAAATGGCATCAGAGAAACCACATCAGAGAAATGTGATTCTGCCTATGCAAATGGAAATGCCACAAAAATTGAACAATACGCAGGCACACTAATTAAAGGAATATGTTGCAAAACAATAGAGTAATCTCCATCACTTTGTCACTTCTGAACCAAAGAACTATGCTGAAGGCATCTGACATCAGGAGATCAAAAGAGGGTTGACTCTCCAATTCTCAAAGTATGGGCTAGCAAGAGCAAAGCCTAGTGCTTGAAAAGATGGGCTGAGCAACAGAGGGATAGAAATATGTGGCTTAATTGAACTTGAGATAGAACCTTTTTTAGTTTGCCCTTAAAATTGACATTGGCCTGCATTTGCATAGGCCCAATTGGTAGCCCTAGATATAAGTGATTCTTTGCAAGGCAGTGACATCACATTCTCTTGAAAAAGAAAACCTTTACCAAGTTTCTCAGGCCCATGAGTAACTTTACTTAGTCTATTTGCATGGATGAGCTGAAATAAGATTATCAGAAAGTAGTTCGAGAAAAACATAAGAAAAATTGTTCTTAATCAACCATGGATGATTGTCATTGCCTGTTAGTCCAGTAAGATCCAAAGGAACAATTCTAGCAAATATTCATCAGCGAAATAACCAGAGCCAATTGTTATATATGTCAAACAAGTCTGGTATCCACCAGTCACCTAGGATCACACAAATGGGATTAAACTTATTGAAAGAAAAGGAAAACTTAAGGATGGCTAGGAAAAATGACTGTTAATTTCATTTGACACTCCTAGCCTCATATATCTATCATTAAACTCTCTGGGGACAAATCTTCTGATGACAATGATTCATAAATGAGAGTTTCCAAATTAAATAGATAAAGAAAAACCTTAAAGTAGGCATCTGTCATGACTTCATTAAATGAAAGAAATGAGGAAAGTCAAATAATCAGTTAATACAATTGTCAACAACTCAAAAATGGAGAGATCTTCCACTTCATTGCTGAAATTATGGTCATCCAGGATTCATATATCCTTTGCAATTATGAAATGATCTTAGAGACAGCTAATCATGTTTAACTAAATCCCAAGTTACCAAGAAAAGTACAAATTACCATATAAGATATATTTTCCATGCTAACCGCAGGTATTGGAGTAAATACTAGTAGTACAAACCAATTTTAATCCTTACAACCAAACCCATCATGTGGCAAATGATATAGACAGCATAAACGTTTACAACTTGAATCTTGATTTCTAAAGGTTCATACAAAAGCTTTTCTATGAAAAGATGGTCAGTAATTTTAAAGGACCATTGAAACTACAATTCTCTAACCTCAATAAAACACAGGATTATGGATAGCTTGATTACTTACAGAATTTGGCAACCAAACTTCATCCAATTAACAACAAGTTTCTGTTCATAAATAGAATTAGCTTCCCCGTCCAATCAATAACTAAAATACCTTAAAAACGTGATATTGGTAAGAAAAGATGCTAACAAGACATGCTAAAACTCATTGATCAAGCTGACCGGCCAATGTAGCCATTCACCCAACCCGATGCTTAATGCCAGCAACACAAAAATTATTGCACAAACATTTTCTCAAGCTTCTAAATTGTACATCAAAACAAAATTTTGAAGGCAACCCACAATTTGATTATGTAAAATACATTGTTTGAAACTGAATTATCTATAAATTTCACATCAAATATTACAAAGCAAAAAAATTCCTCGTATAAGAAATAAGTACAGATTTTGCAACAATGCTCAACTGCTTACCTTTGAGAATGCTTCCTAAAACCAAAAAACCAAGAACGCAACAATCCCTTCAAGCACCCCAATAATCACCCCAGCCAAAACGTCAAAAAGGAAATGCCTTCCAAGCAAAACCCTTGAAGTGGCTGTCATTATAGCCCAAACCCAGACACCTAATAGAACAAAATCGGCTTCCAATTTAGTCCACTGTTTAATGAAATCCGAAACAAATCCGTCGTCGTTTTGGAGAATAAGGTGGAAGAGAGTAGCTGAAAAAAGAACACGTGAAGCGTGGCCACTTGGGAAAGAGAAGTTGTCGGCGTGAACAACGGGGGACATGTTGGGGTTGTAAGGAGGACGGGTACGGCGGAAGATTAGCTTGATGAGGCCGATTACAGCGAGGTCGAGAAGGAGGCCAAGGATGAAAGGGGTTGATCGAGAGGAAAGGGAAGGAGAAGCGAGAAAGAGGGAGAGGGAAACTGGGAAAGAAAAGCGGAAATCGGCGGAGTATTCGAGGAGGAGGAGGAGGAAAGTTGGGAGGATTGGTTTAAAGAGTGTGTGGAGGAAGTGGGAGACGGTGGTGTCTAGTGTTATGAGCGGGCCGAGGAATGGTTGGGGTGGTTGGGTGGTTGTTTTCGGTGAGCCCATTGACGGTGGCGGCGGCGGCGGTGGCGAAGGCGGGTAAGGGGTTTGGTAGCTGGGGTCTTTGGGGTCAACTTACAAACGAGAAACGACAGTTTACAGTTAAAGAGAATGTTTGACATGCTTACTTCTGATTGGATAAGAAAGTTGAGTGAGTAAATCTGAGTACAACGGTACCGCTTAAGTAATGCTGGGCCTTTTTCGTATTTCTTTTTTAGACATGAGGACAAGACCACTAAGGAAACTGAAGTGGGCTACAATGGCCCCACTAGTGTGCTTTTGGTCTTTTGGGCCACTTAAGAGTTTAACTCATCTCCATTGTATGATGGGCCCATTGCCCTTTACCAATTAGATATATAGGATGGATGAGAGGATTTAAACTTTAAACGGACGGCTTTCATTAGCCCATTAGCTAGGACAAAATAATATAGACATCTCTAAAAGAATTACTCAACGATTAAAATTATGTGAAATTTCTTATCGAAAGTTTTAATATAAATCTTCTGGAATGAGATATATGATATAAAAAGGGTTTATATTTGGTACATTGTCAGGACATCAAATGATGTCATCTCATTAAAAAATAAATTTATCATTTTGAGGGATTCAAAAATAAATATTATTAATTTTCCTTAAAATTTCAAAAAAAAAAAAAAAGATAAACAATTTTTTACCTCCCTCCAACTGTCTTTAACTTATCAAATGAATTGGTTGCACAGGTATGATACCTCCAACATTCTTGTACCACAACAATCAATCGTGGCATTACCAAATCCAAATTGGTTAGGATTTGTATGTAGTGACTGATCTATTTCTTTTGGATTCAAATGTAAACACTCATATGAAAATTGTATGGTTTATTGATTTTATATCTTTCTAAAAGATTGTTATAGTTTTTTAGGGTTTTCAGTTGTTTTTATTTTTACCTTTTCCAATTGTCCTCCATATATTTATTTATTTCATTCAACATATATACTTCAAGGCAAGTCAAAGATAAACAAATCAAGATAAAAATATCAAATCCCTTCTCATTTTTTGGAAGTAATTTAAAAAAAAAAGAGTGAAATAAATATTAAGAAGAAGAGTGAAATAAGTATTATTTTCAAGAATCAAAATTAAAAATTCAGGATTTTAGACTTATTATTGTTAAGGTAGGAAGAATAGGAGAAGAAGAGCAAGAGAAGAATAAGAGGAGATTGGGTGACAGGGAGTTGGATATTTTTATTTTTTTAAATAGTAATATTTATTTTTAAATCCCTTAAAAGTATTAAATTTATTTCTTCCTAAGGGGGCACCATATTATACCTTGATAATGCATAGAAATTATACAATGTTAATGTATCAAATATAAATCCATATAAAAAAGAATTCCTATAAAAAAAAAGAGTGGTCAAAGTATTGTATATATGAATTATTTAGTCCCAAAACAATTTATTATGCCTTTGTTAATGCTATTTTAATCCTAATCCTGTTTTTGTAAGCATGACACTTGTATCTGTAAAACTTGACTTCACATTCATTCAAGCATACGACTAAAGCATTATTTACAACATCACTCTTGCCTATACAAAGACACACTTAAAAGATAGGTTTAATATTTGATGCACTGACAATGCATAGTTTTTATACACGGTTAACTTAATGAAATGTAACACTTCATTAATAAGGTAAAATAAAAAATCTTTAAAGATTAAAAATTAAATATTAAAAAGTTTATAATAATTAATTAAATAAAAAAGTATTTTCACTTTTCTATCTCTCTTAGTTGTTCTTTTTCTTGTCCTCATCTTTTATTTCTCTCCAACTCCATCATCTTCTTCTCCTTTTCTTCCATTAAAATTAAGTCTTGCAAAATTTTACAATTTCAAAAGCAATTTTTAGATTCTTTCTTATATTTTTTTAAACCTTAAGAGAGATTGAGAAAACATATTTTTAAAAAATGAGAAAACAAGAATTAAATATATATAAATCTTATAAGCAAAATTTTATGAAGTTAACAATTTTGCTTTTAATTAACAGGATTGAGCCAAAAATTGTTCTTTTTTAGAAGTCATATCCTACCTTCCTTTCTCGTGGTATTGCAAACAGAAATTCACTTTCACTCAAATAACGAGAAAGGCAAATTCACTTTCACTCAAATAGTTAATTTTGAAACCCTTGTGAAATGGTTAGTAACATCCTATCAAATATGACAGATCTTCATTTAAAATGTTGAAAACTTGGGGTTTAGTTAAAAATTAAAATGTCTATATAGCATATCATATGAATAATGATTTTGGTTTAAATACCAGAAAACATGTGATTTAGTTTAACATCTCAAGCTTAAATTTATTAGCATTTTGAGTTTTAGTAAAATGGTAAAGTAACGCCTCAAAAGAATTTTGGTTTTGATAGGAATTTGGAGCTTTATGAGAGCATTCTAAGGAAAAAAAACTTAATGCTTGTGGAAAAAGAACAATTTTGGGTTTAATATGTTATTTAGAAGCAAAATTGTTGACTAAATAAAATTATCTTAATAAGATTTATTTAAATCTTGTTTCTTTAATCTCTAAAGAATAAGAAAAGAATTTAAAAATTGCACTTGAAATTATAGAATTTTACAAAACTTAATTTTAATGGAAGAAGAAGAGAAAAAGAAGATCATGGAGTTAGAGAGAAATAGAAAAATGGAGAACAAGAAAATAACGGCTGAGAGAGATTGAAAAGTGAAAATATTTTATTTTTTATTTAATTAATTATTATAAATTTTTAATATTTAATGTTAAGTTCTTAAAAGTTTTTTATTTTATTACATTAATGAGATAGCACATTTTAATGAGCTGACAGTGTAGCAAATATAAATTCTAATGGGGACATAGTTGTTGTACATATTTACTCCATCTTCACACTGGTAACCTCATTTTCGTGCGGAAAATACTTCGATGAAATTTTATGCTTGTTATTTTTGCTACCTTGACTGGGGGCTCCAAATCCTTAGGATTTTATTTGGTTTTTTTTTCAGTCTTCAAGTCTAGGGATTAGTTGACGCCCAATGCATGTTTCTGACAGACTTAGTTTTGTTGCTGATCAAAATTAGGCTAAAGATGGGGTATCAAGAGTGAGTGACATGCTGATGATAGTTGATCAAAACAGCAGCAGCAGCGAAGAGGTGATGGATTTTGATTCAGTAAAATGTTGTTTACAGGTTCAGTGTTTTGTTTAATAATTCATTGTGTGATGGTCTTTCTGTATATTGTGTGTAGGAGCAGCAGTGTCAGCAAGCATTTGGGGGCTGGTAGGTATTTTTTGTTGCTCACCAGCATATAGGTTCTGGGTTGTTTCACTGTATACTCCCTTATGTCCACTGTGCAGGAAAGTTAATATGTTTTACTGATAGCAAAGGAAAGTTTATATGTTTTACTGATAGCAACTTGTAATATGTGTAGAGTAGTTAAGGTCGTCATGCGGTCATGGGATGTTCCAGAGATATATGTTGCAATAGCAAAGTTTCATCCCAGGTGCAACCTAGTAAAAATATAGCATTCTGTCTAGCTCACTGTTGTGGCCAACAAAAAAAAAAAATCTGACTTTGTCGATGAAATTTAAAAAATTCATTCTTGAAATTGTCCAACTTGGAAGGAGATGTCCAGCTTTCTAACTCAAATTTATTGCTTTTAGTGCATGCATAATTTGTCACAAAGTGTTAACCAAAAGCTATTACTCCGTTTCAAATAGGATACAAACATAAATTCATAAAAATACGAAAGGTGCTCACAGAATTGCTGGCTTGACACTTTCTATGCCAGCCAATCTATCTGTGCTCACTGGGTGCTTTCCCTTTGCATTCCATTTTCTTCTTTCCATTTGTTTCAGAGCACTCAAGTCCAACTCAAGTTAGGAGAGGCTTCAACCCAAACAAGCTCAAACCCCATCAAAAATGTGGAGCACTCATTTATTACATGACAGATTATTTCCTCCAAATCATAGTGCACCATGCGATCGCTTATAAATTGATGCCACCTACACTTAAAAGTGACAGCAGAACGATCGATAAACTAGACACCCTGCATCCGGATTAAAAAAATCATCAGATATCACTTCTCTTTCACGTTCAATAGCCTTCTCAGCATCTGTGAGGAACAAATATTCTGGATCCTCGTAATTGAGCCAGGTTTTACGGTCGGGGCCACGATTTAAGCAATCTATTGTTGTCGCCACCAATGCATGAGGAGAAGAATGCAATTTCATAACACTCAAAACAAGCATGAATGCGAAGAAGAATTGTTCTCCACGCTTGACAGCATATGAAACGAGTCTAGAGAAAGTGTAAAAGTTAAAATCAAGGCATTGTACTTTAGCAAGATGGATGTAGTTGTGATGAACAGCATCGAATGCTAAGTCGTCCATTGGAATGCAAGTAATACCATATTCCCTTAGCAAAGACTGCATTAATAATCGGCCCCTCACACCCACCTCCATAACTAGTCTAATTAGATTCTCCTTTTTCTGCACAGATCAATCATAACAAGAATACATTTGACACAATATGCGATGAATACCATGCAATCTGGGGATTTAGGTAGAGCAGATATGTCAAATAGAGGGCTACGTAATTTGGTTACGTCCATGAAGGGAAGCACAATTTTGGCATTGGAGAGTTGAAGAAATAAAGTGATGAAGAGGAAGAAGAATTATTGCCTTTATCAGAACCCAAAAGAAGCAGCCATCCGTACTTGGACAACAGGATTCGTGTTCCGCATGGCTTTGGCGTGTCGGCCTTGTAAGCAAGCCTAGAACACATGTTCCTCAGCAAGCCTGCTGTGTGGAATACCGGGCTCTATCTTCAAGGCCACAATCCATGGAAGCTCTCTTTCTAGATGTTGTTGTAATATAATAGAAGAAACACAACTGGAGAAGGCTAGACGGCAACACTTGGAAACAGCACGGATTTGATGTAATCAAGGACTGATAAATACCTCAATATAATTTCCAGAACATCCTCGGGAGACGACAAAGACAGTCGGTTTTCTGCTCTTCAGTTTTATTTATTTCCTCAGCCTCCATCTTTGGGTAATATTCGAGTTTCCTACTGAGCAGAAACCACCATATACACCGACGCCCTCCTCTTTTGATAGCTAAAGCCTTTTGTTAAGAGGGTTTAAAGGGCACATTCATTATAAATTTATATATCACCATGAAGTCACAATTAGACCCTAATTCTAAATGTATTAGGAAACGATAGGTTTTAGGAAAATAATAATTATGAGAAACGTTCGACATTTAGGGGGGACAAAGTGATCACTAATCATACAAAGAATATTAATGAATTCCTAACTTTTTTCTTCTCTTGCCTTGGAAGTGATTTAAGTTGACCTTATCAATTCAACATCATATCACTTTTATCATTATGCATTTGCTCCGAAGGAGCTATCAACCAGCCATTGTTATTGGAGTACATTTGTTTAAGAGAGAAAGGCTTTACAATTAGAGAATTTTGAATATATCAAACTTTTTTTATGGGTCAAAATATTCAAGAAGTCTTTATATTTATATATTTTGTTTAATTTAGTGTCTGTACTCAAAATCGAAGTAATTTAGTCTCTTGATTTTGTAAATTACTTCAGTTAAGTCTTTTCTCCTAACGATATGCAATTTGACCATTAAATAAGATAACGTCAGTGTTGACGTGACAGATTTGCTAACGTGGTAGTGCCACATCACTCTAACATGCTGACGTGACACTAACACATGACACTAACATACTGATGTAGCACTGTCGTGTCAAAAGGGCTAAATTGAAAAAAATATATATATATGATACAGAAACTAAATTGAATAAAAATTTAATTGACATGGCATTGCCACATCACTATGACATGTTATGTAACAATGTCACGTCATAAGGATTAAATTAAAAAAAAATGTATGATATATGGACTAAATTAAATTAAAAATTTAGAATATGAAAACTAAATTGAATAAAAAAAATATTTTTTTTGAAATTTAAGAGAAAAAGAACATATATTTAGCTCACTTTTCACATTATCAAATGTCTTTTCTTGTTGATATCATTTCAATAATACATATATTGGATTAAAAATAAAATTAAATAGAGCCAGATATTAACTTATTAATTTTGGATAAACAATATCGGTATTCTTACTATTAATATGTTTCACTAGTGATTGAAGGATAGGGATATATTTTCTAGAGAATTTGAGACTAACCAAAAAAAAGTAAAACCTATGATTAATTATTGTTTATTGGTTTGGAATCTCTTATTACATTAGTTTCTTAATCAATAGATTAAAATATCTATTAATCACACTTTAGAGAGTGCAAACTTCACTATACTATTTTCTAAACTAAAGAGGAGAAAGTGATAACTATAGGGATAGGGATAGGAAAAATGAAAATGTGAAGCGAGACCTTATTGTTGTGTTAAAGGGGAGGTAAGGGCCACCCTATAAGCTGTTCTCTTTCCCTATTCTATAATAAACATGAAGAGGAGACCATATTGCTTGGTGCAGAGGGCCATAGTGATTAAATTGCAATGAGCCGACGGCTAAATGACAGAAGGTCCATTTGTGCCTTAGTATGGAGGCCTCCTTTAGAGTCGCAGTCACGGGAAATATTGTCAACAAATAGCTTTTGAGTAGCCGACAATTGGAATAATTTGCAGTCCAATTTAATTATTTGCGTTGTGGAAACCAAGTCCATTTTCAGCTGCTCCAGCCACTTGCTGATTCATACCATAGCGTAAAGAGATCCATTCTATGACATATCAATTCCAACTTTACTTCTTTGTGCATTTTTGGGTGCAATCTCCTGCATTTTTTTTTCTTAGATAGTAACCATTGCAAAGATACTTTTGTGTTATAAGTTTTTTTTCTTTTTACATTTAGTTTTATTTTTAGTCCAATATATGTATTATTGAAATGATATCAATAAGAAAAGACATTTAATAATCTGTATAGTGAACTAAATATATTTTTTCTCTTAAATTTAAAGAATACTTTTTTTATTTAGTTTAATTTTTAAGTTTTATTCAATTTAATCCTGTATTTTAATTTTTTATTCAATTTAATCTTTATATCATATATTTTTTTAATTTAATTTTTCTGATGTGGTAATGTCATATCAAAATGTCAGTGCTATGTGATAGTGACACGCTAGCACATCAAAGTGATATGACATTGCTACACCAGTTAAATTTTTATTCAATTTAATTTTTATATTATACAGTTTTCTTCAAAGTAATCTCTTTAATGTGATAATGTCCAGATTAGAGTGACATGACACTTTCACATTAGTAAATCTGCTAAGTCAACACTGTATTAGCATTAATGTCATACTTTTTAATGATAAAATTAAATATTATTAAAAAAACTAAATTAGAGTAATTTTTAAAATTAAAAATTAAATTATTTTGATTTAAATATATAAAATAAATTAAACAAAATACATTAACATATTAACGTTCTGAATATTTTTCTTTCAAAAAAAAAACTTTCCGAATATTTTGACTGAAAATGAATTGAATGATGGACAGATTAACAGGGCATGATCGTTGAATTTGTTGCAGTCAATCATTGTTCACTAGCTGGCCTTTGAGAGAGGATCATGTGGTTTTGAAACACGAGCTCGTCCCTGCAAATGTGGCATCTGTCCAGTATACGGTCGTGACAAGAGACAAGAACTGAAGGGCCCAAGATTACACAGTGAATGGAATTTTTGCTGCCAAATTCATGACCAGTGTGTTTTATTGAATTCTAAATTATTAAGAAGCAAATTGATGAGAATATTGTATTAGAATCCTTTGTACTTGCTATGAGAAAATGATAGTGAAAGCAATGCGGAAGGATAAATTTGATAGATCAAACCAAGAGAATTGAGTACAAAAATGGTAATCTTGTAGACAACGTATATAAGGGGAATATGATGGAGGAATCCAACTTATAGGTGCGTAGGAGCACATGCGAGTAGTAAATGTCAAGAACAAGGACCATATGCATGCATGGGACCAACAAAGATTAACGATTTTGTTCGACTCCAAAGACAAACGATCTTCACCATCCTATCCCCACGATATGTCACATGATTTGATCAAAAGGTTCGGTCATTGTCCCATCCTTGTTTCCTTCTTCACTGTCAAAAAACCCGACTTTGTTTGATTGGTCTGAAAATTTTACCTTTTCTCCCAATTGAATGCATGCTAGTTTTTTTGCCTCCTTAGTCATCATTTGTTCCCCACAAGTTTTTTTGTATCGAACAACCTATGGCTCAAACCTTGCAACATTCGTCTTTCAGCCACCTAAATGAAACCCAAAAGCTCTTCATTCTGCATGTTTATGTCTAGTCCAGTTGATAATTGCTGGTGAAAGCTTGGGAATGAAATGTTTCCTTCTTCTTCCCAAATCCCAATCATCCGAAAACACAAATCCTGATGCTTGCAATCCAGACTGGTGCCAGGAATACGATGTTTACGGAGAGTAGGTCTCCATTGAAGGCAAGCTGTACATTGACTGAATTGAATCCTTACAATGGAGTCATATGATATAACTTTTTCCTTTTTTTTTTATGTACTTTATAATATGCATCATAATATTAAATATTAACCAGCTAATTACTCTTTTTTTAACACCTTTTTTTGGTCTGTAATTAATTAAATATTTGCCACATAAATTAGGTTATCCATGATAGTAGTAGCAATTTTTAACGTCAAGTCTGAGGTGTAGCATGGGTTTTGACCCCACTTTCTGATTCATTGATTTCCAAACTCGATAGATCGGGGAAATCAATAGACAAATGAGTCCTCCAAAGGCTAAAGAGTGATTGTGAAGGGTAAGTTTACATATCGATGGCGTGTCAAACGATGTAAGGATATGAAGGCGTGAGTAAGAATTAAGAAAAACAAAAAAGAAGAGAAGAAGCATTTATTGGGTAAAGGTTGAGGAAATACATGCATTAATGGCACTTGAATTCTTTGTCCTTAGAACGCATTGATGGATTCCATAGCTCGAAGCGGGTCAAACTGTGTCATTCCAGCCCCACTCAATTTCAGGTTTCTGGTCTCATTTGAACAACCCTTTTCAACTAAGACAGGTATTTTTTTTTATTATGATGACCATTAGCTTTAAGCTCTTAAGCCCCCTCACCCCACAGAACTTGTTCTTTTGTTACCTTTTGAAGTGTTGGTCGAGCGTGACAAGGAAAGGATGCCCAAGCTATATAAGCATATTGGGGGCGAGAAGCAAGCATTGAGAGAGAGAGAGAGAGAGAGAGAGAGAGACGGAAGGGAAATATATAGGTTTAAAAGGGCATAATGAAGCAAAAACAAAAAACATAAGAGGAGTGTTTGAAATGAAGCACGCCAAGATCTAACGCAGTTCCCGGAGCTGAAATAGATTCTTTCAGGCGTGGAGGCAAAGGCTGGCAAAACTCCACCCACAGCCCTAAGTCCCAACCCTCCAAGCTTACCATGCACTCCTTTTTATTAACCTAATAATCACTTTAATTAATCAACCTAATTACCCCAAAATACGTTCAAACTTCTCTTGCTATTGTTCCATAATTGAGTATATCCACATCAATCATGAAATCTCTATGATGTTTACTGTTTTTTTTTTTTAAACCAATAACAGTTAAGGATTAAACTAGTATTCAAATCTCAATGCTGTCCCCTCCATAACTACGAGCCATTATCCCAAGGACAGCACCAAACTTTGTGACTTAGAGAGAGACTCACTACCAAGAAAAAATGTGGTGAAAGGGGAAAAAGGTTGTCGTTTTGTAAGTTTAAATTTCAGTGCTTTTTAAGATGCTTTATCTGCATGCCAGCTTCCATTCTCTTTCTATTCTTCATTTCTTCTATTCTTTTTCTATTCCTATCTGGTTTTTTTTTTTTTTTTATCTTCAAAGTTCAGACTCCTATAAAAAGATTCCATCCCAAAATTCCTTTTAAATAGTATCATGGAATTAAGGAAGTAATTCAAAGTTTGGTATGTAATTCCTGAAATGCCCTAATTATTGGGTGTAACCAATTGACAATTGGCACAGTGGGATATCATGGGAAAAATTGCTAAAATATAATAATGCTGGAAGAATTCATATATACTATAAATTAAAGGGTATGATGGAGATGAAAGACCCTACTCAGCTTCCACTTAATCATTCTTTTTGCTTTAAAAAAACTACGAGGAAATAGCATTCCAAAAAAACTTGGTGGTGGCTGAGGCAATACTCAATAGCATGACTGGTATAACACCTTACCACTTCAAATTATGATTTCCAATTTCCAACAACTATTACGGGAAAAAAATTGGTTTAATGTAGGATAACTAATTAAAACAATACAGCTTCATTAAGGGTAAGAAATTATATTATTGTCATAAAAAATGGTAGAAAACCAGTGGGTTGGAAGTCATGTACAGTGGGACAGAGATTTTCTTTCACCTAATATTCTATTGGGCTAAAACACTGACTAAAATTTACACCCAGAGAACAGAAGTGAAAGCCAATTAGGTCGACTGGCTTTCAGTTCCGTTGAAACCTCAAGCTCACCAAGAACACTGTACAAAAAGTTAATTGTTTTCTTCGATTTGAAGGATCAAAGTTAAGTCAAGAAGATTTCGATTTCGAAAGTTGAAAATGGCAGGAAGCACAGGCCTTGGATAGAAAATGACTTGACCATCTTTGATTGTTAAGTACTGAACTGGTTGCCCAACTCAAGTATATAAGTAAGTAATGAGTGAATTTATTTCCAACATGAGAATCAATGTAGATTAATCGTGTCTCTGGCTTTTTGGAAACTGGAACTTGACAGGAACACCAAATGGATCTTGAATCTTAACTGTGGAGAGTGAAAGCCATGGCAACATTTATGGAAGAAAACACAAGAGGAAGTAATACATTATCTTGTACAGTTTACGAACTCTAATTTAACTGGTTGAAAAGTAAGGGAATCCTCCTTCACTTATAGCATCCCTCTCAACAAAAATTGCTTTTGACAAAAGAAAAACCCTTACATTTAATCCTTCTATTTCTGGAAACTTTTCATTCAGTAGCCATTGGAAATCTATAGACATAGTGATGCATGCTTTTCATTCTGTACTCCCTTTATGATGGCTAAAGATTGAGGTATAGCAAGTGAATTATTTTTGCATTGTTTAACTTACCAGTATGGAAATTTCACTTGCTACCTTTATCTTTATCGATCAAAAAGAATAAAGGTATAGTACCAGTAATAATCATGAGTGAAAGCAGGTTTCTTTCTTTCTCTTCTTTCTTTTTTTTCCCTTTATATTGAGGAAGTGATGGGAATTTTCAGTGGTTGTCATGGTTAAAGAAGGCACACCTGCATTGAATATTCTTAAACTGCTAAATCAACCATTTTAATTACTCTTAAAAGTATTACCCTCCTCAATTTAAAACCAAAAAGAAAAAACAGTTTTTCAGTGAAAAAAAAATGTTACCCATGCTATAGTAAAATCTTTTCCATGAAATCCTAGACCTAATCACACATAATTCCCACCTTATCTAAAAGAAATAAAAAGGAAAAAAAAAAAAAAAAGAAACGCAAAATATTGTATTGTCACTTTGCTTTCCTCATTAATGAATCTTTGTTTTTCCACCAAATGCAAACGCTTCCAAAGACAGAATCCACGTGGGCAATAAGCTTGGTCTCTGTAGTTTCATAAGGTCATTTTCGTCATTTTAAAATACAGCCTCCACGGCACAACTCCTCATTTAATATCCCGCCACGTCCCTTCCTTTCCAATCTTTTCCTCTCACCCCAAACTCTAGAAAAAAGAAAAACCAAAAATGAAAGCTCCCAACAAAATCAAACTGAAAACAAAGTTCTAGGCAGAGAAGAAAGAGAGCGATAGTTTTTAGATTCTTGGCTGAAAAAAGGGAAGGATCTGAGTATGGCAAGCCGGTGGGTCAAATCTTTGCAATGCAAATCGAGAGCATTTGATGATGTTTACCACCCGAACCCGAAGCATTTGATACCCAGTTCCAGTTGCAGACGAAGTTCTCAAAGCATCAAAGACGTCATCGAAACGACCAAGAACAAGCCCAAGAAATCCAACCCGAAACTACTTCCGAAGTCTAGCAGCAAATCCGAACCTGATTTGAATAATCCTCCCCCTCGACCTCGTCGGAGTAGTTCTCTCCCTGCCCGTCCCGTTCGGAACCCTGACCCTGTCCTGCCCTCACTGACGGAGCTGCCCGAGGGTCACCCTTCGAGGAACGTCGTGGAGATTATTTTTCATACGAGTTGGAGTCCTAAGGCTTTCACGGGTCGGATCGAGATGATTTTTAAAGTTCAAAACGGGCCGAGGACAGTGACCCGGTTTGAGGAGTATCGAGAGACGGTCAAGACTCGGTCGGGGTCGGGTGGTCCGGCTTCTGCTGACGAGGAAAATGCGAGGTGCATCGCAGACGGGAACGAGGTCATGCGCTTCCATTGTTTGGGTCCCACTTCAGGGAACTGCGGGATGAACGATACGTGGCTATTTTCCGGAGGGAAAGGTGCGGCGATTTGCACGTATTCCGGGAGCGGCGGGGCCCACGAGAGCGCTGGGGGTGGGAGGGGGAGGAGGGCGATGTTGGTTTGCCGGGTTATAGCGGGTCGAGTCTCGAAGAGGGTAGGGTTCGGCTACGAGTCATTGCTGGATGGGCGAGTTGGCTACGACTCAGTGAGTGGTGAAAACGGCGAGTTGCTCGTGTTTGATCCACGTGCGGTGTTGCCTTGCTTTCTTATTATCTACAAATTGTAAAAATAGTGGGAAAAAAAACTCCTTTTTTTGGTTTTCCTTTATATATGTTTTTTTCCAATATTTTTTTATGAGGGTGCATCTCCTTTTGTTGCATTTATCAACACAATTTTTTTCCTTTCTTTTTGGGGTTCAATTTTTTTCTGGGTTTTTTTATGTGATTATTAGTAAAAAAAAATTGGGTTGATAAATGCTAATTGTTCACGTTACTTAACCCTTTGCTCTTCTTCTGGGCTTAACTGTTGTTAATTCATTAATTAACCCAATTTACCGTTTGGCGTTCCCTCTTTTATCCTGTAGTTGGATTTTGAATTAGAGTGCTCTTTAGACCATTTTTGTCATTTGGTGCCATTTTCAAATTTGTTGACCTTAAGGACGAAGAAAATTGACTAATCAACGGATTTGATTTGATGTCAATTAGGTGACAATCACGGTAGTTGTGGAGGTTTGGAATAGAATTTTCAGGTTGGTTCAAGGCCATTGCTAGGCCAACAGGAGGTCACCAAGAGTCTTGAAATTTGTCATGGTCAGTGGAGTATAATTACAGGATTTCAGATTGAGAAGCATAATACTAGTACTAATGTTTCGGGGGACCCAAAAAACTTATAATGATGATGATTAGGACCCAAGAATTGATGAAGATCTACGATTTGATGGGCAAAAGTGGATCGTTTATTAATGATTTTGCCAAGAAAAAAGAAGGGAAAAAGATTGCACGGGCTTTTCAGGGTTATAGTTCCATATTCAAAGTTGCTTGTTAATGAGTAAAGTGGAATGATAATCAAACCTTACCTTTTGTTTGTATTTTTGCCATAATCTTGAATTTTCCTGGATTTTGTTGTTAAATCTGTAGTGGTTTTATCTTTTTGTCTCATTCTGAAACCCAGCAGTATCATACTCAGAGAATGATTAAACAAGTCCAGCAAAGATCTCTTACTAATATTTTTGCAGAGCAATCAAAGTCTACCATGGATATCACCAGGTTGAATAGTCACCCAGTTTGGCAGCCGATTACGGCGAGAAAAGCGAAATATTGGAGATGACCCTGAATGATACTTTTCAACATGGAATGGGACATTCAATGCTGGCATTATTATCGGAAATGGAACTAACAATAACAGACTGCAATTCTCACCTACTTTGTTCTTTATTATTTACTTCCCTTGGGAGAAAAACGAAAGGCTGATAGGTGGTGTACCGTCACATCTTTGATGGGCACTTAAGAACCATGTGTCCTCTAATCCTAATTTTTGCCATCTGTCTGCTAAATTAAGGAAAGACGCAACCAACATTTCTAAGTATTTTTAAGAATTCAATAGTTTTTAGACCCTCATTTTCTGCACAAGCTTTAAGTACCTGGCGATTCTTAGACTGGAGAGAGTAAACAGATAAGAGAGACATCATTTCTGAGATTCTTGTCTCATAATGCAATCGAGTAATTAAAAAAACACAGTGGTATATGAAAGCGGATTGTCTGTCTCCACAATGACTTAACCACAGCAATCACTTATAATGCTACTTGGAACTAGGAATTAGTTATCGCTCCCTCTCTTTGTGCCAGTGGTATTTCGAACATTCAGTAGTAGAATCTTAGAAGCATGTTTGGCATCCAATGCAGGGTATCGTTCACTGCGTTTGTTTTTGTACCACCCAGTTCTCTCTGATAGATTTCAGCGGATCCGCCAAAAGAGCGATTGTCGTGAGAGTGGTGGGGGGTTTCAGGGCCGACATGGGGCAGCTTTGTTCATAGAATGGGTTCTATCAAAGGCCCTTTTTTTGCCCTTCCACCGATGGTTTTGGTGTCCAGACAACAAAGCAGGTCAACACAAGGCAACCCTCCTAATAAAGGCAAGGTTCAATTTCAATCAAATCTATCAGCTACCTACAGGCAAACAGGAGCTAAAACCAACAACAAAAGGTTTGAAGCCAAAATGATAAGAGAAGGAAAAATACTAGGTAATAATTCCTTAAGACAACTGGGGCCTCCACAATATTCTTGTAAGTCTGACTCTCCACTATAATTGATCCTACTCAAAACAAGCCTTCCTTCACCACTTGTTATAATGGGACACAGTTCAAATTAACCATTCTACTTAAGATGATGGATTCAACTTACCAAGATGAATGATAAATTTGATCCACCGCGCCTAGTAGAGTGGTAATTTGGAGCAATGATAAATTGTGACGAGGACAGAGTCAGCAACAAGATCAAGGTTGAAATCACTCGAGCATCTATCATGATAAACAATATATTCACAGGAAGACAGAATGGCTTTATATAAATTCATTTCTTAAATAAAAAAAAAATGAGAAAAGTCCTACAAGCATTTCTCAAATCCAGCCCATTGCATGAATTCATTGATTCTGTGCTGCTAGTTAAAACAAAGGTTCAATCACCAAGGTTTATCTAAATTCACTAATGATGAAGAGAGTTCAGGTAAAAACAAAAGTAGATTCCGAATGAAAAGTAGCTATCCATGGCGCTCTAATGTACTTCTCATTATCCTAGCACCGTTTCAAGCAGACTGTATCATCAGCAAGGATCAATGGGATTCCACAAGTACATATAATGGCTTTCCATTCAAGCGCTCACGACCCTACAAAATTCACCAAATTTAAATATGTATAATTAAAAAGATTCGTCAATTGAGCCCCAAAACCAAAGAGACATAAGTATAGAAATATCCACCAAAGATAAATTTATTTGCCCGATGTATGATTCATGTCAATCAAGAAGCTCTGCAGTTACACAATATCTCTATAACTATAGTCTTACATATAACATCGTTTTCACATTTGGCTCCTTGGCAGACTGACTTCCCATCACATGCAATATAACGACTGACACAAACAGTTATAAGTGATTTCTACTATAGTTAGGACCAGTTTGTTCTTTTTTCTGCTATTTAAATTAATGGATTATCTAAACAAAATGCTGGAGGATAACATGACAATTGCAAAGCAGATTCTTTGAAATAATAATGAAAGTAATTAACAAGTCTGAATAAAAGACAGGATCCAAAAATATAAACCATGATTTAAGCAGTTATTCAACTCTTCTACGACTAAGGTTCAGGGATTCCATGCCTTCTAACAGTAAAAATGTTAATATTTCCACATTCATGGGCTCATTAAGTCATCTGGACCATCACTTCAGAGAATTATTAGAATATTGTAAAGTCATGTACAAGCCCTAGAAGCAAATAACAGAAATTTATGAAAGGCAATCAAACATTCAAAATCAGCTATTCTGCCCTGGGAAATTCCTCCTATTTCTAATCTTCCATCAACCGTCAAATGTATGCATGTTTCACAGATTCTTTGCACTTGTGTGCTTTTGTGTGTGCACTATATGTGTTCATGCGAGCAAACATATGCACAGGAATGCAGGAAATAGCCAAGATGGACAATAAATCACACACCTTTAAATCTGGTAACTCAATAACACAAGCACATTCAACTACTTCTGCTCCAACACGTTCTGAAAAGATACATTTATGGTGAATAATAATTAATCAGGAAGAGACAAATGCCATCTTCAAGAAAAAAATAACCAATGTCAAAAAAGAATGTAAAAAAATAGAGTCAATACCCATACGATGGATCATAGATCATATATCATGTTACTTACCATGGACATGAAAATTAGTTTAATTTGCCAACAGAATCTGGCAGATATAAGTAAGATAAATAGCTCTACCAAACAAGTGAATGTGGTGCATATAAGTATATAAATACACATACCTACCATACTGCTCATGCTTATGAGCATATAATCTTGATTCTAACAGCTACGATCATCTTAATCACATACAACACAAGACTTGCACCAAATGTCACCTAACCTGCAAGTTTCTTCTGGCCAAGACACCTCTCTTAATTACTAAAGTCATCAGCCTACCAAACTGAGATTGCATGTGATGTGCATCTTGCCTAAACAGTAGCACTAAAAACATGCCGTAGATTCAGATGATTCATTAGGCAGTCTTTCTTGTAAAATGATCCCCATTTAGTTATTGCAAACTATATTCAGCTTTTAAATAGCTAATAAACTTCCTGTTTGTCTTAAGAGTAAATAAGATTACCCAGTAAGTTCATAGCAGCACAGAGAGTGCCTCCAGTTGCTATCAAATCATCAACAACCAAAGCTCGCTCGCCAGGTTCAACGGCTCCAACATGCATCTGAAGACAATCCCTTCCATATTCCAGTACGTACTCTTCTGAAATAACTTTACCTGACACCGTTGCAAAATTTATAAAAACAAACATCCAAGTTAGTCATAACAAACTCTAGATTTTACATGTTAAGCAAGCATAGATCTAAAAGATATGAACATAAAGAAATATACTACTCAATGTGCTTTCAAATGTCCTCACCTGATAGGACATTACACATGACGTAATCAGAAAACTATAAATGTACAACAGAACAGGAAATCAACAAGGCTATAAAACCACAGAATAACAGACAATAGATTATGTCACCATATTAGTGGCAACTCCAAGAAACATGCACCTAACTTCAGCATTTTTAGTCCATCAAATATCCAGTGCAGTGCATGTTTATCACAGAGTATGAACTATGTTCTCTATTATAACAATAAAACAAATAGTGGATCAAGCAGCACTAAGTCTCTGTTCCATAACAGATATTTATAGAATTATAAAGTTTCTTGTATAACTGCACACTAGCAAAATACTGCTGAATGATGAATATTACCAGGCAACTTCTTTGGTTTTCTCAAAGGAACAAACTTTGCTCCAATTTCCAATGCGATGGGAGGACCAAAAATGAAACCCCGAGCTTCTATACCTGAGATATAAAAGATCATTTTTCAAAACACAAGCTTTCTTATTATCGTCTATAGATCCAAGATACAACACAGTATACAAGAAGGGGGAAAGGAAAAGTAAATGCACATAACAAAGACAATCCAGTAGCAAAAGACTAGAGATGATATCAAAGCAGTAGAAAAATACTCCTGATGTCTACATCTGCTAAGAGAATAGTTATAAACAGCGCTACCCTGACACTCCAAGAAAAAAAAATCTCAATGACACAAGAAACATATTGGCCATCCATTTAAGTCTAGGATGAACTACTTCCACATGACATGACCTTATAGCTCAAGTAGTGTAAAATGGAACCAATTGATAGCAATAAGAAGCATAAACAGGATCAGCGAAGAAAGGCTCTCTAACAGAAAATAATTGATGCTTGATCAAATTTTTATCGTGAAAATAAGAATTATATTAGTTCAATAACAGTTTATTGCAAATTTTTTCAGACATTGAATCCAAATCATATTTAAAATGACACCATATTGAGTCAAATGGGAAAGGGGTTTGAATTCCAAGGCAACCAAGTACAAAATACTCCCTCATTCTTGTTTGACAAAAAATAAAAACACAGGGAATTTGGCCTAACCAACTGGCTAATATTAACCAGAATGGTGATAAGATATTATCCTTATCTCCTGACACCAAACATCTATAAAGGTTCCACAAACACAAGAAGACAGCTGAAGTCCACATTAGCACACAAAAAGACAAATTCTAATGCACCTACAATAAGACAGAGCACATGAGTATTAAATACTTAAAAAATTATTTTCATTTAAAATAAGAAAAAAAATTACCAAGGCCCCTATCAATGATGAGATCATCAAAACCTTGTTAACTTCCTACATGTTTGTCGGAGAAACAGTTGGTGTTTTTGGAGTTTTGCCACAAGGCATGAGAAAAACCACAGAACATTATCATTTAATTTATCAATGTAGCCACTAATCAATCAAAACAATCAGTTTAGATATAAATGCTATGGAACTAGAATTTGCTTCAGCTACCATAGTGGAGTTCTGATATTCATCAAACTCCTGCATCTCATTCATCAATTACATAAACTTCATGCAACTAAATCAGAAAATGGCGATAACTAATTAAGGGGAAAATGGAGAAAGACTATTCCAATTACTTCATTACTTAACTTAGGCGGCCAATCTCCGGGATTGATTATAGGTAAGAAAAACAACAAATGCATCGCCAAAAAATGGCATTAAATCATCCAACAGTAAGAGAACACATATCCACATTATGGTTCTATACTAGCTTAAAAATTAATCAAAACAAGGGGGAGGGAGGGGGGAACGCAAAAAGAAGCTCCAATGACAATTTACATCATCCGGGTCCACCTCAAGTAAGGTGGGCATCCATCACCAACCACCATCAAGCCAAATCAGATCCAAGCACATGCCCACGACAACAATGTGTGTGTGTGTGTGTGTGAGAGAGAGAGAAGAGAGAGAGAGAGAGAGAGGGCAAATGAGAGCCGCTCAAAGGGGAAAAGAAAAGAAGTTCAAGAGAGAGAGAAAGAGAGAGTGAGCAATCAATGGCACAACCCACTAGCAAAGGGTGATAGTCAAACGTGAAATGAAATCTAAAACCCCAAAAAAAAAAAAAAACAGAGTCACTTCCATTCCATAATCCCTAAAAGAGCATTCCAAAAGACAACCAGAAACTTATGCAACTTGAAGGGGCATATCCTTTTTACTCCTGTTTCCACAGAACCTACTTTCCCGTAAGCATGGACCCCACCCTCCTTGATGCTAATCAAAGAGTGATAAAAAGGTTCTTAAAAAGCTTTGGATAAAATCTTTAGCACATCAAGAACCATAATATTAACAAAATAAAAATGCTTTCATTAGGATCCTTATCTTCCTTCACTTTCTTTTTACCTGCAACAACTGAAATGTTCTTCCCTTTGTATCTCTCGACGAACAAATCCACTGTGTCCTTGAATGCTTTAGGATCCAGTAACAGAGTAGTTATGTCTTGAAACATGATACCTGCCATTTTCACCATTAACAAAACCAAATTTACAATCTTACATAAACAAACGAACATAACACCGAACTCGTTTAGATAAATCATGCAGCTTCCTTTCAAAATGAGAAATTCCAAGTTTGAATTGGATAGAAAAGTCATATCAAGATAAATAAACTTTTCGTTAATTATGTTTGTTTATATGATTCCAAGCAATGGAAAAAACAGGATTTCAAACCTTTTATCCATTTATTCACATTTTTATAGCAACCATAGAGAGTAAACCACAAACAGAAACAGAGTTTATAACAGAACCAAGAGACCGATAAGCTATTTTATTTTGAAAGCTGAGAAGGAATAGAAAACGAGGGAAGAAAGAGAGGAACCTGGCTTGGGAAAATCGGGGACTACACGAATCTTGGATTGGATGCCATGGATACGAGGATCTTTGTCTCTGTAAGCCGACATTGTCTATTGTTTTTACGCAATCTATCTATCTTCTATCTATCTCTCTATCTACTTATCTTATTTTTATCTCTCTCTATACCATGTAAGCAAAGAAGAAAGAAACAACACCAGGGAACCAAAACAAAACGGCAAAGCCTCCCCTTTCTCTCGACTCTCTCACTCCCTTTGTTTCTTGCTCTAATGTTTCTGATTTCTCGCCCTCACAAACACATAAACACACCCTTAAAAAAAAAACAGAGAAAGTGGGTATTTATAAGAAGAAGAAGAAGAAGATTTGATTTGTTGGTGAGGGAAAAAAGAGAGTGCGGGAGAGAGGAGGAGGAGGAGGCTCTCTGCACAAGAAATATAGGGAGAAAGGGAGAAAGAAAGAAATCTTTGCTTTGATATAAGTAAGAGAAAAGAGAGAGAGAGAGAGAGAGAGAGTAAAAAAGAGGTTAAAAACAAAAAGCGGAATCACGAGGCCCCCCACTCTTTTTCCCTTTCCTTATTTGCAGTTTTTTTTTCCCCTTTCTTTCTCTCCTTTTTTCTCTCTTATCAAATGCCTCTCTTGTTTATTTTCGTCTTGGTTTTTTTCTCCATTTTTTGGGTTTCAAGTGTTTAGTGTACGTAGCCGCGGCTCGCCGTTGGGAGTGTTTCGCGCGCTTCTCGAGTTGAGGTAAATGACGTTTATGTCCCCACCTTTTCCCTTAACCCTAACCTTGTCCTCTTTTTCAGCATGTACAGATAATGTTATAAAATTTTTTAGGAATGAAATCTGTATTCCTTTGTACCACCTTATGGAGAAAGAAATCCTCTTTAGTCTTTATCCCAAAAAAACAAAGGAATGAAATCCTAATTATATGGAAAGATATTTATGGATGAATATTGAATATAAGGAAATACAGCCCTCTCTTTCCTACTGCTGCTTCTATTCCAAATGGGTTGAGGCTGTATTTTGTGGCTTATGGCGCATGCAATTTCAACTCGAATCTTTAAACCTAAACCCAAAAGCTTTAACTCAGTTTCGTATTGTGCATGCAGAAAATAAGCCAAGACTCGGTTTCCCCCACCGTGGAAGCTTAGCTTTGACTCCCACTGATCAAACAAGTCTCTATCATAATTTTTTTTTTTTTTTTGTTCATTTGAATTTTATTGAGGCGTATCTACCATCTCCTCCGAGAGCTGGTAAACGAAGGTAATCTAAGGTTGTTCACCGTATTAATGTCCAACAAAGTTACTGATCAATGAAATTCAAGAAAAGTTAGGACAAGGAACGATGGGGACTGATAACCACCTGTGAATCTTGAACAAGCATAAAATTTCTTGACCCAAGGAAAAAAAAAAGAAAAAGTTAACTTTGTAGACTTAGGACTCTGGGGGCAGTCGTTTGTCATATCTTATACGCTAGATCTTTTTGACAGATAGTTTGTTAAGTGGTCCAGTTCAGTTGATGTGAACAGCGAAAAATTTCAACGTCAAGTTACAAATTTGCAGCTGCAGGAAGACAAATGCTTTTCTCTACTTTTTGTCTTTCAACTGGTATTAGTCTCAAGTGTTGGTTTTCCACGTTTCGTTTGACAGCTCTTAAAAGGAGAGAAGATTTTTGAGGTATACACTAACTAGTTCTAGAATGAGTTAAAAGACAGATGATTTTGCTTGTTGGTGCTGCAACTACTTTAATCTAAAAGAATATTTGCTTCAATTATTGAACCAATTTGCAAAGAGGCAAAGACCAGAGACCAGGTAAAGAATGTATTGTTCGATATATGTCCAGACGATCATACCTATATTTGATAATATGAACAGGTTTTGCCTTGCCTAATTAGTAGTTTAAAATGGGTCCAAGCTAATCAAAGTGATTTCAGGATTGCCTTGCCTTACAAGTCAAGAGTTGAAACAGAAATTAACGAACTAAGGGTCCACATGCCGCTCTTAATTAACCAGTGGGAAATTACTGATGAAAGCTTGAAAAATCTTTGCCCTTTGTTAAGGGGGTTTAGCCCAACCACCTTCTCGTCGTAATAATCAACTTTTTCTGGTGTGGCATTGAGTGCTCCCCTCCCTTCCCCTCCTTTTCCCAAAATATTATTACGAACTCCATTTCTACTCACTTCTTTTTAAGAATTTGATATTCTCTGGAGAATTATATCTCTTAAAGCAACAAAGAAAATCATGAAACAGCTTAATTATTGAACAAAAAGGAGTGGTAAAATTGTTCCTTTGAATGGAATAAAGGGGTGATTGTCTATAAATAAATTAACGACGGCTTCCCCAATGCCTTGGTGAAGCAGGCATATGACTATGAGCTAGCAGGCAGCAGTAACAAATGTGCGAAGAGGCAGAGACCCCAAAAAATGAAAATGAAATTTTGGGAAGGTTGGGGTTGGGGCTGCCGATACCACCAACAGGTCTCTGACAAGCTGCCGTATCTCTACCTCTGTGACTGTTTAGCAAGGGTTCCTTTCATATCTTTATAGCAATATTCTGTGAGCAGCTCTCATCTCTCTCACATTAATCAAAATATCCTTTTCTCATTACATGCAAACATTTAATTAGTAACAACACAGCACCTGCCTCTACCACCATTACCCTTAATAAAGCAGAGAGCAAGCAATGACAAATTTCTATTGCATATATAATGGATTTGCATATTCTGCATACAACATATATCTTAAATTGAGGACAGCGACTTTAGGGCGTCTAGCATTCTTCCCTTCCTATATAAAGTAACAAACCACCACCTTAGGAGGAAGAATCTATCCCCTCTCTTCCAGAAACACGTATACTTGTATCAGAAACTAGATCTTTGGTACAGGAAAAAGTTAAATTGTCTCTCTCGAAATATTAATAAAAAGAATTCCAAGTCAAATCAAGAAGGGTGAGGTGAAGGGATTACTTAGAGTTTCTAAGAAAACCAATTCAAATGCAACTAATATGATAAAGATAAGTTTTTATCATTAACGAAAAAAAAAAGAGTTAAATTTCATAAAGTATAAATATTATTTATAAATCAGAATTAATGTCAAAATATGTTGGGCTGCTAATATGTAAACCTCAGGTCCTTTCAGTTTCCTTGTACTGCTTCTTGTAGCTGGTTGGAACAAGCCTAATGTTTCAGTTTGGATTCGGACGAAACTCTATACTGCTTGCTAATTCACGCAAAATTTATAAGCCAAAGCTTTTGGCCATTGCTAGCCAATTTTCAGCCCATATTTTTACCATTTAATTTACAAAAAAATAAAGAATGAGATGCACTACTCCTATCCACGCAATTTCAGTGTATAAACAAGCATCTAGATTATTCTGAAACTTATAGGAACCACAAAAGGTTGAATGATAGAAATTCGTTTAATTCAATAATTCAATTATACGTTTTTGTTTTTTTTCATTGATTTTTTTTATATTTTAAATTAAAGCGCCTTTTTTTAAAGTTTTATCATATGGTTGATATTTGAATTTTATTTATTTTCTTAGATTTTTTGATAAGTTTAGTTAAAATGAGATTTTCAAGTGTTTATTTGTATTTTTTTTTTGGTGTTAATAAAATTTGTTTTGTTTTTAAATGTGTTTCACCTCTCAATCTTTATATGTACACAAATTTAGAGTTCAAATACGACAACCTTTTCTTATGCTAAAATATATTTTTCTCTTTCCACAAAAGATTAAAAACAGAGAAAATAAAGGTAAAAGTGAAAAGGTATGCAATATGAAAATCCATGTATGCTTTTCACCTGGTTTTGGGATTTGATTACTAGAAAGTGTGAGGAAACTCTAAGTTGAAGTTTTTATAGATGATGGACCCTATAAGGCAACGAAATATCCCTTTCGGCTTTAGCTGCCCCGCAAATTTGCATGTAACGGGCGGGTTTGTCAATGGAGCAATAATAACTCCAAGGATTAGGTGATTCCATTATTGAGATTCTGTGATGATTATTGCTATTTTGCATTTTATTTTCTTTGTCACCAATATCTTCATGATCTTTTGTGGGGGGTTAGATCTTGCAAGATTGTGTGTGCTTTTTACGGTATTATTTTCTCAAATTTGACGTACGTACTGCAAAGGGATTCTTATAATTAAATTGATTGACATATTGTCAACATTTTGCCAAATTATTCTTTAACTCACTTTAATGTTATCGGTTCTATTACGATAATGACATTGAAAAATTTAAATTTTCACGTTGATGATTGTGGGGAGGGGGGGGGGGAGAGGTCTACTCTGCATCATATATATGCAGCCCCACCTTTGATTTGCCTTTTGGACAAAAATGAAAAATGGATAAATTGGGATTTGCTTATATGAATTTGTGGGATTTACTAAAGATTTATACTCCTAAGCAAGATGAAATTTCCCTTGTATGAACGTTTGGCTCTTCCCTCATCTATTCTAAATTTTGATTAGAAATTCTAATTTCAAATCTTAATATATTCTCTTTAAGAAAATGGCAGGTGGAAATATCGGTACTTTACTTTTTTGAATTTACTTTATACTTATATAGGACATATGCAAGTAGATGTAGTTGTAGTATTTGATTCCGTTCCTCTTCTTGTCAATTCATGGGAGTAACGACATGTGCATGCATGGCTTGGCTAGCACTAAGCCCCAAGGCCAAGACCCGGGGAGCAAACGGGTAAAAAAGCTAAAGCCAAAATATTTCCCTTCATCCGAGTAAAGAGCAAAGCAAGCAAAATTAGAGGCTAGAGGGACACATCAATCCATTCTTTTGTTTGTTTTGGTAACCACATCAATGGATTCTTTTAAGCCTAGAAAACAACGAAGAAGAAGAACACAATATGACATAAATCTTTTTATATTTTCCCCCCTTGGAATCAAATAACTAGAACAAAGTCACAAATTAAGTTTCCCACGGCCAAGAAAAAAACGAAACCTACACTACAAGGATGTTGAGAGAGAGAATTTGGTAAACAGAAAGAAGGAAGCCAAGAGAAGACAAAGGGGGGTCGGGTCCCAAAACGACCGCTGAATAGTTAATACGTAATAATCCCCCCAATTTTTTGCAAGAAGCCGCAATTATCAGAAGAAAGAAGAGAGAGAGAAAAGTGGGACAGTCCCAGACACGTGCAGTTCACACTATAGGATCCACCTGGGGTCCTTGTTGGTTTGCTGACGTGTCAAAATCATGGTCCTTTTCCTATGTCCAGCCATACAACCAACAGCGATCAGCGGGGTCTATCAAAGATTCAGGAAAATAACCTTTTGTTTCTAGCCTGAAATCCGTCTCTCGATAATTCTCTTTCCTATTAAACTTTTTTCCTCTTATTTTGTCGCTAATGCTGATTATTTTTTTAACCATATATTCTCAATTAATCCAAATTCAAATCGAAATTTTAATACTAATAGCTGAAATTAAGAAATCGAGCAAAAACCCTATGAAATGGGTCCGAAAGTTTCATAATTACTTATAAATTAGTCAAGAACGTGATGCAGTACTTTTTTACCAGCTTTGACAGGTAGACAAGTTTTATGCGTACGAGGCGGTGGATCTTTACAAAAGAAATAAAACACAGTGGATGAAGGTATAACACCCAAAATGGGAGGTTCTATAAGAATTGAATGATGGTGTAAAATTGTCCATCCTCATCATTTGCAAGTAAAAAAAGAGTCCGCGCAATGATTCAATGTGATGATTATAGTACGTGGGCAATGAAAGACTTCGGGGGCAATAAGCCGCCCTTCGAAAGCAATCGAATCACTATTTGTAGTGAAAATTTTGTTTCTGTAACTTTGAGTTTGTGATTCACTCGTATTATTTGATCACAAATAGAAACTTTTTTCGTTAAATTAATTACTTGACTTCGTTTAGAGCAAGAATTTGTATTAAATTTCACATTAGAGTATAATTATACGATCGTTAATGGTAATTATAGTTTGGTGTCGGATTTAGGTACAAGTTTAAAGAAAAGGAAATAAAGCGGGGAGGGGAGGCCATTAATTATTTAATTAAATCCAGACCATATATTCCTTTGAAACCAAATCCAAATTAAACAAGAACCACAAGAAAACCCTATATTATGTATTGTACAGAGCAGAAAGAATCGTTGTCAAGACAGCCTCATCCTAAGGCATGAAATTTGTCTTAAGCGGCGGCAGAAACTGCTGTTTTGCTGTTCCTTTTATTAGTTTATGCATGCAATTGGTTTGGTAGTGGCTTTCTACAATGTGGACCAACATATTTCTATTTGTCAAAACCTTTTCTGTTCGTTACCTTCCGAAAAAGAACATGTGTTTATGTTGTTATTGTTTTTCCTCCTTATAAGAAAATCATATGGATAATGTTCTCATATTTCGAATACGACAACTTGCTCCATAAAAACATTGTTTAGAGTGTTGAGTTAGGGGGATAAAATATTCCAAACTACTAGAAATTACTCCAAAGGCATATGCCCATGTCGGCTGAAAAGGCAGTCGATTTCTACCGTGTTTCAATTTAATGAGAATTTTTTTTAGATGAATAGGTTTGGCTATACATGGATAAGAGACAGGAGTTAAGGAATTATCTTGTTCGAGTTCAAAACTCAAAAAAAAAAGAAAATCAATTACGCTTGCGTTGAGATGGAACCATAACAATGAAAGCAACTCATATATATTAATTAATTATTAACATGTTTTAATTATGGAGAATACTATGATCAATAAATGTTAATTGATACCCTAATTAAATTATCAGATGTGGACTGATACGTGCCTCACCTACGTGGCCAGCGTGGGATCTCACATCGTGATGATGCTTGTAGAGGTAATTGACGCCTTCTATTTATCTTTGAAAATAGTAGGCTGAAAATAACTCAATAGGCACGTATCTATGTGTAATATGTATAGACACGTATATATAACATCTTCCTTCTAAGGGTAAAAAATTTGGTGTAAACTTCCGTTTTTGTTATAGCATCAGCATGAGCAATCCTTCAAGCTGGCAAAGACAATGGTAGTAATTTGCACGATTGATCAGGGGTAGAACGGGTACAAGAAAATGCAGGGAGCGCGCACTTCTTATTATTATTGTGGGAATTAAAAGCCCTTAGTGGTTAGGAGAGAGCTGTAGGGCAGTGTAGGGCACTAGTATAACAGTATAGGGGTAGGGTAGGGTACCCTACAAACCTAAATAAATTGTGCAGGAGGGGAGACTGAAGGGGGAGGTTCTGCTGGGTTTTGGTACTTAAAATTGTGGGGATATCTCTTCGGAAGATAGCCCAGAGATCTCGTTGTCCCCACTTTCCCCATCCATGTCCCCCCCACACACCCATCAATGCAATCTAATGGGCAGCACCAAATACGCCTTTTGCTATGTTGTTTCTATGGGACATATATCATTGGGTGATACGCTGTTGGGGCTGGGGCTGGGGCTGTGCCAATCAAATTAAACTATGTGGATAGCTCATCGACAGTGGTCTCTAATTTGCTTGCTGCCTTAGACCTCTCCGTTGTCCCTTTCGGACACAAAAAGATTTCCAATCCAAGCTTGTCTTATTTTGATTCTTCCCAAAACAAGATTCATACTACGTTGTCAGCTTTAGACGTTCCTCATGTTCAGTTTTACTATGATCAAATTGGATATATAATCCAAGTGATTTGCAGGATCTCCAGATAGCAACTTTAAACTTATAACAGCCTCTCATTTTGAAAGTGGGGACGTGACTAAGTTTAAGTTAAATGTGTTCACAATCTGAGTATAGTTTGATCTCGTGTTTGGAAGATGATAGCACTCGAGAGATCTGATTTCAGATTTTGTACAGAGCTTCACATGGACTTAATTGGTATCGTCACGATCACATTTTATCTCTTAAAGTACTCCCTCAACCTCTACCTCTACCTGTACCTCTACCTCTATTAATTAATTAAACAAGAAGCATTTACAACGATCTTGCAAACATGGCTTTCAAGAAAGATATTTCTTTCATTTAGCCAATGAAAAAGTTTGGGTTGTCTGTCTCCAACCCAAAGACCTGAAAGGAAGCAGTGGAATGGAAGCGGCAGAAATTGAAAAGAAACCATTATGTCTTTGGTACTCTGGAAACAACCAAACCGAGTCAAACTGAGCAGGTGCCAACTCAAACTTGCAAGGCAAATGCATGGATAGGACAAGCAGAGGTTCAGTTACCTTGCTGCCTTGTGCAGGCCTACTTGCAGAAAACTGCAGAACCCCAAACTGAAGAAATCCCCATTGATCAGAATTCTACAATAATTATTTATTTATTTTTCCCTTGGGCAGTCAGACAAATGTGGACAATACAACTAATAGAATGATCTTTAATAAATGTACTGAAGCTTTTTGGTGCATGATTAACCACTCAAATTATGTTGTTTTGGACACGTATCACACTAAGGTTAATTGATTATTCTTTTGGCTTTGACTTATTATACTGTCTTGTTTATTCTTTTTTTCTCTTTTCAATTGTACATCATAAGAATGTTCCGTGATTCACTCAATCATTGATAAATTTTTATCTATGGGTTATCTTGTCTTGTGCTTAATAAAGAATATTGTCACACATGCATAGCTAATCCATTTTTTTTATTATTATTTCTGTTAATGGCATTGAGATGTACTAGTATTAGTACTATTTCTTTTTTGGTAAAGTATGATAATCTTGAAATGTAAAAGTTGATTTGAAGAGTTCATGGGGATATGTGATTGTTAGTAGGAAAATACATACAGTAGTTGATTTCCCAGTAATTAATTGGTGTTGGTTAATTAGTATTCTAACATTGAATTATTAATTGGTCAAGAAATGCTGTCTCCACTCACAACAAATTCTTTGCTGAAACCGTCTCCCAAGAACTTGATCAAGGGAAATAAAGATCGTAGCAACTAAACTTTTACCCAACTCCTTTTTAACAGAGAAAATTCTCACCACAACATATATGCATGAGAATCAACAAATCAAATTTGAGAAGTTGTTATTATTGCTTGGATTTATTCATCCATGATTAAGTAAATTATTAAGATGATTAATTTACCGGAATATCTCATTTTGATTTGGTAAATTTACGTGATAAAAAGAGCTTATTTAATAATTTTTTTATGTTTATTGGTTGCATTTTTTTCCATACAATTTGCTTAGGTTTCTACCTTGACATAATTAAGTAAAGACTAATCAACTAAGTTCTCTCCCATAACTTAATGTCTTTGATGATTATTCATTAAGAAAAAGAGGTACTTTCAAAAGATAATCATGGTTTTAATTACGTTTTTTGTGTTACCATTTTCTAGCCTTGGAAAAAAAAAATTTCCTTGGCCATAAAAAGATCAAAGACTTATGATATTGTGGGCCTACCACCCAAGGAAGCTTAGGCATCATTAGTGGCTGAGAAGAAACAACAGATGATAGTGCCCAACTTTATACAACACCTCCGCTTGTTCTACTCATAATATTCCACTCATGCATCAAAAGATTAGGGAGCCCATCCATCATATGATAAGGTCAGGTCAGCCCATACTTGACAAATCATATTTGTTTGATGGACCTTCATGATCCCAAGTAGAATTTTCATGACCAGGAGATCTTAAACAATTCAATTAAAAGATTTTTTCAAGTCATAGATTTCTTCAAGCAAAAAGAAGAGTATCCAATGTGAGTGTAATCAGTCGGGCAAACAAATCACTTGTACCCTTCAATATATTTATCTGGAAATGTTGAAGCAAGAACAAAGGAAAGCATTTCTTTGAGATGCAAATGAAGGCCCATCTCCTAAAGAGAGCAAGTAAATAACTCTTTCAATCTCACACTTTCACTTGGACAAATAAACATGTTGCTCCATTTTATCTGCCCCAGCTTTAAGCCCATCTCGGAAATGTTTGTGTTCAGAATTAGTAATGGTCGGCCATTGGTTCTTTAAGGGAGAGCCCTCGGCCCTGAGAGTTCTTGGATGAAGTTGGACTTTGGTCTTTAGCGGGGAGAGGCCATGGCCATTGCATTTCCATGCCGTACAAGACTTTTCCCTTTATATGTTTCTGCTGACTAAATTGGGAGAAGATTTTCCTTTTTTTTTTTGGGATATATAATATGAGAAATTGTTAATTTGTATTACCATTGCAAGAGCATTAAAGGAAGTTTACCAAGAACTTGATTCGTTTGTGGGTCATAATGGATTAGAAATTTCTGCTTTCGACTTCATTGGAATGTAAGAATACTAAAGAACATGCTTCAGGACCATGTTATGCAAGGCTGGAACCATAGTTTCTTTCTTCAACAAGAACTCAATGGTCAATTAACCCAGAGAAGGCAAATGATGGAAGACAATCATTTTCTGATCTTGAGAGGATCAAATATAGGCCGGAGCGGGGTTTTGTTACGAATGATGATGCAATAATCAACTTATGCTAACATTTCTTTTGAAATTTCCTTGATTTAAGATGAAGTGGCACTATCTTAGAACTTAATTCCCCATACAAAGTGCTCATCTCTCAGGGACAGTTCTTAAAAAACTGAATGAACATTTTTAACTGAAATATGTACGATGATTGTTCTTTCAACTCATTTGTGGAAGTTACCCTTACACCGAAGGAAGAGACAGAGACTTGAAACTGCAGTAGTTTATGAACATTCACAAGGGAAAACAGGATTCTCTCCTTGAAAAACAGAGAAACAAAATCCTAAGGAATTTCCTAACACAGGCAGAAGCACATCTAGCTTGGGAATATTGGCGTGGAAGTTCCTTGGATTGATTCAGCTTCTGACCTTAAACCATCACATTGGATGGTTGAAATGTAATCCTCGAGTGTTTATGATCTCCTTCATAAGTCACAACTAACATGGTTGGATCCTCCAAACATCGTTCCACGTGCTTTCTAGCAGGGCATCCCCTCATGCTGCTGCATTTGTAATAGCTCCTTCCAAAACAAATCACGGAAAACATGTCAGTCAGGATTAGTAATATCAGAATGCAGAAGCTCTCTATCTCTTCAGTATTACTTAGATCTTACAGGGGAACCATGGCAATTGCATTAAGTAATTGAGATGCCGAGTAAAAGCTCTCTAACATTCTCTAGTGAGAAGAAGCTGTTCCATGTTTTACGTGAATACAGCCATTTGCTGGTGGCTAAAGTTGTTGATGCTACCGCATATTAGGACCTCCAAACCATGGAATGTCTGTTTATTTTCCAAATTTAGAACTAAATCTGTTGACTAAACTGAATATATTATCAAATGCAATTGGTAACATATCAGATCCAGAAGAGATGAACTTATATAAATAATAGTAATATGATAATTCGAGCCGAGTTGTGGTTTTGAGCCCTCATTCTTAGGAATGACAGGGTTTAGTGTCATTTAATATCATGATCGACTGATAACTCGCTTGGAATGAAAAAAAGTGATATATTCATAGGTTCATACCTAGGATATGGAGATCCTTTAATGGGTTTCTGTCCATATTTCCTCCAAGAATAATCATCTGGAGGTATATCAGATAATTTATTGCTTACAGCTGGAACTCGAACAGTTTTCTTTATTCTCAGTTTCCTGCAGGAACAGAAAAGAAGAAAGCAAAAATAAAAGAAGCAGAACCAATTCATCCTCAGCCCCAAGGATATATAAATCAGTAGATACAACTTACCAAATAGCTATCAGATTATAAATGTTAAACATACGGAGATTTCAGACTTTTGACAACTTATTATGTCACAAGAGAAATTGAAATGAGGATTTACCTTCCCTTTGAGCAGTGACATCCACCAGTCGAGGCTGCACATTTTGTACTAGCTTCTTCACTCTCCGTCCCAACCTTTCTCTTGGATGGAAACAAGCAAGACTCATCCTGAGAAACCAGGATTTCTGATGATGACTGGGGAATTGTCTTCTTGTCCATGTTGCTTCGTGCATCTAAACGAAACATAGATATGCTTGGCAGTATTGAAGACTGATGCAACCCCATGATCGAATTTGGCAAAACCACCACATTTCTGGGAATCAAACCAGTATTTGATTGATTAGTCTGCGGAGAGACTGATTGTCTGGGAATATGCGGTTGACTTGATTTGTAATTAGAACTTTGAGGTGCAAAATTGGGGCTATCCATAAATTCAATTGGTTTTACTTTATGGGATTTTGGCAAAGGACCCTTTCTGATCCTCTTGCAGTCTGATCCTCTTGATCCATCAAGGAGGGTAAGCAATTTTCTGAATCCATTTACTGCATCTTGAGCCATAAGACTTACTTCTTGAATGCTTCTCTTTTGACTTTGATCAGAAATGCAACTAAAGAGGTGATTGGCGCGTCTGAAACTGCTCTGAGCAACTTCATGAACTTTGGAATCCCACCTTGGGGTCATCGAAACACAAACGCCTGAAGCTTCTGTCATGATTTGCCAAATTACTATACGCACCAATAACAGAGATCTAAATGATATCTGGATATACCTGACAAAGCGCTAAGGCAAAGAGAATTTACACCAAGAACCGGACAACCTCCAACTTAATGATAAAACCCCTGCCCGTATAACTCATCATATAAAAATAGCAAAGTCTAGAGATTTAGACTAAGTTTTTGATAAAACCTATGTACCAGAAACCACCAATAGATAAATCCTGTGTTAATTTTGTACTAATTAAATGAGCCAAGTACAGAAAACCAACTTCATGAGAAGATAATTTTTTGAAGTACACAACCGATCACATCTAACTTGCTGCCCATATAGTCAACGGTGGCTTGGGTTACACAATACTCCAACCATAACACACCTTTCTTTTTGGCCAATGCACACCTTAGAAGTCTCAAAATTAGCAACAAATTAAAAAAAAAAGACTGATGGAGAGAGATGAAGATGCAAACAGATAAGAAAATTGGAAAAGCAGAAGCAAGGGTCTGTACAATTGCACGCTCAGCTTGCTCCTTGCCGGCTTTGCGTAATGCTTATTCAAAATTGTAGTCAATTTCCTGCTTCATCATGACTCAAAGATGAAGAAAAAGAAATAGTTCAGAGAGGAGAATCTTAAGGTACACTGCCTGCTAGTGCCAAAGGTTTTATATCACAGAATATTATGAGTGTTCTTTTTGAAGCATTGCTCCATTTTAATTACCCTATTTTCACATGAAAACCCTTTTCATATAATTAACAATATATATATATATATATCTTGCAAGGAACTGAATGAGTTAGAAACAATTCAGTCACTTGTCATGGTTTTGTTAAATAATAAATAAGCAAAAGATGTTGAGAAATTTATAATATCAAAATTCAGATTGGAATGATATTAGGGAAAATCAATGCAAATAAAGAAAGAAACAGATAATATGATCCCTGACTTTTTCATATTTATCATTATTGAAAATAGCATTATATTTGTGGGTTGTGGGGTATGTACAAGTACAGAAGATGACACACAGATTCAAAGATTTAGGTGAAGAATTTTGGCAGCATGTGGCGTTATTCCACTTGCCCTTGAATCTAATCCACTAAACCAGGCCAACCAACCAACATTACAAGAAGTCTCTCTCACTCAAGGGGACTTGGACCAGTGGTATTTATCCGTTTTGGGGCCATGATTGAAGCATGCTTGTTCCTAAAGGGTGTTCGATTAGTGGCTTCGCTTCCACTCCTTCAATGATTCCATTGTTTATTTTTCTTGCCAAAGAAATCATACTGATAGACCAATCCTCTCTTACATATGCTACCTATAATGTAAGATGGTCATGAGGAATGTATTTCTTGGATCATTCCCTCACTGCTATTCTCAACATTATGCATGGGGCCAATAAAAGAAGGGACTCTCCATCAGATTCCAGTGCTGATCATCATGGTTGGAGGAGCCCAAGAGGCATATTAAATGTGCCCCCAACATTCAGCCAATACCTTCAAAGAAGGAATGATTTGATTTAGAGATACATATATATATGTTCAAGCTTAAAAAAAGGAGCCCACTTATAACAATAAATTTGACATCCTCAGCGGTCAGCACATATTAGTTTGGGTATTACCAACGAAATGAAGGCTACCATTACAAAAGAAGCGAAATTTCTACTTCTTAGACCGAGGTATCACCCTTTGCTGGGACGTCCTAAATTCCCAGTGGCAAGGCTGCTTTTTCTCTTTACAGCTTGACAAGGTCTTCAGACTGGTCAGCTAATGGCAAGACACGCATTGGAGATTAGAAGGCCATTCATGTTTTATTTGCAGTCGTCTTGCACATTTGGCACTTCAGACTGAATTTCTTAGCTCTTTGATAAAATCCGTCAGAGATAAATTTTTAGCATTAACGCTCCCATTACATCCTGCCCAAGACAGTAACATTGAGAAATCTGTTAATGATACTCGAGTTTCAATTTTTTAATCTCAGGAAGTATCTTGGAAATACATGTTCATAGAGCATTTGCCTCACTAGTAAGGTTTCTTTACAGATGATCCAGTCCTATACATATATAGAGCCCTATAACCGTCCGCTAAAGTGAAAAACACTGGCACCTTTTCAAACAAATTTTCCATGGTCAACATTTTGTAGTCTAGTTATTTCTTCCTAAATCATATTTCAGAACATAGCTTAATATCACTAAAGCGTAGGGTCAAATCATATCTCAGAACATAGTTAAATATCTCTAGATCAATGAATGAGCTTAAAGATTATTTGCAGTTAAAAGATATTGGCTTACACAATACTTTTATGTTAAAATCTGATGAAGTTTCGAAGTCCAACTTGAATATCATCTAAAAGTTTTTCTTCCAACATAATTGAGTCTTGACCGTCTGCTTCTCACTGGTGTGCACCAACTCTCTCCATTAGCCATCTTAGCTCTCATTTTCCTGTATTCCCTTGATCTTAAAACTCCCTCAAGAATGTTTATGTCTTCACGAATTTCATGTCTAGAAAGAGATGCAAGACCTGGAAGTATGTCCCTCTGAAAATCCTTCAGTCTCCTTCCTCTTCTCAACTTGATACCAAAATCTTTTCTCTCTGAGTCACTCACTTCAAATGGCTTTGATGATACAGAAAAGTCATCAGCACTGCTTTCTGTCAGTTTCAGAGTCATTAACTCAAAAGAATCAGAGGAACACTGCGGCTGCTCCTTGTCCTCATTATCCAACTCATTGGATCCTGTCTGGGTTGAAGATTCCTGATAGCAAGATGAATTCTCCAAGGAGATATGGATAAGTGATTCAGCCGCTATTTGGATCAAATCATCCACTTCAGCTGATTCTTCAATTTTATTGTAGCAATCATGTTTTATTTCATTACTGTCAGAAGATCTTTGATCCTGCTCACCTGATAAAATTTCTGCAGTATGAGATCCTCCATGGGTTCCTGAAAACTGATCAGAAGCAGGAAGATTTGAATTGTGGGGTTCAATTCCGGATTGCACAGTCCTTACAGTTCTTGAATCATTATCTGAAATGCAGCTAGACTTCCCTGAAGCAGGAGACTTGTCAGGATGTTCATCTTCAATTGTAAATTGGATTTGATCAGAACATAACAACAGAGTGTCCCCTGCTTCAGTCTTCTCACAGCCCACTTGTCTAGCAACTAAATATGCAGGTTTTGGACCATGACCAGGACAATTTTGTAGTTCCAGCATCAGCTCATCCGTTCCAAGCTTGGTGTTTTCACTGAGGCTGCCAAAGTCTTCAGAAAGGTTTATTTGGGGCCTGGAAACATATGCAGGACTAATGAGGCTTTTTTCACATTCGTTCCTTCCATTGAGTTCAGAATTTCTGACTTGAAACTCTGTTCTCCTATCTTTGTTATTGGAATTCATCAAAGCAAGATTTACACCATCATCTTGTTGAAGCATCTCAAAAGCATCATTCGGGAACTCCTTAATTTCTTTTCTCCAAAATGTGGTTGGACACAAGGGGTCCTCACTCCTGCTAACCAGTCCACTGAAATCAGCTGATGAGCTAGTTGTCAAAGGATGGGTGACTATGGCATCATCTGAGTGACAAGACAAATCATCAAGCTGAACTTCATTGAGGTCCACATGTCCCACTCCATATGAAATGAACTTCCTCTTCCTGATAAAAATATTTTCGTATGGCAAATTTTCATGGCGTTTTAATCCTGTAGATGGGATAAAGAAAAGCTAAATTATGATACTTAAGCATATGCTTGAATTGAACAAGAACAGAGACCAACATTATTCCTACAAAAAGGCTGCTTCTAATGTGAAGAAATCATCAGTACCTTGACCAGAATAGTTCCAGTCTTGGACACATTTGCTATCACCATCAAAGGAGCTACTCTCTGCAATCTTATGAGATGGATCTTTCTTCATGCTTCTTGAAGTGATTGGATCAGATGTGATAGTAACTTGCGAATCATGCTTTCCTCCAGATTCTGAGGGCTTCTCAGTAGATTCTTCCAAATCAATGACAATTTCAGGGAAGGTATTAGTTTTCTTGTCATACCAACTTCTGTTTTTATCTTCCTTTGTCCTGTTGGCCACACCAAGGCTTAGGGAAAGCCTCAACTCCAGTGGAACTGAGAAGTCACCACCATGGAGAGAATTTAAGTCCACAGTTTCTTTTAAATGTTCCCCGTCCTTTCCTTTATGTGGAAGATTGTTATCATTACGACTAATATATTGATCAGGTAGAAGTTGAAGATCAAAAGACCTTTGGGGAAACTTATGGTATTTTCCCTTCCACCCTTCTAACAACTCCTGACTTAAAGATACAGTTGAGCCCACCTGAACAACATTTTTTAAGAGAAAAGGTATTTGATCAGTCAACCCATCCTGTACACAGAACAGAGGCACTTTCCAAAAGATGAAAAGTCATGATTAATGCATGCAAAAAAGCAACAAACTCTCAAATAGACTTCTCATCTTTCTAACATTTCAAAAGACTATAGCTTCAATTACCATGGGAACTGAATTTGAGGGAAGTCTGGTTTCTTGTGGCAGAGATTGTGCTTTTGCCTTCCATGAATTGTACTTCTCATGCTCCAAGGGAGCAAGATCCTTCATCAGAGTCTTCTGAACAATATAGAGACGATGGAGTTCATGGACCTGAAAAAAGCAACAGCAAGAAAGATAAGCATCTAAAGTTGGGGGAGAGTCATGATCCCTTCATGCAACAGATTTTGATATGCATGGCCTCAAAGTCCCCCCTCCAGTAACAGCAATATATTAAAGTATAACTCTAAAATCACATGAACTCATCCAGTTTGAGCACAATAACATAGATAAAGAATCCAAACTTCAAGCCAAAACTTTCCACACCAGAGATGGCCATAGGCTTGACCCATCAAAGGAAAATTGTCTGTATACATCATATCCCAAGCAGTCTATATGCCAATTCTGAACAGAAAAACGTAGCCAACTAACATGTACCGTGACACAAAGATATCCTTGTACCTGCTTTCTGAATACGATCTCTTGATTGAGCATTGTCTGCTTAAAAATATCTTTAAGGGAATCAGTGTATCCTTGCATTGAATTTAAATCAAAATCTCCAAGCATCAACATTTTTTCCTCATAAGAATTGAACAAATAGATCACTAGATATCAGATCTTGCATCCTCAAATAGCTGAGTCTTGAAATGATGTTTCACCCTTTGCTTTCCATTCCTGCACAGTTTCCACAGAGAAATGATTGTTATAAGATAGTGCAGTATCACTAATAATCAATAAGGCCGCCAATCTGGGAAACAAATAATATAGACAATAAGGCAACCAATCTAGGAAAAATTTGTCTTTCCTTGTAAGAAATGTGTCCCAGAAAATTCCTGTTGTCACAACTATCAGATAAACATTGAAAAACTTCCACAAATTCATTACTAGCATTTAACTAAGACAACTCCTTGCTGACAAATAATACCATTTACACAACTAAAAGTTTAAATAGAAAATACCAAACTGATCATAGTCATTGCAAGATTTTTGCTGTAATTCTATCTACTGACATACTTGGCTATAGAACAGTTTAACATTATAAATATTTCTTACCACATGAAGACTTGTTGATCAATATGAGTTGTAATTGGAAAATTTAGTATTATTTACTAACAGAAGCCAAGCTGAAGTGCCAATAATAGGTAATATCAACTCTTTTTCTCATTGACATGGACCCTAGGCTTGTTTATGTTGAAAAAATTCCACCATTCCGCTCTGTGAAGCAGAGAATCTGAAGACATGGCGAAAAGATCTGTGTATATAAATGAAGAATAAATGACCAACTTTAGCACCACATATCAATATTACATTTTCCCAGTTGTTTCCCATTGAACAGTTGGATGTGTTACCTCATTATATGGTATAATGGCATCCCCCAGAATTATATATTTAATTCATACATTTAATAAAATTGAAATCTTGCATTATAAGATAGATAAAAGGCTCAACTAAGCTTCATCCATAGGATACTTTTCTATCTTGATCATGTCTACCAGCTCGATAGCAGCTAAGATGCCATTCCCTAGAAAATAATTCCAACAATAACCTTTTAGTTGGGGAGAAAAATAGGCTAGCTGAAACACAGAGACCGCACCATGAGAATGTAGAAAATCTACAGACTTGGGTGATTGAAGTTACTTCTTACAATCACATACAACACTCTGACTGATCAAACATGGACGAGTCAGTTGAATATTAGAGAAAGCTGCTAAGGTAGTTCAATTTGGGATCACCCAAGACGCCATTGAACTCAGCTCTTACATAGCTCAAAGGATGTAAAAGGTCTGCAGATATTTAACATAAGAAGATTTTTTACCCCCTTCATTTAGAAATAACTATTGTTTTCCCCTTATCTGGTGCATGATTAAACCATGCAGATGATACTTGGTAGAATTTATGGGAAAATTTTAACATATTACAGAAACAATGAAAACCACATTTTGTTTAGATTTTATGCATAAATAACAAAAAAAAAAACCTACTTGGACACTTGATTATGAATATATAAGAAACAGAATCAACCAAGAGAAACAGAACTTCATGTTAAATTCCAATAATTGTTAATACCTCAACATTTACTAAAACAAATCCCACCTCTAAAAAAGCAAGCCGTGAAGCATTAAACAAAGGGACAGGAAAACTAACAAGACAAGAACACATAACTGAGTAAAGAAACAAAACTTTAAATGTATCCACCGAATCCCAGAAATGTAAAGGGAGAAAGAACTTACCATGAGACACATAATCCAAAAAAGCAATCCACCATGATGAAAAAAAAAAAAAAAAACCCTCCCTTTCCGCTTGTTCCTCCCAAAGACTCCAACTGTTTTAACTAGATCACAATGAAGATAGTAAGAAAACAAAACAAAAACAATTCCCAAGAATCCCAACTGCTCAAAAACTTAATGCGATGGATGTAAGAGAAGATACGTTAGGGAAAAGAGATGAAAAGGATTCAGATCACTTTGGGCCTGGGACAAACACAAAAAAAAAAAAAAAAAAAAAACCCTGAAAGAGAAAGAAAAGAGATGTAATGTAATGAAAGAGAAGAGAAGATAAATTCTCTTTACTTCTCTCTCTTTCTAAAGAGAGAGTTACTCCTTAGTGGTTTGTGTGGCACATCATTGTTTCTTTTTCTGGTATTTATATTCACTTTCTGTCTTTTGCTCTCTCTCACATAATCTTTGGGATTCCTTTGGTTTTTTTTTTAATTTTAATTTTTAATTTTTTTAGATTTCTGGCTTTTCTAGGAGGACCAGTCAGGAGTGTAGGACAGTTTCAACTGCAAAAAGCAAAGATGAGGCCATTTATTATGTAGTATATGTTCCATTGCTCATTTTGACCTTTTTGTCCCTCTATTAATATCTCCTTTTTTCCAACTTTTCTAAACCCCATTGGTCCACTCCCTTACTCTCCCAAGCTACCCCATTCCCATTTTCTGTTTAAATACGTACTACTTATTAACCATTTTATAATTATTGTAAGTTCTTACACATTTTACAAAGTTAAATTACACTTTTAAATTGGACCCTAATCTGTTGTTCCTTTCATTTCTACATCTGTCAGGTGGAGAGAACCCTACTCCCAAGTAACTAAATTACTCTTAAATCCACCTTTTATTCAGTTATTTTACGTAATGTTTCTTAAGTCAACTGTTCTTAATTGTAGATTATTTTATGTCAGCACTTGACAGTGTTAATTTACAAATGTATTAAATAAAAGAAATTAGTTAAATAATTTGGTGGTACCTTTTATTTTTTTAAAAAAATCCATTAATTGTACTGTATCAAAAGATAATATTGAGTTTAAATATTTGAAAACTTCATTGTTTAAGTTGGATTATCATATAATAATAAAGACTAAATGAGAAGTATTTCTGTATTTTAGCATCTCTGATCATAATTTATCCATATTTGATTAAAGTATGTACTTGACTGGTAGCTTTTTTTTTTTTTGCTCTTACCTATGAATAAATTGGTTAGATATAAAAAATTATATGTGATTTGTACTTGAAAAAGTGAGAGGTGGAGAGGGGAGAGAGAGAGAGTTGATTATAGATAATTAGTGGGACCATGTGTCTCTCAAACCAAGTTGATTGGGATTTTTAACAGGTTGTCCCTCAGTTATTGGGATTTCTGACCTGTCTGATTCTGGTCCATCACCAGTTAATGACTCCCACAGCCTTTATCCTCTACGTCTCCTACCCTCTTCATTCCCACCTTTCCACCATGCAATGCAAAGCCTGCAGAAACTCAACTTTCATCCTACTATAACTTAGCCTCTTTTAATGAGTTTAACTGACTGGTTCTCTTCCATTTTGATCACTGCAACTCTTGGGGTCCGCTATCAATCCAAAATGCATATTGTAGTTATTTCCATCATTATAATACTGTCTTGTATACGTCTACCAAAATAAATTTTGTAGCCAAAAAAATACCACAAGGGAGTGAGGCAGAGGTTATTTATATTTGTTCTCAGCGTGAAAAGGGGAAAGATTGTACCTAACAATCTCAAACACAATAACAATATGTACAGATGAAAAAGGACAATAATTTTTATGACCTACTAAATTGGCTGACTAAATTATACAAACAAACTGCTCTCCACAAATTCTTGCAAAAAGAAACCAATGTTTAATTTATGTTCAGGACCCCATGGTGGGTGAATTTAATACTTGTGTCAAATTTATATCAAGTTATCAATTTCGATTTATGGAAAAACATATGCATATGTCTATCTTTATTTTTTTAATTAAAAAAATTGAATAATATTTTCAATTTTTAACAAATTTCGATTCGAAGATAAATTCGACATTTATATTTCTTGATTTTTTATTTTTTTGTGCAAGGGCTTTTTGGGTAACAAATAAATTCGGTTGGGATGGAAGATTTACAAGCACAAACGGAAATCAACGATCAATACAGCTCACGTACATCCATGCAACAAGTTGGGGAAACCCCCCAAAAAAAATTACATAAAAAAAAAAAAGCCAAATTCATTTTATGAATGCTGAGCCGGATCATAAGCCAAGCGCAGGAACAGCGCGTTGTCTCCACATTCTGGAAAAAATCCCGATGGAATTTTCACTTGTAAGTATCTTTTAAAGCAATGTTGTTAATTAAATATAAAGCAATATTAATCAAGGATTACCAAACTTTAGGTTGGAAACGAAAGAGCAAAGTTTTAAATCAAATGCCGAAAGTTTGATCAATGAAAGGTACATTCCAAGTCATCTAATTAATAGCTAGTGGTATCATGAAAGTGACCCTTTTTTGTATTACTTTGTGGAAATAATCCTACTTTTGATGTAGAAATGACATTTTTGTAGTAAAATAATAGTGGAATTTAATTCGTTCTAATATTATTATATGGATTGGTGATATTGAAATCAGAGGATTACGATTAATTCTAAAACTTGGTTTAATTGATATATTATAAACATAAAATAATTTTCAAAATTTCTTAGACCCTTTTTTTTTAAATTTTGTTAGGAAAATAAGTCATTTGTTTAGACGTTGACTTAGCATATCATATTTATCGTGCAACATGAAAGGAGGCTTTCACTTCAGGCCTTTAAGCCCGTTGCAACTCTTTGGCTTTGGGCTTTCGCCCAAAATTCTCAATACTCAATCAGTGTTTGAATCCCAAAATTAATGAAGTGAAGTGAGTCACATACTCGAATTCTAGCAGGCAAAAGGGAAGGTAGTGAGTGAATGTAATAACCACAACAGTTAGTAAAGTAGAACTCTTCATACTCTCCAAGGCTAAGGAGACGAGATTTGTTCTGGGAATTTCACGAAGACGTGATCCAGCACGGAATTGCGTTTCCGTTCAGCCATCCCTGACCTGAAATGTTGCTTTCCACTTGTTTTTTTTCACGTGGTATTGGACGAAACCCCCCGTACCGCAAAAACAAATGTTGAAAATTCAACTTAGCGGTTGTAAATTCGACAGTCTCAGAACCCAACAACAACCAGGTATGACTACATCATCAAAATCCACATTCAAAAAAAGATTATATGAACAATCATCACTGTAAATCCTTTCCTCGTTGGTTCTCGCAAAACTGAACGCCTTAACTACCAACATGGCAATGTCATCTGCTTCCCCATCAGTCAATTCCCGCCACGTGGCGGTTGTAGGAGCCGGAGCTGCGGGCCTCGTGGCGGCGAGGGAGCTGCACCGAGAGGGCCACTCGGTGGTCGTATTCGAACGCGGGAACGAAGTCGGGGGCACGTGGGTCTACACTTCTCGGGTGGAACCCGACCCCCTAGGAATCGACCCCACTCGACCGATCGTTCACTCTAGCCTCTACAGTTCTCTTCGGACCAATCTTCCGAGGGAGGTTATGGGGTTCATGGACTTTCCATTCGTGACCTTAGCCGGGGAGAATAGGGACCCTAGGATGTTTCCGGGTCACAGGGAAGTGTTGATGTATTTGAAGGATTTCGCGAGAGAGTTTGGGGTTGAGGAAATGGTGAGATTCGAAACGGAAGTGGTTGAAGTCGGGATTTTGGATGATGAGAAATGGAAAGTGAGGTCCAAAAAGACAAGTTTCTTTAATAATGAAAATAACGATCATATTGATATTATTAATAGTAAAAGTGAAGTTGAATTTGTTGATGAGATCTACGATGCTGTCGTTGTTTGTAATGGACATTACACTCAACCTCGTATTGCTGAAATCCCAGGTAAGGTATTCTTGCTTGTTAATTGCTATCTTTTGGAAAAAACATTCTTCTACTTTTTCGAATTTTGGGAAGGGTGATTAGCTATTTGGAATTGAAGCTGTAGTCATGGTTTAGCTGTTTTGTTTAAATTCAGAATCAAATTACCTCCGTTCGTGTTTGGTTTAATGAGGTTCATATTTTCTGCTTTAGATGTGTTTTTTGACCTTTTTGATTCAAGATTGAGCTTCTTCCTCCTTCCCTTTATACCCTTTCTAAGAGAATTCGTCTATGGCAGTGATGGGAATTTGAAAATGAATTGATGGTTTTTGATTGAGAGGAAGATGCGAGTCATTAGAGTGAGTGATACTGGAGCTGATTGTTTCTTTTTTTATTCAAGTCATCAATTTCACTTAATAAAATTTGTGAAATTTAGATTTATTTGTGGGTTAGTTGATCAAACAAGTTGAATAAGATTATTATTTTGGATTCTATTATCATTCGTTTTCGGATGTAAATTTTTTGATAGCTGAAATATTATTCTGAAATTCTTGTATTTTATGCATAGATTGAAAAGGAAAAAGAATACCTGCTTCACATTTCTGGAAAAAGAAGTTTATTAGCTTCCTTATTTTGTTCCAGGCATCAATTTATGGCCTGGAAAGCAAATGCATAGCCACAATTATCGTGTTCCCGAGCCCTTTAGGGATCAAGTATGTATCAGCTTTTAACTTCCCCTTGCAATACTGCATCTCAGAGTGGTATTTTTTTGGATATCGCTGTGTGTTTAGATATTAGTTGCCCAATTACATGCGTGTTAATTTTTAAAATGTTTCAATTCCTGGTGTTTGCTGCTCTTGCTCTCTCTTTCATGTTGGGAAGTGACCATATTTCTGTTGTGGTATTGATTGAGTGATTGCTTCTGATGATAAAACTCACACAAATGTTTGCCTTTGACAGGTTGTAATTGTAATAGGGAGTTCTTCTAGCGCAGTTGACATTTGTCGGGACATAGCTGGAGTTGCCAAAGAAGTGCATGTTGCATCTAGATCAGTTGCAGATGAAACATATACAAAGCAGCCTGGATATGATCATTTGTGGCTTCACTCCATGGTAAAAGCACTTACCCGAGATAGGATGGTAGGGCTGCAATGAGATTTATGGAGGGGATATATATGATTTTGAAGTGCTAATATTTGCCAATGTTGCAGATAGACAGTGCCCATGAAGATGGCACAGTGGTTTTCCAAAATGGGAAAGTGGTGCTTGCTGATGTCATTATCCACTGCACTGGGTATACGTCATTTGATTTTGCAGTAATTTTGGTTTAATTTAGGAGTGGATTCCCCTGTATTCAGTTATATAATGAATGAAACTCATAATATACTGCACTAAGAGTAAAAGCATTCTAATATTCAACTGGTCCTTTTTAAAAGGTTCAAGTATCACTTCCCTTTTCTTGACACCAATGGCATTGTGACCGTGGACGATAATCGTCTTGGGCCACTGTACAAGCACGTTTTTCCCGCAGCCTTGGCTCCATGGCTTTCATTTATTGGGATACCATGGAAGGTGTGTTTCTATTCTTTTCTTATCCAACTTCCAATCTTCCACTATGCTGCTTCATAGCAGAAGTGATTATTTTGGTTACTTTGTTACCAGATTTTTCCATTCCCCTTCTTTGAGTTGCAAAGCAAATGGGTTGCTGGTGTTTTGTCTGGTCGGATTACCCTTCCATCACAGAAGGAGATGATGGAAGATATTAAGGCTTTTTACTCAGCACTTGAAGCTGCAGGCATACCAAAGCGGTATACTCACAACATGAGTGAATCTGGGGTAAAATTCGTCTTGTTGGGTAGATTCATTATGGAATTCTATCCTAATTTTTCTGGTCTTGAATTTGGTGCTGGAATAGGTCCTGTTTATCCCATGGAGTTCATCTTACATATCATTTATGTACCTCTCCATGGCTTTCTCTAATTAAGTTAGTTTGATGCATTTTGCAGTTCGAGTATTGTGATTGGCTTGCTGCACAATGTGGATGCCAAGTCATTGAAAACTGGAGAAAGCAAATGTTCCATGCAGCTTTTGCAAACTGGCTTGTTCGACCAGACACACACCGTGATGAATGGGAAGATCATGACCTGGTTTTGGAAGCCCATGAGTACTTTGTTAAGTACGCCTCAAAATCCTGAAGATAACTGGTATGTAGGCGAGGACAAATCCAAATTGTTATAAAATATAGATAAAATTTCTTAAGTTTTCTTATGGAAAATAATTCATTTGTCCAAGATTGATGGTTTTGGATGAATAAAAGAAGTCATCATTAATTTTTTTTATTTAATTTATTTATTTAGATGTGATTGATTATTTAATTGAAATATGATATACTATATATTTTTAAAAAAGATGGATTGAATGGTTAACTTTTAAAAGTTGATCTTAATATCTCATTAATTCAGACATGACGAACATCTATTAATTTCAGATAAATGCTAATGTTCGTATTAAGCCTAAAAAAGCACTCGTAAATTAGTACATCCACATGTTAGGGTTTATTAGCTTCTCATTTTGTAATGTCAATCTATATTCCATCTAAACATCTTTTTCCACAATTGATAATTCACAATCAATTTGCAAAACTAAATATTATGCTGAAATCTATTGAAACTTAAGTTACAAATGAGATAATGACGGGTGTAATCATGTTCATGTTAGAATCACCAAGGAGAGCATCGAAATACCACGCCATCGTCATGCTATTTTGGTTATTAAGACAAGATTACAAGCCTTTAGCTAGGAAAACAACCAACAATTAATAAAGTGAAGTGAAATGGGTCACATACTCAAATATTAGCAGCCAAAATGGAAAGTAGTGATTGAAATTACCACGAAGAGTTAGCAAAGTACAACTCAAAGTTAAAGAGAAGAGATTTGTTAACCAATTGCTGGGAATTTAACGAAGACGTGATCCAGCACGGAATTGCATTTCAGGGAAGGCCGTCGCTGTCCTGAAATGTTGTTTTGCACTTTTTTTTCACGTGGGATTGGACGAAAACCCCCCGTGAAAACAAATGTTGAAAATTCAACTTAGCGGTCGTAAATTCGACAGTCTCAGAACCAACAACAACCAGCTGTCACTCTAGCATCTGAATCCACATTAAAAAAATATTTATAAGAACAATCGTCATCATTATAAATCACTTTTAACTATGAACCTGGCAATGCCACCAGCTTTCCCATCAGTCAAATCCCGCCACGTGGCGGTTGTAGGAGCCGGAGCAGCGGGCCTCGTGGCGGCGAGGGAGCTCCGCCGAGAGGGCCACTCGGTGGTCGTATTCGAACGCGGGAACGAAGTCGGAGGAACGTGGGTCTACACTCCTCGGGTGGAACCCGACCCCTTAGGAATCGACCCCACCCGACCGATCGTTCACACGAGCCTCTACAGTTCTCTTCGGACTAATCTTCCGAGGGAGGTTATGGGGTTTACGGACTTTCCATTCATAACACTAGTCGGGGAGAATAGGGATCCTAGGAGGTTCCCGGGTCACAGGGAAGTGTTGATGTATTTGAAGGATTTCGCGAGAGAGTTTGAGGTTAAGGAAATGGTGAGATTCGAGACCGAAGTGGTTAAAGTCTGGATTTTGGAGAATGGGAAATGGAAAGTAAGGTCCAAAAAGACAATTTTTTTTAATAATGAAAACAACGATCATTATAACGCTGATATTGATAATATTAATAAAAGTGAAGTTGAATTGGATGATGAGATTTACGATGCTGTCGTTGTTTGTAATGGACATCACACTGAGCCTCGTATTGCCGGAATTCCAGGTAAAGCATTCTTGCTTGTCAATGTTATCTTTTGGAAGGAATATTCGTTTACTTTCTCTGTTTTTGGGAAGGTTCATTAGTTATTTAGAATTGAAGCTTTAGTCATGGTTTAGCTGTTTTTGTTCTAATTCAGAATCAAACTACTTCCTAAAGAAAATTTCTGCTTGGTTTAATGGGGTTCGTATTTTCTGCTTTGGATGTCTTGATTCAAGATCAAGATTCTTCTTTCCCTTTTTACCCTTTATAACAGAATTCGTCTATGGCACTGATTGGAATTTGAAGGTGAATTGATGGTTTTTGATTGAGAGGAAGATGCGAGGCATTAGAGTGAGTGATACTGAGAGCTGATTGTTTCTCTTTCATTCAAAACATCAATTTCGCTTAATAAAATTTGTGAAATTTAGATTCATTTGTGGGGTAGTTGATGAAACAAGTTCAATAAGATCATTATTTTGGATTCTGTTACCATTCATTTCCGGATGTAAATTTTTTGATAGCCGAAATATTATTATGAAATCTTTGTATGTATATTCATTGATTAAAAAGAAACAATAAATACCTGCTTCACATTGCCGGAAAAGATGTTTATCAGCTTCCGTATTTTATTCCAGGCATCAATTTATGGCCAGGAAAGCAAATGCATAGCCACAATTATCGCGTTCCTGAGTCCTTTACGGATCAAGTATGTATCAGGTTTTAACTTTCCCTTATCTTAAAATGTTGCAATACTGCATCTCAGAGTGTTATTTCTTGGATATCACTGTGTTTTTAGATATTAGTTTCTGGGTTACATCTTGTTAATTTTAACTCCTAGGAGGTCTTAAAATATTTAGCAAATGTTTTGTCAATCTTATGTTATAATTCCTGGTGTTAGCTCCTCTTGCTCTCTCTATCATGTTGGGAAGTGACCTATTTCTGTTGTGGTATTGATTGAGTGATTGCTTCTGACCGTGTTTCTGTTACTTTTGATAAACTCCTATAGTGTTTTCCTTTGACAGGTTGTAATTCTAATAGGGAGTTCTTCTAGCGCAGTTGACATTTGTAGGGACGTAGCTGGAGTTGCCAAAGAAGTGCATGTTGCATCTAGATCAGTTGCACATGAAACGTATACAAAGCAGCCTGGATATGATAATTTGTGGATTCACTCCATGGTAAAAGCACTTACCTGAGATAGGATGGCAGGGCTGTCATGAGATCAGGTGATATATATGTTTTCGAAATGCTAATATTTGCCAATGTGCAGATAGATGCTGCCCATGAAGATGGCACTGTGGTTTTTCAAAATGGGAAAGTGGTGCTTGCTGATGTCATTATGCACTGCACTGGGTATTCTTCATTTGATTTTGCAGTTATTTTGGTTTAGGAGTGAATTTGCCTGTATTCAGTTATATGATGAATGAAAACTCATAAAATACTGCAATAATAGAAATGGCATTCTAATTTTCCACTGGTCCTTTTTAAAGGTACAAGTATCACTTCCCTTTCCTTGACACTAATGGCATTGTGACTGTGGATGATAATCGTCTTGGGCCACTGTATAAGCACGTGTTTTCCCCAGCCTTGGCTCCATGGCTTCCATTTATCGGGATACCATGGAAGGTGTATTTCTATTCTTTTCTTATCTAACTTCCAATCGTATAGCAGAAGTGCTTATTGGTAACTTTTTTACTAGATTGCTCCATTCCCCTTGTTTGAGTTTCAAAGCAAATGGATTGCTGGTGTTTTGTCTGGCCGGATTACACTTCCATCACAGAAGGAGATGATGGAAGATATTAAGGCTTTTTACTCAACACTTGAAGCTTCAGGCGTACCCAAGCGGTACACTCATAAAATGGGTGAATCTCAGGTAAATTTGTATTGCTAGGGGGCATATTTAAATCTATCCTAATCTTTCTGGTCTTGAGTTTGGTGCCGGTATATGTCCTGTTTGTCACATGGAGTTCATCTTACATATCATTAATGTACCTCTCCATTGCTTTCTGATTATTTATTTTGATGAATTCTGCAGTTTGAGTATAATAATTGGCTTGCTGCACAATGTGGATGCCAAGGCATTGAAAAATGGAGAAAGCAAATGTACCTTGCAGCTTCTGCGAATAAGCATCTTAGACCACACACGTACCGTGATGAATGGGAAGATCATGACCTGGTTTTGGAAGCCCATGAGGACTTCGTTAAGTACACCTCAAAATCAGACAGTTAATGATTAAAATGTTAAAACAAATCCCTTAGCAAAGGCAAAGGACGTCCTTCCTTGCAGAATGACAGAATCTTTACTGCCATTTACAGTGTTGTATATATAAATCCTCTTCAATTCAATTCAGACCACTGATCTAACGTGTGGCTGCAATGAAATAAAAGAAGAGTGAATTGTAGTTGTTTATTGTACTGCCCCTAGTCCTATATAATCTCAGTATCACTCTGTAAGCTTGTACCCAGTCATTATTTTTAGAGGTTTTAATGGCTGACTATATCACTGACTGGAGGTGAATACAAGAAAGATGCAAAATGCAAATGCACCAGCCGGGAATCGAACCCGGGTCTGTACCGTGGCAGGGTACTATTCTACCACTAGACCACTGGTGCATTTTTGTAATTATCTCTTTTTAGTAACTTGTTTTTAAATATATATATATCAATTTTAAAAACTGTGTTGACAAGCATATGTTTTGTTTTTAAAATCACAACAATAATAATGGTAATATTATATATAATAGTGTCATACTAACAAAAAAATATAGGTATATATTTATAAAAAAAATCACTCAAATATTTATGATTTTGAGCGTTAATAGAGTATGGTGCTATGAACTAATCTCTTCAAAAAAATCATGAATTTTTTGAATTACCATTTATGGCTCGATGTGGTGAGTCTAGTAAGCCGAGAGAGTTTCCGAGTCACAACCAAGGGATTGCGGAGATGGTGATCGTTGACAGAGGTGAACTTGTTGTAGAGGAGAGAGTTTTCATGCTGCTGTTGTTTGCAATGATCATCACATAGAGCCATCTGTTGCTGATATCCTTTTATGTCAATTTTCTTTGGACTGTAGTCCAATGTGCATACTTTTATCTATTGAGACAGAAAATTCAAAGCTCAGCTCTTTGAATATGGAATATACCCAATTACCATCGGAGGCAAATACTCAATCATATCAAATGTGTTGTTTGAACATTTTTATTGAAGTTTGAGTACTACAACTAGGTTGCATGATGCCTGATCAACATCTGGTTTCACAAGCCCATGAAGACTTCGTCGAAAAGAAACCAAATATAAATCTCGATCATAGATCATGCATATATCGATAGTTAATCTGTCAATAACCGCTGCGTCTGTTCATTCAAAGGTTGAATGTAGAAAGCATTAAAGTCTAAAGATGTGCCCGATGTCCTCTACGGCTCTACCGATATAAAATGCCGACGTAATTAATCAACACCCTGTTTTTCCTGTAGGATTGTAGCTACTCATGAGCAAATGAAACGGCAGCTTTATCAAAAGAAAAAGAGTTTATAACCTTGAAGAAGGACAAGAAAAGAAGACAACTGGGTAGGAGCTCCACTGGTGATGTCGACATCACTAATCTCCATTCCACTGTTTATTGTTTGATGGAAAAGAAAAAGCATCTGCACCAGCCGGGAATCGAACCCGGGTCTGTACCGTGGCAGGGTACTATTCTACCACTAGACCACTGGTGCTTTTGCTTGTCGGGCGACCCGTTAAAACCCAGGGGTTTGAATATAAAATATATTTCCTTGTTCTCACTTCAGATTTTTAAAAAAAATAAGAGCTACGCAATGATTGAAGAGTGACTAAAGATGCAAGAATAGCAATATCATTGTCCATATTCTATAGTTCACTTCTCATTTGCAGTGAGAAGGCAATCGACGCAGGCGTTAAGGAATTATATATTGACCGAGGGAAAATATCTAGAAAACAAAAAAAGGAGTGGCAATTTGCACAAACAGCTAAAAAGCTAAAAATTGTTTCCCGTATTGTCATGTTTAATGCATAGGAAAGAAGAAAGTGGAGGGGGAAAAGAGGAAAGAAACAAATTTAAAAAAAATAAATAAAGAAAGGGAAATGGTATAACTTTGCTGGCTGGCTGGCTTTGCAATTTCCATGGTGTCTACTGTCAGGTGCGTGAGGTTATCTTCTTCTTTTGCTGCTTTTTGTTGATTTCGGGGGGTCCATTTTCCAATCCAACCTCAGGCTTAATGCCTTCAGATTTGACATCTTTGCTATTCCTGCATCCCCAATTGCACAAAGCTGGTGGAATATAATTGATACGTGAACATGAACCCCACCTAAATTTCAAACGCCCATGGTCAACAACTAAAACCCCAAATCATTCAACCATTTTTTATTATTCATAAACCAAGAATCTTGAAATTAATAACTTCAAATTTGCCTACAAACCTATGCCTTTTTCAGTGTCCCATTAACTCTTTTTAATATTGGATCATGCTCCAAAATTTTGAAGTTCAATATTGATAGATAGATATATAAATGAATTGGAAAATGCTAAAAGAGGTGAATATTATTGGAACAGAATGCATAAATTTTCATTTGAAGGAAAAAATATTCCTGGATATCATTGTTATGACTTCTTTAATGAGCAGCTAAAGACTATTATGCTAACCCAAGTTCCACACGACCATTCTTTTTCCATCCAAATCAAGGGAACACACTTTTGCTTTGTCGTAATTAAACAAACATCCCTTTTGGGATGGTCAATTTTGTGCACCCTTTAACCAATACAATTATCCAGTGAACAACACCCCAATCCACACTCTACATACACCCTTAATTGCCCTCTGGAAAAAAGAACCTTCCCTGATGCAGAAAGCATATCATAATTAGATTAGCACGATTGTTCTTTCTCACCCTGATTCACATGAATGAGCTACAAGAATCGACTTCTGACGCTTTATCAAGAGAGAATACCCCTTTTTGAAGTCGAAAACACTTGGCTTTTGACGACTCTCTTATCGTTTCTCCACGAATTAATGTTAAATAGAAAGTAAGGAAAATAATTAGATCAAGCGAAACATTATTTTGCTCTTATAGCAATAAAAGTAATTTAGCACAAATGACACGATTTATGAGTTATTTTTACTTTTGAATATTAAAAAGTTTAACTTAGTGGCTTACTCTAAATACAAGTGATTTTCCTTTTGGCATACATTTTTTTCTTACCTTTTATTCAAAAATAAATCTTAAAACATTATAAATAATCATAAAACACCTATTACTTTAATAATTACATAACAAATTTCAACTAATTAATTGTTATATGTAATAAAACTATTATTTTAATTCACATAATGAATTTTAGTAACTATTGCATTAAAACTCTTTTCAATATTGTTATTCATTATGTATATTAAATTTATTCTTTTGAGGATCTATTACTTCTTGTTCTGAATATAATACTTTCACAATTCAATTTTGAAGAACAAGCTTTTACAAAGCTAGTACGAACATAACTTCTCTATATATATTCTGTCTAATTCTCTTCTATTTAGTTCTTCTCCATCCTATTCTCTATGTTGCTCTACAGCTTCCCTATTCTTTACTTACACTCAACCATTACTCTAGATTTCACCAACACTAACATATTTTAATATTACTCCAATCATCCTTCTACTTATTTACAACAATTCCACCCTCTCGGTTATAAAAATCCCTTTACAAAAGCTAATTTGACCTCATTGTTTAGGTTTGGAAGGCCATTATTTTATAGGAGATGCACATCTGAATATAAAGTTTCACATATTTATTTTGTCCAAGACTTTTAATGTGTTCTTGATTAATTGATCCTACAGAAATAATGCTACTTAGATAGCTCATTAAACAACACGGAAAAGTTGAAATTATTACTATCTTCTATGATTAGGAGAATCCTCTGGTTAAAGAGAAGAGGAGGGGGATAATTAAATTCTAATAAAATTAGGTTGTATACCTCTACATATAACAATAATAAACTCTACAAAATTGGGGAAGCAATTAATTTTCCATAGCGGTCAAAACTTCCCCACGAATCGTTACCCTCCTCCACGCACACCAACACACAGGACTACTGAAGGCATCACTACTATTTTTATTTTGCACATTCAATTCAAAGGTGATCTACGAGGCACACCTTTCCGGCGGTTAATACTGTCAGCCGCAGCAGCAGCCTGTGAGCATCTGCTCCGGCACGAAACTCGAGGCATCAAAACACAGCTGCTTTTCTTCATCTTCATCTTCATCTTCTTCTTCACGAACTCAGTTGTGGCAGTGCAAGCAATTAATGATGACTTGCAGTTTATTGCACTGCCACCGTTGCTAGTAGCAGTAGTGTTTGTTGATCCTCCCGACCAAGTTCTGGGGGAAACAGGGGAGTCCAGGACAGAGTCAGGAGTCATCTGAGGATCCTCTTCAATCTCTGTGACGCTGACATCACTTCTAGTTTTGTAGGACGATGGAAGTAATTCAGAGTTTTGGTCAAGTTTTTTTCCGCCATGTTTGGTAGTCTCGAAGTGATTAACCTGCATGCACGTAGCAAGCAATTAAACTGTGAGAACAAAGAAAGAAACAGTAACAGTAGAAGCAAAGTGAGCTTGTGAAGAAATCAAGACAGTAAACATATACTAGTAATTGACTAAAGAAAAATGATGAACCTTGCAAGAGAGAGAGCAGAAGAGAAATGGGTCTTGGAGGCTGCGATCGCAGTTGATGCAGAAGTTACCAGAGCCTCTAAACGGGCGTGACATTGGCCTTTCATTCAAAAACACTACTTTGGCACTGTTTGTTGTGTATGGCTGTAAAGTTGAAAAGCATCAGCACAACTAAATCCCAAAGAAAGATTTCAATATCTAGTTTCTAATTCAAGCTAGATTACGTACTTGAACGAGGGAACAATTGATCAGTTTTTGAGCATCACTCAACCGTATGACATCTTGGTAAACATATCTTCTTATCTGCACAAGGAAAAAATGTATCAAAAAAGAAGAAAGGATTTTGATCTGTAAGAAAGTAAAATAAGGTAGAAATTTTATGCTAGTTTTGGACAATCTGGATCAATGAACCTGTAAGCGACGATGAGGGCGGTGAACAGGCAAGCAGTGGGGGCAAATAGCAACGCAACAATTCAAGCAGAAAATGTTCTTCTCATTTTTCTTTGCAGACTCATGAACTACACAAGGATCAAAGAATTTTTCTCCAAGAAGAATTCCAAGCCAATGAGGAATTGAGCTTGCACCAACCTGTAAGAAATGAAAAAAGAAAAAAGAAAGGAAAACCCAATTCCAAAAAGATTTGAATCAAACCCAAAACTTCATATCAGAAAATGAAAAAGAAATATTTAGAGTTCCAGAAAGTAAGTTATAAGATATTTTACCATGTTCAGTTTCCCTGTTTGTTGAAGAAGCAGTTGAGGGTGTCAGGAGTTTTATGAAGAATAAGGTGCCAAAGTCACGAGTCATCAATGAAATGTCATTGAAAGAGAGCCAAAAAGAGGAAAAGAGTCGGGGGCGTTGTGGGGGGTGAAGGGTAGTGGGAGAGATAAGAAGAGTGCAAGAAAAGGGAAACGGCGCCTCTCTCTGCCAGCAGTAGCAGCAGCAGCCAGCAGCTCCTGATTTGCACTGTTGTTGCAAAATGGGGCCTGGGCCTCATTTAAAGCCGCGATGAGGGGGGGTACACTAGTATGTATGATATGCAGATTTTGAATATCGAAAGCAAATCTTTTAGCAGTTTTAGACCAAAACCTATCATCTTTCCCCTATAACTTTAAGGTCTTAAAGCATTTCATACTGTGCACTGATTTTGTTCTTAGCGTGTTCCACCCACCCTGTTCTGCGACTAATAGCAAAGTTCCCATTTCTTCATTGAAACCCTCTTGCAAAATTCTGATGTAATCCTCTTTTTCCAACTTAAAAAACTATAGCATGAGACGGATAAAACTTGAAAGATGAATCAAAAAACAAAAAGAAGCTTTTTCGTGGGTGTAAATCTTGGCCAAATATATACTAGTAGTAACAAAATTTTGATGTTTCCCAGTCCAAATTACTCTCTTTTGAAGCACTACAATGTTCTCTGTGTCATCTTCAAGTAACATTCAATCTATTACTTGTTAACGTCCTCTTTGAATTTTCATTAACAAAGAGTGCCAAAGGTTTTTTTGGCAGGTAAGAAAGGGTTAGGGATAGGGAAAGGACGGATGGATACAAGACTGTAGTTATTTCTGGTCACTGCCAACCAGACCAAATTCGGCTAATGTTGACCCTTGCTGCAGAATGACAAGGATCATTAATTTCTTGGTACATAGTGCTCGTAGGAATCTCAGATGTCTTCTTCTTCATCCTTTCTTTTTTAATTTGTCAAAACCTCGCTCCCTCTCCATTCTCTTGGTCTGATTTAACTTAAAACAGAAAAATTATTAATTTAAAATTACTTCAGTTCAGAAAATGTTGGTTTCACTTACTTGTGGCTTAGATATCATCATTACCAAGTAGATGCAGAAAGTGAAAAGCCAAGCCTATCATCTATGTCTGTTCTTCTCTAGGGAGGATGACATGATACAACACTTTTTTCAAGTCCAATTCCAATTATGCGATTTAATTTTGTTCTAATATATGCAAAAATGCAATAAGCAATGATCCGAAAAAGAGAGAAGAAATAAGTTTATATGGATTCTTAATTGGACGGTAGTCCCATAGTATGAGGTACCCTAGGTGGCTAGTATGACCTTGGAAAGTCAAAGGCAGGAAAACCAAGAAAAATCTGGGGGGAAAGGATTACATTGGCAAAAAAGGAATGGACCTCTCTCTCGTGTGAACTCTGAGTGCCTACAATTCGACAAAGTTTCCCTTTGGAAATTTTGAATGGAGCAGCAACAAGGCAAAGACATTTACTCCTTTGCCGCTTGTATCTCAGTCTTGAGACAGAGATGATCTCAAATTGCCCCTATCAAATATCATTCTTCGGGATTTTTACCTACACCATACCGCCCATAGCCCGTAGCTGTTCTATTAGGCCGGCGGGGACCACAGTTGCCGTTATTTATCACACGTGTTCCAATTCCTTAAATTATATATAATATTGAAAATAAATGGGTTAATTCAGGATGTTCAGTGAAATATATACTTAAATCCGCACTAACTGTGCCCTCCCCCCAAAAAATATCAATACTTAATAAAAGCATGCATATTGGTTTCCTTTTCAATGAGAAAAGGCGACTGTTCTTTGTTTTGGCTAAGTGAAAGGTGACTGTTCGACTTGATGCTTTTTGTTTTTTTGACCAAACATGGTTTTGAAGCTTTTGATTAACAGGGACGTTTCCAGGATCTGTCTTTTTACTTCTAATTCGAAAATATACATGGTAATGGTATGGTACTATGAATTGTAGATAGTAGTGTACAAATAATTATTTTTGTTAGTTCAATTTTAAATATCTAATAATTAAACTAATCAAATTTATATTTAAAAATAACAAAAATCGAACCGAATAATACAAATAATCGAACTAATCAAAATTGAATTAATTCAGTTAGTTCAGTTCAATTTCTAAAAACCGAACTTGACAAAATTTTTTTTATTTGTATATATTTATTTATATTATATTTTTAATCAATTAATATTACAAAAATATTAAAAATTATAATAAAAATTATAATAAATAAGATTGACACCCATATAATTAAAGAGGAATTAAAGAAGAGAAGATATTAGATTTAAGATTTATTTTTTATGTAAAATTTTCATAATATCTTTACTTAAATTTGGTTAATTCGATTAGAAATTTTCCTAATTGAAATCGAATTGAATTAATTTAATAACCGAACTATCATAACTGAACTATTTAAAATACCAAACTAACTAAACCGAAAAAATCAAACGCATTTTAATTCGATCCAATTATTCAATTCAATTCACATGTACTCACCGTTATCTGTAAAAAGTCTCTAATCTCTGGAAAAAGTAAAAATCAAACAAGGATGAATTAAGCAGGAGCTTCCTTCCAGGTCAGATAAAATTTTTGCTCTGTGCCCTGCTGAAGGGGTCTATGTTTGTCGGAATGATGCAACTTTATATCCCAAAGGCCCAAAGGGTGTATCTGTTAAGTTCCTTACGAATCAGCAAAATGGGCTGAATTTAAGCCAACATTACCCTGGAGCCTCTCCCAAGTCTCATTTTTGTGCTTCGGGGGGAACACACACGATAGCCCGAGTAGTCCAACGAAAAAGGCATATTCCGACCCAAAAATGTTTTACACTGTATGTATTATTTATCTGTCTAGAACATGTGTTTCTCTCGTTAATATCCTCCAAATTGAATTCATTGGTGGAGTGGATATATAAAGGACTGATTTTTTTGCTCAAAATATTGGAAATTTTAACGTGATCATTGAGAAGGTTGAAGTCAGTTTTTAGTTGGACATTTCATTTCAGAAATTAAGTCTTTTCACTTTGTAATAGTTTAACTTAGGTTGATTTGAATTGCATGGCACATATACATTGATTCAAGCTTTGCATGTTTAAGATAATTGTATTTGTTCTCCATCACAGTTACAGTGCTTTGTATTTCAAAGCATGTTGCCTAATAATTTAAGATTTATTTAAGTTGATATAGTGGTAATTAACTTCTTATATGTGGATATGGTCAAAAAGTCTGTTTTGTTTGACTTTTTTTTTGTTACTTAAAAATTATTATAAAACTGATATGAAAAATAATAAATTTTAAAATTAAATTAAAGTTATTCGATAAATTTATTTTTATAAGTTATAATTTTAATTAAAATTATCATAAAATGTATTTTTTTAAAAGATAATATTGTAATTATTTTTAACAGATAATGATATTTTTGGAACAAAAATAAAAATTCTTCTGTATTTTAAAAGAAGAGAAGAAAAAATTCTTCACAAAAGTTTTTTCTGAAACTCTTTTTTTTTAAATTTTATTATTTAAAAAAATTATTTTAAAAAAAATTTAAAATTTTAATTTACTTTTACTTTTACTTTTAAAAAATAGATAAACAAAAAAAAATCAGATCAAACAAATACCTAATCTAATTCTCCCTAACCCTATCTGTTAGATGGAATACCCAAAACAAGCAATGTTGTTTGAATGACCGAATTTTGTAGCCATTAACAAAACTTCAGGGTTCCAAACTTTCCTGTAGGGTAGACTTAATTTTGCCTACAAAATCTGCTAGTAATGTGCCGAGCAAGTTGTTCGCCTGATTAGAAAATTTTCCCAACGGACTGTCAGCTGAGTTTCAATCCATCTTCGTTCCCCCAACCAATTTGCCACGTTAGTAGTCTCACAGGGGCATTGTTCCAAGGACAAACTTGGGTAGTCTTCCTTGTATAAGAATAAACCTACCCTTTTATTTAATATCCAATTATATCCATGGTGATGCTCTATGATTCACGTTGAACATTTTTTATTAGCATAATCATTTTATAAACAATATAAAATCAACATTAACATGTGATTTTTTTTAAGAAAAAAAGAAATTGTGAAGTCAATAGACGGGAAACTTGCAAAAACGAGTAGCTGAACAAACTCTTTTAACTTTTATCGTTGGAGGAAAGAGTTACGTTGGGACTTGGAAGAAACCAGAGCTACATGGCGAAAACAACAGAATGACTAGATGAGGATCAAGGCCTTTAATCCTATGTAAGCCAAACCTTGCAATTCACGAACTGTTAACAAATGGGTATTTGCCACGTACCCCGAAGGAGTACCGAAACAGCGAAGATGGACCAGCTCAATCTTCCTTTGGTGTCAAGTGCCAACTGTTTTCTGCCCAACAAAAACAATCCCGCACTTGGATTGCAGCAAAAAACGAATCTTGGGAAATGGTGAAGCACATTGCAGGGGCAACATATTCTGATAGGGAGAGAAAGTAAAGAGTAGCATTGGAGTTTCCTCAAAATTCGTTGGCAAAATCGCCAATTTTTTTCTTTTTCTTCTATCTCCGGACTCTCCAAAGATTTCAAGTTTTTAACCAAAAACAGCCTGGAATCTGCGTTTCACTCAAGTTTTGCATAAATCTATTGACCTTTTTTTAAAAATTGATTTTGTTTGTTTAAAAGTTATTTACTTTTGAGTTTCTCTCATTGTCATGGACTTTATATACACTTCCTATAACATTCTAAAGATCCTTGCTTTCTCCCTTTGAGACATACTACAAAGTTTCAATTTTTTTTGCCTCTCTCTCCTTTATAGCTATAGGATTTCTTTGCTGGCGTAAAGCGACTGTTTTGTATTGTTTTTTGTCTGTGAGTGTAAATGGCCAATACATCTGGGTTTTTCACACCTTCAGTTCCGAGCCTGAGGAGAAAGATTCAGCCTCCAATAGGCATTTCTCGATCTGGGTTTTGCTTCTCTGAAGGAAGCTGTAGGAGGGTAGTGTGCTCAAGTGGCATTGAAGGTGCAGAGAAGCATGTTTCCCCTTCTGAATCTCGAGTACCCAAGTAAATTTCTTCTGCTTATTTTATTTGATTTCTTGCTTGGTTGATTTATTTCTCTGGCAGTTGAGTTGTTGGAGCTCTTGCAGCTGGTTTATTGGTGAACATGGTGTTAAATGAGCTTGGTTTCATGGGCTTTGATTTGGCACCTGTAGTCGAGTAAATGTGGATTTTTTGTCCAGGGAGGAGGAAAATTTTGGTTTATTGTTGGATTTTATTTTTATTGGAAAACTACGTGTTACGGTTGCTGTGAAGTTCAAGGCTAATTTGTTCTTGCACTAGCAAGAATCATGTGCGTAGAACAAAGATGGTTTTTTCATTTATAAATTGATGAAAGGGGTTCATGCATGCGCATCTGCAGCTTATTTAGAGGGGAGTTGACCTTTTTAAATTTGAAAGATTAGGATCTCATTTGGTTGTAGTGCCCATCAGTTGTGTTGCCTGCCCTTGTTGGATTATTACTGGCACTTGAAAGATTAATGATGAGCTGAAATTGCCAATCCACCTAGTTTATGCAAAGGTTGGCTTCAGTATGCTCTTAAGTTGTCCTAGCTGAATAAACAATTCAATGAGCCTTTATGCCCAAATTAAGAATGGTACTTCAATATGATCAGCGTTTCAGTGGGCTTTCTGGCATCCACCAATTGTACTTAGCTTGATACTGAAATAGTCTTAGTTGTTATCAGTTCATGTAGATAAATGATATAGGAAAGTTTTTTGGGATATGAGATTAGAGTGGAGGAAATTACAAGCTCTTTGCAGTTTGTGTCATGTGGTTTAAGAAATCTTCCTTTGACTCTTTTAGGCTAATACCATACACACTTTACTTGTATCAACAAGCTTGGGATTAATATGATCATAATTCAAAAACTTAAAGGTTTGTTAGTTGCTGGATATATTGGTGAATCCAGTTTATGGTTGGTTTTGTCTCTGGGAGGCTGTCTAAATGATTGATAATTCTACATTAGTCAGGGAGACACTTAATAGGGTGAAAGATAGCCAGGTTAGTAATCTTTTTAAGCACTCCAGACTTATATGGTCCTACTGTTGATTTACTAGAAGTGTTGGGTTTTGCTTCTGTTGATGATTGTGAAGCTCCTGCTGGAGTCTGGGTTAAGATAAACTAGAATGTTTTATGTAACCCCACTTTGACACTGAAGTTTTGCATGCACACATGCTAAACAGTTGGGCCTGTCAATGGCATTGACCGTGTACTTCATATCCAGTCTAGTCTTCAGAGTTGAGATGCAGCCTTATTTTTATTTGTTTATATTTATGTCTTTCATATTGAAAGATAATGATTTTACCAACTTATGATAAACTTTCCTACTTTTACTTTGGAAAAAAAATACAGGCTTGTCAGTAAAGGCTGCAAGTTAGTTGGCTGTGGGTCAGCTGTGCCAACTCTTTCAGTTTCCAATGATGATCTTGCAAGAATAGTTGATACTTCTGATGAATGGATCTCTGTCCGCACTGGAATACGAAATCGACGGGTTATTTCAGGTCAGGACATACTCTAATGCATACTAGTGTGATGTATAGAATATTTGTCTACTGTTTTGCTGGGATTTCCTCTTGTCTCAAGCTTCAGTAATGTGATAAAAACCTTTAGCTTGAATCTTGTTGAAGGGTATTCAGCTTGAAAAGTCCCAGCCTAGGTATGCTGAGTTAGTTTGATTTAAAGGACAGCCATTTACACTAGCTATTTCTTAAGGGGTTGGAAAATAGTTTCTAGAGCCCATTATAATATGGCAGAACTTTGGCCTGTCTTAAGTGTTGCATCACTTATTTCTAAATTGCTTTTTTGGTCATAGCTGGATAGAGACCTTGTCTATCAGTGTAGATTTTTGTTAACCACAAAAGCAAGCTTACACTTCTTCTCGTTTATATATTGGCATCTTTATTTCGCTGTGAAGGAGATTCCTATTAACAATTGCTCTTACAGGAAAGGATAGTTTAAGAAACCTAGCAGTTGAAGCAGCAAGAAAAGCTCTTGAAATGGCAGATGTTGATCCTAATGATCTTGACCTAATCTTGATGTGCACATCTACTCCAGAAGATCTTTTTGGTGGGGCTCCACAGGTATAGGGGAATAGGTTGATATTTATTGCAGAATCCAATAAGGAGGCTTTAATAAAGAGAGCAATTTGCATGATTTATGCCCTAAGCTGCATGTAGGTTTCTACAAATCTAGGATTAGATCTATGCATTTTAAACAAGACTGCTTCCCCATATACTGAGATCAAGAGAAAATTTAGAAGTGACATGTCCTGGGTTATCTTGAAATCTTGTTTGTGTTGACTAGCACAAATAATGTCTTTTTTTAGGTATTACAAGAAATATTAAGCATATGCTCGGAAGCTGCCTCCCACCCACCTACCCACACACACACACACACCTTCCTTTTTTTCTTTTTTTTTCTGTATTTTAGAACTGTCAATCGGCTATTGGTCTCAGAACTCTTAAATATTTGTAAAAACTAAACGTGCTTTTAATTTGTTTACATGCATGTTTGGGTTTAATAAGGGGTTTCCATGGATTTTGGGTAGTGGGATCTCATGGGAAGTAGTGTAACCAAATATTGTTGAAAACTATACACATTGCTTTAAGTTACATGATGGTTACAAACTTAGGAACATACATGAATTGTGGTTGGAGGATAGGGGCTTGAGCAAAGATTTTGATTTCAGGCTGAAGGATTCTCTTTTATGTGAAAGAGGCAGGTTGTAAACCGGTAACTTTTGTTCAACAGATTTAATCAAGTGCCCTGGGGCATAAACTTCATATAAATACAAAAATTACTTTCAGTCAGGGTTTGGTTTAGATGACTATTTGGCTCTACAGATTTAGTCCAATTGCAGCAGAGGTTGGGCTTACTTGAGTTACTAGTCTTCAATTTTGTCTGTAGGTCTTGACACTGCATTTGTGCTTATTTGAACTGTAATTTGTGTATGTTTTATTGAACACTAATTTATACCTTGAATTGCTCTGGAAACCTTTATTGAAATTGTCAGGTCCAAAGAGATCTTGGCTGTACAAAAACTCCTTTAGCTTATGATATTACTGCTGCATGTAGCGGATTTGTGCTGGGTCTGGTCTCAGCTGCGTGCCACATTAGGGGTAATGAATAATTTAGTTTGCAGCAAGGAGGTTTTGATTATGCTCATTCGTGTGTTATGAAATTAATTTTTTTACCTTTGTAAATCACAGGAGGTGGGTTTCGTAATGTTTTAGTGATTGGAGCTGATGGTCTTTCTCGATTTGTTGATTGGAGTGATAGAGGGACATGCATTCTCTTTGGGGATGCTGCTGGTGCTTTACTAGTTCAGGTAATACCTTCTTTTTGTAAGTTCACTCTTTTCTGGATGATGTGATGATAATTTCTTGGACTTGCATCAGCTAGTACAGACTGTCATTTCATCCTATTTCAGATTCTAGTTTCCTTGATGAGGGTGATGATCTGCTTTGTCAATGTACAAGCATATGTGGTGTTTCTGTCTACCAGAGGTCATAATAGTTGGCTGTAAATAGAGAACTGTTTATGAAAGAAAAGATCTTTCTTTGTCTTATATCAAGTTGTGGATGGTTGCATGTAATCTGAAATCTTAGCATGGAACAATATTTTAGTGCAACATATCGCTTGATGAGATGCCAAGCACCATTACACACATGACACGAGTATGGGAGTGGTATTTGCCTGACTTGCTCATTAGATTACATTCTCTGACAGGCTTGTGTGATGGAGGACTTAAATAGATGTCCTGATAAAAGATAAGGTCCTGCATTTTACTTTAATACTTTGTTGCACATTACGAAGTACAGGATTGGAAGTATCTGTATTCAGCAGAAGACAAGGTCCTAATACTTTGTTGCTCTCATCTTAGATTTACAAATAAAATAACAGAATTATATTTTTTTCTCGGCAGAAGATTTTGGGAGTAGATGAATCTGAGTGGCAGGTTGCCCCTTGCATCCAAAATCCATAACATTGTGCATGCAATATAGGTTCCTATTATTATCAGGCAGCTTAAAATTAGAACTAGTGGGTTTGCAATCACAAGTCTGCTAGGAGAATTGTCTTTCACCTTATATTTAGTTTGTCAAAAACCAAATTCTGTAACCCTGACGCAAAAAAAATTCAACCATGATCAAATTAGCAGTTTTATTAACCTAATTTTAGAGTCAATTATTGCCATTATCGTACTTGTTATACCAACTTTTATACCTGTTGATGTGCATAAAGTGTTACTGGTCAAATGGTTTCTTATAAAATAAAATAGTTACCACATACCTATTTTCTTCTGCAATGAAACATTACATCATTTGTGATACAAATTATTCTGTAGGCCTGTGATGCTGAGGAGGACGGTTTTTTAAGCTTTGACTTGCATAGTGATGGTGAGGGTGGAAGGTATGTGCTTCTCATGTTGTGGAAATAAACGAACAGTGTTGCTTTCTCTGAGGAATTTGACTGGGCTGTCACCCCTGTTGCAGACATCTTAGCGCTTCCATAAAGGACAATGAAACTGATGATCTGTTGAGTTCAAATGGTTCACTGTTAGATTTCCCTCCAAAAAGGTCCTCTTATTCCTGCATACAGATGAATGGCAAAGAAGTTTTCCGCTTTGCCGTGCGATGTGTGCCACAATCAATTGAGTCTGCCTTGGAAAAGGCTGGTCTCACTGCATCCAGCATTGACTGGTTATTGCTCCATCAGGTATATGTTTTAGAGTTTATGGAGATAGTATAGCTTTTGTTTTTCTAATATACATCCTGCCCTGTACTCGACCTGCTAGCTTAACCAGGAGAGCTCCAAGATTATATAGGTGCTTAGATTTCTCCTAAATCACTGCTGTTATACATTATTGTCATTGATGCATTGTTCTTTCAGTTCTACATCTCACTTCGTGAACTATGAGAAAGGCCCTTGACGGAAAGTGGCTTAGACAGTCATCTGGTCATATTTTAGGAGTTTAGGTTTTGGGGTGGAAACATCTTGAGAATAGGAAGAATGCAATTGGTTCTGGCTGTTGTCCTTATGCCTCAGCCACTATTGGAAGTTGTTTAAACCTAGTTGGTGAAAAAGGTGAAAAAGGAACATTAGTGCTGATTCAATTAATTTATGTTGTCCATGCTCATCAAAAGTAATGGGTAAACCCCAAGCCGTCAGAAGTGACTAAGTGCAGCCTAGTAATTGACATTTTTATATCTGAGAGTGGTACTCAGCATAATATCTTCCAATGATTAAAAAGGGGGAAAATCTAACAGAGATATGATTAATGCAGGCAAACCAGAGGATTATTGATGCAGTTGCAACACGTTTAGAAGTCCCACAGGAACAAGTCATATCAAATTTGGCAAATTATGGTAATACGAGTGCTGCATCCATTCCTTTGGCATTGGATGAAGCTGTTCGAAGTGGAAAGGTGAAGCCAGGCCATACAATTGCAACTGCAGGTTTTGGTGCAGGTCTAACTTGGGGTTCAGCTATCATTAGATGGGGATGAAAAATCACCATGCTGCCAAATTACCTGTGTAGAAGTGAAGAGAAATCCTTATGAAGAACAGCTCTCTCCAGTTACTACTCCCTATCCAAAAGTACGCATACAATGGGAGTTTGCGCTCACATAATCCCCATCAGCTCCATTTTTTTTGTTGGAAATTTGTTATACTTTAGTTGTTGCACTGCTAATAAATTTTTATTCTTTTTCCTCAAGCCTTTCAACTTTTATTTTTTCAGTCCTCTGTATCGCAATAATGAGCACAGTTCTCCCTTTTACCCCCTTGAGTCAAACATGGGCAGAAGTATGTTACACCTGAGGAAAGACGGGAGTGTTTTTACAATGCAACATTGTGTTAGTTCTTTTATCAGGAAAGATACAAAAATTTCCACAGATCATGGTTCTACCTATAATGGACATCAAGAAGTTTATCATGCTTGCAAAAACTGAATATTTTATACTGATAAACAATATAGAAATGATCACATTCTCTCTGCACCTTTGCAGCGAAGTAGGAAGTTGAAAAGGAAAAAAAAATATAGTATATAAGAAAAATACCAGTAGTAAATACAGACAAGAAACCAAATTGAACTTGGGTCAGCGAGCTAATATGTTTGCAAGCCTCTCTCTCATCCTTTGTAGAGTTCCATCTATTGCAATATCAAATGCATCCTTCCTGGTCCTCAATCCCAGTGAACTACCATGCCTTCTATACATAACTCTAGGGATCAAATCCTGAACACTTTCTCTCATCCTCCTCACCTCACTCCTTGGTATCCCCATTAACACATCCAAAATCCTTAACCCTTTGAAAACCACCTCCTCCTTTGGTATAAACACCGAGAACTCTGCATACTTCTCCTCCGGCAAATGCCACACGTACTGCATTTTTGCTGACAATTCTTCAAAGAAAACTGGTATACAACCTGCAAGGATTGCATCAAAAGTTGACCTTCTAGTTGGAGTATCCCCTGGAGGCTGCAAACAAAAGGTTGATTGTAGCATAGGCTTCATGTACCTTATAGGATCATGCTCACATATCCCGTTCGAGCAATCCACTATATCACATATCTTTGAGTACATCACATTATTTTCAAGAACGTTAAATCTGCTGCTCTTGTTGTTGATGCTACTATTCTCACATTCATTCCTTATGCTCCTCCTGATATTTGGGGTGGCACCAATTCCACCGCCACCAGCAAACAACATTAAAGTAGTCCTTTTGGACCTCTTCACCCGTTGAATCCAAGCCTCAAAGAATGCCACATTCTGAGGATGAAACGACGTAGGATAAGGCACAGAATGTTCTTGCCATGGCCAAGCTCTTCCCTCAGGAACCAAAGCAGTGACGTTGTAAAACTCAGGCAATTCAAGAAATGAAGTACCCCATATAGGAGGATCATTATTCAACGGCTGAGAGAAATCCCAAGCAGGTCTAGCCATAACTAAAAAATGATCATGGCCCATATGCCGCTTCCATATTCCAGGTTCATCAGATTGCAAAAAATCAAACAATTCCATCCCATGTTGGAAGCTGGAATTCACATCAGGCCCATACAAATACCTTAACGAATCAATGGCAGCATAATACGGAAGAAAGATGGCATTTGCAACATTAGGGTCATCTGTAAGGCAAGGGTACTCCAGGATTCTTCTATGGAAAACGAGTTCAAGTAACAGAGGGTCAGTACGGTACCAACTACGAGATTTGGCATGGGTTTTTTGTCCCAAACCGTGGTTTGCTAAGTAAGGACAAAAGTCATCAAAAAGTGGGTATACAGAACAGTTAGTAAGTAGATCAAGATTGAATCTAGATGGGAGGTTCCTGATGTAGATCCAACGGTTGTTGCAGTCTTCTGTCGTTGTCCGGTTTGATGTTGATTCGGTGTTCAAGATTTGATGGGAAGATGCTGAATTGATGATCGATAGAAGGAATAAGTGGAATTTGATGGAGAAGAAGATTGTGGTGATTTGGGTCTTGCAGGCCATGGTGGAAACAGATGGAGAAAACACCGTAAGTCTAAGAACACTTTTGTATGAAGCTAACCATGATCTTTTTCTGCGTTTTTGGGTTTTTAATCTCTGTATTTTGTAGTGTTCCTTTTTTTTTTTTTTAACAGGAACTCAGTTTGACACTTGGCTTTTTGGAAGTTTGCTTTGTTGGGGGAGAAGAGGGGTTCAGGTTACAAGACTGAAAATGAAAGATTACAGTAATTCTTTATTCTTTAAGTTTTTTGCTTTCGTTTTTTCCTTCTAAGTTTCAAACGGTAACTTATGATAGTGCTTGTAGGTGTTCTATCTTTGACCCAGCATTGTCGGTGGAAAAGAGCAACTGCCTGCACCTCGTATTCAATCACCCCATTCAATGCGGCGACGTTTTCTTCAGTGTGTTTTGCTTCACATGGTTGTGACCCTGCTTCTTCTTTGTTTTTTTTTTTTTCTTTGGGTCCTTGCAAGTGACAGACAGTTGTTCTGGATTTGATAGTATAGTTTAAGGAGGGGAGGGGTATTATTGCATAGGGCCATGTTCATAAAAAGTTGAGCTCTTGATTGGTTTAAATAAGAATGAGAGCAGAGGATTTGGCAATTGGCAGGTCAGAAGTTTGACATTTTCAATTGAACCCAATAAATCCATGACATATCATCAGCCATATTCGTTGACGCCTAGGGTGTGTTAAGACTGTATATTTTGCAGTTACAGGTAAGGAAATTAGTCTGATCAAGGACATTATTAATTTGACTTCTAAATTTTTACATTAGGTGGGCATCCATTACATTCAGAAGAGCTACTGTTGTACTCTTAAACAATCTTATTTTTACTATCATTATGTTGGCCTCCAAAGAGAATCAATATCAAGATCATAAGCAGTAAAATTACAATCGCATTTGGGTCAAATTAGGAACTTGAACCAGAAGTCCCTTGCTATTGACTAAACTCGCTCTTGCTTATACTACTACTATGATAGGACTTGATAAAGCATTCGAATTATAAAATCAAAGACATTAGTGCTAATGTTTTACAAAATAGGGAAAAGTCATTACATTCTGATCAAGACTGATTCTGCAAAGCATATTCAGCAACTATCTTCGGGATAGTTTTCCATTGAACACTTACTAGATGGAAGCTGATATGAACCTCTTTTGTCCCCTTGTGAAGAACCATTACAAATTTACAGGCAGTAGCTGAAATGATTGGATCAGACCCATGTGAGATTAAAATGGCCAACAGCCAGAAGATGGGCAAATTCATTGGAGTTAGACCTCAATAGAACAGTTTAACAAAGCAATTGCATCAAGAAGCTTGGACAGGGTGCTAACCTCATTACTGCTGACCTCTGAACAGAACACAAAACCAAACAACTGTAGCCCAAGAAAGAAAAATAAATATATATGCAGCGGCTCAAAGTCCCCAGTGAACTCCATTGATCGGAATCTTGCATCGTTCAAATTCACCAAGCAATGCCCGGTCTTTAAACCCAATAAGAAATTGGGCTAAACCTTCAAGAAACAAAGCACCCTGATAAACGTCAGTTGCATTAACAATCTCGATGAGCACACTCCTCCTCAATCTATTAGCATCCACAAATACACCCAACATTTCTTCCATTTCAACCTTCACTGCCTCCTCCAGGGCCATTTTCTTTCCCTCATATGCAGCCCATTTTTCTGCAACCCTCCCCACAAAAGCTGCTTGAACTTTCTTTACTCTAGAAACAAGTGGGGGAACCATAAGCCTTAGGCCACACTCAATCTGTTCGATTCTTAACATCAAGTTCTCGGATGGATTCGTCCAAGCCATCAAAACCGGCCAGGGTTTATCAAGGGAGTACTCAAAAGTTTCAAGAAGTGACCCCTCAGCAGGATAGTTGAAACCATTTTTTTCGGCGTCTTTTTCATTGTTGGCTGCATCGATGAATGAACGGAGGAGGTTGGTGAAAAGGTAAGGGTGGAGATCACCAAGAAAAAGGAAAGGGATTTCGAGGGAGTTGCGCCAAGAAGGAAAAAGCATCTGAGAAACATCATTGGAGGCTGCTAGGTCGAGGAAGTCGTAATGGGAGAGGAAGTGTTGGAGGAGCAGGTCACGACGGAAGGGGAGGAGAGTGGGTGAGGGAGAAGAGAGAGACTGGCGGAGGAGAGGGAGGAGGGTGTTCGTGAGAGTGTTGAACCAGTCTTCGTACAAGTCCTTGAAAGGGACAGTGGTGGTTTTCTTGCGAGAGAAAAAAGAGAAGGGTCTTGGCATTGTTGCAGAAGATGATGTGTATGGTGGATGGTGGAGGAATTTTAGGGCGGTGAGTGGTTTCTTGGCTTTGTTGCAGAATGGAGAAAAAGGAACAGAGCAGAGGGTTTTGGAGGGAAAAAGGCAGGTATCGCTGTTGGTACCTTGGTGGGTTTTGGCCTTTTGGGTGCTGTCTCAGGTTTGGGCCTGCATTTGTTTAATCCCACATGGAAGTGGAAGGTGAAAAATGAAATTCTTTCTTCTCTTCGGCTTAGAGGAAGAAAGCCCACTGATAAAACTAGGATCGATTGTGAACAAATACTTGCATTTGTTAGCTCAGTCCCTTCCAAAATTTCTCGGGCCAATGTTCACCAGTCCATCCTTGTGGCTCCTTCCAGGGCCTGGAATCCAATCTTAGCAACCCTTTACCATGGGGTCTATCAAGAGGCAAACAAAATCTGTAGACTGCAGTGGCAGTGCTAACGGCTAGTGCCTGTCTTTCCATGATTTTAGTGATTGTGGACAAAATTTATTTATTTGCAGATTGTCTACAATTAGAGGGACATCCTTACCTTACAATTTGCTGGAAATAACCAAAAAAATCGATTCTCATATTCAGAGATGGAAAAAGAAAAGGAGTGCTCCTGCTGATTGAAACTTTTGGTCTCATTTGGATCCTTGAATAAAACAAACACTATACGTAGCAAATTTGGTTTGTTTCTACATCTAAATCTCTCATACTCAAAAGCTCAAAGGATTTGTTGAAACAAATGCTACGAATTCTGCAACAGCTTTTCCTCAAAATTTTTCATGGGTCAAATTGCCCAAACCTTAAGTTGCAGGTCAAGCCTTGGAAGGTTGCATGAGAAACAGACCTTGGATACCTGTTTTTTCTTTTTCTTTCTTTTAATGGTTTGCAAGAGAGAAGTATCTAAATTTCTGATATTAATTCTCCTTAATTACAGAAGATATTTAGCTATGCCAAATATGGTATACCTTGAACTTGGACTCAGGATACCGGTGGTATTTAACATTGCAAACCTGGATATTAGTGAAGGATTTCTTTTTCGTATTCTTTCCTTAATATTTGCTACTGATACAGAGTACGATTGTTGAGCACCAGACCAACGTTATCAACTCTTATTTTAATTACTCAACGTCTCCTGTTAGAGCATGTGCACTGATATGTTCTATAAATAAACAGGACAAAACCAGGAAGCCATAAGCAGAATTTGGGGTTTTTTTTTTTGTTTTCTTTTTTGGTTATTTTAGATAGTTGCTTGATGCTATAATCAGCACTCAGCAGTGAATGGATACGAAGTGTAGATATATATAGTAATGACACTTGCCTTAATAATTAATCACACTGCGCTTCGGGTACCTCAAAATAATTGTTGCAAGTGGACTAGGCTCGAGTACAATTATTTAATCCAAAACCCAAAGGTATAATTAGATTAAAACAGATTGATATATATATATTTTTGTCAGTGAAGGTTCTAACTTTATCCAAAACAATCATTTTGAAAGTACATAGTCTAAGAACGAAGGATGAATCTTTTTACTAACAGAAATTCTTATCCACCCCTAAATCACACGTTTCACACCCATCATTTCCTTCTCAATTACTGCTATACATCTGAAACAAGCAAGCGATCATTTCATTGATTAATGAACTCCTCCTCCAGGCCACATGCATGAACTGTTCATCTATAGACATTTCAAAACTTAAACAATGTCTGTCTATTAGTAGCATATCTTTCCTTTGAAAGGCAATATGAGTATTAGTGGCATATCTTTTTCCTACTTTGGTTAAAATGAAATACCAATGGCTATCAAGTCACTAAAAGGTAGTACATACTGACAGTTGCCTGTGCATGTATCCCCGAGCGAGACCATAACTTTGTCGTCTTAACCGTAGAATTTCGATGTCACCATCTTCCTTTTTTCCATTGTGAATCGTTTGAAACTCATGCATTGATGTATGAATCAGACCTTCCATGATCTTATAGGTTGTCTTTTGTGACAAGTTGAGAGGGGGGTAGATGAAAAGAAAAGTCTTTTCACAGCTGCGCATTAGGCAAATGACAGCAAAGTGAGTTCCAACTCATGAAAAGCTAGGACGTTTCAATGAATCGGTCATCATCTCAATAATGTGCTGCGAAGCATCTGCCGGTCAACTTGGCTCTGAGCACCTGAACCAGGGAGTTTTCAGGGGAAAATTTAGCACTTGTACTGTACATAATAATTTGGCATAAGAAATATAATTCAATCTCTTAGCTTGGTAAGTTGTAAGAGTCTCTGTCTCGATAAATTTGAGAGAGCCGAGACAGAGGCTGTGTATTCGTTCCTTACAATAAGTTATCCGTAGGCCAAATTCATCATCTTCTTGTACATGCACACACAAAAGAAACAGTCATTCACTGTTGCAATTAGTTCTGTGCCGATTGAGGATGTTCAGAATCTGTCGTGTCTTCCTTTTCGTTAAGTTATCCCCTCAAGCCAAATTCTTGTCATTACTCTCTCTCTCTCTCTCCATTGCTCATGCGCTACATATGCACGTGAGCAAACACACACATGATTCAAACACAATCTGTTCTCCCAAATCGAGTCGCATAACACTACAAATGATGAAAACTTGAGTATGTGCCCGGGAAATATTCAGAATAATGCTTCTAAAGTTGTTAAACTAGCTAGTTTTCCGTTTATCAATGAATTGCAAATCAACTAATGCTAAGGATAGTCATTACCTGAAAATATCAGGACATGTGAGTTACTTTTAACCCCCAGCATCAGAGGATGAGTTCAAAGAAATGATAAATAAGACTATATGAAGGGAATATTAATACACCCAATTGTCAACTTGAATAATTAATTTTGTGAAGTTCTTGGATAATGATCGATAGCCAATATGTTATTTCTGGGCACGCCTGTTTGAACAATCCTTTAAACGTTGCTGCCACAGAATGGTTTATGCATATAAGTAGCTGAATGTGGTACGTAGTTAATGGACTCCAATAAACGATAAAGCTATCCTTAATGTGGATCTCTCATCTCATTTTAAATCCCAAAGAAAGCAACTTGATTACTTCTTAACTAGTTTAATTAATCTTACTCTTTCCCTGGTGAGACCATCGACCACTGCTTGCTACTAGAGAAAAAGTAAGCTTGGGAGCAAGTTTCACGAGTTTCCTACTAATAATAATCGATTTTTTTCTCATGTGCAAATGACAAACTACAACTACGTGGCCGACAGCATGGTGTTCTAATAATTGATTGAAGTTTTGTTTGATAGCAAAGCTACGAACTAGCGGTCCATTTCCTTTATATTATCTTTCGTGCAACTCCACGTTAAACTGATGCCGCTGACAATTCAAAAGGACACATTAAAAAAAAGGGCTTTGGGTTCTTCTCTCTTGGAACTGAACTGATGCTGCATATTTATGTAAGAGGTTAGTGATGGGAGGGGACCCTATCTTTTCCTTGTCGTTTTTGACGATGGCGCCCAAGGGGTTTTACCAAAGGACAATGACGAGCTTGCTGGACCACCCTCCAAGAGACAACCCATGGCCGATGGTTTTGGTCCGATCGTACATTTCCCCTTTCCCAATTTGTTAGCTTGGTGTTGCAATGTTTTTCAATTCGGCATTAGTCTTTCAGACGTTGAAATGTCTTCTCCAATATCCCATCTCATCATTTGATGTTAATTACGATTACAATTGAGATGTATACCAACCTTTTAACATCATGTTTGGAGTCAACTTGAAATGACAAAGATACTTACACACTAATATTTAAAAGAATTATTAGCCATGTGGAATTATTGGCCATATATATATATATAACATTTCTAAGAACTATGGTATCTGTATAATTTTTAATCATGATGATCTTAAACATAATTTATTCGATTCGAAGTTGATGGATAACTAATTTTAAGAATATTATCACTTCACATTGTACATTCATGATGAAGAATAACAATTTTTTAATTGTTAAAATATATATTTTGTGGTATATAATAAATAAAAATGAGAAAATAGTGACAATTAATTATATATACAATACAATATGTTGTCTTGTTATGCAGTGACATATGATGTGAATCCTTTTAAAACGTATTAAATATCATAATTTTAATGAGCTAGCTATATAGGTGCTATCAATATCAAGGTGATAGATGTATGGCAGTTGAATTTAAATCATGCATGGTACAAAATGTCTTCTTGTTGGAACAATCAAACCATTTCAAGGCCACAAATTTCCTAGCACATTTTTTGGATACCGTCCCCCCTATGATCCAATCAATAGGAATTCTAGATTATTTGCTAAATGTGAACAGCTTCCCGGCATGGGAATTGCATCCGCCCAAAAAGCGTGGAAATTGTGTTACCCGGCAATTAACAAGTGAGAAAAAATTTAAAAAAATATAAAAAAAAACCTTGCAAGACATGTCTAATGATGTAAGTGATGATGCAGGGACACGAACATATTCTTCTAAAAAAATGTTCTCCATTCTGTTTAAGTAATTCGCTATTTCAATTTCAACGGTGAAAGCAACTTTTATTTAATTTACTTTTGTTTGAAGGAGAAAGATGTAGTAATTAACTTATCAATTTATGTTATTGTTTCTGCTGATTTATGATAGAATGAGTGTTTTCATTAGAATGGTTTTGACGTTTTATTTTTTTATTTAAAATATAATTTAAGAATGTATAAAAAAATTAAAAATATATAGAACTACTCAGAGAAAATTAATTCATAAAAGTAAAATTAAATTTGAATAAAAAGTTTTTTTGAAATTATTGAATTTTTCAGCGATGTTTGATAATGTAGACATAGTAATATTTTGCTTCACTGTTAGTCCAAAAAGACCGGAACTTTCCTTTAAAACAATGGATCGCACGCGCCAAGATTGAGAAGATTCTTGGTGCCCTAGAAAGATACCGTTTGAAAAGAAGCCTCAAAGAAGCCCAAAGGTCGCAGATGGCCTTTAAAATTCCATCTTCACTCGCTCTCTATTCCGTGGACTTCTCCTTTTCCTTCTTCAAGACGACTTTTTCTTTCACTTGAGGGCGCAACCAAATACAAGTATTCTCAAATTTATGTCCGAGTCTTGACCCCCCAAAGGCCGGAAGGTTATACTCGGCCGCGTCAGCACCGAGTCAGGTCTCTCTTCAACGCATCACCGCCACGTCACCCAATAACTTTCCTCGTAGGTAGTGTAATCCTGGTCGCCCAAACCTCAGGACCTACCTTTGCCCTTCCCCACTCCCGCCAAAAAACAAAAACCAAATACGGAAAAGATTATGCCACGTCAGCACGAGAATGATCTCAATGATTGGGCGTTGGAAGTTGTGGGGGCCAGGTGGGGGAGTTTTGAGTTTTGTCTTTTAGGGTGGGGACAAGAATTCACCCTCGTGTACCTGAGGTGGCTGGTCGCGGCAGCGAAACCGTGCTCCATAACTTAAACTTCCTTTTGTATTTTTCTTGTTTCCCGGCATCTTTTTCTTTCTACATTGTATCTGTCAAAGTGAAATTAAATTAAAAAAACAAAAGAGATTTGATTTTTGTTGTTAGTTGAAGATATGTTTTGTTTGTTTGATGTTGATGGAGATTTGAGGATTGCAAAATCTTGGAAGAGCGCATTATTGTTTTGTTGTGTGTGTATTTTTGTACATAAATGTTATGACTGACTAATGTTTTTCCTTTTTCTTGTTACATTTAGATAATCTTAAGTGACAAAAAGAAAAAATTATATCCTAAAGCTTTGAGGAATAACTATTATTAAACCAAATACATTATGAACGTTTGTTGTTTTCATTTTTGAAGTTTACCTTCACTCCTGATTTCATATTTTATGAAATTTATATTAGACTTGTAAAAATATTATGGTTACTTAATTAAGGAGATCAAATAAGAATTAGTGATGATTTGTTAATACCATTAAGGAACTAATGATTTGTTAATAGGTAGTATTAATGTAAATTTCTTGTGCTAGGTCTTCGAGTATATCAATATCTGTTTGATTGTAATATAAAATACCTTGACCAAACTAATGAGGTATTAATCAAGATATTTTTGATACATATATCACCTTTTTTTTTTTTTTTTTGATATTTAGTAGATGAGAATATACAAATCTTCGCTTAATTCACAAAGGATATACACTACTCACAACTCCTAATTTCTTGAACAAGATTAGTGCTAACTGCTAAGGACAATATATATGAAACAAACATAAGGAATAATTATTTAAATGGGAGACATCCAATGAAGAAAAATTAAAAATTATCAATTGAAATAAGGTATTTCTATGTTGGATTAGCTAGGAAAACAGACAACTAAGAAATCCGAAAATACTTACAGATATACAGTTAAGAACTTCTGATTTTCTTCTAGTGTAAAAAACTGCTTAATCTTATCCATCATCTTATAAGTAGACAACAAAAGTTTGCAATAACTTCAAACATAAAAGAACATACATATTGCCTTGTCTGATCAAATAATAGATCATTAAGCTTTTGTTTTATGCAAAAAAAAAAAAAAGAATAAGATAAAAAATAAAAATTACTGAAAATACCCAAACAAAAAAGATAACTGCCAATTTAAAATTCCCTAAAGAGTAGTACATTTTTTTGAAATAGCACCACCAACAACAAGATCCAATTAACTATAATTAACCAATTAATTAAACTCTACAAATTAAAAAAAAAATGCCATTTTTGGGAAAGGGGAAAAAAAGGGTTAACACATTATTTTCGATGCATGCCCTTTCCTACCACTCCCTTTCCTTAATGTTTATGGCACTTACAGTAACAGTAGATTGCTAAAAATGAAAACTGATCATTTTTAATGCCCATAAATTTGCTATCCCCGTAAACTGAACAGTGTATATGCCATCAAGCAAACAATATACCAGCTGCTTTTATTGTGACGTAGTTCTTGTTCAAGTTAGAAAAGGGGAGGGTCACATCAAGATAAAGATTTGAAGCCAATTCTTAAACCAAACTTTGGCAAGAATACAGGTATTGGCAAGCTTTCAAGAGGTAGCTAGGATTTGTTTGGTATCACCTGAATGTTTGGTTGGCATGGTGGGGTTGAGAAATGCCAACCTTTACCTACTATTTGCTTTTTCTCCCACATATCAACTTGAAAATGACACCAACTAATCCTCACACAAAAACGTTTATGTTTCGGTGCCACTTTACCTAAAGATTAGAGGTTAAATTATAGGGCAATGCCACTTTTATCCCAACTTCCTTAAGTTTTGGCTTTTCAATGTTTTTTTATTTAAGACATTGGGGTTGGTTTTACTACAAATGAAAAACACGTTGGAAGTTTTCCTTTTTCTCTTCGTCTTAACTTCTTTTTATCAAGCCTTGAATCCAAAGCGATTTCCCATTGTGATCTTATTCTAATCTCAAAAAGCACTAACACAATGTCAAAGTCATTCTTCCAAAGATTCTAAAAGCATGAAGGCAAATACAAATGTGGCACTCCCATTTGAAGAATGAAGAAGCTACTTTGAGAAAGATTTGAACTTAATTAGTACATTCTGCCTTGGAACAGAAGCATGTATTCAATGAAACATTCAAACAAGTGGGAAATAACTACTGGAATTAATGTGTGTGGTTTATTGCACTAAGTAAACTTAGCTCAAAAGTCAAGAGAGTTGGCCCACCCCAGGACCTTTTTAGGAGAACAGCGAGTGTTTCTAGACCCCTAGTTGGAATCTAGGATTTCCACGCACCCTAATTGCCCTAGGAAAAACAAAAGCGAAGAGAAAGAGTAATTTAATTCAAAGGTGATACTGTTGGGAACTCTCAATGATCTTTAAGCAAGCGAAGTGAAAGTCAATTTTGGAACTTGTTACTTTTTCCAACTTCGTTTGAAATTCCATCATGTTCCTTTCCATTGTACCAATCATTGATCACTTAAGTTACCATGATATTCACGAATATCATTAAAAAATTCATATTTAAACTTAAAATTCTAAATCCACTTAAAATTATGTAATTATAATGAATGTCATTTAAAAAATATAAAATAGCTTTCTCGTGCAAGTTTAAATGCTATATTAGTCAAAAGCAAACATATAAAATGAAGTTTGTGGGGTAAATATTATGCATGCTCGAGAAAATCACTTAACACAGTAAGAGTCATTTGTAAATAAGTCTTTGTCTTAATAATAAGAAGACTTGTAAAGATTTAGTGGTATTAAATCTAGATCTCATTTTAAAAGTACTATTTTAATTTTTTAAAATTTTCTTTTACATATATATGATACCCTGTATATATAAAAGTCTATTAATTTGGTTGTATATATCATTGATAATTATAAGTTGTATACACTCAGAGACACGAGGGTGTTGAGAAAGTAGAGGAAGAAAATAGATTCCCTACAAAGTGGGCATTTGCTTATATCCACCCACATGCATGCATTAGCTTGACCGCATGAGGAGAAATCACGAAAAGGGTTTGAGCTTTCACACATGGCCAAAGTAACTAATAGGTGAAAACACCGGTCTAAATCTATGTGATGTAACTATAATCTCGAAAACTGTTTAACCAATGAGAACTTTCGCGAGAATGAGGTACAACCGTTTCCATTTTGTCTTGGAGCCAGCATGTATAGAAAAGAAAAAAAGGCATACATACTTTGAAAATAGCTAATGCCTTTTGGATTGTTCAAGAAAATTGAATTGAATTCAATTTTGCAACTTGGACTTCCACGTTTCCGATGCTGCAATAAAAGTCTAAAACCTCTCGAGCATTTCCATAAAAAGAAACCGATCGATCTTCCTTAATACCAGGAGACAAAATTGAAGCCGTTAGGTAAAGATACATAACAGACAACATATGGGTTCATATGATGATTCAAACAAAACATGTACCTCAGTTATGCTTCTTTATTGCAAACATGTAATAATCCAAACCTCTTAAACTCTAGACGTTCATACCCACGGAGGAATTAAAGACCTTTTATGAATTAAACTTGGTTTTAACTTCAAGTGAATGAGGTTTTCTCTTGCAGACGTGTGAATCGACCCCTAGAATGATCAACCAATTGTGTATTCTTTTCTCTAGGATGAAAATGAAATAATGAGTAAATAGAACAACATCGTTGCCAAAAAGGATTCCTTTCACATTGTGAAAATAGTTGCTCGAGAAGTCACTTAGTCAAACTTCAAAGATACTGTGGAAGATTGACTAAGTGGTGAAAATTACCAGTGCCAAAAGTTGGAGAGGTTGCTTGCTTCTAGTTAATTTAGACTTTTCCATACTTTGAACAAATTGTTCTACATCCTTGACTGATTAATTTAATAATAAAAAAGGGAAAGTTTTCTACTTCTATATTCAAAATCTGGATTCTACAAAAAAGAGATTCTACAATAAACAGGATATATAGTAATTACCTTAAAATCTCTTTTAATTATTGTTGAGAATTTTCAAGCCCTGTATTGATATCGTCACAAAATTGTAGATACATTTAATCTTTATTGTATTTAATAAACTATGTATTTCTACATTCATTCCAATAAATCTTATTGTCATATACTAGGTCCTATCGCCATCGTGCATACTATAATCTTTGTAAACATTGCTTTCCTGAATACAGTAGAAAATCTGTCGTGATCATGCAAGAAAAAATTTTTATAGTAATTTCTCCCAAATTTATGATCAATTGCTTTTTTTATTGCAAATTTTATTAATATTTAACCATAATTTATTAGTTTTGAAATTTTATTATCGTTTGCACATCAATTACTTTCCTTTCATAGATCATATTTATAGTGCCTTCAAAAGTATCATTTTATTTTTATATGAAACGTAACAAATTTGGGATGTTACAAATAAAAGTCTGATGTTGAATTACATCATATTTTATTTTATTACTTTATGAAAAATAATAATAGCTTTGTTCATACGTATGATAGGGTTAAGTAATATTGTACCACATCGAAAATCATTATCTGCTGTTAATTAAATAATTAATAAAAAATATTTTTTCATTTTTGGAAAATAAAAGCATTAGATTTTTAGAAAATCTCTTTCCTTTTTTTCTTCTTTTTCTGTTATTTTTTCTTGGAGTTGAACCAAAAGAAAAGGTCCTTTGGCAGCTGGGAACGCAAAGCCACGTGAGTGGCCGCACGAGATTTGTGCGACGATTCATCACCCAGCTCGTGAAAAAGCAAAAACTGCTTCTGTTTTTTTTTCTCGGTGATAACTCAACCCTTTTTTCCATGTGATACCAAAAAAAAATAAATTTTCTTTTTCATCATTTTCTTCCTTCTTTCACCTTTACAAAAATTTTCTTTTTCTAAAAATAAAAAAACAATTGCGGTTACCGACGACTGCCAGCTATGCAAGAAAGCGATGCCCGTGGGCCCAAACTGACACGTGGCCTCGTCTCCTGGATACTCATACAGGTGGCATTGCTGTGACATAGCGCACGTCTCTACCTACACGTGTCAGTTTCCAGTTCACCTCCCACAGTGAGATCCTCCATATCTGTATACGATTTAAATATGTATATTCTTGTAATTATACACCCCATTAGGCTATTACTGCTTACTATTTTATTAAAAATACCATAATTGATTTTAAAAATGAATGAAGAAGAGAAAAAAGGAGAAAATGGTAAAATTACAGCGCGTGTTTCCTGAAAAAACAACAGCTTACCTTGATAAACACGTCTTAAAAGAGTCCTTCCTCATCAAACTCTATAAATACCCAACCATTTCGCCTTCCAATTCTCCTTCTTCCTCTTCTTCTCTCTCCTTTTCAGTTATATTTCCCCGTTTTGCGTTTCTTTCTCTCCTTCCCTACGATTTTTAGGGTTTCCTTTTCTTTTTCTCTCCATTTCTGTTCTATCTGCGTAAACATCTCCTTTCATAGCTTTGTTTCACTTCCTTCGTTGTCTTCTTGTTTCTGTTGTCGAATCTCGTAAGAACTGCATTTTAGAGATCAGTTATTCTCTGGGTTTCACCTCGTTAATCAGGTACGTTACGGTAAGATTGTCTTTTTTGTTTGGTTAATGCACTGTTGTTAAAAACATGTCTTTTACTTTCTTTCTTTTTTCTCTGTGTGGTTCCTTTCTATTGGTTTAAGGATTAAGATCTCTATGTCAACGCCCATTAATGTTTTAACTCATTTTGGTGAGACATGCATGTGAAATGAACTGAAAATATAAAAAACCAAGCTTTTTTATTCTTCTGGGGTTGTTTTGTTTTTGATTCTCTGGTGGGTCTTTTTTTTTTTTTTTTTAACATAGGCAGTGGTCTTCTATTTTTAACCTAATAAATATGTGGGGTTTTCCTATATAATTTTTTAAGTGGTGTGTAGGATCTTTTCTTGTTGTGGGAGCTGTTTATAAGAGAAGAAATGATTTTGATGGCCCATTTCATTTGTTTATTTTATTTGATTTAGTATAAGTTTCTAGCTTTCTATTTTGTCGGTTGCTACCAATGAACTAGGTAATGCTATTGATAGTTCGAAACGTGTCTTAATCTCTTTCCTGTGATGTTAGCCTTGAATAGAAAAAAAATATTGCTGATGACCTGTTAATAGTATATTTTTTTTGGTTTACTACTGTAGTAATTATTCTACGAGATTATGCCCAGAACCTTCATTGACCTTTTCCATGTTTAATGATTCATACATATAAGCTTTCACTACATCTATTTTAATTTTCAATTTTTTCATTTTATTATTTTTTGATGGTGGGGGCTTAAAGTTAATGGTCGTTTTGGTAGTTGCAGTGTCTTGTCATCGCAAGGAAGTTAATATATAGTAGTTGCCTTTTTTTTCTTTCTTTCTTTCTTTCTTCAATTTGTTTGTGTGTTTTAATACTAGTATTTCTTTTTTTTATTATTCATTAAAATTTGATGTTGATGTATACATTTAGATCTGCAATTCAATCACATCCTTTCTCTATCAATGGCCCACTTAGGTACAATATACATGTATGAGATTTTTAGGAGGTATAAAGATTTTTATACGTATGTGTTACGCGTGTTGTAGTTGGATACAAATTGGTGAGTCCTACAATTATTTGTCATTTCATTTATGGTTTTGAAGTATTTGTTAATGGTAGATGTATCTATCTTGACAAAGAAATGAAAATGAGGTGACACCACATACTGTGGTGATGAAAGAGGCCGGGAATATTAATATTACTTATCGGATACGATGAAGTCAGTTTGACAATTAATAGTATGTCTCTTGCATTTTATAGTTTTGAGTGATATTGATTTTAATTTGCGACACGTGGCTATCATTTTTGCTTAATGTTTTGTATGCTGTCAGGATTTTTTAAAGTATATATGAAAATTTTCTGGCCTCTATTATTTTTTTGTGATATATACGTGTTTCAACTTTAGAAGGAGTAACTTTTTTTAAACAAACTAGAATATCTTTGTGTTTGTTGATCTGGTAAAACTTCTGTTTACCGACTGTTCTGCCACATGAGAGTTTCTATGATTAGACATCTGATGTTAATTTGGGTTTCCTTCGGATTTGAAGTTGGCTTTCACTTCCTTTCTACATTTCATTTACCTATATGTGGTTTCGGCAGTTTCTCTTTATTTACATACTTCAGACAAAGAAGGAAGAAAGTAGAAGGCTGATATGCAGTGTTCTTGAATGTTGCAGCATATGTATATGTATACATGTGTTTTTCCAAAATTATATTGCGTTAGGATTTTACTGGTGGCTCCTTTTATTGGTAAAAAGATTACCACTTATTAAAAAGTTGCAAAGCTATTTGTTCAGTTGTAAATAGGAGCCAGATCAGATAGAGCTGTACTCTTGTTCCTTAATTTTCGATTCTGTCAGTGCATTCCTTATAATGCCACCTTGAAGTACTAATTATGCAAGAATACTTGCATTTTCCCGAAGATTAGTGATGGTTGAAGACATGAATTAAGCCAATTTTGTACTATTCTTTGGCATATAAATTGTTTCTCACGATGGTGAAATTTAGTTTTGTTTTACGTGCGGAAAGCTATGTTGTTAAGTTCAATTATCATCGTTGAATCACAATTTACTCACATCTGTATTATAATGCCTCTATCTATTGTATTAAATGCATATTTAAGCACATTCTGATCAAATTTTGTATCCATAATACTACTCTCTCCAGAAGCCTTGCACAAATAATGTTCTGTTACCTGCCATAAATGCGCCGCAGCTTCGGAGATGAGAAGGTATGTCTAATATATGTATTTAACCTGAGAAAAGCCTTTAAATCTTAAATTTACTTTTTGCTTTGATTTCGTATTTTGAATTTTCACTTTGCTGCGATCATCAGTTTTCAGGAAGCCTGCGATTGATGGACTGCTCACCCAACAGCAGTGATAAGAAAACATTGAAGAGGTGGTTTTTCATAGACAAAAGGGTTGGCTAAAAGGTTTTAAGGGTTGAAGGTTCTTAACTATATTTGACAAACCTGCTGCTATCATCAAAGATCTAGTTTAACCCGTTCTAAGTGTACTTAAAAGTGATCTGAAGCTAATGGAGTTAAAGTCCAATCACTCATCTCCTGTCCTCACTGATCCTACTCCGATAAACAAGTCAAGACTAGGCATCCACTCCAGTCTGCTGTCCTATCCACAATCAGGTGGATCTTTGTCCTCTGGCAAGTATATGACAATTCCCAGAAAGAAACCTGGGAAGCTTGATGATGTCCGCTCCAATGGTTGGCTGGATGCCATGAAATCTTCATCACCCCCTCGTAAGAAGCTAATTAAGGACTTCAATATTGAGGTTGCTGCAGATGATATTGATATTGCTTATTGCTCCTGGATGGTATGCATATATGTAATTGTTGATAAATACATTTGAAGCCTACCTCATACACATTTCACTAGATAAGGTTTCTTGTTCTTATGCTCTGCTTAACTGCTGATTATGCAGATTAAGTATCCATCTGCTCTTAAATCTTTTGAGCAAATTTCCAAAAATGCCAAGAGCAAGAAGATAGCTGTTTTCCTAGATTATGATGGTGTTCTTTCTCCCATAGTAGATGACCCTGATCGTGCCTTTATGTCTGATGCTGTAAGTACGACAGTCCATTTTGGTGCATGTATATGATATTATTTCTTGGTTGTATTCATTTTCCTTTTATTAAAAGAAAAAGAAATTGAAAATGATCTTACTTTTTTCCAGATGCGTTCTGCTGTCAGAAATGTTGCGAAGCATTTCCCAACAGCAATTATTAGTGGGAGAAGTCGTGATAAGGTAGATGGTGGAGCATTCAGGAACTTTGTTCCAATTCTTTGTCCTCTATAATTATATATCATCTGGGGATCAATAGGGCCTGATTCACTGCAATTTCCATTTCAGGTTTATGAATTGGTAGGACTAACTGAACTTTACTATGCCGGTAGTCATGGGATGGACATTATGGGCCCTGTGAGTCATACAGAGTCTGATGACCATCCGAATTGTATTAGATCAACTGACCAACAGGTAAGAGTCAATAATTGAAGAGCTCCCTTGAAGTTATTGGTCTCCACACTCCATGAAGAGGCTGTCAAATAAACTATAGAAAGTATTATGTCACTCTCGATTTCATGTTAATGATTCTGTACTTGTATGACAGGGCAAGGAGGTAAACCTTTTCCAGCCCGCTAGAGAATTTATACCTATGATAGACGAGGTGCATATTTGTTATGTTTAGCGCATCATTCATTCAGCTCCTTTTCTAAACATGTTTTATTATACATCAGTAAACATCTTGCAGGTTTTTAAAACCCTTGTCGAGAATACTAAAGATATCAAAGGTGCAAAAGTTGAGAATCACAAGTTTTGTGCCTCTGTACATTACCGCAATGTAGAAGAGAAGGTGGGACACAGTAGGTGCCACATTTCTTATTAAGCCATTCGGTCTGAGTAATTAGTTCTAATTTTTCAAGTGCGTTTTCTTTCCTTTTTCAGAACTGGCCAACCATCGCACAATGTGTTCATGATATTTTGAAAGACTACCCTCGCTTGCGATTAACTCATGGGCGGAAGGTACGTTCATAAAAATTGCTGGCTTTGAAACCATAATCTTTATTTGTCCAATAATGTAATGTGATGCTTCCCCCTTTTTTTGTTCTCTTGAGAATTCGCTGACATTTTGTATTAATTTTATAGTAATACTACCATCTAATCTAAAGGCTTTGCCTCCTAACATACTTAAATTCCTTGTTCTTTAGGTTTTAGAGATCCGTCCTGTGATTGACTGGAATAAAGGGAAGGCAGTTGAGTTTCTGCTTGAAGCCCTTGGTAGTTCTCTCTCTCACACTTTGATCACAAGTTTTCCAGGTTAACGTGTTTTCACTTATCGATGTAATTTTATGTAAAAATTGATGCAGGACTAAGTGGTAGGGATGATGTGCTTCCAATTTATATTGGAGACGACAGGACTGATGAGGATGCATTCAAGGTAAGTACATCACTCTAATTGCAGTTGTTATTATGTGTGGCATTTAGAAAATTTGCATCAGATTCTAACACTATGGTTTATTCAGGTTTTGCGGGAAGGAAGCCGTGGTTATGGGATCTTGGTGTCTTCGGTGCCCAAAGAGAGCAAGGCATTCTACTCTGTCAGGGACCCATCAGAGGTAGAAAATCCTGCTCAAGATCAAGATGTTCTTATTTCTCTGTCACATCACACTGACATGGAATTCTGCGCAGGTGAAGAAGTTTCTCAAGGCTTTGGTGAGATGCAAGAAGTTTGAAGAAGCTTGAAGAAATTAGGAGCACTATAATCGTCAAGCGGAGCATTTAGTTGCATGCAAATAAATATTGCACTCAATTCTTATTTTGGATCATAAACCCAGAATGAATCCAGTCATTTCCAGTGGCCTCATTATTTCTAATCTTTGTCAGAATTTTGAAAATTATTAATTGATAACAAATTATTTATATGAATATTTTACCCTTATTATTGTAAGGCATATTCCCCCCGCTAATGGGTTTAATTTTATTTTTTCCTGTTTCCATTGGTTCTTTAATTATTGGCTGTTTGATTATTTAGTCTAGTAAAGCCAATCTATTAGAAACATAATCTTTTGCTTTGAGGTCAATAATTAATGCACAGGCACAAAATATAACAAAAACAAAGGAAAAAGCAAAAGAGAAGGCATTGAGTTTTCTAAAGCACTGTTTATTTTTTCTTGTACTGAAAGGAAGATGAACTCGCAGATGAAAGCATCACGGAGAATCCGAGAAGAGATGCAGCCATATTCAAGCACCGCCATCCACATAAAGATAAAATTGCCGAAACATTTTGCCTTATGATATTACCATCATTGAAGAAACACATCAAAGTTATTAATAGTATGACACTAATCAAACGCCCTTTTCTTCTTTATTAGTTATATACCAAATAGTATTTCATTTGAAGTGCACAATAATTATATATCTTTTTTAAATTCATCAACATGTGCGCTTAGCTGTATATGTCTTAAGAGTAAATTACTTAATAATTTGGACAATTTATTTTTAAATTATGGCAGCTGCAACCAACAAAACCCCTTTTCTTTTCCTCTACTACGGAGTTTGTTCCTTGTTTTCAGAATTTTTTTTTTCGTTTGTCAAATTTCCTTACTCAATTATGTTAAATTTTATTTATGAATTTCCCATTTTGGTTGGGAATAATAAATTCATAAATAATTCACACCAATCCGAGGTCGACAGTTCAGACAGCGACCATCCGTTGCAAAAATCTATAATACGTTCGGGTAAAGTTCTTATCCGTGGAAAATATCCGGCACTTGATAAATTTCACTTAAAACTACCCAAAACCGAACATTGAAAAACTCGAACCTCCATTAACGAACTTCCACCTGTCCAGAACTTTTCCCACATATATATAAAAGAAAGAATTTCCCCCTTCCCTTCGATTTTTATTTTTTCTCATCTCTCTCTCTCTCTCACGAAAATGTCACTCTCCTTGCAATCTCCGCCTACCACATTTCTCTCTTCTTCTTCTTCTTCTTCGTTAGCAAAATCAAGGTTAAGATTTGCGAATGTGTCTTCTTCTTCGGCTCTACTCTTCAAGTTCAACAGATCTTTTCCAGTTATTCGAGCCTCCTCGTCCTCGAGCTTCTCTTCTTCTCTCGACACTGGTTTACCTCTCGTTTCTTTTTGGATCTTTCGTTCAAATGTGTAAACTTTTTAGTGGTTTCTTTGGTTTTTAATTGATGGGATGTTTCTAATTTATCAGGGTTGAGTACTGAATTGGATGCTGTGTCTACTTTCAGTGAGATAGTTCCTGACACTGTGATCTTTGATGATTTTGAAAGGTAAGGATCGTTTTCTTCTGGGTTATGGAATAAAATTTTGATTCAAAAGGCCGACTTCTATTTACTAATTAATTGAAATTGATAGGTTTCCACCAACTGCCGCAACTGTTAGCTCTTCATTGCTGTTGGGTATATTGAGCCTTCCTGATACCATCTTTAGAGTGAGCTTTTTCATTTGAAATGAATGTATAGGGAGCTTAAAACCTTATATGTATATATAAAATTCACAAGCTAATTTTTTTTTTTGGGGTTTAGAATGCTGTGGATATGGCTTTGGCGGATTCAGGATGTTCTGGGCTGGACAACCCTGAACTGAGGTTGTCTTGTTTCTGTAACAAGGTACGTGTACTTATGCATTGAACTATTAAGTCATAATGCATGAACTTTTTGGCCTTTTGCTGCCTATTATTCATTTACGTTGACAAAGAAGGGAAAAAAGACTGCAATTGGATCGTTAGTTTTTAACATGTGGTTGTTCATCAAGTCTAGGCTTTAGTAAATGTTGGTGGCTACTTGGCAAAGCTAGTTCCTGGTCGGGTTTCAACAGAAGTGGATGCACGTCTGGCTTATGACACACATGGCATTATTAGGAGGGTATTGACTTTTCTCATGTGTCCATTTATGTTTTTTGCTGAATTTTTTGATTCTGTTGTATGATCCTGTTGTTTGTTATGTCAATCCCAGCCAATTTTAATGGTTGAAAATTGTGTAGGGTCTAACGCATACGCGTCAATGTTGAAAATTTTAATTGAATATACACACTGATGAAATGAACTAATTTGTTCATTCAGTTGGAAATTTTAAGTGAACATACAATTTTTACTTGTCTTATGTGGACTTGAGGTTCTTCTCTTAGCATTTGGAATGAGAAGTATAGTGAAAGACTAATTATTTGTTATACATGATTATATTTTAAAATGCATGGTGATTATAGGGATGTTCCTTATCAAATATATTTTATATACTATTATATAAGATGAGTGAAATTGCCTTCTAAAACTTCGCACTTTGTTGGTACTAAACTTACTGTTTGTTTTTATTATGTTTTAGTAGTTTATTTATCTGTTTTTTTTTTTTATTTATTTTTGATAGGCTCCCTGGTGCTAAAAGCTTGTTGAAATATGCAGGTGCATGACTTGTTGAAATTGTATAATGAGATTGATGTTCCTCCTGAGCGTTTATTGTTTAAAATTCCTTCAACTTGGCAAGTGAGTACCTCAATGAAATCTCTGTACAGATATGAAGTTTTAATAGTCGTGGAATGTAAAAGCTAAATGATCCTTGCGGTTGCTTGTTGGTTATGCAGGGAATAGAAGCCTCAAGATTGCTAGAATCTGAGGGTATACAGACACATTTGACTTTTGTTTACAGGTATGTGATTAAGTAGAAAATGATGTTGCTTGATTATAATTTAAGGAAATTTCTGCACATGCTATATATAACCAAAAAAAAAAAACTCGCATGGGAGACTCTGCTTTCATCCTTAGTTTTTTCTAATCATTGCTTGTTCCGGTTTGTTTCTTCAGCTTTGCTCAAGCTGCAGCTGCAGCCCAAGCTGGCACTTCTGTTATTCAAATTTTTGTTGGCCGTGTTAGGGTACTTTTTTCCCCAAAAAGCCTACTTTGATGAATTTAATGTGCAAACCTTCATATATGTTAGCCTCAAAACACATTTTCCATTCTTCAGGACTGGGCACGTAATCATTCTGGTGACCCTGAGATTGAAGCTGCTATTCAAAGAGGAGAGGATCCTGGTTTGGTTCTGGTTAGTTAAACAACGTTTATCTTCTGAGTTTAGACTTAGCTTGTTCTGTTTATAGAATTTTGTTGACTACTGGTGACTTACAAAATTGTTTCTCTGAGTAGCCACATCGGTTCTAATGCTTTCTGAAGTGCATTGAATCTGTTGCTTGTGACTGTTGAGCCTTTTTTTAGTACTTTTTTAATGAAAAACAGAGATTGTTCTTTTTACTATATTAAAGTTATGATTCTAGGTTTCCTTGTTTTTCCTTTTCTTTTCTCTCCATTCAGCATCTCTTCTAAGTCTAGATTGCTGAGAATCTTTGATGCCGACAAATTTTGAATGACTTAGGAATAATGTCAAGGGGTCATCATTGAATTTACCTTTTCTTTTTCTTGTCTCCCTTTTAATAGTTCTAGGAATACTTGTTATTGACAACTTGTACTCTAGGAAAGATCATGTCACCGATAATATGATTGTTATTTAGTATTTAAAGTTTATACAATTATATTTAATGTGTCTGCATCTTATAATTTATAATGTAATACTAACACAAAACAGTTTGAAACCAATGTACTGTCGTTGGTTGCTGCAGGTGACAAAAGCTTACAATTACATTCACAAATATGGGCATAAATCAAAGCTTATGGCAGCAGCAGTTCGAAACAAGCAGGATTTATTCAGTCTGCTGGGGTATCATATGACTTGATTCTTATCAATTTTAATGGGAAATCATTACAAATTAAGAATCAAATATTTTCTTTTCTTGAACCTGTGGTATTGTTTATTCCTTTCAGGGTTGACTATATCATTGCACCCTTGAAGGTGTTACAATCACTCAAAGAATCAGTTACTGTTCCTGATGAGAAGTACTCTTATGTGAGGAGGCTGTCCCTGCAGTCTGCTGCCACCTACAATTTCACTGCTGAGGAGGTCTGCTTTCTTTTCATACTTTTTTCAACTCACATAAAACATGGGAAAAGGAAATAAAAAATCACTGCACATAATAATTACAAATTGCAATTGATGTGAATCTAGTAATTTTGCCAGGATATTGCATTCATGATCTTACGATTTGAAATTTAGGTACTCCTTTGATAGTTTCTAATGCTATAGCTATGTAGAAACAGCCTTTGTAGGTATGTTCATGTCTTTGGAGTTAGGCCTTTGATTTGCACCTCTAAATATGGGTTGTCAATGTTTAGGTTTAACTTATCATTTCAGTACCCTGTAGATAGACTTTCCATATCAAGAAAATATTTTTCAGTTCATTGCTAATCTGGTTATACTTGCTCTTTGTGGTACCTTGTTGGTAGCTTGAGTACTTTCCCCCTTTATTTTAACTTTTGAAATAGAATGACTAAAAGTGGAGATGAAGAACATCTCTAGCTATGGAGCTTATCATTAGTTGGAGATCATAAGAAAGGGTAAAGATCTATAGATAAAGGACGAAAGATAAAATTGGAAAATTCCGGGATTTAATAAGATTCTTGTGGCATTTTCATGTACCACTTTGGTTACTACTATTATCCCTTGTTGGAAAATAGAAAATGGAAGCATATTCTTTTCTACATCCTTTGCCTTCCAGCACCATATTCACAGCAACCACATCAATCTTTTTCTCCTCATCCGGCTAGTTGCTGCAACTCTATTAATGAATTAGACCATGCACCTCTTTACAACCTTAAGTCATCAAGACTATGCACTTGGTTCCCTATTAGTTTAAATTTCAGTTCTTTCAGAAATGTTTTTCCTTGTCTTCATCCTTCCTGTGCTCAACTAATGAGCACAAGCATGCACAATAATGTTATTTTTGTTTCTAGAAACCATGAACTGTTTGGTGACTGATATTGTCTCTATGTTCAGCTCACAAACTGGGACCAATTAAGCCTAGCATCATCTATGGGACCTGCATCCGTGGAGCTTCTGGCTGCTGGACTAGATGGATATGTTAATCAAGCAAAGCGAGTTGAGGAATTACTTGACAAGATTTGGCCACCTCCAAATGTCTAAAGAGTGGCTTCTTCATTTTGAAGCACATCTCATCTGGCATAAAATAAGAGGATGTACCCAACTCCACAATGTTGTTAGCAACACTTTGTTTTAGCAGAGCACTTGAGTTGGTATTTAATGCTTGATGTTAATCCTGCATCTTTTCATGTTGTCAATGAACACAAAGCTGATGTTGCCCTCTCCCATTGCATGTGGTAACGCTCTTCTGCCTACTGTCCGAAAAATTGCATTCAATTTCACGGCAAAGCCTTCCTCTTTTAATACTGTTATATTTTCTGCGATTATCGATTGTTTCTCTTTCAAAAACATACGGTGTTGACTGTTGAGTTCTGCTGTGAGGTTCGTTTTGGGCATAAGGGCTGGAACATTCTATATCCAGGCTAGGCCTGAGTTGTTGTCGTCAGAAATTGGAACAATATAGAGAAAACATCAAACCCATTTCTGAAATAGGCTTTTGGTGTCATTCAAGCCCAAGAAATTGGCAGCCTGTAAGGAAAGTCCCTTGCCTTAGAAGCTAGAAGACGGGAACCTATGTGCGGGGGGGAGCTGTTCGATAACGGTATCTACCCCTCCCAAATCCTTTCTCTAAAAAATAATAAAAAATTGCTAATGACCATGTGGCATCCCCAAGCACAGCAGCACCCTCTCCTCCCTTTCCTTCCTCTGAGCTTGGAGACTCCACTACTTCAAAAATTAACAAATACGTCATGTTATTGGTATTTGGATTATATGGATTTCTGTCTACATGATCAGACTGAATTATATAACATTATGTGATTAGTAATTAATTTTTAATTCTAGCAACAACAAGAACTTCGACTCGACTTTTTTGTTTTTCTGTCTGGTAAATTCCATTTAAAATAAAAGCAGAATCTCTTTTACCCAATATTTTTCCAATTAATCTTTTGCTTCCCGCTTGATGTTTTAACTTGGCAAACCCATTTGGGTATATAGTTACATAGCAACAATCTTCTCCTTTTTAGGGACATAAGGTAAGAATTAGCCAAAGGCTATATACTAATTGATGTGCTGGAGCCGTTAACCAATTATTTTAGCAAGTAGAGGAGAGAATATTCCAACTTTAAACTTTTGAGTGGCATTTTTAGAATGAACAATAACCACAAAATCAAACATAAGTTAATCAGAGGACATGTGCGTCACTTATTTTCTTGTGCTCGAATCTTTATTGAAAAGCCTGGTATCTTAACCAAAATTTAACACGTTAACCTCAATAATTCACCGGCTGTCAATTCAGTCTCAACTGTAACTGCTAAACTTTTTCTGCCCACCAATCATGAGGGTACATGTCATCCTATAGAAAATCACACAACACTCTCACCTCTCCACCAAGTCTGCACTATTCCAATAATGTTAAGCAAAATCATATACGTTTAGAACTAGAAGGTTGACTGCCGCTGCCATCCACTCGATTCCTTTGGCCCACATTGACGACAAGCCGGTGATCTAAAATCTTCAGTAATTTAAAAATAAATGGTTCATTCTCTATTCCCTCGGAGGCTCAAATGCGTGTGGAAACATGCAGGGCCGGCATGACTTAAAAAAAAAAAGGAAGAACATGCGATCTGGGTCAGCTTGTTTATTTTGTTGAGGTTCGTGTATTCATTTGCCTTTGTTTTTATCTGAATAATGAGAAGCTTGGGGGGGAATGACCAATCACGATCAGACATTGATATTAGCCAGAGAAAGAATTTTAAACCATTTAGGGGTCATCGTCAGTCTTCTTTGCATGTGGCTAAGAACCAACCCTGTCCAATAATATATGTGAGAGATCAATTATGCCATATCTATTTGTGTTGGCAATTGCTTTCCTTTTTCCTTTTTTTTTCTTGGTAGTTAAATTATTGAAGAAACAGGTGGCTGAGGACGAACCATCTCTTTTCAAATCCTAATCAGCACTTAGTCATGAATTGTTGTTTACATGAATAATTGCCGGACCAAGGACTAGGTTTTACTTTGGACCTAAACTAAATACCTAACCAAAATCCTGTTTTTTGTTTATCTTTCTTTTGTCTTGGTTGAGTCATCATCTATCTATAGTTTACTGATTACAATTGTGAAAAGTCAATCATCAAATTCATTTCATACAATTTGAAATGAAATATATTTTTAGGACGGTGTGATTATAGTTTGAAAACAAAAGGCGGCTGATTCACAATTTCAAATTATATTTTGGGTATAATTTTTTTGTTTTGATACTAATCTGTGAATATTCATTTTGTTATATATATTTAGATTTGAATATAAATTAGATTATATTAAAATTATAATTTAATCCATTCATTTAAATTCTTAATATTATTTTTATCTTGTAAATTTTATCTAGATAAAAAGATTATTAATTTATAAATAAACCTCTCACTTTATTTGTAAATACACAATTTTTTTACTCTCTCTAAATACTTTCTTCTATAATTTTATACTTTATGAAGTAATGACTTGTTATTAGCATTTTTAAAAGGACAAATTAGTAGTAAAATAGTAATTAATTTATCTCCCTTTCCATAACCAGTATCTTTTTTATTAGAAATTGAATTTCTTTTTATCAAAATTTAACTGTAAACATGCATGTTTTTGTAATGAAGAGGAATTGGGAGTTGCAAAGAATGCCCAAAAATATAAAAGGACATATGAGTTTTCTGAGTTCTAACCAAAGCAGTTAAAGGCACAAATGATTGTTACCTTTAATGATAATTACGATTTAAACGCCTCCAACGTGTCATTAGAGTTTTCTAGAAATTTTAAACACAAATTATTGAGGAATATTACTCAGCTGGCCAGTTGATTGGTCCAACAATTACCTTTCTTCCCATTTAGGTTTTAGCCTGGCTTTGAATGAATGCCTTAGGTGGCATAACATCATTTCTTTCTAAATTATTGATTCACATCCATGAGTGCAAATGCGCAATTATTGGCATAAAGCCAAAACCATATCAGTTTCCTACCCGACCAAACGGATGCAAAGAACTTTGCTGTGCAAATGAAAAACTCATTAAAATCATTACTCTCTGAACTCGGAAACAAAATGCACGAGACTTGTCCAACTTCTGTCTTGTCCACAATTGCATGGATAACACGATGATCTCAGATTTTACTTATAATTAACAGCTAATACATGGCGGTTACACTTTGCCTTCAGGCAAAATCAAATCAAATATATTTTGGTAAATTTTCTCTCTCTTTTTTCTTGGCCTTTTCCTGGTCCCAACCAAGGAAGGTAAACCACCCACCTTGTTTGCCCAGCGAAGCACTGCCCATATATAGCAATGAGAACCTAAGGGCACTGAAACATCGCACTCCTCTCTTTCTCCCTTCATATTCAGCCGTTCGGTTCTATTTTTTTTTTATCCGTTTTATCCAACTTTACCAAACAATGGCGGATACAAATCCATTCCTTCCAAAGTCCAGCTCAGATGGGTCCTATCCGACAGGGTCTCAGGCAACTCGCCGGAGCCCCATCAAAGAGCAGCTTACAATCTTTTTTGGGTTGTTAGCGGTTGGATTGTTTGCGGCATTGTTGATTGGAAAGAATGGGTCATATAATGCTCATGAACACGAAAATAAACATGGTTCATTGGCTACGTCGACCACCAAGAAACCTGAAACTTTGGGGCCGGTGTCACGTGGCCCGGCTGCCGGAGTATCTGAGAAATCGAACAGGCTTTCTGCCAAAATTGACGGGAATTTGCTGGTGTATCCGTGGAACAACAGCATGCTGTCATGGCAGAGAACAGCTTTTCATTTTCAACCGGAAAAGAATTGGATGAATGGTAAGGGAAAAGTTTTCTTTTTTTTAAGTCACTGCTTTAAAAGTGCCTCTACTTTTTGGATAATTCAATGGTATATTCATTGAAAAGAAAGCAGCAAAAAAACAAAAGGTGTGAACCAAAGGAAATACGTATTTCTTTTGCCCATATCTCAAAAAGATAGATCAAACAGGAGAAAGAAGATTTCAGCGTAAATCCAAAAGAGAAACAAGTAGCATAGTTCGATGACTAATTTCTGGTAGATTAAAGTACATTATTTTCTTGAACATCAGATTTGAGGGGATTATGTTTTTCAAACCAAAAAGAGGAAAAATGGGGTTGCTTTTTTAGTTTCATGACTTCATAGTTTACTACTCACATATGCTGATTTTCTTATATCTCGAAATTTTTTGTATGGCTGGCGCCTCGACACTCTTGCTCTGACGTGGGAATCTGCTTCTGTGTGCTTCAGATCCTAATGGTAAGGCCTCATTTCTAAGTTGTCGCAGATCATTATATGATTTTGTATAAAAGTAAAACCTTCACAGTGTCTTATTGTTTGCCTAAAAGCACTCTTTCTTATCCTAGGAGAACTTTTTGCCACTACTGATTAATAGTATCAGGTTGATTAGACAATCGATTGAAAAATAAAGATTGATCTATCAAAATCATATTTGAAAATATTCTCAATAATATGTAGTTGAGATGGAGCCCACACCTTCTTTTTTTCGTTTAATAAATTTTCTTTTTTGGCCAGGACATTCATCATTAATGTTACTTGTATAAGATATATAGTGTATCATTATAGGTATTTCATAGACATTAAATAGTACAAGACATATATTAGTTTTAAATAGTAGTATTAAAATAAAATTAATTTTTAACCTTGTTTTTTGTTGATTAAGAGTATATGTATCTATAATATACCACATGAAATGATTATTTATTTATTTTTTGCTTTCATTTACCCAAATACAGCCCAAATTTCTGCCTCTGTGAACCTCGAATGTAACGTACACATGAGTTTGAAAGTTATATACTGTAGGCAATACTAAAGAATTTACAACTGGTATTAAAAATCTGGAAAGGAAAGGACTTAACGACGTTTCCCAAAACTATCTATTGGGAAAGGGAAAAGGGCGTAAATAATGCACCCGTATAAACATGTGGTTCTTGTTCACATCTTCTTACAGCATAGACATCGTTGGCTTTTGACAACTACACACGTGTTTTGCGCTGAAAACAGCGGTCAAATCCTTAGGCGTCTGAGGGTTTTGACAGAGTGGAATATATGTAGGTATATGTATATGTATTATAATTTTTTTTTAATAATTGAAGAAAGAGAATTTAAATTTTAAATTATATATTAATGAATGAATTAAATGTTTGAATGCGTAATTTTTATTTGATTTGATGGAATTTAATGACAATCAGTTTCATTAAAAAATGACAAGATCAATTTAAATCACTGAATTAATTTTTGATTTCTAAATTTCGATCGAAATAACAGGTCCATTGTTCTACAAGGGATGGTATCATTTCTTCTACCAATACAACCCGAATGCTGCCGTGTGGGGTGACATTGTTTGGGGTCATGCTGTGTCCAGGGACATGATCCATTGGCTTCACCTCCCATTGGCAATGGTTGCTGACCAGTGGTACGATGTAAATGGCGTCTGGACTGGTTCTGCCACAATTCTCCCCGATGGAAAAGTTGTTATGCTGTACACAGGATCCACCGCGGAGGCTGTTCAGGTTCAAAACCTTGCTTATCCTGCTAACCCCAATGACCCTCTCCTCATCAATTGGGTCAAGTACCCTGGGAACCCTGTTCTAGTTCCACCCCCAGGCATCGATAAAATGGATTTCCGTGATCCAACTACCGCCTGGTTAACCTCTGAAGGGAAGTGGCGCATTACCATAGGGTCCAAGATAAATAAAACTGGCATAGCTTTGATATATGATACTACGGATTTCATAAACTATGAGCGGTTAGATGGGGCACTTCATGCTGTTTCCGGGACTGGCATGTGGGAGTGTGTGGACTTCTTCCCCGTTTCAAAAACAGAAGAAAATGGCTTGGAGACATCCGTTAATGGACCTGGAGTGAAGCATGTGGTCAAGGCAAGCCTGGATGATGACAGGCATGATTACTATGCTATTGGGACATATCATGAGAAGAATGGTACATGGATTCCTGACCAACCTGAAATTGATGTTGGCATTGGAATAAGGTATGATTATGGAATATTCTACGCTGCCAAGACTTTCTATGATCAGAACAAAAACAGAAGAGTGTTGTGGGGTTGGATTGGAGAATCTGATAGTGAAGCCGCAGATGTGCAGAAAGGATGGGCATCTCTTCAGGTAATTTTTCTATTTCATTGGACCATAAACATTAAATAAAAGTCAGATTTCTTCAGTTTCTTTAACGTGTTTCTAATGTGCTATTCACTTACAGAGCATCCCAAGGACAATTTTGTTTGACAATAAGACTGGTACTCATTTGCTTCAATGGCCAGTGGAAGAAACAGAGAGTTTACGGTTGAAGAGCAATGAGTTTAACCAGGTGACACTCCAGGCAGGAACAGTTGTTCCTCTAGATGTTGGATCAGCCACACAGGTTTGTCTTTTTCTTTTGTAACATGGCTTGTCGATGATAATTCGTAGACCAAGATCCTGTTAACTGACAAGGAAATGCCTGGTGATGTGGCAGTTGGATATCATGGCCGAGTTTGTGATAGATAAAGAGGCTTTGGAGAAAGCAACTGGGTCCAATGAAACATTCAGCTGCGGAACCAGTGGTGGAGCTGCAGAACGTGGGGCATTGGGACCATTTGGTCTTTTGGCTCTTGCAGATGAAAGCCTCAGTGAGAAGACTCCGGTATACTTCTACATTGCCAAAGGATCTGATGGCAATCTCAAGACTTTCTTCTGCAATGATCAATCTCGGTATGTATAAACCTCCGCTGTTCTCTCTTAACTCGAGTCAGCTCATCTGATAGCAAGGACTTACCACGTTCTATTCTTTCAGATCATCTGCGGCATCTGATGTTAATAAACTAATTTATGGGAGCTTTGTTCCGGTACTTGAAGGCGAAAACTTATCCCTCAGAATGCTGGTGAGTTGAACTTGTTTTCTTCTTTTGTTGCTGTATAAATGCGAATAAATAATTTGCCTTACTATGAGAATCAGAATGGTATACTCAATAAACATTGAAAATGTATTATTTTCCAGGTGGATCATTCGATAATCGAAAGCTTTGCTCAAGGTGGGAGGACAGTCATCACATCTCGGGTTTATCCGACAAAAGCAATCTACGGAGCTGCTAAAGTGTTCTTGTTCAACAATGCCACTGAGGCCAGTGTTACCGCCTCGCTTAAGATATGGCAAATGAACTCTGCGTTCATTCGGCCCTATCCAAATGATGGGAAGTTCTGAAGGGCCAAAAAGAAATCTGTTAATCCGAACCTCACCATTCATTAATTTTTGTACCCTCTTCAACCAAACCATGCCATCTCATCAGTTTGATGGGAAATGGAATGAGTTAGATCTTTCTCTTTTTTTCTTTTTTGGCCAAGAATTAGATCTAGTTCAGGAATACTTAAAATGAAACGAATGTGCGGACATGCATTTCTAAATGCAGAGAGCCCGAGACTGAAATATCATCGGCATCTGCAGACGCCATGTTAATGAAGATTATAAATTGCTTATTGTTTTTTGTTCTCTTCTTTTACATCCTATAGTTCGATTATCTGAAAAATTATTTCAGAGGAAAACAAAAACTGGGATTTGAACTTCCTTGTTTATATTTGCAACAAAATTATATTAACTTTTTTATCAATGCAATTTTAAGCCCATTTTTCTTATATATTCAATAGAATCCGCTATCTACCAGTTATTATTGAACATATAAATACGTTAATCTGCTTTAAGCCTGAGACCTAAGCCCTACAGAATTGGGCCTAGAAAATTGATTTAAAAATTAAAAGGACCACTTTTAGAATGGAAAATCACGGAAACAGCAATGGGAGCATAGGTCATGGGCTAGCCAATTGGACAGAAAAGCATAAACTATTTGGGGCTTGGTTGGCATTTGAGAGGCACCTCAGAGCATGAGATCCAGCCCATTACTTTTTCCACGAGTCTAGTAGCTAAGCATGTAAGCCGTATTGTTGTGTATCCCATAATTTCCAAATATAGGCTAATTTGTGTTTTTTCTTTTTTATTTCAAAACTTATATAGTATCCATTTTGACATTTATATTCTTCCTTTTAGGACCATGAAAAAACCCAAATATAAATAATAAAAAAATAAAGATAAACAATAAAGTTAAATAGTTATTCTTTAATTAAAAATAAAATTAAAACTTAGATAAGGAAAGCTCTTGACCTTATTAGTTTATGGAAGTAAGTTCTTATATTTTTATTATATTAGAAAATATTTATTTTTTATTTATATAAAAAATTTTATTCTTTTATTGTATCAATACAAACATTTAATCAATAATGAAAAATTAACCATTATCATACTTATTATTAGTGGATATTTAGCATCCACATGGCTTGATTGTATCACGACAAATGAGGTGATTTTTTCTATTTTACACTTCTCACTTGACATATAATGATATGATCACTTTAACAGTCATGTGATCACATAATCAAATCATGTCATATATTATATTTAATTGATATAAAATTTAAAGAGTGCTAATTTTTTATTGTTAAAAAAATAATTTTCTTAATACAATCAAAAGTTAAGATAAATAATTCAATTACGCAAATCGATATATTTTAAAAACCTGATTCGTTATCTAAAGCCTAAAATCAATGACAAATGCTTTTTCCAATAAAAGTTTTCTTGTAATGGGGTAAAACATGGTACTAACATCTGAAACTTTGGATATAATGATCCACTAGAATTTTAAATTTAAATTTCTTTTTTTAATCCCGTTTAAATTATGATTATTAACATAATAAGCTATTATATTATTTAAAAAAAAAAAACAAAACGTTAAAGAAATTATAGCTTTCACGTTAATCCATGGTTGAGGTTAGCTCGAATCCTGCCTGCCTAGTCCACACCGGCAATGCCATTTGGCATTTGGGGTTGGTTTTGGTTTAAAAGACGAAAAGGAGAATCATTTTGATGACCTTGTTTATGTGGAGCCAATCGCTGCTGGATTTGCGGAAGCTTGCTTCGCTAGCACGACCTCAGCTCACACCCTAGTACTTTTACCAACTCAGTTTTTCAAACAAAAGAATCAATCAAAATCATTTTCTTTAGGCTGGGTTTCAAATTATATTGATTGTATAATGTTATAGGTACGATTATGACTTTGAACTGAATTAAGGTGAGAACAATAGTCCAAGCAGAAGGTTTCTTGTCTGCTTGAAAAGATATCATTAACTTATTATTTTAAGTAAACTTGTTTTTTCTTTTTTCTTTTTTTAATTTGTACAACAGCAAGCTTCCATGTGCCTTTGGGTGTGGGGATTGAGTGTGGTTAATTATGTAGCTGTAGTGATAACAATGCATTAAAATATTCATATTCAATTATATATTTACTGTCATGCCAACTATACCAAATCCTTCTCCTTTAATTGAAGTACTTGTTTTCACTAAACTATGGGAATCTTTTTCTTTTTTTCTTGGAGTTTCATGCAAACTGATAAAGAAACGAAGGTATTTCTTTCCCTTACAGTGTATACATCCATGTATGCTACCAATCAAAACAATGTCAATGGTTTAACATTTCTGTGAGTTGGATCAACATAATGATTGTTATGTCGACGACAAACTTGGATTACTTAAAATTTGTAGTGAATTATAATTTTACCGGACAAAGAACTGTTTATTATCAGAAATATTGAATTTTATGTCTTTAATTTCTTTTCTGATTTTGGTAAATCAACCTTATATCATTTAGCTGGGGACTAGTTATCACAGAGCTGGGCATTTCCGGATTTTTCCTCATCTTGGACTCACCTTAATACAGAATTAATTATTATATCAACAGTCAGCAACGCAGCATGTGATGTGTAATCATCCACATACCTTTTATTACACAGACAACACACATTTAAGAGGTAATAACCATTCACCCGGGTCCAAGAACCAATTAAAATTTTGATCTTTGTTGATCATTTAATAAAGCTCATAAAATAGAGGCAGAACCCATCCCTTTCAAATAACTGGGGGAAGAAGAAGAAGAAGACTTTCAAGTTCATTGGATCCAATTTTTCCCATCTCTTTGAGGTAGTCTTTTCTGTGCTTCTCTGTTTGCTGAACAGCTGTGGTTGGATTCTGTCTTAGTTACAAATAAATAAATAAAAAATGTCATCCTCTCCAAAATCTTTTATAATTTGATTATAAATACAGTATTTTTTAAAAAAATTATTTAAAATTTATTAAAGGTATCTGGCAGGTTTTAATTTAATTGCACGTGTTTGCCCTATGGTTTATTAAAGACAAAATTAAGTACAAAGCTTTTGCATATAATCGTTGATTTAGTCACAAAGTCAGCCACATTCTTTTTATGGACTGAGATAATCCTAGTTATCAGCAGGTATTAAAGTTCCAATTGTTTATTTGATTTCTCTATGTTAAGCTTGTGCTCAAAGTAGATTGTCATGATATTTGATTTTGGGCCAAGGTTAGGTGACCTAAAACATTTTCCACCAATTCAAGTGAATCTTTAATTCATGATTTTATAATATCTCTATAATTATGAACTTTCCCTGATACTAATTATAAAAGAAACCCTTGTGAACAAATTTTAGTCTTAAAACATAGGTTTAATTATATATATAACATAACATATATATAATAGTTTTATATTTGATAAACTATTAGTGTATAGATTCTACATATTATTAGTGAATCAAATGTTGTCATTTCATTAATAAATAAATTTAAAAATTAAAAATCTTTAAAACTATATACTCATAATTTTAAAAATATTTATTTTGAATGTCGATATTTAAACTTTTAATTTTACATGTTCAAAAAATGACACTTTATAATTAAATGATATTGTATAAGTATGCACTAAATATATATTTTATTATAATATAATAAAGTAAATTTAACAATCTCGTTTTCACATTATAAGATACATCTATAACACAATAATTTGCGAGATGTTTAATCTTCCTTTCTTTTAGTTTTTTATTAAATAATAACAAAAAAAAAACTTTTTTTTGTTTGTTGAGAAAATATACAAAAAAACTACACATGCCAGTGAGATATATCTCCTTCGCTTGCTAAACCCAGTCAACAACTCTGATGTTGATACAAGGAAAACGACCAAACTGTCCTTTATATATATATATATATATATCATCTTGTTATATAGGGCCATGAGATCTCAAAAAAAATAGATAGATACTTTCGTATTAACAAGAAGTAATTAAGGATAGCATTGTTGAATTCTATTGTAAAAGGCATTAATTATTGGATTCTAAGAATTTAGTAGCGATTACAAGAAAATTTTTAATGAAACATGATGAGACAGGAGCGTCTAGAATTATATTTTATTAAATTTAGTTTTTTATTAATTTAGTTGATTTAGTATTTATTTTTTTTATTCTATTTAGATTATGATTCTTTTTTTATTTTTATTTTAATATTTTTAAGAATTAATATTTAATTAAGATAGTCGTATTCTATTTAGGAATAGAATACTTATTTTATTTAAATCTTTTATTAATTATTCTAATTATATTAGACAACATAAAATATAATTTTATTAGGATATGAGCCTATAATACTATAAAGGGACCCTTAGGTTTAGTTATTATTCACGTTCAGAGTTAAGAGTTAATAAATAATTTTTTTTAAGTAAAAGTATTTATTTTTTTAAGCTCTTTTTAAAGAGTATGAGGTTTTAATATCTTTGACCTAACCAACTAATGTGAGATTTTAGCTATTTTTCACTTTAGTGGGGTTTTCAACTTTGTTAAAATTAGTGATTCACTTTAGTGGGGTTTTCAACCTCGACACAATTGGTATATTTCATAAAGGTTCAGATGTCTTTACAATGTTCCAACGTCACATGATTTATGAAAAATGGTTAATTAATTAAAATAATTTATGAAGAGCAATTGCAAAATTAAAAGGATAATAATTACGCCTTTAAATGCTGAAAAAAATTATTTTTTTATTAAAAGACATAAAAACTGAATAAAGGGTTGAAAATTTTGAAGAAAAATAATAAAAAAGGGGAAATTGAACCCCACGTCCATACACCCTTTTGGATCAGATAAACAGGTGGTCCACCCAATAAAATTAAAGAAAAGCTGGAAGCTGCATTCTTTGATGTTATGGGACGTGCCACGTGCATGACAATATGAAAAATTTTTATTTCTCAACTATTATCGAATAATAATTCATAACTTTGATCATAACAAAATAAAAATTACTTTTATGTGTAATTTTAGATATAAATACGAAGAAAAGTTAAATAGGCTCCAAATACATGGGTGATGTATTTTTCTTTTTCAAAAGACTTGAATTTGGAAAAACACTTATATTGCAGTATAATGATGGTAGTATGCTTTTTTTGCCTGACTTTGCCTCTTTTGGATACTGTCATTGCCACGCTCAAAAAGGATAAGGCAACAGTCGAACAGTTTCCTTAACAGCTCTTCTTCTTAGTATTTGGCATCTGGAGGTAAATGTTAAACTACTGCTCCTCCATTGTCCATTGGTTACTCAACACCACCAATCAGATGTAGCAAAATAATTTCGAATTTGAAAATTTCTTAAAAAAAAAAATTCAACATGTACCCAATAAAATCTGAATTTTAAAAAAGTTAATAATTCAAATTTAAAGAGCCTTGAATTTAAAATGATTTTAATCAAAATCGTAATAGTTCAAATTTAAATACATATAAAATATAAAAATAAAACATTATCCTTTTACAGTTTACTTTTTTTTTAACCAACTGTCAATCCGAACATCAATTCAAGCGGTTATTAGGGAGGGAGGTAGCTGCAATTTCTAACAAACAAAAGGCAATTGATTTCATTTGGGGGGGTCCACACGCGATCATGTGCTTGCTGGCAATCATGTGGCGCTTTCAGAGGATCTGAACGTTGCTCCATCATCGACCATCGAAAGACATCACTCGAATTTAACAACGCGGTCTAACGCCTGTGGCTGCGTGGTGGTACCTGTTTGTGCACATTGCATGTACAAAACACAAACAACACACGCATTTTCATTTCTATGTTGTAACTGTGAACTGGCTACTGGCTGTCACCCGCTCTTTCTCTCTCCACAAGTCTTCTTTTTTTTCTCTCACAGTTTCTCTCTCTTCCCCTTATGAATGATGACCGGTGACCGACAAATCAAATGCCTTGCCCTTTGAGGGATCTCCACTCATTAACCCCATCCCCATCCAAAGTGCTCATTTTTCATCTCACTAAAAAGAACCAAACTCATAAAGCAAAATTTTATAGCCGTTTCTATTCTCTCTCTTTCTCAAAAGTTTCTATCTTTAGAGCCGCTTGTTCTTCTTCTCTTTCTTTTGCCTATCAGATAATGTAAAGCCCAGCAAAGTTTTAGCAAAGATTTCTCTCTAAAAATTTTGAAAGACAAACGTAAAAAGGGTTTTTCTTTTCTTTTTCCTTGAAGAATGGCTTTGGGTAAGTTCTTGGGTCTGTTTCTTATCCACATTGCTCTGCTTTTGGGCTTGTGTTTTGCTGGAGATCCGTTTGTTTTCTATGATTTTGAGGTCTCTTACATCACTGCTTCTCCTCTGGGTGTTCCCCAACAGGTATGCTCTTTACGAAATCTCTTTCTTCTGCTTTGACATTTTTGCTGCTATCTACTTCCTCTTACTACTATTTCCAGTACTTTTTTTTCATGTGGTTCTGCTTAACTTTCATAACTGATAAATGGGTTGCCTTTACATTGCTTAAAGTCTCAATTTTTAGCTTCAGATCTACAAAAACTGTAGTTCCTTTTGCTTGGTGTTTGAGATTTAAGTGAGCTTTAGAGTAATGCTCTGGAGCTAGTTGAGTTCTACTAATCGTTTCCACATCTGCATTACTTTGTAGGTTATTGCTATTAATAACAAGTTTCCTGGTCCCACTATCAATGCAACTACTAACAACAATGTCGTTGTCAATGTTCGAAACAAATTGGACGAGAGTTTACTCATCCATTGGTAGATCTTTCTTTGCAGTAATCTTTGTTAGGTAAAATCAAAGTACAAAGATAGATAGAGTAATTAACTGTATGGTTTTTGTTGGGTGAGATAGGTCTGGGATTCAACAGAGGCGTAGTTCATGGCAAGATGGACTTCCTGGAACTAATTGTCCAATTCCTCCAAAGTGGAACTGGACTTACCAGTTCCAGGTTAAGGACCAAATTGGGAGTTTCTTCTACTTTCCATCACTGCACTTCCAGAGAGCGGCTGGTGGTTTTGGCGGCTTTATGATAAACAATAGGGATATTATTCCAATTCCTTTTGACACCCCTGATGGGGACATTACCATTATGATTGGTGATTGGTACACACGCAACCACACGGTTAGTACTTCGTTAAGTTACTGGACTATGTAGTTTTTTCTTTTTCCTTTTCCGGTTGGATTGGGTGTAGGATGTAATGTCTAATGATGACCCCTTCTTTTGGATTTTAGGCTTTGAGAAAGGCACTTGATGCTGGAAAAGACCTAGGGATGCCTGATGGAGTTCTTATTAATGGAAAAGGCCCTTACCGATATAATGATACTCTTGTACCTGATGGCATCGATTATGAAACGATTAACGTTCACCCTGGTGATTATTTTATGCCAGACATTGCTTACTTAGGATTTGCTAATTACTACACATTTCTAAATATGTCAACTCTACTGCTTGTGTGATTACAGGTTGTTTTAATAACTGAATATGGATTTAATTCCGGGAGTTAGAATCTGGAAGCCATTAGCATCTGTTTATTGTAGTGCAGTTGTATTTTAGAATTTTCCAAGTAATGCATCTACTGGCTTTAATTGTGGGTTGGAGCTTTGCATACGGCATGCAACTTCCCTGTTGGGAATATTCAGTTTCGCATATAAAATTATACTAGTAGTTATCCCAAGTTAACTGGCATTAAGTTCATATGAAATTAGCAGTGAATTTTGGAGTAGCACTGGCCTTTCCATTTTCGGATGTGCATCTGATTTTTGACCACAGTATAAATACATTGCCAGTTATATGTATACATACATATATATCAATGTATATGATCTAACTTGAATTTGTTATTACCTTTACGTCTATGGTTGAGTTTTTCAAGCTCCCAAATGATAACATTACATTATTATTGTGGGCAGGGAGAACTTACCGCCTTCGAGTGCACAATGTGGGAATATCAACCTCCTTAAATTTCAGGATTCAGAGCCATAATTTGCTTCTGGCAGAGACTGAGGGATCATATACAGTGCAGCAGAACTACACTAGCTTAGATATACACGTAGGACAGTCTTATTCTTTTCTCCTAACCACCGATCAGAATGCAAGTACTGATTACTACATTGTAGCAAGTGCTAGAATGGTTAATGAATCACTGTGGAAACGAGTTACTGGTGTTGCCATTTTGCGTTATTCAAATTCAAAAGGAAAGGCAGCTGGTCCCCTCCCTGATCCACCACAGGATGAATATGACAAAACCTTTTCAATGAACCAAGCAAGATCTATCAGGTTGGTTTTCGTTTTTGGTTACTGCACAAGCAAATTTTTCTCACACATTGGGTTTTTTGCTTGTATGACCATCTTGTTTGTGGTGACTCATTGAGACTTCAAACAATGTGATAAGTTCAGGACATTTGAACTATTGGCTCTTAAGTTTTCTATTTAATAGTTTCACATTCACTTAATAATAAAGCACAAAACCTGTAAATTTGGTGAGGAAAGTTTTTTACGTGCGGTACTGCTTTTCCTATGAAGAGGAAAGTCTATATTGCTGGTCTGAAATCATTTGGAAAAGAAAATTATCATGGACTTCTGATTTAGTGTAAAGAATACATATTTAAAGTATCATTTTGGTCATTGGTTATAGAATACGTTAGTTGCTTATGCCTTCTTACTTTTCTGTGCTTAAATTATGCAGATGGAATGTATCCGCCAGTGGTGCTCGCCCTAACCCACAGGGATCTTTTAGATATGGTTCAATCAATGTGACAGAAATTTATGTGTTGCAAAACAAGCCACCAGTGACTATTGATGGGAAACGTCGAACAACACTCAGTGGGATATCATTTGTCAATCCTGCTACACCAATCCGGCTTGCTGACCAGTTCAAGGTTAAGGGGCTGTACAAGCTTGATTTTCCCAAAGCACCACTTACAGGGTCACCTAAGATGGAAACATCCGTAATTAATGGAACGTATAGGGGATTTATGGAAGTTATCCTGCAGAACAATGACACCAAGGTGCAGAGCTATCACATGAGTGGATATGCATTTTTCGTTGTTGGGTAGGTATTTTTTTCCTTACTCTACACATCATCATGAATAAAAATATCCATAAGCACTATGATTTTAGCTCTAACTCTTCAATTATCTTGTTGCAGAATGGATTATGGTGAGTGGTCAGAGAATAGCAGGGGCACATATAACAAGTGGGATGGCATTGCCCGCACCACAACACAGGTAGGTAATTAGACTTGTGCTTATGGTTTGCTAGTCTTGGACTTGCAATCAACCATACATACTGATATCTATCATATTTTAGTGGAGAAAGATGAAACTCACAACATACCTGGTTCTTTTAACAAGAATACTCAAATGTAATCTATCTGTCTCTATAGGTTTATCCTGGTGCGTGGACGGCAATCTTGATATCACTTGACAACGTTGGAGTCTGGAACCTCAGAACAGAAAACCTTGACTCGTGGTATCTTGGCCAAGAAACATATGTCAGGGTTGTCAATCCAGAGGCTACGAACAAAACTGAATTCCCTATGCCAGACAACGTGCTCTATTGTGGGGCCCTCAGCAAATTGCAGAAGTATGCAAAACGAGTCCTTTTATGTGAAGTTCTCTTTTTAAGTTAGCTCTTAAAAAGGTAAATGGCTAATTTGCTTAATTCTGCTTGGTTTCTTTTTCAGGCCGCAGGATATCTCTTGGGCAACATCAATCACAGGCGGTAGATCGAAACTGTTCTTCACGGTGCTGATGATTACCTCTGCACTACTTTTCCTTTCTCGCTAGGTGTTTTCCTTTGGGGTGTCTGTGTTGCTTGTCAGAGCCTAGCTTCCCACGTAAGGTTTGTGGTTGTGTGTTTAGGTGTGTAAGTGTAGTCTTGTTGATATGAATCTTGGGTGATTTTGACATGTATTTTTTTTTTGTTGACAATGTTGTTAATGCTCCCGGGGTTCCTTGTTTAATTTGTTGGGAATATCATTCTTTTAATACCTATAATTTATGTACTGATGACAATTCATCAATTTTCAATACAGTTTAACCTCATGTGTCTAGATTTACATCTGTTGCTTTTCTGCAGATGGCATCTATATCTGCCTGGTTTCACACACTTGTGCTTAAATTCATTTCTCTCTCGTTCTCTCATGCACACATACATATATGCATATGTTTGTGCATTGGTGGGTGTGTATATGAATTATGAACTTGCACATTTGATGCCCCTTTCCAATTTGGTTGGTGGTTGTAGTAATGCTGTGATAAGATAGGCATTTATTTGATACACAGCTCCTATGATAAGATGTGTTGTGGAGAAAATAAATTATGACTGGTGTAGTAGTTGTTAGTTGTTACTCCTCAATGAAGGTTTAAATTTCAGGGTTGGGTTCTTACTTTTGGTCTTGTCTAAATGCCTGTCCTCCTCCCTCCACCCAAAACAAGTAACTGTAGCAACATGTACGCTTAAGTAATATTTAATGAGATGGGATGAAAATGGGAAATCAGCAAACGAACGTGATTTTAAACTTGAGAATGACAACCAACCAGGGAAAACAAAGAGGATCTGCTGGTCCTACTTTTAGGTCCATCTGCGGTAGAAGATAATGAGTCTAGCTGGAAATCATGCTTCCTTGAAGGTTATGTGGTATCTTTCCCTCGCTTTGCTACTGCAAAGCCAGCTCGATTGCTAGTATTCGTTTGCCCTTCTAGAGATTGAGACGGAAGAAGACCCTGGGCCAGTGTTCTGTCAAATGGAAGCATCAAACGCTGCACAGCACAGCCCTCTTCCTTTCCCTATTATTATTATTATTATTGGGTTTTGATTCTAAATTCTCTTCAGTCTCGTCGCTTTTGCAGTAGCTGCATTACCATTGTGATTAAGCATGTCATAACATCGAGTCATTTACTTCCGTTTAGCAACCAAGGTATCAGGTGACCCGTATGAAGCAGACTGAAGAAATTGACTACGATCTTAAACTACTTGCAAATACAAGAATGAAGATCCTCAGTCCGGGTCATCGTGTGCTAGCATTAGCTGATCAAAGCAGACGTCAAACTTACAAAACATTCTATCCCTGTTGCCCGTAAGGCCTCATTCAATGTTGCCAAGTACGGACCCATTTTGCAGTGGAATTATTGTCTCGTCTTTTGCCAGTTGAGAGTTAGAAAGAACCTGCTTCGCATAAATTTGGCTTCCGCAATCCGTATATTGAACAGCTCAGTCCATGCATGACTCCTTGTTTGACCAAGAATTCACACACCAATAAACTATTGTCCCAGAAAAGCAATGGTTATTAGTAAATTAAAATATTGATTAATATTTATTTATTTCCTTATTAATGTCCAGGTTCTTAATAACTTTACAAGTGAGGTTATGTTGGAGTTGCAAAGGCTGCTGCATTTTGACGCATTTTCGTTTCTGCTTTTGTAGGGCAAGCGGGAGAGAGGGAGGGACAACTTGAAAGGAAATACCCCTTTACAAAGTCTATGAGAGTGTGGGGGTGCTCTATGTGGAGAGCCTTTGTCATCATGTTAACCCACCATTGGGCGCATCCTATGCCTACTTTCAGCTTTACAACTCACGCGTAACTGATTACAGCAAGTTTTCAGAGTCCTAAATACTCCAATTTGGGTCGGTTTTTCTTCCTTGGATCCAGCATCCTATGCTGAAATAACTCCATTTTTGTCCAGCATCAGTGGGGTTTAAGGTTTCTTTTTTTTGAAAAGTAATAAATTCATTCATATCATAATTCTTTCCCCCCCCCCCCCCCCCCCCCCCCCCCTTCCCCTTCTTGGTCATTACATATCAATGGGGTTTAAGTTAATAACATTATATTAACTTTAACTAATTAACACTTTCATAAATCAACAAATTTTCTATTTTATGCTATGAATCAAAATTTAAGCTGAACCAACTCTTTTTATTGGTTGGAATCAGGGGCGGAGGGTAGTGTAACTATGGCCCCCAAAATTTTTAAAATTTTTTATTTTATATATATATATATATATATATATATATATATATATATTAATGGCCCTTTCAAAATTTTTAGAATTTTTTACTTATTATATATTTTTTAATAATCTCTTTCAAAATTTATGGAATTATTTATTATATATTTTTAATGCTTCCCTCAAAATGATTTTTTTAATATTAATATAAATAAAAAAATTAATAAAATGACCTTATAAACTTCACTTAACTTTACCCTAATTTAAATTTCTTCACACCTCGTTCTCCCTCTTTCTTTCTCTCTTTTATTTTTTTTTATTTTTACTTTAATCTTTGCTTTGTAACTCACTATAAAAATACATTTCATTCCTCAAAAGAAATTCATGAGTTTCTGAGCTTGAATAAAGAATGACGGAGACTACTCACCATCATAGTGTAAAATTAAGAGGAGGTAAAGTTTTTTTTTATTTTTTTATATCATTTAACTATTTATATATTTAATTATTGTGCAAAATCTTGTATATCGTATTTAACTATTTTTATTTTTTACATTACAATTTTATATTTAGTATTTTAAATTTAAATAGAAATAAAATAATAATGTTGGATGTTGGTTATCCATTGATTAGGACTTGATCTTGGGTTTTTTTTTTTTTTTTTATGTTAGTGGTCTAATGTGCTTGCTCTTTTTTTTGTTGTCAGGCATTTTTGTTTTCTTTGAACAACCATCTAGTTTTTAGAGTGGTTTTTCCATGTAATCGTATAAGTTTTCAAGTGGTTGGTCAATCAAAGGTTTAATAAAAACACTTTTAAAAAAAAAATTCAAGTTTGATTAAAGTACGATTAAGTTCTAAATAATTCTTTTACACTTGAGTCATCAAATCTCAATACTTCAAATTATGAAAAAAAATAATATGAATCAAAACATACTAAATTCAATTTTGAAGAAATAGATGCTTTTCAAGTAAAATATGATACTTATAAAACTATTATAAGTCTTTTTTTTATTTTTTATTTACATATTATATAAAATTATTATTTATTATAAATTTTTTATTTTTTTAAAATTTAATATATTAATTTTAAAATTTTTATATTTTTTTCATCTTCGATCTCTTCAATAAAAATTAACTAACTCAACCCCTTATTGAAATAGCTTTACAATGTACTCAAATATTCTTCACTCTCCTCATTATTATTATTTTTTATTTTAGTAGATTTATGTTTATTGTACTAGTATCAATTATGATTTGAATCAGCCTTTATGGAATACTGATGGATTCGGTGGGGGCCTGAGAATAAGTACAATCATGAATAATCACAACACTAACACTATTTCATTGTATGATTGTGTTCCCCAGCATTGAGCAAATTAAGGGCTTGTTGTAATCCTCTTCGGATTGCTATGCACCTCTTTTCGCCCGCTTTTGGCTCACTGGATCATCAGCAGGACATGGGCCAGCACCGGCAATTTTTAAAAATATTGGGATTCGATTGGCTTGGTCGATGAATCAGCTAAAACCCCAAGTACCAAAAGGTATACACCAGAATTTTGTTGGAAAACTGACACCACATTCCACCATGGGTGCCTGCCTACGAAGCCCACTTAGCTGGACCAAATTGTAAAGGGGCTGGCCTGGCCTGACCTGACCTGTCAGATCGAAGCAATCATGCCAATGGGGCCGCAGGATTCTCTGGGATGGTCGCCGGTGGCCTCATTGAGTTTTTTTCTTGACGGTCTCCGGTCTCCGGGCTCCATTAATGAGGCTACCCTCTACTTCATTTTTTGCGTAAAACGTAAATGCATGTTCTATTTTCCTCTGTTGTGTTTGTATGTGGGTGGATTGCCTATGTAAAATTTGCTAGATGTTACGTTTTGGTGATAAAATACATGAGTCAATATTATGGAATACTTAAACTAATAAATCCAGGTGAGCATACTCGGTATTTTGGTCTATTCAGCATTAAAGAACCGTCTCCAAAGGACATCATTAATCATGTGGATTAGTGCTGAATAGCTTTTTTATTTTTTTTGAAAAGCAAATGGATTTCATTTCATTACAAGAAACTACCCTTGGTTTGGTAGTAATGCGGGTGCATGCAGAGGGTAAGTTACCCCGTCGTAACTGCCCTGCGTATACAGACAACAATACTACAATATACATTGCTGTGTGGTGCTGGATAGCCATTTTAACACACATCCTTATTTAATTGGGGAGTTTAACGAATTCCACACAAGAAACTCCACCCGAGTTTTGTCTATCACAAATTAATGCTTGTGCACTACATTCATCATGAAAGCAAATGCATTTGATTTTAAAATTTTTTAATTTTTTTGATTTGGAATTTGACTTTATTTCTTAATTTATAGGGCTCTTATTTAGTTTGTTTTCTTTTTTTTTTTTAAATAAATTCCCTTTAGCCTAGGAGTGAAAAGGGGTAGAGATGATGTTGTGTCTACTAGAATATTACCCACATTAAAAAGCCCTATCTTATTGACATAGTTTGAAATAAATTTCTGTCTTTTAAAGTAGAAAATCTGCTTCAGAAATTTGAGTCAATCAAACATTTTATAGTCAATGACTAAGTAAAAGCCTGAACGATCCTCTAAATGAGATATTGAATGTTAGTATTTTGATCTTTTTCAAAACGTGACAAGAGTTTTAGAACAATTAAACGTTGGCAAGCAAGATAATATTCATAGAACACAGATCGATTGAGAATTGACATGCATTGAATTATTATTATTATTATTATTATTATTGGAAAAAGAGTTTGTAAAATTCTAGTGAAAAAAGGCAATGGAATTTTCTGTCCTGAGAAATTCGAAGCTTGGCTGATCTTAAATTATATATGAACTCACATCACTCTGAAATCCTAAAAGTCAAGGATTGGCTAAGTATATTGCCATCCCCTTTACCAATCAATATACGGCAAAGAATAAGCTATGCGGTCTTCATCGCCATTTGTATCAAATACAGCCTCATACTTTCCTTGTTATTCAGTCAAATTAAGACCAAGGATTGGTATTCCTAAGTTTATATATAGTAAACCCTCAAGCATATATATCAACACGAGCAATTAAAATTTTAGATTATATTTTCCACCAGACAGACCACGTTGAAGATTTCATTAACGTGTGTAATTAGTTGCCCTTATTTTGAGGTCTAGTGACTGATAATATGACCCTAAAGACAACACTAGGTTTCCCTCTTTTGAAGCAAACCTAAAAGCAACCACACGCACATGCATATTTATATGATAACAGGTAATTCCTAATTTGATAAGAGATGTGATCACGCTGCCTTCAGTTAGTTTCTCATGAAAATGACTTCAGATTTACCGACATACAAGAACATCTCAACTTCTTCCACGTTTTTTAGTACTCAGCTCAATTATAAAAGCAATAATTGTACCTCACATGTTGAGGAAATATCGAATGGACTGATGGACATGCAACCACTCTAGTAAATGAAGCAGTTCAGTTAAATATTTGATAGATTCCATAGTATTCTCAAATGGTCAAAGTATTGCAAACCAGCCTAAGATGCCAAAACATAAAATATAATATTTTAAATCAATATAAAAGTGAAGAAAATTATATATATTACTAAATCTGTGCCAAGTAGTATTTTTTTTTTTTTGAAAAGAAGAACTATACTTCATTCCATTTTTCAAGTTTAAAGATTTTACACCTAACAATGCCGGTGACAAAAGCATAAGAAATATCAATAAAAAAAAGAGAACCCAACACCCAAATACCGGTGCCAGATTGTATTTTACTTGATCACTTATAATGATATGTGTATTATTATGACATAAATTAATGGAAGAATATATTTAATAAATAGGGCTATTTTTCTTAAGTGATCATGAAGCAAGAAACTGATTGATTAACAGAAAGAAAGGAAAACATTGTGAAACACATGAGACAGTAAACTAGAAGTAGTTGATTAGCAAGAGTCACCAGTGAGAAACGACATTAAGAGAGTCAGGTTTTCTCAAGCAAGGGTTGACACAGGATATTATCTAAAACTAAAAGTACATACTAAATTAGATCAAAATATAAACATTAAAAGGGGTCCAGTAGCAGATGGGTTATAATGAAAGTAATAGTACTAGAGTAGCCAAACTTGACCAGCAATTTTTTGACCAGCAAGTTCTTCTTCCCATCACTACAAATCATAAGCTGCTGCGACCAAGACTGCTCTGAGAGAAGAGATATATATAGAGAGAGAGGGAGAGAGACCTAATGGCAGATTGCAAGACGGGGAACAAAGGAAAGTAGCAGTCTCACTGCTTAATAAGGAGAGACACCCACATTGGCTGAAGCAAAAAACCCATCTTTTATGAGAACGTCCTCTCCTTCCTACAAGAGACTCAAAAGGAAAGAAGTTCGATCAGTTTAAGTAATATCTATAAAGCTCAACTGGTCTTTTTCTTTTTTGGGGTTTATATTTTTGTCCATGGGGTATGGGGGGAAAGGGTGCAAAAGTCACCTGTTGGCGCACGTTAGTCTTCTTCGGAGTCTGATCCGGCATGAGGCCAAAGTGAATATGTGGGAAGTGGGCCCACTGGAAAAAAAAAAACTAGAATTGGATCAGTCAAAAGACCCCATCAAAAGACTGTGTAGAGGAATAGGAAAAAAAAAGAAGTAAATTAAATGAAACCCTAATTTGTTTTTGTGTGTGATATAAGAAACCCTAATTTGGTAAAGAAAGAAAATCATATATTCCCAAAGATTTTTGTCTTGGATCTTACATTCTTGGCAGCTGCACTGAAGGCTTCTCTGTGAGTTATATCAGGATTTCCAGCCTTAATGCGTTGGATCTCGTCCCTGCAGCAGAGATTCATTCACCAAATCCAATTCACATTTTTCTTTCATATGTAGCAACTTTATGTTAATGCAAACAAATGTATGTACCTACAAATTAAACCATACACACATGTATATATAGAAAATGTATTTGACATATATAAACGTCAAAAGGCTGAGCAAATATATATATATATATATATATATATATATATATATATATATATATATGTCAAAAAAGAAAAGCCTTGAATGATTGCTTACTTGATGAATCGGTTGTACGCGGAGGGGACTCTCTGTCGCTTCTCCGGAGCTGAAAATGGACAGACAAGAGATTCAGACACATTAAATCACTATACTGACTTTTAGTGGAACTCTGCTTCTTCTTCTTCTTCTTTTTTTAATCACTTTCTCTACTGTCACTTCACCATCATTTTGTAATTTTCTCTATTCAATGTATTCATAAGATTCCTTTTCCACTATCTACATTTCCGGGAGAAGAAAATGCTCTATTATTCTTTTCCTGACTACATTTCCAGGAAAGACTGAAGCACTGTGTCAAGTGATGTTTTCTTGTCCGTAAAACTTGGCTAAGCCTATAATCAATTACCAATAACAAGGAAGCAAGAGGTTAAAGAAAAAAAATTATTAATTAGCCTGCCTATGATCTCATCTTGGTTTTCTGGGTGATGGTGATACAGTGCTCAACTTATATAGGAATGTGGGCACTTTTCAGTTTTGCAACTATTAACGAAACAAAAAAATAAAAATGGACTGGCAATTATAAATGAAAAGACAAGAAAAGTTGATTTCTAAATCAGGGCTTCTGGTTTTGAAACAGACGGCTGAAATGGCAGGCATTAGTATATTGGTGAAAAAAAGAAGGTTTCTCTTTATTTACTCTTTCTTGCCTAACACCTTGAGAAATGACCTTCAAGATTGTAAGAAAGAGTGGAAATGGCCTGATTCATTGCCTTCTTTTGCAAGTGCTATGATCATTCCCTGCCTTTCCATTCTTTCTTTAATGACACTAGAAAACACTGTGTGTTGAACAGGAATTTTCTTTTTTGCTCAGTCAGGATTTTTTCTTATGCTGAACAGGTTTATAAAGTGCAAGATTTTAGAGAATCTTTGAAAAAACAAGTGCACAGTGGCTTTGACAAAAACAGTTGCAAAAGTTTTAGACAAACAATCGAAGAATAAGAGTCTTGGACACTCACGTCTGTTGATAACTGGAGGCCTTGGAAGCTCATCAGCTACTCCACGAGTTGGTAAGGCGAAGTCATTTGTGTTGGTTTGATTCAGCAAAAAGTTCTGAGATGGATTTGAGATCTCTTCCTGGAATAAAGGCATCAAACCAGGCTCAAAATAAAAAATTCATTTCTAGTTCTAGATGCCATGAAATACGAATAACAAGTAGTTTTTGTTAGTAAATAAGAACGAAAAAAATGTTTAGCAGTTTAATTAGAAAAAACTATAGTAAATTAAAATTGCTTATACATCGTAATGTATATGTATATACCAGAAGATTGTGTGAAGGAGAGAAGAAACTGTGAGCCAAATGGAGCTGATTAGCCGAAGGCAGAAGCAACCCGCGCATGTTCACTGGTAAAAGATTGGTGCAGTGCCCACATCGAACTGTTACAGTCTTGAACAAACTTGTGCAGGGAACACTGACCTATATAGCACAAAACAAAGAATCCCCAAAAGAAATATCCGTAGTGAAAAACATCATCCTTATGAAGGAGACATAGCCAAGGACTTAAGAAAGGAAAGAAAAGGAAAACCCTAGGTGAGACCCTAATTGGTGAACAAAAGGTTGAACAAAAACCAAAAGTGAAAAAGAGATGAAAGTAATGAATGAGCAAAGAATTAGCTAGCAAACAGTGGTAAGAATACCGCAAGGACAGTGTCGCAAATGTTGCAATGAACATAGCAGAGCTGCTCGGAGGGAGGGAGGTGGTCCAAAGACAAGGTAGAAGAGGAGGACATCTTCTTTGATTCCCCTTGCCTTTCTCTTTTAAAATTGATTGATGATTGCTCTCTTTGGTGGATTGATTGATTGATTGATAGAATGACAGCTTAACCACCACCTTGGATCTACTTTTCTTGATTATGGTTTGTGAGAGAAAGAGAGAGAGTGTGTGTGTGAGAGGAAATAAAGAGAGAGAAGATGGATGATCTACTTGATCTACTAGATATAAGAGGGCAAAAGAGAGAGAGAGAGAGAAGAGGTAAAAAAAAACCAAAGGAAGAAGAAATCCCCTCATCTCTTTCCCTTCTGTTTATTGGTCTTGTTAATGGCTAACATGTATCTCTGTACCCCATGGATCTCAATTAGGGTACCAAAGGACATGCATGACATATTGGCATATACTACATCATGTCATCATGCATACATACATGCATATCATGAAATGTGTGGTTGGCATTCCCAAGGCAAAGTTTGTGTTTGTGCAAGTGAGAAAGAGAAAGAGAAAGAGAGAGAGAAAGGGCTGAGGCGGCAGATGTGGGGGAGAGGAGCAAGAAAGGGACGTGTGCATGGGGTGACATAGCTTTCACTTACTCACCTGTTGTTTTCAGCAGTTAAGAGGCTGTGTTTGTATAGTGTTTGCTTCCTTTTTCTGATAAAACTATTATTTTATACTTTCATTTGCCTCAATTTCCGAACCCAAAAACCCTAACCCTCCTTTGTACCTCCCGGATAATAAGCCCCTCAGCTCTCCTCCGCTTCCGCCTCCTAAGGGCTCTCCCATCTCCATCTATCGTCTCTGCATTTATTCATGCAAACAAATCAACATATCATGAATCATCATGGCATAATCATCAAATCCCATGCTCTTGTTTGTAGCTTTTATTACTTCCATATACTAAAACAAAAAAAGAGTTAAAAAAAATCATAAATTTAACGTTATTGTATTTATTTAGAACTGAAAGGTTACTTTTGGTGAAATGACCACTCATTCTCTCTCGACTTACACACAGACAGAAACGTATTTAAGTCACTTGAAACCCATTTGGCAGTGTTCACAGACTTGCTCCCCCCTGTTAAAACCTTTGTCCTTTCCTAAATTTCTATTTCTTTTTGGCTTATGTTTGCTAATTTGGTTAGAATCTTTTCACGCTTTCTTTTCTCAGCCAGAGATCTCTAGGGTTTTTGTTATAATTTCTGCAAAGCTACCTATCCTAACTTTGCTTTGATCATACTAATAATATACTTGCCAAATCCCAAATGCCAATTCTCTTTTGAACATTCTTTTCTCTTCTTTCTCTCCTTTCATTCTCAACTCAAAAAGAAGTTCCTTCCCACCCCCCCCCCCCCCCCCCCCCCCCACCCACCTCCCCCTCTTTTTAGAGATAAGTGAGTAATTAAGGAAGAATTAAATTTGCTCTCCACCATTCATTGAGTTGTGGGAATGGGGACCTTTGTAAACTCGTATGCAACACATTAAATGTAATTGAATTTAAGTATGAAAAAGAAAATACTACAAAAAGAGTTGTAAAGTTTCTTGGCCTTTTACAACCCATCAAAATGAGGCATTCAAAATTTAAACCATACCCATTTACCATGCTGAAAGGGAAGTGAGCCTGAGAATCTGACTCACAGACTTGGATGAGATCTTTTGCTCAAAAGTCAAATCTCAAAAGAGACGAAAGGCTAGCTATTCGCTTGCTGCCTTAATGTAAAAAAAAAGTAGACAACTTAAATCCACTAGCAGTACAAAATGGAACTTTTTTTTTTCTCCTTCAAGTACTTCAGTACATAAATAAAACAATTGATACTAATTTGTGTTTAAAGTGCAATGAAAAACTGCATTAGGAGTTTTATAGTTTTGGTTGCATATTAATAAAACTCTCGTTGAACTAGCAAAAGAAAGAAACACTCCCATGGTGGAAAAGCATGTGCTGCATATTGCATACTGATCCTCCATTCCAAAGGCTACACACATTCTGCGGGTATATTCCTTTGGGTTATACCAAATCAATAGGGCAATGCGTACAAGAAAAAGAAACTACAAATCTGACCTGACGCTTTGGTTGTAAGTTAGACAGTCTGGTTCTAGTCTGACGTCTTACTATTTTGACGTTATCTACTTCCCGTGCTTTCCACTCTCCTAATTAAAATCAACAATATGGTACCTCAGTCACATTTTCAGATTGTATTGGCTGGCCACAAAAAAAAAAAAATGAAGATTTTTACTTATGAGACTATGATATTGTTTAGTTCTAGCTAAATAAAGTGTATTTTTGGTACCTTTTAATGAAGCAGTGCAACCAGGTTTTCTGGCCACAACCAGCTGGTGCTTTATTAGATGCAAATCTTGAGAAGAGAGGGAACAACTCATGTACGAGTGGTGTCAGGATGCTATAGATCAACCCTAGGTCGGGCTTGAACGATCTCCTGACCTAAATCTTGAACATATGTATATGCATCAGCACTTTGTAAGGATAGGGCAGATTAGATGCAGAATCTGACGCAACATTCTGAACTGTTGAAAATTGGCTCTCTTCTGCTGGAGCACAAGGCTCGAGCTCTTAATTACGATCCTGTAGATCGGCCTACTTAACAACAAAGCTGGTATAACCCCAGTTATATCAGTCCCACTTTTGCTAACTTTGGGGTCAGGAGAATGAGAAATGGCTTAATACTTTGACTATGTTGGTATGTTAACTTTTTCTTTACCAAATTTAAAAAGAAAAAAAAAATGGGTTTCAATTTTCCACGCCATGATTGACCCGTTGCCTTTGCTACTGCTGCTTTGATGTATGAGCCTTACTGGACGTTAGTTTAAGAGGTCGTAAACCCAGAAGTGATTAACGTGATAATGCATTCACAAGGAAGACTCAACATTCTCCCAACAGTCCATGGTAATTCTGCTGTCACAATGTGAACAATCTTTCTGAATTGTTGCGAATTTAGGATCGGTATTGTGTTGCTAATTATTCTGAGCAACCTTCCAAGTTTGACAATTAAAATATAGAAGTAAACTTAGAATACCTGGATTATAAGAATTTAATCTAATTGAAATATGGTACATATAGTCGTATATATACTCCTATTTATTTTCTCTACATTTTGGGTAAGATAAATAGGAGGACTGGAAATCCATTTTGATCTTATTTTATACATTATATTTTTGCCAATAAAATATTGGTTTAGAAATTATATGTTCACGATTTTTGAATACACAATAGAAAATGAGATTTTACAGCTTTGTGTGTGTATATTCAGCGATCTAGAAAGATTATTCGCATGTAATAATTGCCTAATTGTAAATAGGGTTAACGTCTAGCAGTCCGAATAATTGTACGGTGATTTACCAATGAATCAAATTATTTTTGTCATCAAAAATCTTTTATCACTTTCGTAAGAGACTTTGAATGATGCAGTGATTGTGGTTTTTAATGAAATTTTAAAAAGTTTATTTTTAAAAATAATAACTTAATTGAAAACATAATTGCAACTAGCTGAGAACTGATTGGAACTCAATTTTGTGTACTTTTTGGTGATTAACATTGTGTCTTTTGCCATGTAAAATTCCTTTACTTTTTCTCTATAGCATATTAGTAGTTTCAAACAATGTTGCTATTCATATTATACTTACCAAGGCCAATCAAGTTAAAAAAATAATAATATCGTAGGCAACACAATATATTTAATTTGGGGGATTAATTATATATGAATCTTAAGACCTTTTTTTTCCCCTTTTTCTTTGGAGAAGTACGATCAACATGCAATAATTCAGTTATTCCTTTGGCTAATTTTACACTAACATATACACTAAATAGTAGGTGCCAAATTGCCAATTTGGCAAACAAAATGGAGTGACTCAGAACATTAACTTGAAAAAATAAAAAAAATATATAGAGAAAAAGGCAAACGAATATTGTATATTTACTAATCTGATTCTTTCTTTCATATTATTCCTTCATCTGCGCCCTTTCCTTTTTTGTTCTTTTAATTTTTGTGTTGGCGCCTGTTGGCTTTGAGTTATATATAATAAATTGATTTTCACTAATGACCCATCATATGTTGGCAGTTGTCTGTGTAGACACACACACACAAGCATGCATTCATGCCTACATGTACGAAATAAGGAAAAGCATGCAGTGTCTCTGTATAAAGCCTGCAGAAGCTATTTGTTGCTGTTTGTGGGGTTATCACCTTCTCTCTCTCTCTCTCTCTCTCTCTCTCTTTCTTTGATCTTATGGCTGGTGCCTGGTGTTGGTGGGGTTGGGTAGAAATCGATAAAGTTGATATTGAATTTGGTGTGTCTGATATTTTTGTGGCCTTATCCCATGTCCCAAGTCCCAAACTGAATCTGTGTTAGCTTTTGCCTTCCCCCTCTCTCCCCCTCTGAGATGAACGTACGTACGAGTTCAAGAGGGAGCTGATAGCTAGATTTATAGATTGATAGCTATCCATTTGGCTTGGCTTGGATTGGAGATATGTTACCCCACATGCTTTTCCCTTGTTGCAGTTATAACTCTGCTGCATGGGCAATTGGGACTACTTCTTGTTTCTGAATCACACAAAACAAGCCTATGGACATCGACTTTGATTCACCCCCCTCACTAAATAGGATAGGTTGGACTTTGGAGGGTAGTATTTACAGGTTTTTGCACTCCTTTTTAATCAATCGATCGATCAATAATTAATTTTGGTTCCATTCTATTCTTGATCGTCTTGTTTCAATCAAGGAGTCATTGCCTGATCGTTTCAGGCTAGAAAACCTTTTAAGTTTGTGCATGAAAAGCATGCTAAAGTTTGAACCACTACTTGAAGCCTCCCCTCCTCGCTACATTATACATAACTAAGTATCGTAGGAGTTTATTTCTAAATGTAATGCTCTTCCAGATTATATGTAGGTCTATGGCATACAATGATTAAACACATTTGAGCTTGTCGGTTATGCATTTGAGGATTAATTTGTTGCCCTCGTTTCAAACTATTTACGAAAATTTATTATGCAATAAGTATATACTTAGAACCTTTATCCTAAAATATGATATCACATTATTAATTTACAACAGTTTTATGCAAGATTAATAACATCAACTTATACCAAGAATCGACAATTATTCTTTCACTTCTTCATATCTTTTAATTATGTTAAGTATATATAGATGATGCATGTTATATGTTTCAAACTAAATAAATATATATCCAATTCTAGTACCCCTTCATGATCTTGCAATTGTAAGGTTTTGATCAAAGCTTAGGTTGGTCATGAGGCTAATGAAGATTAAACTTAGGGTCCGTTTGGTTCTGGGTTTTGAGATATGCCTTCAAAATGTGATTTTGAGTAAAAAGATGTGTCATTACTCACTTGGGTATGTATTAATTGTTTTAACTTATATATATATATAAATATATATATATATATATATATATATGTATAAATTGGTTCAACGACCTACTACGGAAGTTAAATTAATGGAAACTATATATTTATTAAAAATGGTGTCGTACATTATTTTGGTTGTTTATTCTCCGAGTGCTTCTTTGTTAATTGCTCAATACTAGGGGAAATTCAGAATTCAGACTGCAACAGGGGAGCCTACGTCAGGATTGGCCCACATTTCTGCCCAATAAATTCCATCTGGGAGACCCTTAAAATGCCCTGCTTTAAGGCCCATACTGGCCCACTAAGAAGCCTGGAGAGTGGATGGCCAGAGCACAACTAATGATCTCTTTGTACTTTCATATTTTAGCGAATTTCAACTTAACATTGCAATTTGTAAGATTTAGAAGCAAATAAATAAATAAATAAATATTATTAAAAACATAAATAAAAAAGGAGATTGAAACTCTAGGAGAATGAATTTTATATTAGTATAACTATTTTGTAGGAATGAAAGGAGCTTTTTCTTTTATAATTTTTAATGTCTTGAGGTGTATATTATATTATTTTTTAAAAATGTTATATTATGATTTTTCATCTATAAGTAAAGTTTTGTAATTTTTGATAATTAATTTCTTTTAAAAAAGCATTATCGAGGAAAAAATAATTAAAACAAAAAAAATTTAATTTTTTGATAATTTTAGACAAAAATTTAAAATTTGACAATATATATTTCTCAAAAAAAAGATAGGAGTATCGTCTAAATTATTAATTGGTCAAAATAATGATTTGATTCAAGTTCTTCCATCTTCTTTCCAGAGATTTTTATTTGAATAAAATGTAGTGGGTATGATACAGATTTATTGATTGTGATCCCAATACCAACCCGTGAATAGAGTAGAAGCCCATGAATTTCCAGGTGGCATGGCAATAACCAAGGAACGAAGGCAGACACGTGTGCTAATCCCTACCAATCACCTTACTGCAAAACAAGTGGATAAAAATGGAGAAAACATATCACACGTGCGAGAGCTAATCCTTTTTAATGAACTCCCTGTTTCCCTCCACATTTCATCTTCACAACAAAAAGGAAGAAAACAAACCACTACTTGTAAATGGCACTGGCTTCAGTCTCCTCCTTATCCATCAATTCTCTTAGTATTTCTTCTCCTTCAAAAGCTCCATGTTACCATCTGCAATCTTTTTCAAAACGTTTTGGCGTCTTTTGTCAGATAAACAACCCAGAAATTAAAGCCCAAATTCGCGGTGAGTAATGATCTTGATTCTGCTTGTTTGATGAACATTGTTTTTATTTGTAGCACTCAATTTTAACAGAGTTTTCCTCGGAAAAGGAAGATTGTTCCAACAATAAGTATGCAGTCACGGATGCTAAGTTTAAGAGCTGGAGAGCCTTGGTTTCAACAGCATTGGCAGCAGCAATGGTTGCTTTTGGCTCTGATATGTCTGCTCTGGCTGAGCTTAATAAGTACGAGGCAGAAACTCGTGGGGAATTTGGTATCGGATCAGCAGCCCAGTTTGGTTCTGCAGATTTAAGGTGCATTTTATAGCATCTTTTATGGTTAACATGTCTGTTCTTGGTTTAGGAAGGGGATTGATTTCTGTGTATTTTGCGTTTTGCAGGAAAGCAGTTCATATGAATGAAAATTTCAGGTAACCATTGAATATATGCTAAGTTTGCATGATAAAGAATTCTAATGTGTACATTTATCTTTCAAACAAATTAGTTTGCAACTACAAAATTGGGGGATGGTGACTTTGAATTTGTACTGAACAAAAAAATTTAGCCATCGAAAGATATTTAATAATGGAATGTTCTAGTGTGCCAGTTCCTAATCAATCGGAAATCTAAATGGTTGATACAGAAGGGCAAACTTCACAGCTGCTGATATGAGGGAATCTGATTTCAGTGGTTCAACATTCAATGGTGCATATCTTGAGAAAGCAGTCGCATACAAGGCAAATTTCACAGGTAAATTGGCTGCCAAAGAGTAGATAACTTCATATATGATAGAATACATGTTTAGATAATGACATCATTTATGAAATGAAAATTATACCAAGTTTGAATACTAGGTTATACCTATAACAAACATTCAAAACTTAAGTGAAATTGTCATCTACCAATAACTTTTGAAGCGTCTGTAAGATCAAACTTGTCCAACCTTGGAAATTAGTGCTTCTTTCTTTTGCTACTGTTTGCATCTCTGGTTGTATTCGATCTGGATGCTCTTTTCCTTTCCCTCCATGGGCAGTTTCGTGCAGCCATCCATCCCGTTACTATCAATTTAGGCACTCGATGTTCCGTCCTACTTGGACCTTTTTCCTGAAACTGATTGCTGCATTGGCCTGATAAATTTTCTGATTCCTGTAAATTGCTTCTGCAAGTATTTGTGGAGCAACTCCCTTCTGAATCACTCAGTACTATAAGTGAGGGATCTTCTGCATCAGACAGCTCATGGTTTAATCCATTTGTCTCAAAAGTAGTTGCTTCCAGGATATTCTCATCCCTAACTTGAGGACATCTTCTTCTACAGCCCTTGGGAGAATCCATAGTTACTAAGTCTATTGTCTTGGGTGGCAGAAAAGGATCTTCAGGCTCTGAAGTTTCCGACTGATCAATCAAGCCCATGGAGTCTACAACCTTTGGCATATCTATTCCTTGTTCTTCTTCTGATAATGCTACTGACTCAAGGCTATAGTTATAAATAGAAACCATTGAGTCCTCGGATTCCAAATCATACCAAGAGCTACTGAAAACCAATTTAGCTTCCTCTAATGACTCCGAAGTTTCTTTCAAGTCAATGTGTTCGATTTCATCCAAAGCCTTTGGTGTCTCTCTTTCCGCCGATGTTATAGAATCAAGTCCCTTCTTCGAAAGAGAGACCTCCAATTCTGAACCAGACCACAAGCTAGAGTCTGGCCCTTCTGATTCTAAATCTTCAGATAATGGTGTTTGAGATTTTCCTTTCGGACCACAGCCTCTAGGATAACCCCGGATAGCCAAGACTTTTTTGCGGGGTGCATAATCTGTAGGCATGGACTCAGACACAACTTCCTCAGGTAATTCTGTAGCCTCATGATCGGAAGTTTCCAACTGGTCAATCGGGCTTGTGGTATCCAAAGCCTGTGACCCATCTTTTCCTTCAACTTCCGCTGAGGAAACTGATTCAAGCGCATCGTCAAATAAAGAAGCCACTAAGTCCTCAGATTCTGAATCGTACAGTGAGCTAGAGCTAGGCGACTCTGATTGAACTAGGTGTTGAGAGAATTGAGTAGCAAATCTTCCCCTTGGACTGCAGCCCTTAGGGTAGTCACGAAAAACAGGTATCATCCGCATCTTGTAGCAAATAACAGTTTCAGAACAAATACTTTCAGCTTTTCTTTTCTTCTGTCTATTAAAACTTTTCTTCGGAAGAAACTTGTTTGATTTGCGAGACCATTGTTGGCTCTTGGTAATTTGAACACTGGTACATCAAAATGGAAAATTGATACGAATATATCCATAAAACAGAAAAAAACAGAGAAAGAAAAGCATTTACCAAAAAATAAACTTGAAAAGGAGGAGAGAATAGAATAAACGACTTACCCTTAGGGGTTGAACGAGAAGAGGAGTCGGTGATGAACGCAAAACGAAAACCCTGAAACCCTAAACAATTGCCCTTTCTAAGAATTCTTTGCTTAGTTTTCTTGCGTTGGAAGGAAAGGGGCAGGAGACTTCCGTTCGTTGGGAGAGAGATTTGCCCTTGGAAGGATTACTGTAATTACGGTTCAATTACCCAAAGGCGGTGTAAAATTGTAACTATACGTTTTATTTTTTTCTTTATTTCTAAAACAAAACTTGCCCGCTAATGTCCTAAAATCAAAAGGAAAAAAAATACATTAGACAATACAGTTAAACCTTATAAATTAATACATTGAGATTATGAAAATTATTAATTAATTGAAATATTATTTAAGTGATAAATTAATTTATTAATTTATACATCAATTAAAAAAAAATAATTTACTAATATATTTTTTATTATTTTTTTCAAAACATTAAACTTAATATATGTATTATACATTATTTTCTCTTACAATACTAGAACATACACCAGCACTTCTTAACGCATTAAGAAAAGTTAGAGATAACGTTATTAACATTGGAGTCTTATTTTACAAAGGTTCCTAATTGAGTTGTGTAAATATATAATTAATAGTTTTGATGTATAAGGAGATTATTAATTTATATATCAAGTGAGATTTATGTGTTTTTTTAAAATGTAGTTATCTTATAAATTTAATGCATTATTAATTGATCACATTGGTCCCAAATCGGGACCGATAAAAAATATTATTTAATCAAGATTATTAATTTATAAAAGTTATATGGTTCTTCTTTTAATTGTTGAAATACATTTTTAGGGATTATATAAACAATTATATAGGCCATGAAATAATTTTCAAGAAAATGTTGTTCTGTAGTTGTTGACCATAACACCACATTTTGTATTTCACAAATTGGAATTTTCTCCATGCTGGCAGCAAACAACATTCATGCTTGGATCCACTGCCCAAAGAGATTGATTGCCTTGCTCTTGTGTGTCTGCTTGCATGCATCTGTTATGTTGCTCGGACTCATCTTTTAAATACGAGTGTGTTCAAGTTTTTCCACATTTTTCCTTATATTTACAGAGCCATGCTCGTACCCCCGTATCCATACCCATTTTGAGGTGTTGTTCTATATGTACTTATGATAGACTCATGGTTGAAATTGCAAGATATTGAGAACGTAAAGTTATCTTATGCTTTGTCGAATTTTCCTAGTGTAATTGATTTATTTGATCTCACAGGTGCTGATTTGAGTGACACATTGATGGATCGCATGGTAAAGTTTTCCAAACCCTGGTGCTGATTCCTTGACCTATTAATTTTGATGGTTGTTACGTTTGGTAATGATTAGGGATTGTGTTATTGTGCACGCTGGCAGAGAATTGCTTGCTATTTAAAGTTAGGGGATGAAAACCCAAATTACTTTTAGTTTATAGAAAGTCTAGCTTCAAATACAGACTTCATTTTGTTTCAGGTTCTCAATGACGCTAATCTTACAAATGCTGTGCTAGTAAGATCTGTGCTCACCCGAAGTGATCTCGGGGGTGCCCTGATTGAAGGCGCTGATTTCAGTGATGCTGTTATTGATCTTCCTCAGAAGCAGGTATGCATATTCACACACACTCCCTGGGTTTGGGTTTCAGCTTTAAGGTGTCCCTGTTTCTAGGCTTGTTTTTAGTTCTTCTCTCTGACATTGTTTTGTTTCCCAATGTGCTATAGCCCCCAGTGATTAACTCAATATCTGTAGTAGGGGAAGGCACCAGTCAATATTAAACTTTGCTCTGCCCTGAAAACAGAGCAAGTAAGAACTAATTGATTAGTTAAAAATGTAGGGGACATAAAGTTTACATCAATCTGTCATCACCAAGGCCTCATAGATGATTCCATGGCATTCAATTTGCGTCATGCAAAATAGTTAAGTTGCTCAAGTTCAAAGAACAATAAAGAATAGTAGTAAAGCTCTTAAAAATTGCAATATCGAATCTAAATCTAAATTTATCGTTCAGATAGTTCATAGGCTTGTTGCCTATGTGTACAGAAAAGCTATTTCCTGTGTCTCAGTCAGTTCAAAAATTGCACCTGCTTGTGGTAAAAGCGGAATTAATGCAACCTACTTCGGTACTATAGAATGTCAGTGGTGAGTTGAATTACAAACTAAAAAGACTATTGTAATATGGTGTCAACTTTAGAAGTTCAGCCATATTATCTTGTCAACTAAGGTCGTACCTGCCTTCTGCATTTATTGACTCCATTACTATCTGCATATATTAACCAGTGGCCATGAATAGCTAAAATTAATATTTGCTTCTTCCAGTGAGCAAGCCATTAAGATTTGCAAGACCCACCACGCATTACTATGATGGCAGATTATTCCGCAAGTATGCAATCATCTGCCATGTCATCCTCAGTCTTACCCTTTATTCACTTTTCATGTGGCTGCCAAACTGCAACCCTCCCCCAGATATTGATTAGAACAACTTAAGATGTAGGAGAGCAGTGTGCTTTGGCTACCAACAAACAGTTCCAAAGGCAAATTGTCTGGTCACCCGAGGTTTCTAAGTTATTTTCTGTCCTGGGAAGTGTCTGTCATTAATGTTTTACTAGTATTTTACTCAGTGTGTCACGCTAGGGAATTTAGGGACCAGAATAAGCTGAATGCTTCACCATCCATAAAGATGCCTCATTTATTTGCCATAATCGTAGTGTTAGATACAAAGTAGTATATATATAGTTGAGTCCATTAATGTTTTAGCAGCATACATTATTGCATCATAGTTTATCGGACTATTTCTCTTACAAAGTCCATGAAACTGATACCTCACTATTGCGTATATAATGGAAGGATAGTCATGGCCTTGTAGAGATCTTTTCATGAACATTGCAAGGCAACCTGACTTATCTCTTGTATTAGTCTGGCCATATAAGTAAGGGGCTTTTCTTCTCTTGATGTGTGAGAGGTAGGTCATGAAGCTAGGGTGCCTAGATAATTAGCAGGACTGCAATATCAGATTCATGGTCAAATTTCCTAGCTGTCCTGTGTAGGGACATGGCTTTTTTTTTATATATATATATCTTTAACAAACTTGCATCTAAATTTAGAAGCATTCCTCAGCCTAAGACCTGTAAAAGATTTCTTCTCTTGTAAATTAAACGGTATTTAATGATGACTTTTTTTCTTTCTATACAAGTTCTATTTAGTTATCTTTTCAGGTTTGAAATCTATAAGTAAGCATCTATGCAATTAGAGCACCAGCAAAAATTTTAACCTCAGAACTCCATTTGATGCTTGTCTAACTTGCAAAACTTGGAAGTATTTCTAATATTCAATAGCTTTGTGAATATTTAAGCTGCAATAAATGCTTTTTGTCAATTTTTCTGCCACAAGGGCTCTGTTCATGTGAGCGTATACCAAGCATATAAACCTGCAACTGAAGGCAAGGATGTTAAAGCCCTACACTTAACTGTAGAGAAAGAGAACTAGGACGCCCAATAGTCATGGATATTATTAATTTAAGTAGACTGCATTTCTAGAATCGGATCTGTATACATAGTTCCCAAATTTTTTGAGCTTCATTTATGTTTTTAATGCTGGCCTAAACTGTAGTCTTCACTGCTTCCAGCAGTTCCCTAAAATGAGCATCAAGTTTGCATCTCTTTCATAATTTTACTTATTATCTTTGGTGATTCATTCACACTCCAATTCCACATACTCTTGAGCTCCTTTTATTTCTTCCAAATAATTTTTGCATTTGTTTATGTAGGCTCTCTGCAAGTACGCAAATGGCAAAAATCCAATCACTGGGGTAAGCACCAGAGCAAGTTTAGGTTGTGGAAACAGCCGGCGAAATGCTTATGGCTCCCCTTCTTCTCCTCTGTTGAGTGCTCCACCTCAAAAATTGCTTGATCGGGATGGTTTCTGTGACAAAGATACTGGCCTTTGTGAAGCAAAATAATTCTAAACCCTGGTAGTAATCATACCAAATGACATCTCATAGGCACATTGATGATGCAGGATAAAGGAGTGCGAGAACAGAACATATATTACTTTCCTTTTCACTTCTGGATAAACAGCAAATTTGAGAATCTTTACCATATATTCTTTTTCAAGCATCAGTGATCTATGACAACTCTCAATCACTAACAAAGGTTGGATGAAAGGAAATCAATAAAATCACATTATGTCGCTAAGTGATTTACACTGATCCAAACATGGCTGGCACTCAATAATAGATGAGACCCTTCACATGTGCTCAATTATGTCGCTATGTGAAGTGACAGTGTGGATTAAGTTTTGGTGTCTCATATGATGTTTCTGCGGAAATAGCTTATGATTTGTTATCAACCACATGCCAGGTTGACTTCAAACCCGGAATTTGGGGTCAGATTTTGCAATAATTATGTTGTTAATTCCTTAGATTTGTACTTATGCAGCAGTCATTGTCATTTTGGAGTAATGTCAAGCCATCACAGCTAATGGCTTCCTGGATAGTCCTAGAGATCTAAAGGGTCATTGATGCAACAAAAAACTGTTCTCATAAACATCAAAATTCTGAACCCTGCATCCAGTTGTCAGAAACTGTAGACTTCCTCGATTGCCTGAAGACAGGAGGAGATCTAAAATGATTTCATTACAGTAGATATGAATCATCTATGAATGAAGTGTCATTTCTGTCTCAAATGTTATGCCATCAACTCCACAGTCACTCTTCATAAAATCGCCTAATCGCCCATTAAAACAACGCAAAGAAGGATACAATTTGTTACACCAATGAGTCCAAGAGTTGGCTTAAAGACTGTAAAACAAATAGTTTGAAAAGGTCAAAAATGGGTCATGGTAGACATAAGCATGCAATCATTTTGCCTCCGCACTCCTCCCTCCTCCCCCAGTCGTCAATTTGTTCCTTCACATCCCTTCTATGATTGCGGGAAGGTCATCTCTCATCTGAGTGGAGCATTGGAGAGAATCTACCTTATCACACCCATCTGAATGTTCTAATAACTTGGAAGCGTGCATTTCAAGCAGGACTAGGCTCTAAAAATGTCAGCAGAACATGTACTTTCATTTGTAGAAATAGTCCTTTTGATAAAAGCCTTACTTTCTCTTCCAAACATTTTATTTGATGTTCGGTTGAGTTATTTGATCGGTTCATCTTCAGATAAATTAGAAAAAAAAGAAGAAAAGAACAAAAGCATAAATATGGAGAAAGCGTTTTTTGTTAATTCTAAAATAGACATTTCCCCATTAATATAGAGGAAGAAAATTGAGCTTTGCCTTAACGAAAACTTCTAACTCTATATAGGGGCTTAGAGTTGGTTGGAGCATGGGTTCTGGACTTCGAGTCCAATTCTCTATAACAGAGAATCATGCGAATTCAGAACATAGCAGCTACTCAATGTAACACTGGGAGAGAATCCAGAATTATAAACTTGTTCAATCGATGAAAGTCCATTAATTACCCTTATAACAACCCAAAGAACGATAATACTATTTTGTTGAACCGGTGCGTTCAGCAGAAGCCCTAATTTAAGACCATAAAACCCAAATCCTGAAAAGCTAAAAAGGTCAAGACGAGTCATGTGGATGAATATGTGCATGCAAACCAATCATTAGGGTTGCACCACTTTCTCATACATTATGCTACAGCCAAAATGTGTTCCATCTTATCCTCTTTTGTAGCGGTTGGATGGTCATTTAAGTTGTCACTGTCCATCTGAATGTTCTAATCTACAGTGGGTACCTTAATTAGGCAAGACTCGTCCTCCCAAACAGTTTAGAAACAGTGGATTCAATTTTGGTGGACAAGTCTTTCTCTGCTCCCAAGTCAAGCATAGACCCGTCATTAAAGAAATCAATCAAGTTGCTTGAACTTTACTTTTTCTTCTTCTTTTTTAGGGTGGACCAGGAGACAGCACCCCAAACAAAAATGAGCTCGACATCGATAATTGAACGAAGGATTGGTTGTCCCCCTTATCGCTAACTCTCAAGTGTTTCCAATCAGGGTATGCTCCCTTTTAGCTTGTCATTTTCTGTCTCTTGTCATCCTTGTGCTTCAGTAAAACCTTCCATGGCATGACATTCACACAAACCCTATCAACCAAAGCTATCAATGTGCTCCTACTAATTTCAACACAGGGAGAACGATATTAATTTCAACAAGCATTCGATTAATTATGATTACCATACAACCTACGTAACCGTAGGGTGAAACATACTGTCACATTTTCTTTCGGTAAATACGTTCTGCCAGTACATACCAACATACAGTACATTGCATAAATTATTCCTTTATTAATGCCAATCGTTGACTGAAAGTTAACTGTTTTCAATAAATATAATCCTAGTTTTCAAACAATGTGTGTGCAGATGTGTGAAGGATACACCATCTATATATATATGGAGTTTTTCATTTTTTTTCCGTCAAATACCTTCTGAAATGACACAAACATTGTAGCTGATAACAGAGCAGCTGTACTATGACAAGGAGTTGATTCTACACCGTCAAACTAATTCAGGTATTTGTAGCAATATATATATATATATATATATATATATATATATTACTGGAGTTTTAATCTTCCTAGCTATATAGTAACCTGAACTAAAGACAAGTGAGCTAATCATTTCACCTCCAGGCTAAACTTGTGTAGGTTGGTCAGCTATCAAATCTTTGCCATGTTATGCTATTGTTGATGTATAACTTAACAAGCCAAATTAGTCAAAGCAAAATAAAAAAAAATAGTCTGAAAAGGTAAGTTACACAGGTTTTAGAACTTGCTCATATCATGAGCCTGCTCAAGCACCCAAGCTAGCGGCGGATTCTGACGGTGTGGTCCAAGAGTCTCAAATTAAAAAATGAAAAATATAAGTGCTTACTGCTTAGAGACTTTTTAAAACATTGTTTATTCTTACAGTATGTCAGCAATCCTAAAGAGATTATGACTAACTGAGACATAAAAATGGATTAAGTACAAGTTCGGACGCCGGGTACTGTGGAGGTTTGGGATTTGGGAAACTAACGAAGCACTCTAATAATGGTGCGTCACATGTGGTTTTTGTTTTCACATGGTCAATGATGTTATCTTAGTCTGCAAACAACATTTTTAATGAACCCTAATTATTCAGTCACACCTATATGCATCAATGTGCGCATGGTCTTGCTTGCTATGGGCTTTGGCAGGCACAGAATTAGGCCACCCTCTCTCTCTTATGCTCACACTGGTTGAGAGAAAATGAATGGTAATTCTTCTGTTTCGTTTATCACAAGTGAACACAAAGAGAGAGGAAGCCATGAATTCAAAGAGTGCAAAGGAAACCCTAAGGAGAAATGACTAAACCTTCACGTCAAACTTAGTCAGAAAGAAGCACTTTCTCTAAGCTTTTTAGCATCATTCTTTTTCCAATGAGGAACACTTCGGCTAAGCATGCCTAGCTCTCTACAAGGAAGAATTGTTTCATTATGGGTCCATGAGAGCACGCCCAATGATGATGTCGCTTGGAAACTTTTCATTGCTTTAAAGGGATTTTCATGCTTGACTTCAACCCAAGAGGATGTTCTCCAAATGGATAACAACCAAAGAATTGTAGTACTTTTGCCGGTTAGTCCTATATTATTCATTATTTTTTTTTTTGCTCAGCCTATATTATTCATTATTACTAGATTCCTAAAGTATGTTTCCCCTTCCTCCTGGTATTTAAACCAAGCTGGTAAAATTTCAAAACAGACTTCGCGCGGTCAATTGCAGACAGCCCCCGTCCCTCCTCCCCTGATTATTCTCCGAACAATGCTCCTCCAATTTTGCAACCCTGGCAGCTATCGTCAAGGCCTGAGCTGGGCGACTGATGGTGACGAAATCTATATCAGTCTCTGTTGAGCCACAAGTTTAATGACATTTTCCATGTCAAATATCTGTCTTATCCAGCTGCTTCATGGTATTTCCAGTCTAAATATATAGCTGAAATTTGAGACATTTGGGAGGGCTGAAGCCTGCAATTTCCTATATATATGCTTCCCTATCTCATATGTTATCAAGTTCAACTTTTTTGCAGAAGGACTTTGTTTGAGCAAACAAAGACTTTTTTGCAGAAGGATCTAACGAGTCTGCTAATCTTAAGGAGATAGAACTTCTGGCTGCCTCCATCTTAATTCATCTTCTTGACCAGGTATGTAGCTACACCAAAGGTATCCTGGTAGTAAAAATTCCAACAAGGATTTATTCTGAAAGAAAAACATTTGTCAATTGTTTTGTACTTCTCCTTCACTTTCTGTGAACAGAGAATGACTCATTAAATATTAGCATCTAAATTCTTTGTCCTGCGGTTGGGAAGTAATTACAACGAGTTTTTACATTAAAATGCATCCCACATTTGCTGTTGACGTCCTCCATTATCTTTCTTGTCTTAGCGCTTTCAACTATGTACGTAATTACTACAACCTTTTTAATTGAAACAGTTGATGCATTTGGGTAGTGGATGACCACAATTTTGCGTTGTGCTTCTCTTTCGTCATAGCATTCACCATTTTTAACTCATCACCAAGTACATACATTTCTAGTAGGACTGCTGTAGCTAGCATGCCATTTTGCTCTTTTCCATTTTCATAACTCTGAGCTGCTGGCACTTAACTTATATTTTCATTCGACTAATTAGTTCAATGTTAAGGAATGAACTTAATACAAGGTTCATTTTAACGGCTTGTGCTGCAAAAATACTGTTCTTATTAGCATGCATATTCATATTTGCAGCATGATTGGTCTCAAAGTAGAGCATTTAAACTGTGAAGTAGTAGTCGGCTTAAATTACTCTATATAAGAACCCTGTAGCTCAATACTTGTTCTTTCTTCACCACATGTTGCCTGATTTCCTCTCCTTGCTCAAAGTCGATTGATATTTTCTTGGATCTTCCAACCACACTACTGATATCACTCCACCTGGTTTGAAATGATAGGGATTTCCCTTTAGAACAACCTTAACATATTGCAGATTAGAGGCAGTTTTTATGTGCTCCTGCATCAACTGGAAAAAAGAACTTAACAATAATATTTCAAATTAAGATTAGAGTCTGGTCGTCAAATGCTGAAAACAAATGCAACTTGTGTGATTAACAACACAAAGATGCTACGTAGCTTGTGTGGTTGCAAAAATTTTCTTTCAAGGTCAGTTTTCTTTTAAAACAGAATCTCAGCCAAACATCAAATTTTCATTTAAAGTATTCCAATGGTTATAGAAAAACTAAAGTACATTGATTATCAAACTGTTTTGTCAAAGGTATTGACTTACACACTGCATAGTTCTTAACCAAAAGGATAAACTTTGTGTATTTGAAAATTTATGGAAGAAGGATCAAACAGTTAAAAACAAAAAAAACTTCGTCAATGGGGATGAGAAGAGAAAGCTGTTACAACATTTGCAGAAGCTATATCAAGTTGACAACATAAATGATCTAAGAAGAAAAAAGATCGCAATAGAGAAACCCTTGATATGTATATTAAGCTGCAATACGGAAAAATACATTCAATATTAGGCCGAGTCAGTCCCAAAGAGCACTCGACCATAGTCCACCTAAAAGTACTAATTATTTGTACTTGCATCATGTCCAATATCTAATAACTACATCCCTAGTATTAATCAATACAAATTAAGGACAGCCGAAGTCCCATAGCTAATGCAATACCATTATAGTTTTATTATGTACAGCAACCCGGATTGAAGGCTTCTTTTCTTATAAGTGTACTTCCTATAATTAGTATGTATGCTCTCTAATTGCTAGAATATGCTTTCACTTCCACAGATCAATTTGACAACTCGAAGTGGATGTGGAGGCATATTCCTGATGAGCAATTTCTGGCCTTTTGGATTCACTGGCTAGTAAATTCATTTGCTCAGCCACTTGAAGGCTGGTGGCTGCATTGGGATAATTGTTTTCCTTGGAAGCTTCCTCATGACTGAGCTGAGAGGCAACAAATTTGTCAAGAACTCGCCAATCTGTCACTTGATCCACTGCTTGTTCACTGTTGTTATAAAGCGAGTTCAGATTTTGCTGATGCCCTGGCTGCATGTGCTCTTCTTGTGTGAGGGTTGAGGACTGCAAAGTGCTTCCATTGTTCCTGTCATAACCGTAAGGAACAACTGAGTTGCAGCTTACACTTGCAGCAGATTGTGGAACTTTGGGACTTTCCAACTGAGGGAGCTGAAGGAAAGGGTCATGAGGCAGATTGTATTGCAACTCAAGCTCTTGCTTGCAGGGATAATGGTGATGGTATGATGCATAAGGCTGAGGAATTCGCCTTGGGGAATCAAGATCCTGCATAAATGAGACCTGGTCATCGTACCAACATGGAGAATCATATTCACCAACTTTTCGTACTGTTGTCATTCGCTTCTTGAACACCCTACAAACCACCCAGCCTTCTTCCTGTGGAATAACAAAGACATCAAATTAGTCATAACTATGAAAATTTCACTGAGATCGCTTGCCTGCATGCATGCTTGTACATATCTGTATGAAAATGTACACTAATGGAAGTGCACCCAATGTTTGCAAACTTGGAAAAAGATTAAAAAAGATATATGCCTTTGAGCATTACTTGCGAAAAAAGTTAGATGTTTATAATGATAAAATCGAATTTAGAATATCTCATGGAAAAGCCAGGTATCACAAGCATGTGTGTGTGTGTGTGTTTTTTTTTTTTTTACAGAATACTTGCTTTGCTTAGAATCTTTAACATGATATATAGAAAACCATATTCAGGGCAAGTATTCGGGCTGTTGAGAGGCAGTTTTTTATTTATTTATTTTATAATTTGGGAAGGCAAAGGCTAAAGCCAATGTTAGGATGAAAGGCAGATGTTCCTGATAAAAGTGAATTGTGTCTTACATATACTACAAAATCATATCTTCAAATCTAATTAGTTTGTTGCTGAGATAGCATAACTCCGATTTTGCTGAAAACCATTTCACTGTTATGTCTCAATTAATGATAAAATAAACAAAAATCTTTTTTTTTTACAGAAATAAAACAGTAAATACTTGCCTGAGGAGTTCCATTTTCATTTGTTTCTAGTCGATACTCATGCATGATCCAATCTGATTTTTGTCCATTCGGGGCTCGTCCTTTGTAAAAGACTAGGGTTTTTCTCATGCCAATAAGGCTATGCCTGGAGTAAATAGCCTTGTCTCTTCCGGTAGCTTTCCAAAACCCTGCTTTTGTTGCTCTATTAGTGCGAGTACCTGTTGGATACTTCTTATCTTTGTGGCTAAAGAAGTACCATTCATTCTGCTCTTCAGTTCCTATTCTACACAATTCTATTCAAACGAACACGAATAATCAACATCAGTGGCTAATCAAATAATTAGTCAGTGCAAAAGAAGTTTTTTTTTTTTTGTTTTTTTTGTTCTTTTAAATGCATTTACCAGAAATAAAGAGAGAAAATGGAAATATTTCTACCTTGCAGATCCCACGGTTCAATTTTATAAAGATCGACATCTTTGATGACATCCAGATCTATCCTTTTTGAAGCAACCTTTTTCCTGAGGTAGTAATCTACAAGTTCTTCATCTGTGGGATGGAACCTAAAGCCTGGGGGAACGTGTGCAAAGGTATTCATATTCTTCCAAAGAAACACTCAAAACCTGCATCAATGTGCCAGACTATCAGCAATATGTTTAGAAGCATGAAAAGATAAAAAAATTTCTTTTTCTTTACAATAAACAGTAATATAAAGAGTAAATCAAAGTTATGAATCATGGGAGAATTATTATCATGTAAGTGAATGATACAATTCAATACTAAATAGTAAATTATTAAGAAACACACAGCATTGATTTGGTGTCAATATATGGATCTAAAAGAAATTTAATTGGGGAGTCCCTTAATATTCAGGATACTTCTTCTGACTAATTTGGGTTTAAACAAAAGTTATTAATATATACAGACAAACTAACATTATTGTTGCATGTTTAGAGCACCTGGCCAACGATTTAAGGGAAGGTTAAATGTCTTTACATTGGAAGCAAATAAAGTACCGTTAATCATTATCTCAAGTAAACAACGGTTACTACTTTTGGTTTCCTTGGCATGAAAATGTTATCCAACATTGTTATGAAGCAAACAATCATCCAGAATTCTATCTTTTATTGCAGTATGTAGTACTGATCATACATTAACAAACACCATATGCTGATCTATGCATAAAATACACTATTATATTTGCCTCATGATAAATGTTAGGTCAACCAAAAATAGTCTATATTTATCAATTCCAAGGAAAAAGAATGGATGCAAAAAATATTATTTGGATAATGTCTAATTCAAGACAAGAGTTTAGTCACTAAATTACAAGAAAAAAAACAAAAAAATTATTATATCTAATAATGATTAAGTTGGATGTACTTCTAAGACAAGTTTTCTCAGATGGAACAAGCGATCATTTCTTATACTTAACCTTTCTATTGCACAATATCATAGTAAGTTTTAGCTGCATATCGAAAAGTAGGCTGCAAAATTCTCATGCTGCTCCCTACCGCTACACCATAAAAAGCATCCCATATGCATACATTGACTAAAACCCAGGCTTTTATCTTACTGTATTACATGGAGATAGATCGAGTTTAGGATATAAAGAGTCTCTAGAATAGTATAACAAAGCATGCTTTTAATTCATTAATCCAGTCTCTTCTCCGTTCTCCTCTAAAAATTAGGGTAAATTAGCTCCAGATTTAAAACTTGTAATTTAATTTTGGATACTGTATAAACGAGAATATAGGACTTACATTGCTTAATGTGAAAGTTGTAAAGAATTGATACAAGTAATATGTGATATTTGATCTGGTAGAAACCCCAGAAAAGTATAGAAACAAGGGATAAAACTGTTGACAAATTGAGAAAAATAAATCTAAACACTTCATACTCATAAAAACCATGGCTATTTGTTCATGAGTTTTAACTAATACACTAAAGTAATTAAAATGTGCAAGATAAAACTAAAGTTTTCTTGTTTCAGCTTATATGTTACATGAATGAAGAGTAGATAAACAATAAACTGTTTCTCCACTCATAAAAGTAAATAGTAGATGGGTATAGGGAATCAAATTTTAGAATCTTTAGTAATTGTTTAAGATTTGACAAGAATATTGTAGTACAACATACCAATATAAGATGATATTATATGAAATCTCCAAAGTTGATTTCAAAGAATGATATGAATACGAAGAAGAAGAAGAAAATGCTAGTAGAACAAAGAACAATGATGCATAAAACTTTTAATGATTCTTCTGTTTTTCTATTATAATTTGGAATAGACAATTCCATGTCCCCCATAACACTAGAAAATGTTTTTGGAGCTAGCATGTAAGTCATATCAAGTGAGATCTAAACTCAGCCATCTCAAAACTATAAAAAGTTAAACATGTGATATAGAAAACGAGAATCCTCTAGTTGTGATCCCTCAGAAGAAAAGAAGAGCAACATTTGTCAATGGCAAATTAAGGAAAGAAAAAAAGATTAAAAATGTAGCTAGAGAACTCGAAAAACCTAGGAAATATAATGAAGAAAAAACGAAGACCTTAGCCCCTTGCATAAAAATATCACCACATAATAAAAACAAACCAAATAAAGAAGAACATACTTGGGATCCATGAAGCAAGTATATATATATATACATGGGAACTAATACATCCAGATCAAACTGAAGCCATGTTGAGCTAAAAAGCAATCTTGAAGAACTGATCCAATAGTGAAAGACATGATCATATCTTATATAGTTTCATTATTTCATTAACTTAGCGTATGTCAAAAGCATCCTCCACTTCGTCTTTTCTAACCTTAGGAAATGATCACACAAAACACATTCAAAAAAAGAATAAACTAAACAAGGAAAAAGGAAAAGGAAACAACAAAGCAAGAAGGAGAAGAAGCAGAAAGAACGAAAGAAGGAAAGAGGAATAGAGAAGCTCACGATAACGGAACCTTGATAATTGTCTAGAGCCCCACCCTATCCAACTCAAACTGGTTAATCCTCAGATCTGATTGAAAACCAGCCTCGTGTGTGCGCCAAATCAACTTAAGGCTAGGAAACTTTAATCTAACTTTTTTGTTCACTCTCTTTTAACCTTTACAAGGTCACTAGGAACCAGACAAAAAAACACAGAAAGAAAGGCAAGAGTCGTGACAGACGAAACAAAAGAAAGAAAGCAAGAAAGGTGGATGTAATGAAAAGTTATAACCCTCGGGAATTGAACTGATACCCCCCGACCCCTAACACTTTGAAAGTCTCAAGAACTTGTCCACTAGTTGTCGGAAGGGGAAGAGGGAGATCAGATCCCAAGGAAGGGAAGGGAAGGGAAGGGAAGGGGAAAGGAAAGGGTGAGGAATGGGAAAAGAGAGAAGAGATAGGGTTAAATAAGAAGCTAAGAGAAATGAAAATGAGTAGTGCCAAGAAACACACACATGCCCTAATAATCTATCCCTCTCAAATATTCTCTTTCTCTCTCTCTCTGTCTGTCTACCCCCTTTTTTTTTTAATAATCTGTTCAGTGGAAGATTGATTGCTGGAAAAGCCTTGCGCGAAAAAGGGAGGTGGATAATGGTTTCAAGGAAGATTGAGAGCGAGTGTTCTTGAGAGAGATATGTATGTAATAGTATTACAATTACAAAAAAGAAAGAGAGAGAGGCGGCAACCTCCAATGCCACCCACCAGCTACTGATAAAGACCAGAAGAGTGTTTAATTTGCTCCTTTTTTTTTCAGAGAAAGAGAAGATGTCATCAGATGATCCGACGGCAAAGATTTATTGGGCAGCTCTAAAGGCCTTCGAGGAAGCCAAAAAAAAAAAAAAAAGGGGGTTGCTTTCATTTTCTCTTTTATTAGAGACATGATCTTGAGCCCTCTATAGTCTTTCTTCTTCTTCTTCTTCTTTTAATATATATTTATAATTTTAAAGGGATTAAAAAAGAAAGATAGAAAAAGAGATTTGCATTGATGAATGAGAGGTACAAAAATATTGATGATATTTTTGGTGGTGGAGAGCTAAGGTGGTACGTAGTAATCCCGCCAAAAGTTACACAAACCTTCCATCTCTCACTCTATTACTTCTTTCTTTCTAGCTTTTTTTAATCTACTATTGTAAGAGAAATTTTCTTTTCTTTTCTCTTTCTCTTCTTTTCTTTTTGTCCACCGCGTGATGTACACCATCAGATTCATAATAATAGCAGGAATATTACCCTTCCTTCAAGAATATCTACATGGTCAATGTTAACGAGTGCATATGGATAAGGGTTTTCACTTTTCAGCCTTTTATCTCTTCTCTTTTTATTGCTTATCTATCTCCTCTCATTTTTGGATTGTTTAGATTTAAAATCAGCATTTAATTAGATCATAAATTGTCAAGAAAATCAAAACATCATAGTATACTGTAAAGGTCTTATATTGGAATTATGTAAAGAGGAAAGGAGAGAAAGTTATCTTCATATTGTACGTTGAAGTATTTTTACATGTACCAAGAAAAAACAAGCTTATTCCAATAAATTTATTATCATAAACACAATTAAGAGGATAATACTTTGCTAGCTTTTATTTGTTCACGTCACATTTTTTTTTGTCAAGTTATTACAGTTTTTGCATTTCAAATGTGAAAAATATATTTACTCCATCCCTTACTTTAATTCACCATAATATCTTGAATTTATTATGCGCGTTTGTAAAAATATTCCCTCTCTTTCATTATTTTTTATTAAACGAATTCAATTTTAACCATTAGTTTTAATAAAATCATAAAATTATAAAATTTATAATTTTGAATTTAAAGCTTTTCGAAACTTATTTTTTAAAAATTTTCAAAAATAAAATCAAAAGTTGAATCTATTTAACCAAAATAATCAAATAAAGACAAATATAGAGGAATGCATTTGTCAGTCTAAATTCAACTTTCCTATAAGGCCGGGGAATGTATCGAGAAAACCAAGAAACATGTAGCAAAGCAACCTCCATGGTTTTCTCTTTATATATAAAATCCAAATTCCAAAACGACCAAAAGCTCAAAACGAAACATTAAAAAACTGAAAAAGTGCAAATATTCTAATGGCATGAAAATAATACAGCTGAGAAAAGCCTTTTTAAGGTTGGGTAAATAAAATAGTCTCAAAAAGCCCCTCACCAGCAATTGCACGCGATGCGAGCCTCCCCAGTTGGTTGGTCTGCGCTTTTTTTATTCTATATATCTACCAATCTTTAATTAATTTTATCTCTTGTAAGTTTTACCAAGTTTCACGAGCTGACCCCACGAACCGACCCGATACGTGTCAGATAGTGACACTTCTCCAAATTATGCATTTATAATAATATCGGAATTTCTTTTATTTCTCTCGGCTAAGCCCCCAAGTCAAAGCCACATAAGCCGAGATGAAAGTACAAGACAAGGATATATATATTATTGCATACAGTATTGATGAAATAAATGTAAACTAAAAAAAATTTACTGCCGTCAAGTTTCTACATTTTGTATTCTTACTACTTGCTTATTTAAATTAAATATATTATTTTTTAATTTTCATTTGGTATATATATTTTTTTCATTAGATTTTATCAGTAACTTGTAGGGGTAATTAATTCCTATGTAACGAAGAAAATTAGCTCATTTTGTAGTATATTTTTAAATTTTTTATGGGATAGTGGAGAGTGGTGCCCCACAGAACAGAACAATATGTCGGGGCTCAGGGACGTGGCGGCTAATGGTCCGGCGTGAACTAGCCCACGATCATTAGGCCCACAATTACGGGTTGCCGGGTTGCAGGCTGGCTCTTCAAGTGGGCCCCACCCAGTTATCCCAATATGGGGCCCACATTTCTGTGGACCTCTCTCTCTCTCTTTTGTTTTCGTTTTTGTTTTTTTTTCTTTTTGGTGGCTATTTTCGCTCTTCGGTAAGTTTGTTTGTTTACACAGTGCTTGTGCTTGACGATGAGTAAAAAAGGCAAATGTATATTTTTTTTATATATAAATGTGTGGTTTTTCCATCGTCTCGGGCATCGCCTAGGGTTGAGGATTGCATTAAAATTTAGCAATAGTTTGTGTGTATTTTTTGCTTTGTTTGTTTTGTTGGGACGAAGTATAGAAGTGAAGCAAAAGTCTCTAACGTTATTCAAGTGTCATCTTGACCCCGCATTGCTTGCTTGGCGTTGGGCTATTCGACCCTAAAAGGTCTAGACGGACTTCATCATTTCTAATTATTTTCTTTACTTTATTTATTATTAGGTTACAAATATCGGACAACGCTATGTGAAAATTGCTACTACTACTACTACTTACTTTGTTCAAATGATGAATTTCATTTGAATAATTTTGGGGTTTTATTATATAAAGTTTAGGGTTTCAAATTATATTCGATCAGTTTGTTTTACTAGAAAATTATCTCTTAATTGACAACAAGTAAGAAAAAGAGAAGAACGCAAGGGATGTGATTGGATGGAATGGGCTTTTCCAAGAGTGGATTGAAAATATGTTATTTTAGTATAAACTTATTGGTGGGAAGTTTGATCATCACAAAAGCAAACAAGGGTGGACCAAGAACTGGCCAAATAAAAAAATTGTGTTCTCAAGCCTGCCCCATTTGGTTCAACATATGACATTTCGAATGCACAAGAATACTAACAACTTGTTCATTATTTAATGAAAAGAAATGGGTTTGGCTAGGCCAGATTATGGATCAGAAAATGTTAGCAACGACACGTTCGTATTCTTTTCTACATTGTTGTGTTGCAGATAGGAAATCAACAATTAATTTTGGTTTTTGTTTTTGTTGCATTGCAAATAAATGAAATGCTAAGGTTTTCTTTATGAGGAAAAGGTTAGTCACAGCAAAGTGGGGTGAGCTGAATCCCAACCAGAGGTGGGGTCTCTATTAATCATTGCTGATGCAAACCCATTATTGTTTTGGTTCCCCACGTTTAACCCTGCGAATGGGCAACTCCTTAAAAAAGGCCTTATTAAATTTGGGGAAAAAGGTTTCCATGTCCCTTCTCCATTGTCCTTAACTGTTATGTCCACCAGATGAGGGCTTCTTTCTCACATTTGCTCAGTATTCAGTTCTTTCTTCTTCTTCTTCTTCTTAAAGAAAAAGCTCTTCCTCACCTTGGTGAGTTCCTATTGGTCACCTACTAAATTTAGAAAAGTTACAAAAGTATACTATAGTTTGTAAGGATTAAGTTCATGTCAATTTAACTGTCATTTGAATTGAAATATATTAGAAATGGTTATTTTAGATACAAATATATGTTAAAGTTTATAAGGGAAACACCCTTCTATCTATGGCTTAAACTACCTCTAAGTCAAATATGTATGCATGTGAGGATCCCAAACCAGAGAACAAACACACACGCACACTTCTCCAGCTTAATTGGAAAATTTAACCAGTCTTTTGTTTTTTTTTTTTTTTGGATAACATGATGCTTAATAAGATTAATTGCACTGTTCACTATACTAGAGAGGTATATCAACCCCCCAAATATCTAACCCTGTTTATTATCAAGGTTATGCCTAGATGCTATTGATCAATTCATTGTTGTTAACTCTAATCTCTTACAAACAATTCATGTATACATCTTTAAGCCATTTTAGGCGGTATCTTGGGAACTTGTGTTTGGACCAAGTCATTCCTAGAACATATGTGTGTGTGCCAACAAATAGGCATGGAGTAAAGCTTAGGCATTATCAACAAGTAGGCCATATGTGTGATACATACGAAAACAATTTTATATGATATGCATATATATATATATATAAAATTCAACTGTTGAACATCAAAATTGAAGACTGTTTACCGGCCCATTATTCAAAGGGACGTGGGATTAGATTTCCTAGTCTTTTCCCAACTCTTTCCCTGGAAACATAATTAAGGTGCCAAGAATGATCTGCATTAATTAAATTATTGATCTAATCATAGCAAGGAAGACGAATCATGTATGTTGACTAAGATAATTTTATTTGTGTGTTAATTTTCAAAGCAGAAGCTGCGAAATTTCACTTTGGAAACGACAAATGGTAATAACTAGGAGCTTATGCTTATCATTTGAATTCATTTGAAGAAGTCCAAGATTTTTTTAAGCAGTTTTACAGAGGGAAAACAATGGTTAGACCAATGCTAGCTAAAATGACACTAATCAAGTTATAATTCAAGGTTTTGATTAGTGGTACCGATAATTTGTAGGTATATGTAGCATTCTTTTGAGGGTATTTAAGTCCTGTTGCGTAACCTTACCAAATACATTAGTCCTGTCAAATTACTCGCATAAAAAGTTGTTACACTGCGAGTGATGGTAGCTAGCTGCAGAATCAGATGATAATTCCTTATTCACATTGAATTTAAAATGTTGTGGTCTGATCTTCGATACAACTTTGTTTCGTTTTACTGGATCATATCATCGCCCATTAAGTTAATGTTTTCTTGCGAGCACGGCAGTGGTAGTGCACTTTTCAGCAGCAAAAACCCTGAAACCATCTGGAGAAAAATGTGAACCAGACTGAGAAAGGAAGTTAAGCTGTTTCTGTTTATATCAGTTTCCAAGTACATGCGCAGAACCACGCGGCAGACAAGAATTTAGCAGATGAAACATTTATTAACCATCACTGTCCCGAAGCCATGATTACAGAAAGACATGGCTAGCTAAAATATGAAGCACGTGGGACATTTGTTGGTTGCGCAAAAGAGCAAGACCTTGATCAGACAACTCTAGCACGTCACTAGCAGTTAGGATCTTTCAGTACTTTTGATGTCTTACCCAAATTTCATTCCAAGACAGAAATCATCTGCCCTGTCTTCTTGTTCTTGTTTGGTTGGTTCCTCAGTAAAAGGATAGGGAAAGGTGAAAATGTAACAATATATTTGGTGGGTGGGTCGGGGGGGTGGTGTATGCAAGAATCTGACCAACTAAAAGCTACGCCTAGCAGTACTAAACACAGGTAAGTCATGAAATCCAACCACAGTTGGCATTCAAAGTATATACTAAGACATTTCCCATTTGTGGCTGCTTCCAATAAACTTCTATTTTTGGCCAGAAAAAAAAAATTAGTGAATTAAAAACTGGTATAATAGATGAGAAAAAATATATTTAAAAAAATTGCTATATAATTAAACCTTCTATCATTCTATGACGTAAGATAAAACATCACTTGAAAAAAATTACCTAACTGATACTGTACATATCAATAATGTTTGGAATATGAATCATGACTTCCGGTTGAGATGATGCAAAAATAAGTTATTATAATTGATGTTATTAATTAGGATAACTTAGCTCATGCCTCCTTCCTAATATCCACACTAATTGCTGCAAAACTGTTACCTCCCACTACTTGCATTATGGCATAACCGCTGATCCCATTTCAAGCTAAATCTAGAACTTGCTTTCTCAAATTTAGAGTTAAATACATCTCATGTAAAAAAGTTTGTTAATTAGACATTATTAAATTTAATAATCATCTACCTGCATTGGCGTTAAAAGTCATAATTACTATAAAATTATCATAGAATTGATCTTGCATGATGCAGATGAGAATTAATGATAAGAAATCATGTAATTTGCTTGAAGAATTCCAAGTCCGCTAATTAAATAGAACAAAAACAATTTGTATATATTAAAGGGTAAAACATTTGTAAAGAAGAGTAATTAAATTAGCTTTAGTACTAAAAAAGTAAAATTAATCAACTAAATAAATATTATAAACAAAATGTAATTTGTTTGAGGTTTTGTTAACCTCTATGTCTGCTACGAGGGTTGTAAATGTTGGGTTTAATTAATCTATAGAATAATAAGGCATAAGGAAGGCACGTTTTTTTTTTTTTGAAGTTTATTTAATGCATTAATTATCTCCAGAAAGACATACATACTAATAAAAAGTTGACTGTGACTTTCCAAGGTCAACTATTCATGCACAAAAACACATGCACATAGTGGCATCATTCACTGTTTTGTTGCTCAAGGCGTGATGGATAATAATTGCTACAATTTTGATGTCTTTTTCAAAGGTTGTGGCTCTTTCTAGGAGTGTTTGATTGCTATGTTAGGAATGAACAAAAAATGAGATGTAAATAATTTATTGTAAATAGCAACAGCGACCATGATAACATTTTGGTTTATATGTCCCCTTCAGAATTATAATACCAATTATGGCAAGAATTATAAGATTAAGAAATGAGAACAAATAAAGGGTAAGAGAGTGGAATTTGGAATCATTGCCAACAAATTTAATTTCCATCTCCATGAATTTAACAATGATGTGGCTCATGAATCTCCAGCAAAAGTACACCTTAGCCTATACTCACAGACCTAGCTATTTGATGGCTATATAGATTAAAGAGATGAGCTAAATTAATTAATCCAAAATAAGTATATATTTTGTATTTAATCTACAAGATATGTAGTGGCAAATACATCCAGGAAATGCAGAATTGGTTTAATCTTTGTTCTTTTTCGATGGACTTTTGGACTTTGGAGCAGCAAAAGCAATATTACCTGTAAACTCCATGCATGCAACTTGAAGTTTCCATATGACATGGCAAACAAAAGTTGAATTTGTTTTCCTGTCTGTAATCATATATATATTGAAATTAGTACACTTGATCAGCTGCCCTTACATATCCCTTTCTCAAACTTCAAACTTCGAGCATGATTGACATTTTACACGCCGCTGATCATCGTCAATTATAAGACAAACAATGTTTTGTCTTGTTACCATCTCTTGTTGATTGGATTAATTAACCATTTAACAAAGTCAACATTCGTTCCAGGGAAAAGAAAACAGAGCAACAAAATGGGGTCAGACTTCATCAATTTTGGTCTTGATTTGTCTCCAGTGAACAAGATTGCCAAAATAAATTTGTGGGTAGAGTAAGGTGCAACCATGGCCGCAGCTCAAGTTGGTGGAGGTAGGACTGAATAAGATCAAAATTGGTGAATAGAGTCAACTGAGATGCTGTTCGCATGATAGCAGCGGGACCCTGGACCTTTCTATTGATATTTCCTAGTAGTTAATGTGGTAAACATGAGCAAGCTTTTAAGCTATTATCAATCTAAACCATCAAATCTCATTTTATAAAAGCTAATCAAGATCATTTTCTTATTATTGAAGCAAAATTTGCTTATGAGCAGTTATGGTGGGAAGCAAGCGAGAAATAAAAAATGCTAGAAAGTTTATCGCAATAATTAGCATTTGGAGGACAACAGTATTCATACGTAGAGCACACGGAAGTCCGAAATCGGAATAGTACACCACTTTCCTTGAAAGAATTATGTGTGGATCCTTATAGCCTCACCTAAAGTCGAATTTTTGTGGGAGCAAATATTTCTTTTAATAAAACGGGGGAAAAGGAAACTTATGCCTCACTGCCAGTCTATAAGGACTAGAAGAGGCCCAGGAGATGGCCCATCAACCAACCATAGATAACATAACATAACACTCTCTTTTTTTCTCTGACTAGAAAAGCCAGGTTGCCCTGTCTGTTGCTTTTCCTCAAAGGCCCTTGAGGCTTGAAGGGCACTCTCGTGCTCTCAAGAGCATTGGCTTTTGCCTGTGCGCTGTGAAGTGTGTGAACCGTTACAAAAGGGGTGGCGCTGCAGAGTAGAGCTCTCTTTTTTCTTTTTTTACCTCAAGGTACATGATATTGAATAAAAAGTTGGGAGTTGTCCCACAAAGCAGTTACAGTTGAGAAGAAGCAATCCTTCTAGGGACTGTTGTGTGGGGCTTCCCCTAGGATAAGGCCAGCATTGCAAATGTAGGATAATCCTTATGTAAGGCGATTTTCCCTATAGACAATGCATAATGCATTCACATTTGAACTAGAAGGGAACAAGGTTTTTGCTCTTCTCTCTCCAGTTCCCTAACCACGGTAGCCACTCCCTTTGTATCTACGGATGTATAATTTGTAATTCCATGGAGCTTAACAAAATGAAATGGATTCGAATCAAACCCAAAGAAAATGTCATGAACGGAAAGCATATTATTACATTTTCGAAAACAGGGGATCAAATCTTTAATTTTTTTTTTGAATATTCTACGATACATTGCCTGCAGATTATTGTTAATATTAGTACTTACCGAATTATGGACAAATGTTAAAGAGAAAATTGTGACAAACAACCTTCCTCATAAGCCCAATTCAAAAATATAATTTTTTATAATTTTAACTACTTTTGATTAATTTTTAATATGACTTAACAATAATACTCTTTAAACAATTTCAGATAAATTAAAATGGTTTCAGTTTTCTCTTTCCTGCCATCCAGATAAAAATTTTAAAATTAAATCTCGATTTCTCTCTCTGCTCAAATATGTCTATCTCGCCATCCAATTCACAGATATGACATCAAGCTCTTTCTTATCTTGTTTTATTTTTTTGGATGGTAGATCTTAAGGTTTTTAAGGGCGATGAACAACGATTTTGCTCAGGGAGAAAGAATAGCTAAAGCATGTTTGATAGATTTTATGGTGGTTCACGATTTTGTTGTGTTTGGGATTGGGATGATTGTTAAGCATGTTTACTAGAGATTTTGATTTTTTTATGAGATTTTGAGTTGAAATTGTTTAGGTAATATTTTGTAAAGAGGGTATATTTTGTTTGTATATAAGGGGAGTGAGCAAGACCTCCCGATAGGGATATATTTTCTCTTGCTTTGGAGGGTTATGAAGTTTTGTAACTTATCTTTTATCAAATGCACAATTTCATGGCTTAGCAAAAAAAAAAAAATATGTTTTAGGTTCTTGAGTTTATTGGTTTATTCATAGAACTCAAAAATTAAGTTTACTGATTTTTAAGTATTGCATGACTTAATCACCGTGTGACTAGTTTTAGTCATTACGTGATTGGTTTTAGACATTACGTGACTAGTTTTTATACATTTCGTGATTGATATTTAAGCAATGCATAAGTCACACAATACCTTACTAACTAGTCACGCAATGCCTTACTAACAAGTCATGCAATGCCTATCAACTAGTCATGTAATGCCTTATCAGAAACTAGTCAAGCAATACCTTATCAAAAATTAGTCACGCAATATCCAAAGTTAGTCACGCAATGCCTATCAACTAGTCAAGCAATGCCTTATCAAAAATTAATCACGCAATGTCTTATCAAAAACTAGTCACACAATACCTAAATTTAGTCACGCAATGCCTTATCAGAAACTAGTCACGCAATGTCTTATCAAAAATCAGTCACGTAATGCCCAAATTCAATCACGCAATATCCACAGTCAGTCACGCAATGCCTAAAAACTAGTAACATAATTCTCAAAAATCATCAAAACTACTGAATTCCATTTAATAAGATCAACAACTTCAAACAATACACCATATTCTATTTAACAACATAATTAACAAATATGAATGCTCAAAATGTTCGAAAGTTTTTCTTCATATATCAAAAATCACTCTAAAATGTTAAAAAATACTTAAAACGATCACAGATTTTCTTCATATATCAAAAACTACTCCAAAATGCTCAAAATGCTTAAACTTTTTTCTTTCTGGTAAGAAATACTCTAGAGATGAATAGTCTGATGAGGAAAACTCAAAAAATATGAGTAAGTTTGAGGCGTAAACCTAAACATACTTGACCCGTTAATAGGTTTCAGGTTGAGGCGCAGAGTCTAATGAATTGGTCGATTTCATTAAAGACAATTTTGTCTAATTTTTTTTTCTCTTTGTTAAAAACAGATAAAATTATAAGAAAGACCATTCTTAAAAATACCTTATGCCTCAGGGCCATTTATGAAAAATATTTAATGTTAAACTAATCATTTTTCTTTTGTTGTTTATGTTTATCTTCCAACTTTCCTAGAAAATGATATTATCCATCTCTATTGTCTTTCACCTTTTTTTCTTTTTCTTTTTCTTTGTTCAGAACAAAAGTCTAAATGACAACTTCACAGAACGTTATCAAATGTTACCCTCACATATAGATAAAAAGATACTTAATTTGATGTTGTTGGGTACGTTGAAAGACCTATAGGGGTGGTTTTCCTAATGATGTTGTAGCTTAATAATCATAACCAAGGTGATGAACATGTAATTATATATTTGCAAACGTAACCAGACAACGCATATGGTGTGTTAAGAACTTGAAATCATTTGAAAATTTCACTACAAACCACATCAGCAATCAGTTAAGATGCCCTCACTCCCTTTGTGAACAAATAAACATCCCCTATCCCCAACCAAAAGAAAGGCCACAGAAATGGTCCAGCAAGTTTCTGGCCCAAATATTAACTGGGTCAATGATTTATGGACCAAATTAGGAGCATTCAATGCTATACTGAGTATCTGACACGTTCTGCCTCCACTCCTTATATTCGATCTTTGGAATGATATATCTTTGTTGGACCAAATCCTGTCGAATCAAGCAGTTCCAATGTCAATTCTTTTTTTTTTAAGTTATAAATAGAAGTGGAACTTATTGCAAATGTTCAGTCCGATTCTGCAATGATTGATTTTCAAGCATTTAGCTAAGGTGGCTTATCAAATTATATATCTTACCCATCATTTGCAACCCTACTGAATTGAACCAAGTTTAGAGCAGCTCGCCAACAACTCTGTTTTACTTACAATCTTTTTATGTTCTTAGGATCATCTAATTGTAAATATGATATTCATATAGGTTGGGAGGGGGCGATAATTATAGTAACAAATCCATCAAAACCTTAAGTTTCAAGGCTTAGTTAGGTATAGGATGATTACCAACCATGAATAAGTGTTGGTGTCTGCAGAGGTCTAACCATCATCATCTTGGAAATCTTGTAAATTTTGCAAGATTAAAAATGCTACTTTTAAACTGCTCAACTAAGTCAATAAATTATTTAAAATTGTTTTCTTATAGTAATTCCAGAGCGAAATCGACCCCTGATGCAATAATCTCCCACCAACAGGAATCTTATAACTTGGCTCCAAGGCCTTTCAACAGATTATGGGCAGATTAGTCTTATTATTTTGTTGTTATTAGTTTTATTAGTTAACAAATCTGAATACCTAATATGTTGTTTATTGTACTATATTTGTTAAGTAACAATATTCCAAACTTAATTGCCTATGGTACCAAGCAGTTGATGTTTTCTCTATTTTACAAGAGGAACGTTATAACTGACGAGTAATATCTCTGCGCCTCTTTCCTTTATTTTTAAGTGTCATATGCTTTTTAGAGTTGATTTTATGCCATATTTTTCATATTGCTATCATTTCAAAAATATTATTATAACGTCATGTTGTAATTTGGTTTTCCACACCATTTAAGTTTTATGTAAATTATACATTAAACCACGTTAGTTTCAAGTAACTTGTAAGTCGTAACCCATGTGAAAATCAGTTGATTCGCTCATCATTTTCATAGTAAATAAATATATAATTTTTTTTGAGAGCTGTAAAAATAAACTGCAATGGTTATAAGGACACAGTTTCATTGTATAAAAAAATTTGGAAGAAATAAAGCTGAAACTTTTCAATTAGCAATGTCACGTTGTGGTTTATAATTTGTGTCCACGTATTAGATTAATATTCTATTATTATACCAAGTATAAAATTAATATGGTGCCATGAAGTATCACAGCAGATCTTAAGGTCCATGCACAGTGGAGGAACAACAAACTGGCAAATCGGGATGTACCCCTTTGTCTACTTGTCCAAGCTAATTAATTATCTGGCGATTCCAACCATAATTATCTAAGCAATTTGTCCCCATTAACCTTTGCAATTCAAGTAGTTTAATAAAAGGAAGCAGACAAATTAGTGTATGATTAATGTTTTATCCTTATAAATTAATCTAATCAGCTATCATATAGAGTCAAGATCCTAATACAATAAAAGAATTGGCTGCATTTTTGTCACCATTGGGAGCAGATGTCATGTTGGAAAAAAAAGTAGCTAGTCCATATATTCCAAATATATATGGCAGCTAACTTTTTGCGTTAGATTCAAATATGGAAATGGAATTCAGTGGCTTAAAAGATTTGGCATTCGTGTAACCTTTGTTCTCTTCTTCAAGTCCCAAATGGTTGTATTCTCCTCTGCCTAATCGAAATTTTATGCTGGAAAAATCAACGCAAGTCTCATCAAATTTACAGAAAAGGTTAAAAGTAGAATTGGGGTACAAAAGGAGTACTTTCTCTTGGTCATAAAACCCTCTACTTCTTATGTGAATGTCTATTCTGTTTTATATATATATATATATAATAATCATAGGATTCTACTCAAATGTCCTTCACGAAAGGAAAGTATAACCATACATATGGATGGAAAAAGCATGATTAAACATACGAAAATAAAATATAAAATAAAAAGTATCTGATGTCTCATGGACTCTTTATTGTATACTAGGGTTTATCAAAGACTCAACCAATCAAATGCAAGAATTCTTTTTGGGGGGGGAACAGTGCTTAACGTTTAAAAGTTAATGATATCATCAAAGGAAAGAATGTAGCTTCTTTCAAGTTTCCTCCAATGTCATGGTAAGATTGACAGAGCCAGACGGCTTAATCCCCATTGCCTGCTACATCTTTTGTTTTCGAGCAATAACGTTATTTTTGTGCTCCCATGAGTCAGTTACATGCACTAAAAACGACACTACAATTTGCAGAACAAAAGCCTTGCCTTACGCCTTCCATGTTTTCTTGTCTTCTGGTCTAGCCAATTTCCGTTCGCTATTTCATGCACAAACACGGTTGTCTCTCCTCCCTCACCTGTCCAAAGACGGCTCTTAATTTCTTGGTTTTGGAATGGAAAATTTCGGCATTAGACTTATATACCAAAAGTGAGAAAAACATTTTGCTTTAATTAAAGGGACACGTGTGTGATTCTCTTGAGACATGGACGTCCCAAGCGTCTGTAGCTAAAACGTTTTTGCGTGTGGTCCATTGTTCCAAAATTCCATATGTTTAATATGATCAACACTTTCCAACAAAAATCTTTACATCAAAATAAGAAACGACTACTGAAAAAAAAATGCTACTATAACTTTTTTAACTATTTTTTCTTTTTTGTTTTAAAAAATGGACTTTCAATTTAAAAACTAATTATATATTTCAATTTCAATTATGTCGTCCTACTTTGTTACAATTCTCTTAGATCAATTAATGAAAATTAGTGAATGAGAAGGAATTTATGAAATTTTTGCTTACTAAGAACCTAGATATCTTGAATTCAATATTTAATTGATTATTGGAAAGAACCAAAACACTGTACCAAAAAAAGTACTACCTTGTTAACCCTGAGTAACTGCAAAATTGTTCATTACCCAGAAAAAGTCTATTAAGACTTTACTGATAATCAGTACGTGTTAATTAGATTTTAATGTAAAATTAATTATGGGGAAGTTATGAATAATTGTTAATAATTAATTAAACTGATCAATTAATTCAAATCCTGGCTCTCCGGGACACCTAAGAGCCTCAATCGGGCTGTTCGCCCGATCCTTGACGTCCTTGGTTTAATTTGATAGCAACAGCCAACAAGGCCTTTGATATTTTATATGAGAAGGATATTAAACCCCATTTGGTTAAATTTGTCTGATTTTTTTGCTAAAAGGAGTCAAGAAAATGCAATTATTTGTCAAATAGGTTGAAAAATATACCTAAATCAAATTACGATTTTAATACTTGGCTTGAAGAAACAAAATCCCATGTGTTACGATTATTTAGAGTAATGCTATTTTTAGATAAATAGAATAAAATTTTCAACATGACAATCCCAATAAAATTAATCCGAAATTATGGACTTTTAATACTAATACTTTTGAGATCTGATATGTGGATTGCATATGCCTCAATTTGAAACCCATGTTATCCTCACATAATTGAGGTTAGAATTCCAATATTTATATGTGGTACAAACTTGGTAACACCTCAAAACAAGAAAATTTTTAATTTACTTTATTTTGTTTTTTTCTGTCCCACGCTTCCGAGCATCAGCGCGTGCCCGGTGCCGACCATACCATATCTTTTTATGCACCTCTCTTTTCTTACGCTAGTCTGACAACTCAAAAGTCTCCTATATAAACTTCTCTCAATCTCCCACCGTCCGAACCTTATTCTGTCATACTTCAAACTCGAATTCAGGTATTCATCCACTGCCCAAAACCACCAGGGTCAACACTTCTTCTTTTCCTATAAAACCAAACTCAGAAACCTGAAAAATAAAATAAGAACAAGGAACAGAGGCATTGCTTTGACCCTTGTCTGAAAACAGACATCAGTAGCCAGTCTAGCGAAAACCCATTTCCCAAATCAGATTTTAACACTACCCATTTGATTATATTTCATTTTTTTTCTTGACAAAAATATTATGAAGAAGATTAGAGGGTTCAAGCTTGGACGCAAGCTAGTGAAGGTTTTCAAGTGGATAATCCGACCCAGAAGAAGAATCTACAGGAACAGTTTCTTGAGTCCTCCAACCCGAAGGTACAATCCGTTATCCAGAATCTGCTCTTTTGCGAGGTTTCTTCGACGTGGAACCAAGGGGCTGTGTAATTCGAATGCGGATCCGGGTTTCATCCAATTGGGTGAGGAGGGAGTGAAGCGGGTTGGAGTGCCGAAGGGGCATCTTGCCGTGTACGTTGGCGATTCAGAAGGTGACACGACCAGGGTGGTAGTGCCCGTAATTTATTTTAATCACCCGCTATTTGCGGAGCTGTTGAAGGAAGCCGAGCGGGTTTACGGGTATAATCATTCCGGAGGGATCACGTTGCCCTGCGGGATATCGGAGTTTGAGAAGGTGAAGATGAGAATTGCCGATTGGGAACATTGCCGACGGAAACCACACCGTCGTTATTTGTAATGATATTTTTTCCCCTTATTTTATGGTGGATAAAAATTTGATTCATCTAATTTTTGTGAATATAGGATGTCTATGATTTTTTCTTTTGGAGGCTCTATTCTCGCTCGCTCTCTGTCTTCTTATATTTTTATCTTCTTTTCTTTTTTAACCATTCCCAAGTCCCAAAGGCCCAAGTGAAATTTTTTGGGCATAATTTACGAGAATCACTGCACGAAGGCTCCTTCCTTTTTCTTCTGTTTTTTTTTTCCTGCTTTTCCATTTTTCTAATTTCATTGGTGATAGCTAAGCTCGTTTCCAGGTTAGCTTTATATTATTGCTTATTAATTGTTACTACAAATCCAAGCTTATCTTATTGGCTATTCGTGCAAAATAGCTACAATGCACCGTATAAGTAAACGAGAATTGTGATCGTCTTTCATACTGATTGTTTTGAGCCTTATCTTTTGCTTTTCTACTTTAAATGTCTTTCTACAGTTTAATACTCTGTTCCCTTAAATACATAGGAATCTCCTCATACTATGTGCGTTGAAAAGTAGTTTGTTGTCTATTTATCTAGATAAGAACTTTTAGCATTTTATAAAACATTAAAATGCTGTTAGAGTGAGCAAGTTTGACGTGATATTGGAAAATATTATTCAATTTTAAAACCTAACATGATTCATAAAATCAAAGGGAAAAAACTTATTTGCTCACGAAAAACAGACCCATGTGCAAGCTTGACACACTAAGAGGAAAAAAAAAATTGTTAGATTAGTATGTGAAGCCCGAGCAACACAATGATGGGAGTTGGTTAAGCTACATAAACTAAATAATTACGATTGGCATTATCCAAATACAAGAATCAACGTGTCCCGACAGATGAAGATTATTTAAATAAGCTCAAAAGCAGGAAAGATAAATCTAAAACTTGGTCCTCGGCTAGCCAAAAGGGCAGTAAACTAGGAAAGATAAATTCATGGAATCGTAGACGGAAGCTTGCTAGTGTTGTAAATAGTAGTAAGATGGAACTGAGAAATGATACAAAAAGCCGCCAGAGTTTTAGATTTTGATGCCGGCAATGAGTAAACTCAAAGTTAACGGCAGGAGCGTGCCATTCAAGGCATAGAATTGACGCACGATTGGATTCTTTTAATAAGGATGTCTTCCTTTATATGATTGAAAGGTCATCAAGAATTCCATCTTTTCTTTTGGCAGGAAACTTTGATGCTTTATGGACTTTTATTTATGGCTATGCTTTGTGGGAGAGAGCACAGCAGCTCTGTCGTGGTGGGCTCTAAAGAGAAAGTCCATGTTCATCTCTTAAGATTTTACTCGAATAAACTCTATAGCTTTTTAGCATTGGTTTTTCAGGCCACTAAAGAAAACCCTGGATATTGGAAAGAGCCTGGTTTAGATCAGCAATTCTCCAGGTTTTTAGCATTGACCATGACCATTTCATAGTCCGTTTAAGAATGGTCAATGGTATAGGTATCCTTTAAAATGAGATACCCAGGCCTAACGTATGTCAGCTCTCTCCAAGCAATATCATTATATAGATTGCTTTGGATACATCGTGCAGTTTTCGCTATTATCAAAGCAAGGAATTGAGGGGGAAAAAGCAAAAGAAATTCTAGGTTTAGTCAAACAAAAAGATAAGAAATTAAATAGTTAAACAAATTTGATTTTCATTTTTCTTTGAAGAGAGGATCTTTGTCAAACTTTCAACCCCTGATTTGGGGCTAGATGATGATCCCACCAGGAGACCAAGCACAGATTGAATTAGTTAGGATTTAACATGTGAAATGGAGAAATCGGTCCGCCGTTGCTGCCAAAGTCTCAAGAAAACAACACTTACAATTGATGGATGTCTATCAAATAATTGTTTCCCACTTCATCAAGATCAAGAAATTAATCGACTCTATCAACATCATAGCTTTCTTTTGATTGCAAAAATACAAAGTCAATCCAATTAAAATTTTAAGGCCATCGATTATTCCCATTATCCAAAATGATAAAATTTACTGTTAGGTTCTACCATAAGTTTTAACTCAAGTTCTAGGTCAATTCCTCAAAGAATTGTTTTCTTAGTCAATGTAATATTAATAACAATATTTATCTCTTTACAATTTATAATTTAAAACTAAATTTAGTGTCTATAATTTAAAGATTCAAAGAGATATCAATCTTTGACTCATTAAATAATATATAATTTTTTTGTTTAAAGAGTATGAGTTTGAATCTCCATTCTATCTAAAAAAATCACCAAAGAGAGACTCAAACCATTTATCCTATCATTACTAATTACTTAAATTGACTATTATCTTGAATTATTCAAGTTTAATGGTTGAAACTTCTGCATACTTTGAATATGTTTCTGTTCTTTCATACTTGGAAGAACTACTATAATATAAATATATATATATATATATATAAATTAAGTGCAAGTATGTGGAAAGTTTATCCAAGTTAGAATTTGTCCCACGAATTGTGAAAATCAAAGTGGGGTTTCAATATCTCAGTGTGCGTGACAAGTGTCACGAGTCCATTTCATTTAAGTCAATTATGATGAATTCTCTTCTATATTCGGACTCTGCGTATAGATGGAATATAAGAGAATATAAAGCTACAATTGAAACTTTTTCTTTCTTCCTTTTTTATTAATTATTTTTTGTCAAATCGCTCGTTTAAATAACGAAATTAATCTTAAATGTAAACTATTTAATAAAAATAAAATTTTTAAATATTAGAGACCAAATTAAATTCAAGTAGCACATGTATATTTAACTTATTATATAAATATAATGCTCTTTGTAAATTCTTATAATCTCCTGAAATCGGTTGATTACTTATTGAATACTTTTTATCTTATTTAATGTGATTGCAAAATCTTTAAATCAATATCATCATCTAAAAGATTTACAGTTTAAAATATGATCTTATGCGTTATAATTAGATGCGCTTGTTGTCATTGCTAAAATACGAGGGACAAGCCTAGAATGCCCCTTAAGGCAGCGATGAGTGGGTCAACGATCAAAGAAACTGGAGCTCAAAGACTAGAATTTCCAAACCCCCTTAACCATATGGGTGCTTAACTATTTAAAATACAGGGCCAGATTTTGGTAAGCTTGCAAGTATGGCAGCAACTCTAGGTCCCCTTTGATTAACGTTGAAATCATTTTTTGGTCCCCTATCTCCTTCTGTGTAGAACATAGAGAGAAATATAGGAGAAAGCAAGGAAAGCCTTATTTGCCAGTTGTCCAGAACTTAAAAGAATAACATCAAGTGATCATAGACATGAGAGATTGGGGGACCAAAGTCCACTAGTAGAGGTGAAAGAGGCAATAACGTGGCTATAGCCTTAACCTATAATTCAGGCCTCTCCCTCTATCCTGCTAGGTCTTCGCTACTCGATCGTTATTGTCATAATTGATCTTAACTTGGTCCATATAAATGAGAACCTCAAAGTATGTGACCCCAACTTGGCCCCAATTTGGGCCGTTACAGATCCCATACCCCCATCTCTTTCACCTTGTTTCTGGATATTCACCAGCATAAACGTTAAACAAGTATGGATCCACAAGGCCGAATTTCTGCCTTACCTCGTTAAACCGTTAAAATTTAAGTCCCTAACCAAAATTCCCCACTAGTCCAACTAGACCATAAAGTAGAAAAAGACTCCTAATCTTGGTTTATTCCGACTTCACCCCTCATGGCCGAGGTAAGCTGGGTGAGGCGAGGCTATAGATGTGGATTCACCCAATACCTAGTCCATTTTTTACTTTCAGACTGGCTTATCTTTGGAAGTTGAAGTTCAGTTCTCAATTAGCAAAGTTTGGACGTCAACATGCCCATGGACCCAAATTTTGGCAATTCCGATCACGGAGAGCTTCCCTCAATGCTTAAGCCCAAGGCTCAGCTGCCCAAGCCCAAGCTATCACAGGCCTCCTCTTGTCTTTGAAGAGAAGGAACTCACCCTGTGGCCATAGACTATGTTTTATAAATTACGGCTACTACTTTTATTAGTGCTACTATTTTGTATTCAATGTACATTAATATCAATTAATACGGTAAAAGAGTTCTTTCTGTTTACCTTGCTTTACCTACTTATGCATAAGCTTCATCTCTAAACAACTGCTAGGTAGCTACAATCATATATGCAGGAGAGAAGTGCAACTAGCAGAAATCCAAACATATAACACTAATTTTGGAAGATTCAGATATAATGGTAGCAAGTCCTTTGTGCATATTTTCCACAATCAAGCGCTATAGCCTTGATTTGAGGGATGCCACTGCCTTGTATCATGGCCGCTGCATGCAGCAACACAAGCTTGCTCCATTAAGGATTGGGAAACACCACTGTTGCAAAGGTTGGCGAATGCCCGCATGTGTTTCATGCCGTATTGGGTTAGTAACCCACAGTGTGTTTCAAACAAGCGAACCTGGAATGAAAGGTTTGGTTATGACCAACGAAGAAAGGAGACTAATTCAATTTTGAGAAGACAGTTAAGAGGAAAAGGGACTGATACCATGGATTTCAAGCACTGCCAGTCATCAACAAGGGGCAAACCAGGTTCCCTGACAGAGTTGAGAACGCCAGAACCTTTTGCTGGTCCATACAAGAGTGTTCCAATCAAGTCAATGCTGCCATCCAAATGGATCCTATGTCTGATAGTCTCAGTAATCTGTCTGAGTATTTCTGTCTTCTTTGATCCAGCTTCTGAATTTTTGTACTGTATAACAAATAAAATGACCAACATGGATATCAAGTTCAATGAGATATTATTTTGTAATTTAAACAAGGGACGTAATTTAAACAAGGGACTGAATTTCAGTACTAGTCAAGAAAGTGTTTCCGATATTATTTTGTAATTTAAACAAGGGACTGAATTTCAGTACTAGTCAAGAAAGTGTTTCCTCCTTTTATTTACTCTTCTAAATAGCTAGCCTTGTTAGGAAATGAGGGCTTCTGATTAGTCAGTTTAAGAATGCAAATCTCTTTTTGAGTTTTGATGAAACAACAAAGTCCAATTACAAATTTCATAGAACGATTTATAAGAGATTTAGCCAAGCAAAACTTCACTTAGGTATAAGGAGAAGTACAAAGATCCAATGCAATGTGACATTCTATGGTTAGAGGCTGAGAAAAGAATAGAGCCCAAGCTCACCATATGCCATAAAAAAAGAATATCTGCATCTCTCTGGTTAACAGCTTCCATGTGGGTCAATTCATTTGGAGGAAAGTTTTCGCTAGAAGGATCAAAACCTTGATACGAACAAAGCTTTTCAGCTTTAATGCTTGCATTCCCGTATTCCATCACATGCGATCCGCCTAAAGTGTAAGAGTTGAAATTGGAAGTCCGTTCCCTTACCTGCATAATGAGAATTCAAGAATTTCGTACGATAGTATTTTCCACTAAAGAGTTCAGCTAACCATAAGTGAGAAAACAACTCCAAAATTTGCTGAAAATTTGTTATGCTTACGGTTTCATACTGTTGCTTTACAGTTTCCCTCTTCAGATTGTGAGTTTCACTGCAGATCATAAGAGTATAAAAGAGCTAATGAGCACAACTCATTTGAGACACTAACTGAAATAAAACATCTACTACTGGTAATAATACCTACTTTGAGATCAAGATTCTTATATCATAACCGGAAAAGTGCTTTCCTCAAAAAACTAGATAAGGGAAAAATAGTTGGAACTGTGACAAAAACACATTCAACTAGAAAATCCCATGAATGTAAAGATCAAACAGCTTGTTACTAATCGCCTTTATTGAAGCTGATTTGTGATCTGAAAAAAGTTCAAAGGAGAGTAACCACATACCTGTCCTCCATCCAAGCCACACTGTACAAATCTCCTAAACAAGTGGTATACTCTGGAGGAGGAGAAGGTTCCATCCCAGGACAATAAGTTCCCCAACTACTCTCTTGCGCATTCGATGCTGTTGTTACATAAATGTTAAGATCTTTGGGCATTATGCCTTCAAAGACACTCCCACTTTCACAAGCTTCTACATATATAACCTGGTGGCATCAGAAATGCAATGTAAAAGATCATGGAATATGTCCAAGCGCAGAGCCCGAGTAATTTTGGAGTTAAGAAGATCTCTTACCATCTCTTTGTAGCTTCCCGCTGCATGTTTCTTCTTCAAGACATCAAGAAAATCCATTGCATACAGAAATGGCAAATTTGGCATCCCTAGAATCAAATATCAAATCAATTAGACCTTTAAGGCTTTTTTAACTCCTTTGGTGGGTATTTTTACATGCATCTTAAGTCTATGTTCTCAAGGACAAATATTAAACGGAGTTCAGATACAGCTTGGGATTTTATATAATCAGCTGCGATGGTACTACTAGTTTCATACAGAAGGTTATTTTAATATCATATATGCCAATCACAATTCTTGTATTTCAGCAAAGTTAGCAGAAGCTTGCCTCTCTTTTTAAACTTCTCATGGCGATTAGGTCTTATTTGGTTGAAACAAGTGGCTAGACGGAGTATATATAAATGATGCAGCACAAACAAAGTCTTTAACATACCAAGAACTCCAGGGCCTCCATGGTCTGAGTAGAATAGAAATATTCTATCATTGGGTTTGCTATCAACAACCTTTCCACTTCCTCCACTCAGAGCACTTTTATTACCAAGAAGTACTGCATACAGATTTGCTGCGGTAACATGCACACCCGTGTAATCCTAACATTATGATCCCATCAATACGGTCAATATGGTTATATTACAGTAAATTCAAATGATCAAATTTACAACCTTAAGCTCATCTATTAAAGCTTCCCCACTAAGTTAGAACATGCCTCACAAGTAAAAAGGTGACAAAACCTATTGATGATCAATGTATTTTGATCAGCCACCTAGTTGGTAACTTCTGGATTTCAGAAAGAGCTATTGTTCTGGACCTAATGAAGTGTGAATCCTCAGATAAGATGGTTGAAAACATCCACGTGAATTCAGGATTAAATAATAAATTCCAGGTTACTCAAACAAGAGATCCATCCAAGTAGCTAATCATTAGTCAAAATTAATTTGTAATCATTAATCATTTTATTTTCTTAGATTTAACATGGGTAGAACTTTGAGAAGGAGGCGAAGGGAAAGAGTGAGGCAGGCGGGGGAGCCACAAACAAGCACATACATAAAACAGAAGGAAATCACAAATCTACAAGCATCAAGTCATTTACAGGGCACTATTAGCCGGCTTTACAAGTAAATTTCATGTTCTCATTCTTATCCTTTGTCAGCTATTTTCCTTTGGAATTTTTTAACTAACAGCAGGCTTAAACATCAATTCTCTCTATCTGAAATGTCTTCTTCCCTTTGTTTTTTGGCAAAAGTTTACTGTTCCTGTCCAATTATAGTAGCTTTTTTTATGCAACCACTTTGGGGAGAGTGACATTAGATTGTTCATCCCTATGTTAATAAATTTTATGTGCAAGTCTACAAATAAATGACACCCATTATAATTAAATTAGGTCCTAGGATTACATCCATTAATCTAACCACTATATTTCAAAAGCAGCAATAATGACAAAAGGTCCACTCATTTTTATCACAATCAAAGTGGCCCATAACTATCAAATTGATGTCAGACGACATGAAAAGCAACCAAACAGCTCACAACACCACTAATCATGATTAGATTAATTTTATAAACTGAAACAGTTCGATTATGCTAAACAAATCTATGATCCCTATATTTTACAGGTATATGCCACAGATATTTTTCTCATTTTTTGCATAAATTATCTGCCTGTCCCTTCAGATTTTTTTCTTATTTTATACAACAAAATTCCTGCCCGTAAAACTTAAATGCTTGAGTCATCTCAACTCAAGTAAACCTCAAATTTCTTGATCATTCCTAATCCAAGTAAAACCCTGGATGCTCAAGTCATCCTTAGCAAATCAAGTGTACTAGATAATGAATCTAAGAGCTTAAGATTAAGTTTGGTACGATAGAGACTGAAGAGAATGCCCACATACCAAGATATTATCTAAACTGGCCCCTTTATTATTGTTGAGTGAAAGGATTGTTATTACCTTAGGCACGCCAGCATAAACATCATCGCCTTTGGGATGGTTGATGATGACTCCTGGCCTCGGATTCAGCTTATGCATGGCTATGTCATCGTACATAAACACCACTATGTTCTCTTCCTTCAATCCTCCTTTCCTTAACAGCTGATAGGCGTGGCATACATCAGCCTGTCCTTGCACCCAAAAAAGGTTTATGTCCCATTTAGACAAAACTAACCAGTGTTATTACACATTTAACATACAGTACCACTACGCCCATCACTAAGGGAAAAAAATAGTAAAGATTTGAAAACACTAGTATATCTTTTTGCCAAGGAGAGAGAGAGAAGAAGAAGTGAAAAAGGAAAGAATTCAAGAAAGCAAAGAGAATTTTTAATTCCTCATAGTGCAGATTTATTTTAAAAGAAAAAATGAAAGCATGTAAGGCTGGTGCTTGATCCTTTTGTCAGTCCATAGAAAAGAATTCAAACCTTATTATAAGTTGATACTAATGCTTTACCTGATGCCTGTAATTAGCATAGCCAGATGAACCAGCCACCAGAACAGCCCATCTTGTTCCAAGTTGCTGATCATCTACATCTTGCGGTTCATCTATGTCTGTAGACAGCCGGATTCCAGACTCCCACTGATTCAACCGGGCGGCTCGTCCTGCTTCAAAAAGTAATAATAACACTAGAAGTAAAGATAGGTACTTGATGAAAACCGAATCTTGTTTTGCCATGGATATTACAAGTAAATAGTGAATCCAGTTCAAGAAAGCCGTGAACAAGTAAGAGGAGAAGGAAACGAAAGGAAGTGGAAACTGATGCTTGAAGGGAAAGCAGGGATGAAGAATGGAGTCCGGGAGAGAGTCTTAAAGTGAAGGTGGTAAAGCCGTGTAAGATGCCATGCAAAATAGGAGGTTGACACGTGTGGAATAGTTGCAGAACTGTGGGTCCAAAAATCTACTGCTTGAAACAAATGGTCGGTTTTGTTTTTTTTTTTTTTTTTTTTTCTATATTTGTGAAGATGCATATGCTGTTGTCTTCTGTCAGTAGTTGAATTTTCTTCTGGGCTTTACTTTCTTCTACTTCTTGTCAGGGAAAGGGTAGCAGTTTCCATGGGACTAATACTAAAAGTGATACAATGAGAAGTTAAAACTTGGTTGGATATGACTCATGTTAAAAAGTTTCCCCCAAATTCCGCAAGTAAAGTTTGGTCTGTTAAGATTTGTGTATCTGAGAAAAAGATTATGCAGGCAAAAAAGGTATTGTACCAGTACCAAACTCCGATTAGATCAAAGTATATGCTGCCAGATACTTTGATATTCTTCTCCTGGAAAGGAGTTTTACGGGGCTAAAAAGTGGTAATTTAAGGGAAGCTGTTACACCTCTACCTATTACGTTATGCAATTTGTCTTTCTTTAGATTAGAAATTCAGGGAAGATGTATGAAATGTGATGCTGGTCAAATAAGGCTATTGTTCAAGCCAAACAATAAATAAGTAAAGAAATAAATGATTACAATCTCGATCATCACCAAGCTGGAGTAAGCTCAGCAGCTTTGATCCTCTAGCGTTTTGAAATTTTATTCCTTTAGTCCACTGTTTTCTGTTTGTTTGTACTCTACAAATATCTGTTTTAATTAATTCTCTCTAAGTACGATTGGTCGGTTTGGACTTTTATTTGTTAGTCCGAAAGTTTTCATTACGTTGAAAATAAAAATGGTCTTTCTTTCACATTATTAGCCTAAAGAATAAATAGCCGCTTGTGGTCTTCCAATAAGCAGATCTTTTAAAATCTATTCTTCTCCTCTGATTGGAAGATTTCATCCCATTGCTTGTACAATTCTTCCGATAAAGATTAGCCTAACCATTGTCAATTATCAACTGACTATAATTCACTAATTATTCACTGTTGTTATGGGACATAAGGAGATATTGTGTAGAAGAAACAAATACAAGCTTTCTCTCACCGAAACATCTCGACATGAAATCCTTGGAAGCAAAAGTTCTACTAGTGGCAGACAAACCATTACTGCCTCTGTTCATTCACTTGGAAGACAAGTTAATCCTCCAACCTGTAAATTGCATACGCTAAGCCATCTATGATTATTAAACTTCCAAATGATATCACGTAAGAGAGTTTTAGAATCATGCCAAATAAGTCATAAAGGAGCACAAAGTTAGCTTTTAACATGTTTCATGGGGACACCCAATCCCCTTATTGTGAAAGAACAAATACAACAAAGCTCTTGCTTCTGGTTTCCTTTGCCGCCTGCTGAAAAGTTATCCACGCAACAGACACGGTAAAGATAGAAGTTTCAATATTTGCCCCGCCATGAATACCACTTCAATTTCAATTGGAACGACAGTGGAGGTTTACCCAGAATCCCTCTTGCTAACCTTGAATCAAACACATCGAACTGTACACGACTGAGGGAATCCAACAGAACTTGGGCGGGCACAGCTGGTAGAAGTGCTTTACGAGCCTCAGAGGGAACAGCGTCTGCTAATTCACGAGCTTTCAGCAAATGTGCATTGGCTGCTGATGCAATTTCAAAAACCGCATCACATAAGCCCTCACGAGAATCCAAGTGTATCTCTGATCGACCTCCCTCCTTAACTAGCAGCCCATGCTTGGCTGCCACTTTAGCTGGTATGTAAGAAAAGTGACGGTTGCGGCTAGCATGGTATGGCAGCGACTTAAGTAGCAAAAGAAGGCCACTTGCCTTACCAACATGCGATGCTGCATGGTCAACTGCAGTGGACCTGATACCACCAGCTTGAAGAGTCATGTATAGAAGAGTTGATGCTGTATTCTCTGCATATTTCTCTAAGTCCTCAATACTCTCTGGTAGGTCAGTAGCCTCTCTACTTGCATCATTGATCCGAGCTTCAACTAACCGTTTTAACCAAGCCTTGCTAATTTTACTTTCAGATATCACTGAGGAGAGGGCCTGTGCTGTTGGGTGTTCAATCAATTTGTGAGCATAAATTTTGTCAATGGCTTCTTGCCACCAGACAAGGCGCATGAGACCAATCTTGGGATCAGAAGCAACATCCATAGCTCTGGCAGTTTCAACATTGAAGGCGCGGAGTGCAAATGCAGCCTTTCGCATGTTAGGGGGAAGCTCAAGAAGGCAGAGGTAATGATGATAATCATAGCAACGCACTTGCTGTACACAGTAGGAGAAAGCTGCCCGTAAGCTACTAGAAACACCGTTCATCAAATCCCTACTGTGGTTCCCCTACAATGCATTACTACATTAATGGAAAAACCAAATAATGCTTCCAAGACAATTTCTGTAACTCCGTCGTCAACGAGTATTTTCGATTGATAAAGCAAGCTGATGAAAAATAGAGAAAGAAGATCCTAAATATTTATTTCAGATATCTCTCAAGAAGTGACCAATTTCTAAGACCAATTTCTCATTTGTCCCATAAATGCAATGATTTTAACTTTTATGTTCATAAAATTAAACTTAAAAAAGAAAAGATGAAAAGCAGCGAAGATCACAAGCTACATAAGAATAGATAAAAGCACCTTAATGCAGGCAATCTATGGCAGGTTACAAATCCAGGTAAAAGATATTGGAGTTGACTGTAAGCACTGATACAAGGTGAGCTTATTCAATTAATAAACAAATCCATTAATAGATGGATTGGGGTGGGAACTCTGTCCAGCTTAAAAACAACGGGCACCCAGAAACCAACATTGACTGTAAGCCATTTGCATCCAAAAATTTATTCCAACTTTCACAATGAAGAAGGAATTAGGGAATATGGGATTTCTGAATCTTAAACAAACTTACGCATTTAACTTTTAGCTATTGCACAGAACAAAGCAAGTATCGTAGAAACAGAGTAAATCGAGAACTGATAATTCTTAGTGTTTGAGACATTTCATCGAACGTGCTCAATGCATTAAAAAAGCTGGCACATGTTGATCCAACATTAAAACAACTGAATTCCCGATTTCATCCCTCGCAAGAAATTATAAGAGGAAAGAAAGGGGATAAACTGGAAAGCATACCGAGAGTGATCTAAGCGTTTCAAATGGAACTAGAAAGCCAGAGAAAGAACGCGGCGAGCAAAGCAAGCAGTTGTTCGTCTCGTAGGGAAGCCAGACCAACAACAGAAACGGTAGAGATTTTGGGGGAATGCGTTTTCCTTCGATAAAACGACGCCGTTGGAGAGCTTTTGAACTTTGACGACGATTAAAGCCAATTAATTTCAACTTTTAAGATGGCTTTTAACAGCCTCTTTTCCCAATTCGTTTAAATTTTCAACGCCACAAGTGTAAAAGAATAAACTACTAGTTCAATTAGTTAGTTCTTCGGACATCATAATCTTCAACTTTCATTATTCCTCAGCCCATTACGCTAAAATGCATGTTACTTGCTTATTGCTATTCACTTCAAATGCAAATTTTCGTAAAGGAAATGTAAAAATAAAACACTAAAAAACAATAAGCCAAACAAGCGTCATTAAAGTCAATTTCCGGATACCCATGCACATAAAATAAAAGACTAGACAGAACCACAATGATATTCTTCTCTGTGCTGAAGAAACTGATGAGTCCTCTGGTCACTGTTGATGATCTGCCAGGCAGTAGGGGAGAGGTCTTTTAACAACCGGAGCAAAAGCATCCAGTGACGCATAGAAGGAACATAGAAAGTCTATGAAAAAGGTTCACAGCCGAGCCAACAAGCAAACTTTTGAAAATTTCCAACTGAAACTAATAGTTTTTACAAATTAGACCATTCAAATTCACCCCGCAAAAGTACAAATTTACTAAACTGGAAAATCAAATAAGGGAAAACTCTCCCTCACATTTATCTGATCTGGACAATGCCAGCAGTGACCAGCTTTTGAATCTTGTTCATTACCATAGGGTTCTTCATGTGCTCCTGTGCCGCCTTTGGATTTTCCTGGAAATCAATCAACACCTGCCCACATCCCACTGTTTTAGTACACCATATAAACAACAAAGAATCCAAATAAAATCACATTACAAGTACTGCAACACTGAACCAATATTTTTCAGTTCTTACCTGTCTCATGACAGGATCTGAGAGAATGTTTTGAATTTCCGGATCTTGCATTGCCTTAGCCTGCAACATTACACCAATTAAAATTTACATCGGCATCCAACACGGATTTTAGAACCCATATGTAAACAAAGACATGAAAGAAATCCTAACCTGTCTTTCCTTCAACTCTTCAGGGCTCAAATCACCACGGCTTGCTTTGTTAATCTGTTGTACACATCTGCAAAATAATTGAGAGAAACAATTAATTATAAGATACTGTTGAAACAGGAACACAATACCAAAAAATCTGAAGCAGAAAGCTACACACTTTCTAGCACCATCAAGTAATTCCTGGTTATTAGGGTCATGTTTCAACCCTTCCTGGTATGTATCTAAAGCTTTTTCATACTCCTTCATGAAGAACTGAACAGCACCCTTTCTTGTGTAACCCTTGGAAAATGTTGGATCAAGCTCAATGCACTTCTCAGCATCCTTCAATCCCTCTGGCAATGCACCCAATTTCGTGTAGCATGCAGCTCTATTGCTGTATGCCTGATAAGGCCAAAATATTTTAACAGTCAATAAGATACTATATTTGTGCCTTGGTCAACCACAAACTCACATAAACAGACCAAGGCTTTCTTACCTTTGGATCTTTAGGATTTCTTCTTAATGACTCTGTATAATGCTTCACAGCCTCTGGGTACTTCTGCTGCTTGAAACATTCATTCCCTGCATATATATTTGTCCAGTCAGCTAATGAACATGATAGGGGACTACTATTTTTCTCATTCCAACACAATTATAATACATGGACTCAGACCAAACTCAAATAAACAGGAGAGCAAGATGCAGAGCAACCTAGGAAATATCAGTGACAAGATACAGCATAACATAGTAAAGAAACTTAAAGTACATGACAGTGCCGGCAAAAACTAAACAGAAACGAATAAAGAATACCTTTTTCACGCTCCTCATCAGCTATCTTTGGATCAAAATACTCTTGTTGCTCTAAATCCTTCTTTGCTTTTTCTGCATCATTTAGTTTCTTCAATGTTTCAGGGTTGCGATGCTCTGTAAGGGCTTTCTGGAAAGTCTCAATAGCTGATTCATAATCTTTTGAGCATTTCGCCATTTTCACCAAAGCAGTTCCCTTCCTAGTCAAAGCTCTTGCTACCATCTTAAAGTCTGATCTAAGCTCTCTACCTCTTTCAACAGCCTTGTCACAATCCTTAATGCAGTCCTCATACTGCATTTAACAAGGATGTTAGGCAAAGAAAAAGGGCAGTGCAGTTAGATATACATAAAATCCATTGTAAACTATAACCCCTATACATAAAATCCAAGAACATATACACTAAATCACATGATGTTGACTGAAAAATTATCTCTCCTATTAGGTCCAGTGGAAAAAAGGGGAGCCAGAATATAATTGGCATAATGAGTTCACAACCATCCACACCCAAAAATTTCAACCTAACATAAATGGTATTGGTAGGAAAGAAGACGAGGTTAGGAAAAATCAACTAAATAACTCCATTTCCTTTGGAGGAAATAACTAGGCTTTTCCCTACAATCCTCCCGCTGTCGTCTTTTCAAGAAGAAAGCAACATGTGTTTGTGCTGTAAATAAGCTTATAAAACCAACATAATTAAGCAAATGACATACATTCTAAACGATTAGTAAGGCCTCATAGAACACTCACAGTCATACCATCATACTCCGCAATCATGCCAACATGACATTCACAGATGTACTTTCATAAGCAGGGCTCTATCATAGAACTATTATTAGAAAGATTCTAAAAAACAGGGCTCCATCTTAAAGCAAAAGCGACCTGACATTCAAAATCATTCTAAAAAAATTGTGGTCATTATTATTTTATACCAACATGAAATTAGCATTATGCCACCTAAATTTTGAGTTCAACTAAAAAGCAACTATAAAAACATATAATCAGCCAACAATTTCATCTTTTCATATGTTATAAATTTCATACCAATAACTAAATTAAAACAAGTAAAATTTCTAACTTATAAACAAATTAAAATAAATAACCATACCTTGCCCATCTCCAAATAAACAGCAGCTCGATTGGTGAGGTACGAAATATCCTCGTCATCAAGCTCCATTGCTTTCGTGTAATGCTGAATAGCCGTCTCGAAGTCTTTCTTCTTATATGCAGCATTTCCAGCCTCCTTCTCCTTTAAAGCTTTCTCCTTCTTCTCTTTTTTCTCCTTCTCCTCTTCTGTAATTTCCATCGGTTCTGGTTCAGGCTCAGGCTCTGGCTTCTTCACCTCCTCTTTAGCCGGCTGTGAAGGCGGTGGAGGACGTGGTGAATCCGCCTCTGGAATTTCCATGTCATCCCCAGCACCATGCGCCTTAAACTTAACATTTAACAAAGCCCCCAAAGCTTGCATAACTCTCTGATCTTTTAAATGCTCGTTCAATTTGCTAGGATTTCTCTGAATCTCCTGCATCGCCTTAACAAAATCCGGCTGCTGTAAATAAACCCTGGTTGTCGGATCCGCCGTCAACTTCGCCCACATCTCCGGCCCCTGAAAAGCATCACCAAATGGGCTAGGTGGCGGCGCTGCCCTAGCTCGGGAAGCCGAAGCCGTCGCCGCCGACTGAGCATCAGCCAAGCCGGATTTTAAGGCTTCATTACTAGGATCGATCTCAAGACCCTTTTTATAGGCTGAAACGGCATCTTGGTATTGGTGTAAACCTAAGTGAGCCGCGCCGAGCCGGCTGTAACCTTTCGACCAGTCCGGTTTAAGGTCCACAGTTTTTTTGGCGTCGGATAATGCGGCATCGTATTGATGAAGAGAAGCGCAAGCGGCGGATCGGTTAGAGTAAAGGACGTGGTTCGTCGGGGCAAGGTTTATAGCTTCGGTGAAGTGTTTGATTGCGGTGTTGAAATCGCCGGAAGAAAAGGCGGCGTTGCCTTTAGCTTTGGCTTCGTCGGCCATCTTATAGGAATTTGTGGGCTTCTATTTGCTTGGAGGGACGATTTGGATTTCGGGGGTTTTGGGTATTTTAGAGTGAAGGAAAGTATTAGAGCAAGGGATATAAAGGAAGCTAAGTTAAGAGGAGGAGACCAGAGACTTCTGGTGGTTCTGGAAGCTTCTTCGGCATTTGTGTAGGCTGCGTGGATTACGGGTTGTTTGGTCATAGATTTATTCTTTTCTCCAATTACCTAACATTGTGTTTGGGCGTATTATAAGAAGATTTGATTGCTTTGGGTTGACGCCTTTGGGCATTTTTTATGTATTTTTTTTCTCCAATGATTTTGTCCCTGCTTAACTCTACATCCTTGATAAAAGCGACAACCTACCTCAAATTTTCGCAAAACTTTACACTGAATAGACTAATTAGAACTTTTAAGTTCATGGAACAGAACCAGATAATTCCTTCCTTTGCAAATTCTGATTTATAGAGCATTCACAATTTCGAAGAGAAGAGCCCAGAGCAGAGTGCTTGTGCTTCAGAATGCTGTTGCAAGTTTATATCTCAAACTAAGACATGAATATTAGAATTTATAAAAAAAAAATGGGAAAAGAAGGGTAATGTTGCGCTTTTTAAATTATGGAGTGAACAAAAATATTGTGTTCCTGGTTGTTGGGACCCCAGGAAAACCAAATCAAGCGGCAACTTCTTGCCCTTTTGAGGCAAGCTCGTTCTGGATGTGTTGAGGGACAACGTCAAACTTGGCTAATTGCATGGTGTAGGATGCACGACCTTTTGTCATTCCCCGGAGAGTGCTAACATACTGGAACATCTCCGCAAGCGGAACAAGGGCGTCAACCACCTGCAGTTATCCAACAGCAAGCCGTGAACGATAAGACTAAAAGAAGAGTTATTTACCATCCCTAATCCAAAAGCAATGCCAGAGGAAACTTCCATTTGGAAAATCCAAGAGAACACTACGGTGCGTACTTCAATTAACATGTAGTTCGTGTTCTCATTGGTAGTACTAGCAAAGTAGTCTAGTGGATCTTTCCTAAGAATCGTCAGATTACACAAAGGAACAATTCATACTCCTATTTTCCCATTTTTTTTCTATTGGCAACATATATGCACATCATGACTATAGAACAATTATATTTTCATTCTGATACAAAGTTTGAATGGTTTAGATACGAAAATGGGCTGGTGCTGACAAATTTGAATGCAACAACTTAACAAGAAAGAACTTGGTAATGTGGCATACCTTGAGCCCACCGGGCTTATCACCAAAGCTGTTAATCTGGCCTCTCCTTGAGTTGAGATCACCAATCACATCACCCAAGTGTTCTTCAGGTGTGACAACCTCAACTTTCATTATAGGTTCAAGCATCCTTGGGCCAGCCTTCCTAATCCCCTCTCTGAAGGCTCCTCTGGCTGCCAGCTGAAATGCCAAGACACTTGAATCAACATCGTGGTAAGAACCATCTACTAGCACGGCACGTACATCAACAACAGGAAAGCCGGCAAGTACACCATTATTCATACACTCCTCCAGTCCCTTCATGACTCCAGGAATATATTCTTTTGGCACTGCTCCTCCCTTGATTTCACTCTTGAACTCATATCCACTACCCGCCTCCATGGGCTCAAAACGTACAGTAATATCAGCAAACTGCCCTTGTCCACCTGACTGTTTCTTATGCACATACTTTACTTCTGAAACTTTAGAAATGCTTTCACGGTAATTTACTTGGGGTGCACCAACATTAGCTTCTACCTACATACACCAAGAAACCAAATTTATGACAATTAGTTTACTTTAACTGAATACCTAGGTAAAAATGATTGGGGGGAAGAAGATGAGCTGATTCTACTTAGGACAACTTCATCACACACAGACACTCTCCCCCACATACAGAGACAAGATAATGAGAATAGATCCAATTGTGCAAACGGTAATCTCCAAACAAATCAAAGGGATACCATGCATGCAGATTTACTTAACATTTATGCATCAGTACAGTTATTAAATGCACACACAGTTGAGCTGAATGATCAAGAGTATTAATATGTTTCACAATTAGATGTTGATACAAACCTTGAACTCTCTCTTCAGACGATCAACAATAATCTCTAGATGCAGTTCTCCCATTCCTTCAATTACAGTCTGGTTTATCTCTTCATCCCGTGAGAAGTGGAAAGAAGGGTCTTCTTGGGCAAGCTTGATCAAACCAGTAGCCATTTTATCAACGTCAGCTTTAGTCTTGGGTTCAATAGCAACCTTAATAACAGGATCAGGGAAGTCCATCCGTTCAAGGACAATGGGATGGTCAGGATCGCAAAGAGTTTCACCTGTAATGGTATCTTTTAGACCTGCAAGAGCAACAATATCACCAGCCATAGCGACCTTAACATCCTCTCTACTGTTGGCATGCATTTCCAAAAGTCTACCAATTCTCTCTTTCTTTCCTTTGTTTGCATTCAACGCATAAGATCCTGCAGAAAGCTTCCCAGCATACACCCTGACAAACGTAAGGGACCCCACAAATGGATCAGTCATGATCTTGAAAGCTAGTCCAGAAAATGGTACATCATCACTTGCTTTCCTTTCAATTGTCACTTCAGGGTTCTCAGGATCAGTTCCCTTCATTGCTGGCAAGTCAAGAGGTGAAGGCAAGTAATCCATGACAGCATCAAGTAATGGCTGAACCCCCTTGTTTTTGAAAGCTGAGCCACATAATACTGGAACAAAACTGCTTCCAATGGTGCCTTTCCTAATTAATTTCTTAATGGTTTCCTCATCAGGTTCAACACCTTCAAGATAGTTCTCCATAGCTTGATCATCTAATTCAACTAAAGTTTCTATCATCTGTGACCGGTACTCTTCAGCCAACTCCTGAAGATTAGCTGGAATATCATCATAAACAAACTTTGCACCCAATTCTTCCCCTGACCAAAGCACAGCTTGCATCTTTACAAGGTCAACCACTCCTTGAAAATTGTCTTCTGCACCAACTGGCAGTTGAATCACAAGCGGTTTAGCACCCAAATTTGTCACTATCATGTCTCTTGTCCGGAAAAAGTTTGCTCCTAGACGATCCATCTTATTGACAAAGCAAATTCTGGGTACTCCATACTTATCAGCTTGCCTCCACACAGTTTCAGATTGTGGTTCAACACCAGCAACACTGTCAAACAAGCATATAGCTCCATCTAAAACCCTGAGAGCTCGCTCAACTTCAAGTGTGAAGTCAACATGGCCAGGGGTATCAATAATATTAATTCGGTGGTTTTTCCAAAATGTCGTTGTAGCAGCTGACGTTATTGTAATACCTCTTTCCTGCTCTTGCTCCATCCAGTCCATTGTAGCAGTACCCTCATGAACCTCACCAATTTTATAGTTTCTTCCTGTGTAGTATAGAATACGCTCAGTTGTTGTTGTCTTTCCTGCATCTATGTGAGCCATAATTCCAATATTACGATAATCTTTCAATGGTACTGCACGCTTTGTCTCTGCAAAGCAACAAAAAAGATATTCAGCTGAGTGTTAGCAAAGTAGCAAGAAATTTGTCCTAACATATGGAGCCTACTGTTCTCTTTTGATTGTCTCTTAGAACTTAGGAGGTTCCTAGGGGAGAATGCGCCTGACCTTATAATAAAAATCCAGAGTATTTGCTTATGCTTCTTAAAAGAAAAATTATCAGCCATTTCATTGATGTGCCTGGGCATTTGAAAAAAGTAAAAAATCTACATTGATATACTTTTTCACCATATATTTTGGTTGAAGCTAAAACTTGGAAGTAAATTCATTGTAAAAGAAGAACCGTTTTCTTCATTAATGCTACCCAAAACCAAAATTTTGATTAAGTGACCACGTTATTTTATGTTAATTATGAATAATATCAGTTAGGGACAATTAAAATTTTGAAAATGCAACTCTCTCTGAGTGTCAGATGAACCGGAAATTAGCCTACACCAGCAACTATACCAAAAATCCAAATCTCCAATTGCCAAAGAATGAGAGAACTAAACTAAAGCTGAAAGAAACGAAAACCCAGGCGTAAAATATTCAAAGCATAACAATCCCAATTACGAGAACAACAAATTACCGCATAAAATGAACAAGTTCAACCACATAACTTATATATACTACAGAAAACAAGAAAAAAAAAAGCAAGAAACAGAGAAATAAAGCATATTTACCTTCAGCGGCCATAGCGAAGACAGAGAAGTTCCTTCTCTTGCCCTGTTGGTGACGTGAAATAGGAAGTCTTGAGCCAATTCGGACACTTCCCAAGAAATGAGAGAGAGAAGAGGAAACTGAGGAAGAAGAAGCTCGAGGAGGCAGACCCAGAAAACGAGTTGGAGAAGATAGAGGAGTTGGTCTCCTTTGAGAACCATTTAGATTACAAACTGTAGAACTCGAACCCGTTATCCTTAGCGCTGTCTCAGCTGCCATTTTTCTTCTTTTACTGGTTCTCAGTTCTCACTCTGCTTCTCTCTGTTTTCTCTTCTTCTTTATTTCTACCGGATATATGGCTTTGGGTCGGTGTTTTCCTTCGTGTGTGGTTAGGGATAACGATAACTAAGAGGTTCTCACGAGTTTTAGCTTTGATTGGGCTGTTCTTTTCTCTACTTCTGTTTTGATCATTTTCCTTCGAACTGCTCTTTCATTTCTTTTTTTGTCTTTTGCAATAATTTCTTTTTCATTTTTTTTTTGTTTATGGACCAAAAAATTAGAGAAAATTACATGTCTTAATAAGTTTGCCATCAAGCATGACTATAAATAACCAAAAAAGCCTTCTCTATACTGTATTTAATAATTCATTATATAATTTATTTGTTTTGGTAGATAGGTAATGATATATTATAAAAGAAAAAAAAGTCATTCAACCTCTCCAAGGAATTTCTTAATCATGTCTTCTAAAATTTCAACTTTTAATTTGTGAATCATAATAGAATTCCAATCATTTATGTTTGTGGAAAAATATGTGCAATTTGCCTTACTACAAAAAACAAAGACATCAAATTCATAAAAATTTATATTTCATATGCTACCATCATGAAAATTTATAGGCATTTTTCTCACTGAAAATACAGGCATGAGGGATAAAGTCTTAGGTTTGGATGGTAGCTAAAATGTAAAAGGAAAGAAGATTGTCAATAGCACTTAAAGATTAAAGTTGAATTAATAAATTAAAAATTAAATTATCGTGTGAACATTTGATTAAATAATAAATATATATTTTATTAAAAAATTTAAGTTCAAATCTCTCATTCTCTTCATTAAAAAATAAAAAAACAAATTCTACATGTTAAAAATTGATGAAAAATATTAACTCTTTATGATCTCAAATTTTTGGGCATTGGAGCTCTTTGCAAATAGATCAAGGCAGCTTGAAACGTCAAAATCTCCTAAATGAAAATACCTTTCCCATCCAAAATAATAACAGACGAGGCAGTTGTGTAAAAGATGTGAGTTATTGGGGGCAAAAGTGTTCAAAACTCGAAATAACAAAACGACGTCCAGTTTGCAATTCTAAGGTTGAAAAACAACGGCAGTGAAGGTGCCACCTGAGTTAGAAATTGTATATCCGCATATTCTGGGATGGTGGGGTAGGGGTTCCCCCGTGGCCTCCTCTGAGCCAATCCAATTGTTTGAAGTTTGGATCATCCACACGTGTCCACTAACTCGCACTAGTCAACATTCTTTCTTCCCCTTTTTTCCTTTTCTTTTGTCAATATTAAAAGAAAATTTTTGGGTTCCGTTCCTAGTTTTTACGGGCTGGGCTCTTCCGGCTCCTCTAAACATATCAATTGTTTAAAAGGGGGAAAATAGAGACAATTTTAAAACACAAAACATTATACAAATAGATATTAGAAAGGAACACTCCAAGCCTCAAGAAAATGAATATCTAATACTGTAATGCATATCTGATAATATAAAAACTATATCTTATTTTTGAAGTTAATATGATATGAATAAAGAATTAAATTGCTCCATCATGTATCCATTTGAAGTATGGACGACGTTAAAAAAATAACAATCATCATCTGTTATTTGTTTTATTTTTTATTATTATATATATAAAATTTGATACATATAATATAATTTTTTTTAATCATCTTCATATAAAAAATTTTAAATTCACTGTTAATTCGAAGATGTTGATGAACTTGGCAATAAGACCTTCACTCTTGCTTGCCGCTACAAAAAATCCCTCTCACAGATTCAGATGATTTGTTCGGGTTTGTAGTACCCAAACAAAGGGTCCAAACCTTAAAGGCCTAACAAGCATCAAGGCCCATTTAATTGTTTAATTTTTTGGGATGGAAATTAAGATTAAACTTGTACCTATTTTATGATTAATGTCGAATTTTTATATTATATTTTAATTTTATTGAATTTTGAAATTATATTTTTATTTTATTGATTTTTTAATAAAAAAAAATTAATAGAAATTAAGCATTTGCAAATTCAATATGAAGTTATAATATAATGATAAATTTGAGATTAATTCTCTATGCTTTTTAATTAGAAATTATAATGAATTAAGATTATCATTTACGAGAAGATCATCTAGACCGGCTAGTTAGAGAAAATTTTATTACTACTTAGTTATTATACACTTAATTAATTTCGTACTTTTCAAATAAGTAGCAAGAGAATAAGGACTCAAATTTTACTATTTAAACAAGAAATCATACATTAACTAATGAGTCAAATGCTTGAATTTAATCATTTTCTTAAGTTCAATATACAGCAATTTACATTTTTTTAATTGCAAGGTTTATCATTGCCAATAAAATTAAGATAGTATAAAAACTGTGCTTTAGGAAGCAAATCCAAGCTACTAATCATTTTATGAAAATATTTTCATTTAAAATAGGAGGAATATATATATATATAATATACTATTACTGATCTTAAAAATATTTTGTTCCTATAAATATAATGAATTGTACTATGCTTGTTATGATAAGTAACAATGTTTCTTTTTTGTATATTAAATGGCTATAAAAATGGAATCCACGCTTATTTTTTGTGATTCCCTATATGTTAAATCTATTGGAAATCCTTCTTACATTGGGTGTAATTATCCACAATTATTGGAATGAATTAATAAAAGTCTAGAACTGATTTAGGGTAAGGATTGGTTTTTTCTTCCAAGGAGCAAAAAAGGACTTCATATGATAAGAGCCCAAGTAATCCATTGCACTGCGCAATTAGGCGTAGTAGTTTGTTTTTCTCCACGAAAATGAATGGTTGATATTTAGTCCAGGCCACATGCGATCAATATCAGCCTCAGCTCTGATTCAAGGTTGTTCAACTTCAACCATGGTTTTTTACTGGCCAAAAAAAGTCATTACAAGTTACGACGCTAATGGTGGCTTGTTTGATCCTAAGAATCTATGTGGACCTCCATTGACACGTCCAAAACACAACATTTTTGTTTTTGGTAAGAGTTCAAACAGAGCAATTAGGTTCATGTGAATCCTTCGATGTTCTATTCATACACAAAGGACTTGATTCGATCACCAAAATCATTCAATCAGTTATCTCGAGCAATAATTATTTAGAACAAATTATTTGGAAATTATTAAACATAAAATTTCAATTTCAAAAGTGAACATTAAAACGAGATGCTTCATTAATTTTGATATGAAGCAATGAGTCATTTGATAACCTAACTGCCTAACTTTATAGCTACCGGAATCTGTTGAGATGGGGCCATGGTTTGGAACTCAATAAAAAAACAAAAAAGTATTCGTAGAGTGTACGACAGCAGAATGTGGCCTAACTGGCAGCAGCTTTGAGATCGTCCTTGTGGCTGGCAAAGGGCCTAGTGATGAGTAGGGTCCGTAGGGAAGGGAACTAGTTACCCTTGCAGTTTTTTATTTTTTTAAAGAAAATAAGAAACGTTATTGTCTAATCGTCCAAGAAAAATATACCTCAATTACATTATAAAACAATAAGACTCCAACCCTAATTAGAGGAGTGTCATAAACTAGAAAATTATAAAAACTAATAAAGCTTTTATTGACCACGAAATCTACAACTCTATTACCTTATCGAAAAATATGACTAATATGAGCCCTTGCAGAGTCGCATGGCATATCCAACCTTTCATTGGCCAAGCCCTTGCAGTTACTAATTGCAGATAATTAGCTTTAAGAAATGGCTTGACAGAATTTTCGATGCCTTTTAAATAATTTTTACATAATTTTAGTAACTTAAATTATTGAAAATATTTTATATATGTTTAATATTTTTCAATGATATTCAATGTGATTTCAATAATTTAAATTATTGAAATAGTACATACAACTTATTAAAATTGAAAATATTTTTATTAAAATATTAACATAAATGATTAAAAATTAATATTTTTTCATTTTAAGTATGTTTAGTAATTTTATAAATGATTTTAATAATTTAATATTATTAAATATTCATACAAATTACTGAAATTTTAAATACATTTTTAATAATTTAAGTTCTTAAAACATTGTATAAATGTCAAAATATGAATTAATTGAAAAAATAATAAATTTTCTTTTTTTTGAAAACTTAAATGCTTCATTGATAACTCAGGGAAAAGGGGATTCTTTGAAAAATACAACCAGGATCTGATTTTGGATTGCTATGACCCCTTAACCAACACAACATATCAAATCCAAAACCGGAGAACATGTGAACCAGCTGTCTTTAAGATTAGACATGACAAACAGGCATTTGAAGCAAAACATTAAACGAGGTCTATAGTCATCACAAAATACTGTCTTCTGGCGGGATTTAGTGCCTGAGGATTAAACCTTTTAAATAGAGCTTTTGGCTTGCTTTATGATAACACAGGACATCATGCCCTTTAAGCTTTCAAAGCATCAATTTTCATCAATGAAACACCGTTAAGAACTATCATGCTAACCCTCGATCATGTACAAGACATTAACATGCTAATTCAAACAGCCAGAGACTGTACATAGTGCAAGTTCGGTCTTATGTATTCTGGGCTGCAGATTGACAGAGCTGGTAATGAGTAGTTCAGACTTACCTCAACAAGAAAAGCAAATAAAACTCTGAATCTTTCGTGGCTAACGCTCCGATCAAAGAGAACTGCTTACCTCTTTCTTTATTCCATGGCCGCAAAAGCTATAAAAGCTCTGTAAGGAGGGATCCCTAACTGTTGAAGAAAACCACATTCAACACCATTTTAAATACTACTATAACTTTCATGTGGGAAAAACATACACGGATTTGGTAGTTGATTTAAAGGGTTAGGTAACGGATTAAGCATGCTGGCGTTAGATTAGAAATCAGTAAGAAAGGTGAAAGGAGGTAGTGCTCCAATAAACACCAGGCAATTTAATGGACGGATGGTTAATTTGGTGTGTCTGTTGGGCAAGGATAATGTTTCCATGTTACACTCATCAAGTCCAGGCGAAGAGTGAATCTTATAGACAAAAAATGAAAATTTTTACTGTATTACATAAGCCTTTGTTTTACGATGTCAACTGAACAACTTCAAACCTTTATAATTTTTATCCTAAAATGTAATTAAATACTTACTGTAACTTATTTGTGCGAAAGGGATTTTATACTTGAAAAAGACAGTAAAATGATGTGAACAGGTAGCAGCAGAAGAGCAGTGACAAGCAACAACACTTTCATCTATAATCTGTTGCCAAAATGAAGAGCATATTAATGGATTTAAACATCAATATTCAGTATTAGTATTTACATTCTGACAGAATAAGCACGGATACCAAACTCAATAGTTAATACACCTGTTTTCCCAAATCCCAAAGTAAAAAGACTAAAACCAAGATTTTGCATAACAAAAGTACTAAGCTAGTAAAACATATATAGGAAATGCATATAGAACATCTACACTAGTCTAAAGTTGATCACGGGTTCTGTACAGCAGCTGCATAGCTGTTGACAAAAGCCAAGGCATTGCTTGTCATATGTGCAACTTTAACAATTTGGCTCCTCACAGAGTTTTTAACGTTCCCATTCATGGCTTTACCAGAGAAGCCATCCATGCAGGTATGCTCACCAGTCAAAGCTGCGCTCACCCATGTTTCTATATCATTCATTTGGAGACCAAAATTTTTGCCTCCAGGCTGATCCATTTCACCAACTGACCTCTGGAGCTCGTACACCGAGTCCCTTAGTTCTTCCATGCAATCGCTCAGGGCTTCAGCCTCTCTAGGCTTCATGCCCTGGCTTTTGGATCGTTTTATCATCATTGTGGAAGCGGAACGAGTGGCATTAAGTGTCACGGAGAGGGCCGTACTGGCTAATAACTTGGGACTGGCTTGGATTTCGCTTGCGTAGCTAGAGAGGGTCGCGAAACACAAGTCAGGATAGACTGTGCTACTGCAAGAGGTTTTGATGAATTGGGTGTTGGCTTCCTTACTAAGATTTGTTCTAGCTGCTAAGCATGAGTTCAGATGAATTGTTAACTGAAAGACGGCGGCAAGAACAGTTATTGAAGCGTACAAACTTGCCATACCTTTCTCTCCTTTTACCTCCCTTTCTCTCGGTAGAAGTAGTCAAGTAGAAGTGCTGGGAATTGGATGCGCCTTTGGGGGAAAACAGGTTATGTCAATTTATAGAAAAGGCTCGTGCCTCTGGTATGCCACATGCAGAGCTTGGAAATAAGAAAAGGAAATTAACCAATGAGGCCAAATGTCCAATAATTTAATGTCAAATCAAGGTAGAGAATAGCAACATAAGTTTTCACCAAAAGCCTAATCCTATGAAAGCAATGGTTCACTTGAACTTAGGACCTATTAATTGGATAAATAGATTATAATTGTCTACAATATGCTTCAAACTATCCCTTACGTCCTCACATAAAAAGTACTAGTATTACATCGACTTGAAAATATATAATAATATTACTAATTAAGAATTATATACAAAATTTAGTTCTAAGTAACCACTGGCTAGTGAAGCAAAGTTAATACATTGCTTGACTTAAACAAATATAGCATAGAATTGATATAAAAGGAGACTTGCTAATTAACCGTGCATCCTTGACTCCAAAATTGATATCATGTGATTATTGATTGCTTAAATTAGTTGGATTAAATTGAAAAAAGCATTGGAGGGTCCCTAATCCTTGAATTATCAGATGGATAAGCACCACTCAATTCTCATTACTAAAAAGGAAGTGAAAAGGCAATGCGGCTTGAAAGATGCTGCTTTGCTTGCTTCGTTTATGTCACTTTCCTTTTTTATTTTTTGAAAAGTATTTCACTTTCGAATATTATTCACCAATTAGAACAACAATGCTGGTAGGGTGTCACTCTCAAACGGTTGAGTTTTCAAGATCTACCCGTCGTTAATTTTCTTTCCTTTTCTTTTTAATTTGGTAATACGTTAAATTAAATTGAGATTATTATTTACCTTTCATTATTTATGATGGAGTACCTTCAGGTGACATAACTTTTTGGATTATTGGAATTTTGAAAGAATTAATTTGAGGAAATTAAGCAGTTAGAAATGGAAGTTCTGCAAAGCAATAATGCATTATTTTCTTTTTTTTTTTTGTGAAGAATAATTTCTTGGGCTGGGGTATATAATAGAAGGTCCAAAAATCAGTCAAATCAGAAAAGAAGAGCTGCCAAGCTCTGATTCTTAGATGACTAAAACAGCAGATGAAGTATGAACCACAAATAGTTAAGCAGTTAAGAAGAAAAATCGAAAATCAACCTCTTAAAAAGTTTTCAAGATTCAATCGTGTATGGAATATTATATAGAAGACGTACATGGCATATGGTGGCTGAGTGGGCTGTTTTAAATAATGGAGTCTGTATGGCCCTTTTTCCATTAATTTAAATTTTTACCATTAGACTAGAACATCCTGGGATTCAAACCTAGAATGAGTTTAATTACAGCTCATATGATTTATTGTACATTAATTGCCCCAAATTTAATTGGATTAGCTATCAATTGGACGCGTGGCGCTTTAACAAGTGGACTTAACACTAAGAAATTTACAAAAGAAACCCATCAGTTGATGACTTGACGTTGACAAATTTCCCAAGTTTGATGTTGGTTTTTCAAATAATCCGGCCAGACCATTTAAGGATTGATGATCCTTTTTTTATTTTTGTTCTTTTTGGAAAAACAAATGTGCTGGACGGGTTTAGGTCAAGTTCGAATAACCCAAAGGAGTTCAATCATTGAAAATTAAAGTTTGAAGTAGTAAGGACTTAACAACTGGTAATTAATCCTTTATAAGCCAAATAAATCCTCTGTTTAGCTGATATTGAAAGAATGTGGCCTAGATTAAACACCAAAGTTTCATAATACCTAGAGGGGTTGATCTTCTAAGACTTGCACGACTCTTGATCTCTTCTCTCCCTCACGTGTTGCATGTTTCATGTTTGTCAATTTATCAGAAAAAAGACAGAGCTGATTACCCTTCGCTCCCTAGCTGACAAAGAGGCACAGTTTCCACGTGAAGCAGGTCGTTTTGGACCTTCTTGTTGTGATAAGTAGGACCAATGGAAACAAGTTTGCGCATGAATCTCCAGTTCGATTACTGGAAGAATTTGTTACAATCAACTTCGGTAAGAGACTTGCACATGATTTTTTTCCCAGTTGTCTTTATCAGCTGGGGGCACGTGTTTGCATGAAAAGGGAAAAATGATAAAATTTCCCAGACAGACTAGATGGTATGAAACTCATCATGACAAAGCATTACAACAATGAACTCCGGCCCTGTATTTGGCGTGTATATTCATTGTTATCTAAGCTTATCAATATCCACAGAAAATTTTTGTGTTCACCATCTAACCAATGCAGAAGCAGAACAACTGGCAATAGTTGCGACAAAGAGTACTACAAGTCCTGAATATACTATAACAATGAAACAAGCACAAAATTGGCAGCTTCTTTAAGCAAAAACAAAGCAAATAAAACCTTAATTAGCATTAAGCATTTAAGCATTAATAGCCAGAGTGTGACAGCTATTACAAGTACTCAAAACAAAGTATCTGACAGCAAAATACGAGAGAACCGTAGACTAATTCGGTGTCAAACCGGCTGTCAATGTGAGTCACCATGTTTTAAGCTAGAAACATTGGAAGAAGGTAAACAGGTAAGGCCAAAATCTAAGCAGTGTCATTTGCCTTTGTCCATATATTGTTTGCATAACATAGAATATATTTATTGATGGAAGACTGTAGTTACACCGTTTGCATCTTGACAGCTAAATAACCTTAAATAAATGTACAAACTTGCCATAGCCGTTAAATTGAACTCCATTATTCTCTGCTACATATAGCAGCCATGCTAATCGAACTCAAACACCAAATCACTTGAGGAACTATCAATCCAAAAGCTAAACAATTCGGAAAAGAAATCTGCAAATATGATTACTGACCAGACATACAATAGCATAGGAAATGAATGGTATAAGTTTTTCGAGTGACAGGTTAATTTTTGGTGCCAGCATAGCGGTTGACAAAGGCCAGGGCAATGCTTGTCATGTGTGCAACTTTCTCAATTTGGCTTCTTACAGTGGCTTTGACATCTCCATCTGTGGCATTCTCAGAGAAGCCATCCGTGCAGGTATCTTCGTCAGTCAAAGCTGCACTCACCCATGTTTCTATATCACTCATTCGGAAAGCAAAGCTTTTGCCTTCAATTTCATCTATTTCACCAATAGACCTTTTGAGTTCATCAACTGAATCACTTATTTCTTCCACACAATCCTGAAGAGCTGCAGCCTCTTGGGGCTCCAAGTCCTGGCTTTTGCTGAGTTCTGTAAGGAATTTCGAAGCAGAAAGCGTGGTGTTAAGTGTCAAGGAGAGGGACTTGCTGGCTAATATTTTGGGGCTGGCTTGGATTTCGCTTGCATAGCTAGAAAAGGTGGTGAAACACAAGTCAGGGTAGCTTGTGGCACCGCACGAAGTTTTTATGAACTCTGTATCTGTTTCAGAGCTCAGAATTTTTCTAGCTGCTATGCAAAAGTTTAGGTGAGTTGTAAACAGGATGAGGATGAGAATGGCTGCTATTGAAAAGTATGAACTTGCCATTTTTCTTCTCTCTTTCTGCAGAAAAGCTTGAGAGATTGATAATTCTTGGTAAAGATAGGGATCTTAATTTATAGAAAAAGCTCATGGCTGTGGTTCCCACAAAAAGAGCCCGAGAAAGGAAGCTAGCAATGAAGCCAATATAGAATTTCAATTTAAGATGGGGCTAGAACAAAAACAATGTAGATATTGTATGTGGTGAGAAGTTTTTCCATTTAAAATCCATGACAAAAAAAAAAAAAAAAAATATATATATATATATATATATATATATATATATTTCTACTTTTTTTTAGCGACCAATTCATATTTCAAAGTCCCTTAATACATTAGTGCTAATTTATTTAAAAATGAGTAGAGATTTTCCTTATTATAGAAGTATGAGCTTGTTCGGTTTAATTTTTTTTAGTTTAAAATCTATTATGAAGCTTTTATTAAAAATAATAACTTTTAAAATTAAATTAAAATTATTTGATAAGTTGTTTGATAAAATAAATTTACCATAATGAATATCCATGTCATCTTCAATCACCTAATAAATTAAAACGGAACAAGTTTGCTTCAATTTTATATCTCATTTCAAATGTTAAAAATAAAAAAAATTCCTAAAAAAACGAAACAACTCTCAAAGTTGTATAATAGTAATAGTATTAGATTTTTTAGTAAAAAAAAACCTTTAAATAGTATCTGAATGTAATTTTAAATTTTGAGTTTTCTTTTTTTTTAATTTTTATAAGAACTAAAAAATTTTAGATTTTACTATTCTGTTGCTAAGTTTTTTATTTTTTTTTCTAATAGTCTTTATAGAGTGAGATAGAAAAGAAGGAGTTTATGATTTTGCATTGGAAAGGATGATTTGTAGAGAGAGAGAGGAGAGGGAGACTAATTGAAAGAAAGGGATATTTTTGAAAAAACTGGTATGTTTTTAAAAAAAGAGAAGAGAAAGCTTCTTTTTGGAGTTTTTCTTTAAACTTTTTTTTAAAATTTTATTCTTCAAAAAAATGTTGTTTTTTTCAAGAGTTTTCTCTAAAATCTTGTTTAACTTGGTTTTTGCTTTTAAGAGGTAAATAAGTTGAAAAAAAATCAAGTCAAATAGACACTTAATTAATATATGTTATTTTTCATCCACAAATATATAAAGGGCTTGAATTTCGCTCAGTGACCTTAATAAAAAATATTAAGCATCCTATGATAAATTAAATTATATGAAGAGAACAGCATTTTAACCACTAATCATGTTGTCAGTACTTATCAATTCAATTATGCTTGATAAAAAATTGTATGTTGAGAAAGAAAGATATTTTATCCTCATGGACCCTCACCTGATGAAGATTGAGATATTTTGTAACGGATTCTCGAGCATATTTTCAAGGAGATAGTAAACGTGCAAAACTTTGTTTCCGCAACATGATAGAAAGCATACAATTAATGTAATAATATATTTAAAAGAACAATGATAGCACACTCGTATAATTCAATGAAGGTTAAAATTTTATTTTATATGAATAAGAGGATCAAAAGTTATTTCTTAGAGGAATATCATATGAAGGTGAGACCCCTTTTTGTTTGTGAAGAATGAGATTTCTTTTTTCGAGAAAGTTATTATTGTCTGAATAAGGTAATTAGATTGATTAATTGTTCATATATAGACATATAGACTGATCAAATAACCGTTTTATAGATTAATTACCATATATAATGTTTTTCCCTTCTAAGAAAAAGAAAAGACTTAGGTAATTACATAGCCAAAAAAAAAAAAAAGAAGCTAATTCGTAAAGAGGAAAGTCAAATAGTGACTGGCTAGCTAGGTTCCATTCCTTATTTACTGCATCTTAAACAATAAGAGATCCCTTACATGGTGCACAGGCACATGGTAGATAAGAAATTCCTTAGCAGAGGCACATGAAATCACGGAATATAAAGCACATGACAAAATCAAAGTCCCTCAATTCTTACTTATCTTGTCGATCTGTTAAGGAGAACGTCAATGGATCCAAAACAGGACAAGAAATTAATAAAAGAAAGGGATCTTCTGTGTGCTGACCGATAAAACTCTCTCCCTCTTTTACTTTTTTTTTTTTTCTTTCTTTCTTCTGGTAGAAGGCTTGAATTAAAGTCGGGGCATGTGAATATTCTATGGAAAATGCTCTCCGCCCACAATCTTAAATTAATGTTAATTTGAGGTAAGCTCGTTGACCTCACAAAGAAGGAATCTCTCAGATCTCTCTCTCATGGACCTGTTACAACTAACGAGCAAATTATGAAACTGGGCTCACCTTTCTGATTTTTTCAGTTATTCTCGACTTGAGATTTTCACATATGGGCGACCAAGGTAAGTTCGCCGTCCTCCTGGCTACACCTAGATATCTTTATCAATTTAATCCCCAAACTTTATTAAGCTACTATGAGCCTATTCGTCTTGTTAACTTGCGTGTGGGAAACCATTCAAATTTAGCGTCACGCTTCTTCCACTAGCAATTCAAGCTCTCCATTCTCCATTCATGTCTATGAAGTATGATTATGAAGTCTCTATCTAACCAAAATTTTACCTTTTCTCTTTTAAATTTTCTGATCAACTTAATTTTTAGAGAATTTTGATCATAAAAAACTTTCTGGCTACTTTACCGACCTTTTCTTTTTCTTATAGATTAGATTATGATAATTTGTGAGTAAACAGAGTTATTCTTAACTAATGCTGGAAACTTCTAATGAATTTTTTATTAAAAAAATGAGTACAGCTGATGGTATTTGTACCCAATTTCTAACTCTCTAAAAACATTAATAAAAAGTCTTCAGTTTAGTTAATTCTCAACTAATTAATATTTACAACTAAGTAAAAGTAAAAGCAGTAAAAGTAATTAATTAAAATATATATATATATATATATATATATATATGTATGTATATTTGAAATCCTCAAGTCATATAGGAGGAATGTGAGTTCTTCCTTTACTATATTTTGCTTCTGCAAAGCATTCCTTTAACAGCACTGTGCCTTGATTTCAATCAACCAAACGTCTTTTAATCTGTATTCATCTTCTCTGGCTGATATAGATATTAATTTTCATTTAAAATTAGATTGACTTTTGCATGATTAATGATTAGAATTGAATAATTATAAATTTGTAATAAAATGATGAAATGTATAATTGATATGAACGCAAACCGCTAAGTCCAAAAAGCAAGTTGACAAAGGAAAAAACTAGAATGCAAATCCCTAATTAAGGTGACGGGTTTTGTTACGACTAATTGTACGTGGCAGCACAGAGATTGACAAAAGCCAAAGCAGTGCTTGTCATATGCATACAACTTTCACAATTTGATTCGTCACAGTAGTTTTGACATTCCCATCACGGCTTTCCCAGAGAAGCCATCCATGCAAGCATCCTCATCAGTCAAAAGCTTCGTTCACACAGGTTTCTATATCTAGGGGTGTCTCAAATCGAATCAAAATAAATTTAGTTTTTTCGATTTGATTAGTTCAGTTAATTTAGTTTTTCGAATAATGTGATTAGAATAATTCGATTATTAGAGTTAATTTGACTCAGTTTCAATTAAAAATTTTCTTAACCGAACTAATTGAATTTGAATAACAATATAATGAAAGTTTCGTATGAGAAATAAATCATAAACTATTTGTTGTTATTTTTATTTACATTTTTTAATTATTTATTGTTTGTATGAGTATTCATCTTATTTATTCTAATTGTTTATCATCATTTTTAATATTTTTGTAGTATTAATTTATAAAAAAATGCAACGTAAATAAATATACCTAAATAAAAAAAATTTTCAAATTCGATTTTTGAAAACTAAACCGAACTAATTGAATTAATTCAGTTTCGGTTAATTCGATTATTTTTGAAATTCGATTCAATTCGATTTTGATTATTTTTAAATAGAAATTTATTAATTTAATTATTAATTATCTAAAATTGAACTAATCAAAATACCCGTTTGCTCTATCTTATTTGTATCACTCATTCAAAGGCCAAAACTATTGCCTCCAGTATCCGGACCCATTTTACCAATAGCCCTTTTCAGCTTAACAAGTGATCCCTTTACTTCTTCCACGCAATCACGCATGGCTGCAGTCTATTTGGGCTTTAGCCGCTGGCTTTTGGAGAGTTCTATACGATCGTTGTTGAAGTAGAACGTGTGGTGTCAGGCGTGACCGAGAGCGCGGAGCTGGCTTGGACTTTGGATGCATAGCGCTGGAGAAAGTGGTGCAACACAGGTCAGGGTAGGTCGTGGCACCGCATGAGGTTCTGATGAACTCGGTGTTTGTTTCAGTACGAAGGATTTTCCTAGCTGCTTTGCATGAGTTTAGGAGAGTTGAAACATGAAACTGAATGAGGATGAGAAAAAGAGCTGCTATTGAAAAGTGTAAGCTTGCCATCTCTCTCTCCTTCTCTATAGAATGAGTTTTAATCGATGACTTTATGCAGGAGAAAGATCTCATCAATTCATACCCAAAAAAAAAAAAAGATATCAATCTATAAACACCAAAGACGACCATGGTTCCAAAAGAAAGAGCCAAGTTTAAACCCTTGATGAGGTATTTTCATCATTAAACATTTAAACTAAGGTTTATTTATATTAATTTGGTCATTCGAAACAATAATGGGGACTGTAGTTAATTTGAAGTTCTGTCAGCATATATATATCTTAATTAAGCACGATATGTTTCAGCTCTTAAAAAATGGATAGGTCTTTCTTTTGAAACTAATTTAAGAAATTAATATAGTTTTGTCTATTTTTTAACTAGTGTTTCATCCAAAAATACCTAAAAAATAGCTGGAAACGTGCTAGTAGGCCCTATAGAACCATATTAAGCAACATATGATAGTTAATTAAAGGATTACAATTAACAGCATCCACTGAACCACCAATAGTGCCAGAATTTGGCAATTAAAATATGCCCAAAGGAATTTCTTTGTCAAAGATGAAAGCAAGACATATTCTATCCTCATGGACCCCCATCTAGACATTTACATATTTGTCAATTCATTCTTAAGAGAAAACGTGCAAAACTTTGGTTGGTAATTGTCATTATAATTAATATAAACAATAATTATTAAGAGAAAAGTTAGCAATCAAAGAGAATAATGACAGATCAGACGCTTAATTCATAGTAATTGCGATCGTTGTTGGAATATTATAAGTGAAGATAATGTTCTTCAAAGAGGCTACAACTAGAAGAAGACAAGAATGATGGAGAAATGTCTTTACTTTTTTTATTCCAATTTCTTTTTCAAAACAATGTATATCATACTTAATTATTCATTTTCTCACCACATTGTCATTTCTATTTAATATTTTAAATATGAGTTTTTTTTTTTTAAGTTGACACTGCAATCTCAATGTAATGCTAGACCGGACCTCATCAATGAAAATTAGGTGTAAATGAGAACAGAGATATAAAAGATAGAAAAAGTGTTTCAATATCGTGCAAAACTAAGACCAGAGTGATTGCAAAGGGGTGATTACAATTAGGGACATTTCTTTGGTCTATGTCTTGTTTGCCAAATATATAGTATAAAAGATTAAACAATAATAGGTTGAGCTATCGTTATCTATTTGAGTGGTGGAATTTTTCTGTAATTGTATTATTATCTTTCTCTATAATTTGATTTGATGAGCTATTGCTAGTCTTTTATCTTTAAGATTTAAGACTTGTTATAGTTTGCAGACTATGCTGAGTTAATAAACACATTTTTCAAAAAAAAATTAAACATTAATGAAAGATGAAGAGTTTTACAATTGACTTAATTGAACCAATAATCAAAGTTCATACTTATGATTACTTGAACATTTTTTTATGAAAATCTTATTTTTAATAATTAAATTGTAAAATATTAGTATATATGTATGGAAAAAAAATAACTCTTGACTATTTGAATAGTACAGGACTTTTTTTCATTTTAGCCAATGAAATTGTAATACATATAGCACACATATGCTAAAGCTTTAAACAGTCACATTTTTTGTGAATAAATCATAAATCTTAGTAAACTTCGCAAACAGTACAAAAATATAAAGCATCTCAATGTAACGACACTGATCACTCGATCTGAAATATCGCCAAAAAGCAACAAAATCGAAGAAATTAAGCTGCTAACAGATAAAGTGACCTGGCTTTGGTATTTCTCGTACATTTTGGTTTTACCCGGCAAGTGTCAAGCCCTGAACAATATTGTTATTATTATTATTAAAACTTCCCATTTGTGTTTGATGAACTCAATTATTCACTCCCAAAAGTCATGTAAATTTAGTCCAAAAATCAATTTACTTGTGGAAAGATTATCAATCAGTCCATAAGCAAAACGATTCCGAACAAGAATTTGCAAAATTTTAGCCACCTATAGCCAGCAAAAAACATATGAATAGGAAATGAAATAGAAACTCTATATAAAGGCAAAACCTCACTCAAAATGCATAACAGGTAAGCTATATATGATTAATGAGTGGCAGCAGCATAGCGGTTGACAAAAGCCAAAGCAATGCTCGTCAAATGTGCAACCTTCACTACTTGTCTCCTCACTGTCTTGAAATCTCGTTTCATGGCTTTCCTGGGGAAGCCACCCATGCAGGTATCATCATTAGTCAAAGCTGCACTCACCCATGTTTGTAAATCACTCATTCGACTACGAAAATCGTCGCCTCGTCGAGGCGGACTCATTGCACTAATAGAGTCTTTCAGCTCATCGACAGAGTCCCCTAATTGTTCCACGCAATCACGCAGGGCTGCAGCCTCACTGCGCTCTAGGCCGCGGTGTTTGGATAGATTTATAAATGCTTTCGTAGTAGAACGAGTGGTGTTAAATGCCATAGAGAGGGCAGTGGAGGCTAACAACCTGGGGCTACCTCGGATTCTGGTTGTATATCTAGAGAAGGTGGTGAAACACAAGTTTGGATAAAGAGTGGCACGGCAAGAGGTCCTGATAAATCGGGTGTTTCTTCCACTAGGATGAATTGGTGCAGCTGCTAAGCATAAGTTCAGATTAATAGTGAGCTGAATGAGGATGGCAAGAGCAGCTACTGAAAAGTATGAACCAGCTGCCATCTTTCTCTCGGTGGAAGCTTGTTGATGGACGGATCTCAATTTATAGAAAAATATGGACCATGTGCCCGTGAAACGATTCCGCAAAAAGTGCTAGAAGTACTTTTAGGAGTAACTAATAAAATATTACTATTATTTTCTTCTTTCGATCATATACAATGTTGTTGCCTACGAATTAATTTGTTTGTTTGTTTAAACGAAGACCTTAATTTTAGAAATTAGTTCATATCTATAAGTTTTTCATCAACAATTCAGAAAGAGAAAAGCTGGACCTGTGCTCATTGACCCCTATATAATTTATTGGACATACATTTTAAAATCAATCAATGACAGTTAGATCATGGAAACAACACCTATTCCGCTAACCAAACTGCAGGAGTTTGGAATAGAAAAGGTGATTTCCCTGTCTTAGAGTATTCTGTTCTGAAGCATATTGGCAAAGAGAGAATGAACGTGCTTTCACAACATTATCCCTATTGCCAACAACAACAACATAGTCAATGGCCTGCATATTCCGCTATAATTAAGATCTCTCACACCAAACAAGCTGATCAATCTAACCTCTGCGCAAGTTTCAATCCCCAAACAATACCAATATCAACAAAAATCAAACCCAAGGCAAAAAATTATACTAGTACATTTAAGAAAAACAATTTAGAGAACAACGAAATATCATAATGGTCATGCACTGTGAACCAATGGTCAAGGAAATTACTGAAGCCAATGTTTATCAATGTGAGGATGGGAAGAATATATAGAAATCCTTATATTCTATGTCTTCTGATTTCTTTTTAGTTCAAAATTGAGATTGATGAATACATGTAGTGAACTAGTGATAGATATATCCAAAATTTCACAGATATCACAATCCCTTCCTCCTTGACATCAAATGAAAAACCACCTAAATGCGCCATATGTTTTCTTTTTAATCCATCAATTTGTTTTTTTTTTTGTTCACTCTGTTTTTTTATAATTTCTTGATTATTATTAGGTATAGTGTTAAAAAAATTATCTAAACTTTTCAATAAAATTCAAATAAGGCTTTATTCTTCTATTACATTCAATTAAACTTTTATATTTTTATTTTAGATCAAATATACTTTTATGACTAGTTGTTGACTTAATAAAAATACTACTTGTCATTTTACAGTGACATGGAAGGTGAAAAATGCAAACATAATCATGTAATCATGTCACGTGTCACATGACAAAAATTATTATTTTTAATTATCTAAGTAACTAAATTATTGTTATTCTATTCTATTTTTAATTTTTATTTTATAATTGTTTAAAATTAATCTATTTTTTATTTATTGCTTAAATAGTTTTTAAAAAAAAATTCATTTTAAGGGATTTTGAATTTTAGTTTATTTAATTGTTTAATTTGCTAAATTATTTTTTATGTAATCATATAATTATTTAGAATTAAATAATCTATCTTTACTTTTATTTATCGCTTAATTTACCTAACAAGCTATGTGAATCAATAAAAAGGCTTTGGGCCGAATCTATTGGGCTTACCCACCAACAGCTCGCTCCCATTTCCCTCTCTAAGCCTGATGGTCATTTTCTCTCCCATTCGCCGCCGATCCTTCCTTTGAAAAACCTAAATTTGTGGTTGAAGTTTTGGGTTCCAGTGTGTGGTTGGAACTTGGATGATGTTGTGAACTCTTGGATTTTTTGTAGGTGAGTTTTTTAAATGTTTCGTATGCTCGCTCATGTGGCTTTGTTGTGGGCATCCCTGAAGTAATCCACTTTTAAGAATGGCAAACTCCTAACAGTTTGATAAATACTTGGGCTTTTGTAGTGTCATTGATGAATACACTAACAGTTTTTAATTTAGTTTCTGCATTGCTGCATTGAGATTCTGTACAATGAATCATAAACCATATTTCGGAGATTGTCGGCAACTAAGAGTAACTCTTTCTTCTGCAATGCTGTACTAACAGATGAATTTAACACAGAAAACTGTGATAAAATCAATCTTAGCTCGTGTTAGAGCAACATTAATCCTATACCAGTCTATGACTCTTTCTTTGGACGGTAATCTTGGTAAAATTTAGAGGCACAGATCGCAGCTTTATGGGAGGCTTTCCGTGTTCCGAAAGAGTTACATTGATAGGATCACAATAAATTTGCAGTTAATTTACGCAGGCTTGGACAGTGTACTATAAACTCACTTCCTATAACACTTGGTGATCATTTGTGAGCTATAGATCAATAAAGTTGATACTTGTTTTCATTTAATTTGGCACAAACACCACATTTTAGCCTTAAGAACTGATTTATAGATTGTGAAACATTTCCAAACAATAGTATGCCATGAGTTGGATTACTATAAAGTTGATAAGGAAGCAATATTTCACCACCTGGTATTAGGTGGGTGAAATATTGCTTTAGCAATTATTTATTAATATTATCATAGGTAGTCTTTCAAAGAAGAAATGATCATCATAGGTACAACCCTATTTATATGTTCCATTTTTCTTCCTTAGGCAGAGACACCGGGTGTTTCTTGATTCTTGCCATGCAGTTATCTGCGGGCCTTGAATGCGGCAAATACCTAATTTTACTCTCAGGGTTAAGCCGCTCCAGCCTGCAACACACCAGAACAAAGGAAAATATTACTAGTTCATTCTTAGAGAAGCATGCTCTAATCGAAGTTGTGCTTAAAGGCATTTCCAATCACCAAACTGTGTGACTTCAGCGTTTTTCTTGGATATTCGTTGGTGTTTGTGATGATATAATGTTTCTTTTAATTATAAAAAAAAATGTGAAAACCGATAATCACATTATAAGTAAGATAAATAACCAACATTGCAAAATAACTTACTGATAGTTAAGGAGAAAATGATGAAGAAAAATAGCAATTTCAAGCTTGGCAAGATCATTTCCAGGGCACAATCTGCTTCCTGCTCCAAAGGGAAGGAAAGTCCCTGCTTTGGCAGCATAATCCTGCACAGGTTTTTAAATTTGTACAATTAAAAAGTAATATGTTATGCTTATAGCTGATGCACGTACATACAGAGAGAAAAGCATTAATATAAAGAAGCATGAAAGAGCTCTAAAACTTACATCCCAGCGAGAAGGATTAAATTCTTTTGGATTTGTATAAATCTCAGGATCCAAGTGAACGCTTCTGAACCAGGTTAGAACTTTCCATCCCTTGGGAATGGTGTAACCTGCAACAAGATCAGTAATGTATGGTCTTGCAGCATATCGTAAACTGACCTAAATTAAGAAATTCTATAATATTGTTGAGAAAAGAAAAAGGAATTCTAGAATATCAAATTACCGCTTATATTGACATCTGTTATTGCCTCGCGGAAGACCATCAGTGAGAATGTTACCAAGCGAAGCGTCTCATCAATCACCTTCAGAAATCAAATTAACGAGTGAAAGGAAAGGTCCTAAATTATACTCAATATCGTACAATCTCCGCCCAAGCCATAAAATTCACTAGATATAACAAAGAGGTACCTTAGAAAGATAATCCATTTCTCGAATATCCTTAAGCGATAAACCCTTCTGTGTTGGTGGCCTTTTTTTAATGATCCTCTCCTGCTCCGCCTGTAACATTGTCAAGTCTAATGAAAAAACAGCAAACGAAAGTTCTAATAATGCTCAAGAAAGTAAATTAACTAATAACAAGTTTACAACATCTAAATTATGTTACCTTTGCTTTCTCTAGAAATTCCGGGTGTCGTTGCAGGAAAATAGTGGCCCACATTATAGTATGACCAGAAGATTCATGGCCTGCATTCAGGTACATTAACATAATATCAATGATTTCCTCGTCATCCAATGTTTCACCTTTCTCGTCTTTGACATCTATCAAGGCATCCAACATGTCTTTCTTCTTGGTTGAGTTATTTATCTTCTTCTGCTTTCTCCGCTTATTCACTATGGATTGAAACACTGCCACTAGGTTTTTCCGAGCCTGAAGGAAAGAAAATCCAGTTCTATCCCTCATTAACGTACCATAATCATTTTCGCATGCAAGAACAGAAGTAAGAAAATCTCACCTTGAGGGCTTTGTAGTAAGCAAAACCCGGGATATTGATGGCCATGGCTCTAACTCCATAGTTGAGTGTTGTGTACTCCCTTTCCAAGGCTTCCATTTCCTCTTCGCTTTCTGAGCTGAGGAAAATATACATTATTATCCTAAAAGTGAGCTTTCGGAGTTCCGTTAAGAATTCAATTTCTCCCATGTTGGACCATTTGTCCAAGGCAGATATCACATTCTCTTCAATGTATTGGATGTACAACGACAGTGCTTCATGGCCATTGACAGGAGCTGCAGTTAAACGGCGGAGACGCTTGTGTTCTTCATAAGAAATGCCAATAAATGATTTCTTTCCAATGAGCTCCACTGTGGCAGTAGGCCATCCAGGCTTAAATGCATCATCATCATTCAACACTCTCTTACATGTTTCGGGCATTGTAACAATTACACTCGGGTTCCCAAACATGAAGGCCTTGTAGATGCCAATGTGTCCGAACCTGCGTTGTTTGTTCCATTACACAGCAAAAGTTATTAGCACATTGGGAAATGAGCTCGTGCATCAATGAAGTTCTCATAAAAATGCAGAGAAAAGCTAAAGTTTTTGAGAGTTAGAGTATATATTTATAAAAAATAAAATAAAAATTTATTTATTTATGCTTGATTATTCAGAAAAAATAAATATTTTATGAATTAATTCATTACTTTATAGCATTATCAAAAACATGTAAGTCCCTAAAGTTATTCAAGTTTGCACAGATACTGTTAAGCCCAGGGTGTTTTCCTTTATGACCGCGATAGCTATACATGTTGGTTTGTAAATTGTAAGTGTTAAGGGGAGAGAGAAATACTCAAATTTACCAGCTCTCTGATCGAAAAGGAAGTTGTTTGTTTGCAAGCAAAAAAGGAAAACAGACGCTCTGTGTTTGTGTTTGCAAACGTACAACATATCAACGCCAAGTTATTGCAGAAAAACACAAGTCTAGGATAGTGAAGCAGACTCTGTTGATACGCGGGTTTAGCAAATAGCAATAGTAGGCGACAAGAGAGCCAGCTGCCCCATTCCTCAGACTTGAAGTCGTGGGTCCAGAAACAAAGTTCGAGCTCAACTCACTTGGTGCCAGAAACATGTATTTGTGTTGAAAACTGAAAAATGAAAACTGAAAGTTGGCATAGGATTCGCTAAGATGAACGGTGAAGGCTTGGAGTATTCCATCACAGACTATCCAGCTGGGCCTGGGTCATATCCTGGATGCTCCTCATGACACTAGCTAATATGCATCTATGATAAATTGATCATGTTGTACAAAGTACTAGTACTCCATTAAAATTGCCAAAGGCCGCCAACGTTAATCCACTAATAAACGCAACGTATTACTGTAATTAAAGAAAACACTTATGTGGCAGCAAAAATGACAGAGGCCAGCCTCTCTCTCCCTATGGACTCAATCAAAGTATGAAACTTATTGCCCTGAGATGACACGCAGATACAAACAGTTGGCCGCTCCATTTTGAACCACTTCCCTACTTTAAACGATCCTCCATCCCAACAAATTCTATTTGGATTTTCCTTTCCCTGTCTAATCGACAATTTTAGCTGGTGGGGATAGCTATTGCCAGAGAGACTAGAGTATAGAGATTGAAATTCCTGTATGTATATCAATACAGACATACACTGTTTTGGGGGCACATCAACTTGTATATAAATACCCATAGAAACTTGAAGAGGGAGAGCGGTGAGGGAAAGTACCTGGAAACGAAGGAACGGATGAAAGAATCAGGATCGTCGGACTTGAAGGCTCGCAGAAAAGACCACATGTTGCCAATAAAAGGCCAACCCAAATCCCCTGGCGGCAGAGAGTACTGCTTATCACCCAACTGGGATTCATACAGCCACCAATTCACTCTCTCCAGAACCCATTTTACAGACGCCAAGCCAGCGAATATTGCTAAGAGGACCATCCACATCGACCCTATCTCCATTACAGGTGTGCTGCACAGCTTTAACACCGATATTTGTGTATCAAACTTGATACTTCTCTCAAGGATGTGAGTCTTTCTCTATCGTACGTTCTCAATGGCTATTAGAGCCACTATATATAATAGACTATCTCTGAAAGTGATAAAGATAAAATTGAAGGCAGCATTTAGAGCATTTAAGGACAGTGACAGAGAGAAAGGAAAGCAAGATCAGAAACCATACTAACGGAAGGCAAATGGGGAAAGCAAGCTGGAGCTCCATTAACTTTCTATATTAAAGGACCTAGGAAATAGAAAAAGACAGGAGGGGCTTCCCTGCGTTATTTGCTCTTTTGTCGTTTCTATGTTGGATTTGATTCTCTTTAAGAGGCTTCTCTCTACTTACCAAACCATATTCAAAATGAATTGATTAATATATATTTGCTTTTATTCAAAATTAACGTACAAACATGCTACTATCATAGAATGAATTAATTAACATTTCTAATTATGCGTTTGAAATAAACACTATACGATACAATCATTCCTTCCCCTATATATTTGAGCTAAAATACTTTCATTAGCATTACATAAAATTTTAGGAAAGGAAACCTTATTTTTTTCATCATTTCTGCCTTCTTTAAAATGAAATTTACTTAATATGGAAGATGCCGTGAATTAATCTCTACCAATACATGATATCTATAGGTTGAAGTAATCTATCACAAATTAATTTAATCTTTTCCTAAATTCTTTTTTTCATTTTTGAAAGTCAAAGTGTCAGGACTGGCCCTTGGGTAGGGCCACCAAGCAAAAGCTTTTGACCCTAAATTTAAAAAAGCCTCATATTTTTATAATATAATATAATTAGTTATATAAAAATTAAGATAATTAATAAAATATTTACCTATTCTCTAATACCTCTCACTTTCACATTCTTATTAATTCTCAATTAATTATTTTATTTTTTTATTAAAAATATATAAAAATAAAAGATAATTAAGAAAATGACATATTCTCTCATTTCTCAAATTATGTGTCTAATAAATCTCTATTTTTTTATCATTTCTCAATTCTTATAATGCTATTAATTTGTAGCAATTTCTCATATTTTCAATAAATTAATAGTAATATTTATTTAATGATTTTCAACCGCTATTTTTTTCTCATCTATTTCTCCTATTCCAATCAACTAACGTAATATGTATTTAGAATTTTTAACAGCTATTTTTTTCTATATATAAAACTAATTATTTTTATCAATTTGTAATATCCACTTTTAAATTTTTCTTTACTCATTTACTCTTTCTTCCTTTAACTTTAGTTTTCTTTCAAAAAATACATAGAAAATTTGTTATACTATAATCTGCATAAAGCAGTTAGCCTCATTTGCGGCTTGCATTAAATATTCAATAATTAAGTACTATTATTTTAATCTTTGCATACTTTTTTTTTTAATTTAAAGTTTATGTTATATTGTTATATTATTTTTATTTTATGTGATAGTTGATTTATTTGAATTAGAAATTGTGATTATTGATTTTATATTAGCCATTTAAAAAATATAAGATAATTATAATAACTAAATATTTTTTGTATTTTATAATAAATATTTGAATATGTCAAATTAAAAATATGAATCTGATTATTCAAAGCTTAAAAAAGAAAAAATGAAAGTTTAATACAATCTCAAAAGGAGCACTTGATAAATTTTTTACAAGTAATAAAAATAATGAATAAGAAATTATTAAAGAAATATTAGAAGAATTTGATTATAAAATTTTAATTAGAAAATTTTCATCTCAAAAAATTAAAAGAATAAAATTTTAATAAAAAATATCTCATTTAAATATTTTGTTTTAAGTTTTTGAGATTATTGAGCCATTCCTAAAAGTGTTCATTTCAAATATTTTATGTGATAGTGGGCTAGGCAGTTGGTCCTTACTGGGCTTCCACGGGCTGGGCCCACTCCTATCTTCTCGGCCTTTTCAGCTCAGCCGCCCCATTTTTTTTTTTTGTCACTCTGAGCCGGCCATTTCACCTATATGGGCTGCTCTCTTCCTTTCTCTTCCCCTTTTTTAATGGGCCTTTCTCTTTCATTTTTTGCATCGTTGTTAAAACGACGTATTTTTGGCTCCTTTTTTGTTCCCTCTTTGGCGGTAGCACCTTTCTCTCTCTAGAAAATCCTTGAAAACCTTTCTTGGGCCGCTCCTGCCATCGCCGGCGGCCTCTAAACTCCCTTCTTTTCCTCTTTTCTTTCCCCGTTTTACCCATTGAAAACCCTCAAACACTCCCTAGAAATCCAACCCGAACCCAAATCTTCCCTTCTCTTCCTCTCTACCTACACTAGCACTAAAGCCTCTTTTTTTTTCTGCATTTTCTTCTTCTCTGTTTTTGTCTTTTTTTCTTTGTTGTTTCTAGTGATTTTGTGTGTTTTTTGGCTGCTGCTCTATAGGATTTTTTTTTTGTAGGGTTTTTCCCCTTTGATTTTTGTCGTTTGTCCGTTTCTTTTTTTCTTTTGTCTCCGTTTTTCCTATTTTCAGATTTCTTCTGATTTTTGTTTTTGTTCATTCTTTTTTTCTCTGTTAATCCGTTTTGGAAACTCTAGTTCCGTTTTGGAAACCCTTAAACCGGTTCTAGAAACCTTAAAACCGGTTCTTTGGAAACACTAATTTTCGAAAACCCTAAAACCGGGCTTTTTCGAAACCCTAACAGTGGTTCGAACGAAAGGCTTAGGAAGCCCGTTTAGAGCCTGCGTAAATTGGATATTATGAGCCCAAAAGAGGACTGAAATTTCAAGATATATCTGTTTTCTTAGACAAAAAATCGAAATTAAAGAAGGAGAGGTGATAAGTAATATATCCAATTATCGATTGATTATCCAAAAAAAGAAAAAAAAAAAGTTCCAATCCTCTTTCAATATGAAAGCGCCGGCATCAGCCTCTTGGAAAGCCCCTCTCAAGTTCAGGATGTAAGCTTCTCCTCCTCCCCCTCCTTATCCCCATTCCTTCTTTCCCTCTAGGTTTACTTCTAATACTTTTACGGCCTCGAGTCTTCATTCTTATTAGCATAAAAAGGTTGATCGCTAATTTTTTTTGACTCAAAGGCCTACAGCTGAAAATTTAGTACCCATTCGGCTGGACATCGAAGTGGACGGGCAGCGCTATAAAGACGCCTTTACTTGGAACCCTAGTGGTATGACCTTAAATATCGTTTCTTATGAATTCAAGAAACTTCTTGGAACTTTTAGCTACAATTTGCTAACCAAACATGTTCTCTGTGTGTGTGGGTGCGTATACATATAATTATGTGTAAATAAAGATCCAGATTCGGAGGTGGTGATGTTTGCCAGAAGGACCGTGAAGGACTTGAAGCTTGCCCCTGGTTTCATTCCGCAAATTGTTCAATCCATTCAGGTAACTATCAATTGTCAACAATAATAATTGACACTTTAAAGCCATTCTGTAGTGTTGAATTTAACATTCTCCTATTCTTCACTCTGCGCATCATTTATTAGTCACAGCTCGCTGACTTTCGATCTTATGAAGGCCAAGATATGTATGCCGGTGACAAGATTGTTCCAATTAAGGTTTGCCTTTCATTAATAAAATACCAACAACATATATATATATATTGCCAATTTCCTTTTATGAATTTCTAGCACCTACTTACCCATCGCATGGATTTTATCAGCTTGACCTTCGAGTCAATCATACTGTTATCAGGGATCAATTTTTATGGGTAAGAATGTAGAAGTGTTTTGTATCATATTATATGCTTCCAAGTTGCGAATCCCTCCCGTGTTTACTCATGCTTGTTCATTCTTTATCTTTCACATTCTATGTCAATCGGATGCTTGAATGTAGTTATCCTAATTTGTTTTAGGACTTGAACAACTTTGAAAGTGATCCAGAGGAATTTTCTCGAACTCTATGCAAAGATTTAGGCATTGAAGACCCTGAAGTTGGGGTAAGTAGTATGTTCTTAGAAGTATACCAGTAACATATTCTTCCTACCAGAAAGGATGAGAAACAGTTACCACACAGTATTTTTCTTTTCAACACTGTTTCCTGTTCTGTTTCTGTTCTTTTAAAATATTTAATATGTATACCATTTCTTTATTCTTCGCAGCCTGCAATTGCCTATGCAATTAGGGAGCAACTTTATGAGGTAGCTACTATGTGTTTATAAAATCTTATGTTGTATGGCATATTGGTTATTTGGTTTGAGTTGTTTATCATTGTAGTGCTATGTGTTTTAGATTGCAATTCAAAATGTAACTTCAGCAAGAGAGAACAGAATAAGCAAGAAGGGTCGCCGGGGTGCTGAACATTTCCCTCCCAGGTTTTTGTGTTGTTTGCTTATAATATAGCCAGAAATAGGGGGAAGGAACTTCTTTTTTTCTCATCAGAATGGTTTAATACTTTAATCTAAGCATTTTTCTCCCCTTTTTCTTACTACATTTATTTTGTCTAAGCATGTAAGACCTCATTGTTTTATGTATGTCGATGACACTACTCTCTGTTTTTCCTCTCTCACAGTAAAGCAGGTGGTGCTGCACTGGATTTGATAAAGTTATTCAGTTTCAGATCAAGTGTGGTTCGGTAGGCCCTTTAAATAAATCTTATGCAGCAAAATTCTTTCGTAATGAGCCTTGAAAATTTGTTCATGGTCTGGAATTTTGTATTTAGCGGGTAGGATTTGGATTTTAAAATCTAAGATTTCAAATTAGTTCTTCTAGTATGTAGTTGTTAAAGCCAACAGTTAGGATTTCTTACATACTCCCATATTAGAGAACATCCCGAATTTATGATAGGTTGAAATTTTGAAATCAAACCTAGATTCATTAAAACAAAGAATTTGAAATTCATGAATTTGAAATCAACATTATTGACGTTTATAAAGTTTAAATCCAAATCCATATTCAAATTTAGGTTTCTAACCCAACCTTTGATTTTATTGTCATGGTGGTTTAAAATTTGCATGAAAGCTGCATGTCAAAGTGAAATGATCTTGAGACTTACCCCAACAAGTTTAGGATCTAAGTACCTTGAATTTTAAAGCATTTTTTAATTGATTTTGTTCAAAGCAAGCTAATGAGCTTTTCTATAAGCAATTTGCTCATTGCTTACATCACAACAGAGCAAATGTAACATTGCTCTCCATATGAGTTGTGCATTGCTTTTCCTATAATGGTATAACTACATTCAGTTTATTTGATCTCTGATCTCTATGATGTGTCACTTTATTGGAAAATTTCATGAGAGAGATACTTACTGGTTTGCCCTTTGTTTCTGATGTATCAGGAAAAGAAAGGAATGGGGTTATTATAAACCTACTCTCGATCTTTTATCAAATGAGGACGTGGATGCCCTTGAAGCCAAAGAAGAGAGGAGCGGTCGGTAAATAAACATAGTATATAGGATGCTTGTGGGTTTCTTTCTTTCTTTCTAAACAATAGACATTTTGGAAGGCAGATTTTGGTGGTCATGTAGATTATTGCAGCTTAGTTGTAGAGTCATATTTCCGTTCTTACTTTATGTGAGTTTAACCAAGGATACAACAGTTAGATTTGTAGTCCACCAAGATAGATTTCTGTTATTTTGTAACATTACAAATTCATTATAATGCTTTTGTAATTTATCTGTGACTGTATAAATGGTATACCAAAACTGATATGTGCATTACAAACATTATCAAAATCCAGGTTTCCTATAATTATCAAAATCCTCATTTCCTTTTCAGTAACTACTCAGTCTCATGTTAGTTAATTACAAAAAGAAATATATGACCCAAAATAGTCAAGGTCGGGCTCAGGTTCTTCACATGGCTTTTAGACTTTCGGTTAAGAACTGAGCCTGACTTAGCTTATTGGAACTGCCGGTTGAAAAGAGGCTGTCGTCCCTCTTATTTAAAGATTAATGGTAAGATAGATTGCGCACATAAAATACACGTATTCTACATGATCCGTTCGACAACATGAATTTGGATTAATGCGTTTGACTTAGAGACCCAAATTAAAAAATTCACTATTTAAATTTAATAAAGTTGTAAAAATTTAAATTTGAATACATAATTCATGATAAATCTTTTTAAAAGTTTAAATGCGTATATGTGAATAGTATTTTGACTAAATACTCAAATAAGTTTTTGAATTATATCAAAAAAATCAATTCAATCCTTATTTTTTTTATTACGTTCAGATAAGTCTTTGAACTTCTATTTTGGGTCAAATAAGTCATTCTTTTTAACTATTGTCTAATTTTCATTAGTCAATGATACATGTGACACTTTTATACTATGTCATCTGTCACGTGGCAAATGACGTGGTATTAAATATTATTAATTAGGATTTATGCGTTTACGTTTTTACCTATTTACTCAATCCTAATTAACAATATTTAATGCTACATTATCTGCCTCGTGGCAGATGATGTGGAATAAAAATACCATATGTACTTTTGACTAATAGAAGTTAGTCAACTGTTAAAGAAAGGGGTTTATTTGATTCGAAATAAAAATTCAGGGATTTATTTGAACGAAATAAAAAGATAAAGGTTGAATTGATTTTTTTGACATAATTAAGGAACTTATTTGAATATTTAGCTTTGTATTTTATACAAAAACTTTATAAAAAATCATTCGAATATGCACACAAATTAATAACCCAAGAAAAAAAAGTGAAATTCAATTTGATACAGAATAATAACAATAATAATAACAATTAAATTTGTAAAGAACGATTGGAAGCAATCTATATATATATATATATATATATTGCTTCCATTATGCAAAACAAGCTTTCTTCAATTTATTTCCAAGAAAAAAAGGAGAAAAATTCAATCTGATACAGAATAATAACAATTCAATTGGACGCAATCTATATATTAATATATATATATATTGCTTCCATTATTCAAAACAAACCTTCTTCAATTTATTTCCAAGAAGCAAATTAACGCCTAATTAGGTTAATTCTTCTGAGCCAAGGCAAAGCTCTTAACAAGGTTTAATGCATTGCTTGTCAAAAGTGCAACTTTAACAACGCGTCTCCTGACTCCACGCTTCACCTTGCTTCTGATGGCCTTATTAGCCAATGCATTCATGCAGGTCTCCTCTTCATCCAATGCTGTGTTCACCCACATCTGAATATCGTTCATTTGAACCTGAAGATCAGAGCCTTCGGCACGGTCCATTTCCTTTATAGACTTTCGCAACTTCTGCACTGAATCACTTACATCCGCAATGCAATCCACCATGGCTGCAGCTTCATTAGGTCTCAAGCCGTGCACTTTTGACGTATGGGCTAGCAACTTTGAAGTCGCTTTGGCAGCGAAGAAGGTCGTGTTGAGAGCTGCATGGGCTAATAGCTTGGGGTCGGCTTTGATTTTGCTTGCATGGCGTGCAAGAGATTTAAGGCACAACTTAGGATAAGTTGTGCCTCTGCAAGAATTTTTTATATACTCTTGGTTTGTAAGATACTCATTGCTATGAGATTTTCTAGAGGCTGAGCATGTGTTAAAGTAGGAGGAGAATTGCAGAGCAATAAGCAGAATTATTAATGCATGGATTGAAAATGTTCTTGCCATGTCTCAATTTTTGGTGTATTATGGGGTAGTTTAATGAATTGGAGAGGGGAAGAGAAAATCCCAATTTATAGAAAATCCTTCCTCCCCTCCAAAGTCTGAGAATTTGGGTTTCCTTACAGGGAAAGGCCTGTTTCAGAATATAGTAGCTAAGCAATAAAGATGATATGATAGCATTAATGATTCCAGAAATCCAAAATTTGTATTTCTACATTGTCTATCGCAATCCTAGTTTAAGCTCTGTTCATGGAAGAGTTAATATATATTTATTTGCATGTCAATTGCCAGAAAAAGATTTTTACCGATCCATTTTTACATTAAAAACAATATTAATTTGAATTCTATTTATGATGTTACATGTGCAAAATGCAATGCATGTGTTTCATTGTCTGGTTTTCTTTCATTAAACCCCAACAAGCAACTCCCTCCTTATTCTTGCAATGGGGTGACTTAAGTATCTGTTTCTCATTCTTCTGCTAATCTGAGTAACTCTCCTTTTCTGCTAATAGAAGATGATTTATCAACGTTTGAAATGTATCAGATAAATATTACTACTAGATTTTGCAGGTTCGATTTTGATCTGGGTCAGCCCAGATCATAATGTTTCTACTCTTTAGCCTTCATTTTTGTCCAGATAATTCAAGTATCTCTAGAAATTGCTGTAATGATATTGTTTTCTGTTCAGGCAAATCATTGAAACTGTTCTCTTCCCTACATAACAAAGTGAAAAGAAAAATGGAAAATAAGGCTGCAATTTTGCTGTTTGAAAGAGAAACCAAATGTCATATCACTCAAATTTGAATTATGAAAATGTCACCGGTTGGCCTCAAAAGCATGAGAATCCATGCCTCCACAAATCCTGTCTAGCTTTTACATCCTGACTGGACCCGCAATATGATATTTCCTGAGAGCACTAAAATATCTTATGCAATTTCTAAGGAAACCAAAGATCAAGCAGGGTAATAAAACATGTTTATATTTTGATTCATCAGTTAGGCTTTTGTTTGGACAGTTGTGGCTTTGGGGGTGTAATTTTGGGAAAAGATTCAAAACTTTAGTTGGAATGTTTTGGACTTGTATGAAAAGAAACTGGATGATCCACAAACAACAATTTGCATGCGCATGCAACTGCAAAATCAGGAAATCCATATCATTAACCAACGGGTGCCTGGGGCTAAAGTAAACATCAAATCAGTTATTAACTTTAGGATTAGACAAGAAGCTTCCCCAAAATTTGTCGATGTAGATGTTGCATCTATAGATACGGATTCATGGCCAAAATAATTTTACAAGATAATTAAGGGGAAACAAATGAGTGTGTAGATTATGAATAGCTTAAATTCTGTCTTGTATACTTTAATCCAACAATAATTGAGAATTTTCAGGTGGGAGAAGAGATTGAAAGCAGACCTTGATTTTTGACATTGTAGTACATTTCCATAGCAGTCCACACACCAGAGTTCCATACTCCTTTGATACAGTACAGAAATCAAGAAACAGTAATAAACGCAGTGCACAACACAATCTGCCATCTCCTGCTATCTTACAACTCTATCAACTTGTGCTTCTAAATTTACTTTGGGACAAAATTTTCTCATTGCCCCGTTTGAAAGCATACAACTCCCAAAGCAAATTGAACATGAAGCAACAGCTGCATAATTCTAAAACAGACTAAGATAAATCCTGTACATATTAATCTTCACTGTGTTACTATAAGAAATTCAAATAAGGAGAAAGAAAACAAGGGCTTCCTTAAGTAACTTCTCTTCAAACTTTCACGAGAAGTATTCCAGATGAGGAGAAATTAAGGTAAGTTACTTTCAGTTGAGGCATAGTTGTTGATGAGAGCCAGGGCATTGCTTGTCAAATGTGCAATTTTAACAATTCGTTTTCTTACCATAGTTTTTGCATATCCATTCATGGCCTTGCCTGCAAATCCATCCATGCAAGTATCCTCGTCTGTCAGCGCTGCGCTAACCCAGGTTTGAATATCACTCATTGTAAGGGAAAAATTTGAGCTTCTAATGTGACCAAGTTCCCCTATAGACTGTTGCAACTCATCTACAGAGTCACCAATTACCTCAATGCAATCTGCCATGGCTGCAGCTACCCTAGGCCTCAAACCATGGATTCTTGAGATCTTTATCATCAACCTTGAAGTTGATTTGCTGGCTTTAAGGGTTACGTTGAGCGCAGTATGGACTAACAACCTGGGGCTGGTGTTAATTTTGCTTGCATAGATTGAGAGGGAGCGGTAGCACAATCTGGGGTAAGTTGTGGTGCTGCAAGAAGATTTGATGTACTCGATGTTTCTTTGGCTGTGAAATGGTGTATCAGCTGAGCTTAAGGCTGTGTAGGTAGTGAATTGAAGGATAATTAGCAGGATCGCCAGTCCATGGCGTGAAGATGAGCCTTCCATTCTCTCTCTTTCTCAGGATTGGTAGGAAAGTTAAAGGGTCGAAGTTTATGATTTTAGAGAGGGAAAAGAATGGTCGATTTATAGAAAACCTTAAGTTTGTGGTTCCCACGAATGAGGAAGGAAAAGCCTGATTTGAAGGGGAAATAAAACTACCATGGGTAGGAAAGCATAGGCAAGAAAAGATGCCAAGAAAACAATCAATATAGGTGGACAATGTACATTTCAAAGCTAACCGTAGGTTTTTTGAATATCAGTACGAACTGTAATTATAATCTTAGCAGCTGTGCCAAGAGTGCAGAGAGTGGTTAAATTGTCTATGAAGTAAGAATTAATCTGCTTGAATCCTAGGATTAATGGACCCCTCTCCAAAACAGTAAAAGAAGAAGAAAAAAAACCCTGCAAAATAAAAAAACTGATGAGAGAATTTTCAGATTTGTATCTTACCTACCAATTTTCAGATATGCATTACTTTATGAATTTTGACTGCATCAGAGGAAAACAGGAAATTTGAAATATTTTAACACTTTAATTACTCTGAACATTTGAGATTCCAAATTAGGTCAACAATGTAAAAGTAATACGTGAAAAAAATTGGGTTCAATAACTGTTGAGCACATAAAGCAAACATAAGGCAGACAGTAAAGCAGCAAAAGTTTGCAATTAATCATTAGGCTCAATCAAAACCCATAATGAGTCTAATGACAGTGAATTGAGCATCAGTGCATAAACATCTGATTCTGACTCGGGCAAGGATTTGATCCTCATCCTCGAACCCTAGCCCTAGCATCACCTCTGAATTTCTGAGCTGGGAGTTTCTGACTTGATCCTCCACGTCGTCAATCAAAAATAAAATTCAATCTAGGAGGTAAGGCCTGCCCTCAGAACGTCACCATCAAGCATTGTTTTAAGCGATGATAAAATTAAAGGAACAATAGAAATATTGTATCAACGTCAGGATGCTTTTTTTTTATTGAATCTGGCAGAACTAAAAAATCATGCGTGTAATTAATTGAGAAGTGGACTGACATGCCAAATGTCTTATTACCCTTTCTTATTCTGTCTTTTTCAGAGTTTATGGCATTATTGACCTAACCTTAACTGATTGAGGTGTTATCTGAGGATATTGAAGTTGGATGCAGATGAAGGACACCCATTAATTTTAGTGATTTGATTTGTTATTGCATATCGATCACATTGTTTGTGTAGGCCTCGTTCTATGAGAAAAAAAGAATTACAGTAACAGATTTGGGTTCTCTTCAGAAGATAAATGAGTGCATCCAATTATTGATGATGATGTGTGTATATATATATATATATATAGAAAAAGAGATGGAAAAAAAAGAGTAAGAGATGAGGGCAGAGGAATCTGAGCGATGTTTCCAAAAGCAAATCAAAACTTGTCCTGGAGGTTATTTCACAAAAACTTTAGAGATTCCATGTCTAGACTTCAAGCTTAAAAAACTAAAAATTAAAGGGAGATTTCTGTCGGCTTTGCCCAAGATAAATGCTAGGGAGGAGGAGGTCTCCAAATTTATGGTACATTAGGGTGGGGACAACAATTGCCCCCACTGATTTTGAAAAAACTCAAAAAAGCCTGTTTTCATGTGTAAATAATTGTAGTTGTGGATCTGGCCATGGCTGTGAAAGCTTTCAAGTTTATCATGTTTTCAGAGAAGTGACTGCAATCATTTGAAACACGAAAATAATATTTAGTGGGATAATTCAAAATTAGTCATCAATTAATGAGAAACAGGAGAAAATGTAATATGATAATTCAAATGCAACAAACTAATGGTTAGGACTAGTTATTTTTAATTTGAAAATTTTCGAATTTAAACTTATCCATTAAAAGGACAGAATTGAAATCTAGCAAAGTTAATGAATAATTTATGCAAAGTTAATGAATAATTATTCAAATTAATGCATGGGACCAGCGTCAGGAGTATCCAAATCCAAAACCCTAGTGTTTAGTCAAAATAAGCAGTGCCAACCCAAAGCTAACCTAATTTTCCTTTTTTGATCTTAGATTTTCCAGAACTCAAAGTTTCACAAAAAAAAAAAAAATTGATGATGTTAGTGCTGAAGATGTGGGATTTGTCTAGAACCATGTGGCCAGGTAGGAAACCATTCAATATAAGCTGCGGCTTGAGGCCCCATACTGATGTGTTTTTCACGAATTGCCAGAAAAGACCGACACAATGATAATAATAATAATAATAACAGTTTTAGTATTATGTTTTAAATCAGTTGCAAATTAAAAGGAAAAATCCTACTACATTAATCTAAATTAACCGCTAATTAGTACTAATAAAGAATGATAAAAAGGTTAAATATTCCATATGGTCTGATCATATATATCAGTCCCCTGTCTATTCCATTTACTTTTTTCTTTGCAGTTGAATGTCACATGGTCGCAGATCACTTTGTGGGGACTTGAATCTCTTTTATGGGTAGCTTTCAAGTTCATGAATTATTTTTTTTTTAGTTCTTATTATTTTCTGGATCAGAATCCGGAGGCAAAAATTTTCCTTCTAACAGCTTGTTTTCACCATAATCTTGATTTCTCCATGACTTTTTCCCATAGGATCCTAATCCTTAATCAAAATTGAAACTTAGTAAAGATATGGTTTTGTAAATATAACCTGCTACAATCTCAGTCACAAGTCAGGAACATTGCTAGTTGTCTTGTCCCTCTCAGCCTTAAAGATTTCCTCTGGAGGATTCTAGAACAGAGCTTTCATGTTGTGTCTGCCTAAGAGAGGAAGAGATAAGCTTGTACATGCTCCCCTAGAAAGGGAGATAAGCTTAAAAAAAAGAAAAAAGGTTTCGCAACTTTTTATGTTGAAGATTTGCGTTAATGTCATCGTTAGCACGAAGGACCAGGAAGAGGGTTTGCGTTAGAAGACAAGCAACTTAAAAAGCATAATGGGATGCGGTCGCCTGCCGGTAAAGGGGGTCTACATATGTCAAAAGGAAAATAAAATAATAATCACATTCATGATGACTTTTTGCTTTTAGCTTTGTTTAATCCGTTGATTCTGGCCCGACTGTCTCCTGGTTTTCTTTCTGCTTAACCATAAAGTTAGGTTCTGATCAACCATATAATATATAATCATAATTTCTACAAAAAAAGAAAAGCTTAAAATAAGAGGCCAATTTGTCTGTGACCTATCCTCCAAGGGTCCAAATTATTACCTAGATAGAAGTCCAACCCATCTATGAAATCTAAATGAAACGAATTATTCCTTTTACTTTAGCACCAATTGAACAGTAGTTCTCTGTTTTTTGATGCTTATTAATATAATCCGAAGTCGAGGAGCAGGTTCAAGCTCGATAATGGTAGACCTCAAAACCATTTAATACAAGCTCAAAGTGACTCATCTCCCATTCCTATCCGTCATTTCATTCTTATTGTGTTTGTCTTCTTCTGTAAGGGCTGGAAGAAATCAGGCGTCAACTGTCCAAACTTAAAAAGATCTTGTAACGCAAAATTAATAAAAAGAATAACAATAATATCCTAGTGGTCTGATTTCACATATAAGACAAACGAAATACTGGATGGAAATACGTTTAAAGACGTTTCTCATGCCATGTCTCAATGCAAAAATGACAGTTAACTGAGTCTAATTGATCACTGAACCGAAGCCCCAAGGACGTTATCTTCGACAAGTCACAATCTTTGAAGTAGATTCATCACAAAAAGAAAAAAGGGTTCTCTGCATTTGTAACGTCTGCTGGGGTCTCAGCCTTGTCTCTTGATGCGTCTGTTTTGTTTCTTTCATGGAGAGGACTCTGTTGGTTTTTCTGTGTTTTGTCCTGTGGGGTTGGGTTCATCGCTTTGTTCTTACTAGCTGTGGCTGGCTTTAAGTTCTGTAGCTGTTTTGGGCCTTGTACCAGAACTCTGCTTTCGTTGCTTAACCTTTTAGATAACGAAGAAATCATTTATGCAGGGACAGATTTATCGAAGGTTAATTTATGTAATCAGGTGAAAGAAAAGATAGAAGCCATTTCATTCAACCAAAAAATGAAAAAAGAAGAAATAGTTCATTTACGCTTAATTCCATTATACAGAAAACAGAACTTTACTGTCATACAAGGCAAGCAGGAGTGTTTTAGCATTTGACCTGAAGTTGATATGTATATGATATAGTTACATACAATCCAAGCAGGCTGAGACCTTTTAGACAAGATCCAGACAGGCACAAACCTTACTTAGAGACGCCAATAACATTTTTATACATTAACCAGAGATCTTCCAGAGTGAACCTAACGCTCCTCAGTAGGTGCAGCAGCTCGGTGTCTTGCTGCAAAGCGATTTACTAATGCAAGTGCATTGCTAGTAACTTGAGCAACATTGACGACCCTGCGCCTTATTGCAGTCTTGATGTTTCCATCCATGACACGGCCTGCAAAGCCATCAAGGCAAGTATTTTCATCTGTTAGTGCAGCACTGACCCATGTCTGCACGTTACTCATGTGCCACATGAAGTCCTGACCCACAGCTCGTCCCACATGGCTGAGTTCCTTGACTGACTTGCTAAGTCGGTCTACACCGTCGCCCATGTTTTCTATGCAGTCTTTCACAGCTTGACGCTCTCTAGGCTTGATGCCTCTCACTTGAGTCATCTTGGCAACAAAAGCCGCAGCTGATTGAGCCTTGGATAGGCTGACTGATAAGGCAGTTCGAGCAAGGTGTTGCTCATCTTGTCGAATCTCACTAGCGTAACCTGACAGGCACTGGACGCATAACGCAGGATACCTTGTGGCTTTGCATGATGCCACGATGTAGGCTGCTGGGCTTGAATTTCTGGTAGAAGCAGATGCAGCTATGCCAGTCATGTAAAGGGCGAAGAAGAGAACTAGTATGGAAAAGGCTAGTCTTGCCATGTCCTTGAAGGAGAAGAGATGGCTGAAACAGATGTCGGTGAAATGAATAGAATATAGGAGTTTATTTATAGAGAATTCAAAAGATGTTTCTGTCTTCTTTTTGGATTAAATAAAATGTTGTCACATGCCTTCGTTATCCTTTTAACTGCTTTTGATCTTCTCTCTTTGCGGTGATTGTTTATCGTTTCTCATTCTGTTCGGTGACAAAGCATACTTGGCCAAATTTTCTTTTCTTTGATTTTGAAAGCACTCTGCAATTTGAATAGGTTTGGGGCAAAAGCACAATAGCACAAGATTTGGCAATCAAGCAGAGAGGAGGGTTGAATTGTACTAGTCAATGTTTTAATGAGCTAACTTATAATGAAAAGAAACTCATTAAGATCAAAACAAAGGAAGACAAATTTGGATGGTCTTGATCAAGCAAATATCATAAACTACTACCATTTAGAACATTCCAAGAAACCTGCACCCGACCACAATCAAGCATGGGTTTAGATTGAGGAGGGGCATGGAGATTAACACTCCACAAACAGAGATCATACGCACGAGCTTTACTCTCGCTACAAAGCTAAACATGTGAGTGCAGACGCTGATGAATGGATGGTTCTAGGTAACTTTAGGTGATAACAATACTGTGGGTTTACCTCTGTTTTTTGACGTTTAACTAGCAAGATTCCAAGCTCAGCCCACAGCTACCTTCGATATATGTGCATATAGATTACCTACGACTCCAACTAGTTAATATATTACAGCAACAATTATGTAGTTTTTTGCTAAGACTTCCTTTTTATGTCATACTTTACTACAATGTGAAGATATACATTAGTATTGTTATTTGTTAATCCCAATAACTCTGTTTCAATTCATAACCAATCATTTGACAGGAATAACAAATCGAATACTAGCAATCCTGTATTTTTCAACTTTGACAGTAATTTTCTATTTGTGCTATCACTGTGATAATGAATCAATCTTCCACTCTTGTTTGAAGAACAACAAAATAATTGTATAAACTCTAATAGCAAACCATGTCTTTGTACATAAAAAGTACTGCCCTGATCTTAGGACAATGGCTTATAATTTATGTAACCTGATCTTAGTACAATGGCTTATAATTTATGTAAGTATAGAGCAGTACAGTAAATGCTAAACCAAACTCACCAAGAATCAATTAAAAATACATTGTACTTATCATTAACATTTAAACATGTGTATACTATACCGTCAAATACTTGAGAACAGCTGCACGAACCTTTTCCATGAAAGCTGCTGCTTGTTTCTGCATGTTTAACATAAATAATTGACCTAAATTTTCGGAGTTCAGTCTGAGTTGGAAGCAGTTTATTAGCATGGTAATAGATTGCAAACAGTTGGTGCACATATTTTATCAAAGTTTTAGCAGACTAAGAGTTCACATCAAATCTACCGAAGATATCAACTGAAAATATATTGGATTAGAGCCATGAGACAAATGGATATAAAATAACAGATATGTAGAGAGAGATGAAAAAGGTTGATTGAATGAATGTTTTGACATGAACAACTCCGGTCTATGTCAGTGGCCACTCATCGAACAAACAACTACTAGTGCTACTATTAATTCAGTGATCAGATTTTTAAGAAACCTTGAGGCATATCATTTGTCTTATTTCCAAGAGGTCATATAAAATGGATTAGAACCCATATTGTCGAATAAAGATACAAAAGAAGGCCAAAGAACAAATTTTCTTTACTTAAAGACAAATGCTTTGATCCAAGAAGAAAACTGTTTGGAAATGAGCTGAAGTGACACATATAAAAAATGGAAAAAAAAAGTGAGATAAAATAATATAATTGGTAACTGTAACAAGTGATAATGTTATATGACAACAAAAAAGATTGTTTTGTTGCAACTCTACGAAAAGATGGATTTGAAACCAAAGTTGTCACACATTTCTTTTACAAGGAAGCAAATACAAGTTTTATACACTTCAACTTTTAGATGGAGGCCATATCAGCCTCTTTGTATTCTAATCACAATGTTAGAACAATCAACCTCAACATCTGTCCTTCATAGTATTCATTAGAGCATAACAATGACAACAAAAAAGTTCCAAAAGTAAAAAGCGTGAAGGAAAATGCTTTTATAGACAGTAGAGACTGAAACACTATTGTTAACCAAATGAAATGTTTTACCATGTCAAAAATTCAATTAGCCTGCTGAGGACTCTACTAGAGACCAAGAAAACAGTTTTGGAGCTTGAGCAAACTCATTAACTCAAGAGGCCAAGATAGATGAATTTCCATGGGCCAACTAGCACTTGAAAGCCAAACATCTTGGTAGATGAACCAAATTGGAAATGGTATCATCTCAACTTGAGAATAGGCATGAGAACTCGTTTTCTCTTCCTTTTATTTCCTTCCTAGCATCAGCGTAATGGTGAAAATTAAAAGTGTAAAACATTTAACTAAAATCTAAAAATTAGAAGTGATAGGTTAGGAGGCTATTTCTCTCCAAAGCATTTGATGGGACCTTACAATCTTTGAGAGACCTAAAATTTGTACTTCTCTACCTCACGCTAAACATTGTGAATATGAATATAAGCATGTATGCAGGTACTTATGTATTCTTAAATCTTGAAGATGATGCTAACCTGGTTACCCCTGTGTGCATTTGCTATGTTTTCGTCAAGAAGTGTCAATAAGGATCTATTTAGTTCATTGCCTTCAACCATCTCCAACAACTGCAAGGCAACACTAAACTCCGTTGAGCTGCATAAACTCAGAAATATAAAAGGAACTCCATGAGGGGTAAGTCAGGCACATACAGTTGCTTTTATATCCTTTGACGTCAAGATTTTGGTGAGGCTTTTCTTTGCAGTTATAAGGTCAGCTTGCATTTTATCATATGCTTCTGTGATCAGAGGACCAAGGATATTTGGTCAAAGAGAAAACAACAAAAACCCTTAAACAGTAGGTTGTATGGCTAAAAACCATACCTATGCCTTCTTGCAAGGCCTTCTGTAGTGCCTCCAGCTCAATCAGTTTGTCCTCCATATCCTGTAAAATTTACCAGTTTTTACATTTCCAATTCTCTCAGGTTAGATAAACACAGGATTATCACAACATAAAATTTTTTTATAGCAAACCTCGGTCTTTGAAACAGCAAACCGAATATGGCCTATCTCAAATTTGAGGTGCGAGAAAAATTCCTCATCCAACCTACAAAGTTTGCAATAAAGGTGGTGTTCTTGAAGTAAAAGTTTTAACTTTAAAGTGCATTCCATTAGTAAAGAAAAGAAAATGGCCATGCAGTCAACAAGAGAAGCCTAAAAAACTAAACTTCTCAACAAAAATTCAAGTTTTTAACATAACTCAAATCGGAAGAAGCAAAATTGCAAACAACTAATATGCAATTTAAGAAACAAGGATTTCACAGCTTTTTCATACAAAATTATAGTACTAACCTCTGCCTTAATCTTGCAATCTCAAACTCAATCTCCTGAGCTTCAGTGTCAAGAAAATACTCAATCAACTCCGCTGGAGTATCGGGTATTTCCCTGGACTAATAATAAAACCACAGCAAGGAAAAAAAAATTAAAAATACACCTAAAAAACCCCACGGAATAAATAGTATTACATAAAGAACACGTTCGTAAAGCTATCATACTTGGCGAAGAGCTAGGCGACGTTCTTTCTCTTCGCGTAAATGTTGCTCAAATGCGTCTCGAGCCCCTGCATCTCTCTCTAATCGTCTTTTAAACTCGAGCCGAGCCAGGTGTCCTGTCTGCGGCGGGCCAAATATACCATCCGGGTCCTTCCTTCGATAAAACAAACAATAATTTATTTCAATCCAAAGCTTCAATTTATCAAAACATAATATAAAAAAAATTCAAACCCAGAAAATTTAAAAAGTTTTGTACCCATTGGACGCAGGAGATTTTGAGCCTGAAGTCGGTTCGTTTTACTGTTGTTGCACGAAAGCCGGTGGCGGCGAAGGTGGCGATGCCAATTGAGAGAGTGGCCATTGTTAGTGGCCCTTCCGTAGAAGCTTTCGTCTGCTTTCTGGTTTTCGGTGGGTTCTTGAAGATGTGTTGGATGGCGTCTTATCCGTTACAATCATTGCTGTTTAACATGTTTCTAATTTTCAGTTTTGGTCGATCCTGGTGGGTAGTGGAGGGAATAATGGCCGTTAGCTGGTATGGATTTTCAGCTCTCATCTGGACCGTTGACAAAGGAGCGCTACCTTTTGGGCTCACAGGTTGGGCTTTTTGTTTGGATGCCAGCTGGACGATGCCCTATACCCAACCCAATATATTCCAAAGAAGAAAATGCACTATCAAACAGCCAAAAAACAAATCACATAAAAAAGCAAGAAAAAACTATTATATACTGCCAAAGTTTTGTATTGTTATAAGTAAAATAGTAAATGAATATAATTATTAAATTGACACGTGGTAATCTTATATTAATTATGAAATTAAAAAATTCCATCATTAAAATATAAATTGATATTCTAGAAACCAAATTCGAGTTGGTGTAATAGTCAAAACAACAAAGAAAAATATATTGCAAGAAACATCATTTGAATAGTAACAACCGATCAAAATTGAAATCTGTGACTCCCTTGTTGTCCACTCCAACAATTCATACTATTCTCAATTCTGGTCTAGTTTATGTTTGCTTGTTCGTTCTGCTTTCTGTCACTGACTGCTTCAAGAGAATTTTCACCCAACAAGAAAACCATTGAAGGAGCAAGCAAGCACGTAATCAACAGGGCACTGCAAGCTGTCCTCCCAATAGACTATTCCTGCTTTGAATGTTCTTATTTTCTTCTAATTCAATAACAAAATTCTCAGTTTCCACGAACACCGTTAATCGAATCTTTGTTTTTTTTTTTAAATAAAAAAGGTAAAAAACTAATCATAGTCAATAAGCAATCAACCATGCACTCTCCATAAAAAAAAAAAAAAAACAATTGCACACACCATTTGTAATTTTAATTTTTTCACGTGACATTATATTTTTTTTCGATTAATACTCTGTGAATATTTTTATTTTCAATTAACAGTTTATGAATATTTTTAAACATGGACAAATATATTAAATTTTTTATTAAAAATGTTTTAATAATTTTTTTAGAGAAAAAAGCAGAGAGAGAAATTTTATTTATAAATAAAAAATTAAAAATCTTATATTAAAATTTTTTTTCCTTCTCCACCTATCGAGCTTGGATGAGTCATGAGTGTGTGACGCACTTGATGAGAAGAGATCCTCATGACTCGAGGAAAATGTTGTAGCAATGCGACCTTTTCATATGTTTTCTCAGCAGCCAAAAGAAATAAAGACTAAGACTGCGTCCACTGGATTGAAATATTGACTATCCGTTCACACTTGTTTTTGGTTTTATTTTTATACCATCCTGGGTATGAACATTTTATTGACTTGTTGTCACTTCGATCATTTGATGATGGCGTCTTAATACCAAGGTCTTATCTGTTATTTACTCACTGTTTTGTCTTATTTGTCTGGTTTGACTTTTTTTAAAAAATTAAACAAATTTAATTTTGATAATTATTTTTTAAAATATTATATAAAAATTTTAAAAAATAAATTTTCAAAAGTTTGAAATTAAAATTTGCAATTTTCATTTTTAAAAGTTTGATAATTTTATGATTTTATTAAATACAAAAGTCAAAATTAAATTCAGTTAATCGAAAAAAAATTAACAAGACAAAAAATAATAAGACAAAGAAAAAGTATTTGTTTTGTCGGCTTGCACAAGACTTCATTGGTTAATATTTTAGAACTTCTTTTTGAATTAAGCAGTATTAGGATTTAGTCTATTCTTTCATAATACAAACTCCACCTCGCATCACCAAAATTTGAATTTGACACCTTCAATTAGCATAGATTTATCAGGAACATAGGACTACAATCAGCATCGACCATCAGGTTCATTCAGTGGCAAGGGAAAGGGATCTAATAAGAGCCCACTCGTTAAAAATTTTAAATTTTTATAATATATTTTTGTTTTTTTTAATTTTTTAATTTTATTTCTATGAATATTAAAATTTTAATATAACATTTTCTTTTATAAATATTATTCTTACCTCAAATGCGAAATTTGAACTCTGCCCTTTATTCATAGGAGCAATTGAGTGCTTTCTTTCGAGTTGCGTTGCTTCATTGGGTAGATAGAACTCAACCTGGTAGTGCTGCAAGTATTTTCAAACCCCTAATGATCATTTGGAGCGGTTGAGAATGAACTTTTACCTGTTTCTTTTCATAGTGGAATTGATGTGCAAAGGCGTAATTGATCTCTGTTGCAAATGAACAATAATGTATTCGTGTATTTTAATAAGACATTAAATTAAGTTCCAGATGGCAGTTGGGGATTTTCAGGTCCACTCTGTTTTCTGGGGAAGTCTACAACACGAATCCTCTTTTTTCTCTTCCGTGCCCTAAACCAGGGGGAGGCCAGGGTTGCAGCCTAGCACCTACTCTTTGAATTTAGTTTATTAATTTTTTTAAAAATTTATCTTATTAACAAGTTTCAACTGTCACAAATTCAAAGGAAATTCATAAATAATAATCTATTTGTTAATCCATTATCATTTTTTCCCTCCTCAGTTAATGGGATCTAATTTTAATAACTGTACTAATCATTTGCTTATTTGTCAAAGCTCTTACTATCAATAATAATTTGATATTTTCTGAAATTATCAAATAGGGTTTGTATCTGTTCCACTACAACCTATGCATGTGATGCAATTTAATTATATACACAAAAGCCAGGTTTTAGAACTAGTGTATTTAATCTAGCTATTATTGACAAAAAAAATTAAGCAACCTTTTAAATGATTATTGAATGAAACTGTAAAAATAATAGGCCAAAAGTACTAACATTAAAATTAATAATTGTAGGAAAATTTAGTTTAAATAGTTTCAATATTAATTTAGTCGACCTAACAAATCATAAAAAAATTATTTTTTTCCTCAATCAATTCAAACTATATTGAGAAAATAACACAATTCCGCAAATTCCCAAGCGTGAGGTGACATCCCAAGGAGAGCGCGTTTCTAATTCATCTTCTGCTCTGACACGTACGAACCCAAGACTTTTCTTACCCTCCAAAAAAGGGGACTATTTAAGCAACAGCCATATGCACAAAATGGACAGAAAAACAGCAGCCGGGGATAACACAGAGCACGAACACGAAAAGAGAAAACTGAATTTCGAACGCCATGGCTAAGTTGTTGATCATGACGGTTCTTGTGATTTTGGGCACGGTGGCAACCGTTACGGATGCGCAAGCGGCTTGCGCGTCGAAGCTGACTCCTTGTTTTCCTTTCCTTAACAACGCCACGGCACAACCTACAGCCGACTGCTGTAACCCTATCAAAGATACCGTGGCCAATGATCTTGAATGCCTTTGCAACCTCTACAACGACCCAAATTTGCTTTCCTCTTTAAACATCACTGTCGCTGCAGCTCTCAGGATCTCTCGTGAATGCGGAGTCACTACTGATCTCAGCGCCTGCAACGGTATGTGGCTATAGATTGATAACATTATCATCACCTAAGTAATTTGTTTGGATTTTTCATTCCTTTCCTTTTCCCTTTACTCTTAATTAATATGGAGTATGAAGTTTGTGTCATAGTTCATGTTTCGGTTTGGAAATTCTGATGATAGATACTTTTCATGTTTGTATAGTTTTCTTTTGGTTTTTAATTGTAAGACATGCTAGAATTCTTCATAATTTTGATTAAATGACTTATTACTAATCTCTTGATATTTGTTTTACCTGCTACAGCCACCTCGCCCACTTCTGCTCCATCCCCACCAGGTAACAAAGCATATCTTTAACTTTCTCAAATGAACTGTTATTCTCCTTCGCAGGAGACAAAAGGGGTGAAAATTGTGTAAAAGGAAAGGATTGCAGTTAATCTCTTTTCAGAATAAACGATTCTTGATGAGTTAATCTGAAGTAACTGCTAGCCATATCTGAGTCTGAGTTTTTGTCAGTTAGACCAGCCTCGGAAAAAACATGACAACTTTTCTTGTTGGGGTGTGAGAAGGAGAAAACATGTGAACTAGGCCTACCAAAATGCTATTTTGTTGTTTTTCTTTAATTGATTGGGAAGCCATTATTGGAGCTTTATAAATGTGAAAAGAGGAGTTGGTGATGCCAGCTAGTATATGAATTTGATACTTTCGGTGCTTCCAAAATTGACTTCAAAACTATGACCAAAAATAAAGGATTTTCTTTAATACCTAACTGCATAGTTCATACAATTCCTGGGAGAGAGTAAACAATGTTTTATTTTATTCATTTGGTTGCGGAATTTTTATTCATATGGGGGAGAAAAGAAGCATATACACTGTTCAAATCTTGGTAGTTGTTTGCTAATTAGAAAAGTAATCAATGAAAATGTCAAACACACACCCAAACAATATTATTAGGTCCATGCTTTTACATTTTGGTGGTAGTATTCCCTCTGTCTCTTTCTTCTTCTTTCTTTTTTTATCCCCCTTAATTCTCACATGACCAGGCTTAGGTAAGTTGTTTATGTTTCTTTTAAAAGACTCTTTTTTAATCCCTCCAGCTGGGCTCAATTCTAGGACTTGAGGCATAGTTGTTTAATTCTTTTTCAACGGCCCATGCCCCTAGAACATGAGTATAGTGCAAATTGATGTTGGAAAAAAAAAAAACTCAGGCTTAGTTGGATCAAATAATTGTTAAGATAATTGTATAAATTATTTAGTTAAAATTATAATACAACATTATTATCTAATTAGTTTACAATATCTAGGTAGACTACCATACCTAATTAGAGTTAGGTTTTAAATAGGAATAACCACTTCTTCGCTTCGATTTTTCAAAGAGAGAGAGCTTGTAATCTTGCTGGTTTAGGAGGATCTCCTTTCTGAGGATGTGCTTTTTCTGCTGTGGGAAATTGAGAATGGGATGCTGTGGGAAGTTGAGGGAAAGTGGGCTGTGAAAGGAGCTGTTGATGTTGACATTGGTGCCAATCCTTCTGCTGAAGGTGGAGAGGAGGATGAGGGTGTTGGACCAAGCTGTTGACACTTTAGGCTTCAGGAGCAACCTCCTTTCGACGAGGGGCAGTTTGTCACATACATGAAGAGGCTTATCAAGAATGACACCCAAGTTGGAAGGAGAGAAGGGTGAAACCTTTAAGAAACACATTGAGGGAGCAACCAAGTTTTTGCTTTCAAAGCTCAAGGACCTTCAATTTTTCGTGGGAGAGAGCATGCATGACGATGGCTGTTTGATGTTTGCTTACTACAAGGATGGCGCTGTTGACCCAACATTTTTGTACTTTGCTTATGCATTGAAGGAGGTCAAGTGCTGAGTTTGAGGCAGAAGTGCTTGCTGTATATAGTTCTAGTCTTCATTATTATTTCTTGCCTTCTTTTCAATCTTTTGAACTGCTAGACTAAAGGCCTCACGGCTGCTGTTTTGGTAATAATAGGATTATATTATAATTCTGGCTAGATAATGTATACAATTATCTTAACAATAATAAATTCACTAATCTGAATCATGAATCTGCAAAAACTATCAGTTTATAATTAGCATGAATTTCCCTACAACTTGGACCCTAATGTTTTGCTCCTGAATTTTGCAGGTCAATCCGGAGGTGATAATGGAGGGGCTGACAGGATAGCATTGACTGGAATTACCACCTTACTCTTATCTTTGGTCTCTATTGCGCTGTATTAAGGGACATATTCCTTTGGAATCTTGATGAGCGGATGGGTTTCTCAGAGTAAATAATACAGAGATCATTCAGAGTTTAGGCATCCCAGTTTCCATATCTAGAGATTTCATTGTTTACTTGTATTTTTCTTGCTTGATACTATACTTGGTCCGTCAGTGTTGCTATCATTGATCTTTGTTATTATTATTATTATTATTATTATTCAGTTGCATTTATGTCAGCATTTGAGTTCATCGTTTTGTTCTCAAAAGTTGAAAACTAGATCTTCATTGTGCTTTTGTGCCTTATCTTTCCATATCTCCCTCTCTGTTTAAACCTGGAAAGTTGATTGTGAAAGTTTCATTGTTCTCAAGTCTCTTTGTTGCTTCATGGTATTCTTCAGCATAAAAAGGTGCTCCAGACTTGTAAAGTCTAAGATGAGAGGAACGTATTGAGCTTGGGTTATTGCATGGGCTCAGTGCAGAGGACATATTTTCATTCACGCAACAGCCTCTATCGGGGGAATTAAGAGGCTAATGCATAATGGGCTTCAGTCAATATACTCATCCTCTAGACATGGAAGGAAAGCATAACAACTCGCATTTTCCAATAGTTAAAGGGTATTGATCAATAACTACTTTTCTATTATGATTGGGCCTTTGCCTATCACCCCAAGAGCATGAAATAATCACGGTACTCTAAAAATCTAAATTTCCTTTTACATTAAAGTAAGGATTAAAATTAAGATTTATATATTTGAAATATTATTATACATTATTATTTATATCGGATTATAAATATGAGAAAATTTAAAATCCAAATTATTTTTAAAATAAATATTTTTAATTCTTTTAATAAAATAATAATTATATTTATAACATTTAATTAATCAAATATAAACTCCTAACAATAATCAACGATTCATCTGAGCCAAACAGGAATATGATTGGACCAAATTTTTAATTCCAAGCTGATTCCTACCCTATAGAAGATACTAGAAGGACCGAGTCTCATCATCTCCCCCGTTAATTTGTTTTTCATGTAAAAGAAAAAGTGAAAAACCTCACAAAGCAATCTCTGCAAGCTCTCGACCCACAAAATGGACGCGGCGAAATTGAACGAGCTGAACAAGTTCATCGATCAGTGCAAATCCAACCCTTCCATTCTCAGCGATCCTTCCCTCTCCTTCTTCCGCGACTATCTCGAAAGGTAATTTGAAACATTCCATCACTCTCTACTCTACTCGCTCCATTTCTCACTCTCGTTTTTACTTGCTGATAAATAAAAACGTCATCGTTTTTCAGTCTGGGGGCTAAGCTCCCTTCCTCCGCTTACAGCCATGGAGCCAGCGACTCCAAATCAGTAACTGCTTCAACACTAATTAAACTCTTACATTTTTCTCCTTCTTTTGTTTCTAATTTTGTAATCCGACCGAGGATTTTGATTTACAGAAAAGTTTTGTGGTGGAGGGAAGTGACGATGAAATGGCGGATGAAGGAGAGAAACTAAATGTAGAAGAGGAAGAAGAGGAAGATGAGATTGTCGAATCGGATATCGAGCTCGAAGGCGATACGGTTGAGCCTGATAATGATCCTCCACAAAAGGTATCATCTAATTTAGCAATGAATTTATGTTCCATTTTTTTGGGATTGTTTTAAATTAATTGTGTTAGTGTTTTATATTTTTGGTGTCTGTAGATGGGAGACCCTTCGGTGGAGGTCACAGATGAGAACCGCGATGCTGCGCAATCAGCTAAAGCCAAAGCCATGGATGCCATTTCTGAAGGTAAATAAATCAGTATCTAATATTCATTTGTCTATTTTTGTTGAATTTGTATCTGATGAATCAGTATAATGCAGGGAAGTTAGAGGAAGCTATTGATAGCCTGACAGAGGCGATTTTGCTGAATCCAACATCAGCAATTATGTATGCCACAAGAGGTTAGTTTTTGCATTTTAGCCATAACATGCTCTATTTGATTTGATTCTTTTGAGATAGATTCTTATATTTTTGAAATGGTTTGGTTGCTTCGTCATGGTTTTTTGTTTCAGCTAGTGTTTACATCAAGATGAAAAAGCCCAATGCTGCTATTCGAGATGCCAATGCTGCTTTGGAGGTTCGTATATATGTTGTTGTTTGCTTTGGTGTAAATGTGGTTTTGCACTTGCTTGTATGATAAAATGCATAAATGGTAACTGTCTGTCTTGGATTATTGTTTGATTCAAGCAATATATTTAAGGAATTTATGCTCAGCGATATTGTGTTCCATATTTGTTTCCACATGTTTTAGGGTTTTTCTGGAAACAATGGTGTGGTTGTTGAGAAGGAAATATTTTACATATTCCCTCGTTCTTATCTTATAGATTAACCCAGATTCTGCTAAGGGCTACAAGTCTCGTGGCATTGCACGAGCAATGCTTGGTCAATGGGAAGATTCTGCAAAGGATCTGCACGTGGCATCGAAGTTGGATTATGATGAGGAAATAAACAATGTGCTTAAGCAGGTTTGCTCTTGTCTGTCCTTTCTTTGGATGGTTTAGTCCATGCTTCATAATTCTCAGAAGATGAGATTTAAAATCAGAACAAATAGAGAGATAAGGTTTTAAGAATAAGTTAGAAGGATTTTGGTTAATCAGTAAATCTCTGGTGTTGGAAGCTTATCAGATAATTTCTCCCTGTTTATCGTTTCTGAAAAAAATGAACTTCTATTCAATAGGCTTGCATAGTTGACCTAAGTCAATCAAGCTCTATTCCTTTCTAATTGAGTGGTCTACTTAAAATGTGATGTATTAGGATTTAGGTGCACTGAGCCTTTCCCAAAATAACAACTAGGCTTAAGATGCATCTTCTGACATAGAAATGAAGTGTTATTCTATGCCACCAATGTTTTTTGTTTTGGTCTGTATCAGCATTATTAAAAATGAGAGACAGGACTGTTGTTGTTGGCTATAAGACCTGTTTTGGTGACTCACATCGATTCTTCGCTTAAATAGGTTGAACCCAATGCACAACGAATTGAGGAACACCGTAGGAAGTATGATAGATTGCACAAAGAGAGAGAGGACAGAAAGGTTGAGCGCGAGAGACAACATCGTCGTGCTGAAGCTCAGGTAATTTAGCACTTATTCATCTTCTGACAATGTTACCTTACGATTGTTTTCTTTGACTGATTACACTGCATATTGTGCTCAAGGCTGCATATGAGAAGGCTAAGAAGCAGGAGCAATCATCCTCCAGTAGAAGACCTGGAGGGATGCCTGGTGGGTTTCCAGGTGGTATGCCTGGAGGTTTTCCAGGAGGAATGCCCGGAGGGATGCCTGGAGAAATGCCTGGTAGCATGCCAGGTGGGATGCCTGGAAATGTTGATTTTAGCAAAATATTGAATGTAAGTATGATTGAACAGTCTTGGTTTTTTTTTTTTCCTATTAAAGTAATCTACCTTTTTTGCTTCTTATCTAGATGCTATTGGAAATTTTCTTTCACATTGTTTTAGGCTGAAATGTCAAGAAAACTATTTGTTTCGACTTTTATGTTGCACACTAGATACTTGGAATAGGTGAATTGCTATTTTGGAAACTTGTTTTTTTGATGTGGTTTCTGGTTTTTGATATTTTGATCAGGACCCTGAATTGATGTCGGCATTTAGTGATCCAGAAGTCATGGCTGCTCTCCAAGATGGTAGCTTTTTGGCTCTCCTATGTTTTATTTTTTTTTCCCCTTCTTGACACTTTTATACTTCTTTCCTCACCTAGACTTGCAACTTGTGGAGTAATCTTTCCTTTCATTCTTTAAGGGTTTTTTTTAACCCTAGTTGCTTTCAATGAACTAGGACTATGTTTACTATGCTTGCTGAAGAAAATGTAGGAGCATTTTTTAGCTGGCCTTAGGTTCTGATACGTGTTGGTATAGGGTTCAGCAAATGCCTGATTCTAGTAGGATACAGTGCAGAACAGGACTCTTCTAGGGGACCCCAAATTTTTTGGCTGAGGCTTTATTGAAATGAATATTAGTGTTCTTTGTAGATTTACAGTATTATATGTGCTATAGTGCAATAATTCTGTATAACCTTACAGACGCATGACCATATATTTTTGAATGTTGGACATCTTGGTTAGTCTATTTAAAAATTGATAGTGAGTTTTATATATCTTAAACATATTTTTTTGGGGAAAATTCCTTGTAATTTAGCAAATAGTTTGTCTCTGGAACCTCATTCAGGAAAATGTTTGCAATGGAGCTGTAGTTTCAGTCCTATTTTTTAGCTTTGATGTTCTCTAATGCTTTTGGTAACTGGCATAATTTTCATTTATCCTTATATGTGCTATCTCTAGGTGTGAATGATTCATCATCATGGTTGTACGTATTAAATGACTCCATGTTCTATTGTACATGGAAATTTGACATTCTTTATCATTTTCTTAGGTGACAAATCTTTTTACTGATTTGTATGCTTAGACTGACTTTGCCTTGAGAGTGTTTGAAAGGCATATTTCCCTTGCACACTTTCTATCCATTCAAATGTGGCATTATCTAGTTAATCGTACTGTGTACTCTTTTGTATGGGTTCTTTAAGCATATGTATAACGCAAAAGGCATTAGAAATCCAATCCTATTTTCTCAGGACATTTGTGGTCATTAACACATCAGAATTTCTTGCACAAGTGCCTCTGAGAGTTTTATGTTTGTATAATGGGGGCTTATATGTTCTTGTCAATGGTTTTGCAGTGATGAAGAACCCTGCTAATCTTGCAAAGCATCAAGCAAATCCCAAGGTGGCTCCTGTAATTGCAAAGATGATGGGCAAATTTGCAGGACCCAAGTAAAATAGTTTTTCAAATTGATGTCATATTTGGGGAAATACTCCTGTCATATTTGAGGAGATGATGTTTTGTTTTGCTTCTTATTTAAGGTATAAATTGTAGTAAATGGAAGAATCGCAGGATTGTTGTGTTGGGAATTTGTTTTAATAGGTTGGAGGATTTTATTGATGAATTGGAACGACATTGAGCCTTTGACATATTTTTGCAACGTTTTTAGGCGTTGATAACTTGGGTTACAGCCATATCCTTGTCAGGCACAACACTTTTATCCCGAAAGAATGCTTCATCTTTAGGGGCGGGGTTAATCAATTTTTATTGAGGGGATTAAAAATAGAAAAATAAAAATAAAATTTTTCAAAAATAATAGATTGAATTTAACCATAATAAAAAATAATCATGTAAATCAAGAAAAAAAATATTTACAGTAGTTTGAAATATGAGTTTGATCATATTTTTTGAATTTAAATTTATTGATTAATAATTATGTATTGAAAAATATTTATTTTTTAAAAATTGAGTTTTAGATGTTTTGATTTACATTGTTCTTATTCATAAATTGAAGTATTAAGATTTTATGATTTAAGTGTAAAAGAATTATTTGGAGGATTTACATATTTTCTTTTAAACAATTTGTTAATTGTTTTCAATTTACTTACACTTTAATCAAATTTGAAAAAAAAATTAATGCAGTCAATTTTTAATATTTTTATTTAAACTTATAATATAAATATAAAATTATAATACATAAAACATAAATAGTTAAATACAATATACAAGATTGTTAATTTCTTCTTATATGATTAAAATTATTTAAATGTTATATATTCAAGATAATTCTCTTTTAACTAAATATAAAACATAAAACATATAAAAAAATATATTCAAAATAATTTTTTCTTACATAGTCAGTATTAATAAAAAAATGATATATTGATAAAATTTTAAGCAACAATTACAGTTTATATTTAAAAATTATATAATAATTTATTAATTTTTAAATATTCAAATTATTTTCTCTAAAAAAATATTAAAATTATAAAAAATAAATTTTATAAAATAACAAAAAGAAGAATATGGTAAGTAAAAGTTAGAATCCATATATGATATAATAAAAAAAGAAAAAAATATGATTGATAATTCGTAAAAATTTTAAAAAAAATTTATAAAAATTTAAAATACATGAACAAATAAAATAAAAATAAAAATAATAATATAAATTGAGAGAAGAAGAAAAAGCTTTAAAATTGAGACATGTGAAATTATTTTGTTATTCTTTATATGTATTAATTATTAAATAAAAAATTATTTTGAAGAAGTCATTAAAGAAATATATAAAAACTTTTAAAATTTTTATATAATATAAACAAAATTTTAAAAATTCCCCCCCAAATGTAAAGGAGGCTCCGCCAATCTTCCTCAAAATTTGACGTTGGAAAGCCATTCAGTTGCCCTTCTTTCATATGTAACAGTTCGTGGTTTTTTAGGCCTCACGCCTTTATGGGCTTAAAGTTTTTGGTCATTTAAAAAATACCATTTCAGAGTAGAGGGTAGGTATTTTTTTTTTTCATTTTTCTTATTTCTTTTTTCAGTATTTAGAAATATAAAACTTGCTCTCGTGACCGGTGTTGAATTTCAATCAAAGAGTGTTTTGTGAAATAGACAGACAGGGACAGGGACAAAATGGGGTTAAGTGGAAAAAAGAAAAGCAGTATGGCCTAGATGTTGTCTTTTCATTTCAAAAAGAAAAAGAAAAATCGAAAGATACATGATGATTTTTGCCTTTTTTTTTTTTTTTTAATTCCTTTTTAAGCAACACTTGCAATGCCGACAACCTCGCTTAGTGGATGTAAATGAACATTAATGGACGTCACTAACATAAATGGATATTGGGTTTTCAACATGACCCCAACGGAGAACAAATATAAGGTTTTTAGCAAGTTATCTGTGTTGCTTTATCTTTCTTTTATTTATGCGTAACTATATATATATATATTGTTGACCCTTTGATCGTTTTTTCTTTTTTCATTTTTTTTGTAAAGAAAATGGTGAATATTCTTTACGTTATGGTGAGATGAAATTAGAGCATACTGTTTCTTTTTTACTTTTATATCCTGTTTCCTGGTGAAGTCACTTTCTTTTTTTTTGCTATTTTTATGTTTCTTCTAATAAAATATTACTGGAAAGATTTTACTTTCTTTGTATACTCTCAATATTGATAGTTTCTCTCCTTGGTTGAAATTAATGACGAATAGGAGATAAATAGTCAATACGCCATCTTTCATTGGAACTTGGTCATGGATGATCTGCCTCACCCCCTTGGATTAATTCTGCTTTCATCGAGAAGAAGCAAATTCTAATCGTTAGTTTCTCTCCTTTGTGTGGAACTGGAGCAGTGACAAGAATTCCTCACTACCTTTTGTTCGTCCCACATTTTCCTGTCCTGCAAAATTAACTTTAACCCAGTCTCCTGTGAAATAGGTTAACAATAGACACAGGACAGGGGTTCGGACGTACCGTTCCGTAGTACTGCAGCAAAGCAAGCCCTCAGTCACCATTCACCACGCTGCAGTTGAAATAATGTCGGTAAGCGAATCCAAATCCAAAGCCCATGGTCCTGACTCCTTGAGTCTTGACTGGCCAAACTGTTATTAGCCTTTTTTTACTTTTATTTTGACTCACATCCTCGATTAGGCCGGAGAAGGAAAACGACCCATCACCCATTAGGAGGCAAACCCACCAGTCACCAATCCTCTTTGCGTTCAAAGCAATGCGTTGCGAGATGGGTATGGTGCTCGTTCATTTTGCATGCTTCCACCCAATCACATTCAACAATTGAGCTACCCAAGCTCACCCACCAGTTAATATAACCTACCACTCCTTTAATTATAAACCAAAACTTTCATTCGTTGGAGGAGAAGGTTACAAGATCAAGCTAGAAAAAAGTAAGCAAAAGTATAATTTCTTCAACACTTTCCAAAATCTCCCCCATTTTTCCCCTACCAAACTCTATCTTTATTAGACATTCATTCGACCTGTCAATGTGTCTTGTAACACAAAAAGGGACAGTGTTGAAGCTACTTTAGATCAATCAAGAAATTCTATCTTTGGAACGTCTTGTCATTACACCACTAATTGTGGGGGAGTTTCAATTCCTAAAGATTTAGTCTGACCCTTAATCGAAAGCCCAACTGATATAATTTTTGACCAATTCCCTCCTCATTTGTCCATAAAGTTGAGCTGAGATTAATATCGTTTTTCCGTTTCTTTGGACCATTTTGGAATATTAAATTGTGAGTCTTCCCTATCAGGCTAGAAATTGTTCTTGCTTTTAGATTATTTTTTGCTTAATTCCTTTCTTAATGACGACTGCATTACTCATAAACCATGTAAGTAGACAACTTTATTGAAGTTCAAAAAATTGAGTTTCTTTCATCACAATGATTATTAACATCATTATTTCTGTAGAGAATAGTAATCACAACGTTTTTGAATACCCATTTGGTAGTTCATTAGTCACTTTAAGGTGTGCCTTATGAACTTTCATGCCATAATGATGCGCATGTACTTTTGATGTTTGTATTGTTTGACGCCACATGTAAATTTAGGTTAAATTTAAAGATTTGACTAACGGGTACTCTAAAACTAATTCTAAAATTGTTACTTCAAATAAAGAAAGATCTAGACTTGAAGCCACTAGAGAGTTGGAATAATGAAATCGATCTGGACTTTATATGTTATTTTCTGAATTAATTATTCTTCATATTTATATATATATTCATCGACATTGATATTAAAAATTGCACTTCAAAATTCTGATGATAAATTAATTGAATATGATGAACTCTTCATTTGAACTTAATCATCATTGAAAGAGCTTGTTCTCAGGCGGACTTAATTGTATATAATTCATATGAGAACTAGTGAATTTTTTTTCTTTCTTTTTTTGTCTCTTTTTGTACATCCTCTTGATTCACATGTTCCCACTGAATTGCTAGTGGAAACTGTGAAAGGAACAAAAAATCATTTAATAAAGGAGAAACTTCACCATCATGCAATGAATACATAACAAGTATATGTATATAAGAAGAAAAAAAAAAAGAAAGCAGAGAATGTGTAATGAATGTTGTGGAAGGAACTATTGTAATAATGTGAACATGTTGAAGCTATGGTCGTTGAAGTGATCATGAACTCACAACTGCTACAGTTATGGCTGAGCTTAAACCAGACAGCCCCAACTCTACAAGCAATGCCCGTACCCGCAGCTACCTTAACTCATTGAGTATTAACTTCCACCTGTTTTATACCTAATAAAATCAATTATTTAGCAGTCAAGACTTCACCTCTGTTTTTCTTATACATAAAACACATGCAAAATGCAAGCTTTCATGAGTCATGACATGCTAAAATATCTTCTTTTAGGGTTTATCGATCCATGTGTCAATGTGGATTCTTGAGATGCCAGAACTTTTACGTAGTTCGATATATATATATATATATATATAGTTGAATTGATTCGAATGCTGGGGGATTGCTGAGCAAACTCCAAATGTGTGGTGGTGAAATGGTGAGGACCTTGCATTGCATGCCATATTTCACACACACGTTTTAGCAAAGTTTGGTTTCCTATCACTTTTTTTCTTTCCTTACAGGAAACGTATGTGTCGAATATGCATGTGCACACATAATAGTATATACAGTTTAACACAAAGAACAAAACAAAATTGGTTCTCATGCCTTGCAAGTCATTCTATAATTTCCCTCTGATTTTTCAACGCTAATTGGCAAAATGCACGTGCTGTCCTCGTGCATGAATTTTACATCGGTATGCGGCCACCCTTTGATAATCAAATAATTAAAATATAATACTTTTGACATATTATCGTATCTTAATATTTGATTCTATTATATATATATATTCAAAGAGTCATAATCTCGATTTCTTCTTTAAAGAAAAAAATTGATGTGTATATAAATTTTAACTATATCGTTTAAATTAATTAATTGAACAATTATTCATGATTAATTCATATGACTCCTTTTTAATTAAGTAACAAAACCTTTCGCCTGAAAAAAATTCACAAAAATCTTGGAGTAGGTGTCAAATACTAATTATTTAAAAATTTATAATTGAATGATTAATTTATATGATAAGAACATGAGATTACAAAGTAGCTAGGGTTTTGTGCTTAGATACGTAATGAAGTCCAAAGTTGAGATATTGAGGAAAAGGGTCCACATTGAACTATACCCACCTAAGCCAAGAGATACAAGTCAAATAACCAAGAAATTTGAACATTAACTACCCAATCTACTCATCTTATTATATATTATATAGTATGTGTATACAAATTGCCATTATCGATAAGAAAATGCATGCATCATAAGGTTATGGTGTTGAATTAAACTTTGACATGGCGATTACTTAGACAGGACACTTGTAACAAATAAAACCAATTTAGGATGACAATCTTGGGTCATCTAACATTAATAAATCTAAACCCTCCGATGAGGGTTATCTGAACCACGATCAACCGCTAAGGATCTAGTTCTTTAACCAATAAGCAAATCTAGTATAAATGGGACTTGATGGAACAATCTAGAAATGCAGTACGTGTCTTCCAGGACATAATGGTACGTATAATTGTTAACATAGTTATACACCCTCCGTGTCAAAGATGCCTTTACCTTTAACTTGTGTTCTGTTTTATTAAGACGGGCAAAGGCTTGTCGGGGACAGTGGGTAAAAGAATCCAACCAAACTAAACATAAGGATTAAATTCAAGGAGAAATTAAGGTTTTTGAAACTGATACAATTGCTAATCTAGCATATAATCTATGTAATATTTTATTCTTATATGTGACAATCATGTAATATGAATGCAATTATGCATATGGGATCGATAATTAAATTTAAAAAAACCTATAGATCATTAATCAATGAACTTGGGGTTTAAACAATTATATCGATGCTTAATTAATGAAGGGAACATGATTAATACTTTGTGGATTGGATTAACAGGTCATTAACCCCGTTCCTTATCAAGCATTGGTTTGCTAATCATCGCAGGACTTAGAAGATAAGTTGAATTAGCAAGTTGTTAATCATGACTTAGAACACTGAGATGGGGGAAGCAACGACTCTTTTCAAGTTGTTTGTTAATGACTCCTGCGCTTTGACAGGAGAAGCAACTCATCCTGTGGATGTCGAAAGCTAGGGTTTCTTCCCAAGTGTAACTTAGTATTACTTAACAAAACACGAAAGAAAACCGCACCCCATCTTCATTTGATGAGGAATGAGTTTGATGAAAATGATAAAAGAACGGCATGACATAATTGTCCTTCTTGTAGTAATCATGAAGTTTTTCCTCCATTCAACAAAGGTGAAGTATAGGTTCAAGAGTAGAAATCATTAAATGAATAGTTGCTTTCCGCTCTCTCGGAGAAAAGTAAAAGGAAAGTTTGAAAATATGGATTATTGCTAATTATTTATTTAACGAAATGGGAAGACTGCATTTATGACATAGGACTCTAGGTGATATTTTGAAGAAAAAAAAATGAACATTTTCATGTTCAACATAATTATCAGTGTGAATGTGATGATTTTTTTTGGTATATTAGATAAAAGTATTATTTTCAGAACAAAAAAAACCTTTTTAAGTAATATTACGAGGTTCGAACAAATTCCTAATTCAGCACATCTAAAAAATTCTAATTAGTTCTAATTTCAAAGAACTTTTGAAGAAGGGAATTCCATATTTTTTTACCAATCTGAGTTAAAAATTCTGTAAAATTAAGCAAAAAATTACTATTAAATTAATAAAAGCTTAATTCTTTACTATTACATCATCTGTAAAACTTTATTTATTTACTATTTATAACCTTGAATTAGGTGAGCTTAACATGAGATGATGAGTAAAAATTTATAGTATAATAAGATAGGAAGGGAAATAATGATTAATGAATGGTAGTTTTACGTGTATCAGTATCTTTATTTTTTTAAAAAAAAAGTAGGATCACTTTGCAAAAAAAAAATCACACAAAAAATGATTAGGTGGGCAGTAATGTTAATTTCAAAATTTGGTCGCATTAAACAGAATCCACCCAAGATCAAAAGGCTAATAATCTCTTAAGTAAACTGAAAACTCTAGTCATTAGAAACACCTGTAAAAATTTCTGCTGCGATTAAGGTACACGTAAACGTGGTGATGACGAAATGGGTGATGGAATGGTTGAGTAAGAGTGCAATGAGGGAGAGTGGGGTTGTGTAGGAAAATGGGAAGATAAATTTTTTTGGAATGCTTAGATGTAGCCATGTCTTTGGGTCACCCATCAATCCACTCTCCTCTCTCACTCTTTTGTGTATCTACTCACACCAGAACACCCCATTTTAGTTCCAACATCGCTTTCATAAAACCAATGGTGGACCCTGGAATCTCCTCCTCTCATCTCTCTGTAAAATGTAAATTATATAAATATATATATATATATATATATACAAATAAATATTTCTTAGTATATAAATATATATATATATTACATAATCTCCATTTTAGTATTTATATATATCAGCCTCTGAAAGCTGCTGAAGGACTTTATATAAAGGTGGGTGTGGGGCTTTTGGGTCTTTACAGGTAGAGAATTGGTGAGACTAATTACTTGTTATTATTGATACTTTGTGTTTAGTGGGACTAAGTGATGGGTAGGCAGCCTTGCTGTGACAAGCTTGGTGTGAAAAAAGGGCCATGGACAGCTGAGGAAGACAAGAAACTCATCAACTTCATTCTTACCAATGGCCAGTGTTGCTGGCGTGCTGTTCCTAAGCTCGCTGGCCTCCGCCGCTGCGGCAAGAGCTGCCGGCTTCGGTGGACTAATTATCTCCGGCCTGACTTGAAGAGAGGCCTTCTTTCTGAGGCTGAAGAACAGTTGGTTATTGACCTTCATGCCCGTCTCGGCAATAGGTTCATTAATTAGACTATCTTTTCTGTGTTAATCATGCGTTTATTGTCCTGCATTTTGTGATTGCTTGGAGCAGTTTTAAGTGATAATCATTAGATTATGGTTTAATTGCTTTTGTTTTGAGAGAGAAGGTTGCATATATATCATCGTCTTGTTTTCTTGTCTTGGGTCATGGAGGTTGATGAAGAAGCTGTTATGCATTTTAAAATGTAATGTCTTTGACAGACACAGCTTATCCTTAACGCATTTGAAAAGGAGAATCTAAAATTTTTGTTGTTTTGCTAAGGAAATGATAAGTTTCCAATTGCAATTAATGATCATGAAATTTAAACTAATAGTTCTCGAGAGCTTACTGATAAATTTTAAAGTTTGCAGTTGCAGAAAAGTCTTCCTCAAGAACTACTACTAGTTTTGATTGTCAGTTTTTGTAAGTTAAACAAGGATACGATTCTGGTTTCATAGGTTATTGGTTCCTTATTGTTCACTGTCATCCAGTTCGGCAAGCTCTCAAATAAAGAATACATTGTTTTATGTACTTGCTTCAGCTACTTGCTTGCTTGAAATTCAAGTGTTTTGACATCTTTGCAAGGAAGTTTTAAAATAAACTTAGTACTCTAGAAGTTTGTCGTTGGAATTTGATTTGTTGATGGGTTTTGATGTCTTCATATTCAGGATTAAACTTGTTACTGGTTAATGTTCTTTATTAGGTGGTCGAAGATTGCAGCCAGGTTGCCAGGCAGAACTGACAATGAGATCAAGAATCACTGGAACACCCACATCAAGAAAAAGCTTCTTAAAATGGGAATTGACCCTGTTACTCACGAATCCTTGAACAAAGAAGCTAAGGCTGAAGAAAGTTCTTCCCATGCTGATCATTCTGCAGATAATCAAAATACTACAGAAAATGATGGCATCGTCAACTCATCAGAGGATAATTCGAGTACACCAACTGAGAATTGCTCTAGTACTACCGATGATTCCAATTTGTTAGACAGCATTTGCAATGATGAATCTTTATTGACTAGCTTATTATGGATGGATGAACCTCCCCTAGTTGATGCTTCATGGAACAGCGTACCAGCAGGAGAAACAGCTTGTAAAGGCACAAGCTTGCCACCTTGGGAGGACGACTGCGCATGGTTGCCAGACTGTCAGGATTTTGGTATTCATGACTTTGGATTCGACTGCCTAAACGACATTGAATTAAACACGATGAACGCGTTAGAGATGGGCGACAAAACAGTAGCTTGATCGTGCACCATAGTTGAAGTTCTGAGTAAAAAAATTCAACAATACTTAAAGCTTCAAATTAAGGCGCATGTGTTACAAAGTTTTATGTCTAGTTCATTCTTAGGTCCTCAGTGTTGATGCTATCTTCCTGTATTTGGGAATATTGTTGGAAGGTCGAAGGTAAACCTCGCTTCTTCAGAGGTTTCTCACCTACCAGTTCAAAAGTGATACCAACCCTCATATCCTCAAGATGTGATATCTCTTTGTGCATGCCTTGCAAATATTGTAAATCTTTCTTCTGTAAAAGACAGTGAAACAATTATTATTCAGCCAAAGAAACAAGAGAAGATAGGGACATATTGGGCATGATAAAAGTGCTAGTGGGTTTTGTGAACGTGAAACCTCTTGTATATATTTATATGCAAATAAAGGTAAAAGAACATTGCTTACTTTGTTGTAATTTAAGTTTCTTAAGAAAATTCTGTTGTTTCCTCTCATGCTTACCTGCTGATCTCCTCAACGTTGATTATGATTTGCGGCCAAATTAAAAATATAGTATATCCATCTCAATTTTGTCCTATAATTGTGATGGCAAAAGCATTTAGTTTTACAAGAACTTCTTTTCGATCCTATTTCTACTGTGGAGTACAAGGAAAGAACAAATAAAGAAATCATTAAGTTAAACTTTCAAGTACAAGAAAGAAGAGCACATTAATCTAGTTTATACCAGCAATAGCAGTACTGTCGCTTAACAGTTAAACTCTTTAAGTGCAAATGCCATATCACTCAAAATCTAAAAGCTTTTTGGAGAAAGAGGACCACTGTTCCAACAATCTGCTACTGGCTATAAGATATTGCCTCACTATTGTAGCTTGATCTTTGTGCAATTCGGTCGGATCAGCCAACAAGTGGCGCTAGGCATCCATAATTTAAGCAGATGACATAATTTGGTTGAGCACACTCTCCATTAATGCTTTTTTGGTATGCACTTTACACCTTGTCACCATTCATGGGAGCTTCAGGAAATTAAACAAATGTTCTAAGCAGGCTGTCAGCACTGATTAGTTCAATGCCACTTCCAAGCAATAACTTGATCATGCTGTTTCTCTCACTTGATATATAGCCATTAGCTGTGGTTCTTAGTGCTTGTAATCATGTGTTTCTGAAGGCAATTATTATTCAAATCACTGTATTAACCTAACACTGCGAAATATAGTATATCTTTCTTGAGGAAGGATTAGTTTATTAGGGGGAGGGGCGTGCAAAAGGGTCATATATATGGAATTTCTTTATGTTTTTCATAGAACCGAATATTTTAATTAGGTCCCTTTGACATTGGGCCTTAGCAGAGATGATATCATATTTCAGAATTTGAAGAATTGAAATCTTTTATCATTATCCTCCTGAATTAAAAAAACAATTCTTTGTTAATTGTTCCTGGGGAAAAGCTTGAGTCACATTGTACAACAATTCACTATGATTGTGCTGAGTGCAGACAAAATCACAGGTACAAACGTTCTCTTAGCTTTGCTAATGAATGAATGCCATAGCCTTGTCTCTTGAAAACCAATAAATTATAAATAAAACATTTAACCTTTATATCTATCACCAATGGAAAAATAATTGAATTAACAAAGTCCACAAGATGTTATGTCACCATGAGCTTGAACTAGAAGATTTGCAGTGACCAGCAACAAGTTAATCTAATCAATTGAAAATATTGACGAATTTGTGACTTCTGATAAGACCTTAAATTCAACCAGAAGTATTCATCAAGACCAAAAAGGTTGATAATGAGTTGCTTTAGATCACATTCTCTGCTGATGAACTGATTTAAGACCTCAAGAAACAATTAAAATAATATATTGTTTTCGATATTATGTAAAACAATATTAATTAAATAAGTGTGATTTGCAAGTATTTGTTATCTAGTTAATCACACAATCATGATACAGAGGCTCTATAATCATGATATTTCTTTGGACATAAGCTAAGGATGATGTTTCATTACAATTATCCATCAAGGAACAGAAGCTGAACATTTGCAAATATTCATATATCAGTTATAACAAATTGAAATTAAAGAAAAAAAAATCTCCTGGGATTATTCTCCCGACATAAAGACATTATTATACGAGCAAACGTTACTTTAGTAATGCAGTGATGGTATAAAATTTCTTGTACAATATAGTAAGGAATTACTTAACAGAAACCACTGACCATGACTTGCAATTCCATTGATAAAGAGAAAGGGACGAATGGTCCCTGGAAAGTATTAACAATATTTGAAGGAATTAAAAAGGAAGAATGGATAAGTCTGCGAAAAGGAGGGGACGGATGGGAGACCCTACACCTAAGATTCTCCAGCCACATTACTCCTACGGTGACCTGACCTGACCTCTCCCAAAGATAAAAGGAATCGTGGCTGCAAAGTGGAATGCTTAATCATTTGGGCATTTTGTGGTTAATTTTGAATTCAAATTGAGTCACGTTCTTTAAACATTACTCCAACATGCTGCAGCTTTTCAAGTGTTTGTTTGAACACTGAAAAAGAGTGTCCATTCTGTAAGATATGTAGGAAATGCGTCCCATTTTTCTCCAATGATATGCATATGCCATCTAAAGCAAAAGGTATTGGGCACCACGGCCTTGATTTGGTCTACTTATGCAAACACTTTTGCTTCCGTGGGAAGAAGGCTCTGCCCAGTGCCGAGCATGCTCAGAAGATGGGTGCATCTCAAATAAAGCAACAAATGCTAGAATGTTGTCAAACCAGGAATCAAGACATATGTTTCAATCCAAGACCGTGCTAAGGAAAATTGTTGAGGATGCAATGATGACTTTCTCATTGGACTTGCCCTCGTTGAAAATAAGGGATGGCAATGCGTGAGCCCTGAGGTCACAGATTCTAATGGATTCTTGATGCTTTTTTTAACTCACAAAAAACTGGGTTTCCCACGGTGACAATTTGGATGCTTTTTGCATAGAAGAATCAAGAATGCCCTTCTACATCATCGATTCATTGAATTTGGTCTTAGATGATGAAATTTTAAATATTTTTTTTTTAAATAATTAAAATACATTTTAAATTCTAGTAACGAGATCTTATTTCAATAACAAAGATGAGATTTTGAAATCCGTCAAACCCAAATTCATTCAATTTTATATTGATTTATTAATTTCTTCTTCCATGTAACAGTATATTATACTAAATTAATGTAATTTGTATTTATACATGTAATCTCATAAACAAAATGTGCTATTGTGTTCAACTATATAGAATTTTTTTATTCATATTCTTATGTCAAAAAAGTGAGTGAATTATGTAACATTCTACTACATACAGAAATAAAAAGAAATAGTAAGGTTTTCTTAAGATTAGATGGTGTCAGTGCAATTAAATTAAAATTTCATTAGAAGACAGAGACTATTAATTTTCGGTTAAATACTTAAATTGAGATTAAACGTTTGGACACTTTTTCAATTAAAGGCTAAACATTTCAATTGTAACAATTAAGGGTCAAACGTTTTCAATTTTTTACAATTAACAGTTAAGTTGACAGGTTGATGAAACGTTTATCACACGCGATAGAAAATTACTTTGAAAATGTAATTATTACACGTCATATTAAAAAATATAATTGATTTAGTTGTTACACGTCATATTGAAAAACATAATTGTTACATGCCATGTTAAAAATTTAGTTGTTACATGTCATATTAAAAAATATAGTTATTATATGCTATTTTGAAAAATGTAATTATTACATACTATACTGAAGATTTAATTGTCATATGTCATATTGAAAAATGTAGTTGTTACACGTCAGGTTAAAGATTTTGTTGTTACATATCATAAAGGAAAAATTGTTACATATCACGTCCTAATTTAAACCATTTTGACTTGACAAAAAGGACATTCTGATAAAACTACATTTTTGTATTTTACCTTTGTAAGTTAGCATTCACGCTATACACGTGTTCTATATGCGCTAGATATCTTTTATCTTAGCCCTTAATTGTCAGAAACTAAAAACATTTGATCTTTAATTATTACAATTAAAATGTTCAATCCTAAATTGACAAAAATTCAAAAATTTTGACCCAAAATTTAACGTTTAGTCATTAATTTCCCTGATCTCAAACTTTGAAAGACATCTTTGGCAAATTGGGCAGGATAGAGATTAAAAGTTGAGGGTGTTTTGATTGGATTGGGCTTTTAGTTGAGGTTAAACTCGAGGCCCATGTTGACCAACTGTAGGCAAATGGACCACCTGAAAAGAGGAAAAAGAAGAGAAGCCCAGCCCAGAAGAAAGAACCTTCTCTCTCCTTTGTTATAGGGTTTACGAAGAACCTCCCGTTCATTCTCTCTTCTTCCACATCTCTGGCAATAACCAAAAATTTTTGGAACAAAATTGCACCGTTTTCAATCCATTCTAAACTGCGGAACCACCCTTGCTTTTGTTGGGTTTTGCGCAGATCGAGTTCCAGGTAAGAATTAATGGCTTAGTTTCGCAATAATCAACAACTCCTTGTTTTATTCCTCTCTTCATGATTCTTCCATTTTGGATCTTACCCTTATTGTATTTGCCCTCTTTTATTTTTTCATATTTTTTCGTTTGGAATTTTGGGGAGGATCATAGAGTAAATTGGTTCAATGAGTTAGTTTTGGAATTGGGTCTTGTCTTCTAATTAATTGTGTGAATTGGGATGATAAATTTATAAATAGGTTTGGGTCTCTTTGTTTTCGTTGTGTCTGAATGTCATATGTTATTGCGTTTGATTTGTTAGAGTAATTAATGAATTTGAGTGGCATAGGAATCCTGCATTTCCTGGTCTCAAATTGTACAATGTGCTTGTCAATGGTCTCTCAAGTCTTCAAATTCTTCACTAGAATAGAGCCCCGTGTTTTGTTATCGGTATTTGTTTGCAATTACGCTATAGTGACCTGAGCGCTCATAGGTTTCATATTATTCTGATCATGAGGAAGAATGGATTTTTGGGTACTTTTTGCGGTTTGTTATGGGATAGATGAAATTTGTTTGACTTTATATGTTGTTCTTCGAAGTTATATATGCTCTGGGCTCTAGCTGAGTATAAGTCTGTTTTTGTGCTATTTTAGGCACTCACTAGTTGTGTGTTTTGTTGCCTAATGTTGTGAGCTAGTGTCCTGATGAAAGAACTTGCTTATGGAAAGTGTAGCATTATCGGAATTGGTGTGCTATGTTTCTAATCCACAGCATTTTCTTTGTTGCTATTATCAGGTGTTTTTGTCTTTGGTTGGTTGGTTGCAACATGGGTGATTTTTCAATCCAGATTAGTACCAACCTTATCAACCGACTCACTGAAGATGATGAGAAGTTGAAGAAAAGGACAAAGAAAACTAAAACCAGAGTGCCACGAGAGCCTCGACGGCCACAAGCTAAGATAGATCAGAAGCAAATATCTGAAGATTCTGAAAAACAGCAAGGGACTACAGGCACAGGATGGCCAGTTCCGCCTCCCTTATTTCTGCCTGTAAACCAACCTCCTTACCCTGCAAGTGCAGAGTTAGATGCAATTCGATCTGTTGTTAAAGAGAGTGAGAGTGTTGTAGAAAAGTTGCGGAAGCAGGAGGAGAACATGGTACAGGAAGTGACACAAAAAGCGAAGGATCTGCATGAAAAGGAGTTCAAGCTTCCAGACCCTAAGCCTATGCCTTGTTTGGTTGAGAATAATGCTTGGATGGCATGCTACAAGCAGAATGCTAGTGATCTTACTAAATGTGCTCCTCTGGCACAAAATTTTGCAGACTGTGCTCGCAGAGTTAGGCAGCTGGCAAAATCAGCTGAAAAGTAGACTTCCATAGGAATAAATTTTCAAGTCATACAAAGAGTGCAAGCCACTTGCCAGTTTGAGCGGAAACTTGAATTTTGGCTTACGCAAATAAACAGCAGAAAAAAGAAAAAACTAAATTGTTTATCACCCTTATTGGGTTACATTTTGTGCCCTTTGGCCTTTGTCTTCTGATTTTGTTAAATCTTCTGCTTCTCTCTAAACTCTTTGTTAATTCATAAATTCAAAGTGACATGATTTTCCACCATTTGTAATATCAATTGTGTCTCATCCTTTGCAAACGTTAATTGCACTGTTCATTATGTATCTATAAATCTTATGGTTTAATAATTAACATTTTGACCGTTTTGGTATTTGGCACACGAATAAATCATGATTATAAGTATTAAACTACTAATTCTCGTTAACAATCATCTTAGCCCTTAAAAAAAAATCTTTTCCTCTATTAAACTCTTTATTTTTGATAAAAGAGATTCAATCTAAACACTAAAATGAGGAATGGAAAAATTAGAAAGATTGAAAGAACTTTGTGGTGCTGCAATGCAAATGCAATGGGCACCATCCAAGTAGCCAAAAGCTAAGGGACGCGTCATCGCCTAGAGGATAGTCACGCAGGGTTCACGTGATGAAGCGTAGACGATTTCCAGTTTTCCACGCCTACTCCTTTGCAAGCGCGTCTGGCGAGGACCACTAATTTATCGCCGTTGTTTTTCATTTCCTCGCTTCCGTCCTTATCCCTCCAAATCGCCGATCCAAACTTCCCCAGATTCCGAGCACTCCTCCTTTTTATTTTCTCGCTCCAAATTTTCCTTAGATCCCTTAAAAATCCAGGTACCTCCTTTCTCTCTCTCTCCCGCTTGCACCATGTTTTTTTGGGAGTTTTTGAGGTTTCATTTCAGCTTATTTATTACATGAAGTATTTAAGTTTGGCCAGTCATTTTTCTTGTTTAGAAAGGCAGTTTATTAGAATGAATGAGTGATGATTTACTAGGAAGCAGACTGTTACTTAAAGAAAGGTAGTAAATTTGGTGTAAATATTACTATTGTCTTAAAGAGCTAAGAGCTGTTGTTGTGTGTTGGGAATTACCATGAAAGGAAACAAAATTAAGAAAGAGAGAGGGAGTCGGATACCCATTTTCAAAGTTAAAAGGAAAAATGCAAACTTGTATCAAATTTCACTTCATTAGTGCCTGCTGGTTATGGAGAAACAATGGAATAGGATTAAGATGGTACATTGTTGCAGCAATTCATAACGCTATTAGCTGAGTTGATGCACTGCTGTAGACGTATTACTGTTCTGGAAGATATATATTACCAGTTACATTGCTGACCCTCATTCCCTCATTCGTTTGTAAATATAAGATTTTATGGAATTCAATTATGTCATGATGCTTCTGTTTACAAGTTTAACAGGGAAAATGTTGGAATAGTAAAGAAGCTCGTCATGTAATAAAGGGTTCTATTAACAATTTATAACTTTGCCAATCATTTGGTCTATTTTGTTAATGAAGCACAGATATCATAATAAATCCTGCAACCTCTTTCTTGATAACTGAAAATGCGTTGGTATTTAATCTCTTGATTTGGGGTCATTTCCATATAGCAAATCAGTTTTCTAGATGATCAGTGCTTATACAACCTGAGGGATTTTATTTAATCTTTATTCATGTTGGTTGCTCACTAAATTCAATTTTAAATGTAGGTTTGGTAGTATAATTGATCAAGTGCTTTGTTTTTTTGTTTCAGTCTACACTGTCAATGAGAATTCATTGATTTACAAATGAGGATCTATCCAAGTTTCTTCTCTTGCTGTGTTTTATCCTTTATACCTTTTGCTGTTCTTAAGAAATTACAGTCTGTGGACTCATTTTGAGCTTTTAGATGCTTTTGAAGGTAAAAGGGCATAATCTTAGTAATTGATTTCTTTTAAAGGTAATGGTTCGTGGAAGAGATGCATGTTGGGAGCATTGTGTCCTGGTGGATGCAACAAGACAGAAGGTAAGGTGTAACTATTGTCACCGGGAGTTCAGCGGAGGGGTTTACAGGATGAAGTTTCACCTAGCTCAAATAAAGAACAAGGATATAGTCCCCTGTGCTGAAGTCCCTGATGATGTGCGAGACCATATACAAAGTATATTAAATAGTCCCAAGAAACAAAAAACTCCCAAGAAACCAAAGGTGGATAAGGCAGTGGCAAATGACCAACAGAATAGTTCTTCTGCTAGTGGTGGTCTCCATCTTAACCATGGATCTAGTGGGCAGCATGGCAGCACCTGTCCGTCTTTGTTGTTTCCACGTCCATCACCGAGTGAGCAGCCTGCAGTTGATGATGGTCAAAAGCAAAAGCAGGAAGATGCTGACAAAAAAATTGCTGTGTTTTTCTTCCATAATTCTATTCCTTTTAGTGCTGCTAAATCCATGTATTATCAAGAAATGGTGGATGCTATAGCAAAATGCGGTGTTGGTTACAAAGCCCCAAGTTACGAAAATTTGAGATCTACCCTTTTAGAAAAAGTGAAGGGTGATATACATGATTGCTATAAGAAATATAGAGATGAGTGGAAAGAAACGGGTTGCACAATCTTGTGTGATAGCTGGTCTGATGGTAGGACAAAGTCATTTGTTATATTTTCAGTCACTTGTCCAAAAGGGACACTCTTTTTGAAGTCAGTTGATGTCTCAGGTCATGAGGATGATGCTAGCTACTTATTTGAATTGCTTGAATCGGTTGTCTTGGAGGTTGGTTTGGAAAATGTAATTCAAGTGATAACAGATACTGCAGCCAGTTATGTTTATGCAGGAAGGCTTCTCATGGCCAAGTACAGTTCATTGTTTTGGTCTCCATGTGCGTCTTATTGTATCAATAAGATGTTGGAGGACATTAGTAAACAAGAGTGGGTCGGCATTGTATTGGAGGAGGCGAAGAGCATTGTACAGTACATATACAGTCATGCATGGATTGTAAATATGATGAGGAAGTTCACTGGAGGAAGGGAATTAATGAGGCCAAGAATTACAAGATTTGTGGCCAATTATCTCACCTTGAGGTCCATTATAATTCAGGAGGATAATTTAAAGCACATGTTCTCTCATTCAGAGTGGTTATCATCCATTTATAGTAGACGTTCTGATGCTCAGGCTATTAAGTCGTTATTGTATTTAGAAAGGTTTTGGAAGTCTGCACACGAAGCTGTTAGTGTGTCTGAACCACTTGTTAAGATTCTACGGATTGTTGATGGTGACATGCCTGCTATGGGTTATATATACGAAGGAATAGAGAGGGCAAAAGTTGCAATCAAGGCATATTATAAGGGTCTTGAAGAAAAATACATGCCAATCTGGGATATAATTGATCGGAGATGGAATATGCAACTTCACTCACCATTACATGCTGCAGCAGCATTCCTGAATCCTTCAATTTTCTATAACCCAAACTTCAAGATTGATTTAAGGATGAGGAATGGGTTTCAAGAAGCAATGCTTAAGTTGGCTACAACAGATAAAGATAAAATAGAAATCACGAAGGAACATCCCATGTACATAAATGCACAAGGTGCTCTAGGGACCGATTTTGCTATCATGGGGAGGACCCTTAATGCTCCAGGTATGAGAAAGCTGCATTTTTCACTAAAAAGCATTTTGCATATTGGGTTCTATGTTACATTGGTAGAAGAGGAACCAAACTTGTTTCTACATTCTCCATGTCTGGAATAGGGATGTCCTCCACTAACCAGTATATTTCTCTATTATTTTGCATGCTAAATCAGTGTGCTCTGGTAGTCTTTTTTTCTGGTTGAGGATAATCTATTTGGCCAGATTGGGAAGACTAAAATTAACAAGAACAAGATTGCTCTGACTACAATGTTGGACTACTTCATTTGAGTCTGCTTTAGATCATTGATATGCATTTTGGGTTTGGTGGCCCTCATTCATTTTGGATTTCTTTGCGTTCTAGGGAGAGTCTGAATGGCAGTTCCATGCCCACTTCCATATCTTGGGAGGGTGTCTTGGGGTTTATATTTATGGGTTATGCTGAAAATGACAGCGACTATACTTAAAGTTGCTATCTGATATTTGTAGGTGATTGGTGGGCGAGCTACGGCTATGAGATTCCCACACTACAAAGAGTGGCAATAAGGATACTGAGCCAGCCTTGTAGTTCTCATTGGTGCAGATGGAACTGGAGCACCTTTGAAAGCATACATACAAAGAAACGCAATAAAGTGGAGCTGGAGAAATTCAATGATTTGGTATTTGTGCATTGCAATCTTTGTCTGCAGGCCATTTGTCATAGTAGGGACGGAAAATGTAAACCCGTTATCTTTGACGAAATAGATGTTAGTTCAGTATGGTCCTCTGAATTGGAACCTTCAGCCCCTTTATTGGATGATTCATGGTTGGATACCTTGCCCCTAGAATGCAGAGGTAGTCCTTAACACTGTAAAAAAAATGAAAATAATTACTACATATTTGATTACTGATTGTATACATGGTCAAGTATTCATGGCTACGTTGCCTCATCAGCACTATTGTACTTGCCGGTTTCAAATTCTTCTATCATAATTATTAGGAACTACAAAAACCTGTGATGTAGCGGGCCGGGCAGGAAATAATATTTTGTTTTACTGTTTGACTCGACCCTGTTGATTCACGTGGAAACCTGCTGTTCAACCAAACATGCGAAATTAAAACTCGTAATTGATCAATAAAGAACAGTCAAAATGTGTGTTAGATGTTCATCTGGGTATTCACTTTGGGCTGGGTATATATAGAAGCTAAGTGCAGAAGGAGCTTAAAGCCTAGAGCTGGCTCGAAAGCGGTTGAAATGGCTTGGGATCCCCTTTTATGGTGGTGGGGGAAAAAATCTCCTCTGGTTCCTCAAGGTGCAGACGCATCCTGTCCTGTTGGTGGCTGCTTGATACCTGAAGGTGCTAGCGAGGGTCCTTGTAAATGCATGGACGATACAATGAGATCCTGCAATTTGGAACATTCCTTTGGCTTTTGAATCCGGAAGTTTTGTTGAATTTTTTAATCAAACTATTAAATTTTAATATTACATATTCAACTTAAAATTAATTATAATTTGTAAAAAGATTTTATTATATTTATATTATTATAAAATATATATATCATCGCTTTAATATTTCTTACTTTTTAATCAATATAAAATTACTTTTTATTACTTTTTAATTAATTTAATCTTAAATTTAAAAATTATCATATCACTTGTCACGTAAATATTGAGTTGAATTATATAATTAAGAAGAAATAGTGAAACATCGACAATGATAATGTTTCATAAAATTAACCAACTTAAATAATTTTTTATAAAATGGAACATCATACCACACATTAAATGATATTATTTCTAAGTTTTTTGTTGTTAATGCAAATCAAGAGCTTCATTAATACAATTAAAAAATTAAAAAGAATGATATTTAAATCAAATTTAAGGTGATATAGGTGCGTTAATTTAACCAAAACTGTTTCAAAAATTTACAAGTAATTAATTAAGTTGACCAACATGAAATCCATGACTCGTTAGGCCATGTTTGGTTACATAGAAAATTGTCTGCCCCTTTTTACTCTGCAAGACAATTTCCAAAAGACTTCACCGTAGTATTCACTCTCATTTCCCTCCATCACCAGCCACCATGAAACTCACATATCTCCCCTAATTATTCCCTTTTTTCTTTTTTTTTTTTGGTTCTTCTCTCTTCCTTTGATTTTTCACATATTTTCTCTTTTGCTTCAGCTTCAAATCACTTTTCTGCTTCTCTTTTCTACAAATCTTCTCTTTAGCTTCAAATCTCTCTTTTTTTCAAACTATCGACTTTCAGATTCTCAATCTTTAAATTTATTTTTCATTTTTTTTAATTGTTTAATCTAACCGTTGATGTTCCTTTTACTTTGTCACACCATTTTGAACTGATTTTTTTTTCATTCTTGTGTATTTTCCCATTGGTTTTAAGGTGGATTTTCAGGTTTTAATCGTTGTGATTTTTTTATAGTTTTTTGAAAATGATTTTTGGATTTTCGGGTTATGGATTTTTTTGGGTTTATTTTTTAATGTTTCAATGAGTTTCAATACTTAGAAATAAATGAATGTTGATATTTTTATGTGTTATAGTGAATTTTTTTTTAAAAATAGATTATGATAGGAAATATTTCTTATAAGTGATCAATATAATAAAGAATATTTTTCACAATTTATTAAAATAAAAAAATATTATATTTTCAACAAAATGTTATTCATGAAAAAAATTTCAAATAAGTTAATTTCTGATTACCAAATGATCCTTTAATTATAATTTATAACTTATTGACTTAACAAATTAATCAATATAGTAATATGATGAGAAATAAGTAAATATTATTTAAAATATAATAGTTTAATTTTAAAAAAATATTTTAAATATGTTACATGATTGATGAATATTAATATTTTTAACAATTTATCAAAATAATAAAAAATATTAAATTTTTTCATAAAATATTTTAAATCAAAATTATTTTACCGTTATTAAAGGATTCTAACCCTTTTTTAAATATTATATATGTGTTTAGTTTAACCGTTATTTTAAATCCAGTAACTTATTTTGTCTTTGTCAGAATTTTTTAATTTATTTGATTAAACAAAGTTTAATGGTTAAAATTAAGAATGAACAACTCAGAACCTAAAGTTTAATATAATTTTTTGTCATTTTTCAAACATGTAAAACATATATACCAACTCCAAAACATGATTAATTTTTCTATAGCACTTAATTTATAATTAAAAAGAAAACAATCCTTTAATTATTTCATTCCATTTATTTTATATCCTGGTTTGAATAAACTAGTTTTAAATAAACTTTGATAAGATCCCTTTGCCATATTCCAAACAAGGACGAATGGCTCATTTTTGTCGTCACTAGAAGAAAAACATAAAAGCCAAAGGGCTCTGTATTCCTCCATCCCACAATTTTGGCCCCTGTACCTGGTTCTCCCTTTACCATGACTCTCATTTCAACTTCTCTCCCTTTTGACTACTCTTACTCTAAAATATGGTCATGGTTAAGCAAGAATACCAACGGAATTGATGATTTCTCACGCCTCTTCTTCACCATTGTTGGTATTTTTGCCGTTTTTTGGTATACATGGATGTACATCAAATCCAAGAATAAGGGGAAGCCACCATCCCCACCAGGCCCTCGAGGCCTTCCCTTGGTGGGAAGCCTTCCCTTCCTTCAACCTGACCTTCACTCCTACTTCGCCGAACTAGCTCGTACCTACGGGCCTGTCGTGAAACTCCAGCTCGGGAGCAAGCTTGGGATCCTGGTGACCTCCCCATCCGCCGCCCGGGAAGTACTTAAAGACCAAGACATCGTGTTTGCCAACCGTGATGTGCCTGTGGCTGGCATGTTATTGACGGGCGGGCGTGATATAGTGTGGAACCCCTACGGTCCTGAATGGAGGATGTTGAGAAAGGTATGTGTACTCAAGATGCTTAGCAACGCCACTTTGGACAAAGTTTATTCTCTTCGCCGTAGAGAAGTACGAGAAACCGTGGGTTATATGCATAGCACTGCCGGATCGCCTGTAAACGTCGGTGAGCAAATGTTTTTAACTATATTGAATGTGGTCACCAGTATGTTATGGGGTGGGACGGTGGAGGGTGACGCCAGGGCGAGCCTCGGTGCGGAGTTCAGGCACGTCATCTCAGAAGTGACTGAGATATTGGGTCTGCCCAATATTTCGGACTTTTTCCCAGTCCTGGCTCCGCTTGATTTGCAAGGTCTAATCAAACGTATAGGAAAGCCAGTGGAGAGGTTGAATGGGATCGTTGATAAAATAATTGATCAACGGCTGAATGCGGAGAGGGAAATTGGGAGCACAGCAGGGAATTTTAAGGACTTTTTACAGTTTTTATTACAGTTAAAGGATGAGGAAGATTCCAAGACACCGATGACCATGAACCATATCAAAGCCTTGCTCTTGGTGAGTTCTAAACAATTCTAAATCGTACTTTTCTTTTCTTTTTGTGAAAAGTTCTAGATCTTACTTTTAGATATTAGTTGTAGACTGTAAACTTTCTGGTATATAGAATTATTCATAAGTAGTTTAAAGCAAAGTTTTATGAATTTAGGATTAATATCTATAATATATATAAAAGTAGAATATTTCAATTTTTTTCAATTTTTTCTATTGAGTCTTCAATTGAATGACAAATGTCATTCAATTAGAATTTTTTTTTTATTTTTTGACTTTTCATTTTTTATTAAATTAATTTTTTTACACTTTATGTCAAAAATAAGTTGTTTTTAACTATTGAAGAGTTTTTTTTACTTTTATTTATTTTAATAAAAAATACTTAAAAATAATAATTTTTAACTTTTAATTCTTAAAAGATAGATTCATTTAATAGCTATCAATTATAATTTAATATTATATTTTGTCTATATTCTTTTATTCTACATGAATCTGAATCTATAGTATATAGATATCTCTTTTATACTGAAATGTTTAAATTTCAATAGATATCCATCCAATTCATTATATAAAAGTAGGATAATTGATTTGGTCAATTAATTGATATTTGTCATTTTGATTAAATTAATTTTTTTTACACCTTATGTCAAAACTACATTGCTTTTGACATTTGAAGGGTTTTTTTTTTCTTTTTTACTTTTATTTATTTTAGTAAAAAATATTTGAAAATAATAATTTCTAACTTTTAATGCTTATAAGATAGATTCATTTAATATTTATCAATTACAATTTAATATTATTTTTTATCTATATATTCTTATTCTATATCAACTTGAATCTATAGTATATAGACATCTTTTTTGTACATGAATGTTTAAATTCTAATAAACATCTATCCAATTCATTTAACAAAATTAAAAAGTCAAAAGGGTCTCCTCATTTCTCAATATATATGACACACAGTTATCATTGAATAAATAAATCAATTGAATTTAATAACTTTTAGCTATTCATTTTATATATAAAAAACATATAATACTAGAAATTACTAACTATTTTATATTGGTAGGATATTTACATTATAGTATTGTCTTATATTCTACAACTATTTATTTTAAATTGTTAATAGTATATGTTATATACTTTCTCATTTCTTAATAGTTTATTATACATCTAATAATATTTGATAGGATTATCGTTTTTTTTAATAAATTCTGTTTTAAATAGGATAACTAATTAGGTCAATTAGTTGTCATTCTGAATTGAATTAATTTTTTTTTACACCTTATGTTAAAGTTGCGTTGTTTTTTACATTTAAAGGGTTTTTTATTTTTATTTATTTCAATGAAAAAAATACTTGAAAGCAATAATTTTTAATTTTTAATATTTAGAATATAAATTCATTTAATATTTATCAATTGTAATTTAATATTATTTTTTGTTTATATCCTCTTATTTTGCATGAACCTCCATAATATTTAAATATCTATTTTATACATGAATGTTTAAATTTTAATAAATATTTATTCAATTTATTGAACAAAATAAAAAAGTCAATAGGGTTTATTCATTTCTTAATATACATAGCACATAGTCATCATTGAATAAATAAATCAACTAAATTTGACAATATTTAGCTATTCATTTTATATATAAAAGATATATTATTATAAATTAGTAATTATTTTATATTGATAGCATCTTTATATTATACGGTTGCCTTATATTATATAACTGTTTATCTTAATCTGCCAATAAGATATGTTATACACTCTCTCATTTCTTAATATTCTACTGTTTTATAATCATATATGTAGGTGCAAGTTTTCGGTAATTGAAACCAGAGAAAATAATTATTTTTAATTAATTTCAGTTTATTTTTTTCTCTATTAGTAAAAATCAGACATTCATGCAGTTAATTAATATAATATTACTTTTTTTACAAACTCTTTTAAAGGAACCAAATTGAAATCAACTCTAACATAATCAATATTTTCTGTGATCTTTTTCGTAGCATAGCTACAGACACCATCCTAATATGTATAAAACTACAAACAAGCCTATCATTGCCAGAGTTGGTACCTAAATTAAGTCATTGCAATACACTAATCTGCACTAAGCTATCAGATTATTCATTGACAAATAACCAAAAAAAAAGACACCTTCTTGACTTTTTAATTTGTGTTATTTCGTTCTCCACTGCTTGGAGTAGGCATTATTGTTTTTTCTTCAAAATCCTGGCCGCCGGTTGTGGATATGGCGGTGGAGATGAGGGGTTCATTGCATCTCGGATATCATAAAATAGAGATTAATTAAATTTAGTCATAACTCGTAAGGGGACAACAGAGCTTGGAAAGAGTGCACAATCTTTCGGCACGTTTTCTTGTCCTTGCATGTTGTATCCCACGATAGAAAAACCACCGCATTCAGTTTTATTTTTCTACCAAGCAAAAGATCTGTTGTTAGAGCATACCATGAATTAAAAAGAAAAACTAATTTCCCAGTCACATTATTAGCCACCCTCCTTTTACTTGTCTTATTATGAATGGGTGACAATGAGAGTGAGACCTATAATTGAAAAGTGGCTATGAAAATTTCAAAGCCCAATAATGGCTATGAGGCGTACTAATACATGGACTTTTTAATACTTTGGACAGGATATGGTGGTGGGAGGATCAGAGACGTCCTCTAACTCAATTGAGTTTACACTGGCTGAAGTCATCAACAAACCAGAAGTCATGAGAAAAGCACAGCAAGAATTGGAAGAAGTAGTTGGCAAAGACAAGATTGTAGAAGAAACCCACATTCACAAATTACCATATCTACTTGCAATTATGAAAGAGTCATTGCGTTTGCACCCAGCCCTCCCTCTCCTAGTCCCGCACAGCCCCAGTGAAGACTGTTCAGTTGGCGGCTACTGTATCCCTAAGGGTTGTAGGGTGTTTGTCAACGCCTGGGCAATTCACAGAGACCCTTCTGTCTGGGAAAATCCGTTGGAGTTCAACCCTGACAGGTTTTTGAACAGCAAATGGGATTTTAGTGGGAGTGACTTTAATTATTTTCCATTCGGGTCTGGCAGAAGAATCTGTGCTGGAATGGCAATGGCTGAGAGGATGGTGTTGTATTCAATTGCCACGCTCTTGCATTCTTTTGATTGGAAAGTGCCGGAGGGTATGAAGTTGGATCTTACAGAGAAGTTCGGGATTGTCTTGAAGTTGAAGAATCCACTGGTTGCGGTTCCGACGCCAAGGTTATCGAATACAGCTCTTTATGAATAAAAATTTTAGATTGGAATCCAATGCCCATGCTGAGAGGTATAAAGAAGTTGCTTTAACAGGTTTGGGATTATTCAATTTCTCAATCTATTATGAAGTCAATTATTGTACCGATTGAATAGTTACACATTTTGATAACTTACTTTTGAGATAATATATTTTCGATTCTCTTCCAATTAATATTTACTTTTGTTTATATGCAAACTGTTTAGGCATATAATGACTTAGAACAGTGTAATTAGTTTTTTATATTATTTTCTTTTAATACAAAAAAGACGTATAAATAAAAGATAAAATATCCCATCTTTTAAATTTTAATCGAAATTCTTAATAGATCTATTAGTTTTTCAAATAAATACTCCATTCAAAAAAAAATATTTTATTAGACATATAAATCTAGCCGTTGGTCAACCGTTAATGTTTATATTAATTTGATGATATGATAATATTGTAATAATAATTTTATTTTTTATTAATTTTAAAAATTACTATTATATAATTTTTATTAAATTTTATCAGTTTTTTAATTAATTTTTTATTAATTAAAAAAGAAAATTAATTAAAAAAAAGAGTGCTCCCCAAGATAAGAGAGCACCAAGGGAAAACTAGATCGATAGTCCTTTTTTTATTTTTTTTTAAAATTTAATAACAATTTTTTAAATTAATAAAGAAAAAAAGATATTTTAATCTTTTCATAACATTTGTTAATGATGTTTACATTTTTGGGTAAAATGTTTATTTTGAAAATTAATGGATCCGTTTAAAATTTTGATTAAAGTTTAGATATGTGGAGGTATTTTATCTTAAAATAAATTCATGTTAAATAATATTTGAATTTAAATTAATATTCAATATAATATATGCTATATACCCCTTTCCCTTATTTGCCTTGACTCATGAGTCCTTGACTATTGGCCTATTTAAGATTGCTTACTTTTTATACTTATGATATTAATTGCAATCCAATTAATATGATATCATTGTGTGGTAAATTACAGAGATCTGCATATCATTGACAAAAGAATAGTCCAATGCATATAATTGCATATATGAGATTCTCGATCATCTTATCTCTATAGTAAATATGACACATTTAACTTAATCCAAAATTGAAGATTAAGAGTTTTTAATATGACAAGACTTTCTGTTTTATATATATATATATATATAAACGAACAGCATCCAAATTGTTGCATTAAATTTGTTGTCAAAGTAAATTCTTTATAGTAACTCATAAATTTTCATAAAATATACTTATTTTGTCTCATTTTATTTGTCTGTTATTGATTTTTTTTATTAATAAATTCAATTTTGACTATTTATTTTTAATAAAATTATCAAAATTTTAAAAGTAAAATTTCCAAATTTTGAGTTTCAAACTTTTCACAAAAGATTTTTTGAGATTTTAATGTTATATAATATTTTAAAAAATAATAGTTAAAACTAAATTCATTTAATCTAAAAAATCAATAAAAGACAAATGAAATGGACAGAGAAAGTATTTTTTTTATAAGATACCAGAGTATGGCCCGTGCTATGCCTGCAAGTAGGTACGAAATGGTTAACATAACAAATATATTAGTTTTTCAGTTATAGAAATATTTATACACTACATTGATTTAAAAAGTTTCAAATAACAAATCCAAAACCCTTAAGAGAGAGTTTTAATATATAGTTATAGATATAGGTATTACAATATTATGATACATTAAGAAAAAAAATCATCCATGAATAATATTTTAAAAAAATTAGTATATTAATCAGTAATCATTCATGAAACAAAGTTAATTTTCCCTTTTAATATAAATTAAACTAAGACAAAAATATCAGTGATAAATAAATAAAAATTTTCCTTGAATTTTTAAGAAATGAATAAGCTAACTTGTTCACCAATCAGTTAGTTAGAGAAGTTCATTCTTCTATTTTCTAAATAACAATATTCATAATTAATTAAAGCTAGTTCACTGGCACTTTTTATGAGAAAGACAGAATTAATTGGGAGATCAATTTCACTTGCAAATTCTCAGGGCATTCGAAAAATTATTCCTATCAATTTTTTTTTTTTGGTTTTGGCAAGTTTTCTTATACTTTGCTATGTTGGAATATGTAAAAAGGAAATGCAACCAATCAAGTCAATTAAGATATGAGACAGCAGACTCTACCAATCTTCTAAAGAAGCCTTGACTATACATGGGGGATATTGTTCTTGGTCATATACATAAATACAGTCACGTCGGCTTCAGGCAAAATATTGCTAGTTGATATGAGAAATATTTAATTTAATGCAAATTGGGATCTTTTTTCCTTTGTTAAATTTAAGTGAAAGAGCATCAAACTGAATGCCTAAATCAAGAATTCATGGAAGCTCTACCCTCAAAACATGCTTAATACCATGACAAAGAATCAAGAATCATAAGAAAACATAAAAAACTTAAGCCCTTAGAACTATAAGTGTTATAATTATCAACTAATTTCCAAATGAAGGGATAATATAAACACACATAACCAAAAAAGATTTCATTATCTATCAGCCATAACTCATAAATCTACATATTATCCAATTCCAGTATTAGAATTAAGATAAAACCTTAGGAACCGTGTTAAATTTTAAGAGAAAATAGCACCATTTTCATACTTAGAAGATAAATTGCATAAACTTAAAATCCGTAATTCTTAATTAAACATAATCATCCCAAACATTAAATACCAACAAACAACACCATTCTTTGAATGATAAAAAAGTATAAAAAAAATATTTGTTACGGAGGATCAAAAATTTGAAAAAATCATTTACCATTTCATAATAGAAAATGAGTTGGAAATCAAAGAAGAAACCAAAAAAAAATCAAAAACCATAAATGGCCAAATACCCAACTAAACAACTAATAAAAAAAAAAAGCAAAAATAAAAAAGCCAAAAAAGATGTAGAAGTAGAACATGCAAAAGAGGTGAATAAAAACAGGAAACAAACCAAAGTAAAGAAGAGAAAGAAAAAGACCAAAATGGAATGAAACAACAGGCAAGGAAGCTAAACAAATAAGGCGGAAAAGAAACGAAAAACATAAAAACACATAGAACTCTCCAGAATTGAGTTGAAATGAATATAAAAGTAATTGAATTAAATAAATAGCTTAAAACAGCCTCCAAGTAAAAAGCACATTTACAATCAAAAGACAATAGAGTCCTTGAAAATGGAAAAAACACTAACAAAATCATGGAAAAATCTCTACTATAGAAAATCTCTGACATAGAAGTTGCGTGGAGCAATTGAGAATCATCTACATTGAGCCAAACATGTACAGCAGCCCCACAAGCCAACAAATCTATGCCTCTATAATAAAACTCTGCCCTAAGGGCTTTATTGAGCCGACGTGGGCTAATTGCTCGGGTGGATCAATATTGAGTTGATGAAAACTTACATGAATGGAATGAAAATAAATTGAAATTGAAAGCAGCACATGGCGCAGGCCAACTGCTCGAGTAGGCCAACATTGAGCAGATGAAAACTCACATGAATGGAATTTCACAAATAGAGCCATTCCAATTACACGCCATGTGTTATGCAATTGACAAATTCAGACGGTACTTAATTGAAGCCCATAGGGGAGAGTTTTCTTATAGATGGTATAAGAACTTGATAATTTTTAGTAAAATACCATTGTCTTTCAAGAAAAAAGAAGGAAGGTGGTTTGAGCCTTTAATTTTGACTTAATTGAACTAGTTTCAGTCATACTATGTCCGTTCCGACATAGTGGGAGCGAAGGAGAGAAAATAGGAAAATGTTTTTTTGGGTTGAGTGTACAAATGCACCTAAAATAGATGTGGATCTTATCCACTCCGTTAAATCCCTTTGCCATACTCCAACTAAGCACGAAAGGTAAGGATCCTTTCTAACTTTTTGCTACAGAACAAATATAAAGGCCAATTTTGCACAATTTTCCTACCACATTTTTGCAGCCTCTACCTTGTTATCCCTTTACGATGACTCTCATCTCAAGTTCTCTCCGTTTTGACTACGCTTACTCTAAAATTTGGTCATGGTTAAGCAAGAATACCGACGGAATTGATGATTTCTCACGCCTCTTCTTCACCCTTGTTGGTGTTTTTGCCATTTTTTCGTATACATGGATGTACATCAAATCTAAGAACAAGGGGAAGCCACCATCCCCACCAGGCCCTCGAGGCCTCCCCTTGGTGGGAAACCTTCCCTTCCTTCAACCTGACCTTCACTTCTACTTCGCCGAACTAGCTCGTACCTATGGGCCTGTCGTGAAACTCCAGCTTGGGTGCAAGATTGGGATCCTGGTGACCTCCCCATCCACCGCCCGGGAAGTACTTAGAGACCAAGACATCGTGTTTGCCAACCGTGATGTGCCTGCGGCTGCCCTGTTAGTAACGGGCGGGCGTGATATAGTGTGGAACCCCTACGGTCCTGAATGGAGGATGTTAAGAAAGATTTGTGTACTCAAGATGCTTAGCAATGCTACGTTGGACAAAGTGTATTCGCTTCGACGTAGAGAAGTACGAGAAACCGTGGGTTATATACATAGTAAGACCGGATCGCCTGTAAACGTGGGTGAGCAAATGTTTTTAACTATATTGAATGTGGTCACCAGTATGTTATGGGGTGGGACGGTGGGGGGTGACGCCAGGGCGAGCCTCGGTGCGGAGTTCAGGCACATCATCTCAGAAGTGACAGAGATATTGGGTCTGCCCAATATTTCGGACTTTTTCCCAGTCCTGGCGCCGCTTGATTTGCAACGTCTAATCAAACGTTTGGGAAAGTCAGTGGAGAAGTTGAATGGGATCGTTGATAAAATAATTGATCAACGGCTGAAGGTTGAGAGAGAAAGTGGGAGCACAACAGGGGAATTTAAGGACTTTTTACAGTTTCTATTACAATTGAAGGATGAGGAAGATTCCAAGACACCAATAACCATGGACCATATCAAAGTATTGCTCTTGGTGAGTATTAGACATTTCTAGTTCTTACCATGAACTGTTAGTTGTTGACTGTACACCATCTGATATATCGAATTATTCATATTTTAAAGTGACTTTTTTTAAATGGAATTTTTCGTAAGAAATGCCTTTTTCCAACAGAATTTTCACAAAAAATTTTATAGAAATTTTTTTGTAAATATCTAAATTGATAATACCTTCTCTCCAAAATGAAAAATTTTAAGTAATCATCGAATGTTTATCAATGAAAAACTATTCTTAATTGAAACATTTTTTTCAAAAATGAATTTGGTATTCTAGGTGTTATAAATTTATAATATTATGGTAAGTGAAAAGTTTATTCAAAATTTGTCGAAATTTTTTAATCGTATATTATTTTTAATTTTTTTTCTAATTTATTTATTTATTTTTAAACTAATTAGATAAAAATTAAAATATACCTAAATAGATAAAATTCTCTATTTCATTGGTACAATAATATTTTAAAAAAATATTCATGATTTTTAATTACATGTGAAAACAAAAAAATAGATACAATAATACAACTTTCCTAGAATAATACCACAGTGATCATAGTACAACTTCCTCAGTATGATATCGTATATTAATGTTGTATATACCAAAGAAGGGATGAAAAAAACAAAGCCAGCTTATTGAATTGTTTATTGGTCAATTTTCATTCTCCACTTCCACTGTTAGTTCATATTATCAATTTTAAAAAAAAAGAACTAACTTCCCTGTCACATTCAGTCTCATTCTCTCATTTCTAGATGAAAGGGTAATGATGAAAGTGAGAGCTAGAATCGAGTAATGGCTGTGAAAATATCAAAGCCCATTAATGTAAACTTGGAAAGGTGGGGGACATAGCAATATATAGACTTTTTAATACTTTGGAGTTTGGACAGGATATGGTGGTGGGAGGATCAGACACATCCTCTAACTCGATTGAGTTTACACTAGCTGAAGTCGTGAACAAGCCAGAAGTCATGAGAAAAGCACAGCAAGAATTGGATGAAGTAGTTGGCAAGGAGAACATTGTGGAAGAAACCCACGTTCACAAGTTACCATATCTACTTGCAATTATGAAAGAATCATTGCGTTTGCACCCAGTCCTCCCTCTCCTAGTCCCTCACAGCCCTAGTGAAGACTGCACAGTTGGCGGGTACGCTATCCCTAAGGGTTGTAGGGTGTTCGTCAACGCCTGGGCAATTCACAGGGACCCTTCTGTCTGGGAAAATCCGTTGGAGTTCAACCCTGACAGGTTTTTGAACAGCAAATGGGATTTTAGTGGGAGTGACTTCAATTATTTTCCATTCGGGTCTGGCAGAAGAATCTGTGCTGGAATAGCAATGGCTGAGAGGATGGTTTTATATTCAATTGCCACGCTCTTGCATTCTTTTGATTGGAAAGTGCCAGAGGGTAAGAAGTTAGATACTATAGAGAAGTTTGGGATTGTATTGAAGTTGAAGAATCCACTGGTTGCAATTCCAACGCCAAGGTTATCGAATCCAGCTCTTTATGAATAAAAATTTTAGATTGGAACCCTTCACTTCTTGTACTAATAAAAAAGAAAGTAAAGTTAATGCTAAATATGTATAAAATAAAGTACTGTTCAACATAATATATTATACTATCTATAGCTTCTCATCATTAGCCTTGAGTCCTTGATTACTGGCTAAGTTAAGTTGATTAATTGTTATAATTATGATATGAATTGTAACTTAATTAATATGATATCATTGTGAAATTATACACATGTAATTTATAGAAATCTGCCTCCCATTGACAAATGAAAAATTCAATATCTTTAATTGCATATTAATTTGAGATTATCGATCTTTCGTTCACAACTTAACATACACATGATATGTTTAATTTGTTCCAAAATTGAAGATTGAATGTTTTTGTAGGGTCAAGTCTTTTTGTTGCACATAAGTTTATTTTTTAATCAACAAACAGCATCGAAATTGTTGCATTAAATCTATTGACAAAATAAATTCTTTATTGTAACTAGTAATTTTTCATAAAATATAATTTTTCTTTTAAGAATGAATTTGAAAATTTTGTGTTGATGAAGAGTTTTTATAAAAGAGCCCAATACATCGAGGGGCCTAACCGACCCAATGACTACTAGGAAAGCTGCTATTGTTTGAAACTATATGTGGAAAGGGCCTCACGATGCTTTCGGCAAATGAACCAAATGGCCCAAATAAATCTGGCTGGACTCTGCAGCGTAGCTTATAGATAGCCACAATCCTTTCATAATCTTAACTTCACGTGGCTTTTTATTTTATTTTCTGAGCAAGCATGCCACCAGGCTGAGCTCCCACTCTGTGTTCCCTATCACCATGTTGTTCACCACCCTTTTGGAAGATGATGATAATCGTTTCATAGTCAGAACACGAACTCTCTCTACCATAAAAAAAAAAAAAAAGAAAATGAGAAAAGAAAGAAAAAAGGCGATGTTGGTGGAGAGAGAGAGGTGCGAGTTTGAAGTAACTGCAATTGCTGAGGCTCGACTAGAAAGAAAAAATTGTGAAAAATAATTAATCTTATAAGATTATTTTAACAATAGCATTCAATAAAATTAACTATTTTTATCAAATTTTATCATAATTTGATAAAAATACTCTTTAAATCGTTTCAAATAAATTAAATGTTCTTGATTTCTCTTACTCTCATCATCCAAACAAATTAAATGTTGTTTGTCTCTTTTGCCATCAAGCTTTATTTTGTCATCCATCTCTCTAATTTTAACACCATCATCATTTCTATATTTATCTCTCGTTATCTCGTCATATTGTCTTCAATCTACAAACTAAAGAGTAGAGATGATATCAATATATGTTTTTAAGTTTTTTTTTTATAATTAAAGAAGAGGAGATTCGAACCCTACTATTTATGTAGGGAATCATGCACCAATCAATGAGTTCAAATACTCAAGTGCAATATATGTTTTTAGATTTATTAGTTTACATTCACAAAATCTCAAAATTAATAGATTAAAGTTAAAAGTGAAATTTGTAAATTAAAACATTGCTTAGAGTTGTTGCTCGCCATGTCTACATATAACAACTCTAATGCACTTGGCACGTAACAAATCTATTGAACATAGCATAAGATATAATAATATTTTTTTAAAATAACGTGTAGCATAAATTTTTTTAAATATGATGTGTAATAATTTTTTTTAATATGATATATAGCAAAATTTTTTTGAATATGATGTGTAACAACATGGTTTTTTCAAAATTACATGTAGTAAAATTTTTTTGAACACAACTTGTAACAATAAAATTTAATTTTTTAATATGATGTGTAATAATTTTTTTTTCAACATTACGTTACGTGCCATTGAAGGTAATTTTGTCCCAAATAGAACTTTTTTTTCAGAGTTAGCAATTGGCCCAGCTTCAAAATCGTGTGCGTTTGTCTAGCACTGTTGCACTTTGGTTTTTGTTTATTATTGATTAAAGAAACCAACCATATGTTTGGTTCGCGGAATGAAATATAATAGAACAGAATAGTTATCTTATGAGAATAGAATAAAGAAAGAATAAAATAGAATAATTATTATATAATTTGATTCATGTATGATAAGAATTGTTATTATGACTCATTATGGTGTTTGGTTAGTAAGAATAGTTTTGGAATAGTTAAAGAATAAATGATCAAATGATTAAATTACCTTTTATTATAATTTAGTAACCTAGACAATTACTCATTATTATAATTTAATAATTTTTTTAATCTTTTAAATTTATTTTCATTAAAATTTTAAAATATTAATATTTTATTATTAAATTATTAATATAATTTTTTATTTCAATTTCTTTTTATTTTTTCTCTATTTGTATTTTCATTTTAATATTTTAATTTCTATTTTTATTAAAAACTTAAACATTAATAATTTATTATTTAATTATTAATATAATTTTTTATTTCAATTTCTTTTTATTTTTTCTCTATTTGTATTTTCATTTTAATATTTTAATTTCTATTTTTATTAAAAACTTAAACATTAATAATTTATTATTTAATTATTAATATAATTTTTTTATTTTTTTCTTTATTTTCATTTTTTATTTGTATGTTATAATTATTTTCAATAAATAGAGTCATTTTTATTCAATAAAATTTTGACTTTATTCCATAGTCATGAAATAGCCATTAACACTGAGAAAGGGGAAATAGTTAAAGCTCAAAACCAACCAAACAAAAGAATAAAAATGAGAAAGGAATAAGGGGGAATAGCCAAGCTATTCCCTATACCAAACGTGCCATAAGATCCTGTTTCTAGACATCATTAAAGGTTGCTTAAATATAAAACACAACCGTTTGCTCGTTGTAAGTCATAATTTGTGGGATTCATCAGCCTAAAAATTCGTAGCTTCAATATAAAACACAAATCAGTATATTTAGCTTGAACCATTTCCTTTTATTAAATTTTGAATTAGTTAAAAGTTAGTTATATAGTTAAGGCCCTGTTATTTAGTTCATGAGAAAGTTTCAAGAAAAGAATATATAATTTTAAAGATAAAAGAAAATTTAACTCTATATAACTTAGCACTTTGGAATGACTTGAGAAAAATAGAAGGAAAATGAATTTTTTGGTATATTTATCAATGTTAAATATAGAAAGAAAAATTAAAGGAAAAAAATGGACATCCTATTCTTAGTTGACAAGTTAGAATATAAGCAATACAACTTTGCTTTAATCAAATAATGGAATGGGTAGTTGGATATCCAGTATTCTTATCTCAATTTTTATTATAATCATAAATTTGTAACCAAAACTAACGTACTAAAATATAATTTGAATCAAAATAAGAAAATGGAAAATTGGATTATTTTTTTTTCCAAATTATAAACTGTGATTTGGATTCTAAAATTATTATTTTCCCAAATTAATTAAATACCAATTAAATTAGATGTCATTTATTCAAATTTTTTGGGATTAATTTTTTTTTTTGCAAACAAAAAGGAAAATAGCAATGGTTGATTTGGAAATATATGAGTTATACAGTGATAGAGTGCCCACTGCCAACTTCAAAGTATTCTAATTTTAGATAAATCATACAAAACACAATGATTCAATCGTTAACATTAAGGGTACATGAGATCATCCTGATGATAGAATCAAACCTTGGCAATTAAATCACTACAACATCGTAAAAATGATACCAAAATGCTATAAGTATTTGCTCAACTAGAGAGGTGGTTAAACAAGGTTGCTCCAAATTGGTTGGCAATGGGAGAAACACTTATTTTTGGTATGATCGGTGGTTAGGTGACAAATCACTAGTAGAGGTATGTGATCGAGCTATGAACTTGTTGACAAATGATGTTGTAAGTGATTTTCCTTGATGAGAATGGGAGATGGAAACCTGATAAACTGAATGATCTTCCGCAAGGCTTGCGAGATCAATTGTCTTTGGTGCATCTGCTTTCCAACAAATGGTCCCCTTCCCCTAATGGTATTTTCTCAGTTAATTCTGCTTATTCATTGATACAAAGCCATACTCCACTTCCTTTGCTTGGTCTCGAATATGGAACATTAGATGGTCCCCTAGAATTCATCATTTTTTTTAGTTGGTTCGACATAACCATATTCTTACAAGAGAGGCCTGCTTTTGAAGGAAGCTTTCAAATACCTCTCGGTGTCCAAGATGTGATGCTGAAACGAAAAATATATTGCATGCTTTAAGGGATTGTTTTGTCTCTCAAGCCATTTGGAGAAACTGGACTCATGGTGCTGACCTTGATCACTTCAATGGTCTTTCTTTGCATGAATGGCTCCTTTACAATTCTAATAGAAAAGATGTCCTTGTGGAAGCTAACATTTCATGAATCACTCTCTTTGGATTTACTTGTTGGCATGTTTGGAAGCTTAAAAATAAATGTCTCTTCGAGGAAGGATATCAGTGGCCTTTCGGCGCTAATTTTACCATCATTGCTATTATTAGGGGTTTTATAAAGTTTGAAGTAGGCCTTTATTCTGCCCTTTCTCGACAGTTGTGCTTTATTGCTTGGCAACCACCTCTAGAGAGCTTTGTTGAGATGAATGTCGATGCAGCTGTTATTTCTAATCTAAGAGAGCTTAGCATGGGAGATTTATGTCAAGATAATGGTGGATATTGGATCTTTGGATTCATGGGCAGACTTGGTATGGGTACTATTCTGAAAGCTGAATTACATGTTGTTTATAAGGGAGTTACACTTGTTTGGGATCATGGATGCCAATAGATTGTGGTTGAATTGAACTCCAAACTTGCTGTCTAAAAAATTTATCAAACAATTTAAGATAAAGACCTTTTTTCGCCTAATATTCATTTTATGTAGCAATTAATGATGAAAGATTAGGTATGCTTGGTACATCCTATTTATAGGGAAGCAAATTTCTATGCTAATTTTCTTGTTAAGAAGGCTCAATTGGGGGAATTTGAAGTTATTAAGCTACAATCTCCACCTAACTTCCTTTTTGCTTCAAAATGATTTAGTTGGTGTTACTAGGCCTAGAGCAGTGGTAGGCTAAGCGGTTTCGCTCCCATATATATAGTATACATTTTGGTATCATCTCTCGTCGAATATATATGATATGAGTAGGACACCCTGAAAGAAATGAAATGAAAATATCACTAGCTAGGAGGATAACCATGCCTGTCAAACCAATGAAATTGCAAACAGATATCAATGAATTTAAATATTTAATTTATCCTCATCTTACCCCCAAAAAATAATATATAGTTTTCTTGGAAATTGGACTTTTTGTTTCTTCGTTGAAACTGCAATTAATTCACCATATTGTGTAAATCAAAATATTTGCAAGATATTCATAAAAAAAAATCTACTACTACTATTACTACTATGTTCCGCTCTGCCCTTTGATATGAGTTTTCCTTTTAAATATACTTTACAAACCACGTCTATCTTTTCCATATGACGATTATAAATCTGGAATCCAAATCCTTTACCTCCAATTCTTGCCCTACTTTGTGTCCAAGCTTTCACAAGGTACCATGTGTCTATTTTTAATTATTAATTAATACTTATCTTGTTATAATTTTTTCTTTCTCTCTTATATTTTGATTTTAATTTTTTTCCTCTTTCTCTATCTTTTCCCATCTTTCTCTATTATCAAATGGTTGCTAATCTTTTTCCTTCCAATGCTTGTTGTTATTCTAGCAAGAAAAGCAAATGTATCATGGCCATGGGTTGGTAGCTGTTCGATCGGATGATTAGCATAATTAGATGACAGGTGAGGATCAAAGCAAGGAGTGGGTAGAGGAGGCTGCTCCTTTAGCAAGAATTGCACCACCGGAGACCAATTAAAGTTGGGATCTGCCGGAAGAGGTACTGGTGAAATAGAAGAGAAAGGTGAAAACTGTTTTTTCCCGATCAATATAAATCATGCTCACTTCCTTGTTGCAACGTTAAGCTCTATGCGCTTCCTCGTTGCTTCTGCCTTATAGCTTACAATTTCTTTTTCTTTTTTTAATCCCTCCTAGAATGTCGCACACAGCTTACACCTTGTATTCATGGCTGTGGGATGGTAGCAACCAGAAGGTTGGACTGCTTGGAGCAGTCTTCTCATTTTTTATTACCACGTTGGTAATTTCACTATGGCAACACTGGACTCTTAGGAAGTCAAGGAAGCCAATCGCTCCGTTGCCGCCTGGCCCCCGTGGCTTGCCATTAGTGGGATATCTTCTGTTTCTTGGAACCAATTTACACATGGTCTTTTCAGAATTGGCGGGAATATACTGCCCCATCTTCAAACTTTGGCTTGGAAACAAATTATTCGTGGTAATTAGCTCACCATTGATAGCAAAAAATGTGGTTCGTGTCCAGGATAAAACATTTTCTGAGCGGGATCCTCCCATCTCTCCGCAGATTATTACTTGTGGCTGCATGATATTGCATTTGACTCTTACAGCGGTCCTAGCTGGAAAATGAAGCGCAGAGTTCTTGCTAGCGAGATGCTTAGCAATGCTAGCTTTAATGCATGCTAAGGTCTACGAAGAGAACAAATGATGAAAACTATTGGGGATGTGTATAAAAACGTTGGTAAGCCAATAGATGTCGGTGAATTGTCATTTTTAACTGCAATCAATGCGGTCATGGGCATGGTGTGGGGAGGCAAACTCTGAGGAGAGAAAAGGGCCACCATTGAGGGTCGGTTCAGAGAGATTTCTACAGAATTAATGGTGCTATTGGGAAAACCAAACCTTTTTGATTTCTTCCCCTTGCTTGCACGATTGGACATACAAGGTATAAAGAAGGGAATGAAGAAAATCTCTCATTCGTTTGATCAAGTTTTGAGTCTGTAATTGAAGTAAAAACGAATTATATGGCCACCACGAAGGAAAAAGATGATACAACGAGTGAACAAAAAGACTTCTTGCAGTTTCTATTGGAACTCAAGGACAATGAAGGTAGCGCATCGCCTATTACAATGAGTCAACTCAAGGGCATGCTGATGGTACGATTTCTTACCATACACCAATTTTCCTTTTTTTTTTCTTTTTCCTTTTCGTACAACATCCTTTTAACTCTGCTTTCTGGTTTGGGTAATGCGTGCTAATAATTTTTAACTAGGACCTTCTGGTGGGTGGAACGGATACTACATCAACTATGATGGAGTGGACAATGGCAGAGCTAATCCAACATCCAGAAATAATGGAAAAAGTGAAGAAAGAATTAGCTGATGTTGTTGGGCTAAATAGCACCGTTGAAGAGGGTCACTTGCCTAATTTACTGTACCTACATGCGGTGATAAAGGAGACCTTCCGATTGCACCCGCCCCTGCCCCTCCTGGTGCCTCGTTGTCCTAGCGTATCAAGCACTGTTGGTGGCTATACCATTCCAAAGGGCAGCAGGGTTTTTTTAAATATCTGGTCCTTTCATAGAGACCCCGATATATGGGATAATTCTTTAGAATTTCAACCTGAAAGGTTCTTGAATGATCCTAACAAGTTTGACTACAATGGCAATGAGATCCGGTACATGCCATTTGGCTCTGGAAGGAGAAGGTGTCTAGGACTTCCTTTTGGAGAGAAGATGCTATATTTCATGCTGGCCTCATTACTGCATTCTTTTGAGTGGAAATTGTCCCAGGGCACGGAGCATGACATGTCCAGCAAATTTGGAATTGTTATGAAGAAAAAGAAGCCTTTACTTCTTATTCCAACATCAAGCTTACCTAATCTTGAGCTCTACAAAAAATAACTGCAATGCTGTAGTCGTACTAAACTATTATTGTATCTCCTTTATACAATTAGATTGCTTTTTAGCAAATTTCCTTGGCCACCAGCAATATTCAGACAATAGTGCCATGTAATACTTTCTTATCAAGTAAAAGGAAATATATTGACACACGCCCGCCATTGAGTCAGACGGTTGGGATGTTGCTATAAGTAGGTCGGCTACCAGACCGGGACCAAGGGCGGAAGGCCTCAAACAACCCTCGACGGCAGGATTCTGTAGTCTGAGACTGTGACACTCCATGGCTGCTGCAACAGAAAGTTTTCGTTTATCTTGGGCTTAATGTAAGCAGAAAAAGGTTGTAAGCTGATGTTATACAAGTCTTTACGCTGATGTAACTTTTGATTTTTAGTTGGTCAACAGTTCCAAATTTGTGATTGAAGATTTCACTCTTGTGTTATTATTGCTTCTTGTTTGCATCGAAGACAGGAGGAAGCAGGACCGACTCGAATACAGAATACTTATGGCCATCAAGAGGCTGGCCCATATATTTAAACTTTAGCGAACGGGGCGTGTGTAGTGCATGTGGTAGCGGGGTCAAGCCATGTGCAGATGCTACCTAACAAACTGGAATACTTTCAAACTATGTCCTACTCCTTCTGTGCCGCCATGATCTATCACACATCACTAATCCATACTGTAAACAGTGTGGTCTGTTTCCACTCATCGTCTCCACATACTGCTTCCGATCGATAAGATATTTTAAAAGTCAAAGAAAATAAAATGGGCTATTGATTGATTATTTCTTTTTTTTTTTTAGTAAAAACCAATAACCCTTTCTAGAACTTTAATATCCTTATTTTAGGCCTTATGAAACGAAAAGGAGTTTGCTGTTTAATTGAACCAAAATTAACTTCAAATAAATATTTTTGTACTATTAATTATTACTAACTTTCTTTACCCTCTAATCTCTATCATTATTATTATTTATGTTTTTTTAAGACTCAATGACCTAATAACCTTTCATATTGTGTTCTTCTTTTTTAAAAAATAAAATAAAGATAAAAATATTTTAGGGATTTACAACTCTAATTTTTTTTAACACTGTGATTGAAGCATTTTTTTTTTATAAAAAAAGATGGATTTTATTGACCATTTTACCAGCTAGCCAAAAATAGTCTCAAGCTAAAATCGCCGGAAACTCCTGTTGGCATCGAACCTGGCCTGGCAAAAGAGAAATACAAGAAACAGCAAACTGCTCACGTAAACTTTGGCAGTAGCCCCAAAACTCAGCTGATTCACCCTGTGATTGAAATATTGATTTCATGGTAGTAACATACTCTAGAAAACAAGTGTATATATAAAAAATGAAACAGTAAAAAGAAAATGGAAAGAGCATGTTGGCTTATCTGTTGTTAATTTTTAACTTGCATGGTAGGGATGGCTGATTTTTAGAACAATTCATTTTTCAAAGAATGACGTACAGAAATCTGATATGTTGGCAAAAAAAAAGATACTTATAATTGGGTTTGGGAGTCCAATAGATGATATTCATAAATTTTTCTTCTCCTAACAGTTAGATAGATATTCACATAGATTTTTCATAGAATGCCATAACATAATTCATTGATGTTGGTACTGAAAATGACTTGTTATAAAATGGCCCAATACATGGGGGGCCGAACCCAATTGCATCCCAAATCAGCAAAGGGCCGAACCAACCCAATTGCGTCCCAAATCAGCAAAGCTGCCAATTTTTAGAAACTATACGTGGAAAAGGGCCTTACGACTACCACATAAAGTTATGTTACGCTTCCTATAGTGCAAAATAAAGGAAAAAGAAAAACATCAAACAAGGTAGAGGAAAATGAACTCGCTTTTGCTTCTTAGAGGCTTTTGTGCCAAAAAAATTCACATGAAGTTTGAGATTCTTTCTATAATTCTTTTATTTATTTTTTTTCAATACACTTGTTATTATCATATATTATATGTGTAGGATTCAATTATTGCTTGTGAATCTCATATATATATATATATATATATGTACCTGACTAGTGCTAAAACATGCACTGAATAATAATGAAAAAAAATTAATATTTTAGTCAATGATAAGTGCAACAATCTTTCTATTTAAAAAATTAAATTTCAATTTTTATTCTTAGAAAAATAATGGACAAAGAAGTAATAATGACTCAATTAACTTCTATTCTCCCTCCACCGAAACTTATTGTTAATTAGGTTCAAACATTAATCATCAGAACTCATATGTTTAGGACTGAGTTTCAATTGGTTTCGGTTGGGATTGTCAAAAAGTCAACCTAATCGACGGCATTAGAGGAGTAATCAGCACCGACCAACCAGCTGGTAGGAAACACCATAGAGGTTGGAAATGACACTTGAAAGTCCATCACCATCGCGCATAACAATGTTTTTCTTATTCTTATATTCTTCATTTTTATTTATTTCTTCAATTTTTTTTTGTTTTTGTTTTTTTATGGATTTTTATACTATACATTATCATAGAGTTTTTAAATTTTATAAACGAGATTAAAGGATTGTCATTCCATTAAGTTATATTTAAAAAATTAAAAGTTAATATAGTAACTAAATAGATGCAAGATAATATTTTAACTCGTTTGTAAAATCTAAAAATTTTACTGACCCTTTTTATAAAACAATAATACGTTTTTCCTTAGTCAATGATATGTCATGATTTTTTTTGGCTAAAATCCGAATTCAATCTTTATTAACTTTTATTACCCAAAATGACATATAAATTAAAGAGAATGGAAAGAAATATATTTCAAATAAGGATTTTTCCCTAAATTTTGAGATATAAAGATTGAATTCGGATCAATTTGCATCTACACAAAAGTCTCCATGTGAGTATTTAAAATAGAGAAAATGCCAATGTCAAAATGGAAAAAGTCAAAGCAATTTAAGGTCAAAACATAAATGTGAAAGCTGAGGTTCAACCCACAAAGGACCTGATGACTGTGTTGGAACAGCCCTCAACCTTTGGTGTCACTGTTAAAGTGAGGTAAGGAATCCACGTAACGTGGATAAGTACATTTTATTTTCGGGGCCAAGACGTTTTTGAGAATTGTGTGCTGCTGTGAAGGCATGCTGATTGTGGGAGCTGCTGTGATGTTTGGTGTTTTATGAATGAATGAGAACTATTTCCACATCTATCATGATTTTGTTTACTTCTGGGAAGGTGTTTTAGGGGTGTTGATGATATGCTAGGTGTTATGGTGACACTAATTTCAGGCTCATGGATGTGGTTTCTTTGGTTTCTGATACTTGTGTGTAAAATGTACAAGTCCTTCAAAAAATTATGTTGAGGGACATGGGAAGTTTTTATGTTCATATGCTTGGCAGGGACACTTTGACCTTGTGTAAAAAGGGTAAAATAGTCATGAGAGGATGCTAAGAACTCTAGGCTTTGTTAAGAAAGGTAGAATCTTCTGTCAGATGTACAATTACTGTCCAGATGATCCTATGATGTTTTCTTCACTTTAGAGCATAACAAACTAGGATCAACTTGCTTTTGTTTTTCCTCAGGGGAGTGTTCTTGCCTCTCTTGTTAGTTATACACAATGAAATTTCAAAAAAAATAATAATAAATGTGAAGGGCAGCAATTTTGATTGAACAATAGATCTCGTGCAAACCAAGTTTGGCACCAGGCAGATGTTTGACATGAAGTAATAATTATACATTAAACTGGCCCTTAATTCATTTGGGCCAATTGTATTTTATGGAGGGTTCATAATATTGTAGTGAGAGCGATGTATTTCGACCTTAAATGATATATATATGTGATACTCCAAATTTTAATATACTCGCAAAGTAGTGTAATAATGGTGACATGGACTAAGAGTAATTTCATCTTCTTTTTGGTGAGTTTTAGCAAATATTTTATATTCAAGATTTCATAAATTATTTTTATAAAAAATAATATAAAAAATAAATAATTTTTATTTTATGGATAAAATGGTAATTTTAGATCTCAAATCTAAATTTTTAAGTTTTCATGAATTCGAATATCTCTAATTTATTGTGGACCTTTTTTCAATGTTAAAAGAGTTAAAAAAAAAGAAAAAAAATGATAAAGTTAACTTATTAATGGTATTTTCATAAATATTTGAAACCTTTGTCAACCTTAGGTATAAAGACCATGACTTTCCAGCATTTTCTTCTTCCTCTCATTTCTTCTCTCCGTTCCTAATCCTTCGTCTTCCATGGAGGCCATTCTTGAAGCTTTCATAACTTTCTCATATTAACTCCAAATTTCATGTTTTTATACATTTTTTCATAAGATTTTTCGTGCTCTTTGCTTCTTTCAGCTCAAAACCCTCCAAAAGTCTTCCCTCTACACTTTCTCTCACTACCTGAACATTTTAGAGAGAGAAACTTTTTAAACTAGCTTGAAAGCTCTTGAAAGACTTTTTCTCCATTTTAGTCCTCACAACACCTTCAAAAGCTATTCTCATTGAGGAAAATTAACTACGAGTCAACCAAGGTGAGTAATGGATTATGGTTGATTTTTAAGTTTGTTAATGATAGTTAATAATTAAATTTGTGGGCTGTTTTATTGTTGATGGATTATATTTTGGTACAAAGGTGAGTATTTATTATTAGTGCGACTAAAGTAGTGAAAATAAATGACTAGCTAATGACTAGAATGTTAGCTTTGTTAATTTAAAAGTATATTGATGCTTGGAACGGGGATTAGGGGATGTTTTGATGGGTTGAGATTGTTGGAGGGAGAAATAAATAATAATTATGGTAATTCATGGTTTAACTAGTAGTGTGGATGACTAATTTAATAAAGGGCATTGTATTGGTGTATGTCAACATTTCTATTTGGAGCACTAATTTAGGTGATAAAAAAAATCAATTAAAAAAAAAAACAAGTGGGTGAACTTGCATTTTAGATATACTTCCTCGCTGCAAAATCAAACTCTTGCACGTCCTTGTTGCTTCTGCCTTTTAGCTTACGACTTCCTTGTTTTTTTTCCTCCTAGAATGTCGCACGCAACTTACACCTTGTATTCATGGCTGTGGGATGGTAACAACCAGAAGGTTGGACTGCTTGGAGCAGTTTTCTCATTTCTGATTGCCACGTTGGTAATTTCACTCTGGCAACTCTGGACTCTTAGGAAGTCAAGGAAGCCAATCGCTCCGTTGCCGCCTGGCCCCCGTGGCTTGCCATTAGTGGGATATCTTCCGTTTCTTGGAACCGATTTACACATGGTCTTTACAGAATTGGCGGGAATATACGGCCCCATCTTCAAACTTTGGCTTGGAAACAAATTATTCGTGGTAATTAGCTCACCATTGCTAGCAAAAGAAGTGGTTCGCGTCCAGGATAAAACATTTTCTGAGCGGGATCCTCCCATCGCTGCGCAGGTTATTACGTATGGCTGCAATGATATTGCATTTGACTCTTACAGCAGTCCCAGCTGGAAAATGAAGCGCAGAGTTCTTGCAAGCGAGATGCTTAGCAATGCTAGCCTTAATGCATGCTACGATCTACGAAGAGAACAAGTGATGAATACCATTGGGGATGTGTATAAAAACGTTGGCAAGCCAATTGATATTGGTGAATTGTCATTTTTAACTGCAAACAATGCGGTCATGGGCATGTTGTGGGGAGGCAAACTCCGAGGAGAGAAAAGGGCTATCATTGAGGGTCGGTTCAAAGGGATTTCTACAGAATTAATGGTGCTAATGGGAAAACCAAACCTTTCTGATTTTTTTCCTGTGCTTGCACGATTTGACATACAAGGCATAGAAAGGAGAATGAAGAAAATCTCTCATTTGTTGGATCAAGTTTTGGAATCTGTAATTGAACTAAGAATGAACATGGCCACCAAGAAGGACAAAAATGATGGAAATAGTGAACAAAAAGACTTCTTGCAGTTTCTTTTGGAACTCAAGGAGAATGAAGATAGCGCATCATCTATTACAATGAATCAACTCAAGGGCATGCTGTTGGTAAGATTTGTTATCATACACCTATTTTCCTTTTTTTTTCTTTTTTTTGGGTACAACATACAGCCTTCATCTTTACTTTCTGGTTTGGGTAATGGGTGCTAATAATTTTTAACTAGAACATTTTGGGGGGTGGAACGGATACTACATCAACTATGATGGAGTGGACAATGGCACAGCTAATACAACATCCAGAAGTAATGGCAAAAGTGAAGAAAGAATTAGCTGATGTTGTTGGGCTAAGTAGCACCGTTGAAGAGGATCACTTGCCTAATTTACTGTACCTACATGCGGTGATAAAGGAGACCTTCCGATTGCACCCCCCTCTGCCGCTCCTTGTGCCCCGTTGTCCTGGCGTATCAAGCACTGTTGGTGGCTATTCCATACCAAAGGGTAGCAGGGTCTTTTTAAATATCTGGTCCATTCATAGGGACCCCAATATATGGGATAATCCTTCAGAATTTCAACCTGAAAGGTTCTTGAATTATCCTAACAAGTTTGACTACAATGGGAATGATTTCCGGTACATGCCATTTGGCTCTGGAAGGAGAAGGTGTCCAGGACTTCCTCTTGGGGAGAAGATGCTATATTTCATGCTGGCCTCATTGCTGCATTCTTTTGAGTGGAAATTGCCCCAGGGCACAGAGCATGACCTGTCCAGCATATTTGGAATTGTTATGAAGAAAAAGAAGCCTTTACTTCTTATTCCAACACCAAGCTTACCTAATCTTGAGCTATACATAAAGTAATTGCTACAATGTAGTCGTACTAAGCTATTATTGTATCTCTTTCATACTATTAGATTACTTTTTAGCAAATATCTATCGTCTATCTTTTGAAAAAAAAAATCTGTCGTCTATAGCAGGAATTAGACAACAGTGCCACGTAATATTTTCTCATAAATATCAAGTAAATTTTGTGAAATAACCCATTAAAGTAATTAAATAAAATTATATACTGATATATATACCTCATTGAGTCAGATGGTTGGGATGTTGCCGTAGGCGCAGTGGCTATCAGACCAGGACCAAGGGCCTCAGCGAACCCTCAGCCGCAGGATTTTGTAGTCTGGGACTGTCGTTACCGCTATAATGTATAGCATAAGCATATAAAACCAGGTGGTCCATGGTGGTAGGCTTGCGATTTAGATTTGTCACACCGCTGCTGGTGGTTTCAAATGGAACAAAGAAGTTGGGATGTCATATGTTTCATAATTTCAAGTTTTGTCGATTTTGGGTGGTCAACAGTTCTAATAATTTGTAATAGAAGATCTTACACTCGTTTTAAACCCTAGCAAATGGGCGGGTCCAATCCATGAGGGTAAAATAATAGCGAGGTCCAGCCATATATGGATGCTAACCAACAAAATTCAATACTTTCAAAATCTTTCCATTCCGCCACAATAGATCCCACACTCATTATCCATCCTGTAAATGGTGTAGTCTCTTTCCACGCATCTTTCCACATACTGTCTCCTTTATCTGCTGACTCACCCCTCTAGTAACTCCAAACAAAGCCCTCTAGCTAAGGGCTAAAGCCCCTGACTTGTTTATTTGGCTTTTTCCTGTGTCCGTGTTTCCTTAACTCCGGGTTTCACATTTCTCCGCCACTGGTTGTCTAATAGTAGTAGTTTTATTCCGTTTCCTTACAGCTAATGCCCAAATTATAGAAGTCGTGATCCCTTAAGCCAGCAATTCTTTTTTTTTTTTTTCTATAAGAAGCAAAACCAACAATTCATTAATCAAAGGGAGAGAAATCCTACACCACGGATGGTGTAATTTTTCTCTCCGCTGATAACAAGCATCGTTACTCAAAATAGCATTTTATCAAAGAATCAATACAATTACTTTTCATGAGTTAAAAATCAACACAGTATACAATTTTAGTAAACAAAACCCATCTCCATCCTATACAAATCAAGTAAACGAAAATCCATCTCAATCCAAACGTCCATCAATGCCAGCAATTCTAACAGTTCACTTCATTTTCCTTGATTTACATCCTTTAACAAACCAACACTTAAATTTTTTTTTTAATGCCGAGACAGATTAGAGCAAGTTTCGGGACCGTGAGGGCATGACTTGCAAGACTCCATTTATGTAACATGTTGTTCTGTCGAAATTTGAAAAGTTTTTTGATGAGTATAAGTATGCCATTGTCATCATCTTCCTTTAAAAAATGTTCGAAATAATTATCTTCATTACAATATTGACATAATTTCATTTTTTAATATACTGTGAACTTTGTAAAAAAAAAGAAAGTATAAAAAGTCAAATTCGGGAGTTTCATTTTGACAAAATTTCGAACTACTCTGATTAATCTTAATTTTTTTTATATAAAGATAGATACGCAAACAAAGACTCCGTGTCATTTAGCTAAAAATTGACTAATCCAGCGAGATTTTTTTTTTTTCCTTGACAGAACCCTGAGATTACGTTTCCAACTCTAAGTTACGACTAATCTTCCCTCCGATTTTTTTCGATTTTAATAATGTAACGTAATTCAAGGTTTTTTGGAGGGGCAGGGCTGATTTGCGATGTCGGAACATTTGTCTTCACATCCTGGATTTAAAATTTTCAGTAGTAGTCTACTCATTACTCAGTAGGATATACTAAAAGTCAAAGAAAATAAAACAAGCTATTGATTGATTGATTGATTCCTTTTTTTTTTAATGAAAACTAGTAACCCTTTCTAGAAGCCCGTTGGGTTCCCTAAAGGTCTATAAATATAAGACCGAAATAGCCTAACGAGACTTTACTTTCCTTATTTTAAAATAATAAAAAAAAAGATAGAATCATTTTATGAACTTATAACTTTTGTGTTAGGGATTCAAGACTTTAATTTTTTTTTAAAACATTATAATTGAGGTATTGATTGCACGGTTGTCACATGTTTCCGAAAACATGCATATATATATATATATATATATATATATATATATATATATATAAACAAGAGTTGGCTTATCTGTTGTTAATTTTTTAACATGCATAGTCGGGGCGGCTGATTTATAAAACAAATTATTTCTCGTATTGGGAAAGATTTTCAAAGAATCAGGTCAGGAAGAAGATTTGATATAATTGGGTTTGGTGAGTCCAGTAGATGAAGGTATCTTGTAGACAATATTCATATTTTTTTTACGTAGATAGATTTTTCATGATGACTCCTATATAAACTATATAAAAATGCCGTAACATATTTCATTAACGTAGGTATTGATAATGATTTGTTATATAAAGGGGCAATACATCGGGGGCCCAACTGACCCAACGACTACTATCCAAAATTAGGAAAGCTGCTATTTTTCGAAAATATATGTGGAAAAGGGCCTTCCGATCTGTTTCTCAAAAATGAACCTAAAGGGCCTAGCACACGCATCAGTGATCAGACCGGTGCCTAATTTATAGATAACTACAACCTTTTCATAATCTTATATTCACGTGGCCTTTTGTACATATATATGTCACACCTGTTTCCAAAGCATCTTTACAGTTTCGTCAAAAATATATGACATTTAAAATTTTCAAATAAATTTTTATTTTTTATTACATTAAATTAAGTATTTATATATTTATTTTAAATTAAATAAATTATTATATTTTTATTTTAAATTAAATATATCGTTATAACTAATTATTGATTTAGTTAAAGTGTCACACGATATTTTATGTTACGTAATATTGATATGACATATTAACATGTTATAATAAATAATAATTTAGTATATCAATATAAAATAATAATATAATTATGTGCTATTTTTTACTTTTTACATTAATATCACGTGAGTATATATAAAATGATAAGTGATATTTTTATTAATTAATAATTAATTAATCATTAATTATAAGAGTTTATTAGACTTAAAATAAAAATATATTGAACATAATAAAAGAATTAAATTTTATTTACATTTTTTTAAATAGTTTAAAAATTATTTCGAATATTATGTCAAAAAAATATCATTAAAATTTTCTTAAATATAAAACATATCCATTTGCTTGTTGTAAGTAATAATTTCGTGGGATTCATCCTGAAGTCGAAAAGTTCATGGGAATGAACAAAGGAATTAAATTGGATCGTTTTAACCAAACCAAAGAGCTAATAAAAAAGAGGTATGCCAAACTCTCCAATCTCTATTAATAAAATTGTCATTTCAATAAACTCGGTATATTTATCTTCAACCATTTCTTTATACTCAATTTTGGATTAATTAAAGTTAGTTATATAGTTAAGGCTCTGTTAATTAGGTTATGAAAAACTTTTAAGAAAAACAATATAATTTAAAGATAAAAGGAATATGCAACTCTCTATATATAGTATAATAATACTTTGGGATGACAAGAGAAAAATAGAAAGAAAAGAAGTTTTTATGTATATTTGTCAATGAGAAATATAAAAAAAACAATTAAAGGAAAAAATTGTAAATAACCTAAAAACTAAATATCCTATTCTTAGTTAATAAGTTACAAAAAAAAATTAATTTATCCAAATAATGGAATGGTTATCCAGTATTTTTCTTTTACTCCATCAAGTGATTAGTTTTTATTAAGTATCAATAATCTGACACAACTCTTGAAAAAGCCAAGTAACATAGAAGATGGGAACCCAGCACATGAGTCTACCTTTCTACAACACACCAGAAACCAACTGAAACGAAGGTCCAGAATGACGAAACAGGTTCCATAGCTGGAAACGGTTCACTTAAGACAGCTAGAGCTGGGAAAGACAACACCCGGAGGCACACATAAGGATCCGACGTCCACAAAGAAAACAGATCAACCCCTGTTAAAATACTCCATCAATGATACCAAAGTCACGTTACACAGCATGCAACACAAGAAACTCACATAGAAAACGTGTCAGCCAGAATAACTCAACACCTGCAGATGGAGAACCATTAGTCCACAACAGATAATCTGGCCTTAGAGCTTGTGACAGAAATGAAAGGGGCTACATTAGTGCCAAACGCAGAACACCGTGGCAGCGCCATGCTCGAAGGCGCCAGAGCAATCACCACCTTGTGTAAAATATTTCCCGCTATCCACACCAAATCAAGCCAAGAAAAGTCTTAATACACCCCTAGTAGCCACCCCCTCAATCCCATCGGGCACCCAAATCTTCTCAAGTACACAGTCATTTCTGTCTGTCAATTTCGATTCCTGGAATCATAATCACCCCAGCTTTACACACCTGAATCAATGTTTGCACCATACTGGTTATATTCTTCATTTTTATTTATTTCTTTTTTATTATATTATTCTTTTTTTATGGGTTATTATCTTATACATTGTTGTTAAAAGTTTTTAAACTTTATAAATAAGATTAAAGAATTGTTACATGTCCATTAAATTATATTTAAAAAATTGAAAATTTAATATATATATATATATATATTTATATAATAACTAAATAGATATAAGCTAATGTTTTAACTCATTTATAAAATTTAAAAGCTTCATCATGCTGCGTATAAAACAATAATTTATTTTTTATTAGTCCATCACACTTAACTTGTTCTTTTTTTTTTTGCTAAAATCCTATTCGTGGTTGAATTTTATTATTATTATGAATGACATATAAATTAAAGAAAATGGAATGAAATATACTACAAATAAGGGATTTGTTTCCCTAAATTTTGATAGATAGATTAATTTTGGATCATTATGCATCTAGACAAACGTCTCTATGAGTATTTAACACAGGGAAAATGGCCACGTCAAAATGGAAAAAGTCAAAGAAATTTTATTAAATTAGAAGGTAAAGAATTAGGACGCGTAAAATTTGACTTTCACCATTGAAAATTTGTTATTGTGCCTATCATTAACAGTTTAAATCTGCATAGGAAACTACGGTGCTTCGCTTTGCCCTTTAATTTGACTTTTCATTTTAGATATACTTTACAAACCAAGTGTGTCGTTTCCTTAAGGTGGCTATAAATCATTCTCAATTCCTAGCTCGGTGCAACATCAAACTCTATACACTTCCTCGTTGCTTTTGGCCTTTAGCTGACAATTCCATTTCCATTTTTCCCTCGTAGGATGTCGCACACAACTTACACCTTGTATTCATGGTTGTGGGATGGAAGCAACCAGAAAGATCGACAGCTTGGAGCAGTTTTCTCATTTCTGATTGCCACGTTGGTAATTTCACTCTGGCAACTCTGGACTGTTAGGAAGTCAAGGAAGCCACTCGCTCCGTTGCCGCCTGGCCCCCGTGGCTTGCCATTAGTGGGATATCTTCCGTTTCTTGGAACTGATTTACACATTGTCTTTACAGAATTGGCGGGAATATACGGTCCCATCTTTAAACTTTGGCTTGGAAACAAATTATGCGTGGTAATTAGCTCACCATTGCTAGCCAAAGAAGTGGTTCGCGTCCAGGATAAAACATTTTCTGAGCGGGATCCTCCCATCGCTGCGCAGGTTATTACCTATGGCTGCAATGATATCGTATTTGACTCCTACAGCAGTCCCAGCTGGAAAAGGAAGCGCACAGTTCTTGCCAGTGAGATGCTTACCAATGCTAGCATTAAGGCTTGCTATGGTCTACGAAGAGAACAAGTGATGAAAACAATCGGGGATGTGTATAAAAATGTTGGCAAGCCCATTGATATTGGCGAATTGTCATTTTTAACTGCAATCAATGCGATCATGGGCATGTTGTGGGGAGGCAAACTCCGAGGAGAGAAAACGGCTACCATTGAGGGTCGGTTCAAAGAGATTTCTACAGAATTAATGGTGCTATTGGGAAAACCAAACCTTTCTGATTTTCTCCCCGTGCTTGCACGGTTTGACATACAAGGTATAGAGCGGGGAATGAAGAAAATCTCTCATTTGTTTGATCAAGTTTTGGAGTCTGTAATTGAACTAAGAATGAATTACATGGCCACCGAGAAGGAAAAAGATGATGCAAAGAGTGAACCGAAAGACTTCTTGCAGTTTCTATTGGAACTCAAGGACAATGAAGATAGGGCATCATCTATTACAATGAATCAGCTCAAAGGCATGCTGATGGTAAGATTTGTTATCGTACACCAATTTTTCGTTTTTTCTTTTAGGGTACAATATACACCTTTTATTCCTGCTTTCTGGTTTGGGTAATGAATGCTAATAATTTTTAACTAGGACATTGTGGTGGGTGGAACGGATACTACATCAACTATGACGGAGTGGACAATGACAGAGCTAATACAACATCCAGAAATAATGGCAAAAGTGAAGAAAGAATTAGCTGATGCTGTTGGGCTAAACAGCACTGTTGAAGAGGATCACTTGCCTAATTTAGGATACCTACATGCGGTGATAAAGGAGACCTTCCGATTGCATCCGCCCCTGCCCCTCCTTGTGGCCCGTTGTCCGAGTGTATCAAGCAATGTTGGCGGCTATACCATACCAAAAGGTAGCACGGTCTTCTTGAATATTTGGTCCATTCACAGGGACCCCCATATTTGGGACAATCCTTCAGAATTTCAACCTGAGAGATTCTTGAATAATCCTGACAAGTTTGATTACTACGGGAATGATTTTCGGTACATGCCATTTGGCTCTGGAAGGAGAAGGTGTCCAGGACTTCCTCTTGGGGAGAAGATGCTATATCTCATGCTGGCCTCATTGCTGCATTCTTTTGAGTGGAAATTGCCCAAGGGCACAGAGCATGACCTGTCCAGCAAATTTGGAATTGTTATGAAGAAAAAGAATCCTTTACTTCTTATTCCAACACCAAGCTTACCTAATCTTGAACCATACATAAAGTAACTGCTATAATGTAGTCGTACTAGACTATTATTCTATCTCCTTTGTATTACTTAGATTGCTTTTTAGCAAATTTCTGTTGTCTATAGAATAATAGAAAGATTCAGACATGAATGCATGTAATATTTTCTTAGTATCAAATAAATTTTGTGAAATAAACAATTAAAGCAATTAAGTAAAAAAATATATTGATATACGTCATTGAGTCAAGACGGCTGGGATTTCGCTGTAGGCGCAGTGGCTAACGAACCAGGGCCAAAGGCCTCAAACAACCCTTGGCGGTAGAGCTGTAGTCTGGTACTCGGGGTGGGTACTACTCTAATATGGCATAACCATAGAAAACCAGGTGATCCGTGGGGTCTTGCAATTTGGATTTGTCGCAGCTGCTAGTGTTTTGGTTTCAAATGGAGCAAAGAAGCTGGACTTTCATATGCTTCTCAATATGAAGTAGTGTTGATTTTAGGTGGTGAACAGTTCTAATTTGTTATAGAAGATCTTACTCTCTTTTGTTCTTTCGGAGAGTTATGGATTGAGGTAACCCAACCAATTTTTAATGAAATCTTTATGGCTTATCAAAAAAAAAAATGATCTTACTCTCTTTCTTATTGCTTCTTGTTTGCATCCAAAAGAGAAGACACCAGGGTAGGCTTGAATACAGAACATTTATAAAATTTTCAATTTCGGCTCTACAATGTACCATGCCCATCAAGAGGGTGACCATATCTTTGAACTCAAGCAAATGCCCGGTTCCAATGTATGAGGGTAAAATGATAGCGAAGTCTTGCCATATATGGATGATACCCAAACTTCAAAACTTTCAAACTCTGTCCGACTCCTTGCATGCCGCCACGATCGATCCCACTTCAGATATCTGCCCTGTAAACTGTGTAGTTTCTTTCCGCGCACCTCTCTCCACATATTGCTTCCACTCGGTCTCCTTCATTTGCTCACTCATGATTAACCAGTCTAACAACTCCAAATAAAGCTCTCGAGCTAAGGGCTAAAGTCCTTGCCTTGTTTAGTTGACTTTTTCCTCTGTCGGTACTTCTATAATTCCGGATTTCAGATTTCTCTTCCACCAGTAGTAGAGTACTAGCAATGCCTAATTATAGAAGTCGTGATCCCTTAGGCCAGCAATTCTAACACTTCACTTCATTTTCCTTGATTTACATCCTTCAACAAACCAATATTTTTTTTTTCTAGATGATAAGATAGATTAGAGCAAGTTTCACGACCTGTGAGTCTGTGACTTGTAAGACTCTTTCATATTTATATAATATCTTCATTTGTTGAAATCTGAAAGGTTTTTGATCGAGTATAATTAAATTTGTCATTTTCATCACCATCTTTAAAACAAAATTATTAAAAATAATTATTTTCATTAAAATATTGACATATTTTTTTAAATACTATTAATTTCATAAAAGAAAATGGAGTATCAAAAATCTAATTCAAGAGTTTCACTTTGATGAAATTTTGATGTAACCGAATCATGCCAGCAAGAGTACATGTCATTTAGCTAAAATTGGTGATCCATATTTTGTGCCATTGCCTAATCTTCCCTCCGATTTTTTCTTCCCTTTTAATAACGTAACGTAATTAATGGTGTTTGCCAGGGGCAGGGCTGATTTCTGAAGTGGGAGCATTTGTCTTCATCTCCTGGATTTTTTTTACTAAAAATGAAACCCTTTATTTAACGAAAACCAAAAACTCTTTCCTGAAGCCCACTGGGTTCCCTTAAAAGTCTATATATATATATAAGACCAAAAAAGCCCAACAAAACTTTCCTTTCCTTATTTTGGGTCTAATGAAACCTAAAGGGCTTTGATGTTTAATCGAACCGAAATTAGCTTTAAATAATATTTTTATACTATTGATTATTACTAAATGACCCAATAACCTTTTGTATGTCATTTTTCATTTTTAGAAAAAATAAAATAAAGATGGAAACGTTTATGAACTCATAGCTCTTGTGTTAAGGATTCAAATTCTTAATTTTTTTTTTAACATTGAAATAATAACATCACGATTGTAACATATTTCAGTAATATGTTAATATAAAAAAAGATAATGTTAAAGGAAAAAGGGAACAACATGTTGGCTTATTGTTGTTAACTTTTCAACATGCGTGGTATGAATGGCTGATTTTTAAAACAATTTAACTTTCATCTTGGAAAAGTTTTTCAAAGAATAAGGTGAAGAAGATTTGATATGTTGATTATTGGGTCCAATAGATGAAGGTAGCTTATAGACAATGTTCGTATTTTTTTTTCTTCAGACAATTACCTCTAGATAGATATCACAAAGATGTTCATGATGAAACCAACAAGTTATATAGAATGCCATAACACATTCATTGAATTTTTTTATTCTCTAAACCATTAGGTAAATGTTCATAAATTTTAATGATGAGTTAAAAAAAATTAAAACGTTATATACTAGTATTTAAGTTGTCATGTCAACAACACTCCCCTGTTTAAAGAGTAAAATTTGAATCTCTTTCTCCTGATTATAAAAAAAAAAATTTAATTAAGAATAATTCATTAAATTTCTGTTTGGTTTATTTAAAAATAAATAAATAAATCAAGAGAAAAATTTTGAAAAAAAATGTAAAATAAAATTCCTTGTTTTATTTGTATAACTGAAGGAATAAGAGGAAGAAGTTTTTCCTTATGCATTTCTGTTGAAAGTTCGGAATTTTCAAGCTAAAAAGTTTCAAAAAGAATGTTCTTATAAGGGAAAATATCAGTCAATATATTCAAATTCAAATAAAGCTGCCGATAAGTTTTATGCAAGTTTGGATTTAAACATTTGAGAAATTTGCAGAAATAATGCGTTAGAATTTTGCTGCTTATAACCAATGGAATAGGTGCCGAATGATGATATCAGTAGGGAAATTTCAACTCCTATGATCTCTAGTCGACATTAGAGGCTTCGCAGTTGGAAAAAATCAAACAGTGTGTATAGATAATGAGTTCATGCAGTCGCATCGCTCGAGGGTGGCTTTGGACCGGGTAGGTGAAGCAACGCTATTGCGTTGGCCCTGCCGTTCTTAGATTCCGGTAGTAGGAGCTTGACTGAAGCTCCAAGGTAGCAGAATTTGCCAGAGGACAATCAACTTTTCGCTGTTCAATGCTAATTTGGTCAGGGCCGGCTTTAGCATAAAGCAGGCAAAGTCCTACTTTAGGCCCCACAATTTTATTTTATAAGGTTCATAAATTTATATATTATAATTAATTATATTAAATATACATAAAAATTAAAATAATTAATAAAATATTTTTTATATTAAGTGTCTATTAAATATTTATTTTCTTTCACTTACCACCTCTTATTAATTCTCAATTATTTATCTCACTTTCTCACTTATATGAAAGTCAAAATAATTAATAAAATTACATATTTTCTCATTTTCTCAATTATGTGTTTAATAAATTTTTATTTTTTTATCATTTCTTAATTTCCATATGTTAATAATTCTCAATTATTTTTTATTTTTAATAAATATATTATGCTTTTAATGATCTATAATTAACTGTAATTTTTTTAAATTTCAACATAAAAGACCTTATTTAATTTTTTTTTCTCAGTAAGGGACTCATTTAAAACATTTAAATATCTAATCGCTTGTGGCCTTAAGAGGTATTGAGCCGCCCTTGAATTTGGCACAATTAACAACAACATGACGATTCCACTCTCGAGTTCGTCCAAGTCAACAACAGCGTCGCCTTCAGTCACTATACAACGCCTCAAGGGACAACCTACAATTCTTTCTTAGTCAAAATACCCACAAAGTCTCTTTATCAATACGTTTTATTCAATTTAATCAATATACTCAAAATTAACATAATTTAATCTCTTAATTTTAAAAATTATTTAATTTAGTCTATCTTCTTAAGAATATTTAATTTTACTGTTAAAAGAGATGATATCAATATTGACATTAGTGTTGACGTGGCATGTCACAAGGTACCGACATGATGACATGGCAGTTTCACGTGGCAAATAAAAAATTTTTCAAAAAAAAATTTTGAGCCACATCATAAGAATTAAATAGAACAAAAATATATAGTACATAGACTAAATTAAATAAAATTGAGATGTTGAGGGACTAAATTGAAAAGGTAATTGAAAAATATAATTTTTAAGTAAATGATAAATATACTTATTAATAAGTCGAATATTTAAGTATAAAAGATTTATGGTGTTAAAAAATATATAAATATTTTTTTATTTTATTATTTAATTTTAGAATATGTACATTAATTTATCTTTTTTGTAAAAATTAAATTTAAATCCTCTTTTTATAAAAAAATTTCATATCTAGAGTCAAATTTAGGTGAATAACTTACATTATATTAAAATAAAATAATATAAAAAGATTAAATAAATTATTATTTTTTCTATTTATAATAGTATAAAAATTTGAAATTTATTTTGACTTAATTTTTAACTTAAGCTGAACTCAAATTAACAAGATAAGTTGATTTAGTTACAACTTTCACAATTTACAAATATCCATGCTTTTGAAATTATTTAAACCTTACTCAATTTACCTTTTATTTAAATTTACTCAAAGTTTCTTACAAAATGATTTTATTTAAGTTCAAATACCACAATCAAATTCTACTAAATTTAAATTAAAATTATTAAATTGGATCTACAAAAAATTTGTAAATACAAAATAAAATTATACAAATATTTATAATTATATTTAACTCTATCAACCATAAATGCAATCTTTAATCCAAGAAATGTCAACCTAAAAAATATAACCTAAAATATTAAACAAAATAAAAACATAAAAAATAAATAAATAATTAAAAAGTTAAATAGCTCAGATTCTATGGTTATAATAAGATGTTTGTCATACCAAAATTAAACAAGTCAGAATGAAAGATTATTTTTATAGTCAGCACTAACTCCATATCTCCCTTCTTCATTTTTTTTAAAAAGTAAAATACCGTTACTCCCTAAACTTTGATTAAAATTACACAAAAGTCTATTAGTTTTCAAAATGGATACCCCATCCAAAAAAAATATTTTTCCCTGAAAACTTAGGTCTAGTCATTAGTTAATTGTTAGTATTTTTATCAACTTATTGACGTTGTAAGAGTAAAAAAATAATTTTACATTTGATTAATTTTTAAAATTACTATTATATAATTTTTTATTTTTTATTAATTAAAAAAAACCTCCCAAGATGGGGGCTCAATCAAGACTCCTAAGGGAGCATCAATCTGGTGCTCCCCTCCCTTGGTCGGTGCTCCCCTTTTTAAGGGAGCACCATTCTGAGCTCCTTTCTTTTGTTTAATTTTTTTAAAATATAATAATAATTTTTTAAATTAATGAAAAAAGAAAGGACATTTTAATCTTTTCCTAATTTCTGTTAACAGTGTTTGTAGTTTTGAAGCAAAGTGTCTATTTCGAAAACTAATTGATCCGTTTAGAATTTCAACTAAAATTCAAGGGGGTTGGGATATTTTACCCTAAAAAAAAAACTAAATAAACCTATTTTGCTAATTTGAATTTCGCTCAAGTTAAATACTAAGTCAAGTAAATTTTAAAATTTTGTAATATTATAGATGAAAGAAAAAGAATTTATTTAGTCTTTTTATATTATTTATTCAAGCATAATGCAAGTTATTCATCTAAATTTAATTTTAGGTATGAAATTTTCCTATAATTTTTATAGAAGGAGAATTCAAACTTAATTTTTACAAAGAAGATAAATTAATTAATGTACATATTCTATAATCAAATAATCAAATAAGAAAATATTTATATATATTTTTTAACACTATAAATCTTTTATACTTAAATATTTAGCTTATTAATAAGTATATCTATCATTTATTTAAAGATTTGTATTTTTCAAATATTTTTTTCAATTTAGTTCCTCAATATCTCAATTTTATTCAATTGAGTCTCTGTATTATATATTTTTATTAAATTTAGTCCCTATGATGTGGCAATAGCACGTCAACATGTCAGTGCCACGTTAACATTGCCACATCATCATATTTAGTGTCATGTGGCACTGCCATGTCCTCACATTGGAGTCACGTGGCATGCCACGTCATCATGTGGGTGGCATATCATTAAAATATGCTACGTCAGCGTCGATATTGATGCAAAAGTCATCCCTTTTAACTGTAAAATTGGATACCGTTATGGGAATGAACTAAATTGAAACAATTCTCAAAATCAATAAACTAAATTACTTCGATTTTGAGTACAGAAACTAAATTGAACAAAATACATAAGTACAGGAACTTGTTGAGTATTTCGACTATTTTTTCTAAGTACAGGAACTTGTTGAGTATTTCAACTATTTTTTCTTACTTTTCCTCACTTCTTCCAAGAAAACTATAGTGTAACCCACACTATGCATTCAGGATACAATTATTTGATGTGTGAATAAAATATAAAATTAATTTATAATAATAATAAAGATAATTATCTAAAAACAAATGGTGAACCGATGCATCATTTACAAATATGAAATTACATTGTAATTTATAAAGATAAATATCCAAAAATGAATAGATATTTTGATGGTTATCTGTCGAGTTAACTTGGAGACTATTATCGTATTAAAAATAAATATAAAAATTCAAAAATGGTGCTACTTCTCTTCTTAAAAACAAACTAAGTTGAAAGATTAAATATATATATATTAATTAATTACATGTAAAAAAGTTTAAAGTGAAAACAAAAATAACAAATATAGTAAAAAAATTAGAGATTTGGTTCAAAAGATAAATAAGTTGAGAAAATAAAAAGAAATAGAAGAAAAACAAGAAAATAGGAAGAAAGGAACGAAGAGAAAAACTAAAGCGGGAAAACTAATATTGACAGCAGCATGAAGATTTCACTCCCGACTCCGTCCAAGTCCAGGGCTGCGCCGCCTTGAATCACAGTACAATGACTTAGGGGACAACCCCACAATTCTTTCTATCCTTTTTCTCACTTTTTCCAAGAAAATAATTATCCCTCACGGACCATTACACAATAATACCATTTGCTACTTATTTAGCGATCTCATTTTGTTTAACTTGTAATGGTTCAATTACTAGCATGGAAACTACAACGCATTTTACTAAGATCCAGTTAATTGTTCGACTCACTATCATAGAAGTGTTATAGATTTGCGGATAATCTATGGATGTCTAGATGAGATCGTGTAGAACGCAATGCTTGTAGGGAAGTTTTGGGGACTATGGCTGTGCCCGTCTACTCTGATTAGTCTGCGTTAGCAGTTAGCTTAGTCGTTTGGCTTGAATTCTAAGTTACAAACACGTGCCTTTTCTCATCAGGAAGAATAAATAGACCATTGAACATTCTTAGTTTTTGTCCTCTGGTCGCTGTAAGTCTTTTTCATTTTTCCATTTGCCTTTTTTGGAATAACGAATATTGTATTAGAACTATAAATCACGCTCACTCCTGATCGGCAATATCAGACTGTGACTCTGTGCACTTCCTGGTTACCTCAGTGTTTTAACTTACAATTTCTTCTTTCACCTCCAAAAGCAACAAGATGTTGCACATAGCTTACAGCTCGTGTTCATGGCTCTGGAATGCTAGCAACCAGAAAGATGGACTGTTTCGAGTTGCTTTCTCATTTCTGATTGCCATATTAGCAATTTCACTCTGGCACCTTAGGAAGTCGAGGAAGTCAATCGCTCCATTGCCGCCTGGCCCACGTGGCTTGCCATTGGTGGGATATCTTCCATTTCTTGGAACTGATAATCTTCACCTGGTCTTTACAGAACTGGCTGGTGTCTATGGTCCTATCTACCAACTTTGGCTTGGAAACAAACTATGCGTGGTGATTAGCTCACCCTCGCTAGCAAAAGAAGTGGTTCGTGATAACGACATAACATTTTCTGAGCGGGATCCTCCCATTGCTGCACAGATTTGTACCTTTGGCTGCAATGATATTGTATTTGACTCCTACAGTACTCCCGACTGGAGAATGAAGCGGAAAGTTCTTGTGCGCGAAATGCTTAGCAATAGTAGCATCAAAGCTTGCCATGGTCTACGGAGAGAACAAGTGATGAAAACCATTACAAATGTGTATAAAAATGCTGGCAAGCCAATTGATTTTGGTGAATTATCATTTTTAACATCAATCAATGCGGTCATGAGCATGTTGTGGGGAGGCAAACAGGGAGGAGATCAGAAAGGGAATAGCATTTGGACCGACTTTCGAGAGCTTATAACACAATTAATGGTGATATTGGGAAAACCGAACGTTTCTGATATCTTCCCCGTGCTTGCGTGGTTTGACATACAAGGAATTGAGAGGGAAATGAAGAAAATCTCTCAATCGTTTGATCAACTTTTCGACTCTATGATTGAAGCAAGAATGAGCGTTGCCACCAAAATGGAAAAAGATGATGGAAAGACTGAACAAAAAGACTTCTTGCAGCTTCTTTTGGAGCTCAAGGAGAAGGACGATGGCTCATCATCAATTACAATGAATCAACTCAAGGCCCTGTTGATGGTAAGATTGTTCTCTCATACACCATTTTTTCTTTTTTGTTTTTTTGGATGCTAATAATTTTTAATCAGGACGTTGTGGTGGGTGGAACCGATACCACATCAACAATGATGGAGTGGACAATGGCAGAGCTAATGCAACATCCAGAAATAATGGAGAAAGTGAAGAAAGAAATAGCTGATGTTGTTGGTCCAAACAGCACCGTCGAAGAAGTTCACATGCCTAATTTGCGCTACCTAGATGCTGTCGTGAAGGAGACCTTCCGGTTGCACCCGCCCCTGCCCCTGCTCGTGCCCCGTTGTCCGGGCCAATCGAGCACCGTGGGTGGATATACCATACCGAAGGGCACCAAGGTCTTCTTAAATATCTGGTCCATTCACAGGGACCCACATGTTTGGGATAATGCTTCAGAATTCCAACCTGAGAGGTTCTTGAATGATCCTGACAAATTTGATTACTTAGGAAATGACTCCCGATACATGCCATTTGGTTCAGGAAGGAGAATGTGCGCAGGAGTTTCTCTAGGGGAGAAGATGCTATATTCGACCTTGGCCTCATTGTTGCATGCGTTTGAATGGAAATTGCCCCAGGGTGCCGAGCAAGATTTGTCCGGAAGATTTGGAATTATTATGAAGAAAATGAAGCCTTTGGTTGTTATTCCAACACCAAGATTATCTAATCTCGAGCACTATCTAAAGTAACTTTATAATTGTATTTCTCTGCACTAGATTGCCTCTTAGCAAACTTCAGTCGCCTGATAGCATGATTCAGGAGACAGTGCTATGTAATATTTTGACAATAACGGCTCATTAAGTTTGTTGAATAACCAATTAAAAATAATGAAGTAAAAGAGTATAATTCTCATTGAACCGGCTAGCTTTTTTTCTAATGCATGGATAAACAGGCATTGAGCCCAAATTATGTGGAAACAACAAGCTATACATCCGGTTGATGAGAGCAAATTATCTAGAGGTGAGTAAAATTGAATCAAATTAATTATTCACTCAAATCAAATGTTATTTAGATAAAATAGTTCGTCTTATTGGGTCAATTGATTTAAAATATTTAGTTTAATTAATTTATTTGATCGATTCTCAATTTTAAAATTTTTAAATTATGAAAAAACTAAACTAATTTTATATATATATAAAAATATATAATATATAATATTATTTTAAATTTATATAAAATATTATATATTTAATATTTTTAATTTTTAATTACTATCTACTAAATTACATTCTCCAACTTTCACTTTTTTATTTTTATTTTTTAACCACCTGTGCTTTACTCTTTCTTTTTTTCTCATCTAGTTACCTTTACACTTTACTCTTTCTTAAGTCTTTACTCCTTCTTTTCTTTAAAACCTAAGCTTAAATCCTAAAACTCCCTCAGCAAGTTGATAATTTGCTGTGGTTAATGGTTTTGTATTAGATGATTTTATACTTTGTAGATGTTAATTTTATTATCTTTGATTTTTAGTTATGTTAAATTTTGAATGTTAATTTGATGATTTATATAAAAAGACATAATTATGTGAGTAAAGGAATAAATGCTATAATTTTTTCTAATATTAAGATTACTAGTATTATTTATAATTGCAGATAAAGTTTATAAGTTTTTGTATTGTAATTTACATAAAAATTTATAAAACTTTGGTTCATTGATTCAAAATTGAACTGATTGAACCAATTAAATATTTAATCGATTTGATTTTTTTTATTTGATCAAATTTAATTAATTTTTTAAAAATATTTAATTTATTTAATCTTTAAAATGACAGAACATATCTATTAAATTACTCAATTGCTCACCCATGTATCAACAGTTCTGCTGGTGGACTGTAAACCCAATCGACACGGCACAGGCCTAGAGGGAGTTTGCACCCAAGCCTTGTTGTCAGAGCTCCCAAATCCTCTTTAATAGCCTTAACAACCTCCAAATTGCCATTTTCAATCAGGCACATATTGGCCCCATGCATTTTTTGTATTCGGTTTTCAATTGTCTATTTTACTCTTTTTGTCTCTTTCTTGTCATTATAAATTGATTTTTACAGAATTTAAAAAGAGTTAATTTTGATATATTTTATATTAAAATTTTAATTTTTTTTTAAAACTGAGGTTTTATGATTTTTAATATAAAAAATCATAAAGGAAATAATTTTGAAATATATTAACATAAAAAAGAAAGAGTAATATATTATTATAGGTGTTTAAAAAAGAAACAGGAAACATTGTTTTTGGACATTAAAAAATATTAAAGAATGTTGCCGAGACACTTTTACTGTTAATTGTAACATTGACAAGCTTTAACTCCATCTTAATTTCATCCCAAATCTATAACAATAAGTGGACCACTTTTTATCAATTTTAAACCTCATCTCCTTTAACTTACATTGCTGAATTTCTCCAATTATCTTGAGATGTAGCCGTATAATATTTTTAGCCTGAATAGCCGAATAGATTAGTTAAGCAGCCATCTTACTACTAGTTATTTCTTTATTTATGCAACTTGTCCAAAAAAGTTCCCAACCATATGGTATGATTACCCAATAGTGAAAAATTATTGTGACAGTTTCAACCTTTTTTAAACTTATTGGATACTTTAAACGTGGCCACTGTTAAAAGCCCATCATAATGATGTTTCTTTAAAGTGATTAAGACAAAGTAACCTCTAATTAATCTTGATAAGGAAATAAAACCAGTTCCTGGATAATTACTATTTACGCCTCTCACCATTCAGAAACTTAGATTTGCTTTGTAGGTCCTAGACTTGTTCTGAAACGAGCGTTTCATGCTGAACCAGCAGGCTTGCAAACAGGTAAATCCTTTTCAACATTGGGTGGAATCCGAAGAATTGGGTTGCTCTCGAAGAAATTAACTGGCTTCAAATCAAAGCTTGAGGACACAGTTGGCATAATAGGAAAGTCCTCTTGGCATGGTATGTGATGGAAGCCTAGAGTATACCACAGCACAATATCCTTGTTCTCAATTGATCGGTCCCTGCAAAAATCAATCACATTGGAAATGGAAATGAACATTAGCTATGGAATAATCAATTTGAACAGGGAAAATAGATGTTAACCAAAATCAACATTCTTCGTTTCTTACCTATCAGACCAAACTGCAAGAGTGTCTTCACCCTGGCTCTGGTAAACAAATAATCCACCTGCCCATTGCTAGCTTTTGTTATATGGAGTGACCCATATCTGGTTATTTGTGAATGCACCTCTTCTCTGTGGTGGATCTTCATGATCCAGCAAGCTAAAGGCGGTACCGCCAGGAACTACCTTATATCCAACCGAGTTCCCAACCCTTGTCTTCTTAGTTGGATTGATCACATGGAACTCAGATGGGTCATAGAGTTTAAGCTGAACTTGTGCATCTTTCTCTGTTTTAGCCACATTTCTGACAGCTTTAGCTTTTTCTTGGTGACTCTCCCGGAGAGGTATCTTGCCTCTTGATATTTACTTTAACAAAGGAATTATCGGAGCCATCTATGTCCATATCCAAGTAGAATGTGATGCAATGATCATGGATAACGCCAATAACGTTTTCAGACAAAAGCGTGCCAAAGAGATGTTCTTGCCCTTCCACTTGGTTCATGTTTTCATAGGCGGTCCCTTTCACCGTCAGAATGCCGCTAAGTCAAACCTGTGGCCATCAGTAATTTTGATATTAGAACAGCGTAATATGCTAGCCAGGAAACTCCAAATAAACGCCAAATTTCAATGAAATAGTAGTTTTTGGTTTATGGGGATTCGTATAAGCCACTGTGATTTGTACGACTGGGCAACGTGGCTGGCTTGAATTTGTTTTCATGTTTTGATTATTCAGGTGAGTCTTCTCAACGTCCATCATGCCTTTTCAATATTTTCTTAATCTTTATGAAATATGGACGGATTACAGTGAAGCGATAATTGTGAAGTTGAGTTGTATTGCCAACAACCAAACTCCCTAATCAGCTTTGCCTAAGTTGGCAATGACCAATGGCCACATTATTAGACTTTTTGTCACTTGCTCGGTTAGAAATTACAATTATTTATAATTTATTTAAGGAAACGGGAACTTACACTTCCCAATCAAAATAATTCTCTCCAATTTTCTCCCCAACTAAAAACCTTCAAACTGTCATAAAATATCATTTCATTTCTTTTTTGTTTTGTTCCTTTAGATTATTCAATTATTTAAAATTTTTTTGACATATGAAATACAGCTGAACAGGAGTCTATCTTGATGATGCAACTTGCAGAGAAAATCGGTGACGAAGAATATGCAAAAAGCAAAGGTATTCCTTAAATTATGTTATTATCTTTCATTTTTGCTATTTAGTAAGGATAAGATAGACTAAAAAAATGGAATGGATTGGGAAGTCGTTTTCTTTGGCTTGAATTTCTATTTGATTTTACTTTTTCTTTTTTTAACTCGTTAATCACTGGCTGGCTTAACCATTTTGGAATTTAATGTGTGTAAAAATTTCATATAATTTTGGAACTGATTCTCCAGAAATAAAAACCTTTGAACTGTCATATAATTTTGTTTCATTTCTTTTTTGTTTTGTTTTTTATTTGTTGTTTTAGTATGTTCAATTAATTGAACTTTCTTTGACATATGAAATGCAGTTGAATCGGAGTCTACCTTGATGATGCAATTTGAAGAGAAAATCGGTGAAGGAGAAGATGTAAAAAACGAAGGTATTCTTTAAATTATATAATCATCTTTTCTTTTTGACTATTTAGTAAGGAAGAAATAAAATGGACTATAAAATGTAACAGACTAGGAGGCAGTATTTTTTGGTTAGAATTTCTATTTGAATTTACCCTTTTTATCACTTATTTATCGCCACTTGTCTTAACTACTTTGGAACAACGACCCCAAAAATAAAAACTTTTGAACTATCATAAAATTTCATTTCATTTCATTTCTTTTATGTCTTGCTTTTTATTTTTTGTTCCCTTCGTTTGTTCAATTAATTGAAATTGTTTTGACATATGAAATGCAATTGAGCCGGAGTCCACCTTGATGATGCAAACTGAAGAGAAAATAGGTGAAGAAGAAGATGTAGAAAACAAAGGTATTTCTTAAATTATAAAATCATCTCTTCTTTTTGGCTATTTAGTAAAGCACTACTTTTTTTGTTAAGATTTTATTTGATTTTACCTTTTTTTACTTATTTATCACTACCTATCTTAACTATTTTGAAAATTAATGTGGGCATTAATTTTCGTCGATTTTTTTATATCGATATTGTTTTATACTTTAACAAAAGATAATATCAGTCAAGACTCCAGTGGTTCCACACACAGCTATCCAGCTAATTTTTCTGATTATAAGACTCAAAAAAGGGTCTGTTTTACACGATTATTTTTGTTGCTTTCAGCATTTCAAGTGTAAGTAGTTTGTTCTGCTCTTTTGACACTGGTTCTTGTCACTTTTTTGCTGCACCTTCTGCAATAAGTATTAATCATTAAAGGAAGGATTTTCACCATAGGCTTAACCACCAAAGTAATGAAATCAAGAATAGTCAACTAGAAAATGTTTGATTATGATGAGCTGCGAAACTAAGAATGCTACACTTCAAGTTCTGCTGCTGCACTTTTCAAAAAAAAAAGTTTCTGTTGCTGCTTCAAAAACAATGACACTTCCAACAAGAATAGAACTAGAAGAACAACTTTACGATCACCGGTTAGCAACCAAGTAGCTAGAAAACTATTCCTTAAGTTGACACTGCAGAACACTATAATGTTAACTTTTATATGCACAAAAGTAACTGCAAAAACACAATATCATAGCATAATGTAAATTTTGTTCATGGTTACACTCCTTTTGTTAAGTAGGTACAAATAAATGTATAAATTTATAAACATTGCCTCTTATTTTTTGTTTAAAGCAAGCATAACAAATTGAAGAGTGAATAATGATCTTAATTTTCATTTTGACCATTCACTTTCACTTGACTAGGTGCAAATAAATGTATACCCTTTCCTTTTGTATGAAAATTTGTATATTTTTTTTTTGCCATAAACATTTCTTACAATATTTTTTTTTAATCTAAGTGCAAAGCATGGAGGTAAAATCTAATATTTTTAAAAAGAAGTCTTAATAGGGCTTTCAGAGTTAACCACATGTAGGGTAGGGTAGAGAGAGTGAAAAAGAAAAGATATTGAAGCAATGAGAGAGAAAGAAGGGGGTGCAAAGAGGTCAGAGTTTATTATGTGAATAACAAATAAAGAGAAAGAGAACAGATGTTGAAGCAAAGAGAGGGAGTGCAAAGAGGCCCGTGTGTTGCACACGAGTCATACTCTAGTTTACTAAATTACATTCCCCACCTTCACTTTTTCATTTTTAATTTTTAACCACCTGTCCTTTACTTGTTCTTTTTTTCTCATCTAGTTACCTTTACACTTTTCTCTTTCTTTAGTCTTTACTCTTTTTTTCTTCAAAACCTAAACCTAAATCCTAAACTCCCTAAGCAAGTTGATAATATGTGATGATTAATGGTTTTGTGTTAAATAGTTTTATATTTTGTAGATGTTAATTTTATTATTTTTGACTTTTTGTTATGTTAAATTTTAAATATTAATTTGATGGTTTATGTAAAAAAATATAATTATGTGAGTGAAGGAATAAATGTCATAATTTTTTCTGATATTAAGATTATTTGTACATTTTATAATTATGGATAAAATTTATAAGTTTTATTATTAAAATTTGTATAAAAATGATAACATTTTAATTCATTGGTTTAAAATTGAATTGATCGAACCAATTTAATATTTAATCTGTTTGACTTTTTTATATTTGATCAATTTTAATTAATTTCTTTAAAATATTTAATTTATTTAATATTTAAAATGACAGACCAAATCAATTCAATTGCTCAAATGCTCACCCATGCATCAATAATTCTGCTGGTGGGCTGTAATCCAATGTACATTGCACACACCTAGAGGGAGTTTGCACCCAAGCCTTGCTGTCAGAGCTCCCATCTCCTCTTTAATCAGGCACATAGTGGTCCCATGCTTTTTTTGTATTCGGTTTTCAATTGTCTATTTCACACATTTTGTCTCTTTCTTATCATTTTGAATTGATTTTCACAGAATTTAAAAGAATTAATTTTAATATATTTTATATTAAAATTTTAATTTTTCTTTATAAATTGATGTTTTATGATTTTTAATATAAAAAATCATAAAGGAAATAATTTTGAAATATATAAATATAAAAAAAGAAAATGTAATATATTATTATCTGTGTTTAAAAAAGAAAAAGGAAACACTGTTTTAGTACATTAAAAAATATTAAAGAATGTTACAGACAGACTTTTATTTTTTTTGGACTGAAAATATCTTTCATTAATTCTACAATTGTCAATTACATTGTGAATATCAATATTAGACAGTGACATGCCTCCTATCCTGTTTGTTTCTCCTTCCAAGGAGATAAGCCTCCTTAAAAACCTTATCATAGTGAATCCTGTGAGACAAACCTATGATAAAGAAAGAGTAGTCACCTGCCATGGAATATTACAATCTCATTTACAAATTCGAATTATCCTTCATTGCTTAGAAACAAATTCCTATCATTATTAACAACTTTATGGATCAACACTGATAATTTTGATAAATTTTTTCATTCAACCACCTCATTCACCATTCTTTTAACTACTTGGGTAATCGAAAATGTGCTGTCTAATTAGTCTCTCGAGTATAAATTAATGAGAGAGACTTTTACTTTTAATTGTAACATTGACAAACTTTAACTCCATCTTAATTTCATCCCAAATCTATAACAACAAGTGGACCACTTTTTATCAATTTAAAACCTCATCTCCTTTTTCATCATTTACTCACCAACCAATCTTGCCCGTGCCGTTCTCCCTTTACCGACTCTGTCCAACTTGCAATTTTCTTATGCGCGATGGGATTCACGTGCAAAGTCTGTTAGGCCTTGTTGATCGCTCCGACAGTTTTTTCCTACATTTTTTCTCCGTATTTTCCTTGTTTATTTTTTTGAAGAAAAATGAGAAAAAAATTGAGAACAAATTTCCTTCAAAGTTTCTATAGAAATTTTCCTCAACTTTTTCACTTAGGAAAACTAATTTTCAAAAATTTTGTTTTCTTGTCCTTAATTAAAACCAAAGAAGACCTCAATCACTCATCCCATTTTCCAGGTATGAGTGTATGTTACAAACTTAAATATCTTCTTGACCAAATTAAATTATCTTAACAAAGATCCAAGGCACATTTTAATCATGGTTGTATTCAAATTCCCTTGGTAAGTCCGGGAAACTTCAACTATATAAGGTATCGAATGGTTTCAGCTTTTAAAGTAACCAAACTCATCTTAACCCTTCATGTTCTCACGCGTTTCAATTTCTTTTGCGATGACAACTCAAGACTTCTTTGACAAAGGAGAGAAGTTCCCACAAACGACAATCCCTTGTGTTCTTATTACATTATTACTAGCCTTGTGTTTGTTTCCATGGTCAATCAAGAAATTGAGGGGATCAGGAAAGGCAAAGCAGCTACCGGGACCCCGTGGCTTACCCCTGGTCGGCTACCTCCCATTTCTCAGTAGAAACATCCACAAAACTTTCATGGAATTGACCAAGATTTATGGTCCAATTTATAAACTTCCGCTTGGACAGCGACAATGTGTGATAATAAGCTCTCCAAACTTGGCAAAAGAGGTGGTACGTGACCAAGACACCATTTTTGCCAACCGTAACCCGACCATTGCAGCACTGGCTTTCTCTTTTGGTGGAAAGGATATTGCTTTCACGCCTTATGGGCTAGAATGGCGGATGCTGCGCAAGATATTCGTCCAGGAAATGCAGAGTAAAGCAAAGCTGGATGCGTTTTACTCTCTACGAAAAAATGAGGTTCAAAAGAGTGTTAGAGATGTACTTGGGAAGGATGGAATCCCCATTGATGTTGGACTTTTGGCGTTTTCAACAGTGATCAACATGATAACTAGCATGTTCTGGGGTGGCGCGATTCAAAGAAACAAAGGAGCTGGCACCAATGCCGAGTTTCGCGCAGCAGTGTCGGAACTCCTCGTTATATTGGGAAAACCAAATATTTCAGATTTCATCCCAAGTCTGGCGAGATTTGATCTACAAGGAATAGAGAGGAATGTGAAAAAGGCATCCAAGAGGATAGAACAAATTTTCGATTCCGTGATCTATCAAAGGATGAAAAAGAACGAGGAAAAAAGTCAAGGCACAAAAAAGAAAGATAGTAATGATTTCTTGGATTTCCTTCTAGAGTTCAGAGATCAAGACACTGGAAGTCACTTTCCCGAGCACAAATGAAAGCCTTCCTCGCGGTAAAGTTCCTCCTCTCAATTCGTTCTTCCATTCCCATTAACTAGGAATAACAAAAATTTTACTATTCCAAGTGTCCAAGACTCCAAGTAATCTTTTTGTTTTGTCTTTTTCAATTGTTAACAGGACATTGTAATTGGGGGAACCGGCACAACCTCGACTGCTTTTGAATGGACAATGGCAGAACTGATGCTACACCCAGAAACGATGAATAAAGTGCAAGAAGATTTAATAGAAGTGGTGGGTGCTAACAAAATTGTTGAAGAGTACCATATTTACAAATTGCCTTATTTGCACGCAGTTGTGAAGGAAGCATTAAGATTGCATCCACCAGCTCCGCTGCTCCTACCCCGTTCCCCGACCCAAAGTTGCACCGTGGGAGGCTATACTATACCAAAAGGAGCTAAGGTTTTCATGAATGCTTGGGCTATGCATAGGGATCCCCAGTTTTGGAACGATCCCTTGGAGTTTCAGCCTGAGAGATTTATTGGTGATCATGCTGATAACTTGGATTACTTAGGGAAAAACTTCCATTATATTCCGTTTGGGTCTGGTAGGCGAATATGCGCAGGGCTTCCCCTGGGGCAGAGGATGTTGATGTATATATTGGCTACATTCTTGCATATGTTCGAGTGGAAAATGTCGGATGGTGAAATGCCAGATACCAGGGAAAAACTTGGGATTGTGTTGGAGAAGTTAACGCGGTTAATTGTTATTGCGACACCAAGATTCTGCACCTTAGAGCTTTATAAATAGGAGTGGTCATATATATATATATATATTAAAATGTTTAAATATATGTTGAAGTAACAATATATATTGTACATTTTACCGAAAAATAAAAATTATAATATACTAGTAATGCTAGATTTATTTAGTCCTTTCAGTTTCAGTTTTGTAGTGCTTTTTTCACTTCATTATGCTCTCCGTATATTTAGTAGTTTTTCTTTTTTTTTTTTTGAAAGATTGTGAGAACTTGCATTTAATTAAGGGGATATGGAATGGATATGGAACGTGGCACTTCGCAGACAGCTTTTTGATTGAGAGGTTGAGTAATGGTAGAAATTTGAAGGTATCCTTAAAGAATTTCATCTTAACAAGGAATTGAAAAATGAGCTGATGTGAAAAAGTGAAGCAAGTGGAAACTATACAACTAAATCCTTTTGCAGGTACACCCTTAGCACAAGTGTGAATGTTGATGGGGTTTGGAAACAAGTGTGGGCTAATATTGCTCCTCATTGAGTTGAAATCTTTGTGTGACAACTATTACAAGGTAAAATAGGAGTTAAGGAAGAGTTTGTTAAAAGGGTAGTGAACTTGAATAGTGATTTGCAATGTGTGTTGTGTAATGTTGAAAAGGAGACTTGTGATAACCTTTTTGTTAATTGTAACGAATCATGAAAAATATGGGCAGGATGGTGCAGGTTATGGGGCACAATGTGGATCTCCCAAGGGAAGGTTAAGGAGCTGTTTGTGGTGTGGAACAAATGGCAGCTGGGTGGGTTAGATGTTAGGATCTAAAAAATGGGGTTTTTTGCAGTGGTGTGGTCCATATGGAAAAGTAGAAATTAAATTGTATTTTAAGGCAATGAGTGGAATAGGAACCAGGCTTTGGAGCTAGCTAGGATTAGGGTGGCTTCTTGGGCAAATGCTAAATGGCCAAAAGAATATCTATATGTTCTAGATGTGTATAGACAGCCCCCAGCCCAAGGCTAGGATGCTAAGAAAAGTAAAGAAAGGAAGAGAATTTAATGGGAAAAAACCCTTGCAAGGACAACTAAAATTTAACATCGACGGAGCAGCTAGAGGATGTCTTGGGCTTGCTGGGATAGGAGGGATTTTGAGGGATCACAGGGGGGAAGTCAAAATCATTTTCTCCAAAGCTATAGGTGAGGCTGACTCCAATTTCACAAAGATGATGGCAGTGAGGGAAGCTTTCTTGATTTTTTCAGCTTCAAGATGGAAGGATAATCATAAACTTTTCATTGAGAGTGATTCAAATAATGCAGTTAAATGGACAATTCATCCAGATACGGTTTGGTGGAGAGTGAAAAAAGTGGTTTTGCAATTGGAGAGATTGAAAGAGGAATTGGAGGGTTAGGAGATTCGACATATTAGAAGAGAAGCTAACTAGAGAGCTAATACTTGAGCAAAAGAAGGTTCTCAACAACAATCCAACATCTTGAGAACTTTCACTTAAGTGCTGAACCCTTGTTTTTTTTTTTTTTGCCCTTTGGGTGTTTTGTGGTTTTGTTGATGTTGTGGGATAGGGGGGAAAAAAGTGAAAGTTGAATCATTGTGAAGTTTGTTTGAAGGACGTTAAGATGCAAGGAGGTTTTCCTGAACGGTTGGTAGATCACACCATTGAGTTTCCTTGTGTCTATGTTTATGGAGTGTTCGACAGTTCGTTTTTTGGTTTTTGAATTTTTACTCAATCCAAGAGGGTATGCTGGAGACCCGAAATGCGGGGTGGTCTTTTTCATGTTTGTGGGGAATGATTGTTTGATGCAGGATGACAGTTTTTAGGTGGTTTGGGGTTTTTCTGGTGCCTTGTTTCTTTGCTCTTGAAAGGGCTGAAGCCTGATAGGGCAGGTCATGCCACGGGATATTTGGGGGGTACATCGGCTGGTGGTGGGTGTAACTTCGAATATTTGTGGATTCCTTCTGTACCATGGCCTGTATCAGATATGGGGAAATATTCATTACCTTTATTTTAATGAAATCTCTCTAAATGACTTTAAAAAAAAAAAAATCAAGGGCCCTATTTAGTATGAGGAAAGTGAGTCACTTTTTTGAAAATTTAATTGATGGAAAAGATATTTTTATGCTTGATATGTTTCATTAACAATTTAACTTTACCTTGCGCTTCGCATCCCTGCAAGTCTTTGGAATATCATTTTCATAAAGAGAGGTGGGAAGGTGACTTTCTCCTGTCCACGAAAAGTAAACAAAATTTTTAAATTAAAATTATCTTTCGACGTCTTTTTACTCCTTAACTTCGAGTTGAACTGAATTTAGGTTTAAATTTTGAACCTCAAGTCTCAAATCTTGAAAATTTGAGATTTAAATAATGTTTGGCTGCGATTTGTGTTATTAGATGAGAGATGGAGCTTTCAAACTCAAATATTTGTTTTTTAATTAAATAAATAAATAATAAAAATACTACAAAAAATATTTTTATTAATTTTTAATAAAAAATAAATTAAAAATTTAATACCGTTACCCACACATGAGAACAATAACAAAACACAAAATTTTATATATAAAAAAATTTTAAGGTACTATGTGAAAAAATGCCATGGTATACAAGAAGTGCATGTGAAATTTATCTCATTTTTTTTATAAAATATATTTTTTAATTTAAATTTTCAAAATACTTTAAAATAATCAAATATTAATATAAAATAATATTTTATTATTTTAATAATAAAATAATAATTAAATAGATGAACCTAACTAAACTTAAACTTGACAATCTAAAATGGAAAGCCTCATATGTTCAGTTCAACACACGAACACCTTGTGACATATAAGTGTTATAAACTTACATTTTGATGTATAATGATAATTTTTAGAATTAAAAATTATATTTTTATAAAATACATGTAAATCAAAATTTTTTATTATTATATTTTAAAAATTTTAATCAATACCTTTTATGCATCGTTCTTTGCAAGATTAATTTTTAAACAATTAAGATTTAGTAATCACTTTTATAAAAATTATATTCTAAAACACATCAAACGTCACTTAAGTGATTGACGGGTGAAAGGTATGACTAGCAGCCTTCGGTTGAGAAAAAATATTACACTGTCAAAATGAGACTCAGCTAATCGATGGCGTCCTTGCGTGAGAAAAAATATCCTATAAAGCTGTATGTATAGTATCCATTAATCAAAATAAGATAATTACTAGTCTTCAGGAGGACGTGAGTTACAGTACGAGGCAAGAAAAGAATTGAGCAAAACGTGGTGGTAAAAGTAACTACACGAAATTATAAAATTTAAAGGTTTTTATAATTTGATTATTATTTTAAGCCAAATATCCAAGTGCCTGCAAAATATATCATCAGTCAATTTCTCACGCAGGCGGGAGCCTCATATTTAAAATTTTTTTATCTTATATAAAATTTTTAAAATTTTTAATATATTTTTTAATGGTCCTTTCAATAATTTTTTATTTAATAATTAATATAAATAAAAAATAAAAAAATCTTACATGGTTCACTGAATTTCAAAAGTTTTTTATGTTTTTAATTTATATTATTATTTTTATTTATATTTTTATACTATTTATTTTTATATTTTAAGTTTTTTTAGATTTACTTTTTTAATTTGTTAGGAATCATCAATCATTTTTTTTTCTTTTTGTTATATCATATGTAAGTTTCATCTTTTACTTGTTATGTTCATCTTTTTCTTATTATGTGAATTTTATTTTTTATTATTTTAAATTTTTAAAATTAATAAATTATTATATAATTTTCAAATATAAGTTATAGTGTTACACTGTTATTTATAATTTTATCAATGTATCATTTTTTAATTAATCATGATTATATAAGAAAAAATTATATTGAGTATATCTTTTTTATATACTTTACGTTTTATATTTAATTGAAAATAAATTATCTTGAATATATAGTCTTTAAATAATCTTAATTATATAAGAAAAAATTATTAATCTTATATATTGTATTTAACTATTTATAATTTATGTATTATGATTTTATATTTAGCATTATAAGTTTAAATAGAAATAAAATAAAAATATTATATGTTGAATGCATTAATTTTTTTTCAAGTTTAATTAAAGTATGAGTAGATTGAAAACAATTAACAAATTTTTTTTAAAAAAAGATGCAAATCCTCCAAATGATTTTTCTACACTTAAGCTATCAAATCTCGATATTTCTACTCACGAACAAAAATAATGTGAATCAAAATGTCCAATACTTAATACTAAAGTAATGGACCTTTTTAGTACATAATTTTTAATTGATGAATTTGAATTTAGAAAATATAGTTGAACATAACTTTCTTAAAAAACTATTATAAGTCTTTTTTTCTTGATTTATATGTTATAAAAAATTAATTTCCATTAATAATATTTTGATTATTGATTAAGCTCAATATATCAATTTTTAAAATTTTTAACCTTTATTTGTTTGTCTCTAACCCCTAACAAAAATTAGCTAACTCCACTCCTGTTCTCACTTGTACCAAACCTCATTATTAAAAATCAAATATCTTTTTTAAAATAGAGATTAATTAATTGATAATTTCATTAATGGAAATGGACATTTAATATTTAACATATATCAATGTTGCTCATAAATAAATTTTTAAATCTCTTCAATAATTTTTTTTTAGCAAATGTCTTCATTATTGATAATCAAGATATTTCTTTAAATAAAATAGATATTACAATTTTATTTTTATAATTTGATTATTGTAAATGAGTGAATAATTTACTATATATATATATATATATATATAATTCTTGCATGAAAATACTTGAGAACCATCAATCGGTTTAGAGCTAATTTTTAAAATCTTTTTACCGAACTTTATAATAGCGCTGGCCACGGCAAACGTAGATGTAGGGTTAGAATTTTTACCAAATTCTAATTATTATATTAAGTTGTTGGTTTTTCCAAATTATTAAATCACTTTACTAAGTCAATGTATTAAATGAATAGTTCCAACTAGGCGTAACCAAACTCATCTACTGAGGCAATCATCTTCTCTGGTGGAATAGAAATTATCATTAGAACAAATGTTTGATGTGGAAGATAAATTCTCAAAAATAGCTGCTTGAGCAGGTAAAATCCAATCCAAGTACAGTTATGATTATGTCACACGATTTAATCTTTATTTTTTCCATTTTTACACGCAATGGAATTTTGCTACCAAAATATGAAAGTCATATATAAACGTGTTAGACTGAGCAAAGTTAGGTGAGGGGGAAAAATCATGATCTGATCGTGCTCAAGGAAAACAACAAGGGTAGGATTTGATGACCGTAGCTGGAAAGTTGGCATGGATTTCTTTTCCAAGTTTCACCACCATCAAAGGGGTGACTAGTTTATTTTATTCAAAGAGTTTTATGCAAAACACTTTTGCAGAGTAGTTTGAAAAGTGATATTTATATATAGATTAATTGACTTTTTTTATTTGCAAATGAATCTATAATATTATAATCTTTTGTAGTAGTAGCCCAAATTAAATCATTTAATTAAGTTTTTAGAGACTAAAAACTTAGTGTATGATTTAAATTCAATTTAAATCATCACATTCTCAATTTAATTTATAATGCAATATTTGTGTGTAGCCGATTAGGTTGTTAACATATTAGCAATAAAATTGAATTATAATTTTATTAATTAATTTAAATTAATCATATTCATTTTAAATTGATTAATTAAATTTCATAAACGAATATTGACATCTAATAATGCATCATGACCTTTAATTGTTAAGAAAGTCAAAAGATTTTTTGACAACCTTTCAGTATATAGTCTATCAATATAATTCATTCCCTTATGACATATGGTGTAGTATCTACCTTTAATGATCTCCATATTTGTTTTTACAGTTAAATCATTAGCTTTATAGATACTTATGACATTCATTTTATAATCTCTAAATCACTTTAGCCAAATATTTAATTAAGCTAATATCAATCAAGAACCATTAAGATATGTCCTCTTGAATTACATGAAGTGATGATTTCTATCTTGACAACTTATTTGCCTTCACATGCTTCATATTATATCTAAAAACTTTTTGATTTGACATCTTTAATATAATTTGTAAATATAAAATCAAAGTATAACACTTCACATGCAAGACAACCTCATGACACATGATAAGTATTATATAGACACTAAAATGAGATACCGAATACACTTTTCATGTTGAGTCATATGCAATGAACTTGCTCTCTAAAGACAATCACCCACATGCTAGTTTTAAATATCTCTATACTGCAACTTATAAGATCAATTGCTTACTTTACAAATAAAGAATATAGCATATGTCGATTTTTAAGCATTATTAATGTACATGTCTTGTCTCAATAATGCAATGATCAAGTCCTTTTACAAACAATGTTTTGATGTATAAAAATCTTATAATTGTATCTCTATACAATTTCAAATATGGTATATATAGTTCCATGAATTTGTTGAGTTTTTTGAATTTGCAAAAAAACTCAAAGAAAAATAGAGAAAATAAAATTGAATTAAAGAAAGAGAGCTCAAACTTTTCAATTGGAATTGATTTCTCACACTAATTAATTCCACAGTTTTTGGTTTTTATACAAGCATTTGAAAACTAAACAATCGAGCTTAGATCTAAACTCAATAAAAGCACGTACTCAAAAAAAGGATTTAAAAACAAAAAGCACAAAAACCAACCATGGATCCTTGTGCACTACAAGGGTAACATTAACAGAAAAACAAATTTGCTGTTAAGCTAGAAAAGGAAGAAAAGATCAAAACGACGCAAAGCAGACGCGTCTTGCAACCAAAAAAAAAAAATGAAACGACACAGACAGCCACCAAATAACAAATAACAACTAACCAAATACAAAGCTTATTTAAATTTTTAGACCTCCCTAGCTTGCGCTTTATACTAACTAAATTGTTAAGGTAAAAATGAGACCGTATTGCCTCCAAAGCTAAGTCTTCAATCTTCAAACGGTCATTAACTCCTGCCAAACCATTTCCAAGCCTTTCATCCAGACTTCAATTACCTTTTTCAACAGGACTTCATCTACATAATCTTGAATAATAATTAAACTATAAATTTATAGATAAAAAATTATTTTTATGTTATTATAAATAATAAAATATCATACATAAATGTTTTAAATTATTATTTCTAAATAATGACAAATTGACTAATAGGAGTCACACAAAAAAATACGCTGCGGTAAAAACTTTCGATTACTATGTCAGATACTATACCAGCGTCTTCCATTTGTATCAAACATGGAAATTTGCAAAGGGCTTCCGCCAGCAGGGAAAAAGTCAGTGTATGTCCTGGCAACAGTGTCTGGGCAACGACTTCAGAAAATTTTTTGATTATCGAACCTAGCTAGAGTGACATCCATAGGATAATTATGAAGAGATTGGCAAATGAAATGATGGACTAATTTATAATTCAGGACCGTACTATGAATAGGATGACAGCTTGTAAAAATGGATTGCGTGCACGGGAATCTTGCTTGGAGCAAAAAATAAAACCTCTGTCCCAGAAAGAGACCAAGAAAAAGGCCCTTTCTTTCCCTGTTTTCAGCACTCTGAGTTTTATCATTTACCCTCCCTGTACGGGATGGGTTGGGCCTTCAAAACAGGAAATGATTGAGTGTTCATTATAAATTTCGATTTTGGTTTTGATGATTGCCCCTTTAAGTAATTCAAGCATGTCAAAACAATTGGTTATCAAGAGTTTGCGTATGTTCTGTGGTTTTTTAATGCTACCTGACATCAGGTCATTTATGGAATGACTCGATAAGCAATGAGTAGTATTTCCAATTTCCATACTTGCTGATGCTCTCATGCTCTCACATTGCTGAATTTCTCTAATTATCTTGAGATGTAGCCGTATAATATTTTTAGCCTGAATAGCCGATTAGATTAGTAAAGCAGCATCTTATTACTAGTTATTTCTTTATTTACGCAACTTGTCCAAAAAAGATCCCAACCATATGGCATGATAACCCAGCAGTGAAAAATTATTGTGACAGTTTCAACCTTTTTTAAACTTATTGGATCCTTTAAACGTGGCCACTGTTAAAAGCCCATCGTAATGATGTTTCTTTAAAGTGATTAAGACAAAGTAAACTCTAATTAATCTTGACAAGGAAATAGAACCAGTTCCTGGATAATTACTATTTACACCTCTGACCATTCAGAAACTTAGATTTGCTTTGTAGGTCCTAGACCTGGTTCTCAAACTAGCGTTTCATGCTGAACCAGCAGGCTTGCAAACAGGTAAATCCTTTTCAAAATTGGGTGGAATCCGAAGAATTGGGTTGCTCTCGAAGAAATTAACTGGCTTCAAATCAAAGCTTGAGGACACAGTTGGCATAATAGGAAAGTCCTCTTGGCATGGTATGTGATGGAAGCCTAGAGTATACCACAGCACAATATCCTTGTTCTCAATTGATCGGTCCCTGCAAAAATCAATCACATTGGAAATGGAAATGGACATTAGCTACGGAATAATCAATTTGAACAGGGAAAATAGATGTTAACCAAAATCAACACTCTTCGTTTTTTACCTATCAGACCAAACTGCAAGAGTGTCCTCACCCTGGCTCTGGTAAACAAATAATCCACCAGCCCATTGCTCGCTTTTGTTATATGGAGTGACCCATATCTGGTTATTTGTGAATGCACCTCTTCTCTGTGGTGGATCTTCATGATCCAGCAAGCTAGCGGCGGTACCGCCAGGAACTACCTTATATCCAACCGGGTTCCCAACCCTTGTCTTCTTAGTTGGATTGATCACATGGAACTCAGATGGGTCATATAGTTTAAGCTGAACTTGTGCATCTTTCTCTGTTTTAGCCACATTTCTGACAGCTTTCAAATAGCTTTTTCTTGGTGACTCTCCTGGAGAGGTATCTTGCTTCTTGATATTTACTTTAACAAAGGAATTATCGGAGCCATCTATGTCCATATCCAAGTAGAATGTGATGTAATGATCATGGATAACGCCAATAACGTTTTCAGACAAAAGCGTGCCAAAGAGATGTTCTTGCCCTTCCACTTGTTTCATGTTTTCATAGGTGGTACCTTTCACCATCAGAATGCCGCTAAGTCCAACCTGTTGTCATCAGTAATTTTGAAATTAGAACAGCGTAACATGCTAGCCAGGAAACTCCAAACAAACGCCAAATTTCAATGAGATATATCTTCATCAGACATACTCAAGCCACAGTTGACTAAAAATATCAATGATTTTTCTTCCTCAAAAGATGTGGACAAAGAAGATAACGATTGATGACCCCGATGCGCTACGTTGAAAAAGAAGCTTTTGAGAACGAAGAGTTCACTGACCTTAATCCTGATTAGCCCGTCTGTTTGGAACTCCCAATCAAGAATATAGTCATAGTTAGCCACTGATGCAGCCATTCTGACCACTAACGTCACCTTTGGCCTCACTTCCTTAATCTGCCAAAATAAAGTAGAGCAGATGGGTGAATTGCAATATTACCAACACCGTAACAGGCTCAACACGGCTAATAGTACTAGAGGGATAGGATACATGTTTTGCTTTTAGACGAACAAACAAAAAACATTCAAGATTTTGAACAATGAATAAACCATCAATAGGCAAAATTTTCAACACATGGACAATATCTAAGACTGTTAGTAGTATTAAAAAAATCTAAGCACCCCATGCAACAATCAGTAGGACTCCAATATTCTTACCTCCATACCCGTGATTGGACTCTCCGAATGCCGCCACCCTATATCACCGGTGTAGCTCTCAAACACGCAGATCATGTTTGATCGGACATAAGGTACACCATCACCGGCGGCAAACACACCATCCATATAATATGCATTTCTTGGACAATCATTAAGGGGGTCAAGTGGCATAGCCTGCAACCCGAACCCGTATTCACCCGCATCCATATAAGTCTTAAAATACCATGCATCGGTGGGGTCCATGTAAGGCACAAACAATTCAGACGTAAACCCTTTGTACATCACATCCCTCATCACCCCACTATCCGGGTCCCAGACCTTAGCTCCGGAAACCACCACACCAGCTCTGGGGTCGGCTTTTAAATGGAATTCCCAATTTGCCCATTTCACCAAATGTTCATCTTCAATGACAAAACTCGGACCCTTCGGCTGTTCAATGGATATGGGGTTTATCAAGTTGAGTTCCTGCTGCATCTTCTGCTCCGAGTAACGATAATCCGTGTTCGTGGCTTTTGGAACCGGGATGGCCCGACCCGTATCCGATATCTCCACCACTTCTTTTGTGTCCAAATCGAGTAAAACAGTTAACCCTTCGATTGGTCTCATGTAAAAGTTTGCAGTGTCTTTCATGGAGTAGCACTGTACCTTAATTAACCTCCTGTTCTCCTCGTTTTCCCCGAACCACCCCAACGAAATCGGCAGGCACGCCACGTCATCAAGATTAACACCTCGTTCGATGATCGTACGGTTGAACTTGGGGTTCGAAAGTGGAGCCCAGGTAGCGGATGTCATGTCCTCCATCGTCATCATCGGGTAACCGGTCGGAGGAGCCGTGTTGAGAACGTTGACTTCGTTGGTTTCCAAGTTGACCGTCAGCACGTGTGACTCGCCCTTGGCACGTGCGATGACGGAGGCTATTCTTGGGAAGAGCGGTTGGCCTTTTGTCCATTGCAAGACGAGGTCTTTGTCTGGTTCTTCTAAGACGACGGAATGGAGCGCGTAGTTTTTGGAGGATTTGAAGAGCGGGTGGGCAGAAAGGATGGTGCGGACCTTATTGAATTCTTGGATGGTGAGAGGGTCGAGGGGGTGGCGAGGGACGGCTGAGTCATGGAGACGCTTGGTGGTGGCGGTGGCTCGTGGGATTTTGGTGATTGAGGGTTGTTTGGACTGAAATCGGTTCTTGGAGGTACACCAGGGGGAGTTACTGGCGCAGTCGAGGAGGGTGGTGACGTCGGTTGGTGGCGGATAAGGAAGGTGAGTCCAGGTGAAGAGGAGGAGGAAAGCTATGGCGAAGAAGAAAAAGAGGAAACGAAAGAATGGCTTTGATTCCATGGTTGTGTCTTTTGTAACTGAAGGAGCGAAGAGTGTGGAGATAGCTGATAAGCCTGATGGGCAAGAAGTTTACAAATTATATATTGAAACAAGAACTGCTTAAGTGACAAGTTGGCAATACGGTGCACCAACCGATGCATGTGGCTATACCTTTTTGGAGTTTTGAATATTTTTGTGCGTCGGAAATGAAAATTACTCTCTTTCTTTTCTCACCAATGGTGTAGTGGTTAGACCCATTTCAATTTGGGACATAATTTCCCTGTGTTTATTACTTTATTTGATTCTTTTTTCCTAGATTGGCAACTGAAATTTGGTTTAGATCTTTTGGCCTATTAATAAAATAACCAAATTACTATGTCAAGGATGATTTTCAGATTGTTGTCTTGCTTCATTGGTTATTATATGGGAAACAAATCCCTTTTTTGGTGAAAAATTTAGGAGCACGATTAAGATCAGTATATAATGATAAATAACAGGTAGTGGCCAATATCAACACTTGATTCTCATTTTCCTTGAACAGCACCTTTATACATGATTACTACTTTGCTCATTACTAAAAAGATAGCAGAGTTGGTGAGGACTTCATTTCATTCTACTCATATCATGTTGATAATTATTACAATCATCTTGGCTGAGTTCTCATTTTATTCTTCAAAATAACACTCTGTTAATTACTCTGATTTTGTAAAGTTTAATTCAGTACACAGAAGTTGGGACTTCGAACATTTTTGTAGAGATTAAAGTTTAACAATCAGTATTAAGTTATTGCCACTTTACTATCATTAATTAATTTACTAATTACTACTAGAATGTTGTTATGGCATTGGTAATTAATTATTGCTAGATCTGAATTACAGGAATCTGACTGCCTTCAAAAATCAAGAGACTGGTACAGATTAATTGCAAGTGGGATCCTTGTTCAGACTCTTACGTGCAATTACGTGCCAATAAGCCCATGAGAAGTGGCAGATGCAGAGTCTTATATCAATGCTGACAAAAAAATGCCTAGAAGCACTTGCTAAAAAATTTTTTTTTAAAAAAAGCCCAAAATGCAATTTGTAAACTAATATTCTCTACTACTTTTCTTTTGTTGTTTTAATGACAACTTGGTTTGTTTTAAGAAACTTTTTTTAACTTATAAAAGTACGGAAAGAACACTACCTCTCTGTTATATATTAGTATTATTATTTTATTATGGCAACCCGGTTTTCAAGATATAACATACATTTGATTTTGATACTATAATGTTATCTTTATTTGTTGGATAATGTAAAGCAAGTACGTATATACCTTTTTATTCTTAGTTAAGGTCCGTTTTGTGGGTCACTCGGGTAAGTGAAAGTTGCTTGGAAACCGTCCGAGTTAACTTCAAGTAGGAGGGTAAGTCAAGATGTCACTTCCAAGTCGTAACATCAATTAGATATAGCGATCAATTACAAGTGCATTAGCCTGCGGGATTCTCTGGGATGATATGGTATTGAGGGAAAGGCAATCAAGATTCAAGAGAAAGCACCTGGCCGGCAGACAATTAAGTCTTTCTCAAAGGCTGGGGCAGCTCGAAGAATTGGATTGCTTTCGAAGAAATTGACAGGCTTGAGCTCAAAGCCTGATGTCACTGTTGGCATTACAGGGAAATCTTCTTGGCATGGAATGTGATGGAATCCCATGGTGTACCATAACACAATATCCTTACTTTCAATAGGACGATTCCTGTTTTCGAAGATAACAAAGCATAAAATCAATGGCAGAACCGATGCAGTAAAAGATTTTGTTAATTTTTCGAGTTTTATACCTTTCAGACCACACAGCAAGAGTGTCCTCTCCCCTGCTCTGATACACTAGAAGCCCACCAGCCCATTGTTCACTCTTATTGAAGGGGGTCACCCATATCTGTTGAGTGAAATAGCATAAAAACTTGCAGAAGTTTGAATTAAATCTTCCAATCCATGATTAATTAAATCACCAAATCAGTACTTTAAGGCCTCAAAAAGATACAGGTAGCACGGGGCAGAAATATATTTACCTGGTTGTTCGTGAACGCACTTCTGAGTTGTGGAGGATCGTCACCATCAAGCAAACTAGCTGCAGTTCCTCCAGGAACAAGTTTGTATCCGGTTGGATTTCCCAGCCTAGACCTCCTGGAAGGATTGATCATGTGAAATTCTGATGGATCATACAACTTAAGCTTAATTTGTGCATCTTTTTCTGTCTTCGCTGTTTTTCTCTCAACTTTCAAGTAGCTCTTCCTAGGGGATTTTCCGGGTAAACTCTCTTCCTTCACGAGATTAACATTCACAAACGAATTATTAGCCCCATCAATATCCATGTCCAGGTGGAAGGTAATGAAGTGATCGTGAACTACTCCAATAACATTCTCCGAAATAAGAGGACCGGACATGTCACCTTGATTAGGCACCTGATATACATTCTGATGAGGACTTCCTTTCACCATCAGCATTCCCGAGAGTCCTACCTGTTATTATAAATTAAATCATATGACTTAAATCAGTAACTTTAGAATCCGTCGACTAGAATTCCAACACTATTACTCAGGGAGGAGTAGAATAAAAGTAGCATAAAAGAATGACCTTAATCCTTATCAGACCATCTGTTTGAAACTCCCAATCGAAGATGTAATCGTAATTTCCCACTGATGCTGCCATACGAGCGACAAGGGTTACTTTTGGTCTCGCCTCCCTAATCTAGTTCAAAGACAGATTAAGGAAATTAACTTATGTAAGTGCAATAATTGAACGAGATGCAAATGAAGATAAGTAGCGAGTAAAAATGACTTAAATGAAGACCTAATACGTACAAGAAGCCAAGTGCTATTTGTTTTCGTTCTATAAGCAAAATAAAATGAAAAATACAGACTGAAGAATGACAGCGATTCCTTGTACTTTTATCTTTCTTTTGAATTTCCTAAGAGATTGATGCCAAATGGTAGGCAGAGTATGTACTGTCATCGGAGTAATTTTTGCACTTATGAAAGCTACCTGAGGAGACAAGAAAACAAAACAGTGACACCATATAATACTAATTTTCATTTTAATAGCGGCTAAGGTAAGAGAAATAAAATAGATATACAGAACCACCCATCTTTAAATCTATTATTATTCTTTTTGTTATTGCCATTGTTGCTATTGTTGAAGTCACATACCTGAAAACCGAAAACTTGGGTTTCAGAATGCCGCCAACTGATGTCGCCGGCATGCCTCTCAAAGAGGCATATCATGCTCGGCTGAACAAATGGCATGCCGTCCGAGGCCGCAAAAACCCCATCCATGTAGTAAGAGTACCTCGGACAATCGTTTAGTGGCACGAGTGAAAGGGCTGTTGTCCCTAACCCAAACTCCCTAGCGTCCATATACGACTTAAAATACCAAGACTCGTCAAGGTCCATGTACGGCACGAACAATTCTGAAGAGAACCCTTTGCACATCACATTCCTGAGCTCACCCGTCTCCGAGTCCCGCAACATGGCTCGCGAAATCACCAAACCAGCTCGTTGGTCAGCCTTGAGGTGGAACACCCAGTTGGCCCACTTAACCGTATGCCCATCTTCAATTCTAAAGCTTGGCCCTTTGGGCTGTTCTATGGAAATTGGGTTTAGTGGCTCCATTTCTGGTAGCTTCTCTTGAGCCGCATACCGGTAATCAGTGTCGGTACTTTTCGGAACAGGGATACGTCGGCCTGCATCATATATTTTCACCACCTCCATTTTGTCCAGGTCCACTGTCACCGTGAGCCCTTCAATGGGCCTCATGTAGAAGTTGGACGTGCCTTCACCAGAGTAGCACTGGACCCTTATGACCCTTTTGCCATCTTCTTTAGGCCCAAACCAGCCGGCTGAAGGCGTCAAGCACACCAAATTCGATAAAGAGATCCCTCGGGCGGTCATGGATTTGTTAAATTCTGCACTAGAAAACGGCACTTTGGACGCACCCAAATTATCGTTCATGGATAGCATAGGATACCCTGAGGTTGGATTTGATGGCATGGCTAGTGACACGGCTAGAATCCAAGTCCACTGAAAGCACGTGGGATTGGCCATTTAACAGAGCCAGAACAGCTGCTTTTCTTGGTGGAAGTGGGTCACCTTTTCTCCACCCGATAACCTGCAGCTTATCTGGTTCATCAAGCAGTAAGGTGTTAATAGTAGGGAAGGTAGATGAAAAGGGTTCATAGGACGAGAGGATGGTCCGGACCCTGTTGATTTCCTGTATAGTAAGAGGGTCTAGTGGGTGTCGAGGGCTCTCGGCTGAGTGGTCTGTCGATTCTTGAACTTGGGTATGTAACGCTGAACCCGCCTTGGAGTTGGAGAAAATTCGGTTCTTAGAGGTGCACCATGGGGCATGCAGAGAGCAATCAGGCAGTTCTGGTTTGCGTGGAGGGTACCAAGAACGCACCAGAAAGAATAAGATTAAGCATGAAATGAGACAGAGATGAAGCCATGGGGTTTTCTCCATTATCTCCCTTCCGAGAAGTGAGGATGAGAGAGAGCTTATGGGTTTCGAGTATTGACAATTGAGCTTTCCAAGGGCGTATATATTTATGTCCATCCAACAGAACAAGCCGCCTGATATTTTCCGTCTGGTCTTTGCTTTGATGTGAAGTTGAGGTTGGACATATTATATGTATAGCTGTTCTGTTACGCTGTATGCCATGAGTCTCATCACCCCGGACATTAAAACTTTGACAGTGATTGATGGCTAAGGTGAATTAAGTTAATGCAAGTGGGGAAACCCATGAATCTCGTTTTCTCAACTTACTGTAAATATAATCATTTTTCATTAAAGTTTGTACGTTGGTTGATTGAATTATATCGACATTATCGTTAGGGGATACCCTTTTGTTTAGAATATATATGTAAGTGTATCTCTCGTTAACTTTTCTTTTAACGGGGCAGGCTTTTGTTTAGAATACTTAACATTTTGGATACAAGAAATTGCATAAAAGATTGCCCGTTCTAATCTTGATGGTGCTATCTTTTTCTATATTAAGGTTTTTCTGCATGCATTTTTGTACTCTTCTTTTCTTTTTTACTAAATATGTGCATTCTTAACTAATCTGTTGCTAATATTTAATTTTTAAATTGGATATACTCTTTACGCAAATTTATACATCAAAGAACATGAAAGTAATTAATAATAATTTTTTAAGTATATATTTTCTTTTGAGTAGTGCCTAACGAAAAGTTTAGCATTTTCTCTTGAATAAATACATATAGTTTAGGCCAACTTCGGCCCATCGAAGAAGCCTTAAGAATTTACAACTTAGCACTATATGTTGAGCTCTTATAATTAATTTTTTTATTAACTTTTAATTAAATTAAAAAATAGTGTTAAAATTGTACTCATTCAAAAATTAATGATCAATTTGATTTGTTATCTTGAATAGAATAATCAAAATGAATCATATTCCAAATAACTTGTGTTGGAGTGAATATGGGTCGTGGGAGGAGTAAATTTATGCATGGATTTCAGCAAGTGGTCGCACGTATTCATTTACTGGCCTGACCATTGATCATGATCTGCTTCATTTACTGTGCAACTTCACTGTATTATTAATTTCCAGACTTTAAATTTCGTGCACATATTACATATTTTATGATCTTGATGGAGCAGTTGAATCTAGCTGCTTGTCTGCTCACACCAGCTTTGTGAGTGAGCATGGAAAGGTAGGTATCTGATGTAAATTGCTAAGCGTTCATCATTTGGTCCAATCAAATGTAGCTTTCGACACTTGAAGCAATTGCACTTCTCATTTTTCCTTTGAATTTTGAATGATACAATTCATGTTTTAACAGTTGAAGATTTCTCTGACAAAAATAGCATCTGAATGAGTCTACTTGTTTACTTGAATTCAGAAATTAAAATGATGGTGTGGTAGCATTTCTGCTAACAAAATCAAAGTAAGAAAGATAAATGATAGGCAATGAAGCTATAATTCAGCCTCCATATGGAAATTCCAGACACACTCTTCAACCAACTTAATCACGACAAGAAAAAGAAAAAGGGAATGAGCAATGTTGTGCAGACAAGGAAAGGCTAAAACCTAATAAACAAATACATACAACCCTTTATGTTTCTTCAACTGTAATACTCATGATGAGGCTTGAATGAGTTTGGTGGTTCTCTGTGATTAACAACTCTCAAATTTGAGACATCCTAACTTAAATTAGAAAACAAGATACCTTATTAGCTTCATTGGGGAAAGCCTTGCCTTCTGTCCAAGTTTCCATTTTACTTTTCAACTGAAATGCGTCAGTTTCCAATCTCCATCTTCTTAACCTTATTCTTTGCGTCATTTGTTCAAAGCCACCCAGGTGAAAGTGAAACAATTTGTCCGATACAACTCAACCCAAATCCCCCAGAACCGGGATAACAATTTGATCCGAAATAACATGTGCTGAAAAGGAAAGTTGTATCAGGTTTAGATGATTATTTATAAAGCTGTACAATGCCAACCGAAATTCTTGAATAGCCAGAGCTGTACAGGCTATAACGGAGTATCACTCTTCCACAGGAAATCAAATTCTGCAGCGACTCATCATCACTCCTTTGTAGGTAAAACTACCGATCAAGGTGCCTACTCCCTAGTCCCTACTCCAGGAAGTAGGCAGCCCTATTAAAAACATGTCCAAAAATGAATTTTTTTTTCCTTCTTGTTTTCCAATTTCCAAATCTGAGCCTGATTGCCTCTTAATAGATTTTTCTCCCTTAGTCAGGACTCAGGATTTAGTATAAAATATTGGTAATATAAATTCTTAGATGATCCAAGATTATTGATACCACCACGTTCATCATTACAGATTTACAATTCATAATCATTTTATGAATTTGTCTAAACTACACATTATTTTTGGTTTTTCAAGACAGACTCGTCTATTAATTTAATTTAAAAAATAATATACTAAACGAATCGTGTTAATTGTTAACAGCAAGATTACAAAGTTGCATATTCATTGAACAACATTTAATACATGGGATTTGATTTTGATTGCGTGGAAGAAAAAGAAACAGAAAGGTAAAAATTCTTGAAAAGGCTAACTCATTGGAGAGAGAGAATACTTACCCTTACAATATAATTAGGATTAACACTTGTTAGGCATATAGAGACAAAATCTTGAAAGTTTTTTTTTTTTCAACCAAGAGATAAGTAATTTTTTTTAACTTAAAAGGGAATATTTAATTTTATTTTTGTTAAAAAAAAACAATTTTGATCCTTATTTATTATAATGCCACCTATAACAATTTTTTAAAATATTAAATTTTAAAATTTAAAATTTTCAAATCTGAATTTTTAAAATTTAATTTTACATAATATCACGAAAAAATTACAATTAAAATTATTTAATTTGATCTAAAATATTACAAAGTAGAGATTTAAATTTAAAAATGATGAGAATCCTTCAAAAAAATTAAAATTCAACCTGTCCACTAATCCATTCCATGCCCAAAAAGTAAAAACCCACCGCCTCTCCATCGTTTCTCTCTCCTTTTAATGGTAATTTCCCTCTTAAAACTTTACAAAAATTCCCAGACTTACCCTTTCCCACCATCTTCACTGCCACCAACCAAACCCTTATAAACCCCCCCAAATTCCCCCCTTTGAAAATGACCACCAGCCTTCCACCTTCCCCTAGAACCTCCCCTTCCCCCTTCCTCCTTCACCGCTAACGCCACCGTAACATTGCCATTTGCATCCCCAAATCCGAGTCCTAATCCTAAAAATCCCATCTTCGTTACTCTCTAAAAAAAAAAAAAAAGAAAGGACAAATGTCACACCTTGACAACATTCCTTCCACTCCTGGGAAATACAAACCAGACAAATCTTTCCGTTTCCACTCCTCCACCGCTTCCTCTCTTTCAAAGCTAACCCTTTATTCCACCCTTTTCCTTTCCCTCCTCCTTATCCTCCTCCTCCTCCTCTCCACCCCTTCCTCCACCACATCCCCACGCCGCCACCTCTCCACTGGGACCCACCACTCCCCAGTCTCTCTCCCCCACAAACTAATCCACAAATCGGCGCGTCCTCGTTCAACTGCCGGTCACACCGTCCTTGTCACCGGCGCCGCTGGCTTCGTGGGAACCCACGTTTCGCTCGCCCTCAAACGCCGCGGAGACGGCGTCCTTGGCCTCGACAACTTCAACCAGTACTATGATCCGGCCCTAAAAAGGGCACGCCAAAAGTTCCTCGAAAAAGCCGGGATTTTTATCGTCGGAGGCGACATCAATGACAAGGATCTTCTCCAACAACTCTTTGACGCCGTTTTGTTCACTCACGTAATGCACCTAGCAGCCCAGGCAGGTGTTCGTTACGCTATGCAAAATCCAGGGTCTTATATTCATAGCAACATTGCTGGGTTCGTGAAGTTACTGGAGGTTTCGAAATCGGCAAGCCCGCAACCGGCAATTATCTGGGCGTCTTCGAGTTCTGTCTACGGTTTGAATTCTAAGGTACCCTTTTCAGAAAAAGATAGAACTGATCAACCTGCGAGTTTATATGCTGCTACAAAGAAAGCTGGTGAGGAAATTGCCCATACTTATAATCACATTTACGGGCTTTCAATTACTGGATTGCGATTTTTCACGGTTTATGGTCCCTGGGGCCGCCCTGATATGGCATATTTCTTTTTCACTAGAGATATAATGAAAGGTAAAACAATTACTCTATATGAATCGCCAGATAAGGGTAGTGTGGCTAGAGATTTTACTTATATTGATGATGTAGTGAAAGGGTGCTTGGGGGCATTGGATACTGCAAAAAAAAGCACGGGAAGTGGGGGAAAGAAGAGAGGGCCAGCACAATTTAGGATTTTTAATTTGGGGAATACTTCACCGGTACCTGTGAGTAGGCTTGTGAGTATATTGGAGAAGATTTTAAAGGTTAAAGCGAAGAAGAAAGTAGTGCCATTGCCAAGAAATGGGGATGTGGAGTTTACGCATGCCAATATTAGCTTAGCAGTGAGGGAGCTTGGGTATAAGCCTACAACTGATTTGGAGGCAGGGTTGAAGAAGTTTGTGAGGTGGTACCTCGGTTTTTATTTGGGGTCAAAGAAGAGTTCATGGTGAATTTTCTAAATCTTTTTTTAGAAATTCTTCATAATTTTTTTTTCTTTTTACTTGATATTGATTACTTTTATTGTGTTCATGTTGAGGTTTATTGAGCATTCACTTTATTGTATGCTTGATATAATCATCCAAGGAGGGGTAATGTTCCATGGGAACTGTTTTACTTGTCGGGTGGGCATTTTCTCACAAACATTTTGCCCAATTTGTTGTGATGGGAAACTAGCAGCATTGTAATTGTTCTTCCTCATGTTGCTTCCTTGTCTTCTTGGAAGCTTTTTTTAGCAGTTTAAGCACTGTACAGTTCATGACTGATAGTTCAAAAAGATGTTCTGATTGTTGGACCATATTTTGCTCAACCTTACAGCTATTTCAATTAATTAGCAGCTGCTGCAATGTGCTTTTAAATGATATTGTCTATTGAATTCCCTTGGTTTTGCCTGCCCAGTTTTGGTTGGAAGGTCTTGGAGATAGATGATGTTTTAACTTGTTTGCTCCATCTATGTTGTTATTATAATTCATGTAGCCAGAATTTCATCTGTGTCTATAACATTTACTGGCCTCTTGAATGGGTAATGTTGTCTCTGATCCTGAGCTAGACCAGACACATTTTTGGTATGAAAAAGCACTGCAGAAGCATGTCTCTATGTTTTCTTTGTTTATTTGCAGCTAGGCTTGTCATCGATCTGTTACTGTAACATTTATTTGTCCACAGGATTGGAGAATTTTTGGTTTTTTTTTTTTTTCGGTTAGGACACATGCTATTTTTGCTTGCAGAGCTAGACTCCCTTAGAGTCCTCTGGTGATGTTTAAATTTTAGAAAATTTTAAAATACAGAGGGATTGTTAGGAAGATAGTTACTGCTTGACTGTTATGGCATTTTTGTTAGAAACAACTTTGTGAGGGTACTGTTTATCAGCTTGTTGTAGAGATAACATCTTCATGCCTAGGTGGTTTCTCTTTTCTAGTCTCATATTAAAACAATTTTAACAATTAACATACATAAGTAATTCTTCCCCTTTGTTAAAACAACTTAGTTGTGTACAGGTTATGCTGGTATTCTGAAACAATCTTTGATTTAGATTGATTAACTTGAGGAGTTATACTTGTGCTTTGCCCATGTCTATCCAACTTTTCCCTTTATCCACATCTATACTTGGTTGATTCTTTCTGATTCAATGAAATCCTTTTTTACGATTGTGAATCAGGGGAAGCTGCCATTTAGGGGCTGTGGGGCTGGTGATTATTTCAATAGACCTATTATTTCTTTTAGCCGTAACTCTTAGCATAAAACAAGAATGTATCTGGGAAAAAAAAATGGAGGAATACAGACAATTTATCAGTATGACATGGATCAGCAGGTTACAGTTATTTTCTTTTGATGGTATCCATGGTATTGTTGTGACTTGTCACAACATTGGCAGTTAAGTCTAGTCTCTTTATCTATTTGAAACCAATGCATACAGTGGTTTCATGAACAAAAAAGGGAATTATGTAATCAAAGAACTGGAAACATTGACAGGCCTGATTAAATGGACGAAAAGAATTATGTTAATAGCATTTATGCATTTTTGGTCGTGTAAGAAGTGGAGAAACAGTATTAAGGAGTTTATTTATAGTAGTTGCAAGCATTATCAATGTCATTTTAGCAAAGAAAGGGAACAATAATAGGAGGATTTTTAATAATTATTGCTGATATCTACCACTAGTTGTTCAGGTTTCATCCTCATGTACAGCTGAACAGAACATAAAAATGATTTGCATTTTTGTACTTCAAACCACAGAACATACAGACCACGCCATGCATAGTCAAGTGTCTAAATTTTTACCCCAAGGAGGCAAGATTCATTTCCTAAAGCTGTCGCTATTCTTCACCAAGTTTGGCATCATATTGCAGCAGCCAGTGGCATCCTTTCTTTTATCTGGGTATTGGCAATTGCAAGAACTGAAAAGTAGGCGCTCTACTGCAGAATAAACTTATTGAGGATTCCAGGCAATATTCTTTGTAAAATAAGATCAAATGAGTAAATAATAGATAAAGGCCACAAATATAGGAGGCACCAGAGATGTAAGATGTTCACCAAGTTACAAGCTATACAAGGCATATGCTCGAAAGTAGTTATCTGAACCACATTTAAAGGAAAGATGGACCAATGAAAATAGCTCCAGAACCAGAAAGTCAATGACCATATCCGGTTCTTCAGCTCTTTTACTTCTACCAAATATTGAATCCAAGAGAGGATAGTAGATGGTAGTGAACTGTGTTAAATTAGTGTCGCCGCTGGGAAGAAGTGATATCAGAATCAGAGTCCAGATCCCACCATGCACCAGCATCTTCCTTGTGCATACAGTCAGCATCGTTTCCATCATCAGTACTATCAAAATCCTGATCCTCACTCTCATCGCCATAACTATATAACTTCCTCTCCACTTCTGGATTATATTTCCACTCCAATCTCTTCAAGATATCACGGTCCTTCCACTTCCCCACAACTGATACTGCCTCCTTCTTAGCCTTTCCCATCAATATTTCCGTCCAAGAAAACCCAGCATCTGCAAGTCTTTTCAATGCCCCATCACTGATATCTCCCACAACAACAGTCTTCAAACACCTTAGTTTTGCCTCCTTCAAAACACCTACAAAATCTGAATCATCCGACACAAGCACCAAACACTCAGCTTTCCTCTTATCCATCACATCCACTATGTGATCCCTCAATGCAACATCCGCGGCTTGTGGCTTATTTGAGACAGTCCCAATCCAAAACCCTGCCCTTTTCAACTCATCAGCCAAACCATACCCAACTTTCGGTGTCAAAACATCGCTGGCCGCATTTCTATACTTCTCCATTTTCATTGAATACTTAGCTACCAATTTCACCCTCCTACTCCCTCTAGCAGACTCTATTTGGTTCAACCTCTTCTGATGTTCACGCTCGTGAATTTGCTTAAAATGATTAATAAGTTTCTCATTAGTGTAAAATCTTCTCCCACAAACTCTACAAAAATATGGCTCAACTGACTTAATCACACCCTTATTCTCTAACTGATTCAACAATTTCCTCTCTTTCCTCTGCTCCCTAACAACTTTTGGTACATAGCTAAAAGCATGATGATTAGCATAGGCTACCATGGACCTAACAACCCCGAATGAAGAAGCTGCCGTTTTCAACTTAACAGCAGCTTCAAAAGGAGGGAATGAATTTGGGGGCTTGTTATCCAAATCCCAGAATATTGCAACCCTGTTTTGGGCAGTTTTTGATGCCAAAGTCGATGTCGAAGTCGATGTCGAGTTTAAAGAATCAAAACCCACTTTTTTCTTAAAATGACAATATCTATACAGGGAGTTCCATGGGTTTAGGGCTTTAGTTCTTGTAGACTGAATTGAGTTAAAGATGTTTGGAAACTTGTCAAGCATGGCTGAAAGTTATAGGTGATTATTCGTGCTGATGGACTGTGAATGGAAACATGGAGCAACAGAGAAATGGGTGAAAAAGAGAAAAAAGAAAAAGAATAATTGGAGATTGACTGACCTTTGAAAGTAGAGAGACTAAAGATGGTATCCTCCAAGGCATAGCAGAGAACCAACTAAACAGCTGTAGAATGGAGGCCCCTGGCGGGCAGTTAAAGGGAATATAGAGCGGGTTTTCGGGTGGGTGCCCGGATAACTGGTTTTTAATCGAGCAAAAACAAGTGCGTGGCCCAATTGACGGACCCAATAATTGGTAAATTCAAAGAAGGCCTGCTGTGCCAAAAGCCCAACGAGAGCTCAAAAATCCCCCATCAATAAGCACACACATGTGAATCTGTTGTAGGTCGGGTCTCATTTATGGTTACTAGTTAATCTGCTTCATACAAAAATATAAAAAAAATTGCATCTAATTAAATATTAAAGCAAAATGAAATACTTTTTATTAACAATTTATAGCATTATGCTTAAAAAAACTCTTGAATTATTTAAATCAAACTATTATATTTTTATCTTTAATCAAATAAATCTTATGAGTAATATTAATTGATTGTCATTATTAAAATACTACTTATCATTTTATATCTATATGTGAAAAATAAAATATCATGTAATCATATCATCGTTCACTAATATGTTGCGTCAATATTATGATGTATAAAATGACAAATTTTGTTTTTTTGTAAATGAACTTTATTAAGATCTAATTAAACGAAAGAAACTAATCCCCGACATATCGTTTATGAGAAAAGATTTGATCTCTACAGGGAGACATCATAAAATCTATACTCCTCGTCTAAATCAAATCCTTTATTAGTCAAGTAGTCCGCTACGGTATTCCCTTCTCTAAATATATGTCGTATTTTGATTTTTCATTGACGATGAAGTAAACCTTGAATAGCTTTAATCAAATCTGTATTTGAACATAGATGGCTTTTGGGGGAAGTGATGGCTTGCACCACTAGTTTACTATCCACTTGGAGATCTATTTTCCAGTAACCCAACTACCAGGCTAAATTGAGTCCTTTACAAGTACCCCACAACTCAGCTCGGTATGCAGTGCACCTACCAAAGGTTGCAGAAAAACCACCAAACCAGTTGCCACAGGAATCTCGAAGTACTCCACTAGTTACTGCCTTACCTAGTGATCTTCTAAAAGCACCATCTGAGTTTAAGGTAAACCAACCATGTGGAGATGCTGTCCAGTCAACCAGGATCTCCTCTTTCCTGCTTTTTAGTGCTTCAATGCCATTCCTAATCTTACCACAACTTTTGACAATAACTGAAGCAAAACTAAGGATTGCATTTAGTTTCCCCTCTATTGTTACATGCTTTCCTTAAAAAATCCAAGCATTTCTCCATTTCCAAAAGTACCAGCAGCTCGTTCCAAATATGGTCACCCACTGGATCTCCCTTACTGTTAGTTTGCAATGTGACAAATTATGCGACAGCCAGTCGGTTAAGCTTGCGCTGAAGAAAAGGGCTTGATATTTCTGTGGTACCAGCCGCAACCAGAGAGCACTAGCTAGAGGATAGTCTCGCAAGGTGTGCGGGATAGTTTCATCCTCCTGTCTACATTGCATGTTGCAAGAATTGCTTGATAAGTGACGCATTACACATTCCTTATTGGTCAATAAGCATTTCTGCATGCACTGATACAAAAACGTGCAAATTCTTTGAGGCCCTTTCTAATGCCAGGCCATGTTCCAGATACTTTGTATTCTGTCTTGAGTGCCCGTATCTTCCTGTAGCCAATTATAGGTAGATGAAACGGAGAATAACCCAGATGAGGAATGTGCCCAATATGGTTCGTCAGTTCGATCGAAGAAAGGTGGTGGTAAGGCCCTCGAAAGGAGACTTCTCTCTTCATCTAGTAGCCATGCATTAATGCCCTCAAAGTTCCAACTTCCATTAGAAAGTATAAAATCACGAACCTTTCTATTATCATTAATGAAATAACCCCTCGATCGAGCTGCCCCAATTAAAGGTCTGTCCCCAAGCCAAATATCTGTCCAAAAACGAATAGTACGATTATCTCTGATTGCCCATCTAATATTTCTTCTAAATGGTTGCCATAGTCTGCTTATCGAATTTCAGAGAGCAGAAGACCCAGCTCGATTAATTCTAGTTGGCTCCAATATTATATTTTTCCTGTAGAACTCTCACCCATAATTCATCTGGCTTAGTTATAATCTTCAAACAAATTTTCATCAATAATGCATCATTTATAGCCTGTAAATGACGAATTTCCAAGTCGCCTTCCTCTTTAGGTTTGCAAACATCCTGCCACTTGAGTAGTTGATTTTGTGACTGTTTGAATCACCTCCCCATAAAAACCTCCCTACAACATGCTTCAATTTTCCAGCAAATATTGACTGGTATCGAAACTGTCTGCATAACATAGTAAGAAATGGTTAATAAAACAGATTTAATTAGTGTAAGTCTACCTGCAAACTGTTTTTTAATTAATATAATTAGTCAATTATTAATTACAAAAATTTATTTAATTTAAAATAAAAATATAAAAATTTAATTAAATATAATAAATAATAAAAATTTACTTAATTTTTCAAAAATAATTCATAAACTTTTTAAATTATTATGTCAAAATTTATTCAACATACTTCCTCTAATGATTCTTACTCTTATACTAATTTTAACTCTGATTAATTTATTGTAAATACTTTTTACTCTTTTTTCTTTGGAGTAGTTTTATTTTTTAAATGTTCGATAATAAGAATGGAAGGAATTTCGGAAGATGCCACTGTATCTAAAATGCGCCAGTAGGGTGCATGAAATTAAACTGCGCACACCCTTGAGAAAACGCTGACGGGCAGCTGAGAAACGTTTCCGTCAATTGACTGTTAACTCCCAGCCACGTGGGTTCTCTCGTCTTCTCGTCAAATTAGAATTTAAAAACTTGAAAAAAATAAAGGGGATAATTGGAAAGAACAACTAATACTAGAAAGTTAGGAACAATAATAAGAGAGAGAGAAAATTAAAACAGAGAGATCGTCGATCGATTTAATTGATTGATTCAAAAAGAAGGAATCGAATAGAATGAATGTAAAGTGATTGTATTCAGCAATGAAAGGCGTCTTCTCGGCGCCCGGAGATTACATCCACTTCAAGTCCCAAGTTCCTCTTCACAAGATCCCTGTAAGTTTTTTTTTTTCCCAACTCTCTTTCTATATTTTTTAATTTCCACTTTTCATTTTTTCTCGTAATTTTATACAATTTTGATGTTGGGTTTTATGGTTTACTCTTATTATGTTAGAGTTTATGTTTTTGTTCTAGATATGGTATTGTTTTGATGAGAATTCTGATCTCAGGATTGCAGAATGTTGTTCTGGGTGTGTCTATTGTTTGCTTAATTTTATGCTTTGTACTTATAGTTTACTATTTATGCTGGGTCTGAATTTGTTTCAGCTGTGAATGTCCTTTTATGGTAAGTTAGGGATACGTATGAGCTTTGATTTTTACACATTGGAAAAAAAATTTTGTAAACGGATTTCAATTTGAGACCTGAAGATTGATTTTTGCTTATGCTAATTGTTGAATTCTTTTATGGTGTGATTTACTTGTTGGCTTTGTATCACTGAGGATGCATATGTTTGAAAGGTTATTGACCAGTCAGTAGTTGTCAGGTTTTCCTTCATGCTAGAATTTTGTTATTATTCTTAAACTTTTATGCTCATGATTGTGAACTCCTTAGCTTCAATAAACTGTATCGCTGTTAATTATAATGTTGTTCATGAAGATACATTCTGATTTTCTGACAAGTTTTATGCCTTTCTTGTTGTTTTGTTTATTTTTTTTACTGTTAATCGCTTGAAGTCTGGGATAGTTGACCCAACTTTTATGTTTTTTGCATGGCTTAGCATACCTCTTGAATGGAGACACAGAGAGGGACTCTGCTATTACTTTTTATCAACTGTTATGGATCTCATTTTAGGAGTTGTTTGTTTCTCCCACAGATTGGCACAAAGCAGTGGCGATATTATGATTTTGGTCCCAAAGTGGTTCCTCCTATCATATGTCTTCCTGGAACTACAGGGACAGCCGATGTCTACTACAAACAGATCATGTCCTTATCCATGAAGGTTTTAAGCTATAAATTATAGTATCTTTGACTAGTTCTAGATAGTTTTTTTTTTCTTCCTATTTGCTGCTTCTTTAGTTCTTGGAAGATATCCTATGGGAGCTGACATAGGCTGTTTTATCTCTTCAAAACTACATGAAAAACAGAAGGAAACCTCTATAAGCTATCAGTTTTTTGTATGACTATATTCCTGTCTCATTATTGGTTTTAGTGTTATGATAAACTGGAGATTTTGTAGTTCTGCTTGTCATGGATATTTTTGGTTCTGTTTGTTGTTCAGAGAGTTAGCTCCTAGCATTATGCATCTTATGTCTTTAATAAGTAGAGTTCCAAATTTCTTTTGACCACTGCCAGCCTGAAATTTCCTCATTTCATTTATTGGATGAGGGAGACATTATTCTTGTTCTGTATAATGGATTTATTCAAATTATTATATGGTTTATTACCAAAAATTATTAGACTATTGTGAAGAATTTTTACTTCTTGTTAAGTCTAATAATTAAAGTTTCACAAATGTCCAGGGTTACCGGGTGATTTCTGTTGATATTCCACGTGTTTGGAATCATCAAGAGTGGATTCAAAGTTTTGAAAAGTTCTTGGATGCCATCGATGTTCACCATGTGAGAGCTTAATATATTTCTGGCCTATCCTTCATTCCTTCCCCACTACAGCATCTATTTGTCTTTTTCAGTGCATATTTCGTATTTCCTATTATATGTTTCTGAAATAAAGAATAGGTTGCCTACTTAAAGTAAAAAATATTTTACTATATTAGTTTTATAGTAAGTTTGTGGAAAGGTTCTAAAATGACAAATTTATCCTGATTTGCTGGTTCCACTGTTGGAACTATATTGTCAGTCAAGTTTATGGCAGGGGTAGTTCATGTTGAATTGTAAAATTTGCTTAGTAAGTAACATGTCTTGTACAGATACATTTATATGGTACATCCCTTGGAGGCTTCCTAGCTCAACTTTTTGCTCAACATCGTCCAAGACGGGTTAAATCCTTAATTCTATCAAATGCATTTTTGGAAACACGCAGTTTTGCCGCAGCAATGCCTTGGGCGCCTATGTATGTCTTCACATTTCTTGTAGTCAACTCTAAGCTGGATATAATCAAAATTTCTTCATTTGTTGGATTATGCATTGATGACTTACTCATTTGCATAAGATATGCCTCTCACTGGACTGTAAATTATTTGGTATTTTTGAAATCAAATAATTGCATGTGTGCGGTTTAGTGGGGCATCAAGTTAGAACAAATTTCCTTACAATGAGTCAATTCCCTGTAAATTACGCTCGCCTGTATAAATGCATTTGTTGGGTGACAGGAAAAATATGTTAATCTGCTTTCACTTATATTTTTTTTATATAAAATAGGCTTTCCCATGGTATAATTTTACTTATTGCTATACATAGTTTCTTGCATATTAGGTTTACAAGTATTCTTATTTATTTTAATAGTTCCTGCAATTATTTCTCAGTTTTTTTGCTTGCATGATCTTTATTACTTATTGCATGTAATTACAAAAAGTGTTCTTAAGATATTAACTTGCCACATGCAGTGTTGGTTGGACCCCGTCTTTTTTGTTGAAACGATACATCTTAACAGGAATTCGTGATGGCCCTCATGAACCTTTTATTGCTGATTCAGTGGACTTTGTCGTTTCACAGGTAGGCTTCTAGGAACACCTGGAACATTTTTCTGTATTGGTATTTTTGTTTTATCGTTTTGGATGAGATTCACATCACTTGCTTGTTGTGCCCTCATTATAATCCTGAAGTAATCTTGCTTCAGAGATTGCATATATCGCAGTTTTCCAATGCACAGTGCTTTTTGTTATCCTCTCAGTAGGTGCTTTATCATATATAGTCAACTAGTCTTATTTCCAGCCTTTGTTATCCTTCATCCACTTCCTTAGTTAGATTGATCATCCTGGCAAGGGAAAGTTCTGTGTTTCTGTAAGCTACATGGGATTCAAGCGTAGTTTTGCTAGGTTTTTAACTTGGTTCTATCAATTTAGAAATGTAATCAGTTGAGGTGGATTTATGTGGTGAAATTCTAAACGGTGTTTTTCGTAGAATTGTTCTCTCTCTCCCTCTCTCTATGGCTCTTTTCCTTGTTTCTTTGATGGGCAAGGGGAACAAGCCCTTTTATTTTCTGTAGGTAAGCGCTTTTTCAGTTAGAAGTATGCACATTGTATTTTGCTGCTTTAAAAGCAATACGATCTACCATAAGAAAGAGGTTGCCTTCTTTATCTGAGGCCATATGTGACAATCATGTCAGGTTGAAACACTCTCAAGAGAAGACTTGGCATCCAGGTTGACTTTGACAGTTGATAGTGCTTCAGTTGGACCCCTTCTACTTTCAGATTCATTTATTACTATCATGGATGTAAGTTGTCTGAAACTTGCTTTTCATGGGTGTGCACACAAATATATTTTAAATATTCATGCTTTTTTAGGAATCAAGGTTTCTTTGCTAAGCTGGACAAGGATAAACAAAATAGATGGTTTCTCCATCTTCGTATGCTGTTAGCCTTTTCCTTTAAAAGTAAATGAGATATATCTTGTAATTCTATTAAGTGTGATCGTTTAAATTTTTTTGTTCATCTCTCCAATTTTTAGATTTTTTAGTTACTTTGCAGGTTAACATGCAAAATTTTCCTAGCCGCATGGCTGTAGAAATGTTTTAAAGCACAAGATGATTTCCTTCTTGCAACATTTGTACTCATATTATGAAGTTTTTCCCTTTAGTTTTTTATATTTGAAGGGGAAAGATAAGCTTTACCTGATAGCTCTATTGTTGACATGGTTTCGCACTCGGTCTCAAAGACAAATGATTTCTCTGCAATTCCTCAACAACTGAAAGATCAGCTGAGTGAGAGGTATCCAGGTGCAAGGCGAGCTTATCTGAAAACAGGAGGTGATTTTCCATTTCTTTCCCGCCCAGATGAAGTCAACCTACATCTCCAGGTATATGATGTGTCCATATAAACACAGGACTTATCTCATAATGATAGTACTGTCAGTATACCAAGAAGATTGTTATTTCAACTGGTATCTGAAACATGGCAGCTGCACCTGAGACGAGTTGGGGTAGAAGCTCAGCCAGATTTGGTTCGGAGCATCCCAAAAGATGGCACTGGTGGGAGCCCTAGCAAAGAAAATGATGAAAAGAAGGATAGTGATGACCCACCAAAAGATAATGGGGGCAATCCCGAAAGTACTTCTGAAGAAAGACAGTTGCCTCCAGCTCCTGAAAGTTCAGAATCTCATGGCCTTGATGACCAGCTCCTCAGCAATGCAAAAATTTGTTCCCTTGGTCATGAAGGTGCAATTAGTTTGAGGCATTCTGCATTGTTGAAGAATCAACACACTGTAGCCTCTAAAATCCTTCTTCAATCGACATGGGAGTTCTTTATTTTCTCTTTGCTTCCCTTTTACGTGGAGTCATTGTACATTACTTCTAGTTATGGTTGGAAATTCAGACAACTGGTGTAAAATAGACCATAAATTAGCACTTTCTTCTCATCATTGTTGTTCATACAAGCAATTGTTGCAGACCAACCTGCGGTTTCCGTTGACAATGTCTTACCTGTTGCATTATTTCAAAGTTCTTGCTTTTATTGAATTCAAATAATATGTTGTGCACCTGGGACCTTGTAAATCCTGCAGGATCTGAAAACTACCATCCTTCGAAATAGATAGATTGTACCCGTTCCAATAGATTGTTCATTCTTTTAATTTTTCGTTTATAATTTTATGAAGGAATTTCCATCCTACTTGTCTCAAAGAGAAAACCAAAAACCAAAAATATAAGAAAATGTGTTCATTAAAAGTCTGACAATTTATCATGCAAAAGCATGGGTCTAAACTGACTAACCGCTTATCCTTGAAAGTGAAAACCCTTTCCTTGGTACTTGTTTGGTTTAGTTTTTTTTTAGTTTATTCACCTTTTAAAATAAAAAAATCATGCCAAATAAGAATTTAAAAAAACTCTTAAAAAAATAAGTAATTTTTTTAAAGAATAAAATTAAAAAAAAGTTTTGCAAAAAGCTCCATAGAAGAGCTTTCCCTCCTTTTTTTTTAAAAAAAAAAAACAAGCTTCTTTTTTAGGATAATTTTTCTTTTTATTTTAAAAATGTCCTCATTTATTAAAAATAATTCTAATATTATCTATTTTTATTTTTGTATGATGTATTATTAATTATAAATTTTATATTATATAAAAATACTTTTTATAAATAAAAAATAAAATTAACATTTTTATTATAAATAAAAGAATTTATAATTAATAAAATATTTAGTTATTAAATAGCTTTTATGACTCCATCACAAATTGGTGTCACCCTTCGTGACTCTCACGGTATTGCTCAGGTCAAAAGCGTCACCGGCAGCAAGATCCTCCGCATTCTCAAAGCTCACGGTAAAACTTTTCCTTTCTTTTCAGATACGAAAACGTTGTGTCTGCAGTGGTACTGTTGCGTTTGAGGATTGTTAAATTGGGGTAGGATTGGCGCCGGAGATTCCTGAAGATCTTTACCATTTGATAAAGAAGGCGGTGGCGATTCGGAAGCATTTGGAGAGCAATAGGAAGGATAAAGATTCCAAGTTCAGGTTGATTCTTGTGGAGAGTAGAATTCACCGGCTCGCTCGTTATTACAAGAAGACTAAGAAGCTCCCTCCTGTTTGGAAATAGTTAGTTCTTTGCATCTTTGTCTGTCAATTGAAGCATGACCATTTTCCTTTCTCCTACATGATTGTGAACTTTTTTATCCTGTCTCTGCAGCGAGTCAACCACGGCAAGCACTCTGGTTGCTTAGAGAAAGTGTTGGAACTCTGGACTGGAGGCCTGTTATGTCCTGATTTCACGAGTAAGACCTTTCCGGTGAGAATCTGTCTAGTAATGTGGGATATTTATAATGAAACTGAAACAATGATGAAGTTCTTTGTGCTAACCATTTTTGGGATAGTCAAGGAGCATTATTGTCTTACATTTATTTTTTCCAATTCACACCTCAATCCTCACTTATGTCTTAGCGTGTCATCATGTGCTGAGAATTGTTATTTTGCTTGAATTGTGTGCTGATTTGTTTGCCAGCATGGAGAATTATATCAAGTTTCATTTCAGGAACAGGCCACATCTGAAAACCTCCAACATATCATTAGGTTCCAACCGTATCAACCCCAATTTACTTGTCTCTATTTCTTCTCTCTTTAATCATCGTCAAATGACATTGAAATGATGTGCATAACTCATAGTCATTTAGATTTTTTAAAATCTTACAGCAATTAATTTAAGCCAAGTTGGTAATCCCTGGCAATCACACAGTTCTTATGAAGAGAACCAAATAATAAGTGATTGCTAGGTCAAACCAAGCACCAAGCAACTGCAACGGGCTTTCATTGTCCATTCTATGCATTTTCACTGACTGAAAAAAAGAGAACTTGAGCTGCTCTTTTTCCAAGAAGTTCAGAGTAAGGCAATCTATGTTGTTCATAGTAGTCGACCATGAAATTCAGCTCGCATTGTCCACTACTCGCAGAATCTAAACAATAGATGTATATTAAGCTGCAAAACAAGGTTAGTTAACTACAATAATCCCATTCCAACCTCGTGACATCCACGCTAATTGAAAAATAAGGATCATAAAGTATCAACATTTGATTCCAACATTAACATGTTAACAAGATCAACTAAATGCAAGCCCCTGTTCTGAGTCCTGGATCTTGAGTTCTGACTCTCTGTTGATGGCTAAACAAACCCATACTGCACTGTGCTTGTACATTCTTCAATACCTAAGTATATATTTACAAGTTTCAAGCATCATTTCCAGAAAAAGGAGGGCTTCGTATTCTGTTTGCTGTCACCTACACAAAGCAACTCGCCACTACTGAATGCTACCATCATTGGACAAAGCTCAACATAAAATCTAATGGTGGACCAGTGAGGCTGCAACTAGAAAGCAAAGGAGCAGACTTCATCTATTTTTGCACATCAAAAGAACCAAAGACTAGAAGTGCAGGACAAGATAATTCATCAAAATGATGGATCACACATCACAGCCCCACAGCCTTATTTAAAGCTATCAATCATAAGACTGATATAAGCTGGCATCCTTTTAAGCATGGCGTTAAAGGAAAAAGACCCAAACGCCAAGATAGCACTTCCTGGCAACAATGATTGCTCAAACAAGGTTATGAATAATCATCTATCCTATTCTGAATAAATTTGTAGGTGAAGGTGGTGGTCTTTGGTCCTCCATTCAACTAAAGGCTTTCTGCAACCATCAAAAGGTAAGTCAGATCCTTACATCATAAATTTGCAGACTTTTACAATGAAAACCGCATAATAGCAAACTCACCATACACTAAATTCCATCATTTTACTACGATGTACACTCTTCCCTAAAAATTAAGCTAGCGGCTTAGTATCAGTTTACTTCTGATTGATGTAAGATAAAACACCAGCAACTGATGCAAGTCCACAATCAAATTTGCAGTTACCTTTTGGCCATAAGTCATACCATGATCGAGACAACAATGTCGAGGCAAGATGGTTGAAATCGATCATCCATCAGTACATGCTCGACCTACGAACTCAATTTTAAAGTTCCTCTCAACCCAACTCAATGATAATATAGATAATGGATACAAAGTTTACAAAAATAAAGATGTCAATTGGGAGGAAAGGGAGGGCTTTCATATACATCTCTCAATCTGTCAAATTACAAGTACAACACATACTCTCTGAATTTTAACAAAAGAGGCTCACAAAATTCAAGGATTCAATGCAAATCCTTCCTTTCCTTAAGAGAGACGACTAAAGATAGCACTCTACCATAATACCAGTTGAGAATTAAGAAACCTTAGCGGCCACTGCAGAATTAAGAAACTTCTTCAATCAGTTTTATCTTAGGCATCACAATTAGCATCCTTGAATCAGCATTCCCTCTCATTGACAAACTATTCTCCGATGAAAATAAACACTTCCCTCTCATTTCACCAACTCCATAAGATTAATACATGGACATTATACAAACAAAACAATCGGTTCAAAACAAAAGATTGTTGAAACAAATTCCTCAAAAACATGGGGGAAAGAACACAAATTTCTAATACAAAACCAAACCAAACACAAGATATTAATATAAATTACATAGCTACACACCAATCAAATTCTCTAAGAAAGAGAGTTAGCATTACTTCCAACAATTCCATAGAAACAAACGAAAACAACAAAAAACATTATCCTCCCCCACATCAAATCCAAACAGACCCTAACTTCCCCCCAAAAACAAAAGAACATTTTCTTGAAAATCAAAGAACAGACAGAACAAACATTAATGACCTTTCTCACTTAGCAACCATCCTGGCAATAAATTCCTCATAACGGATCTTCCCATCCGACCCGACATCCACTTCCCGGATCCACTCATCGAACTCCGACGGCTCCAGCTTCTCCCCAATGCTAGTCAATATATGTCTCAGATCCGCCACAGAGACAAACCCGGTCGACTCCTTATCCAGCACCTTGAAAGCATCGCGTAGCTGCCGATCGAAAGGCTCAGGTTTCATGTGCTTCGCCATGAGATCTAAAAAACGAGGGAAGTCAAATGGCGCCGTCAGCTTCTCTTCAGCGACTATAGCTTTGAGTTGGGCTTGGGTCGGGTTTCCCCCGAGAGACCTCATTAGGATCCCTAGCTCCGATGGAGCGATCTTGCCGTCGCCGTCGGTGTCGAAGAGAGTGAAAGCCTCTTTCATTGATGAGACTTGGTCGTCGCTTAGATCCTTGCCCATTTTCTACGGTTCGGGATTACGGGTTTGGGCGCTTTAGCTTTGAAGGAAGAAATGAAATGTTCTTTCTTTTGTTGCTTCTTGTTGTCTTTGAATTTTGATTTCAAGTGTTTGTTGTTGTGAGGGGAGGAGCGAGGGTCGGAGAGTTGCCTGAAACGGTGGCGAATTAATGGTGTGATTTTTAAGAGAAAGCGACGTCGTTTTATGGTTCTGACACAGAAAATAGTTAAAAGGTGCGACTTGTCCCGTTCAATTATTCTATGTAGATGCTGATTGCTGAGGAGGCGTAAGATTATTGGGAATCGGAAATGGGTCCACAATCACAGGTGATTTCAATTAATTAAGACGTTACATATATATTAATTACATGCCTAAGTTAAATTATATTTAATAATCTCTTCTTATATTTGAAGGGCTCATATAATTCAAGCCACTTTCCTTTTTCTTTTTCTTTCCTTGTTTTTGCTTACCTAGATCACCTTGAGAGAACATATAATTCAAACTAATCTTTGTCATAAATAAAATATTATTTTATGAATAAAAAAAACTAATCTTTGTCATAAACTATTTTTCTTAGTGTAGACTCTACTCCATTGTCCTAAACCTATGTTATAGCCTTCACAATTATTTTCGAATTTATTATTTGTCTTCGGACCATTTTATTGCAATAGTATGTTTGTCTGTTAAAAAGGTCCAAGTCAAGGCCCGAAGAACACGGATTTCAGGCTTGCAATTATATGAATCATCCTTTTATGTTTTTTGGGTTGGAGGAACAGTCCTAGTTTCTTGCAATGATTGTTCTAATGTTGGCCCAAGGCTCATGGGTCTGTCCCATTAACTTCACCCTAAAGCTTCTATAATGCCATACTCGTGGATCTATGTCCCATTAACATCAAGACCAGAGCTTCTACACTACCAAGACCCAACTTGGCATAAATGCCAAGCTTCCTTGCTCTGCAATTCTCATCATATTCAGTCTAAACTTTCATGTTCACTTGGATTTGAGAGTGTAGTACAATTTCAGGAGTTATCAGATTTGCCAAAAGGTTACCAACATTCAAGCTGCGAAAGGCCCCTTTATAGTCAAGTGCAATACGGCTTTGAGTTTGATATGTAGGATGATGGAGAGTATAACATAAAATAAGATAAGAAAGGGCATTGTTATTTTATGTTTGATGTGTGCAAAGATTAAAAATAAGATATGATGATTTTTGTCTTATATCACGTTTGGTTTGTGCAAGATTGGAAGTAGGGTAAAATGATTTTTTTTCATTGGTCAAAATTACCTCAAGCATATAGCTTTAAGTCCATTTTTAAATTTAAATTTGACATAATGTCTAAAAAAACCTCTAAACTATTCATAAAAATTCCAATAATTACATATGTTTATCTATTTTTTGCTATATTAAATCAAAAAGCAATCAAAGAATTCTTTTTTTTTTTTTGTTTATGTTCCAAATGCAATAACATCACCTTTAGCATACCTTTAGACCTTTCGATTGCCTATGGTCATTTATCCTTTCTAGGTCTTTCCATGGTTAAAGTTTAAACTAATAATCAACAGTCATATCTTGTTTGTTTTTGTTTTCCAAGAAGAAAACTTTTAACTCTTCATTAGAACTTAAAAGTAAACCCGCCATTAGGGGAGATGTTTATGGAAACTATTACGACTGGGAGAAATTTTGCTGCCCCCGTGGAAGATGTGAAGAGATGATTATAATGCAAAGGAAGTGAACGTCTTTCATTAAAGAGGACACTTTTTCTTGTTGATACCTGACCCTTGTGCAAGAAGAAAAAATTTAAAGTATCCACACCAAATTTCTAATCATAAGAAAGACAGGTCTTTATGTCCCTGCGACATTTGACTAAACAAGTAGTGGTTGTTAGATACCCGTCAATCTCAAACGGTAAACATTTCTAGAACGAAGAAGAGTGGAAAAAACCAAAGACAGAAAAATCAATGTTAATTAAGCATATATTCCAATCTTGTTTTGCATTAATTCAAGTACGCGTATTGCAATCAAACCCTTTAGAGAAGAAATACATTTGTTTTGTCTTTTTGCCTAGAATTTTGGACTTTTTTTTTCCGACAAATTAATTTGATCCATTTTTTTTCCTACCACTGCGATGGAGAATTAATGGTGGGGAGGGAGGTTATGTTCAAAACACCATGATATTTCAATGAAATGGCATGATTTTCTTTGTCATCATGGCCAGTATCTGCCGCCCTTTTTTTTTTTTTTTTCACCACTAGCCCTAGTTCTTTCCCTTTCTTGCTCAAATTATACCATGTGAGAGGCAGTAAGGTATAAGAGGTCGATATCTTTTTAGAACATGGGAAAAGATGGTTCATCGTTCAAAGTGTAAAGTTGGGGGCCTACTACTTTTTCTTGTGCACGATCCAATTCTTTAATTGAGTATCATGTTGTGTCTAATCGCGGGACCAATCCCTCTAGTTTTGCCTCTTACTAATTTTGTTTTGATTCGAGTGTCCCTCTATCACATTAACTACCCTTTGAAAATTGCAAAGGAATTTTTTTTCCTCTGAAGGACGGATTCAGTTTCAATATTTAATTGTTCAATTTTGAATTACATTTGTTTGTTTCATGTAAAGTTTACACATATAGATTTCAGGTGCGTATCAAACATGTAAATGGTGGTATAATTAAGTAGCCATAACATCAGCAATTGATCACAAAACAGGAATTCGAAGCAAAGTGTTCAACCAAAGGCCATTAGTAAGATGATGGGGACAACCGGATGAACCATTTTCCCAGTGTCGGCATTGCAAACACAACATTTCAACAAAGGTAATCAAAGATCATTGAGACAAAAGATCCCAAAATGGACCCCCTTTTTCCCCTCTTTGAGAGGAAAAAGCAGTAGTTATTAGTGACGAAAAATGTATTAAACTGTTAAAATGATGTGTTGGTGTGGGCTATGAATTAGGGTTTTACGAGAATCCAAGGTAAGGGAATAGTTGTATAATATTTGTCCTACTTATTTTTATTGGGTCAAGAATCCCTTATACGAAGCAAATCCGAAGGACATTTTGGCTTGTTGCAAGTTTGACGTGAGTGACATGATCAAACTGGTTCAGTCAACCACCGTCTGCCCCCTCCTCGAGAAGGGGAAAAAAAATCCCACCAAAAGGAATAGGAAAATAAATAAGGCGGTGATCTCCAGTTCATCCACTTCCTAGGCTGGTTTTCTGGCCTTATTTATTTTTATTTTCTTTGGGGTAGTTTGCTGCTTCTTGCTAGGATTTCTACAATAGGGCATGAGCATATTATTGTCAACCCCACGTGAGAGGCAATTTTTTGTTAGGTTCCCTACCCAAATCCCATTGACTTCAAAACTTTCCCAATTCAAGGAGAGGAATATAACCCTGATGGGCTGATAGCCTAGACTTTTTTTAAAATTTTATGGTGAACAACTGCAAATAAAAATAATAAAAGTACGGCACATTGTTTGAATTTGAGCAATTTGAAGGAATAACTGTCCCATAAAGAAATCTCTAACTTTTGAAATTCAGAATTGGCACCTTTTTTTGAATTGCTACTAATTGTTCTTAATCAGTTTAACATATGCCTTGGATTCCTTATAAATTACTAGTAATTTCTAGGTCGAAAGAAAATGGACTTTTTAATCTTTTTATAAAGTTTTTAGGAGAATTTGAAATCGAGATCCATTTTGAGTAATGTTAAATGCATTTTCCTTATAATAAGTAATCCCTTTACTTAAATATTGAGATCCCAATTGGGAAATTTAATTCTCCAATCATCCTAGCTCACATGTAAGTTAAATTCCGTATGCTCAATTGATCCAAAATTGCCCATCTGCTTGGCTTATCCATTTCTGTACAAAAAGTGATCACACACTAGCACCAAATTTATCAGTATTACCTACTTGTCACAGACAAGAAACTCAATCACACCCACACAGCTCATTTCCTGATAATCAGACCTAAATCAAACTAAACTACAAAATCAAACGAAGGAAAAAGGCTTGCTATGGTCGCAGTGATGATGCGAAGCTGTCATCATATCATCACCCATATTTCTTTATCGCTGGTGTTAAATTTCGAATGGGAACATGTCGAGTTGCCCCCAAAGTCGCTATTAATGGTGCATTCTCTGTTTCAAACTTTGACATGCACTTAGCTCTACACTTCTCCACTTCTCTTTCCTTCTGTCTCTTTCGTGCCGCTCTGTTCTCACTATCTTCTTCTTCATTTCATTAACTATTGAATTTACTGCAAATATTCTACAGAAAGAGAGACTTAATTACTCTTAAAGGAAGAAACAGATATGGCTTGTTGTCTTTGAGCTTTTTTATTATTAACTAATTAGAAGAAGAAGGATACCCTGGCAGGTTTCAGCCAAAGGAAAAAGATGGGTATCTCTCAGTTTCTGTTCTTTCTCATTCTTCTGCTGTTCACATTCTTCCTTCCACTATCGGTTCATGGGAACACAGAGGTTAGAGCTCTAATGGAGCTGAAGGCTTCTTTGGACCCAACAAACATGGTCCTCGAGTCATGGAAAAGTGATGGTGATCCTTGCGGTGGTTCTTTTGTGGGTGTGGCTTGTAATGAGCACCGTAAGGTGGCTAACATTTCGTTACAGGGGAAGGGTCTTTCTGGTAAAGTGTCGCCTGCTGTTGCGGGACTCAAGTGTCTCTCTGGTTTGTACTTGCATTACAATTCTTTGTCTGGAGAGATACCTAAAGAGCTTTCAAATCTTCGAGAATTGACTGATCTTTATCTTAATGTTAATAATCTGTCCGGCAGCATTCCTCCTGAGATTGGTAACATGGCTGATTTGCAAGGTTAGTTCAGTTTTGGTTTCTGAATTTTCGTTTACTTTAGTTCCATATTCTTGTGGTTCTATATTATGCTTTGTATTGTTTGGGTAAGTGAGTATCGGGAGGGACCTTTAATTTTTCTTTACCATGAAATCCCATTTCGCTTTTCTGTGTAATTAGTTATGGCAAAACTAGGCAATGATTTTAACCATGTCTTTAGCCGTTCTGAACTGAACAAAAGAGGGCAGAAGTCATGTCTCTAAGAACAAAATAAAACATTGTTAAGGTTGCTTGGTCAAGTTTGTAATTGTCTATGAAACCAAGCAAAATATCACGGCATCAATAGTGCATCAGAGACCCAAAAAAAACCTATTTTTCTGGTAGATCTCGACGTAGATCATGAAAGTTAGGCACTCATTTATTCTTTTTCTTTATATTCCATCCCTTTGCATAGCAGCTAATCGTTTTATATAGAGTTCAACTTTTCAAGCTATTCAATAACTTAGGTTATGGCCGAATGTAATAGCTAAAAAATATCTTCGTTATACGGTCTCCGAATTGGCTTTTCTTGGGCCCCTATACTTCACGTTCTACCGTTGCGAATCACAGAAATCACATGTTCTATGATATTTTCTGCTGCCTACTACTTGCCTTTATCAGTCAGCTCAACAACGGAAGATGTTCACACTATGCTTTGCTAATATATGAATTAAATTGCTTTCCTTTCCGTATTTATACGTAATGCATCCCACAGCAAGCTATGGACCATGAGATTGAAAGATGTTGCTACCGTTATACGATTTTTACTGAGTTGTTGGAATTTTAAAATAATGGAAATATCTTTGAATCTTACTGTGATATTGATCTTCAACTCTCATCTTAACGAGCAAGTTGTTTGATTTGTAGTTCTACAGTTATGTTGCAACCAGCTGACAGGGAATATACCTACGGAGATAGGGTCTTTGAAGAAATTAAGTGTTCTTGCTTTGCAATATAACAGATTAGATGGTAAAATTCCTGCCAGCATAGGGAATTTGGGAATGTTAAGAAGACTTGACTTGAGCTATAATCGCCTCTCTGGTGCAATTCCTACAACATTAGCTGATATTCCACAATTGGAAATTCTAGAAATCCGAAACAATACTCTATATGGAAGTGTCCCTTCAGGTAAGTCTGTTTTCTCCTAAACTAACTTTTGACATTAATTATTGCTCTTATATGATTCTTCTTGTTCATGGTTAACTTAGACTGATTTGTTGTCTGCAATGAATCAAAAACAAGGTCTGAAGAGATTAAACGGAGGATTCCAAGGTGAGAACAACCCGGGTTTATGTGGCACAGGGTTTTCAACGTTGAGAGATTGCACTCCTTTTGATGGTCTCAACATCAACCAGCTTGAACCTTTCCGATCACATCTAAATGGCACTGCTACAGGAGTTACCTCACAGACTTCAAATATCCAGGGCGATTGCAACCACACTGATTGCTCAAATCCATCGAGATTCCCAAAGATACCTGTTATTGCAGGGATTATTACAGTCAGTTTCGTTTTCGTAGTTGCTGGATTTCTTGCATTTGTTCACTACCGTAGGCAGAAACAAAAGATAGGAAATACATCTGATCCTTCTGACGGGCGCCTTAGCACTGACCAGGCTAAGGAATTTCACAGGAATGGAAGTGTTTCTCCACTTGTAACTCTCGAATATTCATACGGATGGGACCCATTAGGTGATGGTTGGAAAGGAATTGGATTTTCCGAGGAGCATTTGAATAAGTTTAGGTTCAACCTAGAAGAAGTTGAGTCTGCAACTCAGTGCTTTTCCGAGATGAATTTACTGGGAAGGAGCAATTTCTCTTCTGTCTACAAAGGGATTCTAAGAGACGGTTCTCTTGTGGCCATCAGGAGTATAAACGTGACTAGCTGCAAGTCCGAGGAAGCAGAGTTTGTTAAGGGCTTGTACTTATTAACCTCCTTGCGACATGAAAACATTGTTAGGCTGCGAGGGTTTTGCTGCTCGAGGGGCAGAGGCGAATGTTTTCTCATGTATGACTTTGCTTCTAAGGGAAACCTATCTAAATATCTAGATATAGAAGGCGGAGGTGAACAAATTCTTGACTGGTCGACAAGGATTTCCATCATCAATGGCATTGCAAAAGGTCAGTTTATCAGATCAGGTTTCCATCAAGGATCAAGAGTCCTTCAAATGTTTCTCTTTTAACTAATATTCTTATATTTTGCTCAAACAGGTATGGAGTATTTGCACAGAAGTGAAGCAAACAAGCAGCCCATAGTCCACCGCAACATATCTGTCGAGAAAGTTTTCATTGACCAGCAATTCAACCCATTGATTGCAGACTCTGGTCTTCATAAGATTCTTGCTGACGACGTTGTCTACTCAACTCTGAAAGTGAGTGCTGCCATGGGTTACCTAGCGCCAGAGTACATTACCACTGGCCGTTTTACAGAGAAGACTGACATATTTGCATTTGGAGTGATTATTCTCCAAATCCTGTCTGGTAAACTTCAACTGACAAGCTCAATGCGGTTGGGAGCGGAATCAAGCAAGTTCGAAGATTTTATTGACACAAATCTCAGAGGCGAATTTTCTGAATCCATGGCAGCTAAGTTGGGGAAAATTGCACTTAGTTGCACCCATGAACACCCTGACGATAGACCAAGCATGGAGACAATAATTAAAGAGCTAAATGATTGCAACGTCAGTTCTTGATGAGCCTTTTCCCCAAATTGAAGAAGTGATGATGATGGGATCGAAGAGATTGCTGAAACTGCTTTTTGTTGGTTGTTATAGATCTTTTCACAGGGACTATGATGATTGAGGTGTGAAAAGATGGCAGTCTAATGTAAAGTGGAGTTGCAAAGGAAACCTTGGGAGGGGTTTCCCCATCATTACTAGCAATAAAAAAGCCCTATGGAGAGGTGGGGAGAAATAACTTTCTAGTCCTACAATTTGGTACGTACACCAATTCGTATCTCCATGAGCATTTACATTTGCAATCGCAATCGAGCGAGCAAAACAAGCCTCAAACCGCTGAACTGCTCCCCTAGGCATAGCAACAAGCATTTGAAAAGGATATTATGTTGTCTGGAGATGTGATCGTTCAACATTGTAGTGCCTGCAAGCTTGTTTGAAGCTCGAATTCGCATTTTGGAAAATTACATATTAACCTCCCAAAAACAAATTGCTTCTTTGTAAGTAGAAACAAAGCTACGCTCGTCGTCTAGACCTATAATATACCATTTGTGGTCGCTTTAAACTTGGTTTCGTTACTAGTGTAAAGTTGTTTTTCTCTTCTGACACTCAACTTTCATTAAGGAGCTGGAATTTCACTATTTGTTCTGCCAAAGACGGACTTCAAGAAACCATATTCTCTTTTTCTCACAAATTCTCAACTGCGAATAAACAGCTTGGTAACAAACATCCTGATTATAACAAATTGAACGTAGGGTAGCTGTGTTGCACCATGATCCATAGAGAGGCAGACGATTTTTAAGAAAATCATGGACATTGCGGATACAACATACGATGATTTCACATTTATTTCCTCACAGCAGGTATTATATAGTAGCGGATAAACAATGGTAATCACCCGATTCCACAGTGTGGCAGTTCTTTCCTTTCTAGTTTGGATACCTATTCGCTCTCCAGCAAACAAGTTTTCTCCTGGACTATGATGAACTGATTATGGAGCATCAATGTACCACGATTGGAACCAACACCAGCCAAGCTAGTGGACATACTGAATCCTCAAGGCACATTTTTAAGGCTTATGACGTTTCCCTTGGAGAACATCCTTTTATTTTTTTCTTTCTTTGGTGAGAACAAAAAAATGTAAACAAGTTAGCAGTTATAAAAGAAAGTTCCAACAAGTTGTACTGCTGCTTATAACCGTGTGAGGTGCCAAGCCAGGCCAACATCCGGAGGACTATCAAGGAATGCAAAGCAGTCTATGCAACGGCACTATGTTGTTGATGTTCTTGAAACCATTCTGTGGGCCACCAATCTGGTCTAATGGCCTCCACCTTCACATCCTCCTGTCCTTGTAGTGTCAATGAGCCAAAACCTTTGAAGGCTTCATCCAGCCGCAAGACACCCATTCCACAAAAGCCAAGTGCAGTGATCACAGTCCCTGCCTTCTTACCGGAGGCAGTGTTAATCACTTCTGAACCAGGGGCAACTTTTCCCTCCACCTCTGAAATAACAGAAAGGTGTTAGTTGTGTTGTGCCAAGATAATTAACTTTATCAAAGCCCAGTGGAGGGAGGCTACCTTTTCCATTTTCGTCAAGAAACTTTAAAGGAAGCAAGCGCTTGCGAATAACCCCCCTGTGGTGTGTACGAGCTATGAGTTCTTGTCCCACATAGCACCCTTTATCAAAGCTGATTGCATTTAGGCCTGTGAAATTGTATTCAAGTGGAATTGCCTCTCCTAAACAACATAACAAAAATGTCACAACAGAAAGACCAGACAAATAGATCTAAACTCCGAAAACAAAGGAGAAACATCTCATAATAAATTGAAGAAAAACAATAAGAAGAATAGCCAAGTTAAAAATAAAGTTAGAAAATGCAAGAAATATTCAAGAAACTTAAGTATACCATTAGCAACAAAGCAAACAGGCACCTTTTGGAATTTCAGTTGAGCCCTCTGCAACTCCCTTCTCTAATCTCCACAGAAGATAATTCTCTTCATCTGTTTCTTTATCAGACTCAACTAAAGGTGCTGCAACAGACAAGAGAATATTAAATTTTGCAGTTTAAGCGACCAGTGGATTGCTGACTTCTATAGAAACAGTACATCTTAAATTGATTCTTATCTCAAAGCCAATGATTTATGTTAAAAATGTAAATAAGAACACATTCTTCAGAAGCAACAAAGGTTTGGTTAACTCACGTGTTGTACCGGATGGAAAGATCCCCCTAAAACCTAGACAACCCAATCTGGGATCCTTAAACCATTGCCATCCAACATCATTGCCATGTGAAGCTGTTGTGCCAGAACCATCAACACCAATTCCCCAACCAACAGAAGCAGCCTCTGGTTCTTCAACAGTTGGTGTCTTTCCAAACAGGTTCTGACCATACCTCTGCCAGCAAGAGAAGTCTTCTGCCACATTCTCAATTTCTACCTTAGACCTCAACCGGTATCTGCAACAGCAAATAGAGGAACGACTGTCAACAGAAATTTTAAAGTTTGCATTACTATAAAAGAGAAACACACATCACCAGCTGGTATAATAGTCAATGCCTTAAACTAGCTGGTATAGTAGAAGAATGCCTTAGAGATGCAAGAACATTTTCAGACTTACATATTCGACAAATCATTTTTAAAACAAAGGCAACACTACCAGAATTCATACTGATTGTGAATTTAACAAATAATAATACTCTGAGGAACTACAAAGCGATACAGACTGATAGCTTATCTGCTTTAGACCTCTCAGCCAAAAAATGTAGTAGTGATTCAAGCAAGTTATCAAACAGAATATCTAAAGTCGCAAGTAAGGCATTATACATGGCTGTTGAATGCCAACACTGAAATGCAGTCTATCCAGCAGAGGCTTATCAAAACGACACCCAAAGTAGCTACTAGAATTTGCAAACACAAAAGAAAGCATTTTAAATAAAGCTAAAAACAACAGAAAAATTTAACCTGATTTTAATCAAAGAATGAGAGATCCTAAGTAATTCAAATGCACAAGCTATACACAACAGAATATTATTCTCCCAAAATCAATAAAATTCCCAGTTACGATTAAAACGGTCCAATCTCTAAAAAAATGTAAACTAAAAGTACCCACTTCTTAAAAGTCGCCAACAACTCATCCAAGATCGAGCCATCGACATCAGCCAGAATCTCCACCGACCCACCAGACGCACGACCCGGACCCGACCCAGTCCTATCGAGCTTCTCTTCGGCGCGAGGCGGCCTATACAAGAACAAATCATACAAAAACCTTCCTTGAGGCGTCAAAAGAGCTGCATACATAGGAGGAACTACGACAGAGGCCACGTTTGTCGTAGGAACGGGGGAGTTATCTTCACGCGGGGGTTCACCGAATCGCCGAACATCGTTTGTTAAAAGACCCTGAAGGAATTTGATTGTTTCGGGTCCCGAGAACCGGATTACGGACCGCGATTTTAAGTGAGAGCAGAGAGGACCGGCGTTTTGGAGGTGGTGAAGGGAACGATGGCGGATGAGAAGAGAGGGTACGAAACGGCGCATTTTGGTGTCGTTTCGCCGGTGGAGATTTGGGTTGTTTTTGTGGAATTTAAGGTTAGACGAATCAGGGAAGGGAGCTGTTTTGGGTGTTGGCATGCGTGGCGAGTTGGGCTGGTGACACGTGCGCTTCGGTCCAGCTTTTGGTTCTCGACACTGACACGTTGTTAAAGGGTAGACACACACAGATGTTGGATAAAATAATAAAATTGTTGAACGAGATTGAAACTGTTTTAATTTTGGGGATGAATGTGGGCTTTGAGTTGATGTTTAGATTGGGTCATAACCCGAAACAAAATATGGCTTTTGGATCATTGGTCTGGCCCACCCAAAAGTCATGACTCATTGGCATTAGGCAGCATTGCCTTTGGAAACATCATTTCATATTGCTCATTGTTTCTCTCTTGCATTCCAAAGCTAAAGTAAATGAATCATGAAATATTGCTTTAACTTTCATCCTTCGAAACTATATTATTTTTTCACCTCGAATGTATATATATATCTCATTAACCATAACTATAAAAATAATATTCATTTTTCTATTCCATTTTTTCTTTCAATTTTGTTTTTCATGAAAAATGGTGTGATTGAAGTAGATAGAGTATAACCAAAAAAAAAATTTGATCAAAGCATATACAAATTATTTTTCTAAGTTTAATAAAAAAAGAGAATTTGATCATGTAGAATGCAAAATACATATAAACATTTCACAAACATGAGACCCATATTCGGTTACATGTTCAAACCAAATTGGTTCATTTTAATTTTCTCTGAATTTCATTTTCTTCTAAGTTACGTAATGTTAAAAATTCTATTGCTATAATCCAATATCAAAACAACCAAATTTTAATCTCATTTCCTTGAAGGAATAACAGTCCTTTCTCTTCTTTTATCGTTTTCTTCCCTTAAATAATAATTTTTATTAACATAATATATTAAAATTTTAAAACAAATATTTAATAATTTTTAATAAATATATATTTAATTTAAAATCAATTAATAATAAGTGAAGAGATTTTTATTATATTTATATATTTCTAATATTTCTAATTTAACATGTGTGAGACAATCATTATATATATATATATATATATATATATATATATGTATTATAACAGGACTTATTCATTTTATTTTATAAGATGTGGACTAGAGTTATAAACAAGCAAGAGAGATGGAGAGTATGGTAAGAGATTTGAACCAAATTTTTTAAAATATAAAAACATATGCATTTAATTTTAAATCAAATAGTAAGAGGTTAGGGTTGATGATATAACAAACTATTAAAATTAGGTGATTATGTCCAGCCTAATACTGAAATTAATTCTAATTTTAGGAAGTCCACGGTTTCGAGACAAAACAGCTATTGGATAATTCTTTAATTTTCAACAGATTCCATCTACATAAAAAAAAATAATTTCAACAATTAGCATTTGATTATTAGGAGATTTGAAAATTTGCAGAGACCTAGGCTCCGCCGCAAAAAATGGATTATGCTGATGCTTAAGCGGTCGAGTCACAGAATTCATCATGACTGGGGCAAAGATTATTCCTGCAAGTTGTTGTCCTGATAAACTAAAGTAAATATATATTTAATTTAATTAAGTGAAATAAGAGGTTTACCTAATTTTGTTTTCGTAGTGTTGGGGACTTTGGAGTTTGGATCACCACTTTACCTAATTTCTGATTTCTCATTTATGACTTTGAATTGAATCCAACTCCGTACCATTAAGTATTTCTCATTTACCTAATTTTTTAGTAATAAAAAATTGTGTGGTGATTATCTGCATGAACATGCCCAAGTAATAATCACCCGCACTAGCTTCTATTGCTTGCAATAAATAATTATCAGTGCCAATCAACTTCATTTAATTAGGTAACCACTTGTTCGTTCCAAAAATTTGGACTCCAAGCTTAGTTTATTGAGTATTTATTAAAATTAATTAAGATTTTTTTATATTAAATACAGTAATAGACCATTAATACAATGAATTTTTATCATATTAAAAAATATTATTTAATATGATAATTTAAATTTTTTAAAATACTCAAAAATGAATACTTATAAAATTTTGACAAAACTATCTTTTTGTTGTTACAGTAAAATTTTTATAAAATAATACTCGATAAATTAATAATCTTGATTAAATAATATTTTTTTTCGATCTCGACTTGAAACCAACATGATAAATTAATAATTCGTTAAATTTATAAAATAATACATTAAAAAAAAGACATTAGTCTCACTTGATATATAAATTAATAATATTTTCATACATCAAAATTTTATATATATATATATGATTCAATTAAGAAGTTTTGTAAAATATGACTCTAATGTTATTTATTTTTCTTTGAAATTGATGTCCCTTAGATCTCATCTCTAACTTTTTTTAATGCATTAAGAAGTTCCGCTATAGTGTTCTCTTATAACAAGAAAAAATTATGCAATATTATTGTTACTTTGAATATATATTTGCGCGAGATTAACTTCAATATAAAACTATCATCTTCAATTTCATTTTCATTGTCATTTTTTACGACGTTCTCAATAATTTACTAGTTAAGAATAAGGATAATTTGTAATTCGATAATTAAGTAATATTCATATAATCAAAATATATAGCACTTAAATGTTTTGAAAAAACAAATTATCTTGATAAAATAATTTTTATTAAATAATTTATAAATTATTAATTTATCAATTAAATAATATATCAATTAATTATTTAATTTTATTGATCTAAAGAGTATTAATTTATAAAAATTTTACTGTATTTGAATTTTAAACTTTTAGATTAAAAATCTCAAATTTAATTTCATTGCAATTATCTAATTTTGTTTTTTTTTATCTCATCTTATCTAAATCTAACATGGAAAAAAAAAACAAATTGAAGTGAACCTAATCAAACATCAAATGATCATAGATCATTTTTTTTGGAAGGAAGATAATGGCCAACATGAATATTTTAGCATATCGGAATTGTCCCACTGTCTAGCGTAGCATTATCAAAGCTTTCATCTTGGAATCAATTAAGCTTTGCTCTGCGTAATGGTTGACGTAAAATCTCAAAAGAGTCAAGACGGGAGGAGGCCGAAGGCTTCAGCCTCAAGTTTCGTACGGTCTCTGTTTTCATACGGATGACGAAAGAACCTTTTTATGCATTTTGACTTTTGCGCAACCTCCTGGATTATTAATCAAAATCAAAATTGATGGGCACTAAAACAAAGAAAAGAAAGAAAGCAGAAGAAATTGAAAATTGGGAACGAGACAATAAAATAATCATTGCGGAAAAAAGTAATTGTTGTTGTCTTCGTCGTCATCGTCGTCATCGTCGTCAGTGATGATCTCAAACAGAAGGGAGAAAATGAGAAGTTCTTTCTCTCTTTAATGTAAAATAATGATAAATTTCGTAATCTTAAGTGCCTACTTCAAATTCTATGTTTCTCTCCTGCAACAAACATGTGCCGCACACTCCTAGTACCATATAAAGTATTTTTTTAAAAAAAATTTAAATTATAAAAGTTTATATATAATTTATTTTTAAGATAAAATGAGCATTTTCAAAATCTTCGAAACATATTATATATATATTTTTCTAAATTATATCATGTCACATGTGTTAAAAGAAATTAAAATGAGAGGCTAACTAGAGAGCATATGCCTTAGCAAATGAGGGAGTTCAACTTTAGTCTTCTGTTTTGAGAACTTTTAGTTAGTAGGGAGGTACATGGGAGGTGGGTCACTTGTATTAAGCTGTTGGTGATGGAGTGGTATTTCGGGCAACTTGGAGAACTCTGAAAGGATCCTGGATGTGTACAGGGGAGTTTTTCAACCCTTTGATTGTTTTTCTAGTTTTGTTGGATTCTTCTGTGAATGATTGTGTTGATGTATAGGGGCCCTGCTTTTATTTTTGTTCCTAGTTTCCTCTGTGGGTGTGTGGCTAAGGTTGTGCTAACCTTACTGCTGGTTGGGGAGTGTAATGTGTTGTTTTTGGGGACACCTTGAGATAGCTAGGACCTGCAAACTGTTTTTTGATGTTATCTGCAGGGTGTTTTTTTTTGGGAGAGGAGGATGTTTCTTCCCTTCGTTTGGTTGACAATTTAGCATGAATTGAATAAAATTCAGCTTTTCAAAAAAAAAATTTAAAATGATCTAAATTAAGATAAATTAGTTTCAATAATTTTATTTAAAATACTATTTTTTTGTAAATAATAATTTTAAAACTTAGATGAAAACTAAAACTCGTTCCCTCATTTCCATTCTCGTTCTCGCATCCGAGCATTTATCTCATTAATTAGTACATAATCTTCTTACTTAAAGAATGAGATTCAAATCTTCCTCTCTCAATTATATATATAAAAAAAAAAACTAAGACTCGTTCCCAACAGATTGAACTTATCTCCTCTCGACTTAGCTTTCTTTTTGGGTGTTGATATGTCTACAAATTATTAATCAAACAAAGTTTGGATTCTCCTTCCATTGAAATGATAAAATACTTTATTATTCATTCTTAATCTTCCACTCTTGTTAATAAATATGTGATAAGCATGGAACTTAAAATTAATCAGCAACAGGTAAAGTTTCAACCTAAGTATATAAATCAACACAAAAGTTAGATTTAAAATAAAATAAAATAAAATAAACATTGTCATGTCATCCAAGATCAACTCAAATATCATATAGTAGAAATCATGCATGTGATTTAGTGCATGTTCACATATATTAGATAACACGATGCAAAAGACTTTAGAAAACTTTAATATTAACTTTCAATATATATACACACGCGAAAGTCCATAGTTTGGATTAAAACCATCGGTGAAAATCAGCAGAAAAAATATTTGATTATTTCAAATTGTTTGATTTCAAGGAAGACTGTTGCCCTTTGAAGGAGAAAAAGAAATAATTTTGCTGATGTTTTAGAGGGTGGCAAAGACATGTTAAAGTCCATATTCAGTTATTGACTTGGCAAAGCTTGTTCATGCAAGTTGGTCAAAGCTATATCCAATCAATGTCCATCGAAATACGTTATTTACTATATTTGGGACTTTGCCTTAATCAATTCATCACCTAATTTTTTTGGTTATTCTGGTGGAAGCCGACTCCGTACCATTACCCAACAAAATTCCTGTGAGCTGTTTATAAATTATTGTGAGTTGACAAAAAACCATGAAAATGACCCAGTACGAATGGTCATATTAACATTTTTACTTATCTTTTAAAGCCATTTAATTAAAACTCACAATTTAGACAATCAAATAAAAATAATTATGATAATATATGTTATTTTTTGAGCTTTATATGTATAAATAAGCGTCCAATAGTTTAGTGGACAAGACTTTATTTTATATTTATATTAAAGACATGGTAAAACTCTTTCTGTAACATCAATAGTAAAATACAAATTTACAAATGTATTGATTTTTTTAAAATGATAAAACACATAATTTTATTTCTATAAATTGATCATGTTAATTACAATTTTATATTTTATCCTTTATTTTTACTTATAATAACTTTTTAAAAATGAAAAATTAATTAAACAAAAATTAAAATAAATTTAGTAATAATAAGTAATTTAAACTTTGAAATAAACTCAGCGGATCATATTTCTATTCAAATACAACGTGAAGTCTTTGTTTCTTCGTATATGGATCACCACGGCGTAGCCAAGCATATTTTCCACGGCTGCAGTAGAATGAGTTACATTTTCCACGTGGCAAGCCAAGCGGGCCAAAATTAAAATGTTTAATGTGCGTGGTTCTGAGTCAAAATGAAGAGGCGCCGAGGGAGGGGATTGGTACGGCCGGTCTTTCTGTACATCACGGACAAGACATACGGGAACCCGTCTGCGTTTTGACTTTCGCCTTTGCCTTCTGGATGTTTCATCTGGACCCCACATATTCACCACATGCCCCCCTGCCCCTGCCTCAATATTCAATTTTTCTGTTTACCAAAACTGCACTCCTTTTGACACTCATTTTACATTTAAACCTCTCACCTTCTACACTTTGAAAATTAAAACCATCAAGTTCGCAATTTTCATAAGTTCTATCTCTTCTTCTTATTAGAAAAAGGGTTTAGGGTAATAAAGTGAAAGTATATTAAGATATCATTATTAATTACAATTGATCTAATCGATAAATTACTTCATATTAACAATAAGAAAATTTTTGAATTCGAATATTATTAATAGTAATTCTATCATTTATGAATATTTCTACGTATGACATGCTGAAAAATTGTAAAAGGGTACAGTAGAGTTGACAATAATCTTAGAATCACATGAATGCGTGATAGTGGCACTGAAATCCACTCAACCCAAAAAAGATAGGAGTTGGGGAAACAGATGAAAACACCATAATGGCTAACCATATATTCATCTACCTTGAATACTGCAAATGAGTCCATGATCATTGAACTTTAGTCTATACAACTTCAGGGAAGTTTATCCTTCTCATTATCTTTCAATTAAAATTATCCTCTTCAAGAAGAACCCCACTTCCAGTATAGAGCATATCTTTATCTTGACTTAACATAACAAATTCATAAAACATCATAAATTCATATCTAACTTCTCTTATAAAACCAATAACAATTACAAATTTTTTCCCTAGTCCCCCCACCCCAACAAGTAGTACTAGTATTTATACAAGAGTTAATTATGATTTATGAGCTTTCTCTTACACCATGTTTAATATATATATATACACACGTATATACTTAATATCCAGTGAATTTTGTGATTCTTTATTTACACGCTATGAATAAATTATATTCTCACGAAAAAGTAGATTATTAATTTTATCTAGTAAAATTACAAAAATACTAATAAGTGTGAACAAATAGACTATTTATTAATTGATAATACTTGATAATTTCATTATGTAAAACCAGTAGTTTAATTCTTTATAGGAATGGAAGTTATTTACATAGTGTTAATTGATAAAAAATATATTAATAAGGTGTTAATTGAAAAAAATTAAAAAATATCATTTTAAAAAAGAAAAAACTATATATAAAAGGTGTCGATAGAATTTATTCTATACTTATTGTGAAACCTAATTTACCTAAGAAAGAAAAGAATTGGGTGCATGCATGTTTCTTTCGATTGTTTTGCGTGGCAGATGCGTTTGGAATAAAATCAAATATTCACACTATAACTTTGAGTCACATTGCCACAAAAATACGGCAGCCATTATCTTCACATATGGAAGCAAAAGATTCGACAGACGCGGCCTTATTGCCTTTTCCTATTATGGGAAGGGAGGACACATGTTACACAACGCTGGCTAGCTGCTACATTGACTACGAAATGAGTGAAAGCTAGAAACCTAGTACAACATATATATCCTCAGTTCCTCAACAAATTAATTAAAAACAAAACTTAGTTTAATAGAAATAACATGTCATAACCCTTCACCAAAATTTTGGATGATGATGGTTGCATCATCAAATAATTTAATAGACGGTATGCAAATTATAAAATTTGACCACTCCTCCTAATTATATCCTTGATGAATGAGTATATATAACATGATGTTCATATGAATTTCATGTGCATGATCATTAAAATTTATAATTGTGAACCTATAAGCACATTAAGAAATCAAAAGTAAAAGAAAATTTTTATGATACTCAATTTATATCAATATGAATTGAATTTACATGTAAAATTTAAAAAGTGGATTAATTTAATTGAAAAAATGAAAAATGAGAGTGGAAGCATAATCCTAAAACTTTAATTATAGTAAAAATTTACAAGAGGAAAGTAAATTGATCCAACAATAATCCAGGTTAGCATTAGCTTAAACTTTGAATAATTCCCCAAATAGGTGCAGTTGCGCGTAGATGCTTCGATCCCGTTCAAACAGTTATCTTAATTAGCAAGCTACCAAACCGGTAATAGGAGTGTAATAATTAGGAATTATTCTAGGAAATTTCCGTGGACCACCTGGGTATTTGCAGAGAATTTATTAACGAAACTGACATTTGAGAGATTCCGAAAAACCGGACTGTTTCACATCAGTGCTGGAAACATTAGATTAATAGTAATCCATAGTAATCCTAATCCGCCACACGTAGGATTTGTCTGTCTGGGTCCATTGTCAACGGTCCAACACAATCAGTTTTCAGGACATCTTTTTGTCTCGAATAAAAACCCAACGCCAACTGCTCTTCTCAGCTTGTCTACCAAGAAAAGCACAACTTGAAAACGGCCAGACTGAGAGACAGAGAGAAACGAAAGAAAACTGAAGGAAGAAATGAAGCTAGTTTGGTCTCCAGAGACAGCATCCAAGGCTTATATTGATACTGTTAAATCTGTAAGCGCCGAGCAACCGTTCTGAACCCTGATGCCTAATTCCTTTCCTTTTTGGTTTTTCATTTGATTAATCGGTTCTCGTTCTTCTTGTTTTGTCTGCAGTGTGAACTTTATCATGAATCTGGTGTAGCAGAGCTTGTTTCAGCCATGGCTGCAGGCTGGAACGCGAGATTCATTGTGGAGACGTGGTCACAGGGCGGAGCTACCATAACAAGCATCGGCCTGGCGGTTGCTAGCAGCCATACGAACGGAAGACACGTCTGTATAGTCCCTGATGAAAGATCAAGATTAGAATACGTCCAGGCCCTGGAAGAAGCCGGAATGTCGCCTGAAGTCATTGTTGGAGAACCTGAGGAGGTAATGAATGGATTAAATGGCATAGATTTCATGGTGGTGGATAGCCAGCGAAAGGACTTTTCCAGGGTCTTAAGGCTGGCAAAACTGAGTAACAGGGGGGCAGTTCTGGTATGCAAGAATGCTAATTCCAGAAGTGCTTCAAGTTTCAGATGGAGAAGTGTTATCGATGATGGATCACGCCGGCTCGTGCGTTCTGTGTTTCTCCCTGTGGGGAAAGGCTTGGATATTGCCCATGTAGCAACCAGTGGAGGAAATTCAGGTTCAGGCAAGGGCGAAAGCCGGTGGATCAAGCACGTTGATCGACAATCAGGGGAAGTACATGTCATACGAAAGTAGAGTAATTTCCTATTACTCCTGTAGAAAAGGAGAATACAATTGTATGTACATTTCTTTTCAACTTTTTTGTTCTTGACTCTTGACTTGTACTTGTACAGAAATTTTGAACCTGAAAAGTTATTTAGAAGAACATTCCAATTTCCTGGTTGAATCAATTAATAGTTTCAAGGGTATTTTACACCATATTTTCTATTTTCTCATCCATAATTATTTCTGGCCTGTATATGTACAGAGCAATGATTATGAATCTGGGGCAGCGAGCACCCATAGGACCGGTTCTTCTTCTTTTTGCCTTTTTTGTTTTTGGTGGGTTTTGAAACTGATATATGCTCGTTAGAAGTTACTCCCTATTGAGAATTCAAGAATCTGAACCCTGTTTCATCCATGAACCAGCCTGCGGCGAATATCCAAGAAATAAATAAGCACACAGGTTCAGACCTTTTTAAGTAATTGCGATTTCAGAGCCGCTTGAACAAAATTACTCGCGAAAACCCTAGAGACCATAACAATAAATCCTCCTTGTACGATTAGCTGTGACAAACATGAACACGTAACAAGATTTTGGTGCGTAATATCTTTAAGAATGATGTGCAGCGGCCTATAAATATAATGGATCAATGGCTATTTTACATCAGGAGAGAGTAGTATTTCTTCCCACCCATCAAAAACTTTAACAAGAAATATGGACAAAACACTTCTTTAAGCTCCCTTCCAGCTGGCTACTCCCTTACTGATTTGATGATCTTCAGACGCTATAAACCTAATGACTTATGACACCATAATTTAGTCCCAACTGTCCCGACTTCTTCTAAATGCTTTCTTGTCTGAAAGGGCCTTCTTGCTTTTAAGGCGTTTTTGCTCCCCAATTGCAGCCCTGTAAAAGGATGGAAACACATATTAATTGCAATCCAGAGCCAATAGCGAGGAATATCATTGAAACAAAATTCAAATATTGCCTCCAAAACAACACAGAAAGAAAACAGGTAAAGCAGCTGGCAGTGTCCACTTGTAAATGTTGGTGAACTCTTACATCTTTGCAATTTTCTTCTTTTGCTCTTCTGATGGGGGTGGTGGCACATAAGCAGCAGCATCAATGATTGTCTGTTTGGTCAAGAAAAAAGGACGAAAAGATCATTAGGTCATCACCATATCCAGAAATCAAAAGATCAAACAAACAGCATAATCCAGCAATTGCAAACATATTATACCGTAACAAACCAGATATGTTTGTAATTGCATCTTTGATGGGTAACAACCAACTGCTAGGCACACTATAGCAGCAAAACATAATTCTTAGAAAGAGAGAGGGAGTATTTAAGCACCTGTAGTTTTGCCAGAGCATCATCAATGTTACCCCTGAACAAAATACAGCTCAAACGAATTACATTGGTAACACATTAGAAGAAAATTGAACAACAAAAGAAACAGGGGAGAGAAACAAACTTCTGTGTCCTAGTCTTCGTTGAAGAAATCACAATTTCACCATCCTTGTTTATCCGATTTTTTTCCTGTTCATAAATAGAATAGTTGAGGTCATAGAAAAATGAGAATTCCTAGACATAACCAGATCTAGGGAGATCTAAACTGTAAGCTAATTCATTCTGGGGCAGTACTACATGTGGATTTAATGTAACTTTGGTTTAAACTCCCCAGTGGAAGACCCTAATTCATAGTAATAGGATCAGAGTCATATATCTCATATCAGCAGAGCATCATGACTACTTAAACTACAGCACTTCTGTCCATGTTGGTGCTAATTTTTAGTTCATTTTCATTTATTTCAAATATCAACAAAATATAAACTCAAGTTCAGAGGAGATGCCTAGAGACTCAAGTGTCCTTTTTTCCCATTTCAGCCCATGCAACAAGGTCTTCTTTCTTCACTTTTATGGCCTCCACTCATATCTTATCACTCCTCTTCATTGGTACTTTCACAAGTTTGCAGTGTGAAATAACTAAAAATACCATTTAAGTTCCCTTATATAATCCAGAATTAGCTATGGATTTCAACGTTTTACGCTTATGTTGGTTTTGCTGTGATCTTGACAAAACAACTTTAAATTAATACAAACCACAAGTTACATTGCTTGTCATGACTAGTATAACTGCACTCAAAAGACAAGCACACCAATAGTAGATTTTATTAGGAGGGGCAGAAGGAGGAGAAGAAAGGCAGAGAACATAATAGTTTCATGCTTCTGCCAGTCTTGGCAAAACATAATTTGAAACATTCTCAATGTTCGACCATGACACATTTTATTAGAGCTTTATTTTTCAATTCTTAATATGTGAGAAAGAAGTCAGTATAGAATCATAGCATTGAAACGTAATTCTAACAATGTAAAATCAATCTGTCAGATCCCTATAAAGACATATCATTCTTATTTTGATGGCAAATGTTTTCTAATATCATAACTTATTTAAAGATAAGCAACTAATAGATGGCAGCGACAAACCAGTTGCATAATCCTCTCTCTGATCCTGTCACTCAGCCAATATGCGTTTTTTACATTGAAGCGCATGTCCACCTTGGTGTTAACTGTACATTCAGCAACGAAAATTATCTACAGGTCTTATCAGCCAGGGTTTAGCGTCTACAATGACATGGATTGTGAAACATGAAGAGGATACAAGTACCTTTGTTTACATTTTGACCTCCAGGGCCACCACTTCTTGCAAAACTCACAGTAACATGATCTGCGAAGAGTTTATAAGTGTAAAGGAGAGGAAGAAGCATATAACTTCCGCATAATGCATCCTTAAATTGCCTTGTTAAACTGTGCATTCAGCTCAGAAAAAAAAAAAAAGAGATAACAGCATTGTTGCAATAGTTTCACGCTTTATTTTCATTTACTTTTTAAGTTTCTATACAGGTTTCCATTGATTTATATCTGTACCTAAAAAAGAAAAAAAAAACGAAATGAGAGAAAAAAAGCTACCAAACAAAAGAATTTATTTCCTTTACTTCTCCGTGGTATTCGCAATAACCAGAAAAAAAGAGTGAAAACAGAAAGCATAATTACCCAGAGTGATTTGTGGGGTGGGCTCATTCCCGGCGGAGCTGGCTCGCTCTTCCGCTTCCTGCAGGAGCTGTTGCACTTGCGAGAGGCGAGCAGAGACTTTTCTCTCGGCACTGGCGTCTGACGCGGCGCAGCGAATCCGGCTGAAACTGATTCCTCGGCTGGGGGTCACACGGATGGTCCCACAGAAACCGGGCAGAACCGCACGAGCCGAGGATGATAAAGAAATGGAAGATAGCGGTGAATGATAGAGGATTTCTTTGAGGATCATGTTTGCGCTTGTCCTAATAACCGCCATATTAGATTCTGTTAGAATTTTGTAACCCTAAATTTTAAAAGTTTTACAACAAGATTGGAGCTGTTGTTTTCAACTTTTGCATTTTAGCTTTTGGTGGTTCGAAAAACTTCTGCTATTCTTCCAGTTTGGGAAATTGCGACTTGGATTTTGGAGCATCCGGTGAAATCTGTGGCGTGGGTTCCTCCTTATTTCTGTGTTTCATGTGGCCTGCCAGGTGGCACATCGCTTTTTGATCGGACTACGGATTGGCCAAGGCTGCCTTGACCATTTTCTCTTTAGCCAATAGTCGAATCACTAGTTCTATACTGTAATAAAACAAATATAATCCTTTTGTATAAATGGGAGATCGGATTTTAACCACAACATTTGAAAATTACTGAATAAAGACTGACCCCAGATTAACAATCCAGTTTTCAGGTTCTCATTCCAATCATCAACATATAAATAACAATATGACATGCCTTGTTCAATACTTGGCGGTCTGTCCTCCATGTATGTCAAACAAGGATCAAGAAAACAGGATCCACCATTAAAAAATTCATCACTAAGTGAACAAAAGCATAAGAAAGAAACCATGAAATCCGCAATCATCTCAAATTGCAAACTTTATATACGGAAAACTCGATATCATAATGTGTCACACTTAAAACTTAGAAGGGTATCATTTGCAGCAACTATATAAACCTCTCTGCATTAAGCACCTCGAAAGCAAAAACCCCGCTACAACAGACCTGATAAAATATGCAACCGTAGAGCTGAAAACTAATAAGAAAAACAAGTGCTCTAAACTAGAAAAGATGGCTATGACCAAGCATAGAATGCTGTATGAGAAAAGGCAATGCCCTCTTCACTGCAAGATCTACTCGGTGCCTTCCAACTTAGCCCCTTCGCTTCCCCTGTGAGTAAGAACTCTTATCTTTCAAAACAGTCGAACCTCTCATCCTCATAGACTGCTGGCTACTTGAGGGCCCTGCCCCGTCTCTGGCACCCAGCATCACTCTCCCTGACTGCTGAGAACACTCATTAGAAGGAAGTGCCCATCCTCCCCGACCTGCCTGCCCATTCTGTCCACCGCGACCAGCCCCTGAGACAAAAAATTGCAGCAACAAATATGATTTGATGTTATAAGGTGTCAAAAAGCATCGGGACGGAGTTACCCTCTTCCTGCCCCATAGTACCCTAACACATCCACTATTGACATATATTCTGAAAGAGTTGACCTGGTTTTATGTAAAAGCTTGTACCAAAAACATACTGTTAACAAGAAGCGTGGCTTGGACCAATTGCACAGGTAAATAGAGGAAGCACAGCCTTGCTCCTCCCTATAACAAGTGATGCAAAATGTACCATGCAAAGAAAGAAGCATATCTAAATTAAATAGTAAGAAAATCTTACCTATGCTATCATGGCCAATAAAATTCCCAGACAAGCCAGGCAAATGCTTTCTAGCATTTCCATTCCAAGCTTCTTCAAAACCAGAAAGCTCATCTGGAAAATTCACCAACTCAAAACATTCACTTTAATTGCCATGGACCTGTTAATCTACCTATACCAACATATATATTGTAGCACAAAATGCACTGTTGTATGTAACATGTGTATACCTTCATTCAAATTGTGCAAGGTTTGCATTGTATCCACCCTACCATCTGATTTCAGCTTTCTTGTGACTGAATGACCCTACAACAAAAGTTCTACTCATAAATACACCCTACACTCACCCTCTAATCAAAAGTCAAAATTTATATTGAACAAGAGAAACAAGATTTTAAAGCTACCTTGTCACGAAGTCCCCTAGAGACCCTGTGGGTTGCTTGCCCTGTGGTTGTATCAGCTTCCTTGCTTTCTTCAAAGGTGACCTATTCCACAATTGAGGGATGTAAGAGGCAGAGCAAACTTGGGCTTATTAATGAACACATCTTTAACGTCAGAACTACTTACCCCATCACTTCCAGTCCTCCTTGTTTTGGATGAAGTATGGTAAGCTCCATTAGCACCACCATAAGTGACAGTGGAGCTCTGAAACGCAAAGCTACGAGTTTGAGGCTGTTGCTGTTGTCTATCATACAAACTATTGTAACCATTCATATATTGCAAATGCCTGTTCCTTCTCTCAGACTGTCCAGCTTCATCATCTGGAACCTCAACATAAGGTTCATCATTCGACCTACCATGCTTTCTTGGATTTTCTTTCCTCTCTTTATCTGCTTCTTCTTTTTCATCATCAGAATTTAGTTCTTGGATAATTGGACCTCTTGATCTCTTTGGCTCCGGAGGCTGATGCTCAATAAACCCATTTGGATGCATATCAGGGAAAGGACTTTGGCCGGGGCCAAAGAAGCTTGATTCAAACATGCCTCCAAAGGGTCGTGCGAAGAAAGGGTCATCAAAAGGGTCCCTTCCTCCAAAGAAATTGGAGAGTAGACTTCTAGGACCACCAAAGCCTCCAAAGCCCCCAAAACCACCGAATGGATCACCAAAATCAAAAAAAGGATCCCTTCCACCTCTGCCTCCCTGCATTTTCTGATACCCTCTAAACTCTGAAAAGAAAAAGCCCTAAATTATCAATTTTCAGCACACCAGAAAACCAAAAAAAAAAAAAAATTCAATTACTTATATATAAATAAATCTAAATGTTTATATAATTTTGTCTAGCGATTACATAACAAAGAAAGCAACACCAGTAATCACACTCCAAGTCAATAATTTTTACATTTTATTTAAATAGAAAAGTATATAAAAAAGCGATCGTATCACACTTCAGAAGCAAAGATCGATCAAAATCCTAAAACCAAAAATAATGAAAAACATTTCACTTAAAACAACAATCAAAGACAATAAATTGTTCAAAAATAAATAAAGAAAAATTCTATTCTATTTAAAAAAGGAAGAATTTTGTAAGAAACAATTACGAAAATAAACTAATCAGTGATTGGATAGAACGTGATCATCGTAACATGTACGCTCATATTCAATGGAAATTACACCCTAAAAATGGAGAGCGGGGGACAGTACCTTGGAAAAAGAGAGGGAATTGAGCCAAATTGGGGAGGATCGAAACCCTAATTGCTCCAATAATTGATCGAAATGTGTTTTGGGGGTCTTTTCACGTGTATCGGGTTTTACGCGAATTTCGGGTTAAAAAGAGCGAAAAAATAAGAGACGTGAGTGAAACCGCCTAATTTGCAATGAAGAGAATGGAAGGTACTAGTACGTGCGGGAGTTCTCCGCAATATTAACGCCTCAATCCGCACGTGTAAAGCCACCTATAAATTTAAGTACAGTATAATCTTATTTTTAATTCCGTAAACCACTTGTTAACTTTTTTGTTTCATTAAATAATTCTACTTAACTCAGCCAAAATGTTTTTAAGTTGTAGCATTCACTTTGAAGTTTTCTACCATAATTTATGTAGAATCAAATTGTACTATGGTTTATGAGGCACTGAAATTACTGATATTTCCTTACGTCAAAAATATAATAGATAAATCACTGATATTTCTCGTTGTTAACTTTACTTATTAATTATTATCACGACTAATCTTCACCATTTTTGAGTTTTTTCAAGTTCATTTAACAAGAATATTTCCAAGTAATTTAGTATGTTCAACATTAGAAGAATTAGAAGCAACCAAACTCACTGACCATACAATTTCAAATTACAGGCAACCAGGTTGTCCTGTTGGGTAAAAAAATAATTTTTTTTTCAAATTTTCAATCATTACAAACAAGAATACAAGCTCAAATGGAAAGATTACATGGCAAGAGGGAGATGCAGTGACAATGTTGGGCTTACATCAGGAAGGGCAGGTCTCAAGCAATTTTTAGAGACAATGTCATCAACTGACAAAGATACAACATGTACATAAGATGCAACCCCAGTTCTCATGAGTGGTTTCAAGCTTGTTTTGCTAAACCTTTAGTTAATGCTGCTGGGGTGGCTCCCAGTCAGGCCTTGTTGGATATTCCAAACCCTGAAGGGACGGCATGCATCTTAAATCCTCCTCTGAATACGCTGGGATGAACCAGAACTTCTTCTCTGTTCCAAACACCTGAATATTCAGAAAAGCAAAAATGTGATATCATGATTAACACTGAAATCTAAATGCACGGGGATGCATAAATTAATGTCATACATTACGATATTGAAGTCACTTGAGGGGAAGTTTTCAAAGACGTACTATTATAGAAAATTTAAGGGTTTACATGATATAAGTCCTTGAATTTGCTTCCAGCAGGGTCTTTTAACTAGACTCCGTGACAGCAATGATAAGATATGCATTTTGCAGCATGGAAATGTGTTAACATCATTCCCAGAACAAAAAAGTATTATGGTAGTAAAATTTAATCAATGCTTAACGTTTATAAAATAGACAATTGCCTCAAAGACACTGGATACACTGGATAAGTATTAGAGCCAAAGGGAGGTTGGGACGAAAGAAAAAAGAGGCAACCTGTTCAAAGTTTTTCTTCCAACCAAGGTCATAACGCCACTTAGGAGTCGTTTTCTTCTCATATGCCTGAAAATAAAATTGAGCAAAGCAAAAATGTGACCTTTACTAATTATATGGGCAACAAAAGGGAACATAAGTGTGAAAAAAGTTACCTCGATAGTGGTGGTATTGGCTCCCACCAGTGTTATGTGCATAATCAGAAAGCCCAAAATACTCAGTGCAAATGCAATGTTTAAAACTGAAAGATTTGAATGAGAATAGGTTAAAATAAAGACAACAAATTAGACTGAAAAAACTTAAACAAATAGAAACTTACCAAAAGTGATAAAAGTAGCTGCAAGTGTTCCCGGTGTTTCAGCTATCTCACCATCATTAAAAAATTCAATAAAAACCCGCAATAATGATAAACTGGAAAGTGTTGCCCCCAGAAATGTGTAAAACTGCATCAAAATTAAGCAAAACAAAATACAACTCACATCTTTTTCCTTTCTATAGATGCCAGTTAGTCATGTGTCTAACAGTGATACATACTCGCATAAGAATCTATTTAATAGGATAATCATTAACATAAGTACAAATAAACCAAGAGAAACAACCAATAGAAATCCAGCAGTAGCAGGAAAAGAAGTGTTTGAAAATGTAAATTTCTTTTTTTTTTGAGAATGAGAAAGTGCAAAATTTTAAGAGTTAGAAACGGAGCATATCATTCACTATGATGACTGGTCAATACAAGCTCAAGTGCACGTGCTATCCCACAAAAAATATACAAATCCCAAAATTATCTAAGTTCTATACATATATCTACCACTCTTTCTCATTACACTCTCCAATCATAGCATTTATAAATTATGAGTATGGGGGACAATGCAAGGATTCGATTGCTCAATATAAGGATCATATGGATTTTAATGGCCACCAAAGAAGACAACTTCATCATTCTGAGGTTCACATGTAAATTAATGAACTGTGGACAATGTCCGCACACAACAGTCAGATATGAGCATTCACTCCGATGGCAACTTTCCTACTCTGGCCTGGTAAAACTGATTAAAGAAGTATAGTGATATCATCTTCTTTTTGAAATAAAAAATATTGATGTTATGAGCAACAAATTAGGGGATCATAAGGCACAAAGGTACAGTAGAGAACAATCAAATTTAGGTTTCTAGTTTTATGGTCTGTAAGTTAGTAGGCCGCTAGAAGAATAATCTATTATGCATCTAACAACATGAAGAGAAGACCCTACTTGATGCATCATAAGTTCAACCACCCTATTTTACTTTCTGTTTTCCCCCTTCCCCTATCCTGTTGTGGCTTGTTCAACATATTGACAGTCACCATAACTTCCTAGGTTAAATGTTCATGGACTGCACCAGGTCAAGATGATTTTCAGCTCTAGTACTAAAGCAAGGAAATTTTAGGCATTAGAATTTGACAATAACTACATTACAATTCTTTGACTAATCAACAATCCAGGTAATAATGAAAAATGTATTAAACCGTCCACTTCCATGGCCTTAAAAGTGAATGCATCAGCCTAATTAAGCATCAAATAAATGACAGCTGCATGAGACTTGTAATGGATACATTAAGGTTCACATACCAAGAAAAGAAGGAAATACTTGTAGTTCAATGCCCCGACACAGTTGACGACCCAAACACAGTGATGGTCCATTTTTAATATACACCTCTTACCTGAAATCAATTAATAAACCAGGGTTCTTTCACTAAAGATGGCATCACAACAAAGTTACCACAGAAGAATTCGTCTAGAAAACTCACAAACAGAGCAGTGATGGGTGCGAGGTGGTTTAAATTGGTTGCACTTCCGGCAGAAACGTATGTCTTGGTTTGGAGAATCACCAGGCACAGCTGACTGATTTGAACCTAATTCTGGACTTCCATAACTAAAACTCACCAAAGGATCAACTTCACCTTTCTCCTCATCCCTCGGAGGCTTCCAATTTGGTGGAACTCCCCCAGGATCCGTTAGAACAACAGCGAAGTAACTCCAAATTACCATCACCAGCTAAAAAACCAGGTAAATAAAATTCAAAATGCAGCACTGCCATCTAACAAAACTAATTACGAATGCAAACAAGGAAAAGAAACCATAAATATTGCCATCCTACGACAACTAATTCCAAGTTTTATCTCTTTTTTCCTTTTAAGTTCAGGAAAACCTAAACCTCATAAAGTCACATAATATACTCTTACATCTTCATTGCAAACAGAAACAACAAAAATTCACAAGGATTAAGTTCTCATATCTCATTTATCATCACAAAAGAAACCTGTATTTCATCACCAATCAAAACTAAAGCTAAAACTAAAATCCTTTGCCCTTTTAAGTCCAGCAAAACCCACAAAAGCAAAATTCAACTACATTGAAGCATTGAACCTCATAAATCATAAAACCACTTATATTCACTCTCTTTTATCATGAATAATACGACACTTCATCACCATATAAAGAAAGAAACAGCTAAGCTAAAATCTTTGGTCCCCGTAGGACCACCACCGACACAAACAAGCCATCAAAAAAGCGACAAAAGAGAGCAAAAGAAGAAAAGGGTATACCAGAAAATGAAACAAGAAGATGACTGCAACAGCGGAAAGTGCATCAAAGCCTCCAAGAAATAGACTTGGGCCATAATGAGCAACGACCACAGCATAGTAAGTAACCCCAACGATCCCAAGAACGAAAACAATCATAATTGAACCCAGGGCACGTAGGGCCGTACAGAATTTGAACACGTTCCATGCCATATTCATTTTGAGTTTGGAGAACAAAGAAGAAATTTTCGGGCAAAACAACAACAACAGTTAAGAGATTAATTTGGAATTCCGATTGGCGGTGGAGTTCCGTTCCCCGAGTTTGGGTCAATAATTAAAATGATGAGATTGATATTTCTGATGTTAGATTTGAATTGGGAGTCAGCCTTTCAAGTTTTTTACCCAGTAAGGTAAGGATTGCATCATAAATAACATAAATCCAGGTCTACTGAATAAGAAAATGAATTTTGTAATCTTTTTCCAACACGTTTTTTTCTTGAAGACCACCAGCAAGATGATTTTGGAGGTGATGGGCCGAGATTTATTTGTAACTGGGACTGGACCAGGAGCAACGAATTAGGATTGGCGGGGCTTGGCTCGGATATCAAGGATCTTGGTTTCAGTATCTTATTGGGCCTAGCGAACCAATTTCAGTGAATAGTAAAGCAAGTCGTGGATTCAAACCAGGCCTTCTTAAACAATTGGACAAAAATTAAACAACCCCTTCCCTTCGGACAACTATTAAGATTTTGGTAATACTCATTGCTCCAATTAATAAGAAAGAGGGACCAACAAACACGATAGCCAGTTACCCATCAAGACTTTTTTAGCCATTTAATCGAATTTGTCTAATTAAGAAATTAGGAAGAATACAGTGTGAAACAATATTTACGCCTATACTAAATTTATTTTTCCACAAATGATAAACTAAAAGTACTTTTTGTGTTCGTCGTTAATGTTGCGAGCACCAAGACTTTGTAATTTTCCAAAAAGGCTAACTACATCTTTCTTGGGAAAAACACGTACATGTATAAAAGGTACAACCCCTCTACAACGGGAACAGTATATTGATTTATTAATTGTTTGCTTTCATTGAAACTTTCTCTTTCTTATTCTCTTAGTACTTAAAGACAGAGGCAGAATTAATCAATTTTTATTAGGAGATCAAAAGCTAAGAAAAATAAAAAATAAAATATTTAAATTAATATATTGAATTTAACTATTAATAATTAAAAAATTTATAATAAATAATAATTTTATATAATATGTAAATAAAAAAAACAAAAAAAAAACTTATAATAGTACTCTAAAAAAGTTTTGATAACGATGGTAATATTTTTTTTAATATAAATAACTAAATTATTTGTAATAAACTTATCATATATTTTATTTCGAAGTCTTGTCTTTTTCAATATAAATGACTAAAAAATTAATATAGTCAACATCCAATATTCTTATTTTATTATATTTAAGTTTGTAATACTAAATATTAAACTATAATGCATAAAATAGAAATAATTAAATATGATATACAAAATTAATAATTTCTTCTTATACTAAAGATAATTTTCTTTCAATTAAATATAAAACGTAAAACACATTAAAAACATATACTCAAAATAAGTTTTTCTTATATAATTAGGATTAATAAAAAATAATATATTAGTGAAATTTTAAACAACAACCAATATTGCAACACTATAACTTATATTTGAAAATTACATATACAATAATTTTTAAATTTTTAAAAATTAAAATCATTAAAAATAAAATCCAAATAACATAAAAAAAAAATCATGACAAGTAGGAGATATAATCTATATAACAAAAAAAATGTGATTGATGATTCGTAGAAATTTAAAAAAGAAAATCTATAAAAACTTAAAATATATGAAGAAAAAGAATATGATTGAAATAAATAAATAAATATAAAAAATTAAATAAAAACTTAACCTCTTTATAGTTTCAAAATATAAGGACAGAAAAGAAAAGAGAAAAAGATGGGTGGAGAAACTTAAAAAATTAAAAAAATTTAAAAATTTGAGTAAAATTGAATGAGACTTGTAAAGTTATTTTATTATTTTTTTAATTATATTAACTATTTAATAAAGAAATATTTTAAAATTTTATTAAAAAATATATAATTTATAAAAAATTTCAAAACCCCCCATTATAAAAAGACGCTCCGCCCCTGCTCGAGAGAGTGTTTAATCATGTCTTAATTTAATACCCCAATTCTTTTTTGACCCTTTATTGGCATGACTATCGTGGTTGCTTATTCTACATATTATATGCATTGTCCTTGGTGTTGCTCTTTATCCTCTTAGATGATAGATACACGTTATTAGTCCATTGCTATAATTCAGCCTCATGATATAGATTACTATTTCTATTGGAATATTTGGATCAATATACAAAAGCTGGTTAATTTGGTTAACTGATAAAACTCTTCGATATAGTTCTTTAATTATTTAAGATTTGTATTCAAAATATATAGTATTCATTAGAGCTGGAATGATATAAAAAGGAGTAGCCAACAGAGGGAAAAAAAAAAGACTAGTACATCATTTCACAGTTCACACCCGTGTGCTCACAGACCAAAAACGGACTAAAAGGCCGACGAAGCCAGCAAAAATGAGTCCCCAATCCATGCAGAGGAAGACAAACGTCGGACACGTACACGTGATCCCATACAAAAGACATTTTACGGAGGACACATCACCCAAGTCAGCCTTCCAAACATTGGTAGCAGCTCTGTTGTCAGCCTAGCTAGCCAGGCAGCCAAGGACCACTCTCTCTCTCTCTCTCTCTGAACCCCATTGCCCCATTTATTATCCTCACATGCAAGCCTGATCGGGTCCATGGGGCGGGCGACCAGGTTGGTGGATATTCCAGGGCCACCGAAGGGAGAGACCATTAAATGCTAGTAGTTGAGGATTCGAGAAAATGGAGATAAGGGAATTTAAGAGGGTGTTAACTGTGACGCCTTCTCACGTAGTTTGCAATAAATGTTTGAGGTTGGTGCACCAGAGTCGACTGTTTTATACTTTTTTTCGATAAATTTGAGAAGATTACATATTTCTCTTCCTATTTTTGCCTACATAATTTTTGCGATGTCGGTCCCATCCGGAAGTTTCCCTTTACCTTCAACTATTCCCAAGTGTATTTTCTTTTTCACTGTTTCTTTCCCAGAAGACAAGGTAGAAAACGGTTAATGTTATGAAAGATGCTTTCCGCATGAAGTTGGCACTTGACGAACAGTCTGTAGTCTTGTTCAAGGTCTCCAGAATAATTGTAAATTGATCATGATATTCTTTCTTTGGTTTCCCTCACAGATGAGTTTCCAAAATGATGATCAAGGCGATTGAATAACATGAGAAACAAAAACTTAAAGGTAGCATTTTCATCAAATCAATACGTAAAAGAGACATACATGTCTAGTATGTACATGTACATACATACATAATGCAAGATATATTTAAAAAGTTTTTTAAAAAAAAATAGAAGGCCTTGAAGATCAACCAATTAATTACTTGGTGCCTGGCAAACTCGGCAAAAGTACCAAAACATGAATGCAGAAGTACTGACTGGCAGAGGTGTAGGGAGGGGGCTAGTAGGGGCCCTGGCCCCCGAATTTTAAAATTTTTTATTTTTATTTTTATTTTTTAAAAAAATTTATAATTTTATCTCTATAAATATTAAATTTTTTATTTTCATCTCAAAAACGAAATTTTAACTTCAGCACTATTAATTAGTGTAAGCAACAATCCAACACACCAGCATTCTCATTGAATCGTTTGCATTCAAATTCACCCTCCTTTGATATCTTGAATGTAAATGAACCCGCTTGAAGACAGTTCTAACATTTATTACACAATAAATTTTATTTATATCCCCAAGGGTACTTCCTAGAGCCAAAGACCCATTTCTTTTCTGTTGAGGTAAAAAACTCAAAAGTGAAGAACTTTAATTAATTAAATCTGGTAGCAAGCACCTTATCCCAATCTGCACCCACTCCAACTGCTTGAGTTGAGTTTAACCACCTGGTGCCAACTCTTGTTATATAAATACAGCCATTGATAGTCTTTCTATTTCCACAAAAACTGTTACGACCTAAATTGGAAAGCCTCTATTTTAAGGTCTCACGAAGAAATTGGGAATGGACCAGCGGAGCCTGACCAACCAATTCTGTTTGAAGGTTAAGTAGAGTAAATAACCAATATAACTATTGAGTATAGAAATTTTTGGTAGACGCCACAGTGCACCGCTCCCCAAGAAAAGCCCCTAAAACTGAAATTGGCTTTTGCCCATTGGCCTGTTGCCCTGCGTGTTCGAGAGGGCAAATCCTGGTGCACGCTTTCGTTGCCGGCATTTTTAATAATGACCATGACCATGGATGGCGTGGGCCTCTTGGGAGTTGGGACCATGACTCATGACTTGGTTTTTAGAATTGTTCTAGCCTTTCTTCTCTTCCCTTCCTATTTTCGTTTCTTAAAATAGTTGTAGTAACCTAAATCTTTGCTAGTAAATAAAGACAAAAAAAATATGTTTGATTTTTAGGTTTCATAAGGACAAATGTTGCTGTTGTTGAGTTCAAAAACACTATTGCTGTAGTAACTAGCAACTTATTCGCCAAACGTCTCTACTATCTGTAAAAAACAATGACTGCACATTGTTGCTACATGTTAAAATATCTGATTCCCTTTAGACCTTTAAAAAAACCTTAATTTTTTATCACTCTACTTTCAAAAATAAAGAAGTAACACAAGTCTATCCACAATCCATGACAATTCTCTACAATGAGAGAAATTTAATCAATGAATTATCTTTCTGCGTGTCCTTGTAATCAGGCCTCAATGATAAGGACAAAACCATTAATAAAAAGAATACCAAAGAGATAATGGTTTAATTTATAGACAAGAATAAAGTGGGTTTGATTTTGAGTATGAAAGGATTGGTGCGCCATTATTTTCACTTGCTGCATCATTACCAGTAAAAGTTTGGCCAATTTGCCTTTTCAAAGGGGCAAGGCAAACTGTTGCCACCATGGGCGATTAATCTCTGACATTGCGGCTGTTGCCATTAGAATTTAGACGACTCGGTTTATTGGAAACAAAACCCAGTAGCCTCATTAGGGAAAAATTAAAGAATTTGCCAATCTTAAATTAATAGGGATACAGGGTTATAAAGCTTTACCTTCACTACTATAGAAGTTTTAACCTTTTTTAGAAGAGAATACTAATAAAGGAATATAAAACGGAAAACTAGACAACGTAGGGGACTTCAATTCTCACCTTTCTGTCTATTCTTTCGGTACCCAACAAGAGAGACGGAATTGGAATTTCTAACCTTATTCTCCTAACCAAGGGAAATAGTCGCCAGCTCAAATCTTAATTATTGATTATTACCTTTCAAATTTTAAAGAATTCATTTGATTTCAATTATTTTATCGTGATAATAATCAAAATAGATCTAATAATTAAGCATAGTCGGTAATAAATCAATAAATTATATATATTAGATATATATATATATATCCGGTCTAAAAAATTATAGCTCTCATATTAAAATTCAATGCATTTATCACATTGAAGTCAAATTGTCTCTCATTCTTTCTCGTCCGTCATCCTTTGATTCTTTTCATTAAGCGATATTAAGTTAGTTGAGTATATTCCATTAGAATCTCTGAACTTAAATTTGTACTTGGAACCTAAATTTAAACCGGAAATAATAAATACCTTTCATCATTTGTTGCGTGGTGATCTTAGCTAACAGTGCCGTAAATGAATGCAACAAGATTCTCAACTATTGATCATGAGATTGGACTCTTGGCATGCACATCCATATCATTCCCCTTCATTTTTTTGATCATTATCTTTTAATTCGTGGTCTCTCCTATCTTGCTGAAGCCTTTCCTAAATCCATAATAAATGTTTAATCAGATTGAAAGTGATAGTATATCTAACTCGGGGAGAGTCCTCACATCACAATAAAAGGTGGCTATGTTGGTTAAGGTTTATATTGAACCATTGTACACCTTAATTATTGCAGAATTTGCAATTTTACTGTGATATTTAATGAAAGGTAAAATTAGGGTATTTAATTAAAATAACTTTTGAATCCTATAGAGAGGATAGGGACGCCTTTTGCTGGGTCTTTATTCTTTTCCCATGGTGGTCTCTGTCGTGGCTCAAGGGCCAAGAGAAGAGTTGTGTAAAGGTAGGGATATTCATGCACAAAAATCTAACTCTAAAACAATGCACTGTCCACTTCTACGAGTCTTTGACCGGGCATGGTAATATCCCCTTCACACGTTGTAGAAAGGAAAAAAAAGGTTTTCATTGACCGAAAATGTTTTTCATTCTGCAAACCTCTGATTCATAACCATGATTACAACACGACGAAATAGCAAACCCTTCAGAAAATAAAAGAAAACGATGAAACAGGGTGAAAAAAAAAGAAAAAAGAAAAAAAATCCTACGTATTTGGATCGTGTGTCTCGTGTCAGTAAAAACCAAATAAAAGAGACCAAAATAGGAGATAACCGAAAAAGCATGGCTCCTTCCTCTTCTTCTTCTTGTTCTCCTTCTTCCTCCAAATCTCCTCCTCCTCCTCTCCCTCACCAGTCTCCTTTTTTCACCCCTGTAAGTTCCTTTGCAATTCTGTTTTCCCTGTTTGTTTTGCGAGAAGAAAATGATACCAAAGTAACAAAATGAAAGGAATAAATAATTACTTTTTAATTGGGGTTTTTCCTTTTTGAAGCTTTGGCTGATGAAAATGTTTGTTTCTTTTGCTCTTTTCTTGCTTTGTTTTTACAGATTCAAGAATGTGAAAGAGAGGAACAAGAAGATGCTACCCCGTGTGTAAGCACGGACAAAGGGATGACGCCAAAGCACCTCGCAACACCCCTCCATAACAAAAACATTGGAAAAGCCAACGCCAGGAAACGTCAAGAATCTGGGGGAAATGGCGGCGAAGATGGTTCGGTTTCTTGCAACAAGTGCAGGCCACACTCTAGGGAGAAGATCTCCGTGGTCCCTTTGGACAACAATGGAGTTAACAAGCACTCATTTTCCATGGCAAGTCCTAATGGGATTTTCAAGTCCATTTTCCATTCTTTAACAAGAAAGAGTCCAAAATCTACTGATATGTCTACAGCCAGAGAAGAGCAGTGGAAAATTGCTGTTGCTGAACTGTCAAACAAGCTTATTCAATCTACAAGAAAGAGAGATGAAGCATTGCTGGAAGCTTCAAGGTTGAAATATTCCATGGCTGAGCTTGAGAAGAAGCTTAACAAGCTTGAAGTGTACTGTCATAATCTGAAGTCTGGTCTGGATGAATGTAACAGCAACTCTCCTTACAGAATTGGTAAAGGTCATAATATTCATCAAGTGAAGGATCGAGATGGAGTTATTGGAGCTAATGAACAAGTGATTCAACAATTTTTGGTTTCTGTCTCTGAGGCTAGATCTTCAATCAGGCTTTTAAGTAGATCACTCACCATGCAATTAAGGCACATGGGTAGCAAAGTTTGTGAGAGAATATCTGTCCTTTTACAGCCTTATGATATGAAGATTTCTTACTCGAAGAACCCCAAAACCCTCCTTCTTTACCTTGAAGCTTTGTTGAATAAGGCTTTCTTTGAAGATTTTGAATCAATTGGGTTTCATAAGAATGCAGTGAACCAAATATTGAACCCTATTGATCGTTGTGCAGCCAATTATGGGTCATTCAATGATTTACAAGGTTTAACATGGGAGGAGGTTCTGAATAAGGGGACAAGGCATTTCAGTGAGGAGTTTAGCAAGTTTTGTGACAGGAAAATGAGTGAAATTGTGGCTATGTTGGGTTGGAACAGAGCCTGGCCTGAGCCATTGTTGCAAGCCTTTTTCAGTGCGTCAAAGAGTGTGTGGTTGTTGCACCTTTTGGCCAACTCGGTGCACCCTGGCTTGCCCATCTTCAGGGTGGATAAGGGGGTGAGGTTTGATTCAGTTTACATGGAGGATATGGGTGGAGAAAGAGCCAGAAAATTGATTCCAAGCGTGGCTCGGCTCATGATCACGCCAGGGTTCTATGTCTATGGCAATGTGGTCAAGTGCAAGGTTATTTGCAGGTACTACAACAATATGGACAATAGCTTAATTGATAAGGGTTTAACCCCATCTCCCTAGTGTTTAAACTTAATTGGGTTGAGTTCAAAGTTGAAATCTCTTTTGATTACTTTGCACTTTGTAATATTTTAGTGTTAGTTTATATGTGATAAATGGGTGTTCAAGAGTACTTTTTCAGTTTTTGGGGTAGGGATATATATATATATATATATATTATAATAATATTATATATTATATTTTTTCCCCAGCACAGTTAAGTGCTAGGGGTTCTTGGATTAAAGTAAAGAATTGGCATTTTCTTGTTCTCTTTGTTTTATCTATTTTGAACATTTTTTACCATTTTTCTCCAAGAATTTTTTGGTGGGACTTGGCTATGTGGATAGAATTATCCCAAGAAGACATGAAAGGGAAAGAAGAAAAGTCTGAAAACCAATGTCACATGTGGATTGGATGCTTATCTTGTGAATGACTTTTGGATCTTCTACTGTTGGTTTGTTATTATATGAGCAATTTCTTGTCAAATTCCCTTCTCCCCGTGGGATATAGGTACCGCCAAGTGCCAGCCTTGTGCTCAACAAAATTTTTTAACCTCATATACCATTTAATTTACTCATAATTTTATCGGGATATAAGGTGTTGTTCAAGATATTTTCCAATCCCCAAAACGAAAAGCAAAAGAATTGATTATTAACTATTTCAAGGTGGTGGTATCTTTCTGGGGGCGAAAAAGGGCACCAAATAGAACAGGGTGAAGGATAGGACAAAGAGTTGAGGACCACTCCCCATTTGAAGAACATTGTCTCTATCGACGCAGTGCAAGAGACCAAGAGTTTGATTATTCCCTCGTTTGGACGTATTTCCTCATTTTACTCTTTGGCTGTGACTTGGGGTCTGTCCATACTTCCCATCAGTTTTGAGTTCATATCATAACAGGGTTGAGCTTTGATAGTAATATAATGTTTAGAAACATGCTATTTTTTTGTTAGTTTATTATATGCATGACAAGTGTTAGTGAGTCTTAAATTGATTAATGTGAATGCCTTTGCCTGCTCAGAAGTGTTAGTCTTTTTTGGGTCTACTGTTGCAAGGTTTTGACATCTAAGCTTTTAAATAGTGGTAACATAAGGATTTAGACTAGCATAGAGAATTTGCATGAGTAGATAGAGCTTTAGAGATTCCCCTTGTCCATTTTGCTCTTTGTCTTTCACTCCTTCTTATCTTAGCTACAAATTAAGATTGGGACAATACTCAAGAAGTAGGAGCTGCCAAAAAAAGTGGGCAACGAGAGAAAAAGTCAAATTCAACGTTAGAACTTGTAACATAATGAGAACATGGATAATAAATATTGAATTTATGTTTGATGTATTGAAAGTGTGTAGTTTTTATATGCTATCAGGACATCCAATGATGTCACCTTACTACAAATAAATTTAAAACTTTTGAAAGATTTATAAATAAATATTACTATTTCATAAAAAATAATAAAAACAAATTTTTTATCTCTCTATAACTCCCTCTCACCCAATCTCCCAATCTTCTTCACCTGTTCTTTCTCCCTTAACAACAAGAAATCCAAAACCCTACATTTGTAATTTTGATGTTTAAAAATAATATTTATTTCACTCTTTCTCTTAATCTATTTTTCCTATTCTAATATTTATAATCTCCTATTTGATTAATAAGAGAGAATTTAATTTGAACTCGAGTCTAAACTTGACACCATGATTTCAATATTTATGGTCTCTTGATTTTGATTTTTGAAAATAATGATTTAACTTTGGTTGTGGCCTTTTAGTTTAATTGACTGATATGTCTTGCTGCCTTGTAATTATTGTGAGGAAAAAAGTTAGATGGTTGGGCTTGTATTTTTGTTCAGTCAGTGTGTTTCCCTTGACCAGGGCTCAGTAGATTTTATGTATTGATAAGGATCTGAAGCTTTTTTTAAGAATCAAAAAGCACAGACAAAAACCATTCAATGCATTTTTAATTTGAAAGGCTAAGCATTCAATGAAATCTTACCTGGAGAGTGCTGCCATTACACAAGCAGCAAAAACGCCCTCTCAGAACCCAGACTTTCCTAACCCATGTCCATTAAGTCAAGCTAAGACTTTCCTAAGCTCTTTTACCCTTAAAAGTTACACAATTTTACCAAATTTGTTCATAATGGAAAAATAAAAAGAAGAGAAGAAGATGATGGAGTTGGAGAGGGTAAAAGAAGAGGAGAACAAGAAAAACATTGAGAGGGAGTTGGAGAGACGAAAAAATTATTATTTATGTTTTTTTTTAATTATTAATATTTAATTTTATATGTTTTTTTTTCAGTTTTAATTTTAATTTTTAAAATTTTAAAAAATTTTAATTTTACCTCATTAATGAATGAAGTGATACATTTTGATGACTTGACAATGTATTAAAACTATACAGTATTAGTGCATTAAATATAAATCCATAAATATTTATTTCTTTGAGTTTCTCTTAATTGATTCTTTTACTTCTTTTTTTTTATTTTGTAAAATAAAAATATTAACTAAACGAAAACTTTTTATTTTTCTTTTGTTTTGGACGTTGGCTCTGGAGACCTTTATAGGTCAAAATACTTACAGTAGGAAATGGGCTTCTGCTCCAATGAGGACTTTTTTCTCGGGGCCTTTAGCCAGCTAAAAATATGGGCCCATTTACGGAAGACCAATGTGAGAAGTGGCCCATTAAAAGCATATATAAAAAACTTTACTAATTTTGAAGTTAAACCCAAAAATAAAAAATGAAAAAGGTTGACATTTGTTTAACCTTAGTTTTTTAATCCAGATTCCGCGCCTCCAACTTTATTAGTATAATTATGTATTTAGCCTTGCATAAGTCAAGTCGCCCTTATACAACTTGCATGAACTGTATTAATTAAACAATAGAATGAATAAATTAAATAACATTTTTTTTAATTATTCTCCTTTGGATTATATCTCCATGTATAATGAATTCCCTACCAAGTCAGATATGACCCCAACAATTTTTACTCGGACAAACATTGTTCATCGCCCGACCCAAAACAAATCAGAGACCAACAAAACTTCTTATACAAATATATAATATGGCATGTGACTAAATGACATGAGATTTTAATAGCATAAAATTGGAAGTTTCTATGACAGTTGTAAATCGAAACTTGTTATTGACTAAAACAAAATAAAAGGGTTAAAGCAAAATGAAACACGCATTTTAATCAGAGTAGAAGCCTCTTTTCTTTATATATATATATATATATATATATATATATAATTAATAAGAAAACAACAATAGATCATTTCCAAAGGGGTAAATATCGTAAAACCGAAGAAATCATGAAATTTCCGAACAAGGAAATACAATTACGATCCTATTCATTACGTCAATATGAAATAGATGGAGAGCAAGGTTATAGACGTAATTTTACTCCACGTCGACCAGGGTCCATGACCTTTCCCAGGTCCGAGACGGAAACGGGATGTTCTTTTCGCCGTTTCAACATTTGTCTACAGTCAACACGTCACAGGAAATTGAAAATTACATAAAAGAAAAAAAGAAAGAAAATATTTCTTAACAATAATTTCCCTTTTCCCCTTTTTAATTTTTTTTTCTGAATAATTAACTTCCAATTGAAGAAAGAAAAAGAAAGGGAAAATAACAGCTCCATTTCGTTCCTCCTCTCTTTTTCCCTTTCTATCTGCTTTGATTACTCCACGATCTCTATCTCTCCGGTTCTCCTTTTTACTGGATCGGTTAATCGGAGATTTTGAAAGACGATGTCGTATTCAGATTCCGACTCTTCCTCTGGCGCCGGCGACTACAAGAATTTCAGGCAAATCAGCCGTGAAAGTAACTATTCTCTTCTCTCCTTCTCTCTTTACTTTAAGTTTCTTGTTCAATTTGGATTAAATTTAATTAATATTTCTCTAATCATTTTGATAATGATCTATCTCGTTTGATAATCGTTAGTAATTCTTTGAAGTTAATCGTGAAATTCAACTGAATTTATTCGTGATTAAGTTGTCAGTTAAGTTGATAATATTCTCAACGACTATTTCAGCAACTAACATTTTCAGACTCGACTGAAGTTTATGCTTTTTAGGAAGCCTCTGCTTTTTGATAAGAAATTTATTTCAAAAGGAAGAAGGGAGAAAACGATAAACGTGATCTTTCCATAACTAATCTGCATGACTGATTGTATTTTTTACATTTTTTTTATTTTGATGCACAAAACACGACTGAAAAAATGCGAAATGACCTCGACATTCAACAATGCTAACTGAAAAACCAAAATCAGTGCTATGACTGTGTTTCTGCATTATTTGCATCTTCCTTTTTGTCGATTAGAACTATTGTAAGAATGACATTTCTGATGACTAGAAGAGAAACTTTTTGTACGAGCTATAGTTGATTGTACCGTATAGGACTCTCTCGTTTGCTTTCTGATATGAAATTATCCAAAATAGGTATGAGAAATATGAAGAAAAAGAAGAAGTTAAAAACAGTTGAGAATTGTGCTTATTGTGAAAGTTTAGGGATCTTTTGACTAGTGTAATCAAGGTGTGCAAGGTGCTGGTCAGTAAGAGCACGTCACTGCCCTTAGGCAAGGTGGTTTTAGTAAGGCACACAAGTTTTATACCTAGGGCTTCATCTAGCGTTTACTATACCTTTTTTTTTTTTTGGTTATTTATTAAAACCAAGGTTATCTTCTTATATGGAGTTTGGTTTTATTTTTTATCAATAGCTTGATGTATCTCTCTGGCATGATCTTATTGCTGACTGATTTTGGGTAGTCGAACTGATTAATGATATATATTGGATGTATTAGGATTATTATATGAAATGCTTCGTTCAGAAAAAACGAGGGACTCAAAATCAACTTGGAAGGTATGTTGATCATGTTGTGATTTTATTTTTTGTTATCTATTGGCTGGCATCTGTTCTGTTTGTGCTGTTTATCAGTTGCTAGAAATTCTGTTCTTATTTCTCATGTTGTTCAATCTTCTAAGTAGGTGCTCATCATGGACAAAGTTACAGTTAAGATAATGTCTTACTCTTGTAAGATGGCCGACATCACATCAGAAGGAGTTTCTTGTAAGCTGAGCTTCATATTTTATCTTTTATTTTGTCTACTGTTGCGTAAAAATTGATCTAACAGGGCAGAGAATGAAATAATGAACAAGCTGCACTAGGGACATCATCATCTTAAATTTTGAAGGATCTTTCTTTTTTTCTTTTCTGTAAGTTTTGTGATTTTGGTTTTGTTTTGCAGTGGTAGAAGACATATACAGACGTAGGCAGCCATTGCCATCAATGGATGCTATATACTTTATTCAACCAACCAAAGAGAAGTAATATATTTTCCCTTTAATGAGTTTCACTTATTAAGTTACTCTTTAGCTGTGGAGGTATTTCCCCTTTTGGGCTGGGGTTTTGTGTGGGGATTGCATTGTATTCTTTTTTTTTTTTTTTTATCTTTTGTCGTACTTATTTTGTATTTACAGGAGCATAAAAATCATCCACTTTTCAACAGTTGCAGACACCATGTTGAGCATTTTCCCTTGTTATGCATACATTTATAACTTGTCTACCTATTTGCTAGATGGCCTCAAGTCATCCTTCCAAAATTTGAAATTAACCTCGTTGAAGCCTTATTTTATTCTACTTTTTACTTAAATTCCCATTTAGCGTAGATGTATGCATTAATATATGTTTTTTGCACAAGATGTAGTTCTGTTAATCAGTTTCAAAAGAATCATTAATGTGATATGCATATGCTATAATGTCAGATAATCCTATTTCTCTTGTGGTTTTTCCTCTCACCCTTTATATCTTCACTTATTTACTTTTGCAGTGTTGTTATGTTCTTGTCAGACATGTCTGGAAGGACACCCTTATATAAGAAGTATGTGAAAGACTTTTACTTAGTATGTGTGTGGTTATATCTTCTGAATTCAGAGTACATTGCAGCTTCTGATATGTATATGTTTTTATTTGGTATGTGGAAGGGCATTTGTTTACTTCAGTTCACCTATTTCAAGAGAATTGGTTGCTTATATAAAGAAGGATTCAAGTGTCTTGCCTCGCATAGGTGCATTGAGTGAGGTTAGTTTGCTTGCTGTGGTGCTTTTTTATTATTTGACTTGTGGTGAATTTATTTGTAGATTGGCCATTGTGCTTGAAGCAATCTGCATCCAATAAATTACTCACAATGTTTTCTCTTTTTCTTTTCTATCTGTCCTTTTTTTTTTTTTGATTATTGAATTTTCAGTAGGTGCTGATTTTTTTTTTTTTTTTTGGTGATGGCATATGCAGATGAACTTAGAGTACTTTGCGATAGATGGCCAGGTATATGATTTCATATAACCATTCATGTTTCCTGTCTTGGGAAGAAGATTTGAGTTTTAAGCTAGGTTTCTCATGGCATACGATCAAGCTTATATGTTTCTTTATCTCTATCTAGTTTGAGCTTATATGACAAACTTTGTCTGATTAGTTGTTTTTTCCAATTGATGGTAATGGCTTATCAGCACTGTCATTATGTTCACTTTGATTTTTATCACCACAGGGTTTCATCACTGATAATGGGAAGGCTCTAGAGGACCTTTTCGGTGATGAGGAAAATACTCGCAAAGGTGATGCGTGTTTGAATGTGATGGCCACCCGCGTTGCTACAGTTTTTGCTTCATTAAGGGTATATGCCACGGTTTTTGAATCTTGATTCTTTAATGTATTGAAAAGTTTCTGAGATGTGTTTATTTGTCAGGAGTTTCCTTTGGTGCGCTACCGGGCTGCCAAGTCTCTTGATCCAATGACCATGACTACTTTCCGTGATCTAATTCCCACCAAGCTTGCAGCTGGAATCTGGAATTGTCTTATGAAATATAAATCAATTCCTAACTTCCCTCAGAAGGAAACATGCGAGTTGCTCATTCTCGATAGATCTATAGATCAGGTTTGCATGTTAATGTTGGTTGTAAGCTAATGAAATGTGCATTGCATACTTGTCCAATTTGCTTACGATAAATGGATAATTTACATATATAGATTGCTCCTGTCATACATGAGTGGACTTATGATGCCATGTGCCATGATTTACTGAATATGGAGGGGAACAAATATGTGCATGAGGTATGTTCCGTCATTAGATTATGTGTGTTCTCTTGAATTCACTGCAATTTTTTTTTTTTTTGTATATTAAGCAAATATACTGTATAGGTTCCAAGCAAAACAGGAGGCCCTCCTGAGAAAAAGGAGGTTCTTTTGGAGGAGCATGATCCAATATGGGTGGAGCTTCGCCATGCACATATAGCAGATGTAAGTATGGTGCTTTTATACCTTGTATACACATAAGTAATTCTATGTTGCTCTGACTCTTCATTTCCCTTACCCATGTTGGACTCTTATCAGACATGTCAAATTGGACATGGATATGAGGTCTTGACTGCCAAATATAAGGAAAAAATTCAACAAAATTGAATGCATCTATGTCAGACCCATACCCATGTCCAGTACTCCTGAATCTGAGCAAAATAGCACTTAGTATTGAATGCTAATTGACCCTTGGGTGTATTCTTAGGCTAGTGAGCAGTTGCATGATAAGATGACCAATTTCGTATCAAAGAATAAAGCTGCACAACTTCAACATGGTTCAAGGTTGGTGTAAATGTTGTTTTTACTTTACTTTATTCATGATATGCATGAAAATTCTAGGGAATATACGGTCTTCTCACCTGGCACCTTCTGATTGTTTCATCATTGTTGAAAAAATGAAAAAGTTATTCATCATTTGATCCATTTTGTAGAAAATTGTTTCAACGGATTTTGAAAACTCTATCATATGGTTCTGTGATTCGTTATTTAATTATGGAATTGCCAAGTAGTTACTGATACTGAAATGCAACTGCTGAAAGATTGAGTGAAATATTTTACATATGAGGAAGCTATATATGTTGTGCCTAGTGAATGTATTTGGATTTTTTGCTATGTCGCCAATCCCTTCTCTCACCTTAAAATTCTACATATTTATAGAGATGGCGGTGAACTCTCAACAAGGGAGTTGCAAAAAATGGTTCAAGCTTTGCCACAATACAGTGAACAAATTGACAAGCTCTCCCTTCACGTAGAGGTTAGCTTCTTGTCTGTGTGAAAGCATGAAATTATTTGCCACAGATTTCTACCCTCAACTCTCTGTTGCAAAGAGAAGAAGCTATCTATTTTTGTTATTCTTCTCTATGGTACCAGCCTTTTTTATTCCTTTGAATGATCAGATTCTTTGCCATACTTTCATTTAATTTCTAGATACTACTTTTTGATACTTATGTTTAGCTTTGTAGAACCATTATTACTATTATATTATATTTCCTCAGTCTGATATCCAATTTTCATTAATTCAAAATAAGTGAAGCAAACATTTTAAATGTTTGGATGATTCATGGGAATTTTCTTTTTTTTTTTGTTGTTCAAGCTCTGCATGTTTTACCAGACTGATACTATCTCTTTCTGTTGACATGATTAGACACTTAACTTATAATTTACCTTCTATTCATGTCTAAAAGCAGCCAATATTTGCCTAAATAAGATGGAGGTTAATGTTTCAATCTTCATGTGTAACTAACCAATTTCAGATGTATGAACTATGATATTTGATAACTGAAAGAAATGTACCTGATTATCAAAGATATATTATAGGGTCCATTACTTCATGCAGATTTGGTTTTATAATTGCAGATTGCTGGAAAAATCAACAGAATGATCAGGGATCAAGGGCTTCGAGAGCTTGGGCAACTGCAGCAAGACCTTGTTTTTGGTGATGCAGGAATGAAAGATGTAATTAAATTTTTGACTACAAATGAGGTAAGAAATTTCACTAGTATAAATGGGTATATTCTACTTTGTCAATGTTTCTAAAAACTATAAATACCACTTTTTGCAGGAAGCATCTCGTGAAAATAAGTTGCGCTTGTTAATGATTCTTGCAGCCATTTACCCTGAGAAGTTTGAGGGCGAGAAGGGTCTTAATTTGATGAAGGTTGCTACATTTTATCTCATTTTTTTCTTTCTGTTTCATCCCCTCCCTCCCTTCCTCCCTTCCTACTCCTACAGGATTACAACACTGTTCTGTTCCTTTAGGGATTTGAGTTCAAGCAGATTTCTAATTATGTTTCTCCAAACTGATGCTTTAATTTCTTTCAGTTAGCAAAATTACCACCTGACGATATGAATGCTGTGAATAATATGAGATTGCTTGCGCCATCATCAGATGCCAAAAAAAGTTCAGCAGGGGCTTTTTCTTTGAAGTTTGATATTCATAAGGTAAATATTTTTCTAGTTCAAAATCTGCTTATGATGGTTGATCTGGTGTTGCTATTTGCTAATAAACATGGGTTCTTTTTCTTCTTTCTCTGTTCCTTTGCTCATGAATCTGCCAGAAGAAGCGTGCAGCTAGGAAAGATCGTAGTGGTGAGCAAGAAACCTGGCAATTATCACGCTTTTACCCTATAATAGAGGTATGTTTAGACTTAGGTTCGTTCTTTAGGGACCATTTCATTTTATATTGGTGACTGGCATAATATCTGCCCTTTAGAATAACTTAGATGTTATATCTTGTTTTGAACAATTAATGATGTACTATCATTTGATATTTTTGGGGAAGTTCATGTTTTGGAGGCATTGGTGGGAAAACTATCATTTTTTATGTATGCTGGTTTTTGTTTATGAGAATGATCCAACCTTCTTTTTGTATTTAGTTTTATACCAAGTCCAAACCTCCAAAATATTACATAAGAACTAATAGTACATCTCAACTCAACTCAATTAGGTTCTGATTCCAAGTTTTTTTTTTTAAGAGGTCTATTATTTTTCATGTATTTCCAAATCTTTAAGCAGTTTTCTTATCTCCTTCTCGGCCCATTAGAGAGTTGACTAAATTCTCCATTTAGTTGTAAGTTACTAAGTTACTGCCTTAGGATTTTAAAAATTTCTCAGCTTCAACTTAAGAGAATGAGATCTCTGAGTCACTCTTTGTTGATGGCATCTGGTTTTTAACACACAAATCATTGAGCTGATTTCGAAGTGATTCAGGTTTGCATTAGCTTATAGTTAGTATTATATTGTTAAGGAGAAAGTTTGAGTTTTCAATTAAATATATGTGATAAAATGCAATTATAAGCCAGGGTAGCTGTGCCATAATCTTTTTCTAAGTCCTGTATTGTTTTTAAATATGACCATGATGTTGGATACTTGAGAAGATACAACAGTACTACATGGAATTTCAAACCAATTTAATATTGCTCTTTTTTTTCCTTATCCTTCAACTTTTTGGGTCTTATAGGGAGGAAAATGAAGCATAGGATTCACTCTTATTGTGAGAAGGATTTTATGTTAATTCATTGGTAATAACTAAGCTTCACTGAGTGATTATTATTGCAATTGTCTTGTCATATAGTTACTCCTACATCTTGCAACAACTTATTCAAGAGGTAAAAAGATAGTATTGCAACTTTGCATCTATCATTATAAGAGTTCCTGGCAGAATGGATGGCTAATACATGTTAATTGTTTTCCATTTTAGGAGCTTGTTGAAAAACTTAGCAAAGGAGAACTATCAAAGGATGATTATCCTTGCATGAATGATCCTAGTCCGACTTTCCATGGCACGTCTCAAGCTGCATCTATACATGAAGCTCCAGTTGCTCATTCCATGAGATCGAGGAGGACACCAACGTGGGCTCGGCCTCGGGGCTCAGACGATGGGTATTCAAGGTCCTGACCATATACCTAGCAATTACCTTTATATTCATTCTCCTCGCGTGCTGTATCAATCAACCGTGATGTATGACTGTTGTAATCCATCAATTCCATTGTCAGAACTGGCATGCATTATCCTAGTGCTTTGTTATCCTTTATGCTATTTCAATTTTAATGTTTGTTTTCCCACTTTATCTCAGTGATTCGGTACTAAAACATGCGTCCAGTGATTTTAAGAAGATGGGCAAACGCATTTTTGTGTTTATTGTAGGTGGAGCTACAAGATCTGAGGTATGAAAATTTTATGATCTCTGTCTCCAAGACCATGAGGTTATGATGATTGCCATTTCTGATACTTTGATCTCCCGAAATGTTCTTCATGTACAGCTAAGAGTGTGTCACAAGCTTACTGGAAAGTTGAACAGGGAAGTTGTGTTAGGCTCAACAAGTCTAGATGATCCTCCACAGTTTATCACAGTATTAATTTTTCCAATACCTATGATTTTCTCTTTCAACTTTACAGAATTCTTGGAAAGCTAACTTGGTATTGCCATGATCTGCAGAAACTGAAGCTGCTGACAGCACATGAACTCTCCTTGGATGATCTGCAGATATAAACCGGGGGGGGGTGGGGTTAGGAAGCTCCATCCTGATTTGTAAACATAGATATGTCATTTTATTAATACCCATTTTTTGACATTCAATGGAAAATGTCTGCCTCTTGATTGTAGTGGCTATGCCCTTTGTGATCAGCGTCACAATTTTTTCGTGGCTCTTCTTTCTGGTTGTGTATCGTAACTGATGCGGCGGAAGCCACCAAAATTCACGTGTACAATATTAGTGTAATTGATAGGGGAACAACTCACTGGGTTCTGAAATTTAAACATAGTGAAAGCCTTAACTGAATCTTTTATGAAAGCCACCTCTGATGAGAAAAGATTTCTGATGCAGCTAAGGTTCACCCTTGAACAAATCTTTGGTACAACCAATGATATGCAGAGATCAACGTTTTGTTAAAAGTTTTAACAATTACGGGGACGGCAATGCCTTGCACGTCATCCAAAATACATGGGTTAGTTGGATATAGGTGTGGAATTTCATTCTAATCTAAACTAATGTCACCATTGGGAGTATCCAACTCCTTCCAGGACGAACATTCAGGCGGAGTGGAAAACCTAGAAACCGAATTTCGCAGATGTTAATTAACAGCGTAGCTGTTTCGTCGTTTGACTGAGCTGGCTCTGTGCTTTTCTCTTGTTAGTTTCACCCACTAGCCTCTTGATGTATGCAATGTATCCATCAACATCGAATTTCCTTTTGCATCCAGCATAGTTCATATACCGTATTTTCCCAAAAACAGGTCGCTCTCGCCATCCCTGAAGACCCATATGAAAATTAGGCTGGCATGAGAAATATTTTTATTCATAATCAATTTCTCTTTTTCCAAACAAAGAAACCATGCTTTTCTAATTCCTATTTCTTTTCATTTTCCAGATCTACATTAAAGCCTTTTTAACTGCATTGGTTTGATATTTCCGAACCAAATGAAATCTTGTCCAAATGACCAAAGCCACCTTTACCTAAGATAATAATACTCTAATCAACGATAGGACACATAACTTAAACCATAAAGACAAACCTGGTCATGCACGCCACAAATTGACCACATGCAACCAACATAACCATTTGGATCTCTCCCATCTATTTCATACTGCAATTAAGAGTTCATGTCAATAAAGAACATGGCACTTTTGTACTAACATCTTGTTAGCAAAATATAGCATTTTACTTAACTTACCTTGTCATTCAGGTATATGCATATTTCAATGGCCTCTTTAGGTCCCTTTGTCCACTCAAGAATCTTTTTAGCCCAGTACATACTGCTCATGATTTTGAAGTTCTCAACAAGGGGATTATTATTAACAATAAAACTTAAAGAATATGAGCTACATAAATCAAGCAATGCTTACTTTAGTCATACTGAGAAACCCAGGAAAAGCATAAAGGCACATGTAAGTCTAAAAGAGTGGCTGTTGATTCCTATAAATAACAATGAATGCATTAAAGATGTTTAACTTTCAGGACATGCTGCATGTTTACTCCTCTAATCTGCTTCCCTCAAAATTTATCCTGCCAATTGACTGATTTTGTAGTGCCTTCCAGTTTTATCTTATTATTGGATTCATTGCTAACTCTTATCCATGTCAAATAACAGAGAGCAAGAATGCAAACAACATTCTCAACTTGAAAAGAAGAAAATGTTAAATTCATTGTGAAGTCACTTGCCGCATAAAACCATGCATCTTTCCAAAGTGAACCATCTCCAGCTGCGAAGCATTCCAGAGCTGAAAGTTGTGATACAATAAATAAAAAATTAGATATGACAACAGGGATGAGCAAAGAGCTTGCTTACTTGAAATTCACTTAATGCATCATCTCATAAAGCCAAAAAAATGATCCGCAATATATATATATATATGGAAACTTTCAAAGTGAACCATGTAATTCAAATTTTCACCAACAATTTGCTTACAGGATCAGCTGTTTGTGCCTTTTCCAATTGCTCCATCCTACACATTCAACAGGCATTTGAGCTTCACTCAGCAAAATATAGACAATATTGCACTACACAGAATAACACTCACGTGTAAACATGTTCTCGCTTATCAGAGGCATGGTCCATCAAGGTCTTCCGTGCCCATTCCCACGCCCCCTCTAATGAATCGTAATGAGGCTGATAATAGCAAAAGTTATCAGCTAGTTCTCTGCGAATGATTAACTCCTCTAGAAAGGTATCAACTGCCTTCAGAGTAGTAAGTAGATGAAAAATTAAACCATACATCAGATGTAACAAACAACTAGCAAAACGAAGCCACAGGATGATTTGAGATTCAACTGCAACAAACCTGAGCATGAAGTTTTCGAAATCTATGTGCCTCTAAGGCACATCTCTGTGCAGAAATCTGCCCAAAATGAAGATATGGGGACAGACAAGAAAGAGCTCTGGGTTTTAAAGGAATATTCCGATCTGTAGAATAATTCTTCAACCTTTTTGTCAAGAATCCATCTTTGGTTCCCATCAATACTTCCATTGCTGCAATTTCTCCTGGTTCACACCATTCAATTTCAGGTACTTCTGCCCCTTTCCTAGCCACAGGAAAATCAGCATTACAAAACCAAATACTCTCAACTCAATTCCACACCCACTTATAGATAAAATATCTAACCTCAAAACATCGGCAATGACACTGTCCCAATCAATCAACTGATTCATTGCATCCCATTTCTTGTTTGGCGGTTGCAGTGTAGGAAAGTCAGTTAAGTACTCGGGAAGCAGTTTATTTATTTTACCCCTTATCGTCTTAGCACTATACTCCAACTTATGTGATGCAACCCAAACAGGAACTATATTGTGGGCATCAACCTCATGTATGGTCACTGAATCACTCACCTTCTCACAAATTTCATCTTTACATTTTCGAATCTGCCTTAACGGTGAGAAATCTGTAACCAAAAGTGAAGCCCCACATTCTTCAAGAAACTTCGGTATTGTTTCTTCAGCCTCTCCCTAAAAATTCAGCACACAGAAATAGCTAAGTTTTGGTACCTAGCAGAAAAACATAGTATTTCACAGGCTTCTATTCTCATTAAGCAAGAACAATGCTAATAAAGTCATCCATTTCAGACAATTTTTCATACGTTTCATTGAATGAACAATCCCTACACAAACTAAACCACGATTAATAGCATCACTTAACTAATATAACTTTCAAAATTTCACCTTTTCCTTGAACATTCAAACAAATTGGTACCCATAATTCCAATAAGAGTTTCTTCTTTGTGAACACTTTCTTCTAAATACGACCATAATTGTAAAACCCAAAGGAAAAAGAGGAAAAAAAGCAAATACAAAACATAGGTTATCTTCAAATGCAAAAAAAAAAAAAAAACTTACTTGAAAGAAAAAAAAGGGTATCTGAAGAATGTCTTGAATACTTCTTTGCAGTTGACTTAAACCCTTCAACATGAACCCTAGATGCCTTGCTTTAGCCCCCAAGAATTGATCAAAAAGATTGAAAGCTACAGACACAGGCACATTTGCCTTGTTGGCTTGATCAACGGCGTGTATCAAAGCCCAGTTGTCTTTTAACCGTTGATCTCTAAACATCCAGTACACCACGGGACCTTTTTTCAATGGCTGTGACCCTTCCTTCAGGACCCGGATCCGACCCGGGGGTAGAGATTTTGGTTCGGTTGATGGTGAAGATAGAGAAGCCATGAAGAGGGTGAAGAGAAAGCGAAGCGAAGGGCCTTTACTACAGTGCGCCAGAGAGGGGAGGGCGTCGGTTAACAAAGCGGGGGTTTGAGGAAGAAGAGAAATTGGAGGGAAGCAGGCAACCAGAAACAGTTGAAGGTTGTGGTTTTGAAATGAGATACATGGACCAGTTTAAAACTTGACACGTTTCACGAACCCATTTGATTTTTTATTTTATTTTATGGGCTGTTGTAGTGGCGGCCCAAGAAAGTTCCCTATTCCTTTCGAGCTTCCACTTTATGAGTTTTTGCTTAAAGATGAAGTTAAAATATTCGTATGGTTTTTGCTCGTAAGACATACCACTAATCGGAAGTGGAGCTCATGTCCAATATGTTGATGTCTTCCCCTCATAACACCCCACAAATGATATGCCAAGGTCCCAAAATTAAACGCACCAACACTACTTTGAATTTATGAATTTGGGTTCTCTTATCTATTTCTAGTTCATGCATTTTCTTCTCCAGCTAGTAGTAGAGCGATCAAACGGATCTCTTCGTCGTAAACTCTTCATCTTCAATGAAAGCGATGTCCTTAACTAGCACTGCAACTCTAAATCTGAAGGCTGCTGTAAAAGAATAATGGCGGTACCACTGCCGCAGAAATTAAAAAAAGTAATGATACTGCATAGCTGAGCATGGCATTCACAGCCCCACACATACAGCTCACGGCATTGAAATGAGAGAGAGAAATTCATATGTTTGGCTAACATTACTGCTGGGTGCTCCCAACTTTGTCTTCATCTTTGTTTAGTCGGTTGGACTTTCGGTTTTTAATGTTGTCACTTGTCAAGCATTCAGCTTAGATGTAAGACAGATTTCAACTTGGGTAAATTGGCGAGAAACAATTCAATTTTTTACATGATAACCTATTTTGAATGACTTGATGAAAGCGGTTAAAGTGTGGGTTTCGATTGTTGACTAAAAAGGCGGATTCATGAATAAAACCTGATTCTTGAGCTTCACCGCTAAAGATCTCATGCTTTTAGGTGCCTGCATTTATATTTAGACATATAGCTTTCAGTCACATTCAAATTGCTAGATATTTCTCAAGCCTGTCCACATTTGATCTTCTTGTCGGTTGCACTTGGGCTTGAGAGGTTTTTCAAAATCATTCTTGATTCCTTCGATGAAACGAAATCATGATTCGTGGATACTATTTACAGTTATTATTTTAGTTTCTGTTCTTTTGTCTGCTTTGCTTTCTGGTTTCTCTTGTTAGATTCACTGTCAGTTTTCCCTTGACTAAAAACCACCGAGTCCTGAATTAATTAGCAGATGATGGATTTATTGACGAGTTCATCTTTCATGATTGCCAATTACCTGCAGACCCCGCCCCGCCGATTAAGAGGCAGCATGGAGCGTTGGAGTTACTGTAAAATGTTGGGAGCATTCGAAACTTAAGATTAAGCTGTTGTCTTGTCTGGGGGATTACTTTCACCTCAGAGTTTGCCAGGAAACAGTCAAAAGCATTTTAGTCCATGGAAGAATTATGAGATTTAGGTGGAAATGTGTCTCCACAACTTTTCCCTGTTGGTGATATTTTCATTAAGCCATTTTAATTTCCGGGTATTGACTTGTATGAATAGGGACCATTAGAAACTGTCTTTGTTCATCTGATATACGTAGGATACAGCCTTCAATGCTCCAAAGTCTACACATAGCCAAACTTTCTCTGCATTTGTTCATTTTTCTTATACAGAAACGTAATTAGCCATCAATCTAGTTTTCCCCCGACTCATTATTGATGTCTACCTTGAAGCAAACGAAGTCATAAATCATAATTCACCCCATCTTCTGTGGAATTCCTGAAGAAAGTGAAAGTACGTACTATACCATTTACGAGGAAAGCAGCAGGACTTGGTTCTACTTATTTCCTAGTTGGGCTTTATTCTCGGGTTCCAGTATTCATATTTTGGTTAATTTCCTTGCTCCTTTCCTGTTCGATGCCGATGAAACCCCCGAACCCGAAAACAACACAGCTAAGGTCACATCATCAAAATTGTCAGATAAGGTCGTTGCTAAATGACCACTCTGTTGAAACTCTTGAAAGTGCTCCTAAGTCCTGTCAGATTTAAACTAGATAGAGATTATGTTCCCTCCCCTGGTAATCCTATAGGGTGTTGAAACTCAAGGCAACCTACCAACACTAAACTACAACGAGTCAAAAATGTTGGGCTTATTATGCTCCTGAAGACAAAAATATGGTGATACAGATAGGTTGTGTTAATGAAGGTGTTGTTTAAAGTAATCTCTTTGTCTCCATCACGTTCGAAAGCCAGCCTGCTTGCCGAGAGTAGTATTCACAGTTACTCGCAGCTCATAAAACTATAGAATATCAGGAAAACATGAAAGAAAGATTTACATGATACTTAAAACCTTTCATCGTAGTCGAAAATCATCAGTATCTCCAAAGAAGAATGAACTTCACGTGTGGCCCCGAAACTGTTTGTGACCAATGACCAAACTAGATGGATATTAGTTTCTCAAGAAGACAGAAGAATATTGCATAATTACATTCTGTTGACACTGAAATGTGAAATGATCATTTACTGAACATCTTGAATGACTCAGTCCATCTCAAGTTCAATTTGTTAATTCAACACCAGCAAACCCTGCAGGAACTGGTCTCTTTCTGCAGCTGCAAGGGCCAGACAGATATTGTTCCGTCTCTAAACACCCATACGTTATCTTAAGTAACTCCCAACACAAAATTTGTGGGCCTTAGCTTTTCAAGATTAATCTGTCAATAAAGAAGCTTCCAATGCATTGGCATTTATACAGTGAAGGCCTGAATAACATGAAGCTGAATGTGAACATATATCTGCATGACTATTGATTGATTTTACCACCTTCCAAATTAAACTCATATCTTCTCCAGTTACTCCCAACAAAAACTTTTTGGTCTGTGGTTGTACACAAAATAAGATATGTTGGTTGTTGTATTGATAAACGAAGACATTAATCTTTACAATCGGCTTTAGCAAGAAATGACTGATATATCTCAGCTGGAAAGATGCCCTGAGTGATTTAAAAGCCTAGATGTCAAGCTTGAGAGTTGTTGTGACGCAAATCCGAAGGACATAAAGTAATAGTAAAAAGAAAAGAAAAAGAACCCACATAAAGCGAATTGTTGACTTTCCACAAAGAATATTGTGCATTGTATCCTAACAAGTTGAGCAAACCAGAAGCAATGTCTTCGAGGAAAATCCAACTTCTAGTATTCCACTTTTTCCCATAAACCAAACAAGCCAAAAAGAAAATGGGGAAATTAGTGGCAATGGCTGGCAGTCTTTAGAGTATAATATTGAAAGCTTCTCCTTGTTATGTCTGCTGGTTGCTTCTGCCCCATGTGAGGACATGAAGCTTTCATGGCTTTTTTGTTTTATTTTTATTTTTAACCTTCAAAAAGTGAGCCCATGATTAAAGAATTTGACCCTCATGATACACATTTTGTCCTTAAATTCCAAGTCACGAAACTTTGTTTTCAAATTAAATATGATATTCTGATGGTTAGATTATGAGAACAAAAAGGCCCTCCCTTTTTCTTTCTTTCTTTTTTTTTTTTTTTTCTTCCTGCTCTTTTATGCACAAACAAACCATTATAATAGTCACCCCTTTCAAGCCCTTGTCCATGTCTAATTTAACATTCGTTTGGCCCTCGACTATAATCATTTTTGAATTATTCTTGTAATTTTTCAAAAGGAGAATTCATGAATCATGGAAAAACCCAATTTCAGTGCCCCAATCAACGCATAAATTTTTACCCACATCACAAAAGTCTGCTAATCATTGGAAAAGTATTTCCATTTTTGTGCCAAACATGGAAATTTGAGTAATTTTTACATGAACTCCACATATTATTTCTTCACTAAGTTTTAACTGAAAGCACATAGTTGCCTTGATTGCTAGCTGTTATTGTACTTATCAAACCGGGTTTAATGCCGATGACATATTGTTATATATGCTAATTCACTTTGCTTGTATGCTAATCTTCTTTTTATTTTATTACTATTAAAATTTAAAGGTATTTTTTAGTTGTTACAAGTTGCTTAATCTAAAAGAGTATATAACTAAAAGAAATCAAATCAATTCCGATGGAGCAGAAGAATCCATAAGAATCTCCTACACATTTTGTGGCTTAACTATATCCGCCACTTTCACCAAATAAATTAATGCTTTTCTTTTTGTTTTTTAATCTTTTTCATTTTAAAATTCTGCAACTCCTACTTTCTTTTTGTTTGTGTCTAGTCACATGTAACACATTATTAGTAAATAAATTACCCCCAATTGGCGTAATGTGGAGAAATTAAAAACAATAAAGAAAATGAAATGACTTAAAAGTAATTAAGCCAATCTAATCAAATTTCGTTTGATGTAAGCAAGCCAATGAACTAGGAATATACGTACCCACCAAATCTTATTTTCGAGATTTTATACAGTACTTAGCAATGATCAATGGTTCAACTCTTTGTCACAACCCGGCATATCAGTCTCTATGAAATGATGAATCTGCCCTCGTAAAAGGAATTTCAACTTGAGATACAAAGGGTAGCTTCGACTGTTGGGTGCTTTAAGGGATATGTAGGTCTAAGTCTAGGGAAAATCATGGGTGCCCAAATCCTAGCCCTCAATGGAATTTGTATATATAGGCACCCATACAAATAATTATACTCTTTAAAGAAGGAATAATCAAATGAAAGCAAGATTGACCGCTTGAAAAGTAGGGGAGAAAAAAAATAAAGAAAGAGTAAAATAAGAGGTTCTCAATCAAATAATGCTAATTGGAGATTTGCCCCACAAGACCAACAAAGCCAAAACACCAAGCACTTTTCAACACACCCCATTAAACAAGTCATGGAACCCACTTTCCTAGCTACTATTAAGTAAATTTAAACTATTCTTTTTCTTTCTCTTACTTTTCTATTTAATATTTGAATTTTTATGGACCGTTTTCCGTGAGCCAATTAATTATAGTAGTTCGCTTAGTGAAGCTAAAACTAAAATTAGTTGAAATAAAACACCTATCGTACATATATTTATGTTTGATTAATTAATGTTGTACAACTAATTAAATAAATATGGACCACAAGAAGACGGTTAAGAAATTTAATTAAAATGGAAATAAGTGGAAAAAAGGGCAATGATTCCGTTCGTTGTAGTTTTAACTGAAACTCTTTTTTGTTTATGGTATAAACAACTCCAATCCACCATGTGATATGAGTATTGTGGCAGTAGATTCCAAACTTGGAACCAGTCGGATGCTAACACGTGCTGCTGTGTTTATACACGTGGGTAATCGATACGTGTGGCACGCCAAGATGTAAAAATGAAAATAATAATAATAATAATATTTACATAAGTGGTTAAGGTTAAATGTAATGGTTGAAACGATTGTCCCCGTGAAACTACTTGAGATACTTGGTCTCATACGTTAGGGACAGAATGATGAGTCTCTTTAATTTTAGCACATTCAAGATAATCAACAATATTCTCTTTGAAATCATTCTTGTTTTCTTCACCTAATTAATTAAAGCCCCCTTGAACAACTTGTTTCCTTAACCGCACATGATTTCAATTTAACTTCTACCTTTTGCGCAAAATTAACGGCATTCACAAAATTAGGTATTCTCTACGTACGCTGTACGTGAATACAAGTTTTTTTGTGCCTGTTTAATGTTTCACGTGTTTTATTAAATTTTCTTTTGTTACATTTTATATAATTTTACATTACGTATTTAATAATTTTTTTATTTTTTATTTTTTATTTTAAAATTATATTATTTTTTAATTCTTAATTAATAATATAAATTTAGACATATAACATAAAATTATAAAAAAAAACTCCAAACGAAACATCAAAGTAATTGTAATTTTGTTGTGATAATGTAGCAAAATCTCATTAATTTTATTTGAAGACTCGCAATCTTTGATATTTGTTGCAAGAAATTTCACAAAAACAAAAAGCATCTTAATTCTCTATACTTACATGATATTCATTATTTTTCACATATATATATTGTGTGTGTATATATATATACATATATATATATTTTATAATTCAAAAAAAATCGAATTCTATTATCTAAATAAAAAATAATATACCAACTAATGAATCGAATGTTTAAGTGTTGCATTATTTATATATATATATATATATATATATATGATAAACATCAAATATTTAATTTATAAAATCATAATATATTTGTTTTTAAAGTCTATACTATTATTTTGTCATTATTTATATATTTTCTTTTCAAATTTTAAATCATTTTACACAATATTATAGAAAGCACTTAGTAATCTTGGTCACAAATATGTCAAAAAAATAGCCAATTTCGTGGTATTAAAAAAGATAAAAAAAATGCTCGAGGTAATTATAAGTATTTTATAATTAAAATTAAATAGAAAATATTTGAAAAATCCAAAAAACAATTGAGAATAATTAATGATAGTAAAAGTGACGTAAGGTTTTCCAGGAAAGCGTTACGTCAAGAGTACGGACATTGACCAATGAGATCCAACTCCCATGAATCATCATCCAAACACAGTAGTTGACCACGTGACCAAGGAAAAGAATATGTTCAAGTCTTTTTTTAGTTGCGTCAAGGTTGTAATTGTCAGTTTCGAATTTGTCTGAACCCTCCCCTCTCTCCACTCCCTTCGTTTTGATTTTGCCAAGGCACTACCAGACAAACAACAAGCAACGACCGATGGGGACTCCCAATTTTTTTTTTTTTTTACAAAAACGTCCCTCCAAACTCCTAACCCATCTGGGGGTTGAGGTGGGGGCCCCCACTTTAAACCATCGTGCCGACAGTCAATATCTGATGTTAATTTTATCATCAAAACCGTACACGTGGCCCTATCCAAGCCTTGAACGGCATTGATGCGGCTCATCTCTCATCACCAGTTTGGGTTTTCCGAAATCATGATGGTTCGAATCAAAGACATAATTGTGTTTGCCCATGGACCCTACCGTACGAACGGGAGCATTATACAATGCCCATGATTGTGACACGTGCCTCTTTTCTCGAACCCCCCTAATTATGCGCAACACAAACCAAAGCTTGTTGCCCAGTTGTATTTCCATTAAAACACAGCGTTTTTGTCTTTGATTTTGAATGTAAGAAATTGTACCACCACCGGTTTTATTTCATTTTATGTTGAGTAATTTTGTGGTCCAAAATTCTAGCACCAATTTTGGGACAACAAATTTTATTCTTCTCCTTTCCCTCTTTTTTTTTTTTTTTTGCTTTTAAAATAGTACATAATTGATTAATGTGAGTTGTTTATGATGTGACACGTATTATTTTAATGTCTAAATTTTCAAAAGGTTCGTAATGTACGTGTGTTTCCAATTGGATAACTGAGATCTAAGAGTTGACAACTTAAAGTTTGTTTTAAAGAGTGTGAGCTGTGATTCAGAACTAAAACTTACTAAGCTTTGAAAAACATGTTATGCACATTTAACGACTTGGACACATCTCTGTCAAGAGTTAATCTTATATTCACATATTAATTTGCCCTATTTTCCTCCTCTTTTTTTTTTTTTTTAAAGAAAGAAAACTTCTCATTTTATAATGCTTTAATTCCTTGAAGTTTTGCTTAGAATACAAATGATAAACATGGGTTTTCTTGTTTGAATTTCCAGAGTGTTTGACTTTTGTGGGTTGAAAATATGAAATGACTGAGCACTTTTTTGTTGTTGATGTAATGCAAAATCAGTGATCTTGACCTTTCTTGAATAATGTCATTCCAAAATTTTAGAAATGATAGAAAGTGCAGTCCTCTTTTTTCTTTTTTTTTTTGGGTTGTAAGGCTTTTTATCATTTGAAAAGAGGGGGAGAAACAAGGATCATAGTTTAGTTGCCACACTTCCATTAGTCCCTTCAACGATTTATTCTTGCCCACTGACCATGGTTCATTTACAATTTAATTTAAAAATTTCATCACATTTAATTGAATGAATAATGATTTATATACTATACTGTTTACTTATTTTACTCTTCATCAAATTTAATTTTAATCATTTTAATTCGTACGATAAGATTTGATTATAGATTTTAAAATTAAAGTCTGCATTGAAAAACATATACAAATATTTAAATTTAAGATTTAGGTGAGAGGTAGAGCGTAAACAGATATCATCCCTAATGAATTCTTTGCCACCTTTGAAATTTGTGTATAAATTTGAATCTTATACTTAATACCCATATGTAAATCAATTTTTTTTTTTCAAAAAAAATACGAAGATTCTGACCATTTCCGTATGAACTTAATATTTAATGAGAGTATAAGTTAGGACCACAAAAAGCAAGTAATTTTCATATGGTGACAGATAAAGACATAAATTAACCAAAGTTAAGGGTCTGGTAAAAAGAAGCATAAAGAGGTAAGACTTTTTGGCAGCATAGAGTGTAGGACACTCTAATTTACTCAAAAATAAAAGGGAGAAATGAGAAAGAATGGTATCCCATGTGAATTAACAGTGAAAGGTATAGTATTTTATATCTTTTTAAACTTCATGGGTGAACTCGATTGGCAGTGAGCTGACTTCTTTGAAACAATACATATAAATATAGGGTGGTCCATGACCATGCCATCTTCGGTCATAATAAACATACAAATTTAGACTTTAGCAATGCATGGTAAAGCACACATGTTTAGAATATTTAGCATTCACGTTGGTCTCAAGTAGTATTTATATTTAAGAACCCCTCTCTCTCTCTCTCTCTCTCTATCGGGACCTTACTCTATATGTTATTTGTGATTAAGATTGGAAATATAAAAAAAAAACAAATTGCTTTCTAATTCAGAGTCAAATTAAGACCAATGTTTTTTTTTTTCTATTGTAAATGCCAATAAATATAGTAACACATCCTTAGCATGCATATAAATGTTAATTAGTACTTAAGTTGTGCTTCATTAACTATGCTAATTAGTTATATACTTACGAATATCAAATACATAACTTTATTTTTGAACATGCAATATTGGAATTCATATAAAAAATTTTCTAAGAATACGATCCATGCATGCACTAAGTTCATAGCGAAGTTAGTGGAAACTTGTGAAACAGTGAACGGGAGGTCTGATTTTGCATTTTCAAGTTCCATTCTGAGTATAACAACGTTAATGAAAAGCACCGAAGAAATGGTGATGCAGACAAAAAAGGAGAAATATATCAGACGTTCTATTAATGGAGGTTGCTAGTGAGCATTCAAAGGGGAATGAGAACTTACATGAGTGAAACCAAGAACAAGGGAAAGAAAAAAGAGAGAAAAATAAAAAGTTGTATGATGAGAAGCATTGGAAGAGGCAAAGATTCTTGTATAAAGAGAGTGTCGTCCTATACTAATCATTATATCTCTTTTCCTTTTAACCAAACCAAAATGAGTGGAGTGAAGCATACCATACGCACAGAGAGAGAGAGAGAGAGAGAGAGAAAAGATTAGTAGCTTAGTTTGGTGAGCAGTCAGCATTAACAAGTCTTGCCGACAGGAAATTCTGTCTCTCCACTAAATGAGTCATTAGGAGACCCAAGAGTGGTAAAAAAATAAACAAAAAGAAAAGAAAAGAACAACACAAATTCACTCCACTTTTCTACTATCGTCACGATTTCACCCCACAGAAAGGTGAATCACCACTTGATATGTATATATATTTTTTAACCTTTTTAACTGTTGGGTGGAGATGGGTGGGTGCATCTAATTCCATCGAGGCATTAAGCCAAAAAGGAGAGCTCAAAGTTCAAAGTGCTTTTAAAGGGTTTTTTTTTTAAATATATATATATATATATTGAAATATATATATATATGATGGAAGGGAAAAGATCGGAAAGCCGATGGTTTCCTGAAATTTCTAGGCTTGGTTTTACCATAAAGGGTTGCAACATGCTACAGTGATAGCTTCCTCTGATTGGCAGAAAGTGCAATGGTGGATGACCAGCCATTGTCAAATGACTCCTTATCCGCTTCTCTTGGATATAACTAGCTACTGCTCTGCAATTCATTGCCCTTTTCCTTTTTCTCTTGCTTTTCCTCTTTTTTACTCAAGCTGCATGTGTGAATATTTCCCTCCTAGCTTTTCTTTCTTGTTTTTTTTTTTTTTGTTTTCTAGAATAAAGATTTAGAGTTGTATGAATAAATCTTGAATGCTTTGAGTTATCCTATACATGATTAGTAATTATAGAATGGATATATATATCAGTAAAAACAAAAGTACTAGTAATTGTAAGAGGTATAGAAGATGGTATATATTAGTCAATTTCACATTTTACAGTCATGAATAACAAATCTGTATCATAGTATAATATACTGGAACATAAATACTGGAAATACAAATAAATATTGGATAAACAATCAAACAGGAGCAAGAGGAATAAATCCTTGGAGTTTGAGGTAGATGAATGTAGGGAAATCCATCAAGAAAAACTTGGAGCAGCTGTTAAGTTGCAGTAGTGTTTTAAAATTGCCGAGGCATCAGGAACCAATGAATCAGTTTGAAATCGTTGTAGGATCACTCTCAAGCATCTTGTGTGCCGCTTCATGCCGACAATCTTCCTTTGCTTTGGGTCCTCTTAAGACCTTTCTCGCAATCATGGGGGGCATCAACCAATGACTCTGCATGAACATCATGAGCTTTGGAATGTTTAAAAGATAAGTTACCCCCAAAGATGATTTGATGGGAAAAACCTGATCTCTCTCCCAGACAACCAAAGCTTGGAAAAAGACTTCCACTTCTTTCATGGTGGGGCTCCACTCTCCCAAAGACACAAAAAACAGGAGAGATAGATGAGATGGAAACAGTTACAAGTGCTCCTCCAGCTAGAAAAGCCCTGGTCTCAGGTCCTTCCGAGGTTGGTGACCCACGTACTGAAATTCGGCTAGCCATCCACCCAACCGGCTCAAGGATCCTCTTGCAAAAAGACAGATATCTGCCAAAAACTTGGAGTCCTTGGATCCTCCAGGCAAATTCCTCTTTAATCATGGTCCAACAATACTAACGCCCAACCATCTTACGGTGGTCTCTCCAGTCCGACAATATCTTTGTCACATGCTTCTGCCAACAAAAAAAAGACATTTAGCATAATTATCATAAGCTCATTGCTCAGTTGAAAGTTCAACTTACAATAATTGACTCTATCAACATACAACTCCAAGTTCTTGAACATATGTTTCAACAGTTTAATGTTCACCAAGAAAGGTAACTCAAATAAACACAACTAAGAAATGAGCCTATCCAAACATTTCTGATAAAAATGTACTTTAACCTACTAGTTTCGGAGAAGTATAGATTGTACTTGAGATGTGATTTAGGTTCTCGACCTGTCAAAGCGCTTGATTGCATCACAAGTCACAAAAACTAAACAGAGTGGATGCACAAGAGCCAGAAATCTTATCGAGTTTTGGTATCTCCCGAGGTACAGATACAACATGGTCCAGGCAATTACCTGTTTGGGCTGTGAGAAGGAACCTAAACTTGGAACTTCATTCCAACTTCAGTTTGCGGAAAGACCGTCTAGATGGGCATATGAAGGACCACCAAGCAGCCAAATGCAAGTACCAAAGACCAGAAATAGTGAAAGGTTTTTCAGCAAAACCTCCCCAATCATTTTACCACACATCAAAGAGCAAATGATATCCAAATTGGACATGTGTGAAATTGCACAAAGAAAGAGTGTTGATCACGCTTGTTTACAAAGGAATTGAGATGATCATGCAAAGGATCCATAATTCCACACTTCATATAATATTGAAAGCAAGGGACCAGCTGTACATTATATCAATTCCAAAAGTTCAGCTGGACTAAATAAAGAAACCATGTAACAAGCTTTTTCGGACAGAAAGGTAATTGTCTTTAGAAGATTAATTACTTCATCAAGAACAATAAAATGGAGACCGGACTACAAGAGAAATTGCTTTCTTGGATTCTTAAGAACACAAATGAGGGCTCATAAGTCTTAAAGCAAGACTGTTAACAGAATACGGAAAATTCAGTAAATAATGTCATATACACACACATGCATTACTGTCCTAAACCTATATCATCAGTTCCATGAACAAAAAAAAGCACATGGAAGGTAGAGTACAAGCCAAATCAGAAACTGTAAGTTTCAATATTACTCAAGATAACAGCACATTGTGCTTAAGTGCTTCAAGTTCAAAAGGATATGACTTGCTTGTAAACCTCATAAAAAAATATAGAGTCAAGATATGTTCATAAAACCAAAAGAGAAATCATAAATCTTTCCCCTTTATAGATATTATTTTTTTATCAAAAATGCTAGAGGACAAAAAATTTACAATGTTCTTCCTGTTCTGTAACTTCTATTCATGCAGCATTCTCTATCTTTACAAACAAGAAGACTCTTTCTGCAAATCCAAAAGCCCCAAAATCATGCTAGGGTAAAAGATGGGAAAATGCTCAAACTGTGAGGCTGAGCAGTGGTAGGAATACAATATTCAATCCCAATCAATGCCCTTTTCCTCCACCTGACTGTCCCAAAATCTTCTAAAGAGTAAGTAAACTAGTACAAAATGGGAAAAAAGTAGTAAAACGAATTCAAAAAATCCTACAATTTTCAAATATCTAAGGAAATGGGGAAAAAAGAAAAGAAAAGAAAAAACATTACACTGAGGATGTTTCAACAAGAACCTCATTTAGCACATCATCCTCACCGTTTGCCAATGCGAAAAGCTCCGCATCCTTCTCTTCATCGCTGGAAAAATCCCGCCTCTCGAGCTTGGAATGTGCTGCAACAAATATCAACTTTTGAGCCCTGTCCATGCCTACCCTTGAATGCCCATGTGCACCTACCCATCTCAACAAAGACCAACTGCATTTGAATCCACATGAAGTTGCATGAAGGAAAATAAGCCTAACTGCAACTTTTCCTAGGGACTTGAACTCAGTAAGATGAGTTTCCCAAATAAGCCTACTGCTCTGGGGATTAGCAATTTTCATCTTCCCAGTGACTGGATCTCTCTCCTTCATCTGCACAGCTTGTGCATATACCGGATCAAGCCCTTCTGTTCTCCATTTCATAAGCTCCATAAGAGCAATATGAGCCTCCTCTCTAGATACAAGCCTGGTTATCAGCTTGTCAACATCCTTTTCTTGCTCAAGTGTCAAGCATTTGAATGGGGGAAGGTACTTCCCACTGGCGTCTCTAATCAAATAAAGTGGATCAAGTATATATGCAGCCGCCCAAGCCGGGTGGTAATTCTTCTTGAACCGCCTTTCAATCACTTTCTCCACTTGACCTTCTGCAATGTGAAATTTAGAACACCAATCTTTCACCCTGGTTCTAAGATCATCCCAAAGTGGCAGGCATTTCCCAACCAGTGGTCTTTCTGTCTCTATCTCTTGAGCCATTTCTTTGATCAATTTAACCAATGAATGCACTGCCTCTAAATCATTCCAAAACCCCATATCTCGAATCATCTCTGCAACATCCCTAGCAACTGGATCCTCCATGGATACCATCTTATACGTTTCGTCAAGCAAAAGCAACTGAAGTGCCCGAGCTGAGTTCAATATATCTTCAATCATTGTATATACAGGTCCAAAATTCAAGCTTTCATGGTCGCGCAAGGGCACTCTCAATAAATCGGCACTCCCACACTCCTGCAACTGATACTTCTGAAAGCTAATGCGAATTTGACTCGTATTATTTATGAAATTTGCAAGCTTCAAGGCGTTCTCTGTCACTGTCTTGAACAAAGGAAGCTCCTTGCTAAAGTCCTTAATCAAACTATTCAAACCCTGAAACTGACAAGAAAGATTAACCATCCAATGATGCTGATTCTCCAAATTCCTCAATGCTTTAGCCTTAAACTTATCAGCAACAATCCCTGCACATTGCTGCACAGCATTCCCACAAATTCCCGTTACAGTCTCCCACAAGACCTCCTCTGCATATTTAGAAGGAACAGCACCACTAAGAAAAACTGCCCTTCTATACAAACTAGTCCCATTAGGCAAATTCACCATCAAATTCACCAAGCTCTCTTCCCCACTAGCAAAGCTCTTAGCTTTCCACCCATCCGATGCAACCTGAAAGAACATAGCATCTCTAATCCTTGCCTCGGATTCAGATTTCACTTCTTCATACTTAACATCCAATCTACTACCAGCAAGTTCCCTCCTTGAAACTGGTGGCAACCCGACCTGATTAAGAAAAGCTCTAAACTTTGGATGTTCAAGACTCGAAAACGAAACCGACCCACAACACTCATAAATCCAATCAGCTAAAAAATCAACTGCACACTCAATCTGGGACTTGCTTAAAGTTGGCCCAGGTGAAGTTTTAGGACTTTTTAGCTTCTTTACACTATCTTCCAACATAGCCAAAGCACCTAAATCCTCTTTCCCTCCAGACAAAACCAAATGCTGCTGATGTTGCGGCACCAAACTTCCACCACTCGCCGTCACAACCGCCCCTGGCGACGGCGAGTAAGCTAACTCTCCGCAAAACCTTGAAGGATCAACAATAGCCAACGGAGTAACCTGATAAGAACAACCCAAACCTGAACCAGAACCAGAACCCGAACCAACAAGGACACCGCCAGTGGCAGTTACAGTAACCGAAGAAGAGCTTCGTTTCCTATTACTTTGAGTTGCGGTTGCTGTTGCCACCGTTGTTGGAGATGGAGAAACAGAAGAAATGGGTTTGGCAAGAGAGTTAAAGTTGGGACAAGTTCCCCTCTTTAGATGTTCTGAAGCTGTTCTTGAAGGATTAGAAGCCGAGAAAACAGCGTCGCACAAAGAGCACCGGAGCTTTACAGCTTTGGGGAGCCCGGTATCAGTGTTATGAACGAGCATGGGCTCGAGATGAGCCCAATACCAAGCTCCTTTACCTTTTATTGCCTTGGTTCGAACCATGACTAACCCTTCGTACCTTTTGTGTACGGCCTTGGCTGTTAACTCGTCGGCTGAGACTGCGTCCACTGGAGTCGTTGTCGTATTAGTCGTGGCAGCCATTACAGGGGGACTTAAATGAAAAAAATGGAAAATTTGGCAACTCTTTTTGGAGTTTCACTGAAAGGCTCTGCTTATTGTCTTCGTTGTCGTTGTTGTTGATGTCGTTGTTTTTCTTGTCATCTTTTTCTTCTCCTTGTTCCCGTGGATTATGTGAACGAAGACGTTCTATGGGTTCTTGCATTTAGCCGGGAAAATCTGCCGGCGCTGGCCGGATCTTGATTTCCCGGCGACTTTCCATGCAGAGTTTTTTTCCCACTTTTTTCTTTGGTCTTTGTTATTGGGTCTTCGGTATTTTTTTTTTAGCAGAAGAAATTTCAAAGCTAAAGAAAGAGAAAGGGAGAGAGAAAAGCGGAATGGGTAGGGTAAGAGAGAAATAAGGGGGACATGAGAGAGTGTGAGGGGGTATTGCCTCGACGCGCTGACACGCCCCGTCAAGGCGAGCGTGGGGGAGAATGAAGGGGGGAGCATGTTGATGGGAACTGGTGCAATGAGGTAACACCAGAGTCCCACGTACGAAAACATTTACTACCTGACACAGGTTGTCAGGAACAGGTGATTGGAGAGTACAAGACACGCGCCTCAAAAGGTTCTAGTTTTGGTATCGCTTTCATGGTTCGGCCTTTAATATTTCTTCTCTTTTTAATTTTTTTTCCCCAACCATTTTCTCCTTCTTTTCTCTTTTGTGTTGTTGGGGTCTTGTTTGTCTTGTCTGTTTCCTTCCCTTCCTTTTCTTTTTCTTTAGATTTGGAATTTCAGGATTTTTTTTTAAAAAAAAAACTCATCTTCTAATTGTTTATTGGTTATATATGGGTGGGATTTATTTTTCTTTTTTGGCAGACAGAGCAGAGTTTCGTTAAATGGAGTTTCCTTTTGTGACCTGCTGTTCATGTGGTTTTTATCAGAATGTGGACATAAAAAGGGCAACCTAGGAATTTAATGAATCCCCCTCCCTCAACCAGTTCTTCTTCGGCAGTGTTGACCAAAGACATCCAAAAGAAATTGCCTTGAAAAAGTTCACCAAACACCATATGCAATCAAACCCATTCTTTTACTAAATTTTAAATGCAGGAGATACAACTAATAGTTTTTATTTTGATTTGATTTGATTTGATTTTGATTAATTTATCAAATAAGCGGCTACTTAAGACATTGACAAAGATCAAAAGAAATCCAGCCATTCAAATTAGCTCTTAATCACAACAATAATCTTCACCTTCTTCCCAACTAATTGTGTCAAGCTAATCATGGCAAACACATTAATTAATATCATGGACACATCATTCCTTTAGATTGTGATATAGAAAAAAAAAAAAAAAAAAAAGGTCATTAACCCAAGCAGCTGGCCTTAAAATAAGCATTAGTAACAGCAATGTGTTCCATGTACAATATATTTTATATCCACCCAATTGGCCTATTTGTATTTAAGAACAATTTTTTTTTTTTTTTACAAACTTGCTCTTCAAGGTTTGTGGAAAATAAGGGTTTTCCAAATTTAGTTATTACTCTTTTATTATCGATCATTTACGTCATAAAAATGAAGATAGAAAATGATTTTTTTACTTAAAATAGTTCATGATACATATTATATAATCTTAAGAAATTAAAAACGCACGAAGCTTCTTTAAAATTTCATTCTACTTGATGTAAAATAATTTGGAATTACATCTCTATCTATATAAAGAAAAAAGAAGAAGAAAATAACATCTCTCTTTTGAGTTAGACACTGCAAGTTCAAACTTTCTTTCCAAACATGGAAAAGATTTATCTTGTTTTTCTGTTTATTTTGTCCATTAGTGGGGGGGAGAGAATATTTAAGCTTGCTACTTCTCTTCTGGAACAAAGGTAATTACTAATTAAATCTGGATTGTTGGGAAGGGCAAGAGTTGATTAAATTGTCAAGTGAAGTTTAGTTGGGATCCTTAAATGGAGCACAAGGCTTTATATCATAGTACTATAAATGAAAGAAATGGTCAGTTTTTAATGCCTTAGTTGTCAATGTCCATTGAGTCAATTACCATATGTCACCCAACTGTCATCCACCTTAGTGTCGGACTGTAGGGTTTTGAACCCATAGACAAGGAAGGTAATCCATATATGCTTGAGCCAACAATTTTGAAATCTACCCCAATTCCCAAAGGAAAAAAAAGAAAGAAAAAGAAAGGATAGATCCCTTGATTAAAGATGTACTACCGCAAGTTAATAAAAGTTCAATCTTGGCTTGAAAGAATAATGACCTTTTTTTTTTTTTTTTTTTTTACATACCAATTCTGAGGATGCAAATGGAAAATTATTAAAGTGACTTTCTACCTAGAAATTCTAGTGCATGCTTCAAAGAGTGAAAAAATTTACAAAACCAATCCATTTGGTTTCTAGTAGTGGGTCTCTCTTTACTAGGACAAGAAAGGGAGGGGTGATTAGAGATTTCACAATTTAAGAAAATGGGGTGTTGGATTTTTTCTAAGCACTGGGTTTTTGAGTTAGATACTGAGGAAAAAGAAGCTCTCAAAGTCTAGGAAATTTGGATGAAATTCCACAAAGGAAAATTCTGGCAAAGCTTGTCGTTGTCGAAACTTTTTTTTAACGCCTACTATATGAGAATTGAAAGCCTCTTTGGAGGTCTTTGTCCCTTGTTCTCTATCTTTCCAACAGCAAAGGAATCAGGTTTATATTTTTAATCATTTTTCCTTCTCGCTGGAATCATCAACCCAACGTATATTTGGGGTGGTTTGAATTGACTTATTAGAGAAACCCCTCCTTAGCAGTTAGCAGATTTGGTGAAAGTCACATGTTGTCTATCAACTTTGCTTGTAATTCGTTAATGAACTGCCTAATGCAATATTAGACATAAACCCTTCTCTCTCTAAATTATTGGAAACACATTTTATCTTTCCCAAATTTTTAAGTTTAATCTGATCAAAAAAGGGTCCAATTTTATTACTATCTTTAGCATATCGAATGTATCAACGGCTATATACATAGAAGTAATGATGGCCAGACAGGCCTTTAGCTTTTATAAGTATAATTCGAATTGTACAAGAGGATAAAAGCTTTTGATGATGATGATCACTTACAACATATAAGGGATGCATACAAACAAGAAATTAAATCCCAAATTATAAAGTAAAACTACTGGGGACTGTGGAGTAGGCCATGAAAACCATTAGCTGCCTCTCCTCCTTTATTGTATAAAAAGTCAAAGGAAAACCAACACATTGTCGATCGACCCCTCTACATAAAATGATAACAATACCCGTCAACTCAAACCTAATAGTGAGCTTCTTTTCATTTATACTGATGTTCCCATTACCAAACCCACTACATTTATCTTCAAGATTCTAACACATTTGCAGCACAAATTATTAGGGTTGGCCATAAATCTTTTAAAAAAACCATGATAATTGTGTCATTTTTCTTATCATCAATTTAAACTTTGAACTGTTAAGAACTGAGTAGTTCTTTGAAGTTCAAAGAACAAGCTAATCTTGAATTCAAAATCCCAATACTTTTACTTAACAAAGTGAGGGTTGAAGAATATTATTGATCATCTCTAAACGTAATTTCTTTTCTTGTTTTCCTTCGACATATAATTTGGTCACCAGCAAATTATGTGTGAGCTGCAGCTAGCCTGCTGTCAAAGATGGGAGAGGAGGTAGTTCATATGAATGCTAAGTGCTAACCACAAAAATATGATTGACAAACATGGAGGAATAATGGGTATGATTGCTCTTTTATTCTGGAAAATTAAATTGCTTGGTATGGGCAAAAGGCAGAGGCATTCTCTTTTCCTGATTCTTTCTACTCATTTTCATCTTATCAGGTGCAACATAGGCTGCTGCTACCATCTTCATTCAAATGCTCTCGAATGGGTAGTACAACCGAAAATCATATAAGTAGGCTACTACAATTATAACTTTATATGATAAAGAATTTTCAAGTTTTTTTTATGGATATTTTAAATATATATATATATATATATATATATATATATATATCTTAACATTTCATGTGCAATATTCTGAAAATATCAAATATATTACAATGATTTTGTTATGCGTTTTATTTTTAATTAAATTTATACGAAATCGATCAAAATATAATAATTGTTTATCATCTTTTTATCGTCATACTTCTCGCTTAAATTGAATTTACAATCTTAAACTTACTTATAAAAAGAATCTAATTGAAAAAATTACCATTGATCTTATTTGTTTTCTAAATTATATCTTTTCACCCATCTAAAAAAATTGGAAACCAAAGACATCTTTGTCTGCATGAAGACATGACTTTCCTTTTAAGGTGCATTGTTTTGCTGCTATTTATTTCCCAACACAGATACCTTTCCTAGATTCCAAGCTTTCGACATACATGATCTACATCCCTTTTCTTCCTCTTGGACTTTCTTTTTTGCATCTTATCCATATAAGGCACACCAAATTTACCCTTTTATTTTTCTTAAAAGAAAGGATAAAATTATTTGTTTTGCTGTATTTTCCTATTGTATTTAATTTGAAATGCCGAGGAATTATGAGAGAAATTATGTATAAAGTAAGATTTTTCAAAAAGGAAGTTAAAACCATAGACGTGAGAATTGAAAATTTATTCTCATTTAACAATCTAAGCAACTCAAATTCATAATCTTTCTAATAATTTATAAATTGGGAAAAATCCATCTCATTAATGAAATTAATTAAATTAGAAGATATCTTTGAAAACTCATTAAAGTGGGATGGCCCTTTGATATTCACAAACACAAACATATGCCCAAGTTATCATTAAGAACTTCTTTTGTTTGGATGTTTCATGCATGTATAGCACAAAATTAGTAATGTTTCCATATTCTCATGTGGACCAAAATGAATAACCATGGTTGGTTTTATCATGGGGGGATGGGGTAGGACCCATTCTCAACCCGAGGGCCCATGATTACCCTCGTGATTGAAGCCACGTGTAGGGCGTGGATTGATGAAGGAAAAACAATTCCCCAATGATGCCACGGAAAAGAAAGCCATAAAGTTTGAGAAATGATGAGAAAAGTCATTTGCAATTTCCCTCCCTTTATAAAAAGGTGGTGGAAGAAGGAGGGTGAAGGGAGAGAGACCTTAAAACATTGAAAGCAGAAACTTGTTTTTGCAAATTACAAACCAGCTGGCTTGATCAACCACATGATTAATGGACCCACCCTTTTGGTGAAACCCTTGTGGTTTTACTCCCACCTGGAGCTCACTTAAACTTGACAAGATTGGACAATGATACATACCAATTCTCCAAGAGCTACAGCTCCTGCTCTTTTTTCTTTGTCTCATACTTCTCCCGTGGATGTGGAAATCAGGATTCAACATCTCTCCATTGCTATAATAACATACTTAACTCTTCTTGACTCAACACTTCATTTAATGATACGTGTGCGTATTCTACTATTTACGTAATTGAGTTCAAATTTTCATTTACGAAAACTAATATTACTTATTGTTGTTGTTTAGGGTTATATATAAAACTTATTGTGACTACTGCTAAGTCTGAGTTATTGTTCATTCAATATGGAAGGGCAAGGCTAGGAACAAACTATATGGCACAATCAATCGAAGGTCACGAGCGAATTTGGTTAAACACAACACATGGAATAAATCAATGGTGGTCTCATAAAACGATGATGGTAGTTAGTGAGAAATGGTAGGGTCTTGCTCCCTCCATTATCTTTTAATTAATATTATCCCATACATTTGAATGGAGTTAATTAAAATTGGGATTGAGTTAATAGTAATTGAAGTGGGGAACTTAAATTTATTTTTAAAATCTATTTACATGGTGTAATTCAAAGTGCACTGTTAGATGAAATAAAGCTGTTTAGATTTTTACCATGTATGTTCTTTGACTTATCATGGGCCATTTATGATCATCTCAATCATGTGGAAGAGCCTGGAAAATGGTTTGGGCTTGTCTCACGGCTATGAGCAAAATGGATAATAGGAACCCTTACGAAAAACCCAATCTGGTTGAAACCCAATGATCAATGTATTGACGGTAGAGACCCAACTTCAGGAACAATTAAGCAGGCATAATGGGTTGAAAGTTTGGAATGTTTTAGTGTTGACTCATACTTTCCTCTTACAAAAATGGAAACGCCCACCGTGGGGCTCGAACCCACGACCACAAGGTTAAGAGCCTTGCGCTCTACCGACTGAGCTAGACGGGCAGTTGATGAAACGTCATCACCACGTCTTTTGGAGATTTGTAACACAAAGGTTCAATAATAAAGTACCGCTCACAAAATCAATGTACACGACAAGCAAAGATCGTCACTAGAGACACCCCTTTTCCGCTATCAATCAAGATTAGGAGTTATAGCTACATTTGAACTGTTGGGGCATTTGCCTATGCAAAGAAAAGAATGTTAGGAGGCCTGCAAGCATCAAACTTCATTTCAACCTTGCATATAAGTTTACTACGTTTCTTCCGCTATCTCTAGAAAATAGCAAGTGCCATAAGATACCAGAGATCAAAACATACAGATTCTATACTTTCACCATTTAACTAATAGTGGGACACAACTGAAAATTCACACCATGACTCTGATTTATAGCTTCTCAGTTTAAACAAAAGATGTAAACAGAGGACAGACATTTAACCTAAACAACCATAACTGACATCTCCTCATTCTAACACAAAATCACATCTGGAAAAGGCCAAGTTAATCTTCATCTGAAACACTTAAGACATCTATTTTTATCACCACTAACAATGATGTCAACTAGAAATCAGATTCCCAAGAGTTTGTCACGAGTGAGAGGTGCGCTCAAGAGAATGGCTCCACTGACGCGGCTATTCAGATTTAAGATCTTGCGTTGGAACGTAGTATGAGCCTCCATTCTGAGCACCATTGGTTCTAGATTCCTCTTTCAACTGAATTACACGAGCAGTGAATAGTTAGCAGAAGCAAAGAAACAGAACTCTCAAGCTGGAAGACATGATATGTGAAGCATATAGTAAGCATGAAAAACATTTGGAAACAACAGAACTAACAGTTTATGCATTGGACATTGTCTATCAATCATTCATGAAGATTGAATTGATGATGCTTTTCTTTCAATCTTATCTTTCGTGAGTAAGATCAAATGCTTAAAGATTAAGATAGTTAACTTTTATCCATATCCTTACTCTTTTCCATTAAGGTTAAATTAGTAACTTTAAGAGTTGGAAATCACTCAGTTTAGACCAAATGATCCAATCACATTCTCTATCAGTATTAGAGTATTTGTATAGATAGTCCTGATTACCCACTTGCTAAACCAAATTTGTCAAGAAAAGATGCCTTGTCAAGTAATAAAGGATACACAACAAAAGAAGTGCAGCAACTTACCTTCCTTAGGACCTTCTTATGGTAGCGATAGCCCTAATCACACAGAAAAGAAAGTTATTGCAGGAAAGAATTATCAGCTGATAGAATAAAATCAAATTTAAAAAAAGAAGAGTAAAATAATGCATTGTTTCATTACCTTGTCAGTGCCATAGATATAATCACAATAAGTAAACACCGAAGCAAAGTTGCTCTGGCTTTGTCCACCAACATAATGATGGTAATCATGGTAATCTGCACCACCATAAAATGGGATATATCTTGTGGGAGTCCAGGGGAAGTCATACCTGCGTTACACAACTTATACTGTGAACTTCCAACTTATACAGCTGAAAGCACTTACTAGCTTCATCCTAAATATCACCAACTGAGCTGCATTAAGCCTTAATGCATAAGCTACCACTTCTAAGCATGAAAGTAATAGCTTCTTATTTAATCTGCATGGTTTCTTCATCAATCAAAATCACTTGCAGCAAATATTCTCAAGAAATATTGCATAATCTGCCCTTATAACGATGCCAGCAGGTCAGACATTTTGCTTTCTTTTGCGCTTATGGTTAAACCCAACATCCCAACCATTCTAGAACTTTCACTCAATCACTAACTCTTAAGAGGTTAACGACTCTTGGGAACCAAAGCTCTCACCCCGATAGTCATCTGTTAAATTCAAAAATTCATGATACCGGAAAAGGAATGAGGATAGGCATCTTAGCTACCCTTTTTTTACCAGCATGCAGGCTTTATATTAAAAATAAAACTCTACACTGGCAAAAGATGATCACACTGAGAAAAATAACAAAGCAAGTTGCCTTAAAACGATTTGTTTGCCAGAATAGACCAAAAACTAATTTATAACAGATGAAGTAAATATTCAGACATTAGTGTTAGTGGTAGATTGATACGGAACTGGATTATGCAATGTGATATTCTACCATATGCTTTGAGACAGTCAATATTAACAGAAATTCAGGGGTTATCTTCTCCCCATGAAGCTGGATAAAATGACAAACCAGTAGTTTCTGCTTTAGTCATTAACTAAAATAGTTTCCTCACAGAAACTCCTACAATGAGCTCCTATATCAACAGTAATCATAGATATCTTGGGCAGCCCCTTTGTTAACTCAAAAAATGAGTAAATGACCACTCTTCCTCAAAACATAGTGGTCATTGTTACACACATAATCATTTTCAACTATAGCTCACGTTTCCTTATCCTCATTTTGATCAATTTATGGACATTATGGGCTTTTTTTTTTTTACATTATTTCAGCTAAAACTTAGCCAGCAGACATAATAGCTGTGCATAAATGTCAAAATCGAGGAGGCAAAATAGAAACTGCTGTGGCAACAAAACGTGATCCAAATATGAGTTGCTAAGTCAGCATCACACCTAGGTTAATCTCCATGACATGACAAGGGCAAATAGAAAGCAGAAATTTTCCAAGAATATGTGGTGATAAGTAATAATCAGAGTTCAAATCCATGCATCTATCCACTGACAAACTAAAGTCATCCTTTAGTTTCTCAAATCTCTAACGCACAGCATTCAGCTATTAAATTTTCAAAAAATGAAAAGAAAATCAACATATATAATAGAAATGGCAACTGATGACAAAATAACAGAGTGGCAGGCAAAAGAAACCATTGAACGAAATCAAATATTTTACTTTTTCCAATTTTAATAAATGAGCAACTTATAATATGCTTAGAGAATCGCATTCCACATTTTAAGCTTTGGTCACGCAATTGTAATTAGCGATTTTGATGTGGTAATTATTAGTAATCCCCTGCAAAAAAGGTTAAACTTATGAAAAAGATAGAAGGGAAAACTAAAGTTGAAAAGAGAGAAGGCCTGATCCTTGCCCACTTCAAGAAAAAGTTAGCCACTGTTGAAAGATCCTTCAAAAACCCAAGTACTTTGATGTAGAAAGGAGGAGAGAAAAGAAATGAAAGAAATTCTAAAGTTGGAATCAGTTAGTCACAAGAACTAAAGGAAAGGGCAGTGAGCAAATTGGAAAAATAAAATAATACAAAAAGGTGTAGCTGTAGCATGCATACCCACTGTGTGTCTCTATTGCTTCAATTTGCCGTAAAGCTATCCACAACCAAAATGTGATCAGATGCCCTGGAACAATTGCTGGCCCGAGAAAAGATGGAATGCCGAGGATCAAAACTTCCGCCCAGTGCGCATATGGTGCAGCAAACCCAATCGGAGCAGTGAATTCATGGTGAACCCGGTGAATTTTCTCATAGCCCCATTTACCATGCAGGAATCTGTGAATCCAGTAATTGGTATAATCTTCTATCATGAAATATACCCCCAACTGTGCCAGAATCTCCCACGCTGATGGCAATGGCAGCCCCGTTCGAATCCCAATCATCTGTCAAGAAAACACATGCAATCTTAGATAAAGCAAATGATTTAGGAAGATGCTGCTAGGAAAAAACACAAACAAGTAATTGTATAAGTTGCAACAATCTGATTATGGAGTAGAAAGTTTCAGAAATGCCTTACAAAGACGTATAAATAAACAGAGAAATCCAAATGTTCAAATCCCCAAGTATCTCAGTAATGAGGCTGAGGAATACATGACAAAACCCGTACAAATCGTCAAACTCCCTTCACCAGGGAGAAAAACTGCAATGTTTAGCTCAAAGCTTTGGAACGAAAACTGAGCAGTGAACATGATTCGTGTTTTCAATTTTCTGAAAAAGAACTGATCTTACAAAGTCCAATTCTAGTCTTTTACAAAATGCAAATAAACTAATGATTTCCCATTTACAAAGTTCCTCACAAATGACTCATTTACAAAAAATGAAAAAAAGTGTACTAAAACTGTAAAAAAAATATACTTATTACGCAACCAAGAACAATTTCCCAGAAAACTAATCAATGCATTTCAAAAAATAAAAAATCCAGCATCCACCTCGATGACAATGGAAATCTCATTAAGCCCCACATAAATCTAATTCCCAAAGTTGAAAAAAATCCCAACATTTACACAATTAAATCCCAAGATTAAATAAATTTCCCACTATCAGTAAATCGCATCCCCAAAAATCTAAAACTTTCACCGAAAATCCCAACTTTACAATCAAAATCAAACGTTTAAAAACAACCCAAGAAAAGAAGTTATAATAAATCGAAAGAGTTTTTACCTTAATTGAAGGATAAGACACTAACTGCAAAGGACCCACAACAAGAACAAACATCCGCATTACATCCTTATAACACCTGAACATGTCAGACAACGACAGGCTCACTTTGGGCTGAATCTTGTACTTATCGAACCCCAAAGATCTCATCATCTCAACAAAAACAAGCGGCACAGGCACCACAGAAAATATCAGAAATAAAAACAAAATATTGTGGCAGTAAAGGCAGTAATCCGATTTTTTTGCCGAATAATTGAACCACAGCGTCTCGGCCACCGTCAGGTTCCGTCCGAGGAATATAGTAGCCTCCTCGATGGTCTCAAACGGCAACATTTTCAATGTTGCGGCTGCGGCGGCGGTGAGTGGTGGAGGAGAGAGTGTGGATTCAATGTAGTCAAACAATGCGGAAACCCGAAAAGGAATCGGATGTACCTTGCATGAAAAAATGAAGAATTGAAGAGCTGAAACTGTACTTATTTATAAATAGCGGGTGGTCAGTATTTTTTTTTTTTCTTATTTACGGTCGTTGTTTGTTTGCATGGAGATGCTGAGATAGGTTAAAGCTCTTTCTTTGTTAATGTGGTGCGATGCCTTTTTCTCTTGGTTTGGTTTCAGATTATTAGCTGTATTTATACTTTATTCACCGAAATTAAGCACAATACTAATTATTGCTCATAACTTTCATTTAAAACACACTGTAAATATATAATAGTGTGAGTAAAAAATTTTATTTTTATAAATAATACTAAGAATTTAACATTTTTTCATGAGAATAATAATAATAGTAATAAATAAATTATTGAAAATAGTAGTGATTAGTTAATGATAATACAACAATTTCTTAAATTTAGTGGCAAAAAGTTTTCATTCTTTCTCAAATATTATTCTTTTTATTTTTTATTTGTTAAAAAGAGTTGGAATCCAACTTTTTGGACCAGTCAAAAGCACACATAGTTAATTTTTTTATAAAAGTATCTATATAAATACAAAATAATATTATGTAATATGATATAATTATTATATTAAAAAAGTTAATTAATTTAAAATTAAAGGAAGCATACAAATTAACTTTCTTTGAATGTTAAAAATAGTGTACTTGAGTTGAGTATTCTTCCCCATTTCCTCTTTGTTTTTTAATTTTTGTATTTAAAGAGTTGAAAAAACTAATATTTATTTGTAAGAAAGCAGGGGATCTGATCCCCATTTCAACTAGTTAGAATAATATTGTCTTCTTCTTCCAGGTGGTGAGATTAGCACGTGACCTGACACATGGTGGGTGGCCTTATGCGCTCCATCCTGGGCCAGGAACACGTGATTGCATTTTATTTTATTGGTAAAATGATCTTATAATATTTATTTTAAAATTTTCTATTTACATTTATCGCATTAAAAAACCAACATTCCGATCAAAACAAACAACAAAGTTTTATTATTTCTCTATAACAAAATAAACGCTTATGAAGTTTAATCAAGAGCCAAAAGATAATTGTTTGCCGTCCAGAATAGAAATAAATCACTCCTACATAAACTAATTGGGGTTTTTGAGATTCTTTCTATGCATAGAACATTTTTTTTAAACATAATACTCAAATAAATTTTTGAATTATTTTAAAAAATGAAATAAATTTTTTTATTGTGTTTAATTAAATTTTTATATTTTTATTTTAAATCAAATAAGTTTTTATAATTAATAATTAATTAATTATTATTAATCAAAATATCACTTATCATTTTATACTTATATAGTACTAACATGATATTAATACGAAATATGAAAAATATCATATAATTATATTATCATACTAAATTAATATATCATGTCGTCATCAATTATGATATATTAATATGCTATATCATCATTAATTATTATATATTAACATATCATATCAACGTTATGTAATATAAAATGACAAATGATATTTTAATTAAATCAATCATTAGTTATTGGACTCAAAATAAAATTACAAATCTCTATTTTGGTCAAAATAAAAAAATAAAGACTTGATTGAAAGTAATAAAAATATGAAGTCTTATTTAAATTTTTTAAAATAATTTAAAAACTTTTTTTTAATATTATATCTTTTTTTTTTCTTATTAAAGATTTCTTTTTGATGTTTCCTTTTGCTTTCAAGGGAGAAAGTAAATGTAATCATCACTATCAAATCTCATTATTATATTAAATATCATAAAAATTAATATAAAATCTCAATAAAACTAAAAATACGATCAAAACAAATCATATAAACAAAATCCAATAAAATTCTATTAATATAAACATATTTAAAAATTAAATTTACATCTTAAATCATATCTTCACATAATAAAACACTCCACTAATGAAATAGTAGCACAATCATTGAAATAATGCATTAAGTCACGTTAAATTAAAATCTTTTTGTGTATAAAAAAAAGTTAAAATCTTTTTGTAAAAGATTAAAGTTTAAAAACTATGAGTACCAGAAACGTTGAGTAAAATTTTAAAATGGGAATTTAGAGCATTCCAATAAATGGCAAATAATCTTAATTTTATTTTACTAGCTGTCAGCTTTCTTTTGACTGGGTTTCCAATCAAAATGATGATGATATTATGCCAAACCGAGAACTATGTTGGGGAAATTTAGACCCCCTTATTTCACACCGATACCTACCTTTGTGGTCCATTGTTAGAAAATAATACCATCTTTTTAACTGAGTTAGGTTTTAATTTAATTAATTTACCCTCCCCCGCCGAAATTGTGTTTTGATTTTACTTTAGCAGGATTAGTATGCCCACCCTCATTTTAGGAATTGCCCGAATCATTAATTAAGTAATTAGTGTGTTTAATATAGCTTATTTAATTTTAAATGAATTAAACAAATCAGATCTTTAACTGAAATTTGAATTATTGGCTTTAACAATTTTAAGGATCAATGTTGGAGTTTCCTTTGCCTACAAACAGTGACAGGATCTAAGAATTCATTTTTGAGAGAGTGAAGACAATGTTTATAAAATAGTTATAACTTAAAAATGTAAATACATTTTTGAAAACCTGATTATGAAGAATGTCGAACTTGAATAGATCAAATTAATAGCTTAAATGTATTTTATCATGCTCAATAAAATCAAGAGGGTAATATTTATTTGTAAGGTTGCAAATACTTTCAACATCTAATGATTTGAAATCATTTTAAATGTCAAAAAATGTGTAAAGAGTGAGCAACTCCAGCACATTCTCATTAAATCTATAATCCAGTTATTGTAAGAGTGAGTCAATAGCAACTAAAAACAAGTCAACTTGACAACAGAGATCAATTGTGACACATGATCCTTCTGACGATAACCTATACCTAATTTATATATAATACCTATGTCAAGAATCTCAATTTCATATTTCTTACAAAATTTCTTCACCAACACAAGCAAAGTTTCCATCCATCTTCTCTCAATTGTTGGAGATTTTTTTAGTAAGTAATACTAAACAAATTGCATTTAGTATGTGTTAAGATTTAAGTTGTAAAGCTTTTCATCTCCAACAACGATACATGATAAATACAAATTCAAATGATATATTGATACGCTATAAAATTTATAAAATAATAAATATAATTATAAAATTATTGTAAGGTAAAATTATAAAAAAATAAAAATATGTTATAAAATTATTATAAAAACAAATTATAAAATTTCAAAAAAAAAAAAAATTTTAAAATTTTTGGAGAGCAGTGACCCTTATTAGCCCCCCTCCCCTCCGCCTCTCCCTACAAACTATTACACTTACATGGTTATTAGATACTTTGGATTAACAAAATTGTTGAAATTGAAAGCATATCACTTACAATTATACATTATACTAAATCAACTATAATTTTGAATTATATAAAAATTATTAAAATATTATATAAAATTCATATTTATAAGTGAGGAACTCTTTATATAATTTTTTGTTATAATCAAATAATTATAAAATTAAAATAAAAAAATAACAAGTGAAATAATCTCATTAAAATTATTAAAGTATGTAAACGACAACAAGGCATCTTTTGTGAAAAGGTGTTTTGCAGAACATGGGTGCCACTGTACCTAGGGATGAAAATCACAAAGCAATTCCTCCGGGTTTACTAAATGGAAAAATGGACTCCCTTATATTGCTATTTAGGGTCAAACCGGTTTGGTTGCTTTTTAAGTATCCAAATCCGTGTCCCATTCTGTTCCTTTTCTCTTACAAACTGTCATATGTATATTTTTTAATTACTAACGAATACAAGTTTAATTTTAATTTTTTATCTCTTGTTTCCTCTTCTCTTTCTCTATTTACATATAGTTGATAAATGATGATCTTCTGCTTGTTTGTTTTAAAAAATATATATGAATTTGTTTTTTCCTATCCTTGTCAATACAAGATAAGTTTTTTTTGGCTACGAGAAAAATAATAAAAACTCAAATTTTGCTCTCAGTATAATAAAGGAAGAGATCACATTCCTTTTGTGAGAAAAAAATGAAAATATGAGAGAAAAATAAAATATAAAATATTAAAATCAAACATGTATTAATTAATAATTAAAAAATTAGACATATGTGGCTCTGTGAGAGAAGAAACATAGAAAGGGCATAGATTGAGGCAGGGGATTTGGCTTCGCTTTTTAATAGTTCTATTTTTTATCGTCATTTATGTGAAACAAGCCTGTTAGGCTGCTATATCTGAAGTACAAATCCATCTCTGAAGCAGGACTTTCTAACCTAGGTTTTAGAGTTGGCATTCATTTTTGTCCTATGCTACTTGCATTTGTTTTTTTTTTTTTTCCTTCGATATCTCAGTGATAGATTTCCCCCACGATTACTTATTAAGCATTAATAAGAGACAACTGTTATCATAAATGATTAATAGGGGTCCCAAGAGACTTTCAAATCATGAAGAAAGTGCTGGTCATAGGAATGGGGGGGTTGTAGTAATTAAAAGTGGTAGAAGAGAAAAAAAAAAAAGGGAGGGGCAAGCTAAGATGAAAGTCACGTCGTGCTTTATCTTTGTTTTCATAACTTTTGAACATATCGATCGATAGAGATAGATATTGAGTTTTGCGAGGAAATAAGGAAGCATGACCAGACTGCCATTATTATAAGTTCCCATCCACAGTTTCTACTTCTCATTCCCTTTCCTCATCATTAGTCATTTCACGCTAAATTCTGTTGCTATTGAGTCACTGACCCTGGCAACCCAATGATTGTTTCAAATTGTTCATTGGTTGCTTGAACTTTCACACCTTCATTCCTAATTAGTATGGACTGTGTTGAATAGTTTAAACTTTGAAGAAAAAATTGGTAAAAACAACAAAAATGTTCATAAATGTTTAAAATTTAAACCCATTATATTTTGATTTTTTATAACGAATTACCTATTGAAAAATAACATATTGCTAATTACCGGGTCTAAGACAGTGCAAAGGATGTGGAGACAGTGAGTTTGAACTAGCAGATGTCCACTGGTCAGTGTGCATGGGTCTCTGTGCTGATCATTTCAGTGACATCATGCAAGTGACCAAATGATAAAAGTTCACCAACTTGAAAGTAGAAAGCCATCAGCCATGGCAGAGTGAGCCCTGTATTTTCTTTCTTCTTTCTTTTTTTAATTTTTAATTTTTAACTATAAATTAACAGTAATCATTTTCCTCTGAGAATGGGACATACCCTAATCTTTTCAGTAAAAACAGTGTTGGATTTGAGCCAAAAAAAAAAAAGGAAAAGTTAAAAGGGGATGCGTATCAAAATCCAATCATGCGGGTGGACCGAAGCCACTTCACTTTGAAGGCTGATGATTTGCCTCCACCATTGTTTTGATCAGTGGCCATGATGATGTGACGTGTGCAAATCATTCGGTGTTTGGATTCTCACCACACCAAAACCATTGCCCTCCCCCCGCTCCCCTACCTATTCCCTCTCTTTGTCGTTTTCTATAAGTACAGCTATGATGAGTCATGAGTCTACATAGATTTAGAATGTGCCAAAGAAATATATATATATATATATATATATACATACACACTACTAATGACGAGCGTGCGAGATGAATATGGTGCTCTTAGTGTGACTGCTACTATTAATCTGCACGTTTTGGCCTCAAAGGATAACTCAGGGTTTTCAGAACTCTTCAACAACAAAAAAAGGGTATATTCGAAATTATGCATGCAATATGTACTAACTTTAACTGTATCGTGGGGTTGAAGTTGTGATGTGGGGTTGTTGTATTGTTAGGCATGTCGGCATTCACCATGAGTTTGTGGGCCAATATCTCTTTCGGCGGCCTGGACTATTTTACAAGCATCATTTCAACTTTGAAACTCTTACATTACTGCGCATTAATTGTTTCGTTAATGATTTAATGTCAAAATCTCATAGCATACCAAATTTTGCACTTCAGGCCCAGGCACTGCATCTTCCCTCAAAAGAAATCTTCATTTTCTTTAGTGATAATAAATTTTTTTAAATACTACTAAGCTGTTTCAAGTAGTCCTTGCCAAACTTCATTTAGTGAAAATATTATGGGTTTATCTGTCTTGGTGCATCTTCCCTCAAAAAAATTATCATAATAAACATAGAAAATCATAAGTTTTTCATTCTGGAGGTGAGTGGAAGCAATTATCTGTCTTAGTGCCTTGATGTGGAGATGCATATCCAAGGGCAAGGTCTTGCTAATGCACTTACTATAGACGGGAAATCAAATGACAAAGATAAGGCGAATGCATTGATCTTCATTTGTTGTCATTTACATGAGAGCTTAAAGACTCAATATTTATCCATTCGAGACCTTGAGATCCTATGGACAAGGCTCAATAGAGGTATAGTCACACCAAGATAGTTATCCTTCCTTAAGCACAATATGACTGGCAGTATCTTAGGTTGCAAGACTTCAAATTAGTGTTCGACTACAACTCAACCTTATTTGATATTATTTCTCGATTGGTGTTATGCGGTGTTAAGCTCACTGAATCAAAGCTATTAAAGAAAACTTTTTCCACCTTTCATGCTTCAAATATTGCATTGCAGCAGCAATAACAACAACGTCAATTTAAGACATACTTAGAGTTGATTTCTATCATATTGACTATAGAACAGACTAATGAACTATTGCTTCAGAATTATGATTTTAAACCTGCTGGCTCGAAAGCATTACTTGAAGCAAATGATAGCTCTAGCAAGAGAACAAGCTGATTTAAGGGCTGTGAATGCAAGCAATGGCATAACCCACTTAAAAATGGCGAAAGATTTAGCTGCCCTAAGCAATCCAACCTTTGCCCAAATCATGGCAAGGGCAAAAAGCCCATGAACAAGCATGATGAAGGTATCTGCCATTGTTGTGGCATGGCTGGACATTGGTTGCATACTTGTCGTATGCTAAAACACTTTGCTAATCTATACCAAGCATCCTTGAAGGGTAAAGGCAAGTGTGTTGAAATTCACGCCATTGAGAATTCTACTGCTATGAAATCATGACAAGGGCAAGAACCCCGTGAAAAAGCATGATGAAAGTATCTGCCATTGTTGTGGCATGGTTGGACATTGGTTACGTACTTGTCTTATGCCAAAACACTTTGTTAATCTATATTAGGCATATTTGAAGGATAAGGGCAAGCGTGTTGAGACTCACGCCATTGAGAATTCTACTGCTATGACCAACGTCGAAGTTAACAATGCCTCCATTAAGATGACTCCCTTTGTTCCTGTAGAAGTAAGAACATCCTTGGAAGTCGTTGATTTTTTCGAGGACCTTGATAGCCAGGGTAAGGCATTAAAATAGTGGAGGATAGCCCAGACTTAAGATCTAAGGATTTTTGTTTTCTTCGTTTTTTTTTATATATTACCCTTGGCTGATTGTTCTCAATGAAAAACAATATGAAATTGATTCCATATTTATTATTTAAAATTTTCAATTGCATGACTAATTTGCAAATTTTTATGATACTTTAACACCTGAAGTTGTTAGTACAAGTGTAAATGGGAAACACTAAGAAAAAGGAAGATATTTGTTTACTTGATAGTGTAACGATATATAGCATACTTTGTAGCAAGCACTTTTTCTCGAGTGTGATATTACATACACTCGATATTTATATGAAAATTCTCGAGGGGTTCAAAATGTTTGTAGCATACATTCCCGTAACTTATTCTCAATAAAGTTGCAAAGATCTTTATACAGGTTATAGCAATTCGATCGCATGTGGTATCAATGCTTAAGCGAACACCTAATTAAGGAATGATATAAGAATGATCCTATTTGACTATGTGTGTTTATTAAGAAATTGAAAACATGATATGCTATGGTAGCAGTTTTTGTCAACGATATGAATTTGATGAAAACTTCAGAAGAGTTATCTAAAACTGTTAAATATTTGAAAAAGAGTTTGAAGTAAAAGACTTTGGTAAAACCAAATTTTATATTGGTCTATAACTTGAGCACAAAGCAAATGGAATACTTGTTCATTAGTCAACATATATTGAGAGATTATTTATGCATTTTACGTGGACAAGGCTCATCTATTGAGCACCTTTATGGTTGTGAGGTCATTTTATCCCTAAAAGGACTCGTTTCATCCTGGAGAACCTAATGAGGAGATACTTGGTCCTGAAGTACCCTATCTTAATGGAATTAAGGCTTTGATGTACTTGGCACAATATACGAGATCAGATATTACTTTTGCGATAAATTTATTGACATGTTTTAGTTTTGAGCCAATCCGAAAACATTGGAATGAGATAAAATATATCTTCTGTTATCTCCGAATAACCATAGATTTGAGATTATATTATTCGAAGGATTCCACTAATTCTAGTTTAGTTGGATACGCTGATGCAAGATATAAATCTAATCAGCACAAGGCTCACTCTAAAACCAATTATTTATTTTGCTATAACAAAATCACCATTTCTTGGTGCTCTAATAAGCAAACGCTAGTAGTTACATCATCCAACCATTCCAAAATTATCACTCTCTATGAAACTGGAAGAGAGTGTGTTTGGTTGAGATCCGTTATAACGCATATTTATAATTCTTATTGTTTAACACTAGTTACAAATTCTCCTATCATTATTTATGAAGATAATGTTGCTTGTGTTGCATAAGTTAAGGGAGGATATATTAAAAGTGATATGACCAAGCATATCTGGCCAAAGTTTTTCTATACTCACGAACTTTAAAAAAGTTGACAAGTTGACGTTGAATAAATTCACTTCACAAATAATCTTGTAGATCGTTTTACCAAATCATTGCTAATGTCAATATTTGAGAAATTAGTATATGACATGGGAATACAGCGAAAGATTGATTTGCCCTTAAAGTAGCAAAATATCAATTACCCCAAAAGTGGTAAGCCCCCAGAAGCAGTAGATCCCATAAATGGCAATATGGTTCAATTGAAGGGGAGCAATTATAGACTTAGTGCACTGTACTATTTTTTCCCTTTTGTTTGGTTTTTTGTTTCACTGAGTTTTTCCGCCTTAAGGTTTTTAACAAGGCAGTAATAGCACATCCAACTAGGCCACCACAATGGTGTTTCGTTCAAGGGGGAATGTTATGGAATATAGACATATCACACCATATTAGACCAATTCAAATTGAAGTAAATTTGACAAATGATAAATGTATTATCCATATTCTAGACATTTCAAGATTCATTTACATGTGGATATTATTTAAGTGAAAAATTCTTATTTAAGTGATAATGTGAGATTTATTAAGAAAATAATATAATTTAGAGATATATCTTAGTAGAAGATTGTGATAGCCAATGATTCGTAAAGGGCTTCAACTATAAATAGGGGGTCACCCCACGCTTATTTTATATCATAGTTATTTTTCATTCTAAGTATTGCTTCAGTAATACTTAAAAGAACATATTCTCAATATCTCTATTTTCTTCTGTTTTTATTATTTCTTTTACAACATACTCGTCATTAAATTAATTGTTCTTCTTAAATTTTTTTAACTGTCACGATTATATGAAGATGTAAAAATATTTTGTTTTCTTACTCTAGATCAATGTCTTTTCTTTTCTATTCTTTTCAAACCCCTTTTATAAACTTTGCGCCAACTAATACAAATATGGGCAATGGCCTAAGAGTCTGAAGAGTTAGGACCCAAAGTCCGAGGGACCAACTAGGTTAAAGGCCCAACTTCAAGTGGGCTGTTGCGAGGGAAAGGGCTTATTACAGTTCCAGACCAAAGTCCGCAAAACGTTTACAAACCAGGAAAAGGTTTTCATAGGCTCAAGACAGTATCTAATATCTATCATTGCAGCCCATCGTAGAAAGCAGGAAACTGAAAACCCACCCCCACGGAATTTGCTGACTGCCAAACAAGCCCATAATGATTAAGAAAGATTTGGGACAAGAGAGAGAAAGATAATATATTGTTTTCCCTTGTTGCCTTTATTTTCTGAAGAAGCGATTATGGTGACCCTTGGTTTAGTCTATGGGCAGAGAATATTATATATAGGGCACGGTTGATGAGGTAATACTTTGATTTGTATTGGATGAAGTAAGTTTCAGGACATTCAACAGGAATTCTGCATACGTATTCTCCTTGATTAGAATTTAAATACTAATGTTTGTTTTTAATTGATGGCATGTTGATTGAAAATCAGAAGATGGTTTGGCCAAAAATAAAATCAAAAGATGGAGGTGCCACTAAGGACGACTTTTGGGGGGCCAAAACAAAAGAGGAAGGTTCCCTTGCTTTAAGGGTTAAGTAATGAATCACACTTGAGTATATATTTAATCATGCAATTTGTTTGGACTTCATTGGTGCAACTCAAAACAACAAAGACACTTGAAAATGACATTTCCAAGTCGAATATTACCCAATTCTTACTTCTTATTCAATCAAACGGAGAAAGAGAGAGAGAGAGTCAAATAACAACAAGTAATTAGAAAAATATTTAGTTTTATTATTACTAACTTAAATATTTGAATCTATAGTCCTGCACAAATACTATTTTTCTCCTTTTTAATTTGCGATAGTATTTAAATTGGATTTTTTGGGCTCAAATTCGATCAATTTATTTATTTATAAATGCATATAAGGAAAAATAATAATCTTGGGGGTGGGTTGGCTAGCCTGGCATAGTGGCGGTGGGCCGGACTGGAAAGTGGTTCCCACCTCACAGGAGAATGGCTAATGGCGAAGCTGTAACGTTAAGTCTTCAAAAAGGAAAGTATTCGAGTAACCCAAGCTTCAAAAAATTCCAATTCAAATACAAGGTAGTGGGCAACTTTACAAAAACCAAACCAGTTAGATACTTGGAAAACTATCCCTCACTCCCACGCAAACAACCAACTACCTCTTCCAACTGCCCTTCCCTCTTTACAAGAAGCCTTTCTTTCTCAAGACAATTCCTAGTAAGAAGGAAAAACAAAGCCAACATCGAGAAACAAGGAGCCCTATAAACAAAGCAACTGATCTTGACCCTTTCCTTTTTTATGTCCGAAAAGAGTCTTCGACGACGGCTACCGAGAGGCCGGCGACCACGGCTGCCGTATCCATCACCGTCCCCAAGGCTACGGACGCCTCCTCCGCATCGGCGATCAGCGAAGAGATCGTCGAAGCACGGTAGGATTCTGAAGCGATGTGCGTCAGAGCCGTGTCTTTGGAGCAGTGTTGCTGAAGATCAGCAAAGGAGTAATTTATTGGGGTCTGAAGTGGAAGGGGCTTTGTTTAGGCCCCAAACTTGTACTGACGTCTTTGGTTCTTCTCCTTGTATTTTGGGTTTTGGTTCTCCTCGTTCTTCTTCTTCTCCAAAGCAGGGTTTTGAGGTATGCTCATTGGTCAAACTTGATCCCCCTTTTTCTTTGTAGTTTCTTTTTCTTCTTCGTTTTCCATGGCCTAACTTTTGCCTACGGTGTTGATTTTAATTGAGTGATTTTAAAAACAATGGAATAGTAACAATGTATGCATAACACGAATTTGAACGTGGTAGTTATGGTACTATTTTCATGAAGATCGAAACCTATGAGTCCGTGAAGAACACCATTGAAACTAATCATAAAATTGGAGGAAATTCTTCGAAGATTTTAGATATTCAATAAATGGAAATAGAATATCCTTTTATCAAACTATCAATAGTCATGACATTAGGATGCGCGTTTCTCTCACTTTAACTGCTCGTGAAATATCATGCGAACTTATTACTTGTTTAAAGTTTGTACTTGGTGTAATTAAAGTGAGAATTTCATCGTTTCATTTTCCCTTGTGCTGTCATGAAACAGTCCAGTGTCCAATCCAGAGTCCATTAGTCAATTAAGATCCAAATCCAATGACCTGATTTAGATATTATGGCTTGTGATTGCTTGCTTGACCATTAGCAATTGTCTAAGAACTGAAATCTTGGATTGTTTGTGAAGTTTGGGATGCAGGGGTACAACAAAGATGCTAAGGTTGTAATCAATGTATCAGTCGAAGGAAGTCCGGGACCAGTACGGACCATGGTCAAATTGGGGTCCAGTGTCGAAGAGACTATAAAGGTTGTTGTAGACAAGTATGCTGAAGAAGGAAGAACTCCTAAGCTTGATCACAGTTCGGGATTGGAATTGCATCACTCCTATTTTAGCCTCCAAAGTAAGCGGTCTCATTTTTCCATTCTTTTCTATCCATTTGGTTGCAGATAACTGTTGATTGATTATGTTGTTCAAGTTTTATGAATTGCTGCTGTTCTATTTGATTTCCATCTTTGGTTACACTTATTTGATAAGATTTCGATGCTTTTGGTTGAGTAGGTTTGGATAAATCACTGATAATTGGGGACGCTGGTAGCAGGAGCTTCTATCTTAGAAAAAGTAGCAGTGACAATAGTAGCAATGTAGCATCTAATTCTTTTGTTTCAGAAATTGGTTTAGAAGGAGCGAATTCTCCTCCAGCTGTTCCACCTCCAACATATTTACTTACAGCTTTCATAGCTCGAAAACTCAGCAAAATTGTAAGAAGAACGCGTAGGCTCTGGAAGGTATTGGTTTGCTTGCGATGAGGATATCCAGGATCATACCATTGTTAGAGTAAGACAACCTATATGTTATCATGCTGCTCTAACAACGGTGATTCGTAATTCCATTTTCTCATTTTTTTGATTGCTTCCTCCCATTTTTTTTTATCGGGATTGGCTTTCTATTATTTACCATCATCAGTCATATATGTCATGTAAAAATGTAAGTATTACCTTGTGGTTTCCCAATTTTCTTTTAGGACACGATGCTGATTGTTCATTTTAATATTCAAAAATGAAAAGAAAAAGGAAAATTTATTTTATTTTCTTTTGAAGTTTGATAATTTCTTGTTGTTACATGACTTGAATCTCAAGCTCCAGTACTTACAGAGGAAATTGACAGACCTGTAAATAAGTTTCAGCTTAGCATCAAATATTTGAATCAGTGAAACCATTCATCTTAACTGAATTCAAGTTTGGGTTTGTTCTCTGACTGGTTATGAACTTGCATATGGTTTCTTCATCAGGTTTTAATGAATCAATGTCTGAAAAGTCATTTTCTTTTGAAGGGACTTGTTAATATGGATGCAAGGAGTGAATCAAAGAAAGAAACATGAAAGATAGGTAAAGTTGCATGAAAGACCATAAGGATGACTTAAAAAATTAATGTAATAGTCTTTTAAATTGGCTTTTCTGACAATCCATTGAACCAGAATCATGTATTATGGGCTCAATCTAAGCCTGGACGGAATAAATTTATCATGATTATAAGCGAATATTCTGCTTCTTTGCAATAAAAATGTTACACGTGGAAGTGAGCCTGTATTGAAAAAGAAAGGATTTGACCATTACTGCCGGCAAAGGCTTTCAGGACTTGGTCGGTTCGCTGGCACGAAGGTTAAGTCAATAATTTAGGGTTTTCTTCAGAGTTGGGTTGCTGAGCCTCAACTGTTCCATCTAAACCAACAGGAAAAGCACCTGAATGTAAAAGCAATGAATTTAACTCTCTTTTTCTTTTGAACGAAGGGACGAGGATTAGTTAGGATGTCTTTCTCTTTAGGATGCCATCATCTAAAAAGTCATTGCTAATAGCCTTTTGACTTGTTATTATTGTTCATGCAAAAAGAGGGAGAAGCCTCCACGGATGCTAGAACACCGTTGGGCTTTGGCCTACCATCATCAATGTGCCTAATGGCTTAAATGGCCTGCATTATGATTTGGCCATATTAAGAAGAAATCTCTAGATTTACGAAGAAATGTTAGGCACCATTTAAAAAAGATGAAACTGTTAGGTTAACGGACCACAATGGAGAGTTCAACTGACTCAGCTCGCAACAAGGGGTTAAGGAGGCCAAAGGATCTTTAATGTGTTGGTACGTGCCTACGTTTTAGTGTCACCCGCATGTTGTGGCCTGCATTAGATTCCAAATCCTAGCTGTTCCCTTCATGTGTTGCTGGGTTTGTATTCCAGTAACCAAAGGCGGAAAAACCTAAGATATTGAGGATTTTCTATTTTTCAATTTCGAGCTACTTGGCAAATAAAGTACACAACCAAATACTGAAAAAAAATTACTAAATAAATGTCACACTCTTATACAAGTATCTACTCTTCCTCTCTTTCCCTTCCCCACTTTTTTTGAGTTAGTCTAATGCTTAGATTCCGAAAACTAGCACTCTCAAATCTAAATCCCTTTTCTTTGTAATAAGGACGTTTCAGACGTTGGTCCTAGTCGATTAATTTTGTTTGGGTTCGTTCAGTTCACATGTCATTCTAAGGAGTAAGGGAATGGGCACTGGAACAATGCCCTTTGCACTTTGCAGTATAATGGCCTGAAGCAGATGGCTGCTACTGTTGCTAACTTGCTATGAAGTCCGAATTTGTTTCTACTTTCTACTATTGGCAAAAACAATAAGTGAGCCACGTACCTGGACCGTCTTTACTTGGGGAAGACACTCCCAAAAATGCTCAAATCATACTAAATAAATTAATCCCCTCATGATAAGCCAATAGGCTGCTTAACTGGACTGGACAGGCCTTTTTAACATGATAAAGGGACACAGCACTCCTCCTTCGAAGACCTTTTATTGTAAATGGGTTATTGATGTAAGGGTATCCAACTCAATTATATAGATTCAGATATCCTATATTCAATTATGAAGTAAATTTAAAAAATATTTTTAATACTCAATTCGAGTTCGAGTATTACTCTTAAAGTACTTTAAATCTAAATTCGATTATATATATATATATATCATCTGCCTTCCAAGTAATATCAGATCAAACCATTCAATTACTTTTGCTTTGCACATCAAATTAAAAAATTATCATTCAAATTTAATTCAATGGATTTTGCCATTGTGACATGTTTAGATATTTTATCTCCTTCGGTATTTAGGCCAAATCAATTTCCTTCACTAGGGACTATTGTTCTTATCTCATTCTCATGCACCTCTTTTAATTTTCCTTCACATGGAATGTTATTAACTGCATGTCATTAATGCAGGAATGTGGACCTATTTCTAGTGCATTGGAAAGTAAAAATCTATTAAATTTATGACATGCCAGGCGTAAGACTGATGAGGAGTATAGATTATCAATGCAAATCATACAGTAATATACAACTCATAGAGTTAATGCACCTACTAATCAATAATTAATCGGTAACTATCCATCTATGTACAGTCTCTTTACAATGTTCTTCACAGGGATTGGTAATTGATTTAAAATCCCACGGATACCGTATTTTTCAAACAGGGCGAGTTCAAAATAGCTTGAACTCTAGGGACAGTCCCAGAACTGAACAATTTCCTGGAACTTTCGCCCTCCCTCTGCTTTATGCTACAAAATCCAAAACCTTTCAAAACAATCATATCAGCCAAAGTCACATTCTCTCGTTTGCGATCACCATGGTTCCTCGTTCTTCAGGTAACCGGAGACTTTGCTCAATCAGGGTTCTTTCAGCCTCCGAAAGATCAATACAGACATCCGTCCCGGAGCATCATTCATGCCTCGTTAACTGGCGAGGAGGCCTAAATGCAGTCCCCTCAACCACAAGGCTGACAACGTCGCCATCGGCGAGGTTTCCAGTGGATGATGGATCTCAGCGAAGGCTGTCAAAGTTGTTGCTGAAGGTGAATATAGACAGAAGCTTGGGGCCAGTGCATGTGGTGATGCCAGCGGAGAATACAGTGAATGATTTGATCAAAGCTGCTGTAGAAATTTACGTGAAAGAGAAGAGACGGCCATTGCTGGAGGAAACTAATCCTAAGTTTTTCCAGCTTCATTATTCGCAGTTCAGCCTGGAAAGTAAGTTTCTTTCGTTCTTTTTCTCTGTTTTCTTAAGGTTTTTGTGAATCTAAAACATTTTCTCTTTTCTCTGCCCTACAAACTTCATAATCATGTCATAGTTTGATAATCTTTACATGCAAAGAATTACTATCGATTCATTTAATTGGGTTGTTTTCGTAGTAATTAATCATAAGGGGAGCTGCACTAAAATGCGAATAAGCAATCAGTATGTTAAGAAACTGGGAAAATATTGGTCAGCATCTACATTTTAGCTTTCTAATTATGGAAAAAAGCATAGTTAATTCTAATCAATAAAATTATATGATTCTTAAAAACAAAATATTCTTGCTGCCACTTTGCATTTGCGTTTTCTAGTGGTCATTATTTGTACTTATTTTTGTGGTACGTGCAGGCTTAGAGCCAGAGGAGAAGCTGATAAATTTGGGGTCCAGGAATTTCTTCTTGTATTTGAAGCCTTCTTCCTCTGTCACATCCTGCGGCTCCGAGGAGGCCAAGATAGCATGTCAGTCCATGAGTCCATTGACAAAGTTTATGGAGTTCTTGCTATAGCTCTTTTCACTTTTTCGAATGTATAGAATCATGACTTTTGTCATTTTTAACCATGAATGGTTAATGTTCCTTTCTTTCTCATATTTACTAAGGCTTAGAATATCATTTCCCCTTTGCACATATGTCCAGAAAAAATACACTTAACTTTCAACAATAGATATTTATTTATTATATTGTATAGGTTTTGTGGGTAACCATATATCACCAGTGGGTAACATTTGAATAAGGCATGTGCTTTGTTTAATTTTCTTTTTGCAGGAGAGTAGCCTAAGTCAGCCAAATTTAGAAAGAAAAGTTACAAAAAAATGGCACTGCAACATCTTTCTCTTTCCCCATGGACAGAATGAACAACCATAATTCTCGTTTGTATGAAGAATACCTTTCTTGCTGTGATAGAAAGTGTGGTACCTCTATAAAGTGAATGCCAAGAAATAGTATATCTTTCTTTTTATCAATGAAAGAATGCATCATTAGCCTCTATAGTTTTTTTTTTTCCGTTCTTTTCATGACTCTGGTAATAATAATACAATAAAAAAACAAAATTTTTATTTAATTTAAATATTCATAATTTTTTTATTTTTTCCAAGAAATTGTGTTCTGGTGGGAGTACAGTACTTGTCTTTATTTGTAAAACAGTAAAAAGTCGTAAGAAAGTTTAAATAACTGGAAGTCTTTCAAGTCTTTAACTCAAAACAGTACTTTTGCTTTGCTGCTTTCGGTCGGATCTTTCAGGCGTTTAGGAAATTCATCGTGCCAAATCTTCCTCATCTTCTCTTCCTAGCACTATCCGAAACAGGGCGCATTTCCCACCTGGCAGAGCCAAATCCCGTCTCGCCTCTGCTGTCAAGTGCGCCTTCCTCCTCTTATCACCAAAACGAAAATTAATCCAAGGGAGGGAAGAGGAAAAAGAGAAGAGATAGGAAGAGGGGGAGAGAAAGAGAGGCATGGGAGATCTCTTTATATGGCTTATTTCTTTCTTCATCCTCATTGCCCTTCTCGTTCTCCTTGTTTATCAGGTCAAATTCCCCTCTTAAACCCTAGAATCTTTGTTTCCCTCTGTTTTTTCTTTGCTGGGTCTGCTTGTATTTTTGTTTCAATCCCTTCTTTTGGTTAAAATCATAAGCCCAAGATGCTTTGCTATTGGCTTGGTTTGGTGGGTAATGATTGTTTAGTTGATTCTTCATTTTAGTTTCAAGAAAATCACTCAACAAATGCTAAAGAATTTGTCTTTGTGTTCAGAAAAAGGGATAAAGAATTACTAGTATTTTCAGATTGCAGCTAGCTGGGTATGTTGCATTTAGTTTTGTAATTGTTGCGGGAGTGATATTTTTATGAATTGTCAAAGTAGAATCTGGTGTTGAAGTCCTGAAATTGTCATCTCACTGCCTTTGATTTGAAAGACTAGTTTCAATGTCTTTGGGGCTTTGTTCTGGATTTAAACACAAATAGAAGTTTGGCTAAAGAAAGTTAGGGTTTTGGGTAGATCTTTAGTCATGTTATTGTTCATCTGTAGAATGTCCAGGTTATATGAGAACGAAAAATAGAATTTAACAGCTTGATAATTTTGCTGCAGCTCATGTGCCTGGCTGATCTAGAGTTTGATTACATCAATCCTTATGACTCTTCATCAAGGATAAACAAAGTGGTCTTGCCGGAATATGTCCTGCAAGGATTTTTGTGCTTATTCTACCTGTTAACGGGGCATTGGGCCATGTCACTCTTATGTGCTCCATATTTATACTACAATGTGAGACTGTAAGTTATTCTCTCATTTTCTTTTTCTACTTTTTAATTTTAGTTTAGGCTGTTTTGAGGAAAATGTCAGATCATAGATTTCACTAGCTTGGATTCACGGTTGATTTCCAATTTCTTCACTGCAGCTCCCTTTTATATTGAGTTTGCAACCCAATGTCCAGTAGGAATAAGCCTTTATCTGGTTGATTGATTCTATTTTGTTCCAAGAGCTTCATTGATAATGTGAGTGATGAGTGGTGGGCCTTTTGGCTCTTAAGATTTATAACTTCTAACTTGTGCAAAGACATGCATCAATGGATAGTTAATATAGGTAGCATTGGAACTTTATGACAATGGAAATTTTGTTATGTTCCTAAAGCCCTAGACTTGCCAGAATCCTTAACCTCCTTGTAGTGAACCTGGGTATTGACAAATAGCTTATTATTTGCCTTTGATTTTGGCTATCTTTTAACCTCTCTTAGGTTAGAGACTCATGCTATAGTACTAATTGTTAAGAAAATTGTGATTTATCTTAAGAGTGTAATATATATAGACAATGTTATATTAATAAATGGAAACAATGGAATGTTGTAATGATCTTCATGAGAGAGAGAAGAATAAAAGAGAGGGGAGGAGGGCATCGTAATGACTTTCAGTTTAATTTAGTAACAACATTTATCAGAAGTTCCAAACAATATTATCTATCTCTTCTGCCAAGTTAGATGGATTTGAGAATTGCATTATGGTTAAAATTAGCTTTCTTTCCTCTGTTGTTATTGAAGATTTCATGCATGAGTCTTGCATAATTGCAGTATTTTTTTGTTTCGAATGAAGTTTTACTTTTATCATATTGATCATGGATCAGGGCATAGAGACTCTTAGAGCATTAAAATTGACTCCTTGGGAAAAAGAAATATTATACTGCTATTAAGGATTATAATTTGTCAAGCGTTATTCCAATTGTATATGCTTTGGGCTTGGTTCCTAAGTTTCTCTTGTTACCAGTTACACACGGAAAGAGCACCTGGTGGATGTCACAGAGATATTTAACTTGCTCCATTGGGAGAAGAAGCAACGCCTATTTAAACTCGCCTACCTCGTTGTTCTCCTCTTCTTTGCCATATTCTGGTAATTTGTTTCTGACAACACACAGGTTGCTTCCTCTAAACAAATTGCTTTTAGTTTTAGTAACTGCTAACATGGGATCTTTTATCTGTATTTGTTAGGATGATCTGGTCCGCGTTAGAAGATGTAGAAGAGTAATGGGAGACAATGGCCTTTTGAACTTGAAGTATTTGTTGCTCTAAACTGCTACCGTGCATCGGCCATTCACACTGCTCTTTTTCAATCTTTTTTCAGCTGTGTCTGTTGTAACTGATAAATTATAGCATAAATTTCAGGGTTGTATGATTGTGAGAATTTCAGTTGATTTTTAGTGAAATATATTTTTCAGGCATCCGGGATTTGTTATTGAGGACTCAGTTTGCCTCGTGCTTGGATTTCTCAAACAATGAGCCTTTTCAATTCCTAATTTAACAAGAACAAACTCTGCTTCTTCTTCATTTTTTTTTTAATGAAATTAGCTGCTTTTTGCCTTTACTTTATTCCTCCTGAGAACTGAACTGGAAACACTTAAAACATGGATTGATCATCCAAGAAAATGGCAAATCGACAACAGATGGAGATGTATCCTTCTTAATTTGCTTGCTAAACCCCAACTTTACGTTTAAAAGGAACAACAAAAGTCTAATAACCTTCAATCATACAATGAAATATGTTTCATCTGTAGAGTAAAACACATTGCTACTAATTATTTACCACTGAAAAAAAAATAGTTTGACATCATTTGTATTTTACTGTATACGAGGTGAAACAAACAAGTTAACTCGACCCGGTCCGACCCGACACGAAACCCGTCATAGGCCTCGCATTTAAGGTTTTCAACCAGTTCTAAAGCACAGCGAAGTTCGCAAGCCTTTGCTTCAAACTGACTTTCCATTCTGTTTTCTCAGGTATGTCTCTGTTACATAACTCGAATTTTAGAACCCAACGTTGTTTGGTCGAAAAGCATTCCATGTGTGATAATAGGGTTCCTATTTATTACAAATTAAAGTGCTTTGATTTTTGACTGTTTTTCACTGTGGGGATTTTTTTTGGCTATTAGAGAAGGGTTTTCATCACTTTCTAAAGTATGAAAGGAAAATTTTTTCTTTTGCATTGATTGTTATGTTTAATCTTTTATTAGGATTATCTCGAGAATTGATCGAACAATCTGCTGAATTGTCACTTCAACAGAGTGTAGACCGAAATGAAACTGTGAAAGTGTTAAACACTTTTGGTATTCAGTATTTTTGGTTTGATAAGGAGAGCCACCCAATAGGTCAAGCATACTTAGGATCTTTTGATTGGTTAGAAACTTAAGATTGCAAACCCAAGTGGTTTAACTTGTGCCCGTTTTAATCGGCCTTGTATATTTGATGTTGGTTCCTAGGCTAAAGAGCTTCTTAAATAACCAGCTGACTATCAAACAGGCAAAACAAATTCATGCTCAAATCCTTATTAGCAGTCTTAACCACCTCCAGCCCCTATTGGTTCATCAGTTCCTTCTGTCAACTAACAACTACTCTTCAAGTGTTTTCCTATACGTGCGACAAATCCTTTTCCATTTGCAAAAGCCCGATGCTTTTTCGTGGGGTTGTGCGGTACGGTTTTTATCCCAGCATGGGCAGTTTGCAGAAGCTTTTTCTCTTTATGTTAAAATGCAGAAGCTAGGATTGTACCCTACCACACATGCCATATCATCTGCTTTAAGAGCATGTGCTAGGACTGAATGTAAAACGGGAGGAATTTCAATCCATGCTCAGGTTCATAGATATGGGGTTTGCAACTGTGTTTTTGTGCAAACAGCTCTTGTGGATTTGTACACGAAACTGGGTGACATGGATACTGCAAAAAAGGTTTTTGATGAGATGCCCGAGAAAAATGTAGTCTCATGGAATTCGATTTTATCTGGGTATTTGAAAGCTGGGAATTTAGGAGAGGCTCATAGGGTGTTCGATGATATTCCAAAGAAAGATGTTATATCTTGGAATGCAATTCTATCGGCGTATGCAAAAATGGGAAATATGGATCAGACACTTTCATTTTTTCAGCAGATGCCAGAAAAAAACTTGGCTTCTTGGAATACGATGATTAGTGGTTTTGTGGAACGTGGAGAAATAGAATCAGCTCGGAGCTTTTTTGACATGATGCATCGAAGAAATAATGTTTCTTGGATTACAATGATTGCTGGGTATTCTAAACATGGGGAAGTCAAGTCTGCTCGTGAACTCTTTGATAAAATGGGTGAGAAAGATCATTTAGCCTTTAATGCCATGATATCTTGCTATGCTCAAAACAGCCAACCAACAGAAGCCCTAAAGTTGTTTGATGAGATGCTAAAAGCTGGTGTTTGTATCCAGCCAGATGGGATAACTTTGGCAAGTGTGATATCTGCTTGTTCACAACTAAGAGAATTGAGATTTGGTTCATGTATTGAGTCATACATAAGTAAGCTTGGAATCCAAATGGACGATCATATGGCTACAGCTTTAATCGATTTGTATGCAAAGTGTGGGAGTATTGATAAGGCATATCACCTCTTTCATGGTCTGAGAAAGAAGGATGTCGTTGCTTACAGTGCAATGATATCGGGATGTGCCATCAATGGTAAGGCTGTTGATGCCATCATGTTGTTCCAAAAAATGGTGGATGCTCAAATTCAACCAAATTTGGCTACCTTCACCGGGCTATTAACTGCGTATAATCATGCTGGCCTGGTTGAAGAGGGCTACCGATGCTTTAGTTCTATGAAGGACAATGGACTTGTGCCTTCAACTGATCATTATGCAATCATGGTTGATCTTTTGGGCAGGGCAGGGAGATTGGAAGATGCATATGAACTTATAAAGAGCATGCCGATGAAGCCTCATACTGGAGTTTGGGGAGGTTTGCTTCTTGCCTGTAGCTTACATAACAATGTTGAATTTGGAGAGATTGCAGCTCAGCATTGCTTTGAGTTGGAGCCTGGTACAGCTGGTTATTATTCTCTCCTTGCCAATATTTATGCCTCTGTTGGGAGGTGGCGCGATGCCAGAAGATTGAGAAAGAATATGGAAAGGAAGAAGCTGGCCAAGATACCTGGTTGTAGTTGGACAGAATCAACCTGATTCTTCCACCACTGACAGGAACAGGCAAATACTGCTAGCATAGAGGCTATCAAACTCAGAATATGGTTTGGGAGTGGTGAGTTGATATTGCATGTCCAGCTCTTCCTTCAATAAAATGCACGGAGTACTGCATAATTTGGGTGCAAGGGCAATGCTGAATTTCAATTCCTTTTCTTATGTACCCCAGAATCACATCCTTCAGTGTTGTTTTAAAATTTTATGTTTGTGTGTTTTGCTCTAGTGAAGGAGTGGTTTATCTCAAACAGGAGATATAGGTTCTTCTTGTTCCTCAACTGCATAGGGAGATATAGAATACATCCTTTTCACCGTATTTTTTCTTCTTTATTCTTTTTCATTTTTGAGATGCAGCTCAATGTGAAGTTTCTTCTTCTTGGTTTTATTTAATTAGAGAATGAACTTGACTTTTAGTTCCAGTAATTCTGAAATGAAACTCTTCACGTGTGATGCATCAGAGTAGATGCTTGTTCTTTTTCCTTTTCTTTTTTATTTTAAATTAATGTGCAAGCCATGGATAGCTATGATATAACTATGCTTTGCTCTTATTCTGTAGTGTGGTCTGTGTAGCAGTTCAGATTTTAAGGTGCTGATTCGTCATGGTCAACGCAACCAAAGGACTGTTCATTTCCTGGTAAGATATTAGTACTATACTATATTTTAAGGTTCAATGTTTGATTCTTGTCTCTACTGTTTTTCCTCAACTTTGTTGTCTACATGTAGTTAGTTTTGGCATGGGCGGTCCATTTTTAAATTGCAACATCTGCTTCATTTTGAAGCTCTAAGATACATCAACTGAACTATGAGGACTGTACTGTTTCTAAGGCCTTGATTCGGTACTAGAAATCCTATAAGTGAATTGGAGGATCTAATGGAGACTATCCTGTGTAAAGTGCATAGCCTGGTGATTATGTTATTTGTATAGCACTTGACACTTGTTAACTCACTGATGCAATAGCTGAAAGAAATTAATGGCCTGTCAGTTTAAATGGTTAAAGTAGTTGCATAGATAAGTCCATTTGTTTATTGCTCATCATGTCTTTCATCTAGTTTTCCCTTCTTTCTCCCTGACTTCCTCATTGTAGCTGAAGAGGATTCTGTTCCTTAATTCTTGCAGTGACATTCCCATGGCACAATTCATCGTCAATTTGAATGCTTCAATGCCGGCATCACAGAAGTTTATTATACATGTCCTGGATAACACTCACTTCTTCGTGCAACCTCACGCCGCTGAGATGATACGGAGTGCCATATCTGAGTTCAGAGACCAGAATTCCTACGAGAAACCAACTTAATATCCCTTCTTTTTCCTGTTATACATTTCTTCTTTAATGGAGTTTAGATACGAAACCAAAAGAAAAATCTATGTCTCACTATGAGTACTTGCTCACCTTCCATATTCATTTTCATATCAAATCCTGATATGGTAATTCAGGGCTATATTTGGATTTGGGTTTTCTTCGAGTATACTTAGGCTATTCCAAGATCTTTTCTTGGCTTAATCCAATATTATTATTATGATTAAGATGGATTTTTTTATGAATATTAAGATGATTATTAACCAGAGGTAAATATGTACTAAAAAGGTTTAATTCATAGTATTAATTAAGGTAAAGCATTAAGTAACGATTCTAATATTTCAAATAATCATAAAGAAAAAGGGGGAGGTACGGAACCGGGTTGGTTAAGCCCAATTCAAATTCTAAGCATTCTAGAAAATAATTAAAAAATAACGAAGACACAAGTGAACGGAGTTCGAGTTCCAGAGATCTTTCCCTTTATTTATCCTAAACGAAAACAAACTCGAACGAGAGATACGAATCTTCGTGCGTTTACAACGGCAGCTATCTGCTGGTCCCATGTCCGTTCTTGTCTATTATCTAAATCTAATCCAACATATCTAGATAGTAACGGCTGCATCGGATTCTTGCTCAACCACCCAACCCTCTCTCAATCTTCTTCTTCTGCCTAATAACTTTTCTTCGTATTCTTCAAACCCCAAAAAACAATGGCAATCTCACTTAATACAAATCTTCATCAGCCTTCTCTCAGGTTCGCTTTCTATCTCTGTATAATAAGTATGGTGTGTTTTTATACGTATATGACATGGGTGTTTTGTGTTTTCTTCTTTCCTTGTTTTGCAGTTGTGGGACTAAGCTTTACTCTGGGTTGAGGCTTCAATCTCCATGTATGTTCGTGTTCTGCACTCTATAGTGTAATCCCACTACGTTTTTTCTTTTATCTACTCTAAATTTGTGACCCCTATTTTTTTTCTCTCTCAATTTTGATTTTTTCAAAGGTTTGTTTGCAACTGGGAGACCGAACTTGAGTGCAGACTTCTATAGCAGAGTTAATAAAAGCCTCCAATGCGGGTAATTATTTGTTTATAGTCTTAGTCTGTGGTTTGGATCATTATTTATCGGTTCCAATTAGCTTAATCTTGCTTAATGGTTTAAAGGGTAGTTCCAAAAATTGGCTTGTCATTGGAGATTTGGAGTTGTTCCTATTTAGATTGATTATGGGCCTGTTTAGAGCCACTTTGCAGTATAAATTGGAATTTTGAATTTTAGAGTGTGCACCTTGCAAGTAAAAATTGTCTGTATCATCTTAAATTTTATTTTTGGTTCCAAGGAAAAGAAAAAGGGCATCTTTTAAGTGTTATGTTTGATGAGCTTGATTCAAAGCTTGCACCCTTGAGCATCCTTGATGTTTAGCATGTTTGGTGACTATTGTGTATCTGTTATGCCTGCCTGATTGTGACTTCTGCCATGTTTGTTATTGTTGTTGGTTTTTTTTTCCTGGAGATGGAAAGGTTTAATCTGATGTAGTCTCAATTGAATAATACACAACTTGGAATTCAAGTTTTCTATTTGTTCTTTAAACCTCTTGATCATTGTGCATTTCTTTGTCTGCAGAACACGAAATTGTAAACCAACAAGGTCACGGGTAGGTATGATGCCTATAGGAACTCCACGAGTTCCCTATAGAGTCCCTGGTGAAGGAACTTGGCAATGGGTTGATATATGGAATGCCCTAGTGAGTAAGCTTAACTAATTTTACATCATACTGTTTGGGGTCATGTTTCCTGTATCACCACATAGGAGATGGTTCAAGTGTTACACCCTTTCTACTCTTATGAATCTTCTTTTACTGTCCTGCTTTTATATTAATTGCTTTTAGTTTCTAAAAGTGGCTTGATAATTTGTTATAGATATCCCTTGGCATCTTTCCTAGATTTGGATTATTGCATGCATCTTTTGTTTTCTTGTAATTTCACACCAGCTTTAAATTCTATTATGTGCCTTCTAGAGGCTAATGACATACTTTGGATGCAGTACCGAGAGCGAGTTATCTTCATCGGACAACATATAGATGAGGAATTTAGCAACCAAATATTGGCAACAATGTTATACCTTGACAGTATTGATGACAATAAAAGGCTTTATTTTTACATTAATGGTCCTGGTGGAGATGTAAGGGGTTTTTTTTTTTTTTTGGTAAATTTAAAGCTTTGCTGATGAATATATTTCAATTTCTAGTTTCTTATCTTTTGGTCACTATTCTGATATGGACTGGCTCTGTTTACAGCTTACTCCGAGCTTGGCTATCTATGACACCATGCAGAGCTTGAAGAGTCCTGTTGGCACCCACTGTGTGGGCTATGCCTACAATCTAGCAGGCTTCCTTCTTGCAGCTGGAGAAAAAGTAATGTTTCTCTTGTCTTCCATCTAAATCTATAGACTTTGTGGTGTTATTACTGCAAGTGAAGGCTATAAATTCTTGTGGCATGATGCATGAAGTTATCCCTATTTAAGAATTTTATGTATCGATTCTTAAAAATTTTCTTTTATGTTGGTCTGAATGTAATGCTAGCAATTAAAAAACTGCTATCGCCCCTGACCTGATTGGGATGCTTTTGTAACCCATGTTTGGAGGATCATTGTTGTTTTGTTGCCTACCACTAGATTGTGAATTTTTCGTTTATGCCTTTTGCAATGCATTTGTTTTTTAAAGCTGAAACCTGAAAACATTCTCTTCTTGTTTTCTGCTACATGAAGGGTAATCGCTTTGCAATGCCTCTTTCAAGAATTGCTCTGCAGTCTCCAGCTGGTGCAGCTCGTGGTCAGGTATGACTGCATGCTGTCATGGTGAACTATATTATACTTTTCAGTGTTATAAAATTTCTGATGATTGTGAAATTATCAAATGTTGACAGGCTGATGATATCCGTAATGAAGCAAATGAGCTTCTTAGAATCAGAGATTACCTTTTCAGTGAGCTAGCTAAGAATACAGGCCAGCCTGTTGAGAAGGTGAGTATGTTAATAGTTCAAGCTCAAGAGTGAACTACGACAATCTCTTTCTGTAATTCTTTTTGATTCATTTGAGTATTGCCAGCTGTAGGCCAGCTTTCCCTTTCGCACTTCAGATCTAAACAGCTATTGAGCAGTGGCTAAACAAAAACATTAACAAGAAATCTCCCTTGTGAATTTTTGTTTTCTCTCGCTGCAGAAAGTTCATTGTTTTTCTTTTTCCTTGGTTGTTGATATGTTCATCTTTTTATGTATAGAAACAGAATTAATATTGAATGTGCACATGCAGATTAACAAGGACTTAAGTAGGATGAAACGCTTCAATGCTCAAGAGGCTCTTGAATATGGGCTCATTGATCGTGTTGTCAGACCTCCCCGTATCAAGGCAGATGCACCTCGTAAGGATGCAGGAACAGGCCTTGGTTAGTTTCTTTATTATTTCCCCATCAAAATGGGCTGATGGCTGTAACACATTTTTGTAAGTTTCTTAAGTTTATTTGCACACTTTTACGGTAAGGCATTCAATTTACAGTTTTTTCATAAAAAGTCTTGTATGTGAATGCTTTGAAGTTAATGTTCCTGATGAAGTTTTCTGAAAGAGTTAAACTTTGTTAATACAAGCTATTATATGAAAACTCTGTCACGGATACATATGTACACATTTATTTTTATATTATCTACATATCTCTGATGGTCCCTAATATTGGACATATCATTAGAGGAACGATTAAAAACAAAAAGGAAGTTGATAAAAAAAAAAAAAAGAATGAAGCAAAAATAACCCTCTAGAATGAAAACAGTCTGGTGGTTCGTTTAGTTACCCAATCCATAGCTGTTCACAAGCTCTCCCTTAATCTCTCCTCCCTCCATCCATTATTGACCTTAGCGATGAAAGCTTCAATTCTTTTCTGCAAATCATCATATTCTCCTTCATCATTGCAACTGTCATCCTCAGCCTCATCTTCATGATAACCATCGTCATCATCCTCATCTGCGTGGTAACCATCGGAACTAGCAGTATCATCTTCAAAGTCATCAACATCACTATACTTTTCAGTACTATTAATAAAAGGTCCTCCATATAATGAGCACGAATATGGGAAGAATCCATCAATTTCATCTATAGATGGCTTATGGCTCCCAACAATAACGGCAACGGTTATGGCGTTAAACAATATGAATAGGGAAAGAGGATTGTATGAGAATTCAGGATTGCAGCGTTCAGAAATTGAGGTTGACAAAGATTTCAGGACTAGAAGGGCAACTACACACAGAATTATGCGGGCTGGTATCGGCGAGTGGACGAGCTTCATCCAGGTGTATAGAGACAGATACTCGATTCTTTCTTGATTCTCCCTTTGTTAGGAGGGTTGCATTTTATAGAACTTTTGGGTCGGTTTTAAGAAGATGAGGTGATTTCCCAGAAAATATAACGGAGTATTTTATTAAAATATTATGCTCCAATGAGTCAGAAAGAAATGGAGCAATCTCTTCTTCTTTTCAAGCAATGACGACTTTCAAGCATAAGATAAGATAACCCTGAAGTTACTAGGCAAGTTTTCTTTTATTTAATCTGTTAAGACTACAACCTGGTAAAAAAACACAATCTGAAACCTCGCCGAGCATCAGTAGGCTAGACATGGTCACCTGGTAACCCCGAATTTTAGTTAAACCAATGTCTCATTTTAACACACTATCTAGGTTTGGTTTCTTGCAAGGCTAGTTTAAATTGTTCAGGTTGCTCTTCGTAATGTACACGAACGAATTTTCGGACCTGGTCCGAGTCTAGGATCCCAAACCAGCTTTAGCTAGTTCACACTTTTGGACCTGACTGGACGCTGCGGTAACCACAATCCCAAACCCAGGGTTTGGTTACTCTCTTAAGGTTTCCAAAGGAGATGGGATATACTTGTTTTAAAGAACTACCGGTATGCTTAATTTGTAGAATGAAATAAAATATAGTAATTATTTTATAAAAATAAAATAAAATAATTATTAAACAGTTTGGTTCGTGATGTTTAGTTGGTAAGAACATATTTTGAAATAGTTAAGGAATAAATGATAAAATTACAAAATTACTCTTGATTATAATTTAATAAATTAAACAAAATTACTAATCATTATAATTTAATAATATTTTTCTTTTTTAATCTTTTCATTTTATTTTCATTAAAATTTAAAATATTAATAATTTTTTATTAAATTATTAATATGATTTTTTATTTTTTCTCTATTTGAATTTTCAATCTTTAAATTTCTATTTTCATTAAAAATTTAAACATTAGTAATTTATTATTAAATAATTAATATAATGTTTTATTGTAATTTCTTTTATTTTTTATATTTATTTTTATTTATAGATTGTAATTATTTTTAATAAATAGGGACATTTTTGTCTAATAAATTTTTTACTCTATTTCATAATTATGGAATAGCCATTAAAGTGGAGAGGTGAGAAATGGGTAAACCAAAATTTTAAAGAATAGCCATTACTTAGAATGACTATTCCTCACCTCAAAAATCAACCAAACAAAAGAATAAACATAGAAAAGAATATAGGAAAAATGACTTACCTATTTCCTCGCATCAAACTTGCCATCCAAGTCAAACAAAGCTTTACGCGTACCAAATTTATATCACATCACTGTGAGTTATTCAGTTTAAATAATATAGGATCCCTGGATGATTTGTTGAAGTTAACAGGGGAATGGAATATTTTTATTTTTTAAGGCTAATCTACCAAAAAATTCTGAGCCACCAGGTCTCTCACTCTTGATGTCAAGCCTATCTTCAATCCTGACGACTTTCGTGTTTCTCTGCAAGTCCTACTGATGAGAGGACTTTGCTTTTTGTTTTCTCTTTTGTGAGAAACTATGAGTAATAATATTCCTGCTTTTCGAAAAAAAAAAAGTCTGAGCCATTGACGTGGTTGCCGGTGACAGAATTAAACGGAGAAAGGGTCGCAGAATGTTTTAGTTATTCCTTAATAGTATATTCATAGCATTCAGCTGGCATCAAAATTCCGGATTACTTGATCAAGGTGCTTGGCATCTGATAAGCTAATGCCTTTGTCCAAATCATGGCGAATTTTGGATGTCGACAGGGGCTGACTTTTGGGTGTGAGTTGGATTTTGTTAGTAGTATTTATTTATTATTCGATGTCCACTCACGAGTCTGCTGCAAGCATCACACCTCTCAGAGGCTCATCAGCTTATGATTTTTTGACAGCAACAACACATCCCTGGTTTTTCTATATTCACCAATTGGGGTGGTGAATATGCTCATTTTGCTTTAGTCCAATCCAGAAACTGGTTGTTGAACTGGTCAATATCGTGATCAAAACTGTAAAAGGAATATCCAACTCGAATGATTAATAGTTTTTCAAGGAAGTTATGTGATTGACTAGCTTTGAGAAATTGATATTAATTTGGTCATACCAAAATGTCAGTCCATTAGTGAATTTGTGATTTTAAAAAGAAAAATAGCATTCCGCTGCTACTATATATATGTAGATCAGTTACAAATAGACAATTCAATTGTATTATGAGTTTTTACATTCCAAAGAAATTTACAGATAATACATATCACTCAACCTTGTAAAATCATCTATCAAAAGATTTAAAGTTTAATTAAATCTCTTACTCAATCTCATTAATAACATACTTGTTTGTATATGCTCAATGTTTATCCTATAACTACATAATTATTATGTCATATATTTTCAATTTTGGTGAATCCTTAGAGGTGTTTAGATGCAACGAGTTTCTTTCCTCAATTCAATCCTGCTGACCACTAGGAAAAAAGGGGAAATTTTATATGACAAATGTTCACAGGAAGGCGGTTCAGCTAATTGGATGACCCCTCATTTTGATCCATCTTGGCCTTGGTTTGCAATGTTCTCTAACAGCTTTCGGATGGTGTGAAGCCTTTGCTTTTTAATGATGTTAATTGGCATCCTTCAGCCTTGAAATTGTAGGCATGAGTTTTCTTTGTTGAGCTTCACTCACTGGATTTCTAAAATAATATTGAACTATCATTCACAATGGGCAAGAGGTTCAACTTCTCCTCTAGCAACTCTTGCTTCCATCTATCGTAACTCCTGGCAATAAGCTCCTCGATCCTCCTCTCCTAAATTTTGACATCTTCATTCTCCACGCTTCCACCATTGTCTTCAGCATCTTCTTCACAACCAGAGGATCACGAATGCCACATATTTTCACTTGTTCGATCTTTTGCTTCATTTCATGCCCTGAAGGATTTTTATGAAAACCATGACCATTCACATTGTTGCCTGAAACACCATTGTTCTCAGATTATTTCTTTTCTCGTCATCATCTTTTGTATAAGCATCATTCCCCTTAATTTCATATAGTTTCTTCTACTACCTCTTGTATCATTTCCTGCATTGAAAACTCTTCAGCATCATCGACATTTCCATTCCTGCTCTCTTCTTTCTCCTCATAAGTTATGTAACCAGCTGATACTTTTATCATGAGACAGACTAGACACTAGGATAGTGGCTATGATCATTTGAAAGGCAATGAACATCAACCCGGATTTGACTATAAACTGATGCAAAAAATCGTGAAAGTAGCAGTGAACTTCAGATATAAAAGGTGACAAGTAGAATAAGAGAAGATTTAAAATGGTTGGCAGGAATGAAACAAACAGTAAGATTGAAACGATCCCAGGTTGCTTCACGAGTATAAGGCTTTGCTCAAAGAAAAGTTGATCTAATGTGGGTATTTTCTTTTTCTTTTTCATTTTAATTTTTTAAAAGAAAATAATTTCATTCAAGATAACCAGTACTACAATCAGCAGTAACAAAGGACACAACTACATCAGGACATTCTTCCAGCCAGTAAGTATCTTCCAGAATATGCAACCCATGAGCTAAATTACGAGCAGCTCTATTTCCATCTCGTTTTATTGGAAAGCCATCATTTTCCCTCTAGCATCCTCGACTAATGAACCAATTGGAGAAGGGCCTGGAGCTCTAATATGATGAAATGTAACAAACCAGCATTAAATCAGTTTAACATACAAGTATCAGAACAGAGAACAAAAGAAAACAGAAGCAATGCAGGAATTTTTGAAGTTGTTGGTTTGAAATTGAAAATTTTCCCTCTCATTTCTTTCATGTAGAATGGGTTTATATACAAGCAGATTTACTGCAATGATCTGGACATAAGCTTGCCTAATTATAGGGTGAGCAATGGAGAGTTATTATATTCATGTAATGAACCTTGTGACGTTGGTAAGAGAGATTTCTTTCTATATAGAGACATTTTTAAAAATAACCCTTAAAAATAACATGTTTTTAAAAATAATTTTTTTATAATTTTAATTATTTTTAATCAAGTTTGATAAAATTACTCTTAATAAAATTACACGTTATGATGTTACATGTCATGTACAAAAATATATTACACGCCATGATTAGGTTGTTACACGTCATATATAAAAACATGTGACACGCCATGCTTAGGTTGTTACACACCATGTACATAAACATGTGACACATCATGTACAAAAACATAGGACATGCCATGTACAAAAACATGTGACACGCTATGGTTAGGTTGCTACACGTCATATTAAAAAAATACTATTGTTACACGTCATGTACAAAAACATATTACACGTCATGGTTAAAAAAAATTATTACATGCCATGTTGAAAAAAATATACTGTTGTTACATGTCATATTGAAAAAATATTATTGTTACATGTCATATTTAAAAACATTTTGTTACACTTTAATGTCTAAAATGTTTTTATTTACTAACCAAAACTTCAAATCCTCTCAACTCTCTTCATTTTTTTTTTGTTTTTGTGACAATTTAGCACCGATTAAAGTGTTTTTAACATATTTTCATAAATCAAAATATAAATTTTCTTATCAGAAACACCTGTTTCAACTAAAAAAAAAAAATTCTTTTGAAAACCTAGGTTTATAAATTTCAATTTTTTGAGTTGATTGGTGTCTAGGTCCAAATTGATTCAATTAAAAGTTATTTCAAACATCTGTGATCATTTCTATCGTTTTAGTTTTATGCAAAATACCTAAAAATCAAATTTTCCAAATAGTCACCCGCCTAAGCACATCAAAATCATTGTTTGGTGTCTTGAAAGCGCAAGAAAGAGAAATCTAAAAATGCAAGAGAGAGAAATCGGAAGCATAACAGACGAATATCGAAGAGAAAAATCGAATAAAATTTGAGAGACTGGGATGGTGAGAGAGAGAAATCAGAAACACAAATAGAGAGAAATTGTGATAAATGGTTTAATTTATTTGAAATAGTTTCAATGATATTTTTATCAAGTCATGACTTAATATGACTAAAAACAGTTAAATTTATTTTGATAATTATTTTTAAAATATTTTTATTAAAAAAAACTAATCCTCATAATTTTCGCTTCTTAACTATATATATAATACATATAGGGATATGTATTAAGGTGATTTATTTCTTTCTATGTATAGTTTGGGTTGAAAATTCAAATTTCTTTCTGACTTGTTTAGTGGAAGAATATTCAGATGCTGCTCAGCTTGCCAATTACTTTTCCCACTTCTTTTTTTAACCAATTGACCAAACAAAGTAATAAACTGAATGAAAAGGATATTGCTCGACTAGATTCTGTCAACATGTCAGAAGACTTTAAGTGAAAGGTAAGTTACATGGGGAGGTTTTTCTTTATATTAACTGCTTACAAAGCGATTGAGAAAAAATGTTTGATGACTAGAGCCTATCATACACTTGTGCGAATGTTTGATGATAAAGACTTGTAACTGTCATGCATGTACGAAAACAGGCAAATGCATTTGGACTTGAGTCACTTGACCGGGTCTGAAATAGGGATTAGGAGTCCAAGACAAAGATTTGAACCGATAATACATAGAATTGAGAGTTACAACACCGCATAGCTGAGCCTGAAGCTACATAAACAAGCCATTAGGAATGAAGCTGAGATGTTCAAAAGACAGTGGTCTACTAAATCACAATCCATCACTTGGAAGAAAGGCCAACTCTCTCAGTAAACATTACATTCAAAATATTCTACATGACACAAACAGCAGCAGAAGCCTAACTAATCATAATCAGCTGACTAACTAAACTACTGGTAAAAATAAATAGGGTGAAACCCCAGGTGAAAATGAACGTGCCAGTACTGGTGAGAGGTCAATAAGCTTACACATAAAACAACAACAAGAGGTGAGAATGAGATTCATCAATTGTACTTCGATTGCCAGTGCTGTCAGTATCAAACCTTATACTGGATAATAAGGTAAGGTAGATAATTTAGATTAGCCTGCAGGCAAAGATACATTAATGTCAGTGGGCTTATTCCTTGAATCTGATGGCAATGAAGACCAGCTATCACCGCGGAAGGATGAGGTTGAGAGGTTTGATTTGGGATCAGCACTAGAAACGGGAATAGCAGCCATTGGTGTGGCAGCTGATATGGGCTCGTGCTTCTGTTTCTTAGGCTTCTGCTCATGCTGGTTCCCTGCCAGAAAACTGCCCACTACAACCTGGTTCAAAACCAACCGAAAGAAAGAAATTTGGAAGTTCAGTCTTCACCAGGGTTTGCGGAGGCAACCATTTGGTCAAAAGGAAGTTACAAAAACCCAAACGAGGGTAAAACAACAGAGGTATAGAGAGAGAAGAAAAACAGGGATGAAGGCAGCTCTGACAAAATAGGAGCCAAACCTGCACAGGGCTAGCAGCTACTAGGAGACCAGCAACTCCACCACCTACAACACGCCCATCTGGACTTGCTAATGAAACACTCATCCCACCAGATCTGCTTCTTGTTCCTCCACTATCACTGGGCATGAATGAGCCAGACAAGGAAAGTATCTCAAAACGACCCTACAAGAAGTTTGAGAAAAGATGGGATAGTCGGCTGATGAATGATAAAATAAACAAAGAAAGTAAACTTGACCCCAGAAATAGGCAGATTAAGGGAAGTAGATAAACCCCTATAGGATAAATGATATACTCCTGTTAACATGCATTTTCTTCAGGCAGCCACTCATTCCAATGGCCTCATTTGGCTACACTCATCGGTCAATATTTACATTTTACTCCTAATTCTTCTCATTTTTAACAAATCATTTAAGACTCACAAAGTAAAGAAACCTGCACTAATAAAGCCTCAGCATAAACAGAACATGCCTATCATTGCTTCTTACAACTTGCACTAAGATTCGCATTTCAAGTGAAACTAAAAATTCAAATACCAATTCCATGTCCAGCATGTGGATAAGACAGTTCTAATTTAAAGAAATAGGATTGATGAACATCAGAGTTGAAAATCCAGAATTATTATGAAGAGGGGGCTATGTTACAACTTAGAGAGTAAAAGCAAGGATATTAATGTTGGTCTTTCTGGAACTTTTAATACTTTTATATGTATACCTTCAAAGGGATATTACATTTTTAACACATGTAATCTTTGGAAATGAATGCTCAGATGACTTTTTAACTCCAAAAAGAAATATAAGGAAAAGTAAATTGAATGACACACGCAAACAAATTGCACATGCACACACATCGCACATGAGTCAGTAAGATGTTCATGCAACGGCTCACAAATGTTGATCAAGAAATTATCTAGAAACATAATTAAAAATTGAGTCTTATGTATTAAAGTGTTAAGCATTAATCTATAAACAAATTTTACATTTTCCTAGGGAATTGAACTTTCAAAGGGAATGAACAAATGTAAAAGGCACAAGCATAGAATGAGTATCCATGCTAAGACCCATAATTCAAAAGTGTCACCATAACTGAACTAGAATTAAAGAAAAATAGATCATTACCTCATATGTCAATGTACCCCCGGAAGAATCAGGCTGACGAAGAGTGACACTTGAGATCACACCATTTGCAGAGAGAATGCATATAGCTCGAGGCCCTTGTTGAGAAAATGATATAATCTTCATTGTGACGTCCTAAAACAACCAAAAAGAAAATCACAGATATAATGAATTAAAGAGTTGTTCCTCACATTGGCCAAACATCAGAATGACACTCACAGAAATCACAAACCATATTTTCCAGCAATGAAATTACAGAGTTCCTGCATTCATGCAAAATATAATACCATGCAACCTTGTTGCAGAACGTAAGTTGACTTCGAGGTAACAGTTATGTTTACAACATACCTCACCAGCATTAACAGTGATGATATGCGGTGTAAAGTTTGCACCAACAGAGCATGCAACCCATTCACCTACAAAGAGCAAAGTCTTATAAAATCAGCAACGGGATGTAGGAGTTCTCTCTGCAAGAGATCTTCCATCACCATACAACAATTGCAAACACTGCATAAAGCAAACTGGAAAATTATCACATGGAATTTTAGGAAATTTAGACCTCTGAACACCTTATTAAGCTCTTAATCCCAGTAAATGAATAAGTAGGGAACTCAAGGCAAAGCACTAGAAAGTTTAAAACATAAACGCATATCATTATTCTTACTACTATTGATACTCTATATAGTAGATACCCGATAAACTTTCTTTCTTTCTTTATTCAGAGGTAGTATGTAAAACCACTAACATAATGATGCCATCTCAAAATTTCCTTTTCAGCTTATATTTATTACAAATGACAGATAGTAGATAAATTTAATTTCTTTCTTTCTTTCTTTATTCAGAGGTAGTATGTAAAACCACTAAATAATGATGCCATCTCAAATTTTCCTTTTCAGCTTATATTTATTACAAACAATAATTATTTGAAGATGGATGCAGATGAAGCATCCTTCAAGGGAACACAATCAGATTGAATGAAACGGGAAAAGAGAACAGTGTAATGGAACAATGAAACAATGTAGAATGTAGCTGGTGTAATAGAAAATAAAATTGTACCAAAAAACATCAAGACACCCTTCTGCCATGGACACATTGAAGAGGAAATCCTACATCCTTAAAATGCATCAATAGGAAGTTTTCAAGGAAGTATAATAATTGGCACATTTTAATCAAAATGGAAAACTTACTAACGCCAAGCATTGATGCCTCAGCTGTCATTGCCTAGCTCAATGTGAGAAAATAATAAATATCATCGGAAATTCATGAAACTTATTCAGTTGCAAGTTGATATCCCAAAAACAGTGTACTACAATACCTAGAAGTTGCTTCCTTTGCTAATATAAAGAGCAAGGCACTCGATCTACGTGCCCCACCACTGAATTCAGTGGGAGGACAGACTAAAGAATTAAACTAGTAATAATGCATATGCTGATATATTCTTCACTTTAGGTTCAAAAACTCAACTCGAAATATATGAGCACAGCTGAAATCAAAGAAAGTAGATGCAAGTAATCAAAACCGAAGCCCCAGCTATTCATCCTTACCCCACATGGTAGAAAGAATCACGCAACTGACATAGAGCCACAAAATATCAAAAGCTTACGAGTTATTATTCCTAGAAACCAACAACCAAGAAAGTAAATCCAAACTCAATAACCCTAAGCATAAAAGCAACTTCCTGCTACTCCATCTGGCAGAAAGATCAGCCAGCAAATAGCAGACAGGTTTCCTATCCAAGTCTCTTCACCATCACTTGGCAGACTTGAGCAGGTGCCCTCAAGCAGGTACCTTCCACAAATTTTTCTTCCCATAAAGGATGCCAAGTGGCAAAGGACACTCGTAACAAGAAGATTCCATCATTCCCATATTACCAACCCATAAAAACTCCCACTATCCTTCCAAAACTACCACATACACACATATCAAGAGATCTTTCAACTAGGGGCATCTAGTCACCAGCTTAAAGGTCCCACTTCTACCCAACACTATCACACACCTAAAACTCAACACCTCCTCTCTCCCTACAGTCTAAAAACACTTTAAAACATCACAAACAAAGCGAAACAACCATTCACCATAAAACACCAAAGAATCCAACTTTTAACGTGAATACAAGCCACCAAATCACTTGAAACTCAAAAGGGTATCCATCAAAATGGCTAATTGTTTCTCACCTAAATTCTCCAGCTCATACTTTGCCTTCGAAACCGACGTCGGTGACTTCACTTTCCCTCTCTTCCCGGCTGAGAAGTCGATCAGCGGAGGGGGCGCAGCCGTCGATATAGGCTTCGGAGAGAGCGCCATAGTGACTGAACCATCAGGTCCATATTTTCTAGGCCTTCCCCTCTTCTTCTTCACCGGCAAGCCCGACACCGAAACCGGTGGCGGGACTGGTTGCGCCGCCGTTTGCGGATGAGGCTGCGGCGGAGGAGCGGATCCGGGAGTCGGGTTCGGATTCTGGGTCGAGTTTTCGGACCTTGGAGCTATATGGTAGTCCGATGGAGCATCGGATCCTACCACCGTAACCCCACCAGTGGCAGTAGTAGTAGTAGTAGTACTTACAGCTTCTCTTGACTCCATAGTTAAAGCTTAAACCTTTATAAAAGAAAATTAACTTTTTTTGAGGTTTTATCAAAAACCCATTTGGATTTTAAGCTCCAACAACTAAAAACAAGATTAAATTTTTGAAGAAAAAGAAAAGACTAAGCAGAAAGAGAAGAGCTTTTAAGTTCAAAACCAGGAAAAGATTGAGTTTTTGATACTGAGAGAAGGTTTTTGGAGTTGATTTTGAAGCTAAAAGCCTTGGGTTTTTTTTTTTTTCAGTTAAACTCAAACAGAGGCTATGGAGGGGTTTCTAATTTTTTTTGAAAACATTTTTTGTAAATTATTTTTGGAGGATAGAATGAGATTTGAGAAGGGACAAAGGGAAAAGAATTTGATTTTGAGCTCTCTGTGAATTTTTTTTTTCTTTTTGATTTTTGAGAAAAGAGAAAAATGATGAGATATAATAAAGAGAGGTTTTTGTTTTTGTTGTTGAGCTAATTTAGGTTCCTAACTTTCCTTAAGTCTGTCTGAATTTGAGAATAAAAAATTAATGGACAAGGAAATTATTCAATAATGGGGGCTTTAATGAAATATTATTATTTGTAATGATTAATTATTTTACTATGTTAAGATATTGATATTTGTGTTTGGTTGGAATCTGGTAAATAAAAAATTATAAATTAAAAAGAAAATATGAAAGTGGGTAGATGATTTTTCCTTTTCTCTTTCTTCCTTTATTTTATTTTATTTTATATTTTTTAAAGGACAATGAAAGTGGGGGTGTATATTATTATATATTACTAAATCCATAGTTAATTATTTTCTTTTATTTTGAGTGAATGGCAAGTAAAATTAGGTTGCCAAGGCTTCAAGGAATTGCCTAGAAAAGGCAAATTTTTGGGGTTTGGCTAAGGCAAAGCAAAAGCATGACCCTTTTTTTTTTTTTTTGTGGGGCTTGGAAATGTAATGTATTGCCTTATTTAAAATTATGAAAGCTGAAAGAAAAACCTAATTCCAATTCTGAATTATTTTTGCATTAAAAGAAAAAGCAAAAACAATATAATAGAATGGGAAAGTCATAATCTTTGGCCACTCAGGGGATGGAGAAATCATTGGAAAAATAAAAATTGAAAAAAGTTAAATAGAAGAAAAAAACAAAAAGGAAGAAGAAATAGAGCAATTTATTGCTTGAGTAAAAAGATGTTGTTATCCACTCTGGGCCTTTGTGGCACTAGCATTTATTTTCCCAATTTTTTTTTATAAAAAAAGGAAGCATCACTTTGTTAGAGAAGCAGGAAAGTTACACTGAAAAATGCTTGAGCTACAACTCCATCTCACTTGTCAGAATGAAGAAGATCATTTCATAATTCTACAACCAAGTATTATCTCAGCAAACATCACCCCCATGTGAAAAGTGCTTTTTACAGGCATGACAATATCACACTATTAGTTGATATCATGTTACCTCTTACCTGGTGTAAATAATTTTATTCATGGGCTATATATATATATATATTATATATATATATATTATCATCTACTAGTATTTAGTATATTTTATTTGGTCAAGTTGTGGAAAGAGTGAAGAGGACAAAGAAATGGGAGAATATATAATAGTTTTAAAATTAGGGCTAATAATTTTCTATTTTCCTTTTTTCTAGAATAGATCTAGCTTCATGAGAAATTCATTTGAGACAAATAGACTAAATAAATAAGCATATTTTTCTCTCTTTCAGTCTTTTTTCTTCTTTTTTTTTTCCTTCACATTGAGGGGAATTTTTTTTATTTGTACAGAAGAAGTATCCTATATCACTTTGTTTTCATTGAATAATTCAATTCACCTTTTGTGTATTAAATAATATTATTATTGGTAAAATGTGCCGATTTATTAATAAAAGAAATTGATTAAGAAAATCACCAACACGTTATGCGCAACAAATAGGTGAGTCGTAACGGCTAGGCCAAATATATCTTTTTCAAAAAGAAAAAAAAAAAAAGAAACGGCAGGGCTTTCTTGTGAAATATTCAAATCAAACCCCACCGCTCTCTCTCTCTCTTCTAATAAAGGCGAGGAGAGAGAAAAAATTAAAATATATTTTCCAACAAAATATTATTAAAAAAAAGTAATGGAAAATGGGAGTAATCATAATTCAAATAAAAAAACTATTTTAATCTTGTGATCATGGATGGACCACAGGCATTGACCCAACAAAAATGCAATTAATTTCAATTATAATATTATCAAAATTTTGAAAGGTAAGTTACCAAAAACAAGAAAACAATATTAAAGAAATTAGTTAAAGATAAGAACAAACTTGCTAAATACTATTTAATTAATTTGAAAATTTTATAAATATCGGTGATGAGCTCGATGAACATAAGCATCCACAACTTTCTATTTCCTTTTTATTATTTTTTGTTTAATTAATTAATAATTGTCGTTATTATTTGAATACAATTATGTGGATTTCACAACCTTATTTTAATTTATTTAAATTTTTGGTCGGTAATCAGACCTAACTTTTTTGGTTTCAAACCCATTGAAAGGGGAAAATAAGAATAAAATAATTGTAATTTTTTCCTTAAAAAATTAATACTTGAGGTTAAAGCTAAGTGGTGCTCATATTGCATGTCTATGTCAGGGGGTGGAATACTGGGAATCTCATTGCCAAGCTGAAAAATATAATTTTTATTATTATATTTATATATTTATTTATGTAGTTAACTTTCATGTTATAATATTTTTAATTTTTTAATATATATTTATTAAATAGCCTTGCCAGCATGAATTTACTAATCAATAAAGGTTAATTGCCGGCATTACCAATAAAGTTTCAGAATATGGCTACTTGATTGCCCATATTTTTTATCATTATGATTCTTCAATTTAACTTAATTGAGTATCATTTGATACTGACTTTTTTTTCTCTTAAATACAATTTTTTTAATTCGGAAGATCAAAACATATCTAGTGTTTTCCCTTAAACAAAGAAAAGTTATATAAAACCATTACTACTAAATTAAGGCACTTCAACCTTTTTAAAATATAATGTTCATAATGAAAAAGTAATAACCAAACCGTTCTTGAAATAAAATATGGTTAAAATACTTAAGAAGTCTTTTGTTAGGATATTTTTTTCAATTTAGTTCATTTTCTCAAAATCATAATATTTTAACCCCTTAATTTTAAAAATTATTTCAATTTAATCCTTCTAATATTTTTCATTTAAATTAATCAACATTTTAATCTCTTAATTTTAAAAATTACTTCAATTTAATCCCTCTAATATTTTTTGCTTAAATTAATCATTACAGTGGCACTGCCACATCATCAAAAAAGTCATATGACAATTATTTTTTGTTTAAATTAATCATTACCTTGATTTTGAGAATTATTTCAATTTAATCCCTCTAATATAATTCATTTAAATTTAATTTAATCTTCTAATATTTTTAAAATTAACCGTTATTTTGATTTTGAGAATTACTTTAATTTAATCCCTCTAATATTTTATGTTTAAATTTATCGTTACTGTGGCACTACCATGTCATCAAAAAAAAGTCACATGACAATTATTTTCTGTTTAAATTAACTGTTACATTAATTTTGATAATTACTTCAAGTTAACCCTTCTAATATTTTTTGTTTAAATTAAATTTAGGATTTAGGGTTTAGACTCCAACCTATGGCAATTATTTTTCGTTTGAATTAACTGTTACGGTGGCAATGATGCTATTATTCTTCAAAATAAGATATGCTCTTGCTGAAATTTAAATCTAAAACCTCTAGCAAGTATGTCAAAGCTTTTACCACCACATCCAAGCCCTTATTAATTGTTATAACTTGCTTGTGTTTTATTTCTTATTTTTTTCTTTTTTTTTTCTCAAAACTACATCGTTTTAGAATTTTCTTTTTTTGAGAATAAGGCTTCAAACAATTTTAATAGCTAGAGTTTTTAAAAGTGTACAAATATTTCAAAACGATGTAATTTTGAGAAAAAAAAGAAAAAAATAAAAAATAAAAAGATAGCAGAAAAGAAATAAAACACAAGCAAGTTATAATCATTAGAGAAATCTTGGGTGCGGTGGTAATGCCTTTGACATATTTGTTAAAGGTCTTAAGTTGAACTTTAGCAAGAACACATCTTGTTTTGAAGAATAAGAGTGCCATGTGGCAGCTTTTTGGCGTGCCACATGACATCTTGGATCCAAAGTGTGACCTACAGTGCCATGTCAACGTTTTAAGGTGACGTGGTAGTGTCATGTTATCATCGATTTATTTAAACAAAAAATATTTAAAAAATTTAATTAAAATAATTTTTAAAATTAAGAGATTAAAATATTTCGATTTTAAGTAGATGAGTTAAATTAAAGAAAATACTTAGTATTTTGAATAGAGGGACTTTTTAAATAATTTAACCAATAAAATATAGAATATTGTAGACATATAATTAATTTGTAAAATTTTAAATTAAAAAAGATTTATATCATCATTTAATTTGACTTAATAGTAAATATATGTATATTATTATTTTAAAAAATGAGTTTGAAATTTTAAGAAAAAAGAAGAAATTCATTAAAATATTGGTATAACACAAAGATCTTGCGTATGGAATGGTGCATGAATCTTAGTTTGAAAGCAGGTTCCAAAGGAAATGAAACAGCAGTTCTGTTTGGCGGTCAAGAGGAGTGGAATATCAGTCAAAAGTGGCAGATGATCAGATGGGTCCTTGTCCCCTTGCCATGAGATTCTTAATTGGTTTCGGAGTTTCATGTCGTCTGACCCCAGTTTATAAATGAGTAAGGAATCCATTCTCACCTATCAACACAAACACCGAATCTAGGCGTTGGTCTTTCTTGTGCGAGTCAAAATCAGTAAGGGTCAAACATCGGAGTGACTCCCTGGGGTTCCTTCGTCCCCCTTGTATTTTTTTTTCACTTCCTTGATCATGGAAACTGTTAAACTTGGCTCAAAGCTTGGCCGATACTGAAATTTTTGAGACGTTCATCGCTTGAAGGAGTTACATTACATGAGTCTAACATCTGAACAGCACATGATCAAATGAAAATATCTTAAGATATTATAAATTAGTCCTGATTGTGTAGAGTGAAAGAATGCCAAATTTGCTAAAGAAACAAGAATGTTTTTAGAGTTCACTCAAGCAAAAGATAATAGTAGTGTACTGGTTTACAAGATAAGATACTCAGAATTAAGATTTGGTTGCGGCATAACAGCCGCAAGGGATTGACAGCCAGTTAGGTATGGCCCGGCATCACGTCCATCATCCAGCAAAAACCCAAGAACATGTATCAGGGCAGGTCCTGTATATGACAATCCGTCATGTTATCAATTCCAAAGGCCCTGATATTAGCCAATCCACTAAGCCCAAGTGCTTGGCCACTGGCCTAACCAGCTGAGCTATGCCATTCCAAATCTATTCTTAAAGGCCTTGGAGGGATACCCAGATTGCAAAATCGGACTATAGGCTTGTTGATCATGACGATGGGTCTTTTCGTCTCTCAACACTGCTGCTTTAATCTGCTATATTCATATTGAACTTTGAGGCCCAATCTCAGACCAATCTACAGCAGTTCGAATGGGTTGGTTTGTTGCAAGTTTTAGCCCAATTGCCCCACAAGCAACCTCACTAAGAACCCATAGTTTGGTTCTGGCTCAAAGACATGGATCATGTTACATTGATATTTTAAAGGACAGGTAGTTCAAATTGTGATTAGATTAGACAAGAAATTGTGACATTGGGGGATCAACTAGTCCGATCATTCTCATGAGTCCTGTTTTTATGTAAAAGACATGTCAAGACCCTACTTGACATAAGAGTAATGACATTCCATCAGACAAGTAGTAAATTTTAATAGGATAGTCCAAAGCTTTAGACAACAATATGGCTCGATCCGAATCTTCTTTCCCCAAAGTCTACTTATCTGATCAAGCATCTCGTTGGCAACATTCGATTAATTGAATCCTGCTGTCATGAAGTTTGCATCAGCTGAAAAAAAAAATTCAACTATGCCTGAATTATTACAACTAGATAATGCCAAACACAAGCATCTTACAGATTCTGCTTACAAACAGAAAACAACTAACAAGCTTTACTGTTAACAGCAAAGATTCCCCTCAGAAACAAGGCTCCTTTGAGTCCTCCTAGCTAGTTCCATTATTTGGTCAAAATCCGGCAACTACATATTATAAAAATTAACAAACAACTATATTAGTTTTATAGTCATGTATGTAGTTATATTGGGACATCCGATGAAATTGGAAAAGTACAAATACAGTCGTCTTCTCCATATGATTTGAAATAACAATTAACGAATTAATGAGTAGAACAACTTTGCTCCTTTAGACAGTAACATTGCCCTTAACCCCAAATGTCTTGTCCTTTTGGCATGTTGTTTTGTTCATATTTGGATGCATAATTAATTAGGGTAAATGCTAATTAACTTTATTTGCAATGGTAACCTGCACCCGGCCCAGACTATTGAGTAGTTATCCTCGTAGCGTTCATGCACTTTAACAGATAATTAACTATGCCATTTGACTTCCAAAATTATTTTTCTAATGCACACCAATGTATCTGGTAATTGATAGCCGGACCCTTTGTTATCTTCTTTCCTGACACAAGAAATCCCAGTGGCTAAAATTTTTAAACCTTGCACCACTTGCAATTCATAGGTCCTAATTGAATCCACACCACTAGACTAATTCGCATTTGCAGGCCTATATCTCATCTCAAGTTAGCTTATTTCCACAATAATAAAACTTGTTTTGTTAAATAGAAGTGGTAAGATATGTCGGTCTTAATCAGATGGTAGTTGCAGTTCATTACCAAATGATGAAAAGTCTTTCCTTTTCAATAGTTTAACATAGAGAACCCCCTGCCTATAAAGTACTAGTAGCATATATACTTTAAGAACTGCCACTGGAACTAACATTTTAAGACATTAAATACTCAATTCATTTACATATATCAGTAATACCAAATGATATCTGCAGAAGAGGTCTGCCATTGAAGTAGGTAGAATTGTAGGCTCTATTGGATAGTTCTAATCAATGGCAAGGAACTGTCCCAGTCGGTTAAAATTAGGAGGGTTTGGAAGGTAGACAATTGGGGTAGTGAGTGTTGAGATTCCTATCTACCTGGTGGCAATAAATGTTACTAGTAAATCACAGCAGGGCATAAAAGCATGAAGAGCATTTACAACTTTACACGAAGCAGGCAAGGGAACCAAACGCCACCTTGCCACTATAAATGTGATATTAACAAAAACAAGCTACTACCATATTCAAAGTACATATCCCGCAGACTCAAAACTTTGAGGGGCACCTAATTTTCATGACGAAATTAATGCAGGCTGGTTAATAAATTTACGCCCGCATCCTACCTATCTGATCACTTGACTATGCCCCATCAGAAGAATATTTATTTTAAAATGTTTAAAAAAAATTACTGTAACAAGATAATGTCATTTTTTTAAAAAAAAATTTTGAAATAAAAAATTAAAAAAATCGAAGAGAGGGAGAGAGAGAAGTCTCCAACAAAATTGGAATATGGTTTTGCTAAATGTTCTTGGAGATGTGGCATTATTGTATTAGTAGTATTTTCAGTTAGTTAATTAACAAAGTCGATGAGGCCAAGAACCTCCTTTTACGTAAAATGCTTTCTTTCAGACATGTGGGATAAAACAAAGAAATTCAAAACTATGTGAACAGGATCTGAGGAAAAGCCATGGACGAATTAAAGCATAAAATTAAAGAAGAATCTTATTACGAAAGAAAAGGGCTAATCATATCCAAACAAGTCTGCCTACAAAGCATTCGCTTTGTTGATATATTAAACATCTATAACCCCCCACCACAATAAAAGAAACCTGGATAAAAGACTCTGCAATTTGAAGTGGATAATACAAAGATTTAAAAAAGAACAACAACACCAAAAAAAAAAAAAAACAACGTAAATTGCATTAAAACAAATTAGGTTGTCTTTGGTACCGTTCGTACACTCTACTCTTTTGGATTTTTTCCTGTCTTTTCTAGGTAGGTAATAGGATATATAACCGCAAATATTGTTCGAAGTAGACACCAACTCAAAAGAGACATGGGTGGGATTAGCTGGATCCTTTTCGTTGTAATAAATGATGAAAAGAACAATACAAACCAACCATGTAAATTTCTTAGCATTCAATAATATATTTTTGGCTTGATTTTTTTTTTTTAGGGTACAAAAATGGGGTCTATGTAAATTCTATTGACAAAGGGATATGCTGCAGAAATAAAGCAATTTCAATCCCCATGTGCAAGGCTTATACATAATAGGAAATGTTTGAGGCGTAAAGCTTTGAAAACTTTGAAAACATATATGCGAATAGCATAAAGCTAGCCTCAAAAACACATTACCTTTATAATTCAAGTAGTGCAATGAAAGGGAAAATTCATGAAACCAAAACCATTTTTTTTTCTTGCAATGGTACTAGACAGGGCTGCCTAAGTTTTCCTAGCGCATTCACAGAACCAACAGAATACATAGTGTCCTTTGAGAAATGGGATCATGAGGCATCCCTTTTTTGCTGTCCAACTTCACATGGGTAGTTGGTTTTTTTTTGGTACACTTAAAATCGCAATACGTTTTGGAACAAATGCTGGCAGGAGGGGTTCGGGAATATTTTTCAATTGGTTGATATTTTTATATTTTTATGAAAAAAATAAAAATATCAAATAAAGGAAACTTAATATGTGTAATTGCACCATGCAGTGGCTACAATTGAGGCACGTAGTTGCTGCATTACTAGTCACTAAATATGTTTTGGCAGGTCGAACGTAGAAGAATCTCTTTAATTATATAAATAGTTCTTAAATATATATATATATATATATATATATTTAAATATTTAATTTATTAATTAGTGCATGATCTTTTTATTTAAAAAGTAGAGTTTGAATGTCTCTTTTTTCAATTATATATATATATATATATATGTACTTGATTATGGTTTGAATTGTCCTCATATATGTCATGATTTGTTAACTTAGCATCTAATCAATGCTTGCCAACTTCAAATTTTCTTTCCCCCTCCGACTTGTTTATGCTAAACCTAACCCATTTATTTACCGACAGGGATGTCAACAAGGTTGGGTTGGAGCAAGAAGTGAATTCCCTATTCTCGTCCCTGTCTTAGGAAGGAATTTTCTCCCCAACCTTGCCCTCCCGAGGATCTATAAGGGATGGAGAATTTCCGTTTCCTGAATTTTTATTTCAAAACTGTCTTGTTTTTTATTTGAAATTATCTTGTCGGGATGTGAAATTAGATTCTTCTTTACATTCAGAAAAAGTCGACATCTCTTTTATTATTACTTAAATAATAATTAAATGGGTGATAGAAGTATAAATATGCTTGTGAAAAGTTTTTAAACTTCTCCAATACTAGCTAAAGGATATACTAACCATTAATTTTCCTTATCATCTGTAAAAGAGTTATTAATCTTATATCATGATTGCAAATTTTTCATACACTTTTATTCTAATAATCATTCCGTCCGTACGACCTTTAAATCTAATGAGTTAATTTGAAATTAATATTTGCTTTTTGATTGACTGGAATATAATGGTTCGAGAAGCATTTTGACATCTTAAAAGATTGAATTATGGCGGTCCTTTTGTGTAAAATGGACTACAAAAGATGAGATTCGAGGATGGTTCTATGCCACGTTTGGGCCAAAAAAAAAACTCAACCTAGCATAAAGTTTCATGCAATGCAATGCAATTCACTATCAATCTCAGTTATGTTATAGGTAGTATCTATAAATCTATTGGATACTTTACACAAAGCCAATAGATTGATACTTTACACAATGAGTTAATTTGAAATTAATACTTTACACGTGGGAGAATCTTTTTCCCGAATACTTAATGTTAGTATTTTCAAATAACAAGTAATTCACAAGCATGTGTAAAGATGCTAATTGAAAAGTTCTAACGAACAGTGTTAAGAAATTCCATAAAGGAAGGAGCCATGGAGGATGAATTGATGCTAGCTGGCCACAACTATGTACAGTTGATTCTATTGGAAACCATATGAATTGATGCTAACTCACCATGCAAGCTGCTCGATTGAAAATTCTATATGCATTGATCGGTGTGTTTTTCAGGCAATAATATAAGATCTTGGCTTGGCTTATAAGAGGACATTGGATGATAAAATTCTATGAGATGGATGGACTAGACTTCCTTTCCTGAGCAAAATTCTCCATCCGTAAATTATGGATATACATATCTTAAGGGAATGGACAAATTAAAGCAATCATATATTCATGCATCATGTTTAAGCAAGATTTACAATCACTTCATAAACAAGGCTTGGCTTCTTTTATTTATTTTTATTCCATTAAAACACAAGCTCAAAAAAAAGCTCTAACTAAGTTGGATTTTTTATGTTCAGTTCTAATTCCCGACCTTATAGGAAGTAACAAGAATAATTAGGGAATGTTTGTAAAAGATTTAGGAACTATTTATTGATTATACCAAAATGTCACTATATGCTATCATTATACATGTTAATTACCTCACTTAAATTAGAGCATTTTCGTTTGATTTTAGCCCAAGAAGAACCTTCTAAATACAATGTCAATATATTTCCCTCCCTCTATCCTCAACCTTTAATGCATTTCCATTGGAATTTGGAAAGTAGGAGTCGACCAAACTTCAAATCATTCCCTAATGTGATAGGTAGCTAATGACCAGTATAACTTAATCAAAAACTAGGAAGACGAAAGAAGAAAGAGCCCTTCACATTATGAAAAGCAATAGCTTAAATGTTTGACTATCTTACTTTTTGAGCCCTAAAACGAACCAAAAGAATGATCCTCATTTCATGCGCAAATTTCATCAAATTACGAGAGACCAAGCCACAGAATTTGAAAGAGAGACCAAACAGAAAAACAGGTCTATAAAAAGCAGAGCCTATAAGACTAAAAAAGGCGATGAAAGGTCGAAGGTAGTCAGCAGGCAGGGCACCACACTGAGGGCATGTGACTCCAACAGTGTCAGTGTCTCTTTATTTCTTCCCTGAGCCAAAAGGGGCCAGCTAAGCTACCCACATTAACCGGCGCACTTGCCGGCATGTGAGCCAGTTTGGGGGGTTCTAAGTTCTAACCCCGAAGCTCACGCGGTTAACTGTTAACCCCGAGTTTCTATGTGCTAAGAACATGTATCTTTGTTTTGGAAGGTCAAAGTGTCTTAGTTGTTCACCACCAACTTCACTCTTAAAATTGACAAAACTTCCATTTCTTTCTTCAAATTCCCATTGTGGACCACAAAGGGATCTGAACCAAAGGACGTAAGCTTTGGGGTTGGGATGAAGAAAGAAATTGTCTCTTGTACTCTGTTTGACAAACAAAAAGGAAGAAAAATTTTTCTCTATATGGGAAAGGAGAGGGACAACTCACACCCTGTACATTAACGGGTCAAAGACAAGATTTGATTTTCTTCTGTAATTCTGAAACTGCCAAATTCTTTACAGCTGTTTGAGGCGCTCGTTTCTTTGCATGTGTTGAGTGAATTTTCTAGTTTTGACAAAACAACATTTTGTGGTTTAGTTATGGGATAATAAGATTCTGGCCAAACTACAAGAAGCTAGGATAGCCTCTTCCTATTTGCTAATCAAACCAAGATAAGCTGTCCAATTAATTAGCTAGATGACATCTTTAAACAGAATTTAACATCTTATATTGTAGGGAATATCTTGGAATATTAAATTAAAAACAAAGGAAAAAAAAAAAAAGGAGTTGAATCCAAAGCTACAACCAAGAAACCTTCCACTTTAGGGGATCGACTGAGTGTCGGGAACGGTGTTGTTTTCATTGGACAGATAAAAACATGGGAAAGACAACCAGCCGTCTTTCCCCCTTGCACTTTTGCCTTCCTTGACTGCCAATTTGATTCATTTTTAATTAATACTACTAATTTTCTAAAGCAAAAATGATGCAGGGGGCTAGATAGTAGCCATAGGCTCCGAAGTTTAGGATCGAATTTTTTTTCAGACGTTATCAGATAAATATCATCTAAAGTGTCATATGGGGAACCTCTAATCGACTCAACCATTGGTTGCCCTGCCTGTCAACCTCCTTTATTAAAATGGGATTGTAACTAAATTTTCTTTAGATTTTTTAGCAACACAACAAAAAGAAGTTAATCATCTTAATGGCTTATATCTATGTTAATAGTACATTTTAGAATACAACAAGTACAAGTTTACCATGATAAGGACAGCAGTAACACTAAAATTTTATGGTGGTTAAATATTGAAGGCAATTGATATGAATTTTATGGTGGGCAAACTCTTTAACTTGGTAGCGGGAAAGATGTAAAGATTTAACCAGACTTTATGAGGTAATAGGGGCGGCAGCGGGTACAAACCGTTAGGATTTCATAATTAAAGACCATCCACCAATAAATTTCTTTCCATAACTGCTATTCTATGCAGCTATTAAATTGTTGAAGGCTTTGTAGTAACTCTACCACATCTAAAAAGTTAGGCACACTAGACCTAACCTTCCCCAACCTGTTTGAATGGCTGGCCAATTGCATGAAAGAACCAGCTCGACCCTAGTTACATTTGTCGTTCGAACTTGGGATTTTAGGCCACTTGGATTGGTTCTTAGTAGTTGCTTGGGTGGACAGGTGCTGGTTGTACTCCCCCACTACACTAATATTTTTACAATTTTTGGGTGGGAGAGGTGTAATTACCTTCATCATGAGTAAAAACCAGTTGAGATAAAAATATGCTTTTGTCCATTTGAAAATCAACCATTTGTTCCGAGTGTTTTTTTGCTTTGATTGGTTCCAACTTGCTTAGGTGTTACTTCTAGATGTGGTGATTAAAGAAGAAGCATCTGGATGGATTACCCTTTGGGCAAAGGATTCCTTTTAATCTACAAGGGTAGGACCTTATGTCTGCATAATATTAATCAAAGGAAACACTAGATTCTCCCTTCAAACAAATGGACCCAAGCAGAAAATAGTAGACAGAAGTATATAGAAAAAATCAAGTCAACCATTATAATTAATACTTAAAAGTCGTTATGTACAAATGTTGTGTATAATAAACCATATTTTTCTTCTACCTAATCTTCTTTTCTCTCTGACAGCAACAAATCTATAGCACAATTCACAAACCCCACCAATATCCTTTTAACTTTTCCTGTGTTTTCCCTCTTCCCATTCAAATCTTCCCTTCCCCTAAACCAAGCATTGGGGGTAACAAAAAAATTGGTGGAGCTGCCTCCCAATCTTCTCTGTGTGGTTCTGTCTATTCAGCCAACCAAACCCAACTATAGCAACAACTATCACCAAATTCCACCTTTTTCATATGTACACAAAGGCCAAAGCCCAAACCTGAAGCAAAGAATATGCCACTTGCCAACCAAAGCGCAGTGAACAAATCTCCTACCAATTTGCTGCCTTGGAGTTTCCACTTCAAGAATAGGATTTAATCAAACCCAAATTGTACAGATTCCTTCTCACTAGGCTCCCAAGTGATAACAACACTGTCCCACCAACCCCTACTGCCTGCTCCTCCCTTTCTGCCTTTTGATGATAAATCAATGGCAATTCCTTTATTTTTAACTTCCCTAAACCAATCTTTTGTCTCACTGCTTCAATGATTTTGGGATCTGCTAGGTTTCCAATTGCGTCTGTTACAAAAAAAACGTTCTTAGCCATGTCCCTCGTGGTTGATATCTCGGCTCTTGTCACGTTAAGACCGTTTTCTCTAAACGTTCGGGTCACATCTGCTAATAGACCCTGCCTATCATCAGTGCATAACTCCAGCCTTACACCCTGAAATCACACAACTAATGCATCAGTCTTTGGAATATTGGACAAACATTAAAAATTAAAGATTCAACAGTCAAATGGGGAAATGACTTGGAATAGAAATATACCTCAGATGCTCTCCTTTCAACTGCAGCTTGCAAGCATTGGATCACACGATGTCTTTCAGGTTCTGAACTAATTGGGGTTCCATCTGTGTGCCTAATATAGAATTCCTGCAACAAGATTAAACAAATTGAAGTCAATAAACTGAAGTCATGTATCCAAAGTCTTAAAGAAGATAAATAATGAAACAATTAAGTACCAGATATGCATTATCCCCAGCTGTGTTGATAGTGGCATGAAACACAACATATTGCATATCTGTCAATGTGCAAACTACATCAAACAAAAGGTTGGTTCGATCCTTGGACTGAACATTCACAACTGAATAACCCCTTTCCACCCAATTTTGTACAGTGACCACAGGAGAATCTGCCCTATGTTGCAAAATAGGCTTTCTTTCATAGTCACGATCTGCAAACATCATTTGATGTAACCTTCTCTCAGTGTGTGTTACCGCCATAGAAACTGAAGTTTTCGCGCTACGAATATCATTATCTCCTTTCAAAACATTCCTTAATCGTGCTTCGATTCTGTCAATTTGCTGCGAGTCCTCAATAGGGGACCCTGAATTGCAGTCTTTTACATAAATTAAAGAGGCGATTCGACCATTATGAGTCCACACTTTAGCTTCTACCACATTGCATTGCAAGTCAGCTAAAACTGCAAATACTTCTGATAAAAGACCAACTCTATCCGTTCCCGTCAATTCCAACGCCGTTAAGCCATTAAACCCTTGGCCTCTATCGGGCTGAGTGGTCTCAAGGGACTGCAAAGCAGACAAAAATAAAATCAGTTTTATGGCAGATTAATCTACTATAAAGGGCATCCCATTATTAATAATAAAATAAAATTTAAGTGTAATAACTACCTGCTCAATGTAGCTAATAACACTCTCATCCGTTAATTTGTTTCCGTTTAAATCAGTCACATGGAAAACTGCAAACCCCAAAAGGAAAATGTTAGTAACAGAAATTTCAAGTAAGACCCAGAAATAGTAACATGCTAAAAGAACAAACTTGATTTCAAAAATCAATTTTTTTAGTAAAGTTAGCTTACCATCCATGAACCACTGGCCATCAGATGAAATGTAAGCCTTCTTAATTGAAAGATTCAGATCTGTTAAAACCTGAACAGCGTCTAACAAAATTCCGTGTCTTCTAGCACTATCAACCTGAGAAATCAAAGCAAGAGGAAAGAATGAGTCGAAGGCTTTGAAAAATCAAAGGGAAAAAAAGAGACCCATAAGTCAAAATTTTGGGCAATAATAAAGAAAAGACGACAATTTTTTCGGTGCGTTCATATTTGAAGGGTTTCGTGGAAGCTAACCTTGACAAGAGTCGCAGTGGGGCAGACGGTATTGTCGATCACGACCCTGTAAAAACAATAAAAAGCAAGGAAAGGTCAAGTCACGGAAATTCATTTCCTTAGTAAGGTTTTCTCAAATTTTAGAAGCAAGAAAGTTTAATGAAAGAGATCTTCGAAAAGTTTAAGGAAGGAAGATTTTGAAAGTTTCCGGAAAATATTAAGGAAAAAATGTCAAAGAATTATTATGAAATTTTGTGAAATGATAATATTTGTAAATTTGTAAATTAAAATTTGTGACTATCAGTTAAGGTTTAGAAATTAAAGTTTGCTAACTAATTTCGGTAAGTTTGGAGAGATATTGTTCCAAATTAGGAGGAAAGAGAAACCTCAAAAACCAGAAGAAAACAGAGACCTTGAATCCAGAACTGAGGAGAACACTGAAAGCAAGAGGAAACAAATGAAAAGAAATTGTTGGCTTTTAGAACATATGATCATGGTGAAAATCCAGAAACCAAAAAGAGCTCAAACCCAGACTCCCAGGAAGCACAAGTTATAAGGCAAAACCAACGGGAAAACCCACGACTGTTTCCTTTTGTTGCAAAATCACTGACTCACAAGAAAAAAATAAGTTGTGAAATTTTGTTTGATTTGAAAAGAAGAAACGAAGACTACAAACCTGGGAGTGCTCATCCTTCTAACAAGCTTCTCATATTCATCAAGACAAGCATGCCACTCCATTTTTCTCTACTCTTTCTTTCTTTCTTGTTCTTCTACTGCTTGGCTTGCTGTCTCTTGAAGAACCCAAAAACGATTGAAAACTTCACTAAAGAAACAGCTTCAAAAAACAACCCTTTATATGTCACGAAAGACCTAGGAAACCAACAACGCTCTTGGCTGAATCAAACAAAGCCAAATGCCAGATACTCTAAAAACTCTTCCACTTTGTATACCTTCGACTAAATCGCTATTAACAACCCCTACCAAACTCTTCCTTCTCTCCTTTCTGTTTTTCCTTGTTTTTGTTTCCTCTAGAAAAAGAACGAGTTACCAAGCGCAAAGCACGCCTTGTTCTTTACCCTCTCCTTCTCTATGCTCCTCTTTATATACATATATATATTTTAGATTAATTAATATTCTTTATTTTTTGTTTTTTTTAATTTTATATAATACCGAAACCACGCATCTATTATACGCAAAGAGAGAGGGGAAAATATAAAAAATGAAAGAGGGGAGGGTCGCATGGCGTGAGTAACGCCTGCCCGATGAGTCTGCCCGCGCTGACCAGGTTTTCTTACATCCAAATACGTTCTACTTCTACACACTCCCGCTGGTTACCTTTAATTACTGCCACGTGTCGCTTGATCCCCAATCGGGGTAGTTCATAAGTCCAGCTCGGATGCCACCTGTACTGAGGCCACTGCCCTTTTGCGTGTCTTCGACTCAAGAATGAAAGGAGGAGGGAATTCTTTGATAAACGGTGATGGATCTATCCACGTTAGTAACATGGGACCCTTCTTAGCTTGATAATTAAGTTTTTAATTTACCGACGGAAATTATGACGTCCGCACGTGACAACACCCCGCTCGAATCGGCTTTTTCTCTGTCACTTTTTTGGGCCGGTTTTCTTGTACTTCTCGGTGTAATGTAATCTTTGATCTTTACCTTGGCTTATAATTCCACTCGATTCCCCTTTTTACCCCTACTTTTTCCTGTTTTGCTCATTTTTGAATGGGTACATCCGTCTTTTTCACTGTTCTGATTCGTTAAGAAAATGTTTGGATCGATCGTACTTTTCCAAGAAGGAAGCTATGAAATCGAAGATTCCGACCCCATACGCTGGAACAAATCGTATTAGGCGACCGTAAGCACTAAGCATATTCATATTCCTTTTAAGAACTTTTAGTACGGTCACGATCTCTGAGAGGGCAAATTAGTCCAATAAGAAAAATATAAAGGTAAATCTCACGTGGTCGCATTTAATTGGTCGGAAGGCACAAAAACTGCGCGCATGAGTTTAGAGATAGTCGTGGAGGCACGCTTTCGGATTTATTATGTCTTGCTCCTTAAACTGAGGGTTTTTTATTTTTCTTTCTTTTTTAATAAAAAACTGATTTTTTGAATTGTTGAATTGACACTTGTCGATCATACAAGTGATGTCCTACGACATGCTGTCATAACCAACACCCCCATCCCGCACATAGGGCCCACTGTCTGCAAATCACGTGCATGGTTGTCAGAAAACATGTTCTCCGGTTTAGCTAGACCGTGTCTCGCACCGCTTCCAACGTGGCCGTCTCCACAGTGAAGCGTTGGCCACACCAAAAACAAAAAAAATAATACCGTCATTTTTAAATCAAACTCTCCGTTGAAGGTTTAACGCCTCACGATCATTGAACCACGTTTGCCTCACGACGCTGCCACGTGGCAAGTAGGGCATTGAATACTTTCGAGTCTCTTCCCTCCAAACGTGCGTTGCACTAACCGAAAACCGACAGCTGTTAATGTACTAAACGACGCGTCAGTTAAAAGTGACAGTTGTTGGCGGTTAAAACTTGAATTAAAAGTCTATCCCCAAAACCAAAGGGGACCAGCTTCGGGTTCGGGTTTGGCGGGAAACCGGTGACGTTCCCGCCAAACTGGGGACGGCAGTGGGGGCCACGTCATCGCGGAGATATCCACATCGATAAAGGAAGAAAAACTATTTTATTAGTGGAAGAAAAGAAAAAAAAGCAAAAGGGGCCCAACGTGGCCTGACGTGGAAAAGTACGTAGGATTAGGAAGGGCGAATAACTCTAAGCATAAATTGGCTACAGTTGGTGGCCTTTTGAAGCAACGAAGGGTCTGGTACGAGGAGAAAGTGAAGAGACACGTGGATGACAGCTCAGCACGTCGGTAGCTGGGTCCTTTCTTAATTTTTTTTTTAAATTTAAATTCAATCTTTTAAGGAAATTCGGGCTTTTCTTCTTTTTTGTGGTGGTCGGGGACGGCCTGGCCTTTTTGACCGTTATGGAACCTTTTTGGCGCTAAATTCGAAATGGGATTCACACATTGGAGGCGGGAGTTAAGTGGGACGTGGGTTAGGATTAGATACAGCGGCGCCGCAGATCTCTCCGTGAGACACTCCAAGCATGTTTTCTTGTGACGTGATTAAACATGTAGGACTAAACTAGTTCCAAGTAAAAAAAATCGATATTTGTGAAACAAATCATAGTTATTTTATTTTATTTATTTGCCCAAATCTTTAATTTGATTGAGCATTGAATTTGGAATGGTTCTTACTCATTTTGGGACATTGCATGCTTCTTCACGTTCCATAGTCAAAGGCTTCTAAATTCTCTCAACCAAAAGATCTTGGCCGTCAAATTAGGTTCCTGTTTTAAGAAAAAAATGATTTGGTCAAACATTGTGCATGTGATGCTCCAGTACTAGTCTCAGTTCATGCTTCGGCCATTATTTTTAAGCAATGGCCTGGGCTGATGGCTTCATTGTCTTTCTTTCTTTAAAGATATAAAATTTACAAAATCAATAGAATATATAAAAATAAATATTTAACATCACATAATCTGATTTAGTAAGTAAATAGTACTATTAATCATCCAGCAGATTAAGTTGCACGTTTCTATCCTTCACACAAGATGGATCGCAGTAGTATCCATTAATAATATTTTCACTTTCCCAAAAATCATGTTTTAAGGTATGACAAAGAAATTTCAGAACACGTGGATTTTATTTGGTTCGGTTTTTACTTGAATGGAAAGCAAAAGACAGCAACATTCATTTATTGTTCTTCTGAAACTAGGTCGTTTCAATCACTTTTAACACTTATGGTTACTATCAAACGTGTTTTTTGAGTTTGAGACAAATTCTAATTAAAAAGCCCGTAAATTCTGAATCAAAGAACAATCTTTTTTTTTTTATAAAAAATCTAAAATGGAGCACATGGGTATTTATGTAATCCTGATGGCTACCTGTGAATTAAAAAAAATGTTGACCATTTGATTAAAAAATTAAACACGCTGGCGTATATTCTTATGCTCTTGAAAAAGATTCCCCATGATGACGGAGGGTTTGCTTGATAAGGCCACTACAATTTCGGACAACAACTGATTGCTTATATCACCGTCTGATCTGAATCGGGGGGCAAATATTTCCACTTCGGAGCAAGCACTGGAACGACAGCAGAGACCCAAGAAAACTTAAACAGAAAGCAAACAAAGTTTTTACAGGATCTGGCTTGCCTTGCAAGTCTTGGTTTGTAATATATATAACTGACCTATTTGAAAAAAACATTTTAGAAATGGAAAAAATCTATGGAATTGAGTCAATTGACTTGATGACTCAACTGACCCACTTTTTTTTTTTTTTTTAAATTGATTAGGACCAAGCTCTTTTGATTTCTTGAGGTTGAAGCACTTTAGGGCATTGGGGGGGATTTGAAATGGTTTAATTTTTACAACATTATTTAAGCCTCCTTGGATGGTGACTTCCACGTTTTGACTGTGTGTTTAAAATTATTAATCGGTTGGCTATCACTTATCATCATCCAGAGAAGCTTTTGTTACATTGATTATAACTTGATAAGAAAGGGTTTTTTCTTTTGAATCATTTTTCTTTTATTTCAAATGTGATTAATTATGTATAATGTTAGTTTATGTTATCTTGTGTTACCAACACCTAAATAGACATTATATTGGGAAAAAAAAAAAAGAGGGAAAAGGTGAATTGCATGATTATAGCAATGTAATAACAATTTTCTTTTGATTTATTTTTGTCACATACTCTAAATGGAAGACACAAGAAGGCATAAAAATCAATTTATTTTCCTTCTTATTTTATTTTATTTTTCATTAACGCTAGTTTCTACTTTCTTTTCCAAAATAAATGCAAATGTTTACTAATTTCTCAACAATGAATCTAACTCTTTATTATGAACCCTAATGAAATTAATGTCATTAACATTTAACACCACACTTTTTCGACATGTTTGTTTTTTTTTCTTGCCTCTTGGTGAAGCTTGTGAATAAGTTAGCTTCTCATCATCAAGATGCATACAGCTTTACAACAAAGAAAAAATAAATGCAAATAAATGGGCACTTTCATGTTTATGAAGGGGTTATTAACATGTTTTCATTTCTTTTGCATCCCATAGTGTAGAACAGTTCATTCATTGATAGTCGATAGATGCTGGCAGTTATTACATCAAGTCGGGCCAGCTGGAAAAAAGAAGAAAGATCTGGTTGTTGAGGGGAGGAAAACTGATTTGTCAAAGCCAGAGGCAGAGGCAGAACCCATAAAGAAAATGCTGCAAATTCAAGTCAATTTAGGATGGGGACTTTTGCCCTGTCCTAAGGGGTTTGAGGGATGTGGGCCTTTTGGCTCCCTTTCACAAGGCATCGAATCCAATAGCCTACTCATGATGTACCCCTTAGGAGAAAAGTTCAAAATGAAAAAAAAAAAAAAAAACCAACAACAAAGTTTGATCAATATTTGGGCAATCCATCCAATAGCAAATCTTGATATATATTTTTTTCCTTTTTAATGATTAGGCATGAAGTTTTCAACAAGTCCCACCATTTTTTTAACTAAGTAATTATAATAGGGTGATATGAAAGTGACAAGTTTCTTCATTGTTCGTTGTAAAAAAAGATTTGTAGCAAAGATACCTTTTTTTGTTCCCACTAGAATTTTTCTTTTGAATTGCTTGATTTGATGTTATCTTTTGTTTATGTAATACTAAGGAATTGAATCAAAGTAAAAATAGACAATACACCATATCATTATAGTAAAATGTGAAAAAAAAGGGGGTAAAAACCATACTTAATTTGTAAAATTTTTCCAAGGAGTGAAAGTGAAGCAATGAGTGGTTAGCTATGTGTTCATATGTCTTGATTGATAGGCGCAATCATTAATAATGTTTTACATGCAGTGACATGAGAATGACCTAAGACGATCCTCATTTCCCTTTGGTCATGCTTTCACGCCCCCGCCTACGGATGCAACTAAATTTCCCACCGCCTCAAGGCTGACATTTTTGTATTTTAGTTTAATTTGAATAACAAGGATATTCCCTCATTACATAATTTTGATTGCAAAACTAGTGAAAAATGTCTTCTGATATAACCCTTCATTTAAAATCGATGACTTATATTTATTGAGTTGGTATAATCACATAAAAATACGTAATTTCACACTATAATTAAGAGAAGGTTCGTTATTAGGTAAAGTTGCTTTTTAACCAAGTTTGTATTTTACTTCTTTTTTTTTTTTTGCTTAGCTCATGGAGGTATTATACTTTAATCAATATATAAAAAAAATTGAAATACTGGAATGATAACATATTTGGGTCAATTTAATTAATCTAGTTATTATCTTAATCTGGAATGCATTGTTGCTACGTGGCTTTGTTATATATGGTGTTTATAGCCGTCAGGGAAACAGGTTGGCAGACAGGTGCAACTAATTGCATTTACTAGGATAACTCACTTTGTAAGTAACACTTGTGCCAGATGTTCTTTTTGATGTGTGATGAAGACAATATTGTCTGTAATTGTTGAAAGTAGCAATTCTACTTGAAGAGGAAGATATCCCCTGATTTTCTATCTACCTAAACTTGTATTAAGTAAGGGCATTTTGAGGTCATCCCGAATCCCACATACGAAAGAAAAAAGAACATGAAATTCGATAATTATATGTATGTATGACAAGCAGAAATTACACGTCCAAAGGTGAAGAGGGCCCCATTCACGAGATCTGGTAGGTGCTGCACATGCAGCAGATTTTTGCTGTCCTACCCAGCTCCAAGATCTTCTTAGTTTAGAGCGAAAGGAAGAAAACATAGCCTTCTTTCTAGTTCCAGTTTGACCAACCGGCCTAAACATTCCCTGCTACTTTTGAAGCCTGTGGAGCTCCCTCTAAACAGTTAACAGGCCTGAATATCCCAAGTGGGAACCACTAGATTGCTCACAGTTTTTCTTCAATTGGTGCGGTACAGGCAGGCCTGAAGCTGAGAAGGAGCCCACAGTCCCACAGGGAAAGGCTGTTGGCACTTGCGGCTTGCCCTTCAAAGGTTTTTTTTTTTTTTTCTCAACTGTATAAGATCAGGTGGGTAGATTGACAAAATCATGACAACAGAAAGGGTGTGTTTTTTCGGCACACAAAATTGAACCTTGATTAAGCTTGAGTGGTTCCCTTAAGATCTTTGATTAGGTCTCCTCCCCACCTGCTGCCTAATCACGTAGCATCTCACATTGTTTATCAATGAATTCATGTCTTAAAGAAGATAACACACTATCTTTTTAGACAACATGGGAGGGAAGGGGGGGGAAGATGTTCGTTTTTTGAACCCTTAATCTACGTTGCGGCTCCAACGTAATTGGCGGCATAAGAATGTTAAATTTGGTTGGGTACAGGGGAAGGAACTCAACTTTGGATTCCCCCCAATGGGTAGTAAGCACTACATGTGATTTGAAACCTGAAAATGATGGATGTGTTAAGAGGGGGTTTGGTTTTCTTTCCGCTTTTACTTCTGTCGCTGGGGAGATTCTTCTGATCACGAGCAATGTCGGGTACAATTAAAAGTGGCATTAAGGAGGGAAGCTTGCCCAAGAGTATGAGCTTTGTTCAGATAAACCCACAAAAATGGTTGGTGGGCCGGAAAATAAACGTTCGGTCCAGGCTAAGGTTTAGGCTCAGCTCAAACCCAATATCGATATTGCTCCTCTCTTTTTCTTTCTTGGGCCAGAGACTGGAGAGTGCCTCCTGCTGGATACCCACTCAAAAATAACAGTAACTTAATCAAGATAGATAATATTGACAAATCATTAGTTGAAGTATGCTATTCGTTCAATAAATATTTTATATGATAAAAGTAATTTAGTTGGCATTAAACAAGTGATCAATAAATAGAATTATGTAGTTGATTTATTTTTTGCCCAATTTTGTTGAGGAAGTGAGTTTGGAAAATACAAGTATAACACTATCAGGCTTGAATACGGTGTCGTTCTCGTTTATTATATTTTTTCGCCTATCCGCAATTTTCCTCATATCCAAACCCTTTATTCTAGTTTCTAGCCAAAAAAAAAAAAATGGCAGCTACCCACTGTCTCTCAAAACCAGCAACGGTCACTCCAGTTATCACCCAATCCGAAAACAAATCAAAACCCAGTTCATCTTCTTCATTTCTAAAGCCCCACGGTCTACAAAGTCCATGGCTTGGCATCAAACTTTCTCTTCGATCATCAAAACCTAGACCCCACTTGCCCAACCACCGCCCCATCACTGCCACTGTCTCCTTTAGCCTCCCCACTGCGTAAAATTTCTCATATCCTACTTTTCTTCATTAGGTTAAACTTTAATTTCAGTTTTATTTTGTTGGTTTTTTTAATGTAATTTTATTGTGGTTGCAGGAAGCCAGACAGGGTTGCTTCCACTGAGAAAGTTCCCAAGTAAGTTCAGTTTGTTTGGATTTTAAAAAGATAAAATTTTCATTCCTTTTCGGGTTTTTATTGAGATATTGAGTGAATGGAAATACAGATGGTCAAGGAGGGCAATAAAGTCATTTGTTATGGCTGAGTTGGAAGCGAGGAAGCTCAAGTATCCTACTACTGGAACTGAGGCTTTTCTCATGGGCATTTTGATTGAAGGTAATCACTAATCACATTTTCCACTACCCATTTGAAGTTCTTTTAGTTCACTTTTCCGGTGTTAGTAATTTATGTGCTTCATTGTCATCCTAATGTTTTAGCACTTGCAATAGGTATGGGACAATGAGAAACATCAACATGCATTTTAAATCAAACTAAGTTGAAAACAATGTGTGATCAATGATAATGTTGGTCATTATTGAAAATGAGAATCAGCATTATTGAGAAGTGAGCTACCATGGGTCAATGGGATACGGAAGTTTGGAATTAGCATGATTACTTTCATCAAGCAAAACATTCACTTTGTTACTTTTCAGTGCTGCCTTAGTTGGTAGGTAGCATCCTTGCATGATAAGCAAGTGCCTCTGAGCCAAAATTTGGCGACATCCTTGTCTTCTGGTTGCTCAATTAAATAAGAAACCCTTTTCTCTTTACAGCTCAAAGCTGCCACATTAATTTAGTTACAAGAATGGTATTTCCCTGTAATGCACTGCAACAGCACTATTACTCTTTTTTGTGGGGGTCATATCAATAGTTTTCTTATCGTTAACGTCCTTGTTTTCTAATATTTTCATTAATTTCCCTTTCTTGATGGTGAATAACATGTTAGAAGTCATATCATAATCTTTCCATTGTCAAAAGGGGAAAAATTTTGTTCAACTGTGGCATTAAATAGACAGAGCGGGGCTAATACAGATAGTATAGTTAAATTTTCCGGGTATAGTCTTAGGGTTTTGCTTGCTAATGAGTGCCCTAGGTGCACTCTTTAAGATTACCATATTAATTAGTTCATTCTACTAATGCATTAAAAATCATCATATTAATTGTCAACTAGTGCATTTAATACAAGAATATTGTTATAAATAGTATCTTAACTTACCTTAAAAAGTGTCCTTGGTACAGTCGTAAGCAAAATCCATACCCTTATTGTTAGTAATGCCTGTATAGTTTTCAGGTTTTTAGGTATTAGTGATATGAAAGGGTTACTTTTATTAGAATGGCCCCTTTTCTAGTAAAAAATTAATGTTTCTAGTTATCACTTTTGCGGAAATAGAATAGAAATTCTGAAAGAGAGAAAAAGAAAGTGCTGAAATTCATATTGTTGTCAACTTCGTTATTGCTTTCATATGTTGGATTGTCTCTGTGCTTCACCAATATTTGTATCTATAAAAAAGTGATTGTAGAAAAACCAGGAATATTGGGGAGAACGTTGTGAAAGTGAAAGGATAATAGTTAATTTTGAATTTGTCTGCTATATTGAGGATTGCATAGTGTACATGTTTATGGTGCATGCATTTCTTTCAAGTTACACATTGGGTTCGCTTGAAATCCATTTTATCTTTGCATTAGGAAAATGCTCATCAGATGCATTACCTAATAACTCGTAACTCTGTTAGTGTTATATTATGCTATATTAAAGTTCATTTGTTCTGCAGGGACTAGTCTGGCTGCAAAGTTTTTGCGTGCAAATGGAATCACACTTTTCAAGGTGCGTGAAGAAACTGTCAAAGTACTAGGAAAGGCTGACATGTACTATTTCAGTCCTGAGCATCCTCCTTTAACAGAAGCTGCTCAAAGGGCCCTTGATTGGGCTGTTGATCAGAAACTAAAATCTGGTTAGTTTCCAGTATTTATTGTTAGTTGCTTTTGTGGCTGATTTTATGATTTCTTTATGCATTGATTATTATGTTGTATGTCTTGTAAACAAAGTAAGATGATTTGAGTGAATTAATTGGACCGTTACATGTTGTGATAAAGGGGATATATGATTCTATTCGCTCCTTATTTTAACTACGTCGAGTACATAGGATTTAGCCAAGAAACAGTGGTAATCTGGATGCCTCATAGAGTTTTACTAATCCCCTACGTCATGAAGATTCTGCATGGCTGCTGTTATTAGTGTGCATTGTCTGTTTGGTAAAATTCTTCTTCATGGAGCTTGTGATGGCTTTGTACATGGCATATAAAACTGTTGAGGGAACGCTGAAAGTCAATCTGCAAATTGCAGGTGATGATGGGGAAGTTACAACAACTCATCTGCTTCTTGGCATTTGGTCTGAAGTGGAATCACCTGGTCACAAGATAATGACAGCTCTTGGCTTCATAGACGAGAAGGCCAAGGAACTTGCTTCTTTAAGTTCTGAACCTGAATCTTAGATGGGTAATACTTGCCTTTGGCACTCATTGTGAGATGTAATTCTTTTAATTAGTGAATGATCAATCTATGCATCCTTTTAGTCATGATATTGCTTGTTATTGCCCATCCATGTGTTCATGAAACTTTTGCATGCGTAAAACAAACCTGGCATTTACTTTCCTGTTTTGCCTTTTTGCTCTAGCTATATCGTGAATGGATCATTTATAAACAAGACCATTGAATTCAGCATCCGAAGGGAGATGCTGAATTCTGCAATACTTCTTTAATACATTCTTCTAGATCATATAAAGCTCTTGCTATGTACAAGTTACCTCATCATAAATAGGCTTTCTCAATTGAATCAAGAGGCTGTGAACTGATGATTCATGAGGATTAAAAGATTCCTCTATATTACACTTAAAGGACGAAAACAGATAAGAGATAAAGAGGTCAGTGTTTTTATCAGTTTATGTATATGGAGCATGGCTTTGAAGCACTAACAAGCTTGTTGGGTTTTCTGTTTTTTTCATACTTCAGTAGGGTTTACTGTGTCAACAGTTTTGAGATTTCCATCTTCAACAACTGCCACATTAGAGGCAAGTATTTGTGCCTTACCAGCTTCTTCATGCCACTTTATTCTCACAACCATGACCAACAACAACGCCAAACATGTTACCATCCCAACTAAAAATCCTAGCAACAATCCATTTAGTCCAAGTGCAGTCTTGAAGGCTAAAACGACAGCCATCGGTAAAGCTAAGAGGTAAAACCCACCAAGATTAGCATACATTGCCAACCATGGCCTAGCTGTTCCACGGACGATTCCTCCACAAACAGCTAACGGGAAATTCACTACTTCAACCAGTGCCATTAGCAACATCATATTTTTTACACCTCTTAAGATTCCCTTATCATGGCTAAAGAGTGAGCCCCAAACACCTCTCGCTCCTACCATCACCATGGCACCAATGCAACCTGAAAGTGTGCTCACTGCCAATGATACATATGCTGACTGGCATGCGGAGACAGGCTGGTTTGCTCCAAGCTCATTGGAGACGCGAGTGGATGCACATGTGGCCAGCGACAGCATTACAGAGTAGAGCAAGTAGTCAAAGTTCAGGACGATAGCCATCACTCCTACTGCCTGCTTGGCATTTGGTAACCTCCCCGTAAGCAAGACCAAAATCTCATAGCACCACCATTCAAGGCAGGTTGTGAGACAGCATGGCCCGCTGAGCTTGAGCAGCCTAAGCCAGTCCTGAACACCTTGATCCCACCATCCTCCTTCCTTCCACTTTCCTCCCTTTCTATTTTCCGCTACCAGTACATACAAGACTAAAAGGATTGCAGCTATGAGATCACTTATCCAGATAGCCATTGAAACTCCCTCGAGACCCTTAGCTTTTGCAAGAAAGATGTTGATAGGGATGTGAAAAGCAAGCGCTAAAGCTGAACTAAACATTATGGGAATAGTTATGCTTTGTGAGCTCAAATAGGCTTTGAGAGGACATAGCAACGAAGTGACAACCAAATCAGGGAGAAGATAGAAAAGATATGTCTTTGCAACAGCAGAAATGTCTTCTTTTTGGCCAAAATGGACTAAAATTTTGTCAACATTAAGCCACAGGAAAGAAATAGGCAGTGTAGCAAACACTAATAAAGCAATGGCCATGAGAAGTGTCCTGTGAAGTAGCCTAAAGTTTTTAGCTCCAAAGGCTTGACCACAAACAGGTTCCATGGCACCACAAAGTCCGTTAAGGACAGAGAAACCAGTGACATTAGCAAAGGTGAACCCGAGTGTGCCACCGGCTAACTGGAGCTCTCCTAGCCGACCTAAAAATGCTGTGGTTACCGCTATCTTTGAAAACCATGTTAAGTTCATCGCCACCAAAGGAACTGCTATTCTTCTCTGTGTTTTCAGCTCTGAAAGCATTATCTGCATGAGGTTCGCTGGCCATCTCTGGGTGGGATTTGAAACTGAAGGTGACTGAGATGTTTTTTCAGTAGGGTTCTCTTCCAATCTTGATGTTGTAGACATCATTTCTTGAACAAAGATTGGTGGGGTTTTTCCAAAAATCCAAATATATATTTTGCTTAGGAGAAAGATGGGCAATCAGGGTTTCTTTAGATAAGATTGATGGCTTATTGCGAATGCATGAGTTTCGTGAGGGTAATTAGTTTCTGAAGGTGCAAGCGTGGTGGCTTTTTGTAACGGCCAATAAAGGAAGAGAGAGCTGGGGTGGTGGAATTATAGTGCGTGATGATAGTGCAAACGCCATCCATGCTTACATATCCTCTTCAAATCTCGTCAGATATTCCTGTCAGTTGTTTTCTGCCTAAGAATATATTACTTTTGCACTAGATTTCCTAACTGATTAAACAGGCTGCCTGTGAAACTTGAAATTCCAGAACCTTTCTCCCGCCTGATTCATTACTTAAGAGTAATATGTCCTGTAACCAGATGCTTTGCATGCTTTGAATTGTTCTTGAAGGACGAATATAACTTTGACACCAGGATAGTTGAAAAATCACCGCCATGTGAGATGCTGGAAAAAAACCTGACCTGAATATCGGCTACTCCTATCTCCACTAAACAAGATTCTTAACTAGGAGCAGCAATAGGTCAAGTGATTGTTATAGTCAAAAGATTTGCTTGCATTTATTTTATATCCAAGGGTCTACTCTATAACATTTTCCCTTACAGAGTAGGAGAATTGGTGCTGTCAATCAATGCAGTAAAAAAGTGGTAGTCTAGAATATCACATAGAAGAGACAACCATATTATTTCTGATGTGGTTTCATTTACCATTGTGATTATATCTAATACTTGAATGCGGAAAAGTGTAAAATATTCAGGGTGGGAGATTTGGTATAAAAGGTGGGAGCACTAATGTTGTGGTTTCCTGCTGGCTGATTGGCCTTTCAGGATGAATGCGTTGCTCAAATTCCATGCTATAAGGAATCAAAGGGGACTAGCTGGGCCACCATACCTAAGCTTTTTCTTTCATTCTCTAAAGTCACTAATAGTTTATTTTATATTCTTATCATCTCATATTTTGTCAGTATACACAGCACTTTAGTAATAACTTTTCTTCAAAGGAAAAAAGAAAAACAAGGTAAAAATTCTTGGTTTGGGACATATGCCTTCATTACCAGATAGGAGCTAAGTTTGGAGTAATATGATTTCTTTTCATTTTTCTGTCCTTATTGTAAATATAATCGGCAATCAAACCTTTTTACTTAACGTTTCTCTTTGGAGAAAAGAAAGGGAAAAATAAAGCAAATTATGGTTATCATTCTTGTCCTGCCTTCAAATGGGAAAAACACTAGTGAGTGGAAAGCCCTTGAAGATATCTAATTAAACACCCTGCTTTGTTTTGGGGTGGAGTCTGCAACACATAATATGATTTGATAATACACTGGTTTGCTTTGGTCTTGAATATGACATACAAAAGCATAGCAAAATGCAGCTGATTTTACCTATCTACATGTTTAGTTTGATGATTGATACTAAAAATACACAAATCAACCAAACCTTGTTTCACAACAATCTTTCTTCGCCTTTAGGACTCATAAAGTTATGATTTATGAATACTCCAAGATCAATATTTTAAGGACACAGGCAGTCACTCGTATCTATCATCATTCAGTCTCTCTTTTCTTCTTTATCTTTAAGCACTTTGCTTTCCACTTGTTTCCCATTCATAAAGCATGCATATCTCTGTACCTTAACTCTAGTTGATTGCTGTACATTTCCCATGTCTCTGCCTCTCCATGATTGATTACATCTGCATGTACCATTTCTGAGAGAGAGAGAGAGAGAGAGAGAGAGGGATGTGACATCAGACCCGAGACACATAGCCCACGCCTGGTGCAGTTAGGCACGAGAATATGAGCTTGAAGAATCAAGCTAGCTCTAGTGCGCATCTACTTATGATGGTGTGGATAAAATTAGTTACTTGTGTGCGATGGAGATCGATTAGATTCTAGACTGAATACTTTATGCAAGTGATAAAAACTGATGGATTAGCAGATAAGAACAAAAAAAAGGCTGTATAGTCTTTTAAACGAGTAATTATATGTTTAAAGGGAGGAATTAGTATCTGTTCAATGGAATCAATAATATTCTATTTGCAACTTTCTTAGGAATGAATGTGCTGTGAAAACCGAAAGCAGTGAATCATAGCAAGAAGGAATGTGAGTAGTGCTACTTCAACGGAAGAATAGTGGAAAGAAATGCTTTGATACAAACTGCTTACGTGATAGCCCTAGTTCACAGGCCTGAGAGGGATAAACAAGCCAGTTAGCTGTATCTTAATGGATCTCAAAGAACTATGCACCGCATCACAAAATAAATAAATAAAAAGGGTTCTATATTATCTTTTCCTAAAAGGAAGAAGGCACCCGGTTTTTTCTTCATTTTTACTTTCTGATATCGAAAAGAAAAGATAGAACAGGCACCGCTCTTTTGTTTGATGTAGAAGTTGCATTCAGTGATAAGGTTAGGTTGGACGGCAGAATAGCTTTATCTAACAAATTATGAACTATCATTAGTCCTCTATTGTTGATTGTATACAATTCACAAGCAGGAAGCTTGGCTGTAAAGAAACTTTTAAGTTTTCAGTCTGCATCCTTACTTTTCTTTCACCAAAGTAACCATGTTGTCGGTTTGCATATAGATGAATCTATATTGCTTAGTCCTTTCAATTTCAAGACTTAATTTTTTGATGAGGATGTTTTTAAAACTTTCCCTTCACTACAGACAACGATAGAAAAATCAACCATATTCTTTTATACAGTTGTAAAGAGAATGCCCTCAAAAGGTTTTAAAAGATATAAGACAGGTCAAAATCTAAGGAAATTAAATAAGATTGAAAGCCACATCCAAACCAGTAACAGGTTAGGCCAAACCTTGTGCATTTATTTGCTAATTCAGAAGAAAAATATGCAGAAGTTCTTCTGTTCAATGCAATACCATGCACCATGGTAGTAATTATTACTCTGCAGCTGCAAGTAAACTGGAGAGGAAAAGGTTCAAAAACAGTCAATTTATTATATCTTAAGATGCATTCTTGAAATGATTGATAGGATTATAACACTTAGTTTTCATCAAAGGGAAGGCCTTAACTGATCAAGATGAATGGTAGAAAATGATTGAGCATTTTCTGGCTGGAGAGCCACCTCACCTTCCAACTCCTTTTGTTTTCCTCATCTAATTAAGCATCATCGCTATCTTAGGTCCAGCAGATAAGTTCTGAACGCAATTATATGGTACGTATAATAATTAAGCTTTGAAGATTATGAGTTATGTGCAAGCCACACAGCCACGGGCCAAAAGATCAGTCCAATTCACCATTACTTTCTAAGATATATTTTATATCTTAATAATCAGAATGAACAGAAGAAATCTCCGACAATTGCCTCATCTTCCTCCTTGACTAGTGTTCTAATAAGCTACCAGACACAACAACCACGGAAGAGAAGAGGATGCTTCCTTGACTTTTCAAATACATTATTCAGTTATATAACAGAGGGGCATGAAGAGGATATCAAACCAAGAAATCAGAACAACTGTTGCATGCTATTAATTTATCATCAAGATCAGGAGAACCATGGAACATGCTTTTCCACCATAAGTTAAATTCACATTCAGAGTATCCACCATTTCGGCTTTCTTTTCGTGCAGACATTTGGTTTTTCCACGATGGAGTTCTTACTATAACTACCATTACCTCCTTGATCAACTCCCCATAACATATCTGCCATTAGCCCCATTAGGCCATTGCTATCCTCTATTTTTTATACATACTCTGTTAGTTTTACAATGTCTTGCCTTATCTTTTTAAGCAAGCAAGCTAGAAAATTTTTGCTAAAGCTCAAAGTCTTGAGCATTGAAAAGGGATACAAGAAAAGAGACCCCAAGGTTTTACTTGCTGGTTTTGATTGCAGCTCATCTTCATTTGCTTCCATGGAAGTTTCTAGTCAGCTGAAGCAAGTGTTCAAGCTCATTGACACAAATGGAGACGAAAAAATATCATCGCTTGAGCTCAGTGAAGTGTTATCGTCTTTGGGGCGGAAAAGGTCTGCAGCAAAGAAGGAAGCCGATGCAATGGTGAGGGAATTGGATCGAAATGGTGATGGATACATCGACTTTAAGGAATTCATGGATGCTGTTGGAGTCAATACAGTCCAATTCAGTGACAAAGAAGATGAGTTGATGGATGCATTTGCCATATTTGATTCTGACAAAAATGGATTCATATCAGCCAAGGAGCTGCAGAATATACTGGCTGGTCTTGGTTATGAAAGGTGCAGTCTCAGTGAATGCTTCCTCATGATCAAAGGAGTTGACAAAGATGGAGATGGACTCATAAATTTTGAAGAGTTCAAACTCATGATGACAGCATACACTGCTTGAGAATAGAGAACAAGATACCAAGACTTTCAGCTTGCAAATGCATCAACTAGAGTGGACAAATCCTCAAAAATATCTAAGAAACAAAATGCTTGTGTCATTAATCATTCAGACTGAGTTGAGCATGCTAACATTGGTTTGAAATTTCATCATAACAAACATATTTATGCATATTTTTATTATAAAAAAAAAATAAAACAACCAAAGATGGAGAAGTTTGCAACTGGTTCCAATCATGAAGTTATTATAGTATTTGGTAGTGGGATCAGAGTTGTACCTCCAAACTTTGTCGCAGTCCATAAATGATGGGTGCATGGTGACAAGAGAGTCGATCACTAACTTTCCAATTGAGTCAAGCTAAAAAAGACTTGAAAAAGAAAAAAAGGACGTAGCACACAAAATAAAAGCTATTTTGTTGCATTCAAGGCCTCTCATTTTCAAGTCCCCCACTAAAATATTTGATAATTGCACAAACCGGTGCCAATTGATTATCCTTTGATTCGATTGGTTGGAACATTGACATGGTCCTTAGCATGCACCAAGTTCCCAAAAGGGTCACGGAATCACTACTCTCTCTGCATTTTATTGTCTTTTAATTATGGATTGAGCATTCTTCATAGCCAAATAATTGTAAAGAAAAGCTCGACACAATGTAATGATGGTGATGATAATGACAATTATCTCAAAAAAAAAAAATCTTTAAGAGTTTTTTTCTAAAAGAAGAAAACAAAAGAAAATATCAAATGGGCCTTCGCCTGGTCTCGAAATTCGGATTGGTTAATTGGGCCAGGCTCAATGTTGGTCCACTTACTCACAAAAAATCAACAATTTCCTCAGCCAGCTGATGAATTTTGCTGCATGTAAGAACTCCATGGAGACTGGAAAGCTTCCGACTAAAATCATATCCCAAAATTTGTGACACCAATATACATATATATAAAATATTAACTACATATAGATTCACATTAATATCTCATTTTTCGCTGTCGATTGCTTTCTAGTTAAAATATTACTACTATATGTTATTTAGGGTCTATGACCTTTTAAGCCTGTGATCTATTGGATCATTTATATTTTCAAACATAATAAACTAACAAATTTAAAAAATCTGAAAAAAAAATAAAACAAGTTATGGTGCATATCGTCTCAAAGTCATCAATTTTGTCTTTCAATATTTAGATTTTTCCGTACAATCATGAATGTAATTTCTTTTTACATATTTTAAGTCAATATAGTACTGATTACTGAAGCAATCTTTCAGCTATATGTCTTTCTTTTCTTTAAGTTTTTTTTCCAAGCTAAAGTGCATACTACTATAGTGCTTTAGGCTGCTCTTTATGCACGTTGACGGTTTGTCAAACTTTTAATTATAACTGAATTCTGGGATTTTAAGGTCCTAATTTCATCCTAATTAAGTTGCTTCTTGATTGGGAAAATACTTTTTAGGATTTCCTTTAACAATTCTACCATGCCTGTGACTTTAGAAGGATTCCAAAATGGGTGGCCAGCAATAAGCTAGTCATGTTCATACATGAAGAACTCAACATCAAAGGAAATTTTAGTGTGAAACAATCGACTTCTCCACCACAAATTCCGTTGAACGGTAATATGTTTAAATTATAATTAGCATCTTGATTAAGAAAATGAAGCTGACCATATGATTTAAGTTTTAATTATGATAAACAAGATTCCACATCGATTGCCAACGATCACGTGGGCGCCTCGATTTGTCGTTTACTTAGTGTCTAACCCAAAGTCCAATACTCTATTGACCTTTGAATTAATTAATTAAACCCCCCCTCCCTCCAACATGTGAAAGCTTTGTGTTGGTCTCCCTGGAGAAGATGCAGATGGGGATGCAACAGCCTTGAACTGGTAAGAGATGGATGGACTTGTGAGAAAAGCAGAAACACGGCAACAATATGCCAGATTCGAGGCAATGGGTGCCTTTCACATGGTCTTTAATTTATTTCTTAATCTTGTTCCTATCTTTTCTTTAACTTTGTTAGCCCTCCATGGACTTTAATTGGTTTCAAATACAGAGATAAGCTTTTTATTTTTTTTTTAATTTTAAAATAATAAGATGGTGATTGGGTGATTTGTTTAATGAAATGGACTTGATTAAAATATAGTTTGAGTCACTAGCATTCAAAGTTGTGATAGTTTCTAAGCTTTTTTATCTTGTTTCACCATCAACTTGCACAACTTCTCTCTCTAGTTAAGAAGATTTCTCTGCATGCCTATCTTGAAGACCCCAACTTCCCATGTCAAGGAGACTCATGCCTTTGAGTGATCAGAGGGTTTTGTTTCCTTCCTTTTGCTTTCAAATTGGGTTCTTTGTTTTCCTTTTTCATTTTAGGGTGATCGTAAGGCAAGCATGAGATTTGCCTATATGTTTTTTATATTTCATTTAGAAAAAAGAGTGAAATTCGAACTTGATTGGTTTATATTTTTTATGACGTGTGTCAACTTGTTAATATATTAATTAACGTAATTTCATTATATAAAAAGAGAAGAGGAAGATAGCAATAAGGTAATTCCTTGCGACCTTAGTATAGTATGGCATCATGCTTGTAAATTCAAATTAAGAATTTCCAAGCTGCAAAATATTAATAGCGTACACCAAATTCAATCCACAGCTGACTGACAAATTAACGAACATCACCATAGACCCTTTAATTCAGGCAAAAAGACAGATACCATTTATATATATTTGTTGGATGAGCCCGTGAACTGAACGTTGCCGCGGCAACTTTGAAACAATGGCTTCTCTTAATTTGTACTAATTGCAAGCCGACAAATTAAACCATATCCATAAACCATACTAATCCATTTTTAATTATGTGAAAAATTCAAATTAAAAGTCTTCATACTAGAAAAATTTCGCCAAGAATCTCAATATATCATTCAGGATGTTCTTTGAGATTAAAAATTTGGTATTTATCTTTCAACGTATTTATATACACAAAAGAAGAATGACAACCATCAGATCAAATTCTAAACACCACGGCAAATTAAATTAAAAAAAATAATAATAATGGCAACCTGGTGGGTGCTGCGTTGACTGACCCTAAACATGGTTCTGTTTCTCGGTTTGTTTCTTTTCTAAAAACAAATTACATAAATTCCAATGAAGCCGGCCAGTGCTAATCAAGAAGACAGAAGGGAAATTAAAAATGATTTAAATAAGCCAATTCGTTGTCTACATGACATCTATACTTATATATTAAAATTGTTTCTAAGTAAGGTCAGGTAATGACATATGTCCAAAACTGTTTAACTATTTATTTTAATTCTCTCGACACGCTCACTCCTAAATACACGCTTAGTAGTCTAATTAATCATCGAACATCTCTATCCATCACAAAAGAAGAAAAGGGTTTTTTCTTTCTTTCTTTGTTGGGAAGCTCCTTTTGCCAACTTCCTAAATGAATTTGTCTACCATTAAAGATTAGGTTCCCTGAGCCTTTCCATACATATAGGTATTAGATATATTTTAAATGAATGGGAAAAAAAAAAATAAAAGAGGGAACATAGAATACTAATGTGGAATTTGTTGCAAAGTCTTCTGAAAAAAAAAAACAATATTGTAGTATTAAATTCATATTCTTTTCTTTCCTTTTCTTGGCGGATAAAGGCATTTCATACTTAATCTATTTCTATCAACCATGACAAAGAAGTGGTTAGCAGCAAAGGAGACCGGCATAATCAAGTTGCAAATTTACAAATTGTGTTTCTTTCACATCATAAAACATCCTGAAATTTGTTAGCATAAAAAAATAATAATAATAATACTAGCTTTGTACTCTTTTCAACTTGCATCTCTACTCTACAATTTCAACTCATATATACCTCAGCCCTGGCGGCTAATTCTCCTTTTCCAACTAATATAATTGAGTTAATTATATCGAATCTTTCTATCTTAATTAGTATATACATGCATCATTGTCCATATAAGACGGTTAAATCATGGCCTCATTATTCTTGCCATAGCTTATATAGCTAATTATCAAATTAATTGAAGTCAAGATTGATTACTTAATTAATTATCTCTAATTAAATTACTAGTTGATGGATATACAACTATATGTTTTAAGGGCAGTCAACTTTAGTAAAGCCTCGAAATGGGAATATACAAGGTTCTACATATGGTTGGGGGATCTAGTTTAACTGTGCTTTGCTTGAAATGATTAACTTTCAACCTAATCCATTGTAGAATGACAATTTTCTATTATCAAACTTTTGAGATATCAAGGAATATAAAATTTATAAGACATCAACTACAGGGCTTAATGTGGGTTAGAAATTCACACCGAGAATCTTTGATAAGCCAAGAGCCAACAACAACTTTAAGAAATTGAAATAATTAGTAAAATGAGAGAGAAAGGAAAAAAAAAAACAATCAAACCCTTGTTTTGGTGTCATCTCAAAAGGAACCAAGAAATAAATACTATCATAACATGATCATGATGATAATAAAAGGAACAGCTTTTGTGAGTCCTATGTTTCAAGTAATTTAAAATGAAAATTCTTCTTGGATACCTTAAGGTTGAGAAATTCTTTATTAATGGTATCAAATTTTCATTTGCTAATTCAGCTTCAAACCTTAAATACCTCAAAGATCCTTATTTCGGGTAATTACATTTTAACCCAAACAGTTGACAATAATTCGATATTTATTTAATCCATGAGTTTATATTTAAGCTGTGTAACAGCTACTACAGACTTTCAGGAAAGGCAAGCAATTAAATAAAAAATAATGGCTTCCTATCAACTCTGCTACAATCCCATTTCCATGGAGCTAGTTTTCTTGCAAACTAATGGGAATAAGACCCAAACGAGAGTTTGAAGTTTCGGAGGTATAGGGTGGTAGGCTGTATGGGCTGTAGGTAGAGAGAGAGAGAGAGAGAGAGAGGATCTAATCTAAGACTTGGTAAGTGGCAAGGGGGAAATGAAAGTGGACCCCTCCATCTATGTCCATGAGGAAAGAGAGAAAGCCCCGACAAAGGGCATCTTTTAATACATGGGTTTTTGCGCCCCCTCGCGAGAAGTGGGAAGATGATGGAAAGTAAGGCTTGGGAGCTTCCTTCATTTCAGCTGTTGGCATTAGCATTCAGCAGCCTCTCTTTCTTCGGGCTTTGTTCGTGCAATGCAACAGTGCCTTTGCCTTCACCTTCTGTCTGTCAGCGCCTCCCACGCGTGTGTTCTTACTCTCTCATGGCCCCAACACTCTGGATTATGCGGTCAAACCTCTACTTTTATATATATATATATATATATATATATATATATATATATATATATCGGACGAGTCCGATTCACATACTTACAATAACATTTAAAATAATGTACTCATTACAATCACAACCGTTCATTCAAATAAAATTTAATTGCGGAAGTTTTGAATAAACGTCTCGGATGGGGTGAGGAACATTTCCATATGTGTTATCTAAATCTTATAGGATTCTAGTCTGTTATGAGTCTCACCTCCCTCTTTCTTTCTCGATAAACATTGGATGAATGCGACAAGATTGAACATGGGTTATAGCCCGCGATGATAGCATTTTTAATATTATTATCTTCCGAGTTTCTTGCTCTATATAATTTGCATGTGATTGAATGTGAAATTCTTTTTTTCTAATCTTGATCCTCTTTGAGGTAGATATTAATCAGACTTTGTTGTTTGAGCATTTACTTATTAGTTTAAATTAATTCCTAAATTAGGTAAAGTTACTATTATTACTCTCAATCTGTTACATTGGGTAGTAACAATAAGGATATAACTAGGTAAAGTTTTTTAAATTTTCGTTTAAATGAATTATTAATTAAATCGTATAACTAGATATATTAAAGTTAATCAAGACATAATAAGTTAACTCATTTTCTCCTTGTGTGCATCATTATCGTATCCACATATCTAATATAAAACCCTAATCATATCAATTAAACTCATTTAAACCCATAAGCTCATCTTAATAGTATTAATTAATTAATAGTCAATAGGGTAATGCAGGAAACGTAAATATGACTCACAAAAGAATGGACCCTTAAAGAGATGGGGAAGAGACACGTGGTGAGTTTATAATGGATGTGGACCCCTAATAACGTTAGTATATTGAGAGAGACAGGTAAAAGATAGAATTCTGCAGAAGCTAGATGCACATGGGGGGTCATGGAAAAATTGAAGCAAAACGTCTCTCTTTCTGTTCCAATTTAATTCTGCTAGCTGTGTTTTTATATTTTTTGCATCCAAATCCCCCGAATAGTACTGTGTTACTCCTATAGTTTTGAAGGTTTGTTCTAATAAAAGCAAGAGAAGCAAATAATGCAACCTGACTTATTAGGTCATGTTGTTGATTTTGGATCAAAATTTCGTTAATTTTTTTTCTTAAGGTACAATTCAAATAAGTGTTAAGTTATTTATACGATGAAAGCATTTGATGAAGTTTTTCTTTCGTTATCTTAAATCGAGAGCAAGGAGTGAAATTTATATAATATAAGATAACTATCTTTTATGGTATAATTTTAAATTGACACATTTGATTTAAATCATTCAATTGAATAAGAAACTTATAAAGTTAAAAATTACTATAAACAGATTAATTTATTTCTCCTTTCATGCAGGTTGATACACAAATTAATAAATCTAATGTTAAAATACTCTTACGTCTTCGAACCTTTGACTCCGTTGTTTTTCTTTTTTTTTTACGAAATGATGAGATAAGAATATAGTCCAGCTCGAGGAGATGGTCCTAAGTATCAGCTGTCTTGCAGCTACAGTTTTCACAGTTCACAGAACGAGGATCACATCGTTCTAGTAGATTGTTGCAAATTGAATGATATATTAGTATAGTATATTTAATCAACCAATGCAGACTAGTGCTTCTACATATGTTCCCAGAATCTTTGATAGATTCAGCCATATACAACATTGGAAAAATTTGTATCTAATAAACTGTATAACTCAGCAGAAGCCTGAAAGCTTGGATATGCTTCAAGCTTTGATACCTGGGGTGCAGTAACAACAAAAAGAAGGAGAAGATCGGGTTCACGAGAGTTAAAGGAGGGAGGTTGAATTTCTTTGGCGATAAGGGCTTGAGGGCTGTGCAATAGAGTTAAGGTAACTTAAAATAACCAAATAGTCTTTAACATTGAGAAAGAGAGAGAGAACGTGGAGTGCAGGAGTAGACAAATTAAGAGAGGGAGAAAGAGGAGAAGTGGGGACCTCATCCACCGCCCATCAGTACGCAGACTTTGCGAAACCAAACCCCAATCTCTGATCTATTTTTCTCTCAATATCTAACCCTAGGCCCCCCTCCCCCATCCTCTTTGAGGCCCCTGTATGAGAGAAAACCCCCACCAAACCTCTCCCCCTTCTTTCTTCTCTTTATCCCAAAACTTTCATATCAAAGAGAAAAGATTCACTAAAGAGTTCTTAGAGAAGGTCAAAGATGGTGAATTCAGCTGATAATTCTTTTGGTGGAACCAAAGATCAAGTCAGTTTCTGGGTTCTGGTTTAGGGATGTGGTGTGCCTGCTAGTTCATTAAACAAGTTAAAAGAAACAAGCCAGAAAGCAAGGAAAAGAAAGAGTGTTGTTTTTCTATTTTTATGGCCTCTTTTTTCGCTTCCACTATCCTCCTTTAAATTCTTTTCGAAGCAGTACAAGCTTTACTCCTTTGTGTTTATATCATTGCCTGGGGGTTCCTGTTCGTATATGTGAGGAAGTGAGAGCTTCGAGACTGTAAACAAAGCAAGAAAAAATATATATATAAAGGAAAAAAGCATGGATCCAGTTACATCACATGGTCTTTCTCTTCCTCCTCCATTTAATATAAGAGATTTCAATCTTCACCATCAGCAGCAGCAACAGCAAGAACATCAATTCCATCACCAAAATTCAGAAGATGAACAAAGTGGCAGCAGCAGTGGCCTAAGGAAAAGGGATCGCGACGACAGCAACAACATCAACAACAGCAGCAGCGCCAACAATAATGAAGGCAACGAGCTCAGTTTTCCAGGCTCCGGTGAAGGAGAGATCACTAGAAGACCACGAGGCAGGCCAGCTGGATCCAAGAACAAGCCTAAGCCACCAATCATCATCACCCGGGACAGTGCCAACGCTTTACGCACTCATGTTATGGAAATAGGAGATGGATGTGACATTGTTGAAAGCGTCGCAACGTTTGCTAGAAGACGCCAGAGAGGCGTTTGCATAATGAGTGGAACTGGGACCGTCACAAACGTAACCCTTAGGCAACCAGCCTCGGCTGGTGCAATTGTGACCTTACACGGCCGATTTGAGATATTATCCTTGGCAGGATCATTCTTGCCTCCACCAGCACCGCCTGCAGCTACGGGGTTAACAATATATTTGGCTGGTGGACAAGGCCAGGTGGTAGGTGGCAGTGTTGTCGGGACACTTATCTGTTCAGGCCCGGTTGTGATTATGGCAGCTTCTTTTAGTAACGCCGCATATGAGCGGCTTCCGTTGGAAGAAGAAGAGCAGCTACCAATGCAAGGGGGTGCAATTGGGTCACCGGGTGCAATTGGAGGGCAACAGCAGCAGCAGCAGCAGCAACAACAAGTATTGGCTGAGTCAAACGCGCCTCTTTTTCATGGACTACCACCTAATCTTCTCAATTCTATTCAATTACCAACTGAGGCTTTTTGGGCTACTGGTCGCCCTCCATTCTAGCTAACAGTTTCCAGTACTGAATGATACTATTGTTTGGTTAATTCAGTTTTCAGCTTCAACTTCAGCTATAGCAAGAGGATCACAAAAAACTTTGTAGCTTAGGGAATTTGGGTTTGTTGAGCAGCATTTCAGGTTTTGTTTCTTTTACTGTTAGTTTTTTTCCTTCTTTTTTCCCCTTCTTTTGAATTTGATGAGTAGATCGTATGCAAGCATGTTGATTGAATGACTGTAAATTCATGGATTCTTGGTGCATTTGATTTTATGAGAATAAGCGTCTCCAGTATGTTTCAATGGAAGAAGATTAACAAGAAGAAAGGGAAAGAAGCTTAGGACTTGCACTTCTTTTCACTATATTTCTCTTGTTGCAGCTCCGAGAAATTCTCTCATAATTTTTCACCCATTGGACCAAGCTGCTATTAGCCATTTTCATTTGGTTATGTGCTATCACAATTGATTACTTACCCATATATTTATGCACACAACTCTCCTTCGGAAAAGGAAGATCCCCTAATTCAATATTCTCCCTATATAAACACAAAATTTAACCTTTTTTCTTCTGAACATTTCTTCTAGGAAGACAGTTACAATTGTTATTATGTAAACTAGCAGACAAGGTCAAGGGAAAGGGTTCAATTAAACCTGGCTATAGAGACGGCTTCAGTGGGGTGGCAAACTATTTACGAGAAGCAGGCAAAGAGGTGTGGGCATTACAGTTTCCAGGTATTTGTTTCTAGAGAGAGTCTTAGGGTTTTTTTTTTCCCTTTTTTTTAGATATGGAGACATGAAAATATTTGGGTACTGGTTTACACGTGCACTGCTCTGAACAAGTTCCTTTTCGAGGCAATACCACAAAACACGTGCATAAAAGGGCAGCGACCCAAACAAAGTGGGCTCTAAATTTAGCCTCTTTCTCTCTCTCTATCTGTCTTCCGGATTCAGAGAACTGGGGATTGGGCGGCTGTTCAAGATTCAAGCCAAAATCCAGTTCAGATTCTGTGCACTCCAACTCTCCATCTTAAAACTCACAGCTGGCTGCTTTTTTCCCTTCATAGCTAAGCTTTTAAGACTTATCCATTCATTCTTCTACTATTTCTTCATTGAATTCTTGAATAGCAGCTTTTCCTGTCCTTTTTCTGTAACCCCCTTCCCCTCACTCTCGTCTGCTCTTTCTTCTTTGTTGACTAACTCATGATTTGACAGTTAAAACGTGGGCTCTTAACCCACGTTAATAAATCTAGAGAACCATGTCAACTACACCCTAAGCTCGTAACTAATCTCTTCTTAATGAAATTAGTATGAGAAATGGATCAACATTGGTACCAAAAATAAAATTCGACACATCAGTTACTTTGGGGTATGGCCTTTTTATGTTCATTTCTTTTTGTCTATTCCAATTCTTTTGCTAATATGATCATTACCTGGTTCTGTGTCAAATTATCTGAGAGGTTTTGAATTAGTTTGATTTCTACATTTCCTCACATTTTTTCACAATGAGGTGACAAAACGAGAAATTAAGGCATTGAAGGGAGGGTAGGTATTCCAACTCACGGAACTTGGTATTTGAAGAAAACAATTAGTCATATGATATCCACTAGTTGAAGAAATTTACTCATAAAAATGTAGGATAAAATAACGTTAAATTATTTCTTTGGATGATTAATTATGTTTAAATAACTTAAAATAGGTAACTCAATTTCGTCTTTGCACCCATTATTTCACCTATGTATGTTCAGAAAATCTTGAACAAGATGTACGTAACTCAGAACCTTGTTCCTTTTCCAAACCTTTCAACATCTATTTTTACAGTAATGTATGTAATCCAGAATTGCTTTGAAAATGATCTCTCTTGACCCTTTCCTTCTTCCATATAATCTCTACAAAGAAAAGCATAAGTGTAGTTCATGGTAATAAACGAGCTGCACAATGTCGCTTTTCTCCAATGAAGATGAAGAAGAATATGAAGCTTCTTCAATTGCACGTCTAATTATTATTTGACATTGTTCTGTCGCAATGTACTTCGAAAAGAACTCCTTTCATTATTATTATTATTATTATTTACCTTTGTACAATGAAAAGAACTTAAAGAAATAACACTCTACAGTTTACACAGCAACAGCTAGCATTGGCATAAGAATGAATGAAGAAACAGAAAAAGAGAGAGTATTCTAATTATACAGATCAATCTCCAACATGGGACCCTTTCTTTCTCAGTATTATCATACAACAAACTCAACTAAGATTTTCCTTTATCCATGTATTAATAAAATATATATGGATGGGAACAAAAATAACTTGCTGTTGATGAGAGGAATCAGGAAAGCAGGATAAAGGAAAAGGCCTAACTGTTGAACAGTGAAATTTGGGTTAAAGAAAGAGGAATAAATAAAAAAATAGTAGTGATTATCACAAGGATATTAAACCCTTTAATCCCTTATACAAAGAGGTGTGGGTATACATCACCAATTTTGGAACAATGGAATTAGCCAGCACCTAAGAAAAAAGATTACAGAATTGACATATATATATGGGCATTCAGGGGTTTCTGCTAGAACAAACTAAAAAGCTTTCCACAACAAATCCATCCTTACAGAACAAGTAATGAGAAGTTACTTATATACAAGAACAACTGGATGTTAGTTACCCTCACTATCCATTTTCATATACAAATCATTTGTTTACTATAATTAGCCAACTACACAGGAAGGTCTCAGATAAAAACACATGAGATCACAAGACAACAATTTGATTAATAAATCAGAGGTTCCGTGTGTAGTCAACAACATATTTTGACTATGAAGCCAAGCGCACTCTATTTCATGGCAAAACTTCAACAGGAGCACAGCTGTAAGCACTCCTGCTTGTTTAGATGTGGGGTGTATCAATCCTCTAGTCTTAATTAGTTTAAGCTGAATCGGTTTCTGCACCTCAAGTACACTTCAAGTTTTCCATAATTTCATTAAAAGTCTATTCGTAGCCGCCTCAATTCAGCTAAGAAGGTCGGGCTAGAAGTAAGCGTCCGATGTGCAAGAGTTCTTATGTCTTCCCGTGAACACTCTTGCAAGATGCGGACCAGTTCCCACAAGGCACCTCCGCTTATCATGTCTTTAGCATTCACTTCTGCAGTGTAGTGAATTGGATCGGAGCCTCATTAGAAAGATTTTCAAAGAGAGAAACCATACGAAAGTTTCCAAAGAAAAAACAAACTGACCATGTTGTGCTAAGTGGCAGAGTGCAAGCTCAATATGGCGCCTGATTGGCGAGGCATCATTGTTAGCATTCTGTACAATCCATGGAAGTGCTCCATCCTCAATCAGAAGAGACCTTCCAGTTTTACTTCCTGTACCATTTGAGAACCAAATTACCCCAGAAGACAAAGAAACCATATATATATATTCTTCTGAACATGCACCCTAAACTATGTTAACAAGGCATCAACAAGTTCAAAATTACTACATGACCAGCTATGAGATCAGCAGACTTCAAGTCATCCTCCAAGAAATTGTACCTTGAGTTGATGCTCTTGACTCGCATTTAGCAAAGTTTGCTATTCCACGAGCAACTTGAGCAAGAACATCTGGATGTCCACATTTGACCATACCTAACAAAGCCTTGATACCACCTTCACCTCTTAGCTTATTCTGCAGCTTATCTAGAGAAAGTAATAGAGAAGTACTCAATTGAAGAGGTAAACAAACTGATCGACTTAATGAATCTTTAACAAAGATATTGAGCCCTACACTACTCTAAGTTCTCTCACATGAATGTATCATTTTGACTCCTAAAAAATTGCACATGCATAGTAAAGAGCTCCATGGTAACAACCTCAGATGAAACTAATAAGACAAGCTTAACATTTCACGTTTTCACTATTAGAAGTTTTAAATCTCTGATTCCATAAACACATTACTGATTGAAGTTATGGAAATAAATAGTTGTTGAGCCAACATGCAGAAACTTCTCATAAACTTAACCATGCAAGTAAATTAGGAAATTGCAGCAGATAAAAGTCAAAGAGGTCAAGCAATTTACCATTGCCACACAGATTGGCGACGGCCCCAGCAACCATTCTAAGTGTTTGAGGATCCTCAGCATTAGCTGCTGTCATTGATAACAAGCTAATGCCCCCTTGAGACATTATTAGTTCCTGGTTGGTTTCTAACAACATAAAAGGAGTAATATGTAAAAGTAACATCAATTGAAAGCATAAAGACTTCATAGAAAGAAGCATCATATTGCAATTTAAATTTTACCATTCATCGCAAGATTGGCAATTGCACCAGCTGCCACTCTATGGACAGTCTCATCCTCAGAGCTTCCAAGCAGCCTCAGCAAGGACGTTAGACCTCCAGCTTCTACAATCTTCTGCTGATTTGTTTCTGCACAGTGGAGGTCAAGTTTACACTGTCATTGACATATCTAATAAGAAACAGCACTATCAAAGTAATTATTATCTGGATAGAAGTGATGGATGAAATAGCAGATACATCCACGCAAAAGTCCTCAATTATCTAGAATTAACAATTTAAGTCCTGAAATTGGTTTCTAAATGATTCGGAAGTATTATATGAAAATGCAGGAATGAGAAAAACCAGAAGACGTGTAACTACTTAAAAAGGCAGTGCTCTACTTTAATCACGTCAAATTTAGAGTGAAGTATTGCTACAACAAAAAAGTAAACAAGGAGCAGACAGGCAGAAAAGATACCCTCAGCAGCTAAATTTGCTACCACTTTCACAGCATGAATCCGCACATCAGCATCTTCTGCTTCAAGCAATGATAAGATCTTCTGCAATCCCACTATAAGAGAAAGCAATTAGATAAACTATAAATACATTATTCTTTATTATTTTAGTATAGCTTTTTTTTTGATAAATATCAGTTCGGGAATTACTGTTACCTTGTTCGAAGAGTTTTGCTATCGACGCCTTCTCTCCATTTCCTGAATCTTTTAGCTGTGGTCTAACTTGAGCAATGAGAGAATCTAGACCACCAGGGACTTTCCCAGGCCCACCTCTGTCAAGCCTTCTTCTGGTCTAAAACAAAAAATGCATGCCCAGTTAAAATTTAAAATGTACAATTAAAGCAATTGATCATCAGGTGGCAGAACATATCAAGACAAGCCTCGACCTACCAGATAACTTTAAATTCTCAGGTTGTTAGGAGTCCATTTAATCTCATAAAAAACACAAATGTTTAATTTGCAGTTTAATTACAATGGACATGGACAAAGTTTGAAAATTTTAACATTTACCACCTACTTTATATATAAGATTTCCCCCTGAGAGGAATTTAATCAGTGAATGAAAGATGAGATACAATACAGCAAAAGTGAAGAAGTTTGGAAGTATCGCATCACAGGATCAGTTACATAAATGGACAATGCAACAACTCACAAACTTGTAGTTTCCATTGATAGCATACCTCGTCGGCTTCAAAACTTAGCTGCAATAACTGACTTTGCAGCATTGATATTTCCCCTTCAAGTTTCTCCTTTTGATATGCCTCATCTTCCAGCATCTTTTGCAGTTTCAAGATCTCAGAATTTGTAGATGCCTAGACATTAAAAGTATGGCAGTGTGGGACAGCAGTCTATATGCCAAAGAAGTAGCAGAAAAGCAGAGGTAACGATGAAATGAAATAGAGATACACATATACCTCTGATATTTTCAGTTGAGCTAGTTGACTTTTAAGATTATTGACTTCCTCTTCAGCAGCTTTCCTTAATGAAGTTTCTTTACTAAGTAACTTTTTTACCTCAGCAACTTCCTCAGCAGTGGATACCATCTGCTCCTGTGTAGGATAAAAAGAGGCACAGACATGCTAAGCAAGTTTCAAATTAGCTTTAAGTGACAAAAACTAGAGAAAACATTAACAAAGGGAACGAAGCAAAAGACAAAATATGCCCGCTCAATTAAATTTAGCATTGTATGAGCAATCAATATCATATAACGAGATAGTTCTATACAGGATTATATTTCCACCTTTCTTTCACCACCCTGCTTTTGCTGATTCATCATCCATTTCTCCTCAAGCTTCTTTATTGATTCCATATAGTCCTTCTGATACTTCAATCTTTCCTTCTGCAAGAAGAAGAAGAGATTGAATTCAGTATGCATTCAAGTAAATGGTTAACTCTAGGCACTGGACAAAAACATGATCTATCATCAAAAAGTTCAACAAGCTCAGCAGGTAATTGTTCACTTAGTTCCTTCCACCCCACACAAACCCCCTTTCACTTCCCTTCATACCATCCTATCCCTACACTGAACTTAAGAAGTATATGACTATTAAGAAAACCAATCTTTTTATAATCACGCACAAGATCAAGTGTTACACATTTAATACATTCATGTTATTAGAAACCATGCAGCAATTACAATGATAATATACCCTCGTTTCAGGTAGAAAAACTGGCAAAATTATGACAGTGATAAGCTTTATAGTGTTTAACATAACGGTGCAGTCAACCCTTCTTTCCAATTAAATTTTGGATTATGTATAAAGTAAAAAGAAAGATACCTCTCTCTCTCTTTCTCTCTCTCTCTCTCTCTCTCTCACACACACACACTCACTAACTTCACACACATAGATGCATGGGCACACCAACAACCCAAAAGACATAAAAAAGAAGCCAACATTCCAGTCAACTTCTACACTGGTAAAAAACTATACCTCCATTGCATCTGCAAAATTTCTTTCAGCCTCAGTAATTCGAACTTGCGCATCTGTGGTAATTCTTTCAATCTCATCTTCAAATGCTTTCTGCTTCCTTTCATGCTCCATAATGAGTTTGTCTAATTGTATGTCTAGCCTTCTGGCCAAACTTTTGTAATCAAATTCTTCCTTGAGCTTCAACATATTCTCAACTTTCATAGCCTATAAAAAGCAAAAATAAAGTGCATATGTTGAGCAATCAAATGGCATTATAAATAAACCACTTACACTCTAGGTCAAATTTTGATTCCATTTATATGTCACTAGAAAATAATAGAATTGAAAAAATGACAATCCCAGCAACTAGTCTACAGATGCATCTTAAAACCATAAAATAAGATGAATTAGTTAAACTAAAAAAAAAAGGGAAGTTGTGTTGTAACCCACCCTCTGTCCAAACATTATAGTACTAGCAGTTTCTCCGCGATGACGTGGGGATGGACCTATAGTTATAACCAATGATGTTCTTGCTGTTCCTGTTAAAAAAATCAAAATGTCAGGCAAAACAACTTGCAATGTGGAAGAAGCTGGTCTTTCATTGTTCAAATGGGACTTAAGGTGCCATAGTCTTCGAAACAATATTGTATAATTACTAGATATAGCTCTATGTCAAAACATTCTACAAGTACATTAGTGAGATATGTAGATGAATAACTTAGTAAAATAGCAATCACACATAAGACAAAAGTTATTCCATCCAATATACCTCCAAATGAATCTCGAAGCAATCTAGTAAGCTTTGAATCACGAACTGGAATGTGAGCGCTGTTCTCTGCCAGTGCATTAATGCACTTCCCCAGTGCACTCAGAGAAAGATTGATAGATTTGGCTTCTTCAAGGGTGTGGCCTTCACTCCCTGCAAAGTAACAGCAAAGAAACAAAGATCAGCATGCAGGAAAAATAAGAGAAGATGCTTGACACAAGTTAAAAGGTAGATAGTAGGACCGTCATAAATTAAACAGTTAAACTGAGGGGAGGGAGCTTTGTGCATTCTATTTCACTACCTGACTTATCAATTCGCTCTGAACCAGCAAGATCTACAACAATTAACTTGCCCTTTCGAACAAGTGGAGGCCTAAGAGATTTAGCCATGTTAGTACTGTTACCATTTTCACTTGAATGAGCAGGTTCTCTTCCTTTTACAGACCTCTTGACATGTACCTAAGGCACAAGAGATGAATTAATTGCATTATAGGATAAATGCAACGCAATCAGGATAGTCAACAAATCCATTAGAACAAGAATAACTTAATTCAATTGATTCACCATCAAAATAGCATGACTACGAGAAGATTCAGTATTCAATTTTGTGTTTGCAGCATAGCGGTGAGCTTCTCCTAAGTGTAGTAATTCCAAGAAACTTTGCTGATCTCTTATTTCTACTACGGTAGCCCCAGGTAGTGAAACGTCTCCAGATTTAGGGTCTTCCACAATGGAAATATTGTCATTAGTAGGATCAAGAAGATCCTGTAATGACTCCATGTAGAGCTGCACAAATTTTCAATGATCGAAACTATCAGGCACATTATAAAGGTTGTAACTTTGGAGAAAATGATAAAAAGTTTCTAAGAGAAAATAAGCTTAGACTGATTAGCCGGTAAAAATTGTTGTACCACAATTCATAAAAACTATGACAATATCAGAAATCAAACACCACGATCAGCAGTATGATGCAACAACCTGCAAATAGGAGACAGAAACAGAATCACTTTCCGGTGAAACATCTGCTAAAATATCCTCCATAGCACGGACCATTATTCCACGATCAGCTGTATCTTCCTCTCCAAGTCGGCCAAGAGTATATGTTTTGCCAGTACCAGTCTGACCATAAGCCATGACTGTCCCGTTGTAACCATCCAAAACACTCTATAAACACAAATTGCACAAAGATCTTGTTAAATGAACCAGGCATAGAGATCCTTCATGAGCTATGACCAAACACTCCAGTTATTTAAATGAGCACAAAACAATTGAGTTGGGAACAATGATAGCCTGAAACTACTTCTTTCAGACCATTGCAGGAAAATGGGTACAGTCAGTAACATCTGAAAATAATTTTTATTTAGCACAATAAAAACCAAATATCTTGCTAGATGAAATATTTAAATGCGCTACCTTTGTTGTTGCAACGCAAAAAAACAAAATGCAAGTGAATTTCTATCAAATTGTGGTAGAAGTGAATATGTCATGTGGACAAACCTCCACAACTGGCTTTGCAACAACTTCATACACACGCTTTTGTGATGCAAACTCTGTGAGCACTTCATCAAACGCATAGGTATCTGTGTCCCAATTGTTTTTCCGAAGCTTTAACCTTTTAAGCTGAAATAAATGAAAAAAGCATTAGTGCCTTTATAAGGAACAAAATAAGAAAATCACTTGCAGAAACTGGATGAGAGCTAAAGTAAAGTAATTTGAAAACTAGTTAGGTCAGCTACAACATGTACAAGCAAAAGCCCACCAGCCTTCTCATTTTTAAGGTGGTTAGCAACTAAATCCTTCTTGACATATTCAAATGAAGTGATATTAGTCAACCTTTACTCTTTGTCTCCCTTTTCATTTGAATAAACTCACTTTCAGGTTGATGCATCCATCAAGATGTCATATCCAGGCAAAATAAAACTGAGATGTCCATCTCTTAACTTTTCCTCAATCAGTGTGCTACTTCAATATCAAACAGACAACAGAGAGCAGAGAAAGCCATTCAAGAAAAAAAAAATAGTAACTGAGAACATAATTAACCCACACATATAACTGGTAAAGTTGCATCAAATACCTCAGGTTGAAGTTCTACACAATCAGCAAAATCAGCATCTGCCGCCGACTCTTCTGCATTACGTGGACGCAATCTTACAGCCACTCGAACTCTTCCAGGAACTGAAGAGAAACATAGAAATGTCAAACTAAAAAATAAGCACAGGCAAAAGAATAGCATACTGATCATACTTGTCAAGAAGAGCTCAATACCAGACAAGTTACAATCTTTAGTCTAATCCCTTCTTCTTCGCAAAGACTGAACTTTCTAAGAATCTAACATTAGGCAGCCCTAAATAAGGGCACTGAAAGATCTATAAAAGATAAACAAATTTTATGCTAGATAAACTTTCAATATTTTTAACATGCTAACAATCAGAAAAAAAAAAAAAAAATCCAATTTTCAAAGTGAAGATTGAGTAAAGCCGCACTGAATCCTGCTGGTTTGAGGTGCCTGCTTATTTGTGGCCCCCAAACCATGCCCAGTTTCAACCCCAAGGTATCTGCTTTAGCGGTCTGATGGAAAGCATTCTCCCTAAAGCCATATCATTGCAACGTTGCATTACCAAATAAACTAAATATACAGGCTGCCATTCCAGGAAAAACACATTTTAGGAGGTTTTTTTTTTGGTTAGTAAAACGAGTACATCAATAAATAATCCGATCCCACATTTGAACGACCGTAATACTGTTTATGACCAATTCAACCCCGGAATACTTAAAAACTTATCTAACCGTAAAAAAGATTGATTACTATTTAACAAGAGTTTAAATTGCTTTCATTGGAAAGAACTTAAGAAATTCTCTCCTATCCCTGATAAAAGCTAAGATAATCACACATTTGGCCTTCCAAAAACACACGGAAAACCACTTACAAAATGCAAAATCACATAATGTATGTTATAATCATCGACAATCCAAAAAAGCTACCCATCAACCTCAAGTGAAAATTCAGACATCCGACAATCTGAAAACAGAAACACTCAACAAGAAACAACCTTTACAAGAAAACGCAAACAAATAACAAAACCAAGAAAATGCATCATCTTGAAGATCCCAAACGAAACCCCAAAACTAACCTCCAGCATCATCTTTGGCGGCTCCAAGTGACCCGGGGCTACTCTTCCTTAGCCCAGAAGAGGCACCAACCGAAGACAAAGACTTGGTTTTGAGCGCAGGCTTCGAAGGGTTGGAGTTCACGGACAGTGGCCTATCTATTGATGTTGTTGTTGTTCCTTTAAGAGAGCTCCTATGAGTTCCATTCCTATAATTCCCACCACCACTAGCCATTTCGTGAAAAACAAAAACCCAACACCAAAAACCTCAAGAAGATTCAATCTTTAACATGCCCACTTCTCCCTTGAACTCTTGTTTCTTTGCTTATCCTATGTTTGGTTACTAAGAAAATGTTTTCCTTTTTTGAGCGTTGAGCAAGTTACCAGAAGGACTCTGAGAAATCAATGAGAGTTTTTTTTTTTTTTTTTTTTTGAGTGTTTTTTGAGTTTTAGAGTGGACCAGGGCACGTGACTTTATTTTAGATAAAAAGGGTGGGGGAGGAGGCTGGTGTGGGATTTACTAAACTACCCTTTTGAAACATAAGTTGTTACTTTACTTCTACGTGCGCCTCGTGACGGTGTTTAAATGCGCCAATGAAGTGTGTCGTGTAATAGTGCGGGAACTTTTAAATTACTGTTCTACCCCTCAGATCCAAACTGTCCCCCCCCCCTCCCCCTAACTGTTTATTTCAGTTTGTTATCTGTTATTAATAAGATGGACTATTTAATATTTACCAATGAAAATATTAGTATTTTTAAATTTAGAAAATTAATAATACTAAGTTATTAATATTGGTATTGTGATATTAAATGAAAATGTAACAATAACAGTGCATTATACAGTATGGTATGACAGTACTTCTTTTTGAAGCGTTAATTGCAAATATTAAACCATATGAAAAGAAAATAAGGAAGATTTCTTTAGATCTAATAACCTTATCATGAAATTACAACGTGGGATTTTGCATTTTATATTGTAAAGGAGCTAGCATTGATTTTAAATTGTTAGCTAAATATTAAAAAAAATGTAGAGAAGAATTACATAGATCATAGAGAAACGTATAGAAGCATCATTAGTTCTATATTTTAATCTAATTATATGACCAGCATTTTTGTTTGTATTAAGGTTAAGATTTTATCTTCTCGATAATGATACTGGATTTCATACATACCTATTTGCCTTTTTTTTTATTCAGTTTTTTTAATCAAGAGGCAATTATGTTGGCTGAGCCTGATCATGAAATGTAAAATTTCGATAACTATTCTTTGGAAGATTAATTTCAGTAAGTAAAATTATTTAAAGAGTTTGCTTACTCACATCAGGGAAGGAAAAGGAAGGGTACTGAATTTAAGTTTATTTGTTAAACAAATTGGATTAGACTGTTTCAAATTAAGATTTTGCTGCAAATCAAGCTCAAGCTTCGAAGCACAAAGCTTGTTTTGCAGCCATGTGGGGATTAGTAAGCAAGGAAATAAATAAAGTCATATATGTATTGTGAATACGTGATTTTCCCGGAATCGCAAAACACCAACAAATCGAACATGCAACCAGAGTGGTTGCATTTATCATCTGTCATTCACTGCAATGACTACCGTTGGCCCTCCTGGGTGGAACTTAAAGCCAAGGGCAACAAGGAGATATGGCACCTGGAGAAGAGAAGAGCAAACCCCAATAAAGGAGAGAGTTTTGAAAGAAAAGGCTGGTTCGGAAATTATGAGAAAAAGGAGATGCAGACACAGAGAGAGGGTAAAGCTTCTGCATAAAAGAAAAGCAAAAGTGGGGGAAGATGGACCCTCGAAATCTAGCTAGCTACCAGCATTCATTACTAACATGGAAACATTCAAATTTCGAAGAGCCAAAAAGAGCATGAGAAAACCTCGTTTCAAATTTGAAGTATTATCTGTTCTCAAACGCCACACCCTTTTTAATCTGAAAAGCCGATTGCAATCCCTTCCTTCATCATAATTTTCTTTCCTTTTTTGTTGTCACTTTGTTGAATGTCTACGGACTCCACGAAGGGCAATTGGATCCCACTCAAGAGTCCTTCGTAGAGTGTCTTTGACTTTAAAAAAGGTGAAAAAAATAATAATACTAAAGGGGCAAGAAGAAAGTATAGTTTGCTTAGGTCTTGGGTAAACCCTGACCCACCTCACCGTAAGGTACAACAAAGTAGGCTGCTTTGAGTTTACTTGTTTTCTTGTTCAATGACTAAGCAGTAACTATCCTTCTTTCCTTGGTTTTTAACTTGCTGGAAAATGAGTAGATTCTTCCAATTCATAATTGATTTTAAAAATAAATTTACGTGTAGCCAATAATTAATCCTTTGCTCCTAATTATTTTCTGATTGTGGGTCAGGTAACCCTATTGCACATTCAATTTGTATGGACTTAACTTGTGGTTGTGTGAAGCCAAAATCACCTTTCAAGAGATGGTGATGTGCAGTTGCCATGGTCGGAGGTTCCAGCAGATGCTTACCTAACCAAATTTAGTGTGTCTTCGAAGAATATGTAAGATTTCAACACTTGAACTTGCTCTCCACCCCTTCCAGTGGTTAAAATGTCGAATTGACCCGTCATTCAGCAGGGTGAGTTTGAGCAACCTAAAGGGAAAATATCATTTCAGAACAACATTTTGCGCCTTTTTGAATGACACTTGACAAAGATTGTACACCATAGGGGACTGCATTATGCTTAAAACAGATGGGACTTTGTGTTTTGTGATCAATCAAACAATCCTAAGTCAACATCTAATTAAAACTTTTGCTACACATGAGCCAAGCAAAAGCCTAGAAATATGTAAGACCGTATAAATATTAAGATCTCTTTCTTTTTTTTTTACAAATAAAAAAAAAACACAAAAGGAGGCAATTAGAAATAATCCGTCTCTGCTTAATGGTTTATTAATGTAGAAGCTATATTTGTTTGGTTAACAGTTAAAAAGATGATTTAAAATCCGAAATCAATCATTTTTAAGTTTAAAAGTTCCTAATCCATCTAGAACTATTTCCAAACCAAATCACGATTTTTGAAGATTATGAACTTAGACCTTTTTGATCAGTAAGGAATAAGGATATACATAAATGCACAAGCATAAAATGGGCATTATATTAATGATGAAGATGTGCATAAACAGTAATGGAAGCCAGGTTTTCTTCCCTTGCAACATCAACATGGTCCGAGAAGGTGGGCACGGCCCCATGGACACAATTTGTCAGTGAAATATCTTACATCATGAATTTCAATGAAATTACGGAAAGTGAAATGATCTTTATCTAAAAGCCTAATGGAAAGTCGGAAAAGGAAAAAAAAAAGGAGAGAAAGGAATCCCCTCAATTTGATAGAGAGATGTCCTTCACTATCGAATGTCATTACAAGTCATCCTACCCAGGTTCGTTTTTTTTTTTTTTTAAAATTCAGGGAAGGAAAGAGAGAATGAGCAAGTTCTGCTCCACCACCGCAGGCCTTATGGTGGCCTGATCCACCACCACCCTGCAGGCCTTATGAACAACTTTTTATTTATTTTTTACTACTACTTCACCTTTGCCCTGATTAGGACTCTTCAATCAAAAGCTCAGAGATGGTGGTCCTGATTCCTGAAACGCCTCAAAAGGGTATACTTGAAATTAGATGTTCTGCACTGCATTGAACAGGAACATCTAAGCAAATGAATTGGCATTGGTGCAACAGCCAAAATCACTGTATAATCAAGTGGCAGTGCTCGGAAAACTATTCATCAATATTTAATGAAATAATGGGTCAAAAAGAGACGAAGGCCCAGTGCAAACATTGTGAGAGTGGTACCTGCCACATGATATGTTGCAGTATTTTAGCAGAAAAGTCCTAGACAGGATTACCAGCAAGTGATACAATAATATTATGATGATTTTGCACATTTAGAAACAAAAGCGACCGCCCTTGTTCAAGGTATAGTTATTCTACTGGTGCCTATCATTCATTTCCTTCCTCGTATATATTCAAAAGGATATGTTGAAATCAGTATACACCCCGACTATTCTTATCAAGTATCAATTATCTTTCTTCTGCTGAGCAACTCTTTTTTCACCCCTCCCATTCCTCCAAATATCTGCTACTTGGTTTAAACAACTAAAAGTGAGTGGCCAGTGACAAGATTGGTTGCATCCTCGATCAACTTGCACGAATTCTTTGCTGGGAGCACATGATGTGCCATGAGTTTCAGGCACATGTTCCTAGTCGTCCAGTTGGGTTCAGACGGTTTCCAGTTCAGGCCTTAAAAGCTTTGGAGTTGGGTTGTGTTTGTGGGCGAGAGCATGCGCGTGTGGTTGTTCCCTTTTTTCAGGGTTGTCATTGAAGTTGATTAGCCAAATAAAATGGAATTTCTCGGTGGGGACTGCATGAAATCTATTAAAATCATAACAGAATACTCCACAACTTTTCTTTGTTCCACCGCTTACTGCATACAGATCGTATCCCCATATCTCACCACCTAACAGTATATAGTTCGTACTAAATTTTTATGACTCTGACCATTCCAGGATATTCTCTTTCTTTGTGTATAATTTTGGATGGCGAAGTATTGTAGTTGTTAATTGTTTGTCGCATTTAAAAGTTACAACCTTATTAATGGAGGTTCTCTGCTTTGCTCATCATCCATCAAATTATGGAGGATATAGGAACCATTACTTGCGAGTATCACGGTATGATATATACTCAACAAGGTCATTGACCCAATAAGTGAAAATGTTTTAATGGGGAAATCCTAATCCAACTCTAAAACTGCTTTAGTACAGTCAACAACAGTTACCGATTCCTGGAATGTGGCCCTAGATTTTGAAAGTGTAAGATTCTAGGGAGATAATGTCATATGCACTACAGAAGTTCTTTCTATGCAATGGTAATTGCTCCCTCCACCCGACCACGCCCATACCTACCACTCGAAGTTGAGATTAAAAGTTAAAAGTGGAAAATGTAAAGAAACTTTTAGTTAGATGAGGTTTACCCGCCAGAACCTGTTGGTTAAGTTGAATGTTGAGAAGCTATTCAAAAAAAGAGGTGAATGTTGAGAATGAAAAACTCATCTTAGGCAAAATTGAGCTGTTATAAGAATGTTAATTGTGGTAATTTTTCCCACAAAAGACAAGGAGAGAAAGATTATCTCTGACTTAATCGACTCACATTCTAAGAATTCTAAACTAAGTTAAACAGAAGATTCTCAAGCTATGATTTTTAGGAGCGTGCAAACAATTATTTCGGTTCGTTCAGTTTTGGATCTTTAATAATCGAACTAACTGAACTCATATTTAAAAATAATAAAAATCGAATCGAATTATACAAATAACCGAACTAATCGAAATTGAGATAATTCATTTAGTTCAATTCGGTTTCTAAAAACCGAACTTGATAAATTTTTTTTTGTTTGTATATATTTATTTATGTTATTTTTTTAATAAATTAATATTATAAAAACATTAAAAATGATAATAAAAAATATAATAAATAAGATAGATACTCATATAATTAAAGAGAAAATAAAGAAGAGAAGAAATTAGGTTTAGTATTTATTTTTCATGCAAAATCCTCATAATACCCTTAAGTTCGATTAATTTGATTAAAAAAAATTTCAATCGAAATTGAACCGAATTAATTTTAATAACCAAACTATCTTGAGAACTGAACTAACCGAATCGAAAAAACTAAACTCATTTCAATTGGGTTCAATTGTTCAATTCAGTTTACATTTGTTCATCCCTAATGATTTTAGATCTGCTCCTCCTAAAAATGGGTGATAGTAGAGAATAAAGTTCTAACAAAGCTAAGCTTCAGAGTCGTGATGAAATGGGCTGAGGTTACGGTGGGGGCAGGATGGTAAGGAGAAAGGACAGTTTACATGTAGCCGCATGGCTTTTTAGACCAGGTACAGTCTTAAGGGATGAATAGGGGACTGACGGGTGATACTAGAGAAACAAGTCCTACATACCACAGCATTGGGTTAAGGGTACGATGGGGAAAGTATGGTTAGGAGAAAGGACAGTTTTACATGTAGCCGCATGGCTTATTGGACCAAGGACAGTCTTTAAAGGAGTAGTAGGGGACTGATGCAGTTAAACAGCCTTCCTGCAAGATATAACAACGAACAGAAGGTGATTCTTGCCATCCAGGCTTGCCTAATTCAACAACAGGGTCAGAGATTCCATTCCAAGAATTATATACTACATTACCTGGCTAAAAATTTCAGAAACTTTAATCAATTAGGCGGTAGCTATAGACATAAATCAAAAGGCAGGTCTGGTAGAGGATCATGGAGCAATAAAAGAGAAAGGGTTGATGCCCTTTGTACAGCCTCTTGATGCAATAACCAGATTTTGCGGGTACGTGAAAAGGACATTGGAAGTAAAGGACTAAAGAATTATAAATGAGGTAAAACCGGGGGTTTTAAAATGCAAAAGCAACATCCACAGAGAGAACAGACCTTTCTGTGTTTGAAGAATGGTAGACAACGAAAATAGAACTGGTATTTCACAAGGCACATTCTGATATAAAGCATGGTAAAAACCAGAATATGGTGCTTAGAATTTCCATGAGATCCACAACCTTTCAATCAATTATTAGGAAATTTGATAAAATTTTAATCTAACAAACATCTAAAGTAGATAGCATAAAAATTATTATATATAATTATACCTAATAAATATAGATATATATGATGAAGATCAAGCCAGAAACATTAAAAAGCAAAATGAAAGCTAAACATTCATTGATCCATTTTTATTATGGAATCATCCTAAGCCGCCCCAATACCGTCCAACCATCCCCACCCCCACAAACACTAGCAAGAACATTAAAACACCCCGCAATTTTTCCACTAACCCTAAATCTAATAGAACCCTCCAAAAGCCAAAAGGGCAAGAAAGAAAAGGCAAATCCATTCAAGAACACCGACTCACGCAAACTGCCTCCAAGACTCCCAAGTCCCTTTTCAGAACCTCTCCACCTTGTCAGCTTTAACAACAGGATTTGCCTTGGCAATGGCATCCCGTCCAGCACCCTTGAAATCAAACAAGCACTCGTGTTTTTCCGGGTACCGGTGCTCGCCACAGAATGTACTCCCGCACCTGCACTTAAACCCAGTCAACCTAACCTTCTTTCTGCATATAAAGCACCTGTTGGACACCTTTGGCTCCGCCTGTTCGTTACCAGCAGCAACAACAGCCGGTTGCTCAACCGCCGTCGATGAGGAACCCACATGAGGCAGCTCCTCGACAGGCTTAACATCCAATATCGTCTCCACAACCACATCTTCCTGCTTCGTTTTGACACTGAGGGATTTCTCCATGGCAGCTTTTGCCTTGGCAGCTTGCTCCTCCCCGGCCCGGAGGTCTCGGTAACACTTGGAGCAGAGGTTCATATTCGCCGCCGTGCCAAAAAACCCGCAGCCGTTGGCGCAAAGTTTGGGCTCGGATGGTGGAAAGCTGGTTCCTTCATTCTGTTCAGAACCCATGGTTTCGTTTCTTTTTCTGTCTGCTTTGCTTTGGTTCCTACGATCAAGATAAGAAAATAGGATTAGGGTTTAAATGAAGGGTTTTTTCTCTTCTTGATTTTCACGGAAAATCAGCACGGGTTACAGTTGGATAACCCAACAAGCTTCGCAATCAGAATATATATAGATTTTGATTATTTTCCTAATCCTAATAATAATGCGATTTTAATTTTTATTTGACGAAAATCCCCTTCACCTAAATGTTCTTTAAAGCTGGCTATACCGGCCTCTAAAGGGTATAATCGTCAAGTTAATAAATTGCGTAGCCTTCTCAAACAAGGGGGAGACAAAATCAAATTAGAACGGAAATTGGAGAAAAAGAAAATTATAAGTACAAACAAAACACTGAGGTAGTAAACAAAAAAGAAGGGTAATTTCGTCTTTAGAAGACCGCTTCAACCCAAACTCCACCGATAATCAGGAGCATCCCTGAAGAATCCTGAAAAATTTTTCCATCTCCTAAATTAATACATAAAAATCACTATTTAATCTCAGCCATCCATCAGAAAAATTGGAACAGCCACCGTTGATTACAAGTCCAATAAAATCGACAAAAAAAATCACCTAAATTTCTTCAATCGATGAACATGAAAACCCAGAACAAAAAAATCAACACTCAAATCGGAAAATGAAAACTGTAAAACATACCTCGTTAATTCGATAACCGGAGGTTATTTGTTTCTCGTTTTATTTTTCTCCGGTCGGCGTCGATCGATGTGAAAAAATTGCAGACGATGATGAGATTATTTTCAAGTCCTGAATTTAATAGGAAAAAAAATTATAGAAACAGCAGAAAATCCTGATCTTTTTTTTTTTTAAGGTGGAAACAACAGGAACAGAAACAGAAGAGAACAGACGGGGAAACGAAAACGAAAACGAAACTGAAACTCGAAAAAACTAAAAACCAAACCGAAAACAGAGCCTTTGGTTTGGTTTTTAACTTAAATTTTTTTTTTTTGGTTTGGTTTTGTTTCTACGGCACCCACGGTTTTATGTCGGCGTGGCAAGGGTACACGGTATTTTGATGGGAGTCTATATCTGAGCGGCCTGATCTAATCCTGATATTGTGGTGACGTCAAAAATTCGATCATCTGACGGTCAGTGATGTGGCAGTGGGACACCCCATCTTTTCAGGTCGCGCGTTTAGGAAATTATTATAGAAGTTGTTGATGTAGAATTGTTTTTTTAATTAATAAGAGTTGCTTTCAGAAAAGCGACTCTGCTATTTACGCTCCCTTCATTGACACGCCTCTTCCCGATGCAACGTTTACGGCCAACCCGGTCCAATTGTGGGGTACAGAACCGGACCAAGTGAGATCCAATTGAAATTGAATGATAATCATTTTTTCTCATTTGATTTTTTATTATCTTTACTATTTAATTGAAGAAGTCGAGCAATTGTTTTTTTCGAATTGTTTTCACTTTTCACCCACTACTTCGCCTTTTTTTTTTTTTATAGAGTGGGCTAAAGAATATAAAATAACTATACATTCACTCATTGCTTTCTATTCATTCTCTAATTATCTCTGCCACTTTCCACATTAGTTAATTATTGTTCTGGTAACTATAAATTAATTATGACTTATGGTAGTGGCTATCTATCCTCTTAATTTCTTTCCATATCAACATTTTCTTTTTTGATTTAGAAAATGATTTTAAATATGAGAGCAACGTTAATTATTAAATTAAATGTTTGAATATATATAAAAATATATTTAATTAGTAACAACATAATAAAAAACTTAAGCCAATGAATATGCATAACGTTATGGATATTTTATTGAAATGATTACTCATTTGTCAATTCAAGCTCAACATTCTCCCCTCCCTCTATTGTATTAAACTTGGTAAATATATAAAAATTCAAATAATTTGAAATCTATGTTTACATTTGAAACTTCCTTTTGGTGCAATTGAAACCTTGTTTTTATTTAATGATGTCATAGTTGAGATCAAACATTTTACCATGATTTAATTCATTATATAGTTGTTGAAGGTGTTTATTTCATATTTCAAGATTTTTATTTTATTTTGTATGATTTTGAACTTTGAAATACATCCTTCATTAAGTTCGCGTCAATATTAAAACACTAAAATCAGTTAATAAACAAAAAAGGTCTTAAAGCAACAAAAAACAATGAAAATAAGAGAAAGAATATAAGAAAACTTAAGATAAATAGATTTTTTTTTTTGTATCACGAAATCCCTGCTATCTCTTTAAAAAATTAATTTGATAAAATATGCAGCATTCATATTTATAAAGTTTTCAATTTTTTTTACTTGTTTGACATGAGATTAAAATATTTTATTTATTTATTTTGAAACATTTAACATGATATTAAGACTCTAATAAATTTAAACCATATCTTTATATATTAAATTTACAATTTTGAAGAAAAATACACTTAAATTATTATAAAAAGTCACGTAACTATTATTAAATTTTAATAAGTCAGAAAACCGTTCCATCATGTTTGGTCGTGGAGTTAAGAGAAGGAGAAAATTTGTTGAGATTATTATTATTAGTATTATAAAAGAAATTGATCTAAAATTGTCGGACATTTATAATGGAGTCAGAAAACTATCCACTTTGGATTTTTTCTCAACATGTTAATTTAAAGTTATGATTTTTCAAGTTCTTTAGCCACCTTGATAGATACTTTGCGCCTACCCTAATTAGTAACTCCTAAGGTGGTTGTACATTTTTTATGGGAAAAAACATTACTCTATTATTTTTTTTATATGAAGCGACGATTTTTCATTCATTAAAAAAAACAATAATACTTCTATTATTATGTCAAGGATAATATTCGTGACTTTTTAAAAAAAAATTAATTAAATTTTTCCTTTCCAAATCAGTGACTCCATTATTATGTCAGATTTCAAATGACTATATTAATTTTTTTAAAATTAATAATTTGTGAATAAGTTTTAATTTTTAAAAATTAAATTATTAATTTTATTTAAAATATTAGAATATTTTAATTTAAAATGAGTTAATTTATTTGCATTTTCGGGTTTGGCAAGATCCGCAGGGATTGGATTCGGAAAGGGGCTTCGGGCCCGGAAAAAACCGAAATCAGAAATGGGGCAACAGAGAAATGTTGGGGGAAAAGAAAAGCCTACATAGGAAGCCCACTCACAAGATCCAATGTTATATGGGCGGCCCAGATGTATAGAAAATTCAAAATTGGAAGATCCTTCATTAATAAAAAAGGTTAAAAAAGCCATCTTATAATTTTACTTTTACTACATCAAGTAACTTGTAAAAAGTGAAAAAAACCCATCTTCAAACCATCTTGTAATTATACTGTATGGTATGGTGATCTCTATTACAATACTCAAAGAGGAAAAAAGAAAAAAAAGAGAAACGAAGAAAGCAGTCTCAAAGTCAAGTTGTCTGCTCTTAAGAGTTATCTCCCCAATTGAATTGTAGAATTAAACATGCATATTTAAAAAGGTAGGGGGAAGCAATAATAAGAGCAATCCAGTTTTTGTTTGACTGAAGCAGATGCAATTATAAAAGCAGAGAGCAATAATTTTGGCAACAACATTTTAGTTTCAGCAACCCCATAATTTGCCATCAATTTTGGCAGTTGCTTTGTGCTTTGTAAATGGCAATCTCTATTGTTCCAGACCCTTAAGCAGGAGAGAGCTCTGATAATGGAGATTACGTGGGCAGAGGCAATCATTATATCCCTCTTCCTTCTCTTCCCCTGTTCCTATCTCCGAACTTAACCTATTATCCCCTTTCAAATTGGTTGCATACAATAACTGAATTACTATTTATATATATGCTGATACAGCACAGGTTTTTCAAATGATTTTTGGGTAGGAAGATTTTTAACTATCAAAAAAATAGTTTCCTTAAATATCTCTTTGCATTAATGGTAGTATGTCAGGAAAATATATATATATAAATATATCAAAGCAAAGTCTGACAATGCGTAGGGTATGCATTACATAACCTTGCACAAGAATAGATCATAATATACATGTTGACAAATAAGACACACCAAAAACTTCTAGTATCAAAATGGCCATGATGTCTTGACTATGATGTTAGATGGTAATGTGCCTTAGCTAGCAAGAGGGAGATGATGATGTTGATGATGAATGTGCATACACCAATACGAAAGAGAGCAATCGATTGCAGTGCAACAGCTGAGAGAGAGAGAGTTGGATTTTGTTTTTTTCTGGATGGATTTGACACGGCAATTGATGAGAATGGATGATCAATGTGGAGGGAGAGGTGGACCCATATACGTGGGATTAATAAGCAGCCACCATGATTGATTCATGTTGTGAGAGCTAATACGTCAAAAACAATGGAGTGTACAATCTTTCAGGACACTTGAAGAGGAACAAGAATAAGAAAAGAAAAGAAGAAACAAGGGAAGACATATATATCTATACATATATATTCATTCTATTGTTGACTATTGTATCTGATATCTATTGCCTCACATTCATCACCAAGTTTAGTAGTTGTAGTAAAAGAAGAAATAAGTGAATCTTTGAGTATGTCTAGTACTCTCTCTCAGTTGGCCCAACTTTCTTAGTTCAAAATGGAATCATTATGACTCTTTCTGAATAATGTACTCTCATAATCTTATACTTCCATTTCCATTTTCCATTATATATATATATATATATATATATATATATATATATATATGTACTATATAGTCACATGCATATCTTAGCTGTGCATAAACTTCAAATGATTCATGTTTTTCATGGTTGAATTTTTTATCTACATCTTCCATTGCCAATAATAACAGTTTGATTCATAGTATCATTTAAGTGTGTTGATGAAGAAAGAGATAAAGGGAAGCCAGAATAATTAAGTTCATGTAACCAAAATTTTAAGTCCATCCCTACCTAAAGATAACAAGATTGGAATGATGCCATCTCCTTGGGGTTTTCACCAAATGAAAATTGCTGGTGAGATCCATTGATTACTCTGGTTCTTTTGATTATCTGTTCATGAGTTGCAAATGAGCACACATGTGAAGATTGATAATTGATAGCCAAATTCATCAACTATGATTGAGCAGCAGCACAAGTCAAAAGAACCAAGGTGTCCATCTTCATAAATCTTCAAGAGTCGGTTAATGTGATAATTGCCTAATAGCAGAAAGCTGTGAACCGTGCAGAAAGTCCACCAAAGCATTTTATAAGTATATATTTATAACCTAACTCAACTACATCAATCACTATGCTTAGAGTTCTACCTTACCTTTTTGTAAAAGGGTGGACAAGAAAATTAAAAGGAAGATAAAAGTTTTGACAATATGGGTGGTACCTCGTTTTACAAGGAAGGTCAAGGTTATTTTCTGGTTTAAGCCTTGCAAAGATGGTAGGTATAGGGATAATTGGACAAATTAAGACAATTACTTCTCATTTTGCAGCTTAATAAATAAGAAAAAAAAATCAAGAATTTGTGCCCAATAGGACTACTTGGTAAGTGCAATTCCCTGAACTATGACAAAAAAAGGCAAAAAATGAAAAACACATTACTAGCCGTGTCTGTTTGTTAATTTGTATGAATACCCAAATGCATACACAAACATATTATCATCATTATATTCTGTCATGAAAACGTTGAGAAAATTAAAAGTTGATGGGGTTTTCTTTTCTCAGGCCTTCAATATGAGGTTTGACTCTTAGATATCTGTGTTCAAACCAAGTATCATGAGAGAGAAAAAAAAGTGGGAGAGAAGGCATGAATTTGAAGATGCCATGCCACCTTCCCCCATTCTAATGGTCCACAAGCCTCTAACCCATTAGCTTTAACTAGCCAGTGCTACAATTCCCAAAGCTGGGTCCTTAAGGCAAGGTGATGCCATGAAGCCACTTGTAATCAGCCTAATCATCTGCACCATATCCATGCTGATGACTTTCACTGCAAATTGCGATCCCAAGAAAAAATGTTAATATATATTAACACCTCCATCATTACAGTCGAGATATCCCCAGATACAAACCTACTTGCAATTGCCAAATGATGCAGTTTTTCTGGTGTGGAAATTGAAGTTGTACCAGATAACTAGCTAATGTCTCTGTCCAGTGTCCACCATCGAACTCAACATGTGTAGAATTACTGATGAACACAAAATAAATCATTAATGCTCTAAAATGATGACAGTTTGACAGCTTCATCTAACAATATGAGAGGACATGTCATCTGGTTTGCCTGAGAAACAGATAAATAACAAAAGACCAAATAATCCGTCGCACAAGGAAAGAGTGACAGACAGCTAGAAAATAAAAGAAGAAAAGAAAATTTACAATCTGGGGTTCTTAGTTGTCCATCAATTATTATACTACTGCTTAAGTTGGCGATCTACCCCCCATTAATCTCATCTAGCTCATTGAGAGGATCCTTCCATAAAGGCTATATATATATACACACACACCCATCTCATTGCCAGAAAAAGGTGATAAAGAAATTCAATAATGATCATGTAATTTGAGGATATCTTCTTCTCAAAAAGTATTTAGGTCCGTGTGTAGAACATGTGAATGGAAAGTATGAAAAAGAATGAGAAGGAATAAAAATAATTCAATCTAAAGGAAAAAAGGATTAGGTAAAAGATCATAGTTTTAAACAAGGACAGTTCGGACTTGGGGACACTATTTTGATGGCACATGGGAAATGCAAGATTAATTGCTCTGAATCTCAAGTTGCATGGAGCCATGTCAGTACGCTGTGGGGTTCTCTCCATTTGGCAGATATTTTCTCATGTGATACCTTGATGCATGCCAAATATGAGAGGAAACTAAAAACAAGACTAGGGATTAATTAACAATATGTTTAACTTAATACTTGTTTTCTATTGGCCATTTAATTGGGAGTATTAACTTTGTTATCCAACATAAGAAAGTTATTAATTGAGGAGTTGAGGGTGGAGAGGGACGTGGAGGCATAGAACCTTCCATCTTCTATTGGGCTTTTTCTTGCTCATTGATCAACATTTGGTTGCTTGCCTTTGCAATCATGAGTCCACCTGCCATCATGACAGCCGAAGAGGAATCCCTCGCTCTTTTCTCTCTTTCTCTCATTTCCATAGCCACCAGCCCACCACATGATGCAAGTGTCATAAAACAACATAAACCAACTCTATTTATAGGAGCTTATATCCCTTCCTTTCTCTCAATTTCCCCTCATCATTTTCAGTATAACCTTACTTTTCCATCTTCTTTATCTTCTCCTTCAATAGAAAGAAATCATAGAAGGATGTGTAACAACATGGATTGGAGCCCAACCATCTCTGCTTCTTCAAAGAGAAGGCATAGATCAAAACAATCTAAAGTTCAAATTTACAGGCTTTCCAGGTATATAAATGTTTCAACACCTACTTTTTTTCAGAGTTGTGTGCATATGCATGCATATATGTTACATATGGTTCTAACACAAACACCTTTTTTTTTATGCAGGAAAAGATGCGAAGAAAATGTGGAGAAAGACATGGAACGACTGAACTTGAAGCTCTACTTGGAGAACCAAAGTATTATTGAAGAGAATGAGAAGTTAAGAAAGAAAGCCAATCTTCTCCATCAAGAAAACTTAGCCTTAATGTCTGATTTTCAGAAGAAGTTTCCTCATTTGGATCGTTTTTCCACCACCCTTTTGCTTCTTCTGCGAAATCACTGATGGAGTTTATGAACGAATTATCTGCAACCCTTCCCTTCTCCCTACATATTCTCTTTCTAGTCTTTCTAAAGCTTTCCCCTTCCTTTTCTTTGATGATGTATGTTAGCAATATGGAGTAGCATGATATTTTACTTTTAACTCGGTAATTATTAAGATAAATGATGTAATTTCAAAGTTTCACCAAAAATATTGATGAGTTTTGTACTACTATTTTGGCGTTTTCAGCAAGGAAAAGAGGAATTAAAGGCAGAAATATAAGGTTAGAATAGAAGGGTCACGTCAGATATTAAGGTCACAAATTTTTATCTGTTTCCAAAAGGGTAGGTTGATTCAGCAAATGAAACGAGTAATGCAGTTCTTCCATAAATGTTTCCGCGCATGGGATGGATAAAGGAGTAAATTCTGCTCTCTATCAGTATTATCGTATGATGATCATTTTTAACTTGGTGGTTTAAAGAATTTTCCTGGTGGTAATCGTATTCCGATGGCAGATTCATGGTTCTTTAGAGTCAAGAGTACTTACCATGTAGACTAAGTATCCTTGCGGTTCTCCGAGTAGTATCGTGGTTGCAACTTGCCATGTTGTATTTGGCATTTGGCATGGAGTCAACGCTCGCCATATAGTTTGCCTGACAAACGCGTTAGTTTTTGTGAAAATCTATAGCATATATATGGTTAATTAAAGACCATCAACCATCCTAAAGCACGATATTCCTTATGTGATGATCGATTCATTTGGTAATCACCATTGGAGAAAACTTGCATGTAAGTATGTTACCTATTCTTTTGCCATGAAACTTTTGTTATGAATATTAGCATCTGAATATGCTTTGACCGCAATCACGGTTTCTTTGCCATGGAGATTAAGCTTACTCTGGTAGGGCTTTGGTGTGAATGAGTCTGCTCAACATTGGAGGAGTCGTTTGGGTTGCTGATCTTGGAATGAGGGTTCACCGAGTAAATGAGAGACAAAATCAATCTATAAACCCTGTTTTGTTTATGCATTAGTTTTGGTTTTCTCGAATAACGAAGTTCAGTTTATCCCTGTCAAGAGAAATTAAGGATAAAAGATGAAGACCTCCAACCAACAAAGGCTCACCACTCTACCAACGTTCATAGATTCTTTAGCTTAAAACTTCGGGGACACCGCTTTTAAACCTAAGCCCTAAGCCCTTGCAGCTTCCTTGTTTTGCTCAAACCCCTTTGTTTTATTTAGCGTCCAATCTGGCATCTTTGTCTCCCCTTATTGTCCATGTATTTTCCTTCATATGTCAACAGCTCATGATTGCGATTTAACATTCTTCAAAGAAATCTTCAAGTTAATGTAGCATATCAGTCAAATAAGAAATTATAGTTGGACAAGAAAATGACATTACATAATAAGCTACTCAGAAAACAAGAAATAAGATACTGAAAAGTGCAATAGGTGTTAACTAAATCTTTTTTTAAAAGAAAAGTTCGTAATTTAAATCCAACCAGAGAGAGGCTTAAGTCAAACCGGTGGGTTGAGAAACTGAGCAGGCACAACAAGGGAGAGGCTTTCATTATTATAGACACAGCTCAAAACATGATAACATTTGACTCTCAGGCTCCTTCCAGCCATTCTTAAACAAGCATGAGAGAAAAATGTTTTCCATTTATTTAAAGGGTAGGTAATACAACGTTTTTCCCTGGTGAAAAACTAGTTTGTCGCTAATCAGTAAGCTTCCAGCCTGCCAAGTCCTTTCCTTTCTGCTAAAGGTAAACAATTATGGCTATTGTTGTAAAGATAGCAGCTGCCCTAATTTAGCTATCCAATGAAAGGATAGCAGTGGGCGATATTCCTTCAGGCACATTCAGTGGATTATAGTTGTGGGAACTTCATAGCTTCTGGGAACGTTTGTCTGATAAATTGCAGATACGAAATGCAGCAAAACACATTGTGGCATTACCGATGACTGTCAGGGCAGCCTGAAGAGCCACCAATACCTACAACTCAATATTGGCAGAATGGATCAAGACTCATGCTGCAAATCAAGCACACAAGCTCACAAGATAGAAATATTAGTCATCTGCAAAGCAGCCTATTTGCTAGTCAGGCTATGATCTTCTGATGTGTACACTGAATTAGGCAGAACATATAAGAATGCATAGCAAAAGTCATAACCTGAATGAAATGGGTAGAGGGTCAGAAGGTATTTTTTTTATTATGGATTTTATGAATAATGATACTAATTTATGGTGACTGATAAGACTATTCATAACAGCAATTTATCTGATACCATGATGCATATTTCTAGGTCATATTTCCTGGTAGATTCCAAATTCATTAACCCCAAAGTTCAGGCACTATATTTATCCTGTGTGATGCGGGTCCAACACTACTAGGTAATAACAGAATTCCACCCTTCAAGAAGTATAAAATAGGTAAACTTGGTTATTTCCAAGTGATTTTTTTTATCAAACGTTATATTCACAAAAATTTAGGCAAAGATGAGCTCGCTGTATTTATTTGCCATGTTTTGGTTGCAGTAGTAATATATTTGTCTTTGGGTATGTGTGAAATTCTTAAATTTCTGGTTTCTCTATTGTAACATTCACAATTTTCAATACAAATTTTTCTGAAATTTGTCTATTTGTAATCATAACATAATACTTTCTTCATGATAGGTATTCAGGTTGTACAGGAGTTAAAACCACAGAATTAGACACTTGCCCATGCATCAATGTAAGCCAAATGTATCATCTGAGTGTTTCCTTACCAACACTTCCCTGTATCTCAATTAATTCAAACTAGTCTATGCATGTTTCCATCAAAAGGAAAAAGAAAGCAGAGAACCTTCTTACCTCAAGAGATTCAGAATTGTAAAAGAAATGCCATGTGCATGCACAAAATGCTCCACCGAGTAGAGGTACCTTAAACAAACGATTATATCAGGAGAAAACAGGAACTTAACCCATAGATGCTTGATAAGAAACTAATCAGAATTCAGAAACCAGCAAAAGCATATCACTCAAATTAATGATATTGAGTTTAGAAAACGGACATGAGGCCATCCTCCATAATGGGTAAACGGATCTAGTGGAAGGATTTCTCAACAAGAGTAAGGGGCAACGTAGATCCTCTACCGTTTTGATCTAATTCAACCAAGAGGAAGTCAGAAAGAAAGACATCGATGCACATGCTCAATCAGAAGGCAGTGCATTGTGTGGTATACAAATTCCAAGAGAGATTCTTAAAGTGCAATCACACCTAAGAAATAATGTTTTCTGTAAACAAGTACATCATGTTGAATGCATCAAATAAGTCGTAATAAAGGCTACACTTTGATTGGTTGAGAATTCTTATCAGAAACCTCTATTCAAAGAATGAATGCTGACTAAAATGAAAAATTCAGCTGAGAGGATTAGACTAGCCCATATGCAACAAAGAAGCTATAGAACAGAATCACTGCACAAACCTAACTACCAAAAGAGAAAGGAGCTCATGCAAGCAAAATCCTTGCTTTTGAGTTAAACTGTAAGCTTAATGAATCAGAAAATAGATCTATCTGCAAAAACCCGGAACATTCTGGTTTCTGATCCACAACAGTCTTAATGATAGTATGAACACGTTGTCATAGTGAACCACTTTACCGCAGATTAACAAAACTGGTTCCATGACAAAGAACTTCATTGCATATGCATCACTACAAAACTGATCTAAACAATGATAGACTAAACAAAAATACCAGAACTTACAAGGCTAAGAAGAACAACTCACCATACCCCAGGAGAGACCCTTCCATGATTCAAACCCAGATTTCTCTCCATATTGCCAAACCAAAGCCATTGCTGTAATCCTTTTGACAAGGTAACCTCATTAACATAGTAACCAAGACGCAGACTGAACCATGATATCAGTTCAAAGTTCAAAAGGAATCACAACTATCAATACTGTTGTATCAAGTTGCGGCCTAATGCACATCCTTAGGAGGAATTATTACATAGCCCTTCCAACCATGTGAATTTTACATGGATGAATGCAGTTGAGGTGATAATTTTTAGTGATATCTCACATCTTAGTTTGTTTCGCAGAATTACCCTTCCTTTCTAGGCAACTAAACTAAGCTTGGATAATCCCATTAAAAACCATAAAAACAAAAAAAAACCAGTTTTTAGCAAACTACCCGTGAAAAAGAAAAATAGACCAAATTCGCAAAGACCCATCACATTAAAAAAAATCTTACGAAATACTGAAGCAAACATCCTCACCATTCGACAACGCTGGAGACATGTATGGCCCATGTGGGCAGAGACAAGGCATTAGCGGGTTCACTAAGCTGCAAAGAAGAACCCAGCAACAACGGTCGCAACTCGGAGGCCAAAGCGGGATCCACAAGCGCCAAAACCAGACCCGAACCGACTAGACCAACAACGGTTTCCTGGTTCCAAATTAAGCGGCGACTTGAAACCTTTCTGGTCAGATGCCTGGTTTTTTGAGGAATTTTGGGTTTATGAAGAGTTGGAGTGGAATGATTTTGTTCGAAAATGGGTTTTGGGTAGCAGAGTAAGGTAGTTGTCGCCATTGCTGGAGATTTTGGCGGTGAGTATTCTAGTTGGTCGGATTCTTTTTTTTTTTGGAAGGCTTGTTAGTTTTAGTCGTTAATAATGACTCATTTGAGAAGTTTATTAAATGGTTGGGGCTGTTTTGGAGATAAGGTTTGGATGAGGCTGTGATTTGAAATTTGTGAAACTAGTGAAATAGTCACAATGGAATTTCTAACCTCCAAAACGGTGAATTCAATGTATCTAGTATATAGTAAAAAAAATTGTTAAATAATTTAAAAATTTTATTAGAAATAGACAAAACAGAATGACTAAGGTTTTATGATGGAAAATTTATTTATATTGGTATACAATTCGATTTTAGGAAATAAAGTTTAGAACAAGAAAAGAAAGTATGCTTTGCAACAAGAAACAAAATATCAAAGAAAAGAGTTCCTAAATCCAAATACTTTTAATTTAAAAAATAGACACTTCGTTTTAAAAAAATATTTATTACTAAGCATATAAATAGTTGTTAAAATTTTCGTTAGTTTACTTTTTAAAACAAAATTTTCGTTAATTTGCTGCATGATAATATTTTTTAAAAAATTTTACTTTTGAACATGTAAAAAATTACAACATTATAAAAAAAATTATTTTTTATTTTTAATTTTTTTCTTTAAAGATAATCTTACCTTCTTCTCCGACCGGATCTAACGCACTCCTTGAGGGAGCTCTCGTGCTCTCTCAAGGGAGTGCTGAGCTCCCCTCGGAGGGGGCCAGATCTGATGCTCCTCAGCATCAAAAAGTGTCAAATCTGATCACGGGATGACCAGTCGACGTAAGGGAGCACCGTCGACCTGTTAATGTCTGAAAAAAGAGAAAAGTTGAAAGAAAGAGAAAAAGGTATTTTAGTTTTTTTATTTTTTTCATTAATAGTATTAAAGTTTTTGGAGTGGAGTATCTATTTTTCAAACAAAAGACTTTCGTATAATTTTAATCAAAATTTAGAGAGCGTTTGAATATTTCACCCTAAAATTTATCTGAAATCTTGGGCAAGTAAAGCTTCCAAAGTATAACCCACTTTTTCTTCAGGTGGCTTCCATTCATGTAACCTGCTATGGAGAACCATGTTGCTTACATTTTACATTGACCTAAGCAAGGAGCATGGTACTCCAAATCACCAAATAATAAGAACTTGATTCAGCACAATACTAACGAAAAGAAAGAAAAATTCTACTTCCCGACTCCTCATGAATGAACCCTACACTAAAGGACAAGAGACTTCCATTCTATTCTCAGGAGATGATCTGAGGGTGCACTCCATCTGTCCTACAATGATACCATTTTTCAACTCTGTTTCGCAGCAAATATTATGCATCGTATAAAGGATTGACAAACTCGCCAACTCAATGAACTCTTCATTGTCCGGTTATTCCTTTTTCTTTGCCCAAAGCATGACCAGAGAGAAGCCCATCAGAGACATGATTACAGTCTGCAAATCCAGGGAGACACGAAAAAACAACAACTTGACATTTGTAATAGTCTTACACGCGACATACAAAATGCTAATTAATATATAAAGCCAGAAAAGGGACAGTTAAAGATTAAGCTATGAGCAATTCGTCTTCAACAGAACTAACTATTTGGAACTTCAAAGTAAGCAGAAAACAGTTGAGAAGATGGGGGTATGGAATGTAGAGCAATGAAACAAGTTTGTTCACCATTATGAATAAGGCATCCATTCATATAAGGAACCACCCTGGTAAGCAAATATTCCATCTTCAGATTGTTCAAGATACAACAGGCAAATAGGAACTCAATGCAAAAAGGGAACCCCTTCTTAACAGTCTCTTATGAAAGTATCCATCTTCAAACTGACACTGTAAGATAGGTTTCCTAATCTTTTAGACAAAAAGGTAACATGATTTGCATTCGGTTCCTTTTTAAAGGGGCAATAAGGGGAAAAGATAACAAATTGACTTACAGAGATAGCTGGAGGCACACCCACAAGTGGATCTTGGAAGAATCTATTAGCAAGTGCAAGTGCCAGAAGACTGCTTTGCATTCCTGCAAAAGGAAACAAATTAGCAATATTGCAAACTAACAACAACAGGGAAAGGAAAAAGAGTTCTCACCTGTCTCAAAGGATAGAGTCCTTTGCAATGCTTTCACATCAGGTGCCTTATGAAAAACAAAACCACTAAGGAAAAAACCAGCAATAAATGCTGATAAATGGAATGCAACAATGAGCAATGAAACAGTTAAACCAAAAGGGGACAAAACCGAATTAATGTTAATAGCAAGTGGTGCTCCAACACAGAAAGCTGTATCAAGTACAGAAAGTGGAGGCAAAAAAGGCCTGATGGCTTCACAAAGACGAGGGAACAAACTGCAGAAAAATAAGACAGATAAGAACTTCCTAAAAGATATCATCACTTCACATATTTAACCGGGGTTAGAGCATCACCGATTCAGAAGCAACCCTGCCGCAATAGGTGCAATAACAATCTGCAAAATGCTAGAGACCATTCCCATGACATCAACTGGCAGTCTTTTTCCAATAAGCAGGAGAGACAACATTGGTGTAACAAAAACCGCAGTAGCAGTAGATAATGATGTCATAACAATACTTAAGGGAGCCAGTGGTGGATCTGTCAGAAAGGTAGCATAATTTGAGAGCTGGGCACCACTGACACAGGATACCAACATAATCCCTGCACCTGATTCGCAGATCCACATTCTATAAACTCTCCAGATTTGAAGGTAAGATAGACAGAACTAATTTCTTATAGAATTGACCATAACGGTAGGCATAAACCCACCTAAGGGAGTAGGAAGACAAAACACTGTCACAGCAATCATTCCAAAAATATATCCAAGTAGAGGCTTCACAACAAATTGGCCAACATAACCAGCAAAAATAGCATATGGCCTTTTGAATGCTTCAATAAAATCCTTCTCGCTGGAATTAACCCCCACTGCAAACATCAAAAACCCTAATGCAGGGGCATAATACCTGGAAAGAGATCAAATAACAAAAGCATAAGCTAAGATCAGTCCCAAAGTTGAATGTTGGACGGTGGAACTTTTTGTTGCATAAACTTTGCTGATTTATCACTTGCTTTAGGTTCTGGCCTCAAATAGTTGTACCGTATCTTATACATAACTAAGAGAAAAGGAATGAACGAACAGAAATGAATTGAAAGGGATAGCTTAAGCAAACATAGGTGGAAACTGAGCATGAAAATTCAAACCTTACACATTTATTGCCTATCAAAAGCAAATGCGTGAAAATGCATAGTGTAGACAACAAATCCATACAAAGAATCAGCTAATGACCTGCTGGTAAACCATGTGAAAGAAGGCGGATAGACAAGAGCCAAAACTGTACTAGCAAGGACAACATGAGGCAGAATGGAATTGGATTGCTTCAAAATCTCCACTATAGAAGCCTTCTTTTGTTTAACCGTCTGAACCAACACATACACAAGAACTACTATCAATTTTTGCTCAAAAGTAATTGAGAATGCCAAATGTCTACAAGTATATCAATGACCATAAATTTACAACTTCGAGCATCATTGCTAAGAAGACCCATACTTCATTTAACAGAATAAAAGTTATCAAATTTAGGATTTGGGCATCAAACTCCGTCCATAAAGTTTGACCTTCGAGTATTAGGTAACTTAAATAATATTATAGCAAATAGAAAAGCAAGTATAACCATCCAACTACAGTGATTGCATTGAAGTTCAGTTTAGCTCAATTTTCAACACTACTATATAGCAAAAACATGAGCACCTGATTTGAGTCAAGTCCATATTCCTGACCCGGATCCCTTTCAAAAGAACCTGAAAACTTCTCTGATGCACATTTACACACCAAAAGTCTAGAGCTCCCAACTGCAAGATAGAACACGCACGCGCACACACACAAGGAATAAAAAGAAAGGGCTTTGAAAGCATAACCCAGAAAACCCAGAGAATTAAATGATTAAATACACAAAAATTAAAGGCCAAACAAGAAGAAAACTTACACGGAGAAATGGAACTGACAGGGACAGGAACATGGGAATTTAGTGGCAAAACTGGGAACCGAACTTGCTTTGGTAAATGAAAGCTAATGTTTTGCAAGTAAACATGATTGAATCGTGGGCGTTGGATCGACAACTGACCGATGGTTGAACTCATTTTTGCTTTCAACAATGAAAATGTTTTTCAGGCCTTTCCTCTGCTCTTGAAACTCTTCTCGAAAGTGACGTACAAAACATTTAACATGGAACAATTAATAATTCACAACTTCTTTAATCGCAATTAGTATTATACTATTAATCACTGGGATTGGTTAGTTTCTTTTTTATTATTATTATTTTTAATTATGGAGAAAATCTTATTCTTTGGTTTTGTCTCTATTTTTGTTAGATTTTTTAAATAGGGGTAGGGTCGGCAGAGCTTAACTAACTGCCTTTCAAACTAAGGAAAAGAATATTAAAATAGGTAGTGATTCTGTTTACATAGAATTCTGTGTCTCCATGCGGAAATCAAATTATCTTATTGTGATTTAGTCAATTTTGAATGAGCGTTTCATTATTAAGGAACATTTTTTTTAACCGTCAAAGAAAAAAAAATTTTAATTATTTTTAATAAAAAAAAAAGATTTTTGAACAAAATTATCTTTAATGAAAGTTTCTCATATTCAAGTACACGTGAAAAAATATATTATTACACATAATGTTAAAAAAAAAATTATTATATGTCATGTTCGAAATTTTATTATACGGCATGTTGAAAAAAAATTATTACATACCATATTAAAAAAAATTTATTGCACATCATATTGAAAAAATATTATTATTACATGTCACATTCAAAATGTTAATACATCTTGTTGAAGTATTTGATGTTATGTTTTGAACATTTTTTTTTTCAAGTAAACCAATCAAAAAATACTTCCGAGCTCACCTAAAAATTACATGAAATTAGTCAAATTGACTGTATAAAGTATAAACTAGCAAAAGAAACTTGACTGTGGGATATAAAAAAAAATCTAAACAAGACTAATTCAGAATATCACGTAATAATACGGAAGCAATATAAATAAAACTTGAAAAAAAGATTTTAGGATATTATTCTCAAGAAAAAAATAAATACATTAATTCTAAGCAAATATCCTAAGATGCTATCTAAGTATCTGTTTGGCCTGATTTTCTTCAACTTATCTATTTTTTAAAAGCAAAAATCAAGTCAAATAGAAATTTTGAGAAACTCTTAAAAACAAATTTTTTTAAGAACAAAATTAGAAAAAAAAAGCTTCCCTTCTTTTAGAAACACAGGAAAATTTTTATTTTTGTTCCAAAAATATCTTCATCTATTAAAAATAATCACAATATTACCCTCTAAAAAAATATCCTTTATGTTAATTTTAACCAAAATTAAAACTTATAAAAGTGAATTTACTAAACAGTTTTAGTTTAATTTTAAAAGTTATTATTTTTTATAAGAGTTTCATAATAATTTTTAAGATAAAAAAAAATCAAACTAAACAGACTCTAAGTCGAAGGTGCCTATTTATAAAGATTATAGGTCCTGGAATCCTAATTAAACTTTATTTCTATTGTCTAATACAATTAGAGTAGTTAACAAGAAATTTAAATAAAATAAGTATCTAATCTTATTAAAACACTCACCAACCTAAAATCTTAGTGTAAGTAAAATAAATAACTAGGAAATCTTAAATACGTTAGAACTCCTAAATAAGTAAAAGTGTTCCAACCTTGGATTGGTTCCTCATCCATCAACTTCTATGCGGCACCTCATTGGGGTGGCTTCTTGTTATGTGGCACCCTGCATGTGTCACACCCATTTTGTTTCACTAGGCGGGTTGGCTTGATGGTGGGCAACATGACTCGCAGATGGGGCAGATCTCCCACCATCAAATAATGTTTTGGCGCACATATGGCTGTGGCTAGCAAACTTAGCGTGCAGGAGGCCCAAGCAGTGGGATGCGCAAGGTATGCAAAGTAAGGTGCACAGGCACAGGGGTCGGCTTGGCGCACAGGATGCACAGGGCGTGCAGGAAAGACTGACCAGCCCGACAGGCAGGCTAACCGTTGCCTAGCCGTTGGGCAATGGACCAGGAGCGCATCAGAGGGCCTAAACAAACCCTAAAAGCCACCAAGACCATTAAGAACCCCTTGGGGCCGTTGGGGGAGGCTTCCCACTATAAAAAAAGGCCTTGGAGGACCTTGGGGAAGAGATTGGAGAGTTGGGAAAATAGAGGGAACCTTGGGGCTAAGTGGTTGGGCACTTAGGGCCATTGTGAAGGGCTACATGAGTGTCAGCCAAGGCTGCTAGGTTGGAGTGCTAAGGCACATTGTATAGCTGGCTTAGGCCACCCTTGTACATTTGTATATTCAACTGTAAATACATATATTCCTTTTTACACTTGCTTTTTTATGCTTGTGCGCCTTTCTCACTGAGTGCCGGTTGCTTTGATTGTGTGAGTGTGCAGGCCGAATAAGGTGCCTGAGAGTATCGTATGGCCAGACGAGGGGCTGTTAGAGGGTGTGTTCTCCAGGTAAGGGCTTGACACGAGCATTGTTCTGAGCGTGCAAGTCAGAGGCTTAGCGAGCGAGGCCTCGACTGATTGAATGTGTCGGTGCACTAAAGATTTTGCTTTCGCATCAGTGTTCTTATTAAGTGAGACCATCCTTGACCGAGTAAGGCTGGCTTAGCCACCGCAGTGACCTAAGAAGGGACGTGGTTGAGCACCGCACAGGTGCTGAGATAGAAACCTCCGTGACACGTGCGTCTCATCGAGACGTGTGGCTCACAAAGCACAAAGCCTGTTGGGCTCGTAGGGTGTGTGGGGCACAAGGCACACATAGCGTGCGCACGCCCTGGACGCACTTTCCTCGCTATGAGGTTTTCAGCACAGTGCCCAGATAATGGGTGTCAAGTATCTCGAGCGGTTGGGATGCGTGGCATGTGCTGCACATGCGTGTGGCCTCGAATGTCGCGGCCTGCTAATGCACAAGAATATCACACGCTGCCTATGCGGCACAATGGGGCGTGCACATCGCCAATGCTCGAAGGATCCGCCCATGGCCTACGTGATATTGGGCTTAGCATGTCAGTGTGGCGAGCAAGCCTGGTTAGCCCACGAACTCACAGGGCTGCTTGGCGAGCGATGCACCCATCGCAGCCCACTCCCTCGGTTCCTTGGCGAGCTAAGCACCCATCATAGCCTCGGGGTGTGTTGTGTGCCAGGAAACCCCATTACTGTCGAGCTAGCTCAATGATGGTCGGGTTGGACACGCACGCTGTGTCACAAAGCCTAAGTGAGCGCCTGGGGTATATGCAGACGTCAATCGTGTGCCTCACTCCCACCAGTTCCAGGAACATTGCATTGTTAAATATGGCAACAAGTTCTTTGGATTATGATGATAATTTGTTTCATATTAAGTTTGGTTTAACCAACTTGTTAATTCCTTTTTTGAGGTTTGATTTACATAGCAGTGAATATCTAAATTTTGATGTTCTTCTTTTCTCATTTTCCTTTATCAGATATTCATATTTCTGATATAAGGAATTCAACTTCATCAACTACATTTGAACTTTTGCAAAGTTCGGTGAGATCCCCCTCACTTTGAATTGACTCGAAAGCCTGCAAAGTTTGGCATTAGGGCTTTGTAGCAGGCCAAGATAATTGAAGGGCTTAAACTTACTGGAAAGAAACTGATTAGATCTAAAAGGACTTTGCCCAGACATGACCCGGTTTCCAAGTGGGTTTTTTTTTATTGCCCCTAACCTCTTGCCTCTTTTAGGAGGCTCATTTCAATAGCTTGTTTTGAAGCCAAGCTCTCAAACTATGCTAAATTACGATTGTACTTTGTCTACAGAGTACAAATGATTCAATCATAAGCGAAGAATCATCTTAAGCAAACAAGAATATGATCTCTGTACCTTTTGGTATGTTTACTTATTGGTGTATATGCATTGAAGGGATTGATTGAAGTTGAATCCATTGTTTTCACTTTTCGTACCATTATTATGAGAATACAATAAGAAAAAGATTTATAAATTTTCCTTTCAAGACGATCAAGAGAAAATCACAACAGATAAACCTTCCCCAAGCACTCTCCAAAAAACTTGGTTTCCAGGGAGGAGTAAAAACAAACAGAGCCAACAGGCAACAGCTTAATTCTTCCAGGAATAGCATGAACAGCTTTCAAACTAGCTGCATTTTTGGAACAAGCACATTCTAGAGTAACAGGCATTCACCAGCTACATCGCAAAACCACCATCTAAACCCTCATCAACAATATCTGTATGAACATCAAGAAGTCCCTTTCAACTTGCAAGAATTTGTCTGCTTACTTTGGAAAATCAACAAAATTTTTTACAGATTACAAATCTTCATCTCTTGACATCCTCAGAAATGCTTTTCTCCAGTAGTTGCCAAAAGAGACCTTCAAATTATTAGTAGAGACTGTATTCACCAAATACTCCAGATGCAAGAGTGCACTAGCAAAGAGAATTCATGTGACTGTTGAGTATATGGGTTGGGTTAAATGGATCCAAATTTATAGACACATTCACGTGACTATATGCCTTGTATTCCCATTGGGTCCGGATAAACTTGTTGGCAGTGGGAAACACACGGCTGCACCACAGTTTAGACAAAAACCATCAATTTAAGTGACATTAACTTTGCTAATATCTTAAGATAGATTAGCTGGGGCTTAAAATAAAATATGCTAACAACACTGGTTGGGATAACATGATGATGGGCTGGAGTTTGTTTAAAATTATCGATTCTCTTTCCCCTTTATCTTTTGGTTGGGGATTCATCTTTTAGCTCATAATTGAGTTGAATTATTCTTCTATCACTACATACATGATGAGAAGACCATGCAGTGCACATTATTAGCTACTCTTCCTCTATTATTATATTAGTATTATTTTTTGCTCAAAACATCATTGACTTTGAGCGCATAAGTCCAATGATGACAGTACAAAAATAAAACCTGATCATTACTTCCTATAAATTTTCACTTGACAAGCTTAAAACAGGTTAAAATCTAAATCTAAATTAGACATCCTGCTACAATGTGAAGTTTACAATTGTTTATATATATAAACAATGTAAGGATTATTCTTAACTTGTTACTTTGAGTTTGAGGGTTATGTTACTTAATCTGATAAACTTGATTGATTGGTACATATTTTAAGCTTCGAAGGCACACCTACAGCTTTAATATCTTTGGTTTGGAGTATATTCTTGCCAAAACATTCCAGCTTTGATTCCTGTGCTTGGAGCTGTAACCATGGCGCCTACTTGACTATACTTCCATAAACAAAAATATGTAAACGTCAAGGAAAAGGATAGCAGAACACAGCGCGCGTTCTACCTCTCCCGATTGTGGCAGCCAGCATGTTCTGTCACACGCGTCCAATTCTGATTGCACTGTCCTCAAAATCTAGCACACCACCATCTCACCGTCAGATCATGTCCCTTTTTCCTCCAATTATTTTTGGTGTCTAGCATTTATCCACATTTTAAAGGAAAGGAAAACGGGAGCGAGTCAACTCCGTGTCGACATCTCCAAGTCTCAACTCGCTGAAAACTCAGTCCCCAGTGTGCTTACCTGTATCAAACCTGTCACTCCAAGCAATACCCATTTCGCCACGTGTCCTTTAAAACCCTTAAACGACACCGTTTCTTGCAATGGCGGATCGTAAATTACATTACTTGCAACGGTAGCAGAAATTCCCAAATTGACAAATGAGAAATAAAATAAATATGGGTTTTAATCAAAAACCAAAAATCAAACGTTTTTGCTTTTAGGTTTGCCTGCTTTGCTAAATTGATTCTCTTCTTTGCCTTCATCTACCAGTCTTCTTCTTCACCTTCTCGTCACGTGTTCACCACCTCCCCTCACACATTTTCCTTCTCTGATTTTCTCAGGAAGCGAAAAGGAAATTAGGGTTCTTGTTCTGAAATTCAATGACTTTCTATGATGATGATAAACCTGATAAGGGAGGAGAGGTGGTGCCAGAGCTGAAGCTAAGAATTGGGGGTGATGATGATGATGGTGTTAATAGCAAAATGGTAAATTTGAGACAGAGATTATTAGAAGAATGTGAAGCAGAAGAGAGAAATATGTTGTTAAGTGAGCCTCCTCTTCCTTCTCGATGGAGAAGGTCTATTTGGTACTGGATGAAGTTGGGAATTTTAATTGCCTTTTTAGGGTTATTGGCTGCTGTTTTCCTCAAATGGGTTGGCCCATTTTTCATGGATAAGGTCGGTTATTTTCCACCTCGATTTGATTTGGATTTTTTTAATGCTTACAATTTACATTGCCTTGTTTAATTAGTTATGTTTTTTCATTATTAATTTGGAGTTTCTTCTGATCTATGTAGATTTTAATATTGAATTATGTTTATTTGCGGTTTCTTTTATTTTTTTCTCTCAAAAGGATAAAAATAGGTTTTTTTTTTGTTGAATTTTGGATTTTCTTCCGTGGGTTTTACTGATCTCGTGGTTTTAAACTGTCAATTGAAGGATGAGTTTCTTTCCCTTTTCCCAACTTGTTGTTTTGCGCCTTGTTCAATTTGCTGATTGCAATGTCTTTGACTTTAAAGGAATGGTATGGGGTTAGTGGTTCTTGTACATTTGTTGGTTATGATATTGTTCTGTGATCTCTGCATATGGTCCAATATAATAAGTTTAGGAGGTCATTGCTGGTTTGTTCCTAAAATGGACTGAAACCTTCTCCATTGGTGCAGTTGATGTTATTGTTGACTAAGCACTCTCTTTAGTCAGAATGTGTGGATTGTCAAGGTTGGATGATCTTGCCTTTATCTTTTGGGTTAGAAAAATCATCAGTCTACGTGATGATTATAAGGAGGGAACTCTTTTCTCAACAGCATGTTCTTGATCCAGCTTCTGTTATTATCTCTGAATTTTTCATGTTATATCTTCCACTGCTTGCTGACAAAGAGCTGTATTATCTTTTGATTCTATGTCTATATATATTTCGTCCCAACAGTCATCCTTGCCACAAGAAAATACTTTGTATGTTCATTTTCTTCTTTAGCTTTAAAATGTCAACATGCACCCCAGTGATAATTTAAATGGGGATAGTCTATGCTTTGAGAATAATTGATATGTAGTTTATGTTTGTAGTCCAAAACTGGCACTGTTGGGCAAGTAATCTTTACCATGATAAATGTTCATTTTTACTTCCTGGGATATGTGTCTAACTTGTCTAACCACCAACGGGGCATCTCTATTCTTCCAACCAAGGTATGAAATGTATCTAATGGTCCATTAGGTTTGATTCTTTTTTGAGGTGTGGTGTTTACCCAAAATTGTTGATGGTAGTGATATTTTATATTTCTTTTCCATGATCCTCATGCAAACTTAAGTTTTAAATCATGATTTCCTTCCAGAGATTACTGGAGTTTGTTCATTTATCTCTTGCAGGGTATTTTTGCGCTTTCTAACTGGCATGATGATTGCAGGAGCTAATGCCTATAATAAATTGGGAGATGGCAACCTTTAGTACTCCGATGCTGGCAGTTCTAGTCTTTGCTTCTGTGGCATTATTCCCCACAGTACTTCTGCCATCCACACCTTCTATGTGGGTTGCAGGGATGACATTTGGTTATGGTTTTGGATTTCTACTAATCATATCTGCAGCCGCTGTGGGTGTATCACTTCCATACTTTATTGGCTCTCTTTTCCTTCACAGAATTCAAGTGCGTTTCTTATCCCAAGATTTTAGTGTTCACCCTTTATTCTCCCTTCCTGACTCTGTCCATATGTGCATAGGCATGTTGGTATATTACTGTGTTTTGCGATAATATTCAACATTTTTTGTTTTTATGCAGGGCTGGTTAGAAAAATATCCTAAGAAAGCTGCCATTCTGAGAGCAGCTGGTGAAGGAAATTGGTTTCATCAGTCTAAAGCTGTAACATTAATCAGGATCTCTCCATTTCCATATATCATATATAATTACTGTGCAGTAGCAACAAATGTTAAGTATGGTCCTTACATCTTGGGATCTTTGGTAGGAATGGTGCCAGAAATTTTTGTTGCAATATATACGTAAGATCTCTCTCTCTCTCTCTCTCTCTCTCTCTCTCTCTTATTTAATTTTGAGCTTGTGTCTACACATTTTGCATAAACATTTTTCTTATGATCTCTAATCATTGCGACCAATGTGCATGTGCACATGTCTATGTCTCTTAAATGCTCCTTATAGTGCCTGACATATATGTGCATACAAGTTGAGTCAATCAGATGTATATGAACCCAAACAATAATGCACACAAAGTGTATGAGCTGTATTTTTGGGTAGTTACAAATTCCTAATTTTAGGTTGTTTTGCTATCGATGCGTATGTGTATGCTTGCTATCGTAGATGTTGCATGGTGGCACACATGCTTAGTTAATGAATACAACTTCTATACCTCCTTAAACTTAAGAACATATTGTTTATCACAGTGGGATCCTCATACAGACTTTGGCAGATGCTTCTCATGACAGACATGCACTATCAGCTCCACAGATTTTGTTAAATGTTGGCGGTTTCCTTGTAACAGTGGTGACAACAATTGTTTTCACAGTTTATGCAAAAAGGCAGCTAAAAATATGGCAGAAAGAAGAAGAATTACCATTGCAGTAAGCTGTAACCAATTTAGAGAGAAACCGTCTGTAACCAATTTAGGTGCCTATCTCATGTTGAGATACAGTGTACGGCTGGATGAGGTTTTATTTATTGAACAACTTCATCCATTGAAGTGAATGTGACACAACATGGTCCTATGAAACATTGTGAAGGAGTGACACGGGAGTTAAAAGACAAAAATCTAACATCATACACAAAGGCAGTTTCTTTCTTCTTCCTTTTATTTAAAGAATTTTATTCTTTGCTCCCTCTTTCTCTCTCATAATTGAGATTTGTATATGAATGAAACATCTGTCTTATGAAAGTTAAAGTGGACCAAGGCAAAATTCTTGACATTATGTACATAAATCAGTGCCATTTTGTTGTTGACTTGCTGTATATGATAATCTGCAGAATCCTTGCTTTTATGACAGCGAGGTGCAGTCGTTGGTGTTCAACAGTTCATTAGCCTCTATTATTGTATTGAACTCCACATGAACATGGTCCTTCTTTCTTCCTTTTCTATTTTTTAACCTTGGGTGCTAGCCCTTGTCCAAATAAAGAAATGTTCATATATCAAAGCGGAGGCGCATTCTCTGGTTTAGCAATCCTGTTTCAACCTGAAATGGTGGGACAATGATGCTCTCGCCTGTTTGCTTAACCTTCAATCTTTGTCAAAGTATCTAAGGTGGAACAATGATGTTCTCACATGTCTGCTAAACCTTCAAGATCTCAATAATATGACCTGATATCTTCAAACTCAACTCTGCCTCTGTTGAACTAGGAATGTGAGCCACTGGCCCTTTTTCTTTCAAATTCTTCTCCAGAAAGTTCATGGGACTGAAGTTTTGAGAGCTGCAGTGCCCTAAGCATCTCTCCTCTTTTACTTTTGTACAAACTAAAGTTCAAGCACTTGGCCTCCACTAAGTACTCAAATCTTTCAGTGAAGCCTTGCTATCATAAAGCAAGAAACAATTACAAAGACCAGAAAAGATTTTGTCGGCATAATTGCCTTCAGAGAGTGCATATAGTGCAATTTGTGGCAGATGTTTGTAGTCTGTTTCTCAGTACATCTTCCGCCATCTTTGCTGGCATACCATGTATAGCCAGTGAAATTTACCAAGCACTTTAACAGATCCTAAATAATGATGATTAGAGAAAACATTAAACAAAATAATACCCAGAAAAAAAAAAAAAAAAAAAAAAAAAAACTTCAAATGGAAGTGGTAAAATCGCCTCACCAATGTACTACACTACAGCAAGGAATTCCCCGTGACATAGCATAGCCCATATTTTACGTTATCTAAGAAACATACAAACCTGATAACGGGTGGAGTTTGTTTCTTTGCTCCAAAGAACTAAAGTGAATTCTCTCAATTCTATCACTTACACAGTCATAATCCTTAATGTTCAAACCCTTTTTTGGTTTTTGGCTTTGGGAATATCAGTGTCTTTGTGATACGCATTATTATGTTGCTCATTTGGAAGATGGGAAATCTTTTCAACACTATGATTATGATGATTTTGTTACTTGTAACTTTAGAAATCTAACCATTATTGTGTTGCCTACAGCAGAACATGGATAAAAACATTTCTGCTTCATCTAAATACATTCAAAAGTATAATAATAATATGGAGCTCACCTCAAATTTTGCAAGTCGACCCTTGTCAATATGTCGCACATTATACTTGGGATCAGAGGCGGAGGGGAAGGGGGCTAGTGGGTGCCCCCGCCCCTAACAATTGCAAAAATTTTAAAATTTATCTTTATTTTTTAAAAATTTATTAATTTCACCGCTATAAAAATTTTAAAATTTTTTTAACATAGTTTGATTTTTTTTATAATTTTAAAATTTTGTTTCTATAATAATCTTTTATTTAGTGAGATGCTTCGCAACAATTAGTCAATATTAGTTTTAATACGATTAAAATAAAACCTATTGTAATAAAATTATTCTCATACCTTACTTTTTTAAAATCTCACTATCACTCCTTTTGTTCTCTTTTCTTTTTACCAAATACTATAAAAACAAAAAAAAATCTTCTTTTTTATTTTTATTTACTTCCAATATTCTCTAGGTAGAAAACTTCTATTTAGTAACTCAATTTTTATGCCATGATAATTGATAAATTTGATTTATTTACTTATTTTCAACTTTTAATATTTTCTTTATTTAATAATTTATACTTTGTGATTTTGATTTAAGATTTACTATCTTAGACATTTTTTGTTGAAAGCAATAAAATAAGGATTTGATTAAGGACGTAAGGTTAGTTATTATTTATTTATTTAGGGATTGTTTAATTACCTTTTTACAAATTATTTATGTTTTTTTATTTGCTTTGATTCTTGTGAACAATTAAGTTTTTTATTCGAGATTACTTCTTCATTGAATTGCTTATTAATATTATATTTAATTTTTTTAATCAATTTTAAGGAATTACTTTTATTGAATTATTTATTGATAATTCTTAATATTTTTTAAGAGATTGCTTTTCATTAATATTTTTGTTATTATATTTGTTAATTTTTGTTTAATTGTTGTTACGTTTATCTAAAAATTGAGATTATTATCATTATTAAATTATTTATGATTATACTAGTTAATACTTTAAAGAAAATTATTAAAATTGATTCTTTAAATAATTTTTATATAAATTTTTTTTCATCTAAATTACTTTATATTATCTTCAATTGTTTGTCCCTTCAACCATCCCTGCTTGGGATTGTACTGTAAAACTGAAAGGAATATAGGGATTGAGAAAAAGGCTGTTTGTCTGTTCAGCACTCATGAAATCGGTAGTCGGTCATTCTATCAGCTCGTTTGAGGCTCTGGGTTGGTGTTAAATTAAACTATTAATGCCTAGTTGGTGGGGTTGTGTACAGAAACTAAGAATCTGCATTCAAAGAAGCCTTTGTGTTAAAGCATCCTCTTTAAACATCAAAGTTAATAAATACCCGTTGAAAGCATTAATAACATTTTAAGTTTTTAAACTTGTTCCTAAGTTATTGTCTTTGTTCAAGAAAGATAGATACCAAATTATCAATTCTAGATCATATGTGCACTAGTAACAAAATAGTACATGCTTTGCTCTTATGAGATTATAAAAAAAATTGAAAATGAATATTATCGAGAGATTTGATCAATTTATGTATTACAAGTAGTATTTGAATATTTGACTCACTAATTGGTGTATTATTTCTCTACTTAAAAATTAAAATTAAAATTTTTCGTGTTTAATCTAATATATATATATATATATATGTGACAAGTAGGATTGAAATTGAAAGATTATGATTTTTGGGCTGATTCCTAGAAGGTTTTGAAGGACAAAATGATTCTAGAAAAGAAGAGAGAGGGGGTGGGGGGTAAAGAATTGACATCTCTACCTACAAACAACTACCAGGGCAATGAATGAGTGAATGAAGGAGAATGAGGGGAGTATGGTGCTAGGCTGCTGGCATTCCATTGGGGCATATGCTTAAAGTGTTGAATGATGTTGATATGGCCACATGGGCATGAAAAAGATATATCAAAAGGCTGTGATACACCATTGTGGGGGACCCTCCCAAAAGAAAAATGCCATATATCACAAGGCAAAGCTAAACCAAAGGGAGTAACCCACCCAGTTTTTCTCTTTTTTATTTCTCTTAAAATTCTGATGGACCCTTCCAGTTTCAGAATGTTGCTAAGGTCCATTCTAGTAAGTCCTCCAGATACGTTAACCTAATCAGCCCGATGTATTCATATCAACGGTTAATAAATAGTGTTGAGAGACTTTAGTTTCTAGCTTCTCTTTCTGTACTTTTCTTCACCTTTGACTGATTCTTCTCATTTTCTAACCAATACCTTTGTACTCAGTCAAATGCAACAGGACAAAAGCCTCTAGTTTATTAAACTATAAAAACCCATTAACGTTAAACTGTTAAAAATTAAGGAAAACCAAAGGGATTTTGCAGAAGCCCAGGGAGACACATGGCAAGATCTGAGAAGGGTTGCTGAAGCTTTCAGGGGTGGAACATGGAGACAGGAGAAGATTCCCATTGTCCAGCTGGAAATACAGTGTAAACACATTTAATTTTTCCTTCTATAATTTCTGCTTAATAAAGAAAAAAAGAAAAGGAAATGGAAATAAATATGACACCCCATCCAACTTAATAGAAAAGAAATCAAAACGAGCGTCCTCCTAAGGTCTCAATCAGAACGGATACAAAGAAACTTCAATGCAATAAAAGGGGGAGAAAAGCACAACTCAGTCAACAAAAGACCAAAAATAAATCCAAAGAGCCAAGCCCAAAAAACCCACCATTTCTCCTACTTTTAGACTTCCCCTCGTCTTCCTTTCTGTTGCTTCTCTTTTGGGTTTACTTGAAATTTTTTTTTTTTTTGCTTTTATGAATATATTTTGTTCTTCTGTTATCTCTGTGCCAATAATTTGGTGGTGATGAAAAGTATGGGTAGCATGGGTTGGTGAGAGAGAATAAATGCTTGTAGTTCACAGACAAAGCCAAGGCCCTACCCTTACATGGTGGTGAGTGAACCAAGACTACAGTGGGGGAGTTTTCAAGTTCTCTTCTTTTTCTTTATATCAGAGTTTAACGCTTAAAACAAAAGAAAAATGGGAGGGGAGAGAAGAGAGAGATAGTTGTAATGAAAAGAGCAGAGCCTCGAGGTAGAAAGAAATGCACATGCACGTGGTTCAGCTTCTGTTGGTGGCAACCGTATAGATATAAATATTTGCATATCGTTATTAAATTGGCTCACCTGTTTTCCTTTCCAGCAAAGGCACCTTCTCCGTATTTGTTCTCACTTGTCTCCATTTTCATTGCATTTTTCTCCCATGCTTTGCTGCTAGCCCTTTTTCAACTCTCTTTCTTTTGTCTAGACCTGGAAGAGAATTTTAGCTCAAACCCAGAAAGAAGAAAAAGGTGAGATCTTTGGTTCTGACTTCCGAGTCTTTGGTTCATTGAGGGGAGAGTGTGTTAAAAGGGGGTAGCTTTGTTGTTTTTTATGAGCAAATGTATGTAAAATTTGAGAGCTTGTTGAGTGTTTGTGAGAGAAAGGAAGTGAAAAATGTTGCTGTTCTGCCATGATCGTGATGTTTTGTCTTTGGTACTCAAGATTTTTACGAGTGCAAACAACGAGCTTTGCAATTGGAAGAAGAGGAGCAGATCTTCTTTGAATCTGATTCAATAATGCCAAACGGGTAGACTCAATTTTCTGTGTTTCGAGCATGAGAAGGATCCATCAATTTATTGTTTCCCATGCTTTGCTCTTCCTGATTCTTGCTTCTTTTGGAATCAGAATCCTCACCATTTCTCTAGCAGCAACTGAAAAGGAAATCTTGCTCCAATTTAAAGGGAACATCACTGTTGATCCTTACAAAAGCTTGGCTTCCTGGGTCTCAAGTGGTAACCCTTGTGTAGATTTCAGTGGTGTGTTCTGTAATCCAGAGGGATTTGTGGACAAGATTGTTTTGTGGAACACTAGCCTCAGTGGACAACTGCCAGCTGCCTTGTCAGGTTTAAGCTCTCTCAGAGTCTTGACATTGTTTGGCAACAGGTTTTCAGGCAATATCCCGCAAGAATATTCGCTGTTACAAACATTATGGAAGATCAATGTGAGTTCAAATGCATTATCTGGTTCCATACCAGATTTCATTGGTGATTTACGTAACATTAGATTTCTTGATTTTTCTAACAATGGTTATACTGGAGAGATTCCATTTGCTTTGTTTAGGAATTGTTACAAAACAAAGTATGTTTCTTTTTCCCATAACAGTCTTTCGGGTTCCATTCCGGAGTCCATTGTGAATTGTAGTAAGCTTGAAGGGTTTGATTTCTCGTTCAATAATCTTACTGGTGAATTACCTTCTCGAATTTGCGAAATCTCAGTATTGAGGTATGTATCTGTTGGTAGCAATGCATTAAGTGGTACTGTGCTCGAAGAGATGTCAAAATGCCAAAGCTTGCTGTATTTGGATCTTAGCAGAAATTTATTCACAGGGTTGGCACCACTAGGGGTTCTTGAATTTAAGAATACTTCTTACTTCAATGTCTCACATAACGGGTTTTTTGGTGAGATTCCTGAGATTGGAACCTGTAGTCAGTCAATGGAATTTATTGATGCTTCATGGAATAGTTTGGAGGGGGAGATCCCAACAAGCATTTCAAACTGTAAAAGCCTCAAAGTATTAGACTTGGGGTTCAACAGGCTTAATGGGACCATACCAGTTAATATTGGGGATTTGGGTAGGATTTTGGCAATTAGTTTGGCTAATAATTCACTGAGTGGGACAATCCCCACTGGATTTGGGAGCATTGAGTTGCTACAGGTCTTGGATTTGCACAATCTCGACCTTTCCGGTGGAATTCCTGATGAGATAAGCAATTGCAGGTTTCTTCGTGAACTGTGAGTATAAACACTATCTCGATTTATTATAGATTTGCATCACCATTGCTTTGAATGAATTCTAAGAAACTTCAATTGTGTTGCTGCAGGGATGTTTCTGGAAATACTATGGAGGGACAAATTCCTGATACCCTTTACAACATGTCAAACCTAGAAATCCTTGACTTGCATCACAACCAGCTTAATGGAAGTATCCCCTCTAGTCTGGGGAACTTGTCGAAAATCCAATTTCTTGATCTCTCACAGAATTTACTTTCTGGGTCAATCCCCCCTTCACTTGGGAATTTGAATATGTTAACACATTTTAATCTTTCCTACAACAATCTCTCTGGTATCATTCCTAATGTTCAAACCATCCAGTCCTTTGGTGCATCAGCATTTTCTAACAATCCTGGGCTCTGTGGTTCCCCCTTGACATCCTGTTCAGGAAGTGGCACGCCCTCCACATCTGGTAAAACGAAGGTCCTTAGTGTTTCTGCAATTGTTGCAATTGTTGCTGCAGCTGTGATCCTTACAGGGGTTTGTGTGGTAACCATCATGAACATCAGGGCACGCAGCAGTAAAAAGGAGGAAGTGACAGTGGTTGTTGAGAGCACACCACCAGGTTCATCAGATTCAAATCTTATAATTGGGAAGTTGGTCCTCTTTAGCAAAAGTTTGCCTTCTAAATATGAAGATTGGGAAGCTGGCACCAAAGCTTTGCTTGACAAGGAGTGTCTAATAGGTGGTGGGTCGATTGGAACAGTCTACAGAACTAGCTTTGAAGGTGGCATCTCCATTGCAGTAAAGAAGCTTGAGACTCTAGGTAGAATTAGAAACCAAGATGAATTTGAGCAAGAAATTGGACGCCTAGGTAACCTCCATCATCCCAATTTGGTTGCTTTTCAAGGTTACTACTGGTCCTCAACAATGCAGTTGATTCTGTCTGAATTTATTCCATGTGGAAATCTCTATGATAACCTTCATGGACTAAATTACCCTGGTACTAGTACAGGTGTTGGTAATACTGAACTAAATTGGTCTAGAAGGTTTCATATTGCCCTTGGAACTGCAAGAGCACTTTCTTACCTTCACCATGATTGTAGACCTCCAATTCTCCATCTCAACATCAAATCGACTAACATACTCTTAGATGAGAAGTACGAGGCCAAATTATCTGATTATGGATTGGGAAAACTGCTTCCGATTTTGGATAACTATGGTTTAACTAAATTCCATAATGCAGTTGGATATGTTGCACCAGAGTTGGCTCAAAGTTTGAGACTTAGTGAGAAATGTGATGTGTACAGCTTTGGAGTAATTCTTTTAGAACTGGTAACTGGGAGGAAACCAGTAGAGAGTCCAACACTGAATGAGGTGGTGATTTTGTGTGAATATGTTAGAGGATTGTTGGAGAGGGGCTCTGCTTCAGATTGCTTTGATAGAAGATTGCATGGTTTCGCAGAAAATGAATTAATACAGGTTATGAAGCTGGGGTTGATCTGTACATCAGAGATTCCTTCAAGGAGACCCAGCATGGCTGAGGTTGTTCAAGTTCTGGAGTCCATCAGAACTGGTATGGAATCATAGTGATAAAAGTTGCAATGGGTTTGCTGGACCATGTAGAGAGTCAAGATATATTTTTGGAGCAAAGTTCAAAGAAATGGTAGTCTAGCTGGAAGGGGATGTGATTAATTGTTCAAAGGAAGCAGAGTTGCTGATTAGGGTAAAAAAGAATAGACCAGAAAAACAAAAAGATCATTCTTTTGTATTCATTTTGCGATTACCATCATTGATTTGTTCCTATATTTGTAATTTTGTGCAATAAAAAGTATTCATTTACATGTATCCATCTGCTCACTTCTTTGGACTGGGCGAGTACGTTCAAGAAATTCAAACAATTGCTGACCAAACCTCTAGCAAGCCTTCCCATTTAGGTTAAACAGCAATGGCAGCAGGAGCATGCAGACAATTTCTTTTACCAATACTGTAAAGCCTCTTAAAGCATTGTTCATTCAACAATACTGCAAATTTTGCTCAAAAAGCCGCTGAATTGATACAACATGTCGATATAAAGTTCTCAGAACTCTTTAACAGTGCCGTTCTTTATTGAGTTTGCCAAGCCTTTGAAAACTTGGCATGGTCTCCATACTCATTTGTTGAAAGAAAACGTTGCTTGAGCCTTGAGGTGGTAACTTTTTTCATTTGTTTTTGGTTCTTTTGATACAAGGGCGGATGGACCTTCGAATTTTGCCCTTTTTAGGGTGTCTTTAACTGCAATTTGCATTTCGACATTTGCGTCTGTCTGTCAACTTTACTGTTCTTCAGGTTTTGGTCCTTAATTTGTGACAATGGCATGTATTTTTGACCGTCTCCTTCAAAATTTACTTGAAAAACTTTAAATACCTGCCCTCCCTCCGTCCCTCTCTCTCTCTCCATCAATGATACAGAAACACACTGATGCACCAAATTCAACACACCTTTTCTATTTTATTCAGTTTCACAAGATCCAGTATCTTTATACTAATCAAGCTTCTGATCCAATTGCTCAACGTGAGACAATCAGATTTCCAAGCTTTTTGTGCGTACAGATCCCTAAAACAGTTTAACCCTATGCAATAGCTTGTGATTTGCACCGATCCCTACATATGAAAATTAAGGTCTTAATGGCATTGATTGGTTCTTGAACCAGGCCAGGGACTACTACTGTCTGCTTTAGTGTCAACTGAAAAGAGCTTTCAATCAAAAAATATCGGGTTGTCTAAAACCATAGAATAAACAAACAACATTTCATCTATTCAATTTACAGGTTTCAGAAACTTTCTGAATCCGTTCCATAACCACAGGGATATCTTTCTCTGTCAATGTGGCAAAACAGAAGCGGAACCATCCAGGTTCAATACAATGACAACAAGACCCTGGAGTTACATTGACCTTGGCTATATTCAACAACTTATCCCAAAGCTCAAGTTCCCCTTTCTCACTATAAGAGCTGATTAACCCGCTCATATCAGCCCAACAGTAGAAACCCCCACTACTCTTTATGCACTCTATGCCCAAATTTTTCAACCCTTCCACGAACTGAACATACATTCTATGAAGCCTCTCCCTGTTAATGGTAATAAATGTTTGAACAAATTTTGTATCGGATAGCATAGAGATGAGCAGACGCTGGGTTGGAGCTGAAATAGATGAGAACCTCGTCAACTTTTTCGCAGCAGCCAGAACCTCCTCATTGAAAGAGTAAATAACACCAACCCTAAAGCCTGGCAGAGAAAGATCTTTTGACAAACCGTATACTAGATGGACTCTTTTCCGGTCAACATCTTCCAGGTCAACAATTTCAGCCATGCTCACAAATTCTTCATTTCCATGAGTACATCCAGCCAATATTTCATTAGAGACAATATGGATGTTCTTCTCTCTGGCAAAGTCTAAAAGGTTATAAAGTGTTTCCCGACTTAGAAGATTCCCAACAGGATTTGATGGATTTGATATTATGATCCCACGCACTTTCAGCCCACGTTTCTTTGCCTGGTTGAATGCTATATCGAGAGCAGTTATACTCAAATTGAAGTTGTCAGCACTTCGGCAAGGAACATGTATTATCTCCACCCCAGTTCTCCATTTTACATCCCTGTCAAAACTGCATATTGTGTTCAAAACCTCAGTTCCCTCACAGGATAGCTGGTTACCAGAACGAAAACTGTCAAAATGATGGAAAAAAGATTACCCAGGGTAATATGGTGTTGGAACAAGAAATGCATTTCCAGCATCTGCTAAGCAGAAGCTAAGAATCTCGATTGCAGGGGTCGCACCAGCAGTCAGCACTATCTGTGAAGGATTAAAGAAAACAGCTTTCTCCATGACTTGAGCCATGAATCCTGCCACAGCCTGCAAAGTAACCACATGTCAAGTCACTAATGTTTCAAGTAGAGACTGTTAATTCACAAAAGCTGAACATTTCCCAAAGGAAAGGATCATTAGATGAGAAGGAGCTTCCAGGGTAGGTTGAGATTGACTCTTGATACTAATGACCCAAGATACCTATATCAGACATCTTATGCATGAGTTTAAGTTAACAATTTTATAAATAATTTATGACCTTAAAGGCATCCGAGTATTTGGCTCATTGGTTGGTGCATGATCCCCTTATCTAAAGAGTAGAATTCGAATCCCTCTTCCCCCAATTATAAAAAAAAAAAAAAAAAAATTATGACCTTAAAGGTATTTTTCCATATATCACCTGAAAATTAAAATACACACACACAACTAGTACACAAGTTAAGAAGACTTGTCAAATTAATTGTTAATATCTGTTTCCCTTCTCTTTTTTCTTCCTTTTCTTTCTTCCAACAAAAAGGTCACTTAGAATCACTGGTATAAATGCGTTTAAGCAAAGTCAGTGGCAAGAAGAATCTTAATTTTCATTTCAAAATCTTCCTGCAGAACAAGTCATCAAAGTATGTAATACAAGAAAAACACTAAGAGGTGAATTAAACTGGAAATTACAAGAGGATTTCAGTGCATGTACATGCCCTAATGAATGGTTCTTGTAACTACCAATGATATATATCCACTGAATAAGAGCTGATGAAGTTCGATTTATTGTTTTGTTTTATTTTATCCCCCTTTAAGTGAACATGTAACTCTTAACCAGAAGGAAATAATTTCGATTTATTATTTTCTCTTAATGAATCTTTTTGATCACTTATATCCTCTTCTTTAAGAAACTAGCTTGGCTTGCTCTGTGTCTACCACCTGGCACCTGCAATCTTCTCAGCACCTCCAATATAACATTTCATGTATTTGGCCTTTGCGACCTGACTCTTACTTGATTCTTCAGAAAACAAGCATTATACTCTATTAGACATCTTTTCTAGGCACTCATACACGGCAAAGATTTGTATCCTCCTTAAGGAGTTCCAAACAATTAAAAATAAAAGATCCCACTAAATTTTTGGTGGCCACCATTATTATAAAAGATCATGAACCACTACCATAAGCCATAGCCATACAGAACCAGCCCCTAGAGCACAGAGTAACCTTATTATTGCTCAATCAATCTGAATCTCAAACAGCTAGATTATAATATGACATCATAAAGTCACCCAAAGTGAAAACTTTTACTTTTCCTCACTTGCATCACACATACCATTTTGAACATAACTTCAAATGATAAAACAGACATAACAAGAGAATTGGCTCAATAAACTGATCATGATAGTATTAATATAAATACAAAACAATTACCACTTTGAACTCCATCAATCCATCAAAAGGCTGGTAAGTTGCAATCCCGCTAATGCTCAGCTCCTTTCCATTTCCCAAGATCGCTTCCCTCGCATTCTCTGCTAGCCAGTTCTTAACCAAATCCAACGACAACTAAAAGAACAAAGGAAAAAAAAGCAATAAAAAACCAAAAAATAATGCATATTAACAATTAAAAAAAAAACTAAAACTACAAAGACTCACCTTGTTTTCCGCTAAACCCAGCTGGATGACCCCATTCGGATTACCCAATTCATCATACGGGTCCTCCTTGACCCGCCTTAAGCCGGCATAATAAGGAGAATCGGCAGCCTTCACAATCCCACTAACTCGACCTGAGACTGAAACGGGTTCACTCGGACTTCTTGGCGATAGCAAAGCCCGAGACAGATTACGTGTCAACCCAGGAAGCTCAGTCAACTGCCCCGACGACGGCGACCGTGTCGCCTGGTTTTGACCCGGGGAATTCGATTCGTTCTGGTCATCCTGGTCATTACGGTGTCGCTTCAAATAGAATTGCAGAAAGTAAAAGAGCGCGCAAGGAATTATGGAGCCTAAGATTAAGCCTCCTCTTCCTTGAACAACACCTTGTAGAGGAACTATCACTCTCATGGCGGCTCCTCCTCCCCCTCTGGCTTGTTCCTTTTCGGGTTCGGGGGTCCGAGTCCGGGAAAATCGGGTTTGCGTCATTGCAGTGAAGTCATGGCCACTAAAACTCAAAATGAAGATGAAAAATGGGAATTGAAAATATGGGTTTTTCTGGGTTTTCTGATTAATGTTCAACGGATGAATAAAAATAATAGCTTTGTGGTCTCTTTCCCTTTTTTTTTTTTTTTCTGGTTTTCTGAGTTTTGAGGTTTTCTTTTTTATTTTATTTTTTGGGGGGAATTATGGGATATAGATTCTTTCTGAGCCGTCCCTTGCTTGAAGGGGGGGATTTTTAGATTTTGGGATTTAGCTGTTGAGAATGGAGATTTTTAGGAGGGAAAATCTGTGAGTTTACTGAAATGGCCTTGCACTTTGTTTGTCCATTATGGATTTTGCAAGTTGAACCTTTTGTTTTGCGTTCAGTAATTTTCAGGTGATGGGTGACAACTTTTGGTGTCGTTTTAGGTGGGAATTTTGGGCAAATTATTTGAATTTCAGTGTGCTGCCAAAATAAGCTAACAGTTTACCACTAGGATTTTTCTTCATCCCCTCACTTTCTTTGTCAGATCAAATTATTTGCTTGTTATTTAATTGTTAATGGTAGTGTTTTTTTGACTAAACTGAGCATAAGACAATGTCAAGGCATTCGTTTTCTTTTTTGACTCTTTGGTGGGAGTTTTATGTAAAAAGAGAGATCCAACGCAAATTTGCTCCAGCAATTACAAGCTCAAGGTCATATTATGCCTTGCACATGTTTTGGAGTATTCTAAAAACCCTTTTTAAACTTGTTTTGGATCTACCATTGCTTGGAAATAGATTAAAGTTATTGCATTTAATCTGATCTTAGCTATGATGGTCATATGATGAAGCAGACAAAAAGATCCCCTTGATGCAATCAAAGCCACGTACTAACCTTGCTCCAATGGTGAAGCCAAAAGATGGTATGATTGATCTCTTTTATTTTTTCCGTTGATGAGCAATGGTGTCATGAGAAAAATTTTACCATAATTTTACGGTATAATTCATATAAATGTATAAATATATTAATAATTTCGATTTCTGTTGAAAGAAAAAAAAACCGATTTAATTTCGGTTTTATAATAATTTCAGTCATGTTAAACTTATAATAATTTATGCCAAATAAAAACATTGTTCTAATCTAACCTTAATTAGAAACCCCTTGGAATCTCTATAAAAACAAGAGACCAAAGGATAGAATCTACCCACAATTTGCCCTCAAAGTCCTCCTTTGCACTCGAAGACAAAACCCCAATTTTGTCCCCTCCTTTGTCCACCACAGAACAACTTAACCAAGGCAAGTCACCAGATATCCCGAAGAAAGCATAGGCAACACAGGAACCTAGTAGCATTATTGTGGACTTTCACTTCCTTTGTTTTTCTCTCGTAGCAACCTTTGTGATCACTCGTCCAAGATCCGAAGTTTTCCTACAAAACTTCTGTAGTTACTTTTCCAAGCCTTTTTTCAGGACCATTGTCTACTTCAAAACAGGGATGTTTATTTGAGCCACACACTTGATTCACCTAATCTCAAATTCTTGATTTTGGGGTCAATGTATTGTGTGTGTTTTTGCTTTTCTGAATACTAAATAATGCATTTTGAAGATATAAATAGATCAAGGAAAGGGACCGGTTTGTAATTCTTACTTGTTTCTATCCTTAAAACTTTGACATGATGAGTAATTAATCACCAAGTTTCACTTGTAGTTGTCTGTGTGATGTGCATACTCACATTGATTAGGGGTTTTTTTCTTAAAGAATCAAAGGGGAAAAGAAATGAAAACAATGGTTTAAGATAACGTATAGATAAATTCCGCTAGTTGGGATTTGGGAAACCTGAAAGAAAAGAATTGTTTTAAAAGAGAATTACTGGTATAGTTTGACTCTTGCCTCGTTCAAGCATCAAGCTATAGATATTATTAATAGTCTAAATCTAGGCTACAAGATTCAGGAAACCTTAAGTATTCTGAGTTCAAGCAGGTTTTTGAGGCTTGCACGTAATAAGGTTAGTTGAACAATAAAGCTAAATAGTAAAGTTTGTTAATTGGGGAAACAAATCTATAGAAAAATATACTGTTTTGAAACCAAAGAAATATCAGAAAAAGTATTTTATCATGAAAGACTCCGGATCATGCTACATCCACGAAATCTTGCGGGTGTTTTCTGCTTTTGTTACCCAGTAATGAAGCAAACTGTATCCAATATTGGCCACTCAATACCCCCAGCAGGTTGTGAAGGGAAGTAAACTAGTTGGACTAGCATTGATTAGGAATTTCTTATTTGAATTTAGGTGCCAAGCAAATATTTAATGTGCAGGGAGTATTCCTAATCAGCCTAACTGGAAGGTGTGAGAGGTTATTGTTCAAACCTAACTTTTTTTGATTGTGGGGAAGGAAAATGTTGGCTGACCTCTAAGCAATTAATCCTGGAGGACCTGGACTGATTAAAATGGGGTAAGCTCTCTTTTAGTGAATACTGAATCTGCTATTCCTAGGGTAGTTTATTGTTGTCATTTACTGAAATTCAGAGTCACAATTTTATAAAACAATGACAGCAAAAACCTCAAAAAAATTAAATAAACCTTGTTTTGAAGATAAGGCAGAAAGTTGAAGATGAGCGAAATAGGGATGGGGATGCATGAGGCTCTGATGGAGAGTTGATTGCGTGCTCATAACAAAGAGCAAGAGCCATCGCGTTAGAATGGGTCAGAATCTTGACAACTTGGGGGTTGCTGTGTGTTCCTAGAGTGACTGGACCTGGAATTGGCTTTACATGTGCATTAGTCCAGCACCCGATTTATAGTAGCTGTCTGCTCTGTTTTTTGTCACTGTGTGAGCCCGCAAGCCTCCCTCTGCATCTCCCTTGACTAAAGAAGGAGGATGTATCTATATATTCAAATGTTTTTGAGGTGGACATCCATGTATATTTGAATGCATACATATTACATAAAATACAATGATATTTACATCAAAATAAATGTGGATTGGCTGAAAAAATAAAACATAAATTTCAGAATATATTATCAGACTATAATTAAAACTATGATTTTAAATTATATATTCTCAGGTTAAAGTTTCTTTCCTCCGCTTATTATCTGATGCCTTCGCAAAAAAAGAAGGTTAAAGTTTCTTTCCTCTTTTCCGAAATTGTTAAGCCCATGAGTTTGGCGGGTCTGCGTAACAGAAGCAAAGCCCAACATCTCATTGCTAAAATGCCAATGGATGCGAGAGTGGTTGTGACTTGGGACATTTTGGCCCAAGGTTGCTATTATAAGATAGGCTGACCAGAATACAGTGCATTGTGTTCTGTTATTGGACAAATTCTGCAGTAAGGTCAACATTTTTAACCTTACTGTAAGATCAATTAATAAATATCATCTAATTTATGATAGATGATATCAAATTACAGTAATTGATTTAAAATCTATAAAGAAACTGGTAAACCAATTTAACTGGTAAACAAAAAATCCTCATTTTGATGGACTCTTTTTATGCCTTATTAATAGAAACCATTTATTTTCATTTTTTTATTTAATTGCTGAAATTTCATATTATAAGTAGGATTATAACTATAATAAATCAAAAAGTCAAAATTAAAAATATATAATAATAAAAATAAAAACACATGTAATTTAAATTTGTCATAAAAAAACCTAGACATAAAGTTTTTAAAAGTTATGATTAAAAATCCTTAATGTGAAGCAATAAGAATTGACAAAAAAACTCGTAAAGGTAGAATAACTAAATTTAAAATCTTAATGTAAATGTGTAAAAGTTAACGTAACAAGTCAATTAAAGAAAAAAATTAATTTTAACGAAAAATAAATATTTAAATTTATATTATCGGACTACAATTGTTTAACGATATACAAATTTTAATTTTTAAATAAATAAATAATAATAATAATAATAATAATAATAATAATAATAATAATAACAATATTCAAAATTGACATAGATAAGCCTTGACGTAAAACTTTAACAATTGCCATAAAAACTTATAAAGGTGGAATAACTAAATTTTAAATCTTAATGTAAATGTGTGAAAGTTAACATAGCAAGTCAATCAAGTAAAAAAAATCTAATTTTAGTAAAAAATAAACATTTATATTTATATTTTCGGATTAAAAGTGTTTAACAATATACAAATTTTAATTTTTAAATAAACAATAATAAAGATAAAAATAATTATAATTCAAAATTGACATAGAAAAACCTTGACGTTAAACTGTGAAAATTGACGTAAAAACTTATAAAAGTTGATAACTAAATTTTTAATCTTAACGTAAACGTGTGAAAGTTAACGTTACAAGTCAATTAAATAAAAAAAATCTAATTTTAGTGAAAAATATTATTTAAATTTATATTCTCGGATTAAAAGTGTTTAACCATATATAAATTTTAATTTTTAAGTTTTAACGTAAAACTATAACATTTGACGTAAAAACTTATAATGACAAAATAACTAAATTTTAAATCTTAACGTAAATGTGTGAAAGTTAACGTAACAAGTCAATTAAATAAAAAATTTAATTTTAGTGAAAAATTATTTAAATTTATATTTTTGGGCTAAAAGTGGTTAACGATATATAAATTTTAATTTTTAAATAAAAAATAATAATGAAAAAGTTTATAGTTCAAAATTAATATAAATAAGCCTTGACCTAAAACTACAATAATTAACGTAAAAATTTATAAAAATGGAATAACTAAATTTTAAATCTTAACGTAAATATTTGAAAGTTAACGTAATAAGTTAATTAAATAAAAAATTTTAAATTTAATAAAAATGAACATTTATATATATTATTAGGCTAAAAGTATGTAATGATATTCAAATTTTTGCTTTTAAATAAAGAATAATAAGAAAAAAATAATTATAGTTCAAAATTGACATAAAAAAATATTGACGTAAAATTGTAACAATTGACGTAAAAACTTAAAAATGTGAAATAACTAAATTTTAAATCTTAACGTAAATGTGTGAGAATTAATGTAAAAGTTAATTAAGTAAAAAAATCTAATTTTAATGAAAAATAAACATTTATATTTATATTATTGGGTTAAAAGCATGTAACGATATACAAATTTTAATTTTTAAATAAAAATAATAAGAATACAAATAATTATAGTTTAAAATTGACATAGATATGTCTTGACATAAAATTGTAAGAATTGACGTAAAAACTTATAAAGATTGAATAACTAAATTTTAAATCTTAACGTAAATGTGTGAAAGTTAACGTAACAAACCAATTAAGTAAAAAAATCTAATTTTAGTGAAAACTAAATATTTAAATTTATATTTTTTGATTAAAAGTGTTTAATGATATACAAATTTTAATTTTTAAATAAAAAATAATAAAGATAAAAATAATTATAGTTCAAAATTGACATAGATAAGTCTTGACGTAAAACTGTAATAATTGACGTAAACACTTATAAAAGTTAAATAATTAAATTTTAAATTATAATGTAAATGTGTGAGAGTTAACGTAACAAGTCAATGAAGTAAAAAAATCTAATTTTAGTGAAAAAGAAATATTCAAATTTATATTTTTGAGCTAAAAGTGTTTAACGATATATAAATTTTAATTTTTAAATAACGAATAATATTAATAAAAATAATTATAGTTTAAAATTAACATAGATAAATCTTAACGTAAAACTATAACAGTTGTCATAAAAATTTATAAAGGTGGAATAACTAAATTTTAACTCTTAACATAAATGTGTAAAAGTTAACGTAACAAGTCAATTAAGTAAAAAAAATCTAATTTTAATGAAAAATAAATATTTAAAAATATATTCTCTTATTAAAAGTATTTAACGATATATAAATTTTAATTTTTAAATAAATAATAATTATAGTTCAAAATTGGTATAGATAAATCTTGACGTAAAATTGTAACAATTGACATAAAAACTTATAAAAGTGGAATAACTAAATTTTAAATCTTAACGTAAATATGTGAGAGTTAACAAAATAAATTAATTAAGTAAAAAAATATAATTTTACTGAAAAATAAGTATTTATATTTATATTATTGGGATAAAAGTATGTAATGATATTCAAATTTTTATTTTAAATAAAAAATAACAAAGAAAAATATAATTATAGTTAAAAGTTGCTATTGAAAAGGTTTGGCGTAAAGTTGTAAGAATTGATGTAAAATCTTATAAAAATAAAATAAATAAATTTAAAATCTTAATGTAAATATATGAGAGTTATCGTAATAAATGATAATAATATTTTTTATTAAATTAATTAAATAAATATAATTTTAATATTAAAAAGAATAATATTCTTATAGTTTAAACTAACAAATAAAATAAAATTAAAAGTTAAATAACTTTAAAAATAAATTAAATAAATTTAAAAATTATCTATGTTGTTATCTTAAAATGAATAAATTTAAAAATTACATATATTATTTATCTGTTAACCTGTTAAACAAATTTTTATTATTTTTTAAAAATTTTATTTATTGACTTTACAGTAAGATTAGACTTATTGTAGTGTTCACCATTGTTATTGGCTTAATGCTTAACTTTGATCAAATGATTATCCTCTCAATTCAAACACAACCGTAGAAGTGGTTCCTTAAGTTGGAATAAGATCAAATGATAAGAAAGGAACAACAACATTACAGTGTTCAACATACGGTTGGGGGAATATACAAAGGAATCCCATGCAAACCCTGTGACTGCATTGAATGTGCCAGCTGAAGTCAAGTAACAACATTTAATAAGTTATGGGACGCATGCTTCAGAAAAAAATAGAGAAAAAGCTCTGAAATAATTCAACCACCCAGCAATTATCACATTCAAAAGCCAAATACTCTAAACAAGCAAAGGTCTCAAATTTCCTTCAAAAAAGGGTCCACGTGAAAAATCAACGTCGTTTTCGTCAAACAGTCAAATTTATATTGTTTTCTTAGCTTTCCTCATCCTTTTTACTCCTTTAAGTGATACATGTAGAGAGGAAGGCATAGATTTCATAATCCTTCACACAAGGAGACAAAAAGAAGTACGCAATTGATCGCATTTAACAAAAAAGTCAAAACCATATGCTATTTTTTGGATAGGCATTGACAGTTCCACATACCCCCCTACTCCTTTCCTTTCCCTTTCATTATTTTGAAAAATTTGATACTACGGAGTATCCAATGCTCCAATAGTATTATCATCTCTAATTATTTGGTCCAATGCCTCATGCCGTCCCTTTAGGGCTCTCTCCGTAAGTATTGTCGCTTATATAAGTAATGATTTCATATTTTATTATACTTTGTGGTGGTATTGATTATTTTAAGCAACTTTGCGGTTAAGTATTGTCACTGTTGTAAATTTAGTTTGGATAATGTAATTAGTGATAATTAGCCAATGCTATTAAAGCTTAGATAATACATGGTTTAGTTTGCTTCCACGAAATTCAGAACTAAAAAATTTGACAAATTTTGTATCCTCTTAATTCGAACTCATATTTTCCTTTTTATTCTTTTTTTCTTTGAGCCCAACCATCATTCAAACACAAAATTGAGTCAATTTTGTGTAAAAGGATTATTTGATGCGATGTCTTAGCTGTATTTACTATTCAACTCCAGATTTTAACAATCAAATCAAAAGGATTTTCCTTTGGAATCGAGGCCTTTAAAACTTTTCAGCTTACCAAAAAAAAAGAAATGCTGACTAATTATGTTTCGTACATATATCTCTAAATGCCCTTTTTACCCTTTTCCTCCGGATTTGAATTCGTATCTGAGAGGGGGCCACTCTTCCCCACACTTTCCTCTACCTGACAAACGAATAAAACCGTTAGGGGCAATCTCGCAATTACAATCAAATACCAGTGGCAAATGCAACCCGCGCCGAAATTTCAGAGGTTCCTTCGACATGATCTCGTCACCCGAAACCCTGTGCTCGAACTCCGATATCACTGCTCCTCACTACAAAGACAAAAATTCAAACCCAATTGACTCTTTTACCCTCTACCCACATCACCCAACTGTAGACTCCAGCCCCAAAATTTCCATTAAAGAAGAGGGATTGTATCGTCAATAAATTTTAGAGACTGGCCTTAATATGTTTTTTGTTTTACTAATAATTTTCAGGAGCCCATAAATTCAAAATTCGGATCGTTACAAAACCTCGGCTCTATAAAACAAAAGCAAAAACAAAAACAAATAAACCCCAGGCCCAGAGTCCAGCTTCGGTGGCTTGTACCTAACGCTATGGATGTTGTCCTTTGTTCTTCGTTTTTATTTTTTCCGCTTTCTTGAGATAGAATTAATTTTGCTTTGAATGCTGCAGTGAGGCTGATCATTGCCGTCGTCAACTCAACCTTGCCGTTCCAAGATTTCTAGGGTCTAAAGCGACAATCAGTTTCAGGTTATCGGTGCAAATGACGGCGGTGTTTAGTTCTGTTTGGTTCAGGTGAAGTTAGAGCGGCATTTTAGAGAGAGAGAGAGAGAGAGAGAGAGAGAGAGAGTTTTAGAGAGAGATATAGATGGAAGAGGAGATGGAGATGGATACGGAGATGGAGATAGAGCCAGTGTTCGAGGTTAGAGAGGTCGATCTTGAATACGAGTTTGATGCGGCTCGGTTCTTTGACTTCACGCGCGAGGAGTCGCCAGCGGAGGCCAGAGAAGCTGAACTCTGGCTTGAGTCGGCGCCGAGTTATCCTCCCTCTCGTCAGTTTCTCTGTATCCTAATAATGTTTGCTTCAAGCAAGAATTGTTTTTCCATTAATTTTATTTTGTTTTTTGGTTTATTATCTTTTCTTCTCGTTTGATGGAAGAAAAATAAGCCGCAAAGATGGGTTTACTCTCTTTCTTAAGAGTTATATATCAATGACTGCCTATTCTTTTCTTTCCTTTGTTTCAAAATTTCGGAGACATTATTGTAAAAAAAAAGAAAGTTCCTTTTATTATCTGTCTTTTAAAAATCCTTTTTCCCTCTAATCTTTCTTGGGAAATATATTTCTATCTATTAACCCCTTTTTTTCTTTTGGTTGTAGCTTTTGTGGCGAAGTTAGTTTTAAGGGAAGAGAGTCTCCTGGAAAATGTGAATACGTCTCCAAAATGTAAAGAAGTGGAAGATACTAGTACATTACTTGAAAATGATTCCGGTAATGTTATGGCGTTGGAATTTTCAGCTATGGGTCCTAATAACAGAGGTACAGTTAGCCTTGTTTAGCACCTTATTTGTGGTGCTTTTATTTCATTGAATCTTCTCTCTATGTAATTTTTAAGGCCAAATGCAGTAATTTAGCTGATGTTAAAGAGCCGTGGAGCTTGCTTCTGAAATTGAGACAGAATCTTTGAGACAAACCTGTGCTTCTGCAGGCAATTATACGAAGATTGGGCTTTAGTGTGGTCTGTTTTAGAGTTGTTGGTTAGACCTTTGATTAAAAGGATGGATGGATCACCCAAAACAATGAATAAGAAAAAGAAGATGATTTCTTTGGGAAGTCTAAAGGTTGTGCTGAACTGATATTATTGTTTTTAGGCATTGAAGGAACTAACAGAGGGATCTTCACCGATATACAGAAAGTTTTACAAAAAGCTTTGAATCAACCATTTCAATTAACTGCAGGTGAAGCTTTTTTATTACTTTTTTCTCCCTTTAGTGACGTATAGCTTTCTTATTGTTATAATATTCCTTCTTTCCAGTATGTTCTATTTAACCACAAACATTGTTTGAAGCATGCGTGCTTTCTATATAGTACCCACCTAGTTGCTTGAACTTAATAATCTCTATATAGTAATTTGTCATCTGTTATAGCTTTAACATGTCTCTAATCATTAATTTCAATGTTTCTTCCTATGTGTTTGCTCAGAAATTTTTTCTTTCGCTCCCTCAGGCTTTACAACTTACAATTACACGTCCAGCAATAAATTAAAAGATAAATCTAAGAGCGTGAAATCCGTAATTCCACGGAGCTCAACTCTTATGAAACCTACTGCCTGTCAGTTGGCAAAACAAAATCGGCCCCCTCAAGTTGCTGCATCTAGGTAATCCTTGGAAATGCTCTATCAATTTCTTTTTCATTGTAATTTCACAATCTAGTGTTCTCATAGATACAAAGAAAATCTTACCTCTTTGAAATGACTACTTTCAGTTTCACATGTCTTTAAGTTTCTTGCACAAAGTAATGTAAAAGCATCCTAGTTTAGATAAGGGATGCTAAACTAAAATGTCTCAATACTTGATGTTTTCATCAAAGCCACATATATCAATCAAGGTCCACTTGACAAGATTAAGATCTCACCAGCACAATGTGAAAGTCTATACCAGGCTCATACATACTCTATTACTAATTGTAATGGCTCCGGTTCAAGCACCATTAGTCCAACAACATTTTGAGCTTAAATCATGTGGCCTCTAAAGCTTAAGTTCAAGTTGTTAGCAGTGAATGACTTAAATCCTTATATAGGTTTTAACATTTGCATTCACACTCAATGTGGGATGGTATATCACAATGATTACAATCTTTCTATTCAGTTTTCTATTACTTCATTTCTTTAAATGTAGATTTCAGAAGCAACAGCTGCTAAACAGTGACAGAAGCCTAGGTAATTCTTCTGTGGTTGAAAGTCAAGCTGCCAAGAGGCAGAAGCTAGAGGGAGGTCTCTCGCGAAAGGTACATGAGTTTGTAAAATTTCCTGTACTCCCACTATGCTTGGCTCATATGTATTGAACATCTTCAGTTTTTCAAGTACAATCTGAAAGTGGATGTTAGGTTTTTCAAGTACAATCTGAAAGTGGTTTTTATGTTGATGAAAGAACCTTTTCTTTTTAATGTTCACAAGCTGGCAACTAATAACTACATGGGTGAACACAAAGTGCTCTAATGGGTTGTCTTTTCTTATATTTTTTTTGAAAAGCAGTGTCTTTTCTTATATGAACCTGTTAAAACTTAGAGTAGGGACAAACTAGAGGTTGAATATACCAGCTCACCTTTTTGGCTTCTGTCTTCACTCTTCCATCTCCACTTTAGACTTAAGATTTAAGTCTGTTACTACAATGGTTGAGTTGCATTATTTATCAAATAAGCTTCTGGTTTGGGCTCAACATTTGTTCTGCATGGCAGGTTGCTGATGTGAAGCAGCAAACTAATTTGATTCATAAGGCACCTAAAAAGGTACACCCTTGAAGTATGTTTAGATTTTTGAAGTGCGTTTGGATCTTAACCTGTCTTGAGTCGTTAACTAGCTGCGCTTTTCTTTGTGGTTATGCAGGAGGGAACTGTAGATAGAAACTCCATCCATACCAGGCTGAAGCTTACCATTCCAAAGGAACCTGAGCTTGAAACAGCGCACAGGGCTCAAAGAATACGGTTAGTTTCAGGTCCCTATTTCTTTACATGTTGAGGTGTAGAGTAAAAGTATTGTTAACAAGCCGTTGGTGGAATGATGTCTTCATTTCAGGCCTAAGAATGGTACAGAACAAGAGCATGTTACATCTGTCACACACAGATTCAAAGCACGCCCATTGAATAGAAAAGTTGGTACTTATGATGTGACGAAAGATACTTTTTGTAAAGTTGATTTTGTTGTGCTTCCCACCTCTCAAGCATATGTTTATCATTTGCAGATTCTTGAGGCCCCTTCATTGCCCCTTCCAAAGAAGAGCATTCCAAAGTTGCCACAGTTTCAAGTAAGTCATGGACTGTAGTTTCTTGCTTGTTCCTGGACTAAAAGCATTTTGTGGAAGCATCATAACAAGCAATGATTTTAGCAAAATTGAGGATTCTTGCATTCCATATGTAAGTTCAGATTTCTGTTTCATTGCTCCTCAGGAATTTCGCCTGAAGACATCGGAAAGGGCTGTGCAACTCTCATCAGCTGTACCATCCTCATTCCAAAGCAATGATGCTGACAAGGTTAGCTGTTGGTTTTATTGAATATTTAGCATTAGAATATTTTTATGTATCATCTTACTTTGAGCTTTGTCATCAATCCGCCTTGTTCCTTATCGTAAAATTGATGTTGATGCAGGGGTCTGAGAAACCTGGTACAATTTTTGCTACTGGCAATGGAACTAGAGAAGCCAGAAGGTAAATATTTTGTATGTTAAATATCTAGAAAATGTAGTTTTGTGCAGAATATATACTATATATGCATCTATGCAAGTATGCATTTTTTCTTGTGCTAATTCTTTTGTATGGAACCCTTTGTCTTTGTTAATATGAAATTTGAATTAAATCTGAGAAAAGGAATGACTTTGGAATTGTCCCTACTTTGCTTAGAGCAAGTGCCATGGTTGCCACTGGGCAGGATGTGTGTGACATAAAGTACAACTTCAAAGCTCGTCCTTTGAATAAGAAGGTAAGCAAATAACAAATAACATGCACATATCATTTGCTGAAAATCTTGTGCTAGATATCAACCATTCCTAATGAGTATCTGGATGCAGATATTTTCCCATAAGGGGGATATCGGTGTTTTCCGAAATATCAAGAGGGAAACCACAGTGCCAATGGTAAGAGTATGGAAGATCTGAGTCTATTATAAATTGATTGTTGGCCTGAATTCTTTGAGATGATATTGTGCTTTGTCTACCAAACAGGAGTTTAATTTCCATGCGGAGAAGAGGGTTCAGCAAACCCCACCTGTAGAACTTTTTAGTAAGGTAAACCTTAATAAATATGTCCCAATTCTGCTGTAATCCATATTCCACCTTTTCTATTTCCAATTAACATTATATGGCATCTAATAATGCAATTGCAGTGTTTGATCTTTTTTAGGTCTTACTGTTTGCATGGCATATTTTTGTTAATGCTCTATTTTTATGCCAGCTGTCTCTGACATCTGAACTACAACCAAGCAATGGATCTCAGATCAAGTTGCCCCGTCCTACCTTTACATCTACCAAGGTTCTCCTAGTTTTTTAACTTTATTATATCAGATACTTTTGAATTTTGAATTTTTTTAGTATGCTCTTGATGTAATTGTTCTTTGGTATAAGGGCTCAAAAGAAAATAGATGGACTTCTTTCCAACCAGAACATGAGGTAAGCTTCAGAATTAAGTTTGATTAGCATCTTCTGGCACCTTATTCCTTCTCTCCCTCCCTCCCCCTTCCTCTTTTGCTGGGTCATGTTACCAATTCTTTGAAATTCTAATATAGGCTTTTTAATTCTTCCTATGAAGTAATGCTTTCCATTATGTTGTAGATGAGGAATTTGACAAAGGAGAAACCTCATGTGTTTGGCGGAAAGAACATTCAGTGTGGGAACGATGGTTGCATCACTGAAGTTGGTAATCAATTGAGCACGAGGTATGTCAGCAAAGACGATTGTTAATGCAATATCGTTTTTTCTTGTCCTTCTTAATTGTAAGTTTTCGAGAAGAATAACCTTACATGGAACCGTCAGGAGCTTGGGCATTCGCTGAAAGTAAAAGCAGCAGTCCCAGATGGTTTACCTCATGGACATCCAACTCAAGATTCTGCTGTTGTTCTGGAATTTTGACAGATCAACACTCAACAATTGCACAAATTTCATCAACAAACGTAGGGTTTTGCTGTATATGGAATCTGTGGATATCCACTTTACTAAGAATCAATCTTTACCTTCAAAGAAACTGACATGTTAAATGAACTTTCGTGCTCCAATACTTTTGGGTCACAAGTCCATAATACAATAAAAATGTTACACATGTTGTATAGCCGATCAAGCCCTCATACCATTTCTTTAGGACTTCATTTTTGTAGCATTACCACTAATTTAATGGCCAGTGCTCAAGTCAAATTCAATCTAGTTGGATGGCTAGGCCGCTAGGATTTCAGAGCTATAACTATTTATGAATTGACGTAATCTTTGTAGTACTAATCTAAAATATATAATCCATGGATTCATTGACTGTTTACATTTCATATATTGAATGTGTCCTTTAAACCAAGGTCCAGGAAAAGATAGATTTTCAGCTACAATCATGAAATCCTAGCATCTTGACTGCTGTGCCAGTCTCATGCTTTTAACTATATATTAAGTCAGCTTCTACTTTCTGCATGTGTCCAGATTGCATCTACTCTCTGCATGTGTCCAGATTGCAGCTCGTATGCTCTTTCATTCTCCCCATTGTATTCTTTGTCCACAGAGTTGTTCTTTGTTAAAGCCTGTTTTGTCCAGCGCTTTATATCATAAGCCTTCTTGAAGGGCTTCTTCCCCTTTACATGTCTTATCTTTGTTATTGCTATGGCGAGATCATTTGGAAACAATGTCTGCCAAACAAAGGCGTGAAGAAGGGTGGACACCAATAATACAGACACCATGGCCGATGACATGAAAGAAAGAGAGAGAGCAAGCCCCTTGCTTAAAAGAGAAGGAACCTGTTCCGCATACTTGATTGTCGCCACTGATGCGGTTGTCATTGGGAAGGTGTACGACCACCATGCCACAGAGAACCTGCAAAGTCATTGAATTACAGATTAAGAGTAAATTAAAATATATCCTCTGATCGAGGAGAACCTATGACACTGATAGTGATCAAGAATTCGCTTACCTGAATCCTGTAAAGAAGTTGATCCGCACGACTAGTGAAACATAGAGGAACAATGCAATGAAAAAGCATGTCCTTGAGCAACCATCAAACTCACCATAAATACTTCCCCAAGCAATACTTGCAGCAGATGGAGCTGCAATAAACATGGAGTAGACGGGGTGCAGCTCTTTAGGCAATGCTTCACTTGTTGGCAATCTCTGATACAGTGTTACAAACACCACAAGATAATGTGCAAAGCCAACAGACCACAAAAACTTTGCAGCTTCCGTCCATCCCACCTTTGATGCTAAGATTGCCCCAACAAAATTTCCGACTACAGAAAGATGGGAAGATGGATTTGCTACCTTGCAAAGACGCCTCTTACCCCCTGAAAGCCATTGACCATAAATTTTGAGCTCGAGAAAGAAATAAGGTCCCATGAAAGCACACCAAATGGCAGGGTGCAGTTTTGCAGGTGCTAGCATCGGCGGTACACCAATGGCAAGGAACATGCACACAACCCAGGGGGCAAAAAAGAAATTGACTCTGACAGGATGGAAGTATTCTCTTTTGACAGCTTCAAAGTAGTAAATACATTTGAGCAAGTAGGTGATGGAAACTGAGACTAGCACCGCCAGGGCTAATATCCAAAGGAAAAGGTTGATGAATGGTGTAACGTGGAGAAACTTGGTAGCTGGGCTAGTTGACAGGGCACGCCATAGAACAGCTTGGCTGCTAAGTCCAAGACAAATACCAAAGCAACCAATTGGGAAACGAAGGAGAAAGGGCCATATCTCATCTTTTGGGAGGAGAATGTCCTCGTAGTCCTGCAGCAAATAAGAGCACAAAAATGAAAGTGAAGAAACCCTAGACCATGAATGGAAAAAATCTACTTGAGCAGATCAAATTCATGGCATACATACATATTAACTTTAGCATGTTACCTTCACTTGATCTAATTCAGGTCCTCTGAGAGCAGCGAAGTATCTTCCAGCTGGAACACTATTGTTAACAGACTCATCAAGACCATTAGCACCTTCAGTTCTTTGGGACTCTGTCTCTCTCTCTTTTCTTGCAGGCAACAGAGAATTCTGCTTACTGAGAGTCGACTTGGTCCTGAAGATGTCAAAGTCTCCTTTCCTTGCTTCTCCACCAACCCTAGTAGCGGAATCAAAACCTCCGAAACTACGACCACTTCTCTGGAGAACCTTTCTCTCGTCTTTGGCCTTAGCCTCCCTATCCAACACGGAAAACCCTGTCTCTAATGACACTTGCCTACTAAAACTCCTTTGTGGCCTCTTCAATTCTCGAAGTTTAACAGGCTTGTGCAAACCCTTTTTCACCACTCTATCTTCCATTTTGCTCACTCCTTCGTCTTCTTCTTCTTCCTCTGGTAAAACTTCATGGATATCAACAAAATGAGTTTGAAAGGATTTACTAGAAGTTGCTCCCTTGTCCATTTTGTTTCTTCCTCCAAGATTCAACCAAAAAAAACAAGCAACTCGAAGTTTGTAATTCTTGTAGAATCATGCAAGTTATAGTTTTCATATTGTTTCCTTTTCAAGGCATCACGAAAAAGTGGAAGAAAGGTGCAGCTTCTCTAGATGGTTGGATTGATGTTTGGTTGATGAAATGGGAACCAATGCTTTCTTATGGAAAAAGTTCGGTTGCATGGGGAGATTTCTCGTGAAATCGTGAAAAATTTTTTGTGGCTCGGTTTTGCAAGTGGTAAAATTATTGAACCCAAATAACTTGGATGAAAAGAAAAGAGAGGACTGTTCCACACAGTGAGAAAGAGAGAGTTTGCCAACTCCTCACGGGGGCTCAAGAGGAAAAGAGATAACGGGATTTGATATCTTTGAATGAGTAACAATGAACGATTGAATGTCAACTGCTATATGTTGCTGTAACATTGAACCATTGCCATTTGGTTGTCAAGAAAATTTAATACATACGAGGAACTTTTGACACTCTTTTTTTGTTGCTGATAATCATAGGAATCGATAGAAATATCTTTTGTTAAAACTTTAGAAATACTTTTTATTTAAAAAACAAAAAGTATTACAGAAAATGTGTGATCATAGTTTATATTTAGAGTGCTTTTCATAAATGAGGCTGAGACATAAGACGTTTTTAAGAATGATCATTCCTATAATTTTAACTATTTTTAGCCAAGAAAAAAAAAATTGGACAAAATTATCCTTAATAAAACCAACCCATTCGTTAGGCTCTGCGTCTCAACCCGAAACCTATTAACTGATCAAGTATGTTTAGGTTTGTGTCTCAAACTGACTCATTTTTTGAGCTTTTCTCACCAGACTATTCATCTTTGGAGTATTCCTTACCAGAAAGAAAAATGTTTAAGCATTTTGGTGTAGTTTTTGATATACGAAGAAAACCTGTGAGCATTTTGAGCATTTTTAAACATTTTAGAGTGATTTTTGATATATGAAGAAAAACTTTCGAATATTTTGAACATTCATATTTGTTAATTATGTTGTTAAATGGAATATGGTGTATCGTTTGAAGTTGTTGATCTTGTTAAATGGAATTCGGTAGTTTTGGTGATTTTTGATAATTATGTGACTAGTTTTTAGACATTGCGTGACTGATTTTGGATATTACGTGACTGAATTTGGACATTACGTGACTGATTTTTGATAAGGCATTGTGTGACTAGTTTTTGATAAGACATTGCGTGATTAGTTTTTGATAAAGCATTGCATGACTAGTTGATAGGTATTGCGTGACTTAGGTATTGCTTAAAAATCAATCACGCAATGTATAAAAACTAGTCATGTAATGCCTAAAACTAAGTACGAATCACTAAAAACTAGTCACATGGTGATTAAGTCACGCAATATCTAAAAATCAGTAAACTCAATTTTTGGGTTCTATGAATAAATCAATAAACGCAAGAATCTAGAACACAATTTTTTTTGCTAAGCCATGAAATTGTGCATTTCATAAAAGATAGGTTACAAAACTCCATAACCCTCCAAAGTAAGAGAAAATATATTCTTATCGAGAGGTCTTGCTCACTCTCCTTATACAAAAACAAAATATACCCTATTTACAAAATATTCCTTAAACAATTTTAACTCAAAATCCCTAGCAAATATGCTTAACAATCATCTAAATCTCAGACACAACAAAATCGTGAACCACCATAATCAAACATGCTTTAGCTGTTCTTTCTCCCTGAGCAAAATCACTGTTTGCAAAGAGCAAAATCGTTGTTCATCACCCTTAAGAATCCCAACATCCACCATCCAAAAAAATAAAATAAAATAAAAAAGAGCTTGATGTTATATCAGCGAATTGGATGACGAGATAGACATATTTGAGCAGAGAGAGAAATCGAGATTTAATTTTAAAATTTTTATCTAGATGGCGGGAGAGAGAAAACTGAAACCATTTTAATTTGTTTGAAATTGTTTAAAGAGTATTATTGTCAAGTCATACCAAAAATTGACTAAAAATAATTAAAATTATAAAACTGATATTTTTGAATTGAATTTACGAGGAAGGTTATTTCTCATAATTTTTTCTTATATTTATTTATTTGAAATTGAAGATAGATTCAAGGAACTTCTTTGTGTGTACATTGCACAAAACAAATTGCTTAGCATTAAGCTTCATTCCTTTTGGACGAATCAAACGTACAATATTGAGAGAAACAGTTGTCCACGGTGGAAAAAGGTCTTGAGAAATTGGTTCAGTACTCTTTAAAGCCCAATTATTGCCCGGGTCACGGTGTTGTCGATGGTCCATAGCCTGCTAGAATTGCCCAAAGCTTATATTATAGTTATGACTGTTACAAAAGCAAACTGAAAGGGGATGATTGAGTTTGATCAAATAGGGAGGAAGAAATGGGAAATGCGGCCCAACCCCATTTACTGCAAAGAAGAAATCAATTCTAAATCTAAATTCTATTGATTATACTTTCTATTTTGGGGGGGGGTTAGGGGGGGTGTGGGCCGGCAACAACGTGACAAAATCCTCGTATAATATTCACACACATGGCAGGCCATTGGTGCTTTTTGTCGAATGAAAAAGCATAAAATTGCAATTACCATTTGAAACTGTCCTACAAAAAATCCTGTATGAACAGCTCCAAGAATATTAATATTCTAAACCTGTTTGATTCTTGAAGCTTTTGTACGCTCTTCCATATGTTTCCGTGTCATTTGACTGTGCCGACTTCAGCCGGATCACTTATGCTGAATTAACCACACGTGCATCAGAAACCTTATAAATAAGCTGCACTTTGAACGCTTTGCCGCAAGCATTTCCACAAGTTCATCCGAAGAACACGTACATCAACAGGAAACTAAAACACGGCTGCTTACTAAATTATGCAGTAATGGCCTTTTCCAAGATCTTCTTCATCATTGCTGTTGTTGCTTTCTCTGTAATTCATTCAAGTTTGGCCACTGAGTTTTTGGTTGGTGATGAGAGTGGATGGACCCTTGACTTTGATTACCAAGGTTGGGCAGCAGGAAAGGAATTTCGAGTTGGAGATAAACTTGGTAAACAAATTTACGTGTAAACTTGCAATTATTTCTTGATTCAGATGGTTTAAATATTTTTTCAATTATGTGACTACCAATAAACTAAACGAGTTTCTTGGTGCAGTTTTCAAGTATGCTTCGGGAGTTCACAATGTGCTTAGAGTTAATGGAACTGAATTCCAACAATGTGAAGCAGCAGGCAATACTGTTCCCCTTACAACTGGAAATGATGTGATTACACTTGCCACCCCAGGAAGAAAATGGTACATTTGCGGTGTAGCCAGGCACTGCGCAGCCAGGAACATGAAGCTTAACATAACTGTGCTTGCTCAAGGAGACTCTCCTGCTTCTGCTCCCACTCTCAGTTCACCAACATCTGCCGCGAGAGGAAATGCTGCATCTAGCTTTTATGGAGGGATCGTGGTCATGGTTGGCTTTGTTGGGATGGTCCTTTTTTAACGTTGTAATGATGTTCTAGATTAATTCCTAGCGGTTAAACTGTTTCGAATGTTGGATTCTTGAGTTTGCTATTTTTTCAATTTGTTATCAGTTTGTGAGAATTGGTTTGTTATAATTATATTAAGTCATTATCTTCTTCTATCAATAGACCTTTACTACTTCTTCCAGCTTCCATCTCTTAATTTACAGATAAAAAAAATTTATTCTTAAGTGATTCTCTGGCTAGTTCTTTAGAGGACAACGTAAAACCAAAGCTTTCTCAGGAACTAAATACTACTGGATTACACTTCAGACGGAGTTGCTCAGGCATTCCTCATTTCTCATTAAGCCAAAAGTGGAGACCAGTTTTTCTTTTAAATAGGATGATATTCTCTTGGGCTTCTTAAGCAGAGAAAATTGTGAACGCCTTGGATAAAAAGATCCAACGAAAACGCAGCCCAACCCACAAAAGTTTTTTAAACTGATGTGCATGTCGAGAATTTGTGATAGTTCAGCCCATTTTGAAGGTTAAGGTCAAGCCGAGATCAATGGAACATGCCTTTGACAATGAATTATCACCAATTTATGAGGACACCAAACATGGAAAGGGAGTCGCCATCGCCAATTCTACTGACTGACATCAGATATGCAGTTAATTCCTCAAATCAGCACCTCAGGTATACCTCGTGAATTTGTCAAATCTAGCTATGATCATAAACTTAGACAAGTTCAGCAATTTAAATATTTGATGAAGTCTCAATTATTTAAAACTCTGATTATGACAGATGAAAATGGAATCCCATTTTCAGAATAGAGTATAAACCCAAGAGAAAATTCCAAACTGCTGCAGTAACACGTTAAGGAGGCCCCGAAATCTCCAATTTAAATATGGCTAGAAATTTGCACGCACCAAATCCACTCAGCCGGCCAGGTTGCTAAACATGGAAAATGTATTGTCTTTTTTGGCCTTTTTGTTCCAACGTTCGTCAAGCTGCATTTACTCACAAGCATCAAAAGCGTTTACACCCTCCCTCCAAATAAAATTATAAGACCTAACGTCATGATTATATCAGAGTCATGGAGACGTGACTGGAATTGTTCAGGACAGTTAGTCACATGCTCTGCAGTCTAGAAAAGGAGCCCACAATGTTTTACGGAGTGGGTGCAATCGACTCTTTTACAGTACGTGTTGCACATGCTGTAACCAAGGCTTCTCCAACAGCCAGTAGTGACGCGAACATGATCACCCTTACAACACCAGAATAAGAAAATTTGCGGTGCTGACAGACTTCTGAAAGTGCGGATGCCAGAAGCTAGCAATTGCCTGGTCGGTCTCCTCAATCGAAGCTTTTGTTATACATAAAAAGCACTATGGCTAGGTGAAAGTGGAACCAAGGTCCAAGGACTTTTGGCCAAATGTAAGTCTCCTCCACCCACCCCCACAATCAGCTGAATAAATCCAAATGGCTGAGATCACCAACATTTTTATTTAGTCTCCAAGATAGACAGGTGATTCAGAATTTAACCCAGACAGCAGCAGCAAACCAATGCCAAATGGAGTATAATTGCAGCATTTGGCCTTTCCATTTTTTCTTATGAATAGTTGATTAAAAGCAACATGTCATCTTTGCATGTACTTGGCTCGCAAGTCGTCAGCATTATATTGTATTTTATGCAAAGCCTTTGATCATACGGAACAAGGGAACAAAGAAATCCATTTAACAACCCCAATTACAGTTTTTTATTTAATAAGAATATTTTTTTTAATGCCATTTTATTTTTTTTCCTTCTTTTAAAATAATGCTCAAGTGTCTAATTGGCTGATTCATTCCGTTTTATTTCTCTCTCTTTTTTTTCCCCTTTTACCTAATGCCCAAGGGTCTAATTGGCTGGTTAATGCCATATTTTCCCCTTTTTTATTAATGATGCTTAAGGGTCTAATTGTCTGACATTAGATGACAAACGTCAGCTAATTAGCCTCTTAAGAGAATACTAAAAATAATATGTATATGATTGCTAGGCAGAGCCCTGTGTTGTTGGAATTGCCTTGTCCAAAGCCTCAACAGATACCCAACTTGACCGAGACAAGCCATATGTTGCATATACTACAGCAGTTGAACTCTTATTTTCTAGATCTTGCCTTTCAACCAACACAATAAATTTAAAGCTAGCGACCCCGAGAATAATGTTCCAACAACCACCAAAAGTTATGAGCAAACCTATGTCGTCCTTCCCTGATGCAACTTGCTGATTGGAGAATCCCAATCAAGCCAACACAGCAATGGGATATCTGTAAAACTTAGACCGCTATATGGATACGTAGCAAGCTACACCAAGGCAGCTGAATAGATGCCTCAGCATTAAACAGGACAGGGAATACATTGCCTTTCAGGGCTATTTTGTCGTTTTCAAGCTGAAGCAGATGAACACGCACCTGGTTCATATTTTATATGATTGTTCAGCTGATCAACCATTCAGACATTCACAGCCCCATTCCACGGAGTTTCCTAAATAAGACAGGGATTCGTGAATGGATTGACGTTGATTTGCCTTTCAAAACGTTCGGCTAGTAATACTGCAAATGGGATAGCTGTATCGTTCAAACTTACCAGCCAACAGCAGATAAGCTGAAAATTTTCAGCCTGTTGTTATAAAAGCTCACATTCACATCAAAGTCAGGAGGCTCCTTAATTATTTCACAAAGGAAAGGCATCCGCATGGTAAAGAATAATAGGACTACTCCAATTTCCGGACATTAGAAGTATAAGAGTTATGTCATACGGTTATTTCGTTCTTTTTCCCGTGCAACTTCAAGAGTATAAGCTGAAGCCACTAATCATATAACAGTTTGCGCATACCTCCAAAAGTTCATTCAGTTTTGTTACTTAATTAGACCTTTATTGAGCTAGAACTCTCTAATTGCCAAATGCCAGATTGCCAGTTGATAGAACATATAAATTCATGACAGAAAAAGTACTTGTGCAGAAGGATAAAACCAGGCTTTCAGCATCGTGCATTCTTCAACAGCTCAGCAAAAAGCTGCATTTTACTCGCTTGCTGCTAGTTTCCTGGAAGGGAAATATGGAATCTCGCCAAACCTTTGACACTGGAGTGGTTGTTAAAAAGATTCTAAAGTTATTCACAGTTTTATTGAAAGTAGCAACAAAAGTGAATGGTCAATGACCTCAAGCTTATCAAGAAATAGGCGCTAGGCAGATTTCATCATTCATCAATTTGATTTGAAGTTATCCCTTTTGTTTTCAACATCAAATTTAATACGGAAAAAGACAAGCTTGATGAGAAATGAATGTGAGGAATTGACAAATTAACATTGGATGGAAAAAATCCACATTGTAGATCACAAGATGAACTTTCAAATGGAATATACAAAAAAATTCTATTCAGATTCTCAGGACACCTGGAAAATGCACCAAAATTTCATTCTCAGGCAGTTGCATCATAGAACAAACTTGTTTTCTTCTAAAAACCCAATTCAAAGGATTAATTCCAAAAACAGAATACCAAAAAATCGAATTCTTTCAAACCCAAAAACAGGACCAAGGAATGTAAACCATGCATAGATTTAAGCTGCAAAACAATAACAAATTTCATGAACAGAAGACTAAAGTCAAGAATGCAACAGCAGGAGATATGTCCAACATATAGAAGCGGAAGAACTTTTTCTCCCAACTATAGCACAGAGAATGAATATTTGAATTGAGCCTTCTAGCTGTCCGTAAAGCAGCAAAACAATATATAAGATTACAAGCAGGGGAAAAGTGAAAGAGAGAATTTTATTCTCTTAAACCACCCCAATAACAAAAGAAAAAAGAGCATCTGACCCTTTTCCTTTTCCTCCATCGTCCTATACAATCCAATCACAATTTTCTTTAATCCAAATTCTCTTCTTTGATTCTTTCCCTCCATTAAAATCTAATCAAAAATAAAAAGCAAGAAATTATAGTGAATAATAATAATAAAAAAAAAGAGCCGCACCCGTGTTTGTGGCAATCAAAATGAATCCCATCCTTTCTTTTGAACTTATTCTCAGTGTGTTGTGACTTTAGATCTCTTCTTTGCCTCACTGTAAAGCACAACTCCCATAACTGTAACAGCGAATCCAGTCATCCCCATCACGGTCACCGGATTCCTGAAGATCATAACCGACACAAACGCTGCCACTGCAGCTTTGGCATTGCCCAAAACCTGCAAAGTAAGGGCACTTGTATGCTTGGTAACCAAAAAATTTGTCAAATTCACCAAATAAGCCACCGTAGCATTCCCTAGCAACAAGAAAATAATAAAAGAATCACTCCTAGCTTTCTCGAGTGTGACTCTTGCAACATTCCCTTCAATATATAGGGTAAATGGTAACAAAATCATTGCTGCCATAGGCGCCATATACAACAACAAGTTCATGGAATGTAGCTTCTCAGCTTCACTAGTCAACAAGATCCCTTGAACCACAGATTTCAAAGCACGACCAGCAGTAGAACCAATGCAAACCAAGAAGCCAAACAGGTTAAACAAAGGCTCACTATTGCTAGCCAAAACAATCCCAAAAACCACAGGCAAAAGCGCAAAATAAACCTCAGCAGATTCCTTCTTGCAAGTGATTAAGAAAGCGAAAATGGCAGTGAAAAAAGGGGTCGTCGCACCAATAGCTTGGTTAAACGACACCGGAATGTACCTTAACGAAGTGTTCCCACACACCACAGAGAAACAAAAAATACAACTCAAAGCAAAGATCTTGAAAAACTGCTTTCTTGACAAAATGTGTTGCCTTGGAACTATTTCAAGGAAGTTAATGGCTACGTAACTGTAACAAGCGCATGAGATCATGTGAAGCATAGTGAGAAAGATTGGATAACGGTAGCCATAAAAGCTGAGGAGATACTTGTTAAGTAAAAGGACCCCAATGTTGGACATGAACCATGAAGCAATGATCAGGGCAGTTAAAAGGTTAGGAGAGAGATGAGATCCAACGCTGTAAAAGCTATTTCTATCATCACCAGTTGGGGTTGCCGGAATGTCCAACACCTGGTGGTCGGCAGTGGCGGTTGAGTCCAATCTTGGGTTGCTCATCCTCCTTGTCGTCCATGTTTGCGCTTCCACCATTTGGGTTTTTTGGGATGACAGTGAAGATAGTAACTTTGAGCTCAGACTCAAACCTTTTTTTTTTTTTTTCTTTGGGTTTTCTCTTCCCTCTCCCCAAGAATCAGGACATGAGAAACAGAGAGAGAAAGAAAAGAAAGTTTTTTTTTTTTTTCTTTTTTCTTTCCTTGTGTTTGTGGGGCTGGTTAGATCTGGAGGAGTGAAGAGAGGAGGTTATGTTCAGCGAGGTGATCTGATCAAAGGGTGGGGATTTAGATTTGGGAAAATGGAGAAATGGGAATCGTAGGATTGGAAGAAAGGGCAACGGAGGGAATAAAATAAAACATAAAAGTATTAATTGGATTTCCTCGTGAAAGGAGCTTAGATGTTTGGGGAGTGTCGGTAATGGATTCGCCAGCAAGACTCTGGTCTGAATCTGACCAAATTTCCTTTTTAATTTTATTCACTACTACAATTTATTACTAGTATTTAAGCTTTACTTTTACAGTATGACGAGTTTATTACCGTGTGTCCTTTATGGTAAAGTGACAAAATGCACAACGTATGTAACGATGTTACACGTGTGATTGTTGGCTTCACTATAATTTTTGATCCACGGTTTTACCTTGGGAAGTTAATTAAGGGTACCGTGTCAATAAAAAAAAACAAGTGGCAGTAACATTACAAGGAATATAAAATATCGATTTCATTAGTGACATTATAAAGAAACTCGTAACTTAGTAATATATAAAGTCAATAAATATAAATTGATGAATTCTTGGTATCTAATATTAGCACCAAGTATGTAATTTTTAATTAGATTGAGTATAATATTAGTTAGGATTATTAAACGGCCAATGATGGCAAGAGCATTTGATGTAAACCGCATTTTTAGATCATTGCGGTAAAAAAACATATAAAAGTAATTCAGGAATCAGAGCAGGCAGAATTAGTTTTTTGGGTTACCTGAAAATCTATAACTATTTTTATAGATTTGAGATTTTTTTATTTTAAAAAATTGATTATTTTAAATAAATATGGATAAATTTCACGCACATTTATTATAATTTCAATTTCTCATATGATATTTTATCATTTTTCCCCAATTAGCACATTGTGAATATATTTTTTTTCCTCAATTAGTACTTTAGGGATAACTTTTGTTTCTATGGAGATTAAACTATTATTTTATTTAATAAAATTACTCAAATAACCTCAATTCAAACTTAACTTATTTATTCACATTTAAAGATGTTTTTGTAATTTTATTAAACAAACTTAAGAGCCTCATATTTTCTAGTGACAGAATTAGTAAAATTATCATAAAGTGTTATTGAGAAAATATATATCTAAAATGTGATCATTGAAAAAAAATCACATAATATTATGTGCGAAAAATTAAAATCACAAAAAAAAAGTTACTTTATAAATATTAGGTATATTGTTAGAAAATATGTCTTTGTAAAGTGGTGGTTATCTTACTAAGAAAATAAAATGGGCAATTCACCTCTATTTTGATGCTTAATTATGATTTGAAAAATAAAGGTTTTGAAATTTTTTAGTAACAGATAAAAATGATTATTATCACATTATCATAAGTATGACTAGCCACTAGAAATCATAGATCATTTTCTCGTAACCATGTTATTCGAGTGACTTAAACAACAAACAACTTAGTGTGTGCATAATAGCAGGGGTGGAACTAACTAATTATTATTGAGAAAGTCAAAGATGAAAAAAAAAATAAAAATTAATATGTTGAACTTAATCAACAATTAAAAGATTTATAATAAATAATAATTTTACATAACAAGTAAATAAAAAATTAAAAAAAGAAAGGTTTATAATAATGTTTTAGGAAAAGTTATATTTAAGGATATTTATTGAATTTAAAATCATCTATTATTAATTATATACTGAAAAAACTAGTAACATATTTTTCAATATAAACAACTAAATTATTTATAAGAATCTCATTATCCATTTTATTTCAAAATCTTATTTTCATAATTTTCATTACTAAAAAGATTCTCTTTATAATTGTTACAGAAACAAAAAGTGTCAAAACAATACGAATTAATCTATCAAGCAAAATTAATAAAAAATAATATATTGATGAAATTTTAAATAACAATTAATAGTACAATGCAATAACTTATATTTGAGAATTACATAATAATTTTTAATTTTTATAGATTAAAATTATAAAAAATAAAATTCACATAATAAAAAAAAACATGATAAGCAAAAGATATAACATATATAATAAAAAAGAAAGAAGAAGAACATAGTTGATGATTCGTTAAAATTAAAAAAAAAATATAGAAACTATGAACATATGAGTAAATAGAATAAAAATAATAAAAATAAAAATAAAAAATATATATAATAAATAAAAATTATTTTATATTAATTATTAAATAAAAAATTATTTTGAAGAACATTAAAAGAAAAAACATATAAAAAAGTAAAGATTTTTGTTACGCTCCGCGCGTACGCATCGTATAAAAACTTCACCGAAAGACAATTAAGCAGCCTAAAGCAACTTTTCATAACTTCTCATGGTCTACGTTTGTAAAAAACATGGTACAAAAAAAGAAAAAGAAAAAAGAAAAAAAGTAGGAGTTGATCAATAGTCCATGTGCGTAGGCTGATATAAGGCAAGGCCCATGCTTTTTGCCGTAGGTGGTCTAATCATAAGATTGATGTTAAACCTTCACGTCCAAGCATTTTAATGGGGCAAATCATTCTTGCTCTTTATCCTTCCAGGCACCTGTTGAAATTCTAGTATTCCATTTAAAGGTTGCTTTGAAAGCATATAAATAGTAATAAATATAGACCTTTTTTCATAAAAATTTGTTAATTTTCAAACTTGGTAAACCAAATAGCGCAGGAATTAAGTCACGGAGGGCATTAATTAATAAAATAAATAATCGAGAAAACAAACAGATAACCCCATATTAGATTTAGATGTGTTGGGCTTTGTTTGGTACCAGTGATCAATGTTGAATTTGGGAGCCCAAAATGTAGCATTTGGATGCAAAACTTTTCCAATTGGGTACCATTTTCTTGGACCCTGAAACTGTAAGAGTCCTGGCTGCACTCCTTTGGTTATACTTCTGTTACTGCATTATGTACTGAAAACAAGAAGTAAGAGAGAAAGTTTGAGACTGAGAGGATGAAAACGTAGACACTAGATGTAGATGACATAGGTGTTTGGAGCATTAGAGTTTTGTCCCCGTTACAAATCTCAACGCCTACATATTGGCATACAACACTGCTGACTGCCCTACCCTTTATTCCAACTACAGAATTAGAAAAGGCCAAAGTGACCAAAAATGGGTGCAAGTGCCAAGACAACTAATGTCACGCTTCGAAGCTAGCTTAGCATTAGATCAGATGATGAAGCCCATGCTGCTCATTCTTTTCACCAGGCAACCCAACAAACACCATTAATGTCTCTGACGTTTGAAACATTACATCAAAACAAAATCAAAGTCTCTCTAAACCTTCCTAAGCTTTGAGCTACTAATTAACGAAGTCTACCACAATCTGTCATCTTTAAATCCTGTAATCGTCTACAAGTCTTGACACTGTAGAGAACGTTCAGCTTTTGGATTTAATTACCCCCTCGCAGAACACTTTTTGGAGAGAAACCGATGAAGCTAGAAGAGAGATGGCTGCCACTACTGCTACTGCTATCCACTTGGAGAGATATGGAGAGGTTGGTATCAGCATTAGTACGGCTAATTCCAGTACTTGAAGTAGTAGCTTGAGAAGCTTCCACAAGCTTTCTTGAACGCTGCCGCCCTCTGTGCATGTGCCTCTCACAGTACTTGTGATCTGGGACTGCTTCTTTGCTACACCTCCATTTCTTCCCATCTGTTCTTCTACATCTTCCCGGCTCTGGATCCAGCCCATTCTTATATTCCAAGTGCAAGGGTCCGCAACCCAAAACTGGACCAAGACCGAAGGAAAACACAAAAAAAACTTCTTTATTAATTCTGACCAGTTAACCCAGAATATATAGAAAACTGTAGGAGTAGAAAATTTTGTAGGGAGCTGATTTTGGGTACTTACAGCCAGAATAGAGTTGATAAGGATTGCCATGGAGGCCGCCAACAGAACCAGCGAAACTTTTCCATATAGGCAGAAGAAGATGGTGGGGCACAGGAAGTCCAGCTTCCATGTACTTGTAGATGAGAGATTGAAGCTGCAGTTCCTGCAGCTGAAAAACTGTGAACCCACATGATTTGGTGAACCCAGTTGGTCTATGACCAGACCCACATCCAAGCTCAAGACCTAGCCCAATTGGAGGTGACCCTTCTCCTCCACTCAACCTATTACTCTCCATGTTCCAAGAATCACCCAAATTTGTAAGCCCAATCCCTGTAAAAAAAAATTACTAATTAACACATGATAGCCAAAATATTTGAGAAATGGAGTAATGTGTGCCTGAGAATGAGAGAGAAGAAGAAAGAGTACCAAAGTCTGCAAAACGGGCAATCTTGAGGGGTGAGTCTTGGGGCTCCATTTCTTGCGTATGGGCATAAATCAGAGAAAAAAAAAGGTTCAAAGAACCGAAGAGAACAGATGCAGTATGGCCTGCAAAATACACTGAATTAACAGTAAAGGTTAAAGATAAATCCTCTCTGAAAGGTGCAGCAGTAAGAATAGATTTTTCAAGTCAGAAAATTTTAGTTCATGGCAGAGGAAATGGGATGGATGGGATGGGCTAATGGGTATCTTTTTAAATGTGTTTCTATAACAAAAGAAAAAAATAAGCCTTTGTTTATAAAAAAGACAAATGCAACAACGACACCAAGCACGCCCCAGTTGTCTGTCTACGAATACTTGTTCCTATCCAACAAAGAGAGAGATAGCAGACATTAAAGTGAGACTGAAAGTCTTCTGACATGTCAGGAAACTCTGCAGGTGTTTGCAGAAACAAACGCGTTTGTCAGGCCATCAGTCATGACAGAAGAACCTGGGACCCGCAATAGGACAACGAGGACAGCCTTTTGGCTTCCTCTTCCTACCACTTACGAGCAACAGTTTCATCATAACCAGATACCCATCAGAACGCGTGAGCAACACCTTAAATTTTGAAATGATTCACTCCGCACTGGCAGTCTTGCACATGAACTGGGGGAAGTGCCCGGAAAGAGAGTGATGTCATGGGTTTGGTCAATTAGTTACCGTTTCACTTTGACTACCTCGGTTACCTTTTAACCCATTTCTCGTACAGAGAGAAGCCAACCGGATACAACGAATCGTACCCTTCAAAATTTCTGATTTGCTTGCAGTGCGGCATTATTGATTTTTCAGTTTTTGTTAAGCAAGCAACAATAGGTACGAATTGATATTATCATCAATCAAATATAAAGACATGTATTTGTACTTAACTTGTACTTTCAATCTTATCTTGCTACACAAAAAAAAAATCTTATCTTGCGACACCTGTGGCAGTTGGCCATTGTTTGATTTGATCAATGACCATTATTTTCAGTTTGAGTATCCAACACGAAAAAGCCACTCAAGAAAAGTATTATTACTACCGCAAAAAATGGCGTCGCCCGGACTCGAACCGGAGACCTTCAGTGTGTTAGACTGACGTGATAACCAACTACACCACGACACCTTCGCTGGGCGGATCTTTTAACCTTTAATATTTGACATAAATCCAAAGCAACTTTGGTTTGTTCACTACGAGAAAGCTACAACGAGACAGGAAGTAAAACGTTAATTTTAGTATTCTCAAGTATATTCCTTTGGACCAAGTGGAAGATCCACAACCACAAGCAATGGCGGTGACAGGTGACCCACAAATTTCATCAGTTTTTGTTTTGATTCTTATGGTGAATTGCTGCTAAAACGTCTGCTGGACGTGGCATTCTTTCGCAAATTTCAAGCAATTTTGAAGGAATTGGATACAACGTTGGTTCTTTTTGCATGGAGCTGACTGCAAAGACCCATTACCCTGCAAAAGGTTAATTGGACTTTTTTTCTTCATGAAATTTTGAAGTGTAACATTTGGATTATGTTCCTTTCGTTTTGCAGATATTCTTTGCAATATGTAGCTGATTATTCCATTGTTTTTATACAAAAATTTGCTTGCCAATTTTTATGTTTATATTCCGTTCTTGCTTAATTTACACATATAGAAAAACTTAAAACTATTCTGAATGCTTGTTGGTCCTTCTTTAAGGTGTTTGATATATTTGAGGACTTGAGATCTAAGAGCTATTTCCCACAGTGCTATTAAAACAAAGGCTTGTGCTTTTATATCATATGTGGATGAACTTCTAAAAGCTTAGAATTTGGGAATTCTGTATACTTTATTAATTACAGAAGATGGGCATTCAACGAGAAAGTCTAAATTGAATCCTCCTTACATGTTTACTGATTGCCGAGAAAAAGTCATTGAGTTATTTGGTGAGTAGGCCAATTGCTTATAATGTCATTCTTTTTTTCTTTTTTTATGAAAGATACTTATAATGACATTCTTATTTCCCCCTTTTTCATTGTAATACTACGGAGTGTACAAGGCTTTGCAATTATTGCTCAAACTATAGAGCATGATCTAGGGTCTTGATTTTGTATCTGGGATCTTTTATTTCTCTGTGGATTATCATGCAGTATCAGGATGTGAGAGAGTGACCGTAGAGCAGCATGTTCTCTGTTACAACTACTGGGCCAATACACTTGCTGCCCCTATTTGAGGTTGAAGGATTCGGTATTGATTTTGCCTTCTCTCGTGAAAATGAACAAATTGGTAGAGATTGGAACTATGGCATATGTCTCAAAATGGGACATTTGATCACTTCTGAGTCGCTTTCTTGTTTTGTTGATCTTGCAATTGGAATGCATTCCTATCCACTCCTTGAAAAGAGCCAACAGGTTCTGCCATTTGGAAACCATATTGCTTCATAATCCATAAATTAACTGGAAATAGAACTCAAACATGCATTCATGGATAGTCTATTTGTGGAAGATGACTACCTTCTTGCAACATGATTGAGCTTGATTCTCTACAATGCAATGATGTTTTAGATGTACTTTCTGAATATCAGTGAAGTACAATACGAAGATTCTTCAAATTGGTTAGTACCTTATCATTTATTCCCACTATTTTCTACTTTTTCTGCTATCATTAGTCAGAAAACTGTGTCTTAAAGGCATAAAAACTTTGAAGATCTGCATGTTTATCTTCCTATTGATTAAGTTGTCATCCTTGCGTTATAGTTTCTCAAGCTTTAAAAGGCTTGACAGATTATTTTTGAAGATGAATATTGCCACTTTATCAACCGAACTGAACATTTATAAAAGACAGCCAGTGTGTTGATAGGAATTTGATTTGTGTGCCCAAATGGTTTTAGATTAAAGGCTTCAGTAATCTCCTCCTTAGCAAAGGCATCTCTGGAAATACAGCATCTGCAGAGTTTGTAGCACTGAATCTTTACTTTTGAGGCAGTGTACGCTGAAATTGCTAGGATCTCATCTGAAAAGCATGTCCCAGGACCCATTTTGCTGCAGGAACTGATACAAATTCAACCGTGTCAGAAGTCATGAGCCAACTTAGCATGGGTTATGATATTCGATATGCCTCGTGAATTTGATTTGCATTATCTTAATTTAATTTGTGACTATTGTTAATGTTTATTTAGATATAAATGAGTTATTGGTTGGTTTGCGTGAAAACGTCTATTCAAGCGTCGTACAAACTATCGTATACTTAAGTAAATGAGTGTAGTTCGTGACAATTAGTATTAGAGCATACTCTGAGTATTAGTGTTGTCTCACTGAGGACAATGGACTCTTATTGAATTGTAGAAGGATGTCACAGTTCTAGCGTGGACGTGGATCCCACCTTATCGAGATAATACTCCTAACAAGTAGAGTTATACTGAAGAAAAACTCCCAACAGAGAATAAGGGAGAATGTTATGATTTTAGAGAGAAGAATCATGAATTACACATCGATTATGTATTAGAGTAATACTGAAAATATAAAAGTTCACACCACTTTCAATTTGTGAGGCATGTTTTGTAGAATAAAATTGTGAGGCTAGCAGATCAAAACAGACAATATCTCACAAGAATTGATATGAATCGTAACATCAAAGACTTATATTTATTGAAGATCAATGTTAATTTTTTTTAATAAAAAAAAAAAGAGGTTTGGTTCAGTAAGATCCAGCATTTTTAAAAAGATTTTGATGAAAATGAAGACAAAGGTGTTTCTAATTGTTTAGACATTTGATTTCATAAGCATTCAATTTAATATTGTATAGTAGTTGTACTTTAGCTGTTTAACCGTAAGTTCTGGTCGGCTCCTTTAAAATTGGACATGATGAAGACTTTAACAACACCAAAAAGTCTTCAATGTCTAATAATTTCATTTTCACGTATCAAATCCTTTTTTTTTAATGTTTTATTCTGATAGCGAAAAGGAGTAATGGAGATTTGGAAACAGATTATAGCATAAAGTATTCCAGAGCACAACTGAGGATAACATATTAAAGGATTTGTTAACATGGCCGTTCATTTGCTCGCTCGACATTTAAAAAAAAAAGTTAGAAAAAAATAATTATAATTTTATACATATAATAATTTAATATATTATATATATACATATATTTAATTTATACATAAATATTACTATAACTCATAATAAACTTTATTTATATGATTACACTTAATATATTTATTAGTTATCATTTTAATTTTTATAACATATTATTTATAATTAGTTATTATTTATACAAATTTTGATATAAAACATTATAAAATATAAGTTGTGTTATTAATTTCATATATATATATATAATAAAGTAATACATATAAATATATACTATATAAAATTAACATATTACTTATACTAATTAGTATTTTACAAAATAATAACTTTAGTTAATAATTAATAAATAATATATTATATATAAAGAACAAAATAAATATCGATTTTGTTAAAAATTTAATAATATTAAATATATTATATTATATATTAATGTCTAATATATTATGAATATCTAAAGATATTATTATTAATAATTATTCATTATATACTAAAGTTTAATATAAAGATATTAAAGTTTATTATTATTAATAATTATTCATTTATTAATAAAATATAAAATTTTTAAACTTTTATTGATATAAGGACTCAATGGCATTGTGTTAGTTTTACTTTTAAAATATTATATTTTTCTAATATGAATTTTACTTTGCTATTAGAATAATGTAATTAACAAAATATGATTATACCAACATTAGCGTGTATTAAGATATAAAAAATCAAATATTTTTAAAGAAATTTATCTCATAGAATAATGTAATTAACAAAATATGATTATATCAACATTAACATATATTAAGATATAAAAAATCAAATATTTTTTAAAAATTATTTAAATAAAAAATTTATCTTACATCAAAAAATATTTTAAAATATGGATTTTTTTTAAATAATTATCTTTAATTTATTATTATTACTATTATTTGTAATGCTTTAAAATTTAAAATTATTTCTCTTTTATTATTATTATTATTATTTATAATATTATATAATTAAAAATTATTTTTAATAAAAAAATCAACACCCATGCGAAGCGGGGCACACTCGGGTAACCTTGCTGTGGATCACGCTCTATTCACATGGTTCTAATTTGTTTACGATAAACTTTTTAGAAACCAGGCCCAGCACAGATCTGACTTTTACTCTGTGTTTGAGAGAGAGAGAGAGAGAGAGAGATGGACTTCTGGACGAGTTCCTTTCTATGTCTTTTGTCGACCTGGGTCCTGGTTCAAGCTTTCCATTCAATTAGAAGGGGAAGCAAAGCAAGTCTCAGCAAGCTTCCACCTGGTCCACGGCGGATTCCAATATTCGGAAATCTGTTCGATCTTGGGGACAAACCCCACAAGTCCTTGGCTGAGCTTGCCAAGATTCATGGTCCTCTAATGAGTCTAAAAATAGGCAGCTTAATCACTGTAGTTATTTCCTCAGAAAACATGGCAAAACAAGTCCTGCAAAAGCACGACCTCACATTCTCTAACCGAACTATCGTCGATGCTGTCCGAGCCAGCCAACACGATGAAGTCGGGTTGCCTTGGATACCTGTTTCGCCACTTTGGAGAACCCTTCGAAAAGTGTGTAATACTCATCTTTTTACCAGTCAGAAACTCGATGCCAATCAATACCTGCGTCGTAAGAAGATCCAAGAACTCATCGCGATTGTTCAGAAAAGTTGCCACGCAGGTGAGGTAATTAACATAGGCCAAGCCGCTTTCAATACTACAATCAATTTGCTGTCTAACACTATTTTTTCTATGGATTTGGTTGATCCAAATTCACCTACTGCGCAAGAGTTCAAGAAAACTGTGTGGGGTATAATGGAAGAGGCAGGAAAGCCTAATTTGGCGGATTATTTCCCTATTCTTAGAAAGATTGACCCGCAAGGTGTAAGGCGCAGAATGACTATTCATTTTGAGAAGTTACTTGATCTTTTCGGCAAAATGTTTGATGAGCGATTGCAGTCAAGAAAAGCACAGGGCTCTACTGCATCAAATGATGTTTTAGATACTGTGCTTGACATTATTGAAGGCAACATAGAGGAGCTTAATAAAACGCATGTTACACATTTGCTTCTGGTAATATTTTCTCTGTCTTTGATCTGTTGGTACCATCATTTGGAACTACAAAGTATTTAACCATGTAACATGGCAGGTTTTATTTGTTGCCGGAACTGAAACAACATCAAGCACGTTAGAGTGGGCAATGGCAGAATTACTACGTAATCCACAAGTTTTACTTAAAGCTAAAAAAGAACTAGAGCAAGTTATTGGCAAAGGAAATCCGGTCGAGGAATCGGACATAAATCGTTTACCTTACTTGCAGGCAATTATCAAAGAAACCTTCAGAATGCACGCGACTGTGCCTTTGTTACTCCCTCGCAAAGCTGGAGCAGATGCAGAAATTTGTGGCTTAACAGTTCCAAAGGGTGCACAGGTGTTGGTCAATGTATGGGCTATAGGTAGAGATCCAAGCATTTGGGAGAAGCCTAGTGCTTTTATGCCAGAGAGGTTCTTGGGGTCAGATATTGATGTCAAAGGCAGGGACTTTGGGCTCATTCCATTCGGTGCGGGACGACGAATATGTCCCGGATTGGCTTTGGCAAATAGAATGCTGCATTTGATGTTGGGTTCTCTTATTCACTCCTTTGATTGGAAGCTTGAAGGTGGAATCTCTCCAGAGGACATGAACATGGAAGAAAAGTTTGGCCTCACATTGCAGCTGGCTGAACCCTTGCGGGCTATCCCTACTCCAGTGTGATAATACTGTTTAAAGTAAAATAAGGAGAAACCTAGTTTGTAATGCATTTGCTGACTTGGTTATCTCTTTCTGTCATTTGCAGTCAAATGATCGAATCTTTACTTCTCTATTGCTATAATCTTACTTACAGCGTTGCTGATATCCTGGTAAATCTCTTCGACAGCAACATCGAGTTTGGTGAAGAAACTAACGTGAAAGACTTGATTGTTCTGTTCTGTTCTGTTCGCAGAGTATATGAAATCATGCTTCTAAGTTGTGAATTTGAACAGTGTTTATCTCTTGGGATTGCTCAATGGGATTGAGCTGTGTGCTGCTCCATTTATTTATCGGATTTGAAAGAACAATATATTTTTATGTTTCTTTTTTCAAATAAAACTCTAAACTTTAATGTGAAATTTTAGCTGAAAGTAGAATTGATTCAAAATGGGTTAAATGCTCGAATTAGAATTAAAGGTTAGCGCACTTTTTTAATTAAAGGTCAAATGTTTCAATTATAATAATTAAGGGATAAATGTTTTTGATTTTTTACGAATAAGGTTAAGTTGAAAGGTGAATGGAACGTGTATCACATGTAGTAAAAAATTACTTTGATAATGTAATTGTTACATGTTGTGATAAAAATTTAGTTATTACACGTCATGTTAAAAAATATAATTGTTACATATTATGTTGAAAATTTAATTGTTACACACTATATTAAAAAATATAATTATTATACATCATGTCAAAAATTTAGTTATTGCACATTATATTGAAAAATATAATTATTACATGTTATGTTGAAGATTTAATTGTTATACTTTATGTTAAAAAATTTAGTTATTACTCATTATAATAAAAAAGTTATTACACATTACGTCATAATTTGATCTGTTTTGACTTTATAAATTTTTTTTTGACAAAACTACCCTCCCATTTCTTACCTTTTCAAATCAATGTTCATGTCATATGCATATCCTATACGCGTCAGATACCTCTCACCTTAACCTTAATTATAAAAAATTAAAAACATTTAACCATTGATTGTTACAATTGAAACATTTAATCTTAAATTGATAAAAATTCAAAGATTTTGTCACAAATTGAGCATTTAATCATTCAAAATGCAACGGATAGCTTTGAACCATACCTCTAGAAGCTTCTTGATTTCGGTAGGCATGTGCTATGAGTAAAAAATTGCTTTAATTATTCTCCAAATTATACATGACACAAGTGGCGGTGCTTAAAGTATGAACTTTAAAAGTGTAAATAGTGAAATATATATATTCATTAAAGATGAGATAAAAATGGGTCAAAAAGAAGGGGAGTAGTGGTCAACAAAACGGATGCCACTTTACTCCCAATAAACATTACCAGTCCTGCTCTATGGCCAGCTGGGCAAAAGAGAAACAAAAAAAATCCTGTAGAAAGAGGCGTATCCAACATACATCCGAGCACAAGTCGAGAGAAAGGAGGGATGAACTCACGGCCAGACGTACATATAACAGTAGAAAAGAAAAAGAAAAACTCAGGACAGAAAAACATGCCAGAAACATCCAAAAGGCAATTAATCGTTCACATAAATCCAAAGCTTAGACTTGCAGGGTATGAGGCGTCGGATGACAGTTCATTTTGGGAAGTTGATGAATCTTTTTGATAGGGTGATCGATAAGCGGTTGCAGTTGAGAAAGACGAATGATTATATATCAACTAATGATTTCTTGGATACTCTTCTCAACATTAGTGAAGATAAGAACGAAGAGCTTGATAGAAATCTTATCAAACATTTGCTTCTGGTTGCAACTTTGCCTCCTTCCATTAATCTCTTAATATTTTTTACTCATTATTGAAGTTAGGTTCTTAACTTGTTAAGAATTGTGAAACAGGATTTGTTTACAGCGGGAACTGAGACAACCTCAAGTACATTCGAATGGGTAATGGCGGAATTACCTCATAACCCAAAAGTTTTACAAGAAGCACAAAGGGAACTTAAGCAAATTATTGGCGCAGGGAACTCAGTGGAGGAATCTGGCATTGCTTGCTTACCTTACTTGCAGGCATTTGTCAAGGAAACCTTGAGGTTGCATCCGCCTGTTCCTTTGTTACTTCCCCGAAAAACTGAAGCAGATTATGAAATTCATAACTTCATCCTTCCAAAGGGTGCACAACTATTGGTAAACACATGGGCTGTAAGCAGAGATCCCAACTTCTGGGAGGAGCCTGACTTGTTTCTTCCAGAGAGGTTCATAGGATCAGAAATGGATGTTAGAGGTAGGGACTTTGGACTCATTCCATTCGGTGGTGGGCGACGAATTTGTCCTGGCTTGCCATTGGCCTTGAAAATGCTGCACTTAATGTTGGGTAGACTTCTACATTCATTTGATTGGGAACTTGAAGACGGAGTTACACCTGAAAGCTTAAACATGGAGGATAAGTATGGTCTAGTTCTACACAAAGCCCAACCATTAAAAGCTATCGCAATTTCACTTTGATAATTTTGTGTTAATGTGTTTGTTATTGTAATCCGTGTACTGATGATAAATAAAGAAACTTAATTCTGTTTTAAGGTGGTGTTAATCTCAAAAATTAATGTTAATGCCTATTTGATTTTTTTGACATAATATTAAAAAAAATCTCTAAACTATTTAAAAAATTTTAAATAAATTATTATTATTTTATTATGTTCAATTAAATCTTTATATTTTTATTTTGAATCATATAAATTTTTATAATTAATGATTAACTAATTATGACACTAACATAATGTTGATGTATAAAGTAAAAATATCGCATGATCATGTCACCACACCACATTAACATGTCACATAATTATCAATTATGATATATTAATATATCACGTTTTAATCATTTATAATATGTCATTATACCACATCAGTATTAAGTGTCAGAATAATAAATAGTATTTTAATTAAATTAATAATTAATTATAAAAGTTTATATAGTTGATAATAAAAATATAAAAACTGATTGAATACAATAAAACAATTAAAATTTATTTATTTTTTTATATAATTGAAATTTTTTTTAAAGTATTATGTCATTTTCTTTGTATGAATATTATCATTTACATTATTACTCAATTTAAATTAATTATATTTAAAAAAGTCATTATACTAATGTTCCTTTCGTTGATCAAATTAAAACTGTGACACGATTGAATCCAGGCAAAACCTGGTAAATTTAGAGCCGGACCTGAAATCTCTTTACCCATTCTGTGCTATTAAGAATTAATTGGAAAAATTTAGAGCCGGACATGATTTAGATCTAAAAGTGAAAAAGAACTTACGTGGATCCACTGCGCTTGATCTTTTAATATTTTATTAATGTATTTTTATTTAACATGTTTAAATTTATTTTTGAAAATAACACATATTGAAATAACTACACTTAGCCGGGCTAAAAAATCCAGTCTTAAGCCCAAGCAGATTTCACTTGGGCTGCCTGGCTTATAGAGAGATTAATTTGAAAGTTAGCAACTCATGAATTATGAGCAGTTTTTTGTTGGGGCTGCTTAGTAAAAGGCCCAAGAATAACTTCAAGAATCCCAGGCTGTGGTAAATGTCGCATATCTGTGTAATTTGCTAGTGCTAGTAGCAGTTTACTTAGAGAGTAAGAGTAGTAAAAAATGAGCAGTTAGTCAAGTTTCAACTCAATATCCTCAAAAAAAAGAATATAATTTTCAACTCAGAATAATATACATTCAAAATAGGTGGCTGATCAAAGAAACAAAGTCATACATGTGGCATCTTCTTGAAATTTTTTCTTCCTTTCAGATAGTAGTTTGGCGGGAACCTGTCTTGTCATTGAAATACATACCAGTCTCCAGAGATTCAAGACTCAAAAAGAGCTTATAAAAGAAAAGAGTTCAAACTGATAAGAACAGGCAAGATGGATTCCTTGAGCTGGTTACTGTGCTTTCTGTTCTTGTTGGTCTTGGCTCAAGCTTTCCTTTTAATCACAAGAAGAAAGGGAAGGACTGACAAGCGTCCCCCAGGTCCAGCCCCAATTCCGACTTCGGGAACCTCTTCCAGCTTGGGAACAATCCCCATAAATCCCTTACTAAGCTTGCCAAGACTCATGGCCCCATAATGACTTTGAAACTCGGCCAAACAACTACTGTGGTTTTTTCCTCAGCAACCTTGGCCAAAGAGATCCTCCAAAAGCATGACCTGGCCTTCTGTAACCGAACCATTCCTGATGCCGTCCGAGCCCTTCAACACCACGAAGCTGGAATGCCCTGGATGCCCGTTTCAACCACATGGAGAAACCTTCGGAAAATCTGTAACTTGCATATTTTCGCTAGTCAGAAAGTTGACGCGAATCAATACTTGCGACACAGGAAAGTACAAGAACTCCTTGCTGAGGTTCACGATAGCAGTCGCATTGGCGGAGCAATAGATATTGGTCAAGCTGCTTTTAAAACTACGCTTAATTTGATGTCCAATACTGTTTTTTCTATCGATTTGGCTGATTCGACTTCTGATACTGCTCTAGAGTTTAGAGAGCTTGTGCAGTGTATCAAGGAAGAGTTAGGAAAACCCAACCTTGGTGATTATTTTCCTAGTCTTTTTGGAAATCTTGACCTGTAGGGTATAAGGCGTGGCATGACGATTCATTTTGGGAAGTTGATGGATCTTTTTGATAGAATAATCGATAAGCGGTTGCAGCTAAGAACAAGGAATGGTTATATATCGACCAATGATTTCCTTGATAATCTTCTCAATTTTAAAGAAGATAACAGCGCAGAGCTTGATAGAGATCTCATCGAACATTTGCTTCTGGTTGCAACTTTATCTCATTTTCATTCCATTCATTTTACTTTTTATTATAGTTAAATTATTAACTTCATTTTTCAATTGTGAAACAGGATTTGTTTACAGCGGGAACTGAGACAACTGCCAGTACATTGGAATGGGCAATGGCGGAGCTACTTCATAATCCAAAAGCATTGCTAGAAGTTCAACGAGAACTTAAGCAAAGTATTGACGAAAGGACTCTGGTGGAGGAATCTGACGTTGCTTGTTTACCTTATTTTCAAGCAATTGTGAAACAAACTTTGAGGTTGCATCCACCAGTTCCTCTGTTACTCCCTCGAAAAGCTGGAGAAGATGTTGAAATCCATAACTTTATTGTTCCAAAGGGTGCACAAATGCTGGTCAATGCATGGGCTATAGGTAGAGATCCTACCATCTGGGAGGAGCCTGACTTATTTCTCCCAAAGAGGTTTCTAGGGTCAGAAGTGACGTCAGAGGTAGGGATTTTGGATTCATTCCGTTCGGTGCAGGACGACGAAGTTGCCCTGGATTGCCATTGGCGATAAGAATGGTGCACCTAATGTTGGGTGCACTTATTCATTCATTTGATTGGAAACTTGAAGATGGAGTTACACCCGAGACATTAGACATGGAGGATAAGTTTGGTCTTGTTGTATATAAAGCTCAACCGTTAAGAGCTATCCCAATTTCAATTTAACGATATTGTGTTTGTTATTTTAATTATCTATATATACCATCTGTTTCAATAATTTTGAGTAACAGCTTTCATCAGTCAAGTTAGAACCATGATATCATCTAGAACTATATATGGCCTCTCTTTTGACAATCGCTTTTTTTCGACAATGGATTCTCCGAACTATAGCTATTCGGTTAGGCTTATTTTGAAAGAAAAAACATTACTCAAAAAGAGAATTTTTTTTCTTTTGGTATTTTTACCCACGTAATAGTGTAGAAGCCTAGATGGACCTCGCACGTGGGGAGACATCCAACATAGATTGCGAAAAAACATGGCTCATCTTCCCCAATCTCTCTTGCCCATGTCTGCGCTCACTCTCCCGAAACGACTTGTCGTTTCCTACTCTCTCACTTTCCTTCTTGACCGTTGCACAAGATCAAAGAGGCCCTTCTGCTCCAGAATGTCGGCCACGTCATCAACTCCCCTGACTCACTCCATCTCCTTGCAGAGTCAACTCGGCCAACCCGTCCAAATTGTTGCCGCTCCTGGCCTATCCGATTCCGGGTTCAGGTGAATTGCCCTTTTTTCTTTTCTCAGTTTAAGTCTTTGAATTTTTTTTTTGAATTTATAGCTACCGTTTCTGTTTTTTATTAATCATAAATATGACCTTACAGGAGTGCTATTGAGTCATCTTTATTTAAACAATGGTTAAAGAATCTGGAGAGTGAAAGTGGGATTTTGGCTAATGGGGACATGACTTTAACTCAAGTTCTTATTCAGGTTTCTTTCCTTTAATTATCCAGCTTGGGTCTTTTGAATTTGTTTTTTTGAGTATTTTTTACTTTTCTTGGTTCTATCGTTGTTGTATTGAGAATTTTGGAAGAATTGTTGCTTATATTGATTATAAGAGACCATGTCTGGTGGATTTTGTGCAAAATTTGAACTTGCTAAGCATTTGGGCTCTAAAGTATAAACTTTTTGCCTTTTCATGTGTATTGTGTAAAAGAAATGATAAATGTAGCCAAAAGGACTTCCTTTTCTTCGCTTTTGTTACTGCTGCTTAATGGCTTGCTTTGATAACAGGGAGTTGATATGTTTGGGAAGCGCATTGGCTTTCTCAAATTTAAAGCAGATATTATTGATAAAGGAACTGGAAAGAAGGTATTTGATCATCTTCATGCATAGCTTTTCAGTACTGATTCATATCAGAGTATGATTCTTTATGTAATTGATTGAATGTTGAAATTCATTATGGGATTTTTTTGGGAGTATATATTACAACTATTTGAGCAGTCTACATATTTCATTCATGCTATTGCTCTGTTTCGTTATAAACTAAAACATTCTTAGGTTCCAGGTATAGTATTTGCACGAGGACCTGCTGTAGCTGTGTTAATTCTTTTGGAGTCAGACGGTGAGACTTATGCTGTTCTCACTCAACAGGTAGGGTGATGTTTCCATTGAATTTTTTCTTAGTAGTTTGTCAATTATGATACAATTGAGCCTAGATTGAGTTCAGTACCTACCACTTAAGTACTTTACTATTTCTATTACATCCAAACTTAATGAATCTTAATGCTTCTCTAAGGCTAGGGTCCCCACAGGGAGGCTTGTTCTGGAACTGCCTGCTGGAATGTTAGATGATGATAAGGGTGATTTTGTTGGCACTGCAGTTCGTGAGGTATCTCTCTCTCTCTCTCTCTCTCTCTCTCTCTCTTGTGGCAGGATGTGCATAGACACAAACATGTATTATACATTTGTTTACATCTGTATATCAGCAATTTTTCTCTAGTTTTCTCTGGGCATCTCTATGTTAGTGATTTTACCAAACATGAAGTTCATCAAACAATCCACTTTGGGTGATGGTTCTTAAAAATATGCCATTATTAGGTCAAGGGTCATATTGTAGAGCACTGGAGGAACATACTTTTCCAGCCTTCTCTTTTTCCTTTTCCTCTTAACGCATTACTCTTCCATATCTGGGTCTCTGTTGTGAGACCATTTTCCTCCTTTATGGGTTGTTCTTATAGATTATGTTCCGGCCTATATTATTTTTATGGATATGCTGATGTTCAACATCTGCCATTCTGTTGAGACAACATACAATTTTTTACAGGATATATTTTTTTGTTTAAAATTCCCTAGGGTAGACTTTTTTTTACACCACTTTTGTTATTCAAATGATTTTTTAATGAGTTGAAACTGACAGGTTGAGGAGGAGATTGGTATTCAATTGAACCTCGAAGACATGGTTGACCTCACAGCCTTCCTTGAGCCATCTACTGGATTCAAAGTTTTTCCTTCTCCGGTATGTGGCATCTACCATGTTAAAAGTCCAACAAGAATGACTTTGTAACAGGATTATTAACTACAAGTAATTTTCATTATCTTGTGAATTTATGATGTGGTACTATTTGCTTAGAATTTTTGCATTACATTTCCAGAGCCTCAAAGGTTCCGATATTTTTTCTTGAGAATACTATGTCATTTTTTGGGCACATTTCATGTTGTGACTTGATTCAACTTAGTAGTAAGATAATTATTTCTTGTCTTTCCATGATAGGGAGGGTGTGATGAAGAAATTGGCCTTTTTCTGTACAGAGGGCGTGTTGATAAAAACATTATTACACAGCTGCAAGGAAAAGAAACAGGTCTTCTTGAACATGGTGAGCTTATCAAGGTTTGTGTCGTTCCTTATGAGAAACTCTGGCGCATGACACCTGATGCAAAGACTCTGATGGCAATTGCTATCTATGAAATGGCCAAAAAAGAAGGATTATTACCTCATAAATCCTAACCTGCGAATATCTGTCATTGTTGGCTCCTTTTTGTTGTATGGTTTGATCAGTCATTTTGAGGTCATGGAACCATGGCCAACAGTTGTCTTAGAAATCAAGTTATTTCTTATAGCCTGTATTAAGACGTGTAAAACTGTCTGATGCAGCATAGGTTTGGTTTCACAGGTAGACGAATTTACTTCTCTCACTGGAAAATAAATTTTACAATAATTGGTGCCTATTTTCAGTTATTGTGTATGGTGATGGCGACTGTGTGTTGAAGTATTTTATCCTTGCAGTAGAATAAGATGGATATTTGCATGCTTATTAAGCCACTATTACATGACCCTTAAGCCACACAGGTAGACAACCTTAAAAGCAATTCAGGTTTTTCGAATCCTTCTGTGTTTTCACCCTTTTACCCATTGTTCGGCCTTTTATGAGTAGTGTATCAAGTGCTTGCCTGCTAATATCCTTGGAATCCTCATTCCAGCATCAGATTTTATTTTCATCCCACTTAGGAGTGTTGGTTAATGCCTGAGTAACGGGCATTGGGGGCTCCATTTGTTGGAAAGTTGTGTCCTCGACACCTTTGTGAGAGTTTTAGCTTGTTTTTGTATGTCTTTTTCCCCTAAATGACGAGGATATGAAACTGAAGCCCGAGGAAATTCGTTTTGTGGGGGACGAAGGGAAAATCCTTGTACACCTGATTATATCCAATAATATATTTAATTCATAGTCAAGGAGACACTGTTGGTTACCGTAGATTGTTTATAATCATCTTCTATGACCTGCATGAAAAATCGTACTCCTATCATTTTCCTGGAACCTTTGTGAGTCACTATAATTTTGCGTTAGTGCTAGATTTGTCATTGGTTGCAGCTAATACTAACATTTTAACTTAAAACAATCCGGTTCATTTCCTCAACAACCAAAACATCACTGCCACATTTTCTAGTTATAAGGTTTGAGCAACTTTTTCCATTGTAATTGAAGCATAGAGCTGACACGTTTTATTGGGTGGAATTTCATCATCGCTTCTGAGATCATGCCTAGAGCTCATAAAGACAACAAGAGATTATGTAAACAAGAATCCTTATACCAAGGATACAGGTACCTACAAGTAAATACACTGACTTTGAAAAAATCCTCAGACCTTACTAGTGACAAAATCTTTGTCACTTGCTTCCCAGATGGTGGTGCCATCACATGCACATATCTTCTTGTAGTTTTCGCCAACCCCAGCACTTCGGGCAATCACTGCAGCTGTCCGACCTTGATCTGATTTATCTTCAGTCTCATATACCGCTATTGACCGCCCAATGAGATCAGCAACTCTGAGCTGCTGTTTGACACCGGTGTAAAAGGCCTCACCATTCTTATCCACATCAAGAGTTCCCAGGTCGCCAAGTGGCTGTATAAAGCAAAGACAAGGTTTTTTTTTTTTTTTTTAATCAAAGGCATGTATAATGATTTCATTGGAAGAAGGAGATAAATACAAAAACTACCCATAAAGCAAAGACAAGGTTAAAGAATGAAACATGCCGTCATGATTGTGTGAAAGAATAGATAACAAGATGATGGCTTAAAATTAAACAAATATGTAGTCCATAAAAGAGATCATATGCCAAATATAATGGAAAAATCTTTCAAGGTTAAAAAACGAGTTTGAAAGGGATCTAATCAAGCTGTCCATGTACACATGATTACATATGAGTATCAACAACTATATTACAGCATGGAATCATCTTGGACAATTTGAGTTCATATACATTCCGATTAATCAATAAAGAGTGCTGGCAGGACAGATTAAAAGAATATTTTGGGAGGATTTTTTTAACATAATTTCATTCATTAGGGAAATTAAAAAATTTATTACAACATAAATTTGCAACAAACCATTTGAAAATCACGTTAAGCCAGCACAATGCCCTTCCTTTTTAGTTGTACCCTTTAGATAGCATTGACAGGTCCATCAAACAGTAAGCACCATCTTTAACAGGTAAGTGGTACTTAGAGTCTTGATACTTGCACTTTGATGATTACTAAAATGAAATTACAACGACACACACACAGAAATAATTAAAATGACAGGAAAAGGCAGTGTATGTGAGGTCCATTGATGATTTATGAAAAAAAAAAAAAAAGAGAGAAATATGAAATACAGTGATGGCAGAAGTTGGAAAAAAAACCTCTTTATCAGTTCCTTCATTTGAAGGATTAAACACTTTCCCTGTACTTGCTGCACCTCTTGTCAGATCACCGAATTCATTAATAGACCAACCGTGTTTTCCAGGTGACAAACCACTAAAATTGGCTTCAATCCTAGCCAATTCCATACTCACTTGAGCCAATCTAACTACACCAAAAATTTCTGGACCTTTGAACTCAGCAACAGCAGCAGAAACTAAAAAGTCTGCAAAAGGAAGGGCAAGGGTAATAGTTTAAGAAAATTGTAGTTGTCGTTTGCTGACATGAGCGGTATAATCTACTCCATCCTATGAATCGCATGCCCAAAAATGTGCTTCATAAAGACTACTTTTAAAGCTTTAAGGTTCTAGGAAGTGGGTATTGCATGTTTCCTTATTTATTCATTCGAAGCTCCCAGTGAACTGATTGCCAAGGAAGAGATAGCTAGCAGCCTTGGTTAATTTACATAGGAAATGGAAACATTTAAGTAAACCATATCAATACTAGTAGCAATTAACAAAACATTTCAGAAATTTCAAGTACTTTCATTAACTAGCTAAAGCGAGCATAAATTTTATTCAATCACAAATTTTTTAGCACTGGTTGGCATTATTGGCAAAGTCATAATAATGACCCAAAACAGGTATCATAATCAGCATATCTATTCTTTCCTTCTTTTGGAATGATGTAAAACGTTGGATGCTATCTAAGTCATGAAATACTAAGAACAAATAAGACTTTTCATTCTGTCTATTATCAGCATGGATAAATGAGGCAAGCATAAAATTATATAGTTTAGCACTTAATATACCCAACACAATTAAAAGTTAGATTGACAAACCTTCTAGCACTCCTTGGCCTATTAATCTAGCTTTTCGACCAGTCTGCTCCAATGCCTCAGTCATGGTTTTCACAGTCGAGGAACCAAGTATTCTCACCACTTGATTGCTCAAGTCCACTTCCACACTCTTGACTCCTTTGCATATAAATACAAAACATACCATAATTACGAAATTAAAGCAGAAATTAACATGAAATAAAAATTGCAAGATATATCCATTCAAAGCCATTAAAGATTGGTCATGCACAAAATAATTGCTATTGCCTTACCATTAACTGTTTGTAACTTATTCTTGACCGCATTAGCACAACCTTCACACTTCATATCCACCATGTACTCCGTCTGATACCACAATCCAGACAAACTTTTCAACATCTCAATAAAATTTAAAGGATTAATCAACAATAACTATCCAATCATGTTGAAGAAAAAAATCTTAATTTACAACTAGAATAAGCTTTGATAACTGAATTAGAATAATCAAGATGATTAACTTACAAGGAGGTCAGGCAAGGAACCATCCTGCAAATTCGAGATAGAAAGAGTCAGACTTTATTAACGATAGTAAAGAAGAGCAAGATTTGATGTGAACGGAAATGGGCAATGCTCAAAATTGGAACTTTGATAACAAACCTGAGATGGGTTGTAATCAGATGTGGGTGAGTCCATGTGAAGAGCAGTAGGAGAACTGGCGAAGGTTCTTGTAAGGCTTAAGCGATTTGTTGGCGAAGAGAGGAAAGATAGACTTTGGGTATTTGAGAAATTAGAAGATTTGAAAGAAGAAGAAGAAGAAAAAGCAAAAGCTGTAGGCAGAGCAGAGGCAGCAGCTATGGCAGTTGCTGTGGTTAGCGACCTCAAAAATGCCATTCTTTTTGTTTGGGTATTGTTTTACTGAGATGGTTCGGTGAAGACGCGGTTGGTCGCGACTTTGCTCGCTTTCTAGATGCCTCAAACTGTTTTTTCGGGAAAAATATTTTCTTTTAAAATGAAATTGTGAAAGATCTATTTTTACTTATTTTATTTGGCGTATTATGCGAAATTTCTAAATTTTATGGGAGATAATATTTATATGTTCATGTAAATATAAAATATGATAATGAAAATTCAAATATGATGTTATTAGGTTATCATGTTTGTATAATTATTGCTACTATTATTTTTAAATACATCGAATAAATACTACTACTATTTTTAAATATATTATCCTTTATTAATGTTTTTTATATTATATTTTTTAAATTATTTATAACTTTCCAATACCTCGATGTAGGATTGTGCAGGCACTTGAGTTTGAAAGCTGGTCAAACGCTCGGTTGAATAAATGAGATTTGGAGAGAAAGAAATGGGATAAGTTTAGTGATGAGATGTGTTACAGTTCACACCAACTCTCGTCATAAGGTATTGTTCGTTTTGGTTCGTTAGTTTTACGATTTTATTTTACAAAAAACGTATCACAAGTTAAAAGTGATATGAATCTTTATATGTTCAGTATTACGATTTTCGCGTGAATGTGAATCTCACATCGTTAAGATAATACTTTAAGCGGATAAAGCTACAAAATCTTACATCGAAGAGAAACTCTTAGTGGAGACTAAGAATGGATGCCATGGTCCTAAAGAGGAGAGTTATGAATCTTATATTAGCTATGTACTAAAGTAATACTAAGCATATAAAGGTTCACATCACCTTTAACTTATGATACGTTTTTTGTGGGATAAAATCGTAAGGTTAGTAAGTCAAAGCGGATAATACCTCACTGGGGTTAATGTAGACTAGCAATGTGCCACTAAAGAGAGTGGATCCACTTCAACTCTGAATACTAGTAATGTGCCACGGACGATAATAGACCTTTGTTGAATAGGGTGGATGTCATGGTAGCAATGTGCCACTGAGGATAGTGAATCCACTTCAACTCTGAGTATTAATAATGTGTCACTGAGAATAATGGATTCTTGTTGAATGGGGTGGATGTCACGGTCCTTACGTGGACGTGAATCTCACATTGTTGAAATAATGCTCCCAGCGGAGTAAAGCCACAAAATCCTACATCGAAGAGAAACTCCCAACGGGGAGGCACCTTTTGTAGAGTAAAATCGTAAAGCTAGTAGACCAAAGTGAACAATATCTTACAAGGGTTAGTGTAAATCATAACGCTCAGTATCACTCTAGTACATAACTAATGTGAAATTCATGGCTTCCCTTTCTAAGAACATGACATTCACATTTACTCCCGATTGAGAGTTTTTCTTCGATATGGAACTTTGTGGCTTTACTTACTAGGAGTATTATTTTAATGATTTAAGATTTACGTTCACGTGAGGACCGTGACATTTTTTTTCTTTTCAACAAGGGTCCATTGCCCTCAATGGCACATTGTTAATACTCAGAATCTGCTTTGATATCAATTGTTATAGTCCACACTAACCCTTGTAATGTATTTTTTGCTATAACTCACTAGCCTCATAATTTTATCTCACAAAAGATATCTCACACGTTAAAGCTGATATAAATCCTTATATGTATAGTATCACTCTAGTACATAGCCAATATGAGATTTATAACTTTTATCTTTAAGATAATGACATTCACTCTTACTTTTTGCTTGAAGTTTTTTCTCAATGTGAAATTTTGTGACCCTACCCTTTTAAAATATTATTTCAATAATATAAATTTGACGTACACGTGAAAACCGTAACACGGTGCATAAAAATGTTGGGAGTAGGCTCACTTTAGTTTCCACTGAAGAGATCCTTCTTAAACGACCTGGTACCAAACCGAACGAAATAAAGGTTGCAGGGGACAGCTTGGCTCAGCTTAGCAAAGGAGGTGTTGTTCTCATGGTGTGCAGGACATGTGGTAAGAAAGGTGATCACTGGACTTCCAAAATGTCCTTACAGGATCTTGCTGCTCCTGTTGAAACCTTTGTTGATTAACCTGCGGCATCCGAGACCTTTCTATGGCTCTTCTGGAGCTGGAAACGGCGCCTAAGTCCCGCCAAGCATGAGAGCAGGTGCATATGAACCGGTGGATCTGACATGAGACCTAGGAATGACGAATTTATCTGAGGATACCCGGGAGCCTGACTTGCTTGAGCTTTTCTACATATTTGGTCCTGTGACTCGCGTCTATGTTGCTATGGATAATAAGACAGGCACAAGTAGAGGATTTGGTTTTGTCAACTTTGTAAACACGGAGGATGCTCAGAGAGCTATTGACAAGCTCAATGGATATGGTTATGACAATCTCATCTCAAAGTATTTCTTCTCATGATAGTTGGGTGTTAAACTGTGAAAAAATCTGTACAGGGGTTATTTTGTTTCTTCTTCTGGGATATCAGCTCTGTATGCTGTAATTTTGAAGTGAATCCCTGGAAAGCAATATAGGTATAAGCTTCAAAATTATATGCCTTAGTCTGGTGGATTTCTTTTGTTGTCTTTTGTCGGCCATCTGGATTATGTAAGGATGCAGTGTATGTAGCAGGTCTGTTCTATTCCTTGCCAGATGGGATGTGATCTTTTGATTGTTTCTTTTTTGCTTGTGCCAATGGAATTGGATTATTTTGTCATCAATACTTAGTATTCCATAAGGTCTATCGCCAAGTAGCTCTCAACTGCATTGGCCAGCCACCAGCGGAATTTCCAAGTCCAAGGCCAACCCTCTACATGGTAAAACTTTGCCATCTTCAGTCCCAACAAAAGCATATTTGTCAAGTTCCAATCGAGCCTTCAATCCTAGAGAGGCCAAAATCCTACATATACAAAACACTGTAATCTCTGTCTGTCCCCGTCTTTCTGTCTGAAAATGTGATACTGTGACTATGTGCATGGATATACAGTTTACAATAACTCAGAGCAATTAGCACTTTCTAGCCACTATGGAGAACAAGAGGTGCAGCTGCAAAATTTTGCCAACTCTTTTAACTATTTTTCTATTTAGCCTGATCTCCATGCTTTCTTTCTCTCATGCAAGCAGTGAGGGGATAGTTAGCATACAGTTAAGTGAGGCCACGTTGAAAGAGGAGATCAACCTAAAGACTTACATAGTTTATGTCCAGAAACCAAAAGGCAAAATATTGAAGTAGTCAGAGGACGTTTGTAACTGGCACCAGACATATTTATCAGTTACCAGGTCAACCATGGACCATCAAGAACACATTGTGTATTCCCATCAGAATGTGGTAACTGGTTTTGCTGCGAAACTGGCCGCAGAGGAAGCAAAAGCCATGGAAAAGGAGTAATAAAAGTCCATCCTCAAAGAGTACTGCCTTTGCACACAACTCATAGTACTGATTTCTTAGGGCTGCATCAAAATATGGGATTTTGGAAGCAATCAAATTTCCGGAAAGGAGTGATTATTGGAGTTCAAGACACGGGAATAACCCCTAGTCACCCTTCCTTTAGTGATGAAGGAGTGCCTCCTCCAGAAAAATGGAAAGGTAGATGTGAGTTGGTGGAATGTAATAACAAGTTAATTGGTGCAAGAAATTTCCGAAATGATGAGCAAGGTCAGGCCCCATTAGATCAGGATGGGCACAGCACTCACACGGCTAGCACAACTGCTGGAAATTTTGTGCAAGGTGCCAGTGTGTTTGGTAAAGTCAATGTAACCGCAGTTGGCATGGCACCTTGAGCTCACTTAGCCATATACAAAGTTTGTGGTGATGTGTGTGTTGATAGTGACGTACTGCCGGCAATGGATGCTGCTGTAGAGGACGGTGTTGATGTGATTTCAATCTCCATTGGTGGTGCTTCTACACCTTTCTATGAAGATGTGATTGCAGTGGGTGCATTTGGGGCTATTTTGTAAGCTGCTCAGCAGGGAATGGAGGCCCATCTAATAGTACCCTATCAAATGAAGCTCCTTGGATTCTCACTGTGGTAGCAAGCACCATTGGATAGAAAGATAATAGCTGCAGTAAAGCTAGGAAACGGTTATCTGCTCTTTGGAGAATCTCTATTCCAGCCTAAAGATTTTCCTTAAACTTTGCTGCCAATTGTTTACGCAGGTGCCAATGGTAATGCATCATCAAGATTATGTGCCCCAGGATCATTGAGAGATATTGATGTCAAGGGGAGGATAGTATTGCGAGATTGGTGAGATACCAAGAATCGGCAAAGGGCAAGAAGTGAAGGATGCTGGAGGTGCTGCCATGATTCTCATGAATGATGACCTCAATAAATTTAGTACACTAGCTGATCCTCACGTACTTCCTGCAACACATGTGAGTTACACGGCAGGAATGAACATCCTAAACTACATCAATTCGACAGCAAAACCAACTGCCACTATCTTGTTTGAAGGAACTTTTTCTGGTTTGAAAGATAATCCTCAAGTTACTTCTTTATCCTCAAGAGGCCCTAGTTCGGCTAGCCCTGGAATCTTGTAACCAGACATTATTGGGCCGGGTGTGAGCATCCTAGCTGCGTGGCCAGTTTCTGTTGAGAACAAGACAAACACAGTTTCAAATTTTAATGTTATTTCAGGCACTTAAATATCATGCCCTCATCTTAGCGATATCACTGCTCTGCTAAAAAATTTACATTCTGACTAGTCAGCTCCTGCCATGAAATCTGCAATCATAACTACCGCTGATATAGTGACGCTAGATGGTCTGCCAATTCTAGATGAAACATGGTCTCCGTCCAACGTATTTGCGATTGGTGCAGGCCATGTTAACCCGTCAAAGGCAAACGATCCAGGACTTGTTTATGACATGCAACCTGATGATTACATTCCTTATCTATGTAGCTTAGGTTACACAGATGATCAGGTTAGAGTCATAGTGCAGAAATCAGTGAGATGCTCAAATGATACCAATATTGCTGAAGCAGAGCTAAATTATCCTTCATTTTCGATTGTATTAGGGTCTACCAACCGCACATACACTTGGACAGTGACAAACGTTGGCCCTGCTAATTCCTCTCACACTATAAACATTGCTGCACCACCAGGGGTAGACATTAGTGTAACGACCAACATAATTGAGTTCACTGAGGTGAAGCAAAAAGCAACATTCTCAGTGACATTTAGGCTAAGCTTGGAAAACTTCTGCACTCTTTGTTCAAGGTTATCTCTATTGGAATTCTGCTCTGCATTCTGTTAGGTCTCCAATTGTTGTTATATATGAATAAGCACTAAGTACTCTCATTCTGATCAGCATTGCGTTGGGAATCTAATTATTCAAAGCAAGTATGGAATGCAGTGCAGAGTTGCCTTCTCTTAGGCTAATGTACTTTCTAATACTGTAGTCAGTTCAAATAAATTCTCTCATTCCTATAGAGTACCTAATTTTCTTTAAAAAATAATAAAGAAATAACTGTGGCAAACAAAAGAAATTTCCTTGGCTTAAGCAGGAACTAACTTCAGAATTTCCAAATCAGAAGGGACTTAAAGTGACCAAAAAAAAAAACCTTGTTTCTACAAATTCGAGAAGTTGGTGCTTCCTTTCTGGAGGATATTAACTTCTGTTCAGGACTTGCAATAATCAAGTATAGTCTTAGGTGTACGAATTAGTTACCAAGAATTGTGGTTCTTACATGGAAGCTATTGGTTCAACTATGCTACTGCTGCATCATTAATTGAATTCAAAGATTATGCTCATGAAATGGAAAAAAAAAATGCAAGAAATTGTGATTATCCTTGGTACAAGCTGCTAGAAAACAAAATGAGCTCAAGGAATGCAAGGGGTTTGCCCCTAGCTGAAGTCCAGATATCATGGGCAAAGCTGAAGTAAGAAAAATTATTCTAGCAAAATTACTACGAAGATGCTAAGGTTCATATTGATGAAGCTATTTATGAAATAGGTGAAAAAATCTGTATGGGTGAACAACACAACTGATATTCTATTAATTGCTATCTTAGAGCAGGATACTCAAAGAAATGTGAAAATATAATAAAGAATACTCTTACTTATCCAATAAAAAAACAATCAAGAGAACTCTCAATTTTTTCTGTGATTATCCTCATTTTTCCTAGGTTCTGCAATAAAGCTTCCTTTGCCTGTTCACAGCATATCTTATGCCCACAAACATTTAGAAAAATTTTCATAATTGTAGTTTGTATCTCAGAAGTCAGAACCTAATTTAATATTTGTGATAGTATACGGACAAAGATCCTGGTAAATGTAACCAATCACCTTACTAACTGTCATCATGCTCCTTGTTGCAAGTCAACATCTTACATCTAAGCATTCATTCCCAACAAATTTATGCTAAATGCCGGTTCTTAATGGAAGAGACTTAGCAAGAAATTACTAAACAAGTATAAATGTGAGTCTATTTACAAAATAAAAAATTAAGTAAACAAGAAGTAAATACCAGTTGGGTTTGCTGGAGAAGTTCCCAAAGTCAAATAAATCTGTTATGCATAAGGCACATCGCTACTTTGTTTTCAACTGCATAGAGCAGCGGGCAATACCAAGTTCCAATCCAAAAAATATGTACCTCAAGTTCTGGTTGATGTTCCCAATCGACAATCTGACAAACTAGTCCTAACAAGCCTATTCTTGTAGCCCCAATGATAATTGTCATCTGTAGTAAAGACGACAGCCAACACTTATACCAACATTCCCTTTATCTGTCCTGTACCATCTATATATGGATATCTGTGAAGGGAGTAGTAGTAATCTAAACATTAGGATTAATTCTCCATTCCTTTAACCAATATGAAGAGCAAAAGTACTCAACCGCTGCCAAAAATGGAAGCCATTTTTCTAGTTTCTCTTGTTTTCATGTTTAATATTCTTCTAGCAGTTGCTCAGGAAGTGGAAGATTTGCCCAAGAGCAAAGAACATGAGAAAAGCAGCTTATCAACTTACATTGTTCACCTTAAGAAACCTGAGGGAGTCTTTACACAAGTAGTAGACTTAGATGGTTGGTATCAATCATTCCTCTCGTTCACCAGCTCCAGCCAGCACAGACGGATAGTTTATTCCTATCGAAATGTGATAACAGGATTTGCTGCAAAATTAACAGCAGAGGAAGCAGAAGCAATGAAAAGAAAGGAAGGGATCATATCTGCTCGTCCTGAAAAAGTATATTCTCTACATACAACACACAGTCCTAACTTTTTGGGGTTGCACCAAAATTCTGGAGTTTGGAACCAATCAAATTATGGCAAGGGAGTCATAATTGGGCTTTTAGACACTGGAATAACCCCAGGTCATCCTTCATTCAGTGATGAAGGAATGCCTCCACCACCAGCGAAATGGAAGGGGAAATGTGAATTCGCTACAGGATGCAATAACAAGCTGATTGGTGCAAGAAATTTTGCAGAAGATGTGGCAGGGCCACCAACTGATGAGGAAGGTCACGGAACTCACACAGCTAGCACGGCCGGTGGAAATTATGTGAAGGGTGCCAATGTGTTTGGCAATGCCAATGGCACAGCTGTAGGCATGGCACCTTTAGCTCACTTGGCAATGTACAAAGTATGTGGAGAGGGCTGCTCAGAAAGTGCAATATTGGCTGCAATGGATGCTGCTGTTGAGGATGGAGTGGACGTCCTCTCACTTTCATTAGGCGGTGGTTCAGTTCCCTTCTTTGAAGACTCAATTGCAGTGGGTGCATTTACAGCTATTCAAAAGGGTATATTTGTGAGCTGTTCAGCTGGAAATGAGGGTCCTCTCTATGGTACTTTATCGAATGAGGCCCCGTGGATTTTTACAGTCGGAGCAAGCACCATTGATAGGAGCATAGCAGCAACAGCGAAGCTAGGAAATGGGTTGACAATTGATGGTGAATCCCTTTTTCAGCCTAAAGATTTCCCTTCAACATTACTGCCTCTTGTCTATGCAGGGGCAAATGGTAAGGCATCATCCGCATTTTGTGCCCCTAGATCATTGAGAGATGTTGATGTCAAAGGAAAAGTGGTATTGTGTGAAAGAGGTGGGGATATCGGAAGAATTGACAAAGGCCAAGAAGTGAAGGACAATGGTGGAGCTGCCATGATCCTCATGAATGACAAGCTTAATGGCTTCAGTACAATAGCTGATCCTCACGTACTTCCGGCAACCCATGTGAGTTTCTTGGCTGGTTTGAAGATTCAAGAGTATATTAACTCAACATCAGAACCAACAGCTACAATCTTGTTCAAAGGTACAGTGATAGGAAATCCATCTGCTCCTGAAGTCACTTCTTTCTCCTCAAGAGGCCCCAATAGGCAAAGCTTTGGGATCTTGAAACCAGATATTATTGGCCCTGGTGTGAGCATTCTAGCTGCATGGCCAGTTTCTGTGGAAAACAAAACAAATACAAAGTCAACATTCAACATGATTTCTGGCACTTCCATGTCTTGCCCTCATCTCAGTGGGATAGCTGCTTTGCTCAAAAGCTCACATCCTGACTGGTCTCCAGCTGCTATAAAATCTGCTATCATGACTACAGCTACTTTGGTAAACCTTGGAGGGAAGCCCATTGTTGACCAAACAAAAGCTCCTGCTGATATCTTTGCTACTGGTGCAGGCCATGTTAACCCATCAAAAGCAAACGATCCTGGCCTAATCTATGATATCCAACCAGATGATTATATCGCTTATTTATGTGGCTTGAATTACACTGACGAAGAGGTAGGAACTATTGTGCAAAGAACGGTGGAATGCTCCAGTGAATCAATAATAGCTGAAGCAGAGCTAAACTATCCTTCGTTTTCTATAATATTGCCAGAATCTGGTTCTCAGACATACACGAGAACTGTAACAAACGTTGGCCCAGCAAGCTCATCCTACACCTATGAAGTTGTTGCGCCAACAGGAGTAGACATTAGTGTACAACCGGATCACATTGCTTTTTCGGCGGTGAACCAGAAGGCAACTTACTCAGTGACATTTAGCAGACAAAAGGACGTCAGCTTGCAATTTTCCCAAGGACTTCTCACGTGGATTTCTGCTCAGCATAATGTTACAACCCCAATTGTCGCCATATTTGCATAAGGAATAAGTTGAGCTGCCCTTGCTTATAGCAAAGGAATCACAGAGTTAATCCCATGCATAGCTTGTTATTCCTGGTCCTGCTATTGTCTTATCTGTTTAAGGCGTTTTTCTTCAATAAATGCCAAGTGAAACAAAAGCTGTTTATTTGAAAATCATCTGTTTTTTTTTTATATTTCTTTTTTAATCGAAGTTTATTCATTATAGATTTTACGAACTCCTATTTACACGATAAACCCAGAAGTCTGAAGCACTGCTGCCTTTTTAAGTTCTTAGGCTAAGTACACTACATGCTGGTGGGTACTTAAGTTTTGGGTGGGTTGCTGTCTGAATTGATCAAGAAGAAACTATAAAAGGGTGAGGTTACATATCTAGACAACAAGACATTTTTAGAACCAAAAGATACGTACCAGAAAAAGAGAAGCAAAACCATTGCCTACGGCTCCAATCTGGCTTCTTAAAGGGTTAAAACAAAGAAGAAAGACTGTAATTTGATCTAGCAAAAAACCCAATAGATACTAATGATACTTATGCTTGCAGAAAAACTCGTGATTAAATATCAATAAAGTGCTGAATTATTCAACCTATGACCAAATCAAAACACAATGGATTGTCTGAGACTATTGTAGTTTTGCTCAGAATCTGCTCATATGAAGGTATGTTAGTTACTATACAGATTCTAAATGTGGTAGGCGATGCAGGAAAGAAGCTCGAATCATACATCTAGGATTGCCATGCCACATTAGTTCACAACTATATTCAGGAATATTATCAGCAGCAGGCTCAAAAATAAAACAAAGGAAGTCTATGCGAGGACTCAGTTGTACTAGTGGAAAGTCAATTAAAAATTGTAGAAGGACAAGCATACAGTGACAAGTATGCTTCATCATACCCTAAATAATCACTCACAAACTGCATCTTTGTTGCCATTTAAAATGAGAGAAGGTATTACTGAACGAAAACAAATGGATGGGCTAAGTACAATAATCCAACAGAGGATCATAACCTACAATGAGACTCACAGAAAGAAACTGGCCATCTTTCTCCCTCTCACTTGTATATATAGGCAGTAACAAGTGGTGGAAACACAACAAACTAAATAACAGTCCTCCAACTTACTGCAGAGGAGCCATTCCCCATCAAAGATGGATATCACTCACTTCCTCTGTCTCACTCTCTTGCTCAACTTCCATCCTCTGATCGTTCAGGGAAGTGAATTTTCATCTGCAGTTGAAACTGAAAAGAAAAAATTGCAGACTTACATTGTCCATGTTGAGCAGCCAGAAGTAGGAGTTCTTGGTCCAGAAAATTGAGATGTAGAGAGCTGGCACAAATCTTTTCTGCCATTTAGTACTGCAAGCTCAGACATGCGACCACATATGTTTTATTCATACAAAAATGGCATCAGTGGTTTTGCAGCAAGATTGACAGAGGAGGAAGTACAAGCCATGAGAATGAAAAAGGGGTTTATCTCTGCACGTCCTCAAAGGATGCTACGTACACAGACAACACACACACCCAACTTCTTGGGGCTGCAGCAGGAACTGGGAATTTGGAAACAATCAAACTTTGGAAAAGGAGTGATAATTGGTGTGCTGGACACAGGAGTTTTGCCTAGCCATCCTTCATTCAGTGATGAAGGAATGCCACCTCCCCCACCAAAATGGAAAGCAAGATGTGATTTTACAGCCTGTAATAACAAACTAATTGGTGCAAGGTCCTTCAATATTGATGGAAAAATGACCAAGGGAATGGGGGTTGAACCACCTATTGATGAAGATGGACATGGAACTCACACACAGCTATCACGGCTGCAGGTCAGTTTGTAAACTATGCTGATGTGCTGGGAAATGCCAAAGGTACTGCTGTAGGGATGGCCACGCTTGCTCACCTAGCAATTTATAAAGTATGCTTTGGAGAAGACTGTGGAGATAGCAACATACTAGCTGCACTTGATGCTGCTATTGAGGATGATGTCGATGTGCTCTCACTCTCTCTTGGAGTAGATGCAGTTCCATTCTTCCAGGACAACATAGCTATAGGTGCATTTGCAGCAATGAAGAATGGAACATTTGTTGGTTGTCCAGCTGGAAATTCTGGCCCTTCCAACACCACATTATCCAATGAAGCTCCATGGCTTCTCACAGTTGGAGTAAGCACCATTGATCGAAAAATTGTAGCCACAGCAAAGCTTGGAAATGGAGAAGAATTTGATGGAGAATCCGTTTTCCAACCCAATGACTTTTCTTCCATGCTGTTACCACTTGTTTATGCCGGCATGAATGGTAACCAGAGTCTGCACTCTGTGGTGAGGTATCATTGAAAGGTATAGATGTCAAAGGCAAGGTGGTTCTATGTGAACGAGGAGGTGGAATAGCAAGAATTGCTAAAGGACAGGAAGTAAAAAATACTGGTGGTGCTGCTGCTATGATTCTCATAAATGAACAAGCTGATGGCTTCAGTACTTCAGCTGATGTTCATGTTCTTCCAGCAACCAATGTAAACTATGCCGCTGGGCTGAAGATCAAAGCTTACATAAATTCAACAGCATCACCTAAAGCGACAATCTTATTTAGAGGAACTATCATAGGAGAACCATCATCTCCTTCTGCTGCTTCCTTTTCATCAAGAGGCCCCAGCTTGGCAAGCCCAGGAATACTGAAACCAGACATTATTGGCCCTGGTGTGAACATTCTAGTGGCATGGCCATTCTCTCTTAGCAATAATACTAATTCAACATCTACTTTCAATTTAATATCAGGCACATCAATGTCATGGCCTCATCTCAGTGGCATTGCAGCCCTGCTCAAGAGCTCTCATCCTGCCTGGTCACCAGCTGCCACTAAATCTGCTATGATGACTTCTACCAACCTATTCAATATTGGAGGCAAACCCACTGTTGATGACACACTACAACCTGCTGATGTCTTTGCTATTGGCGCTGGCCACATTAATCCATCTAGGGCAGATAACCCAGGATTAATATATGATATCCAACCTGATGACCTGATGACTATATTCCACATCTCTGTGGTTTAGGCTACAAAGATGAGGAAGTTGAGATACTCGCACATAGATCAGTCAAGTGCTCAGAAAAGCCCAGTATACCAGAAGGATAGCTGAACTACCCTTCATTTTCCATCAAACTAGGACCATCTCAGACATACACAAGGACTGTGACAAATGTCGGTGAGGAATATCATCTTATGAAGTTTTGGTTATAGCTCCAAAAGGGGTTGATGTGATTGTGAAGCCCAGCACACTATACTTCTCGGAGCTAAATCAGAAGGCAACTTACTCAATAACATTTACTTGAGTTGAATCAGCTTATAAAATAGGTGAATTCACTCAAGGGTATATCAAATGGGTCTCTACTAAATACTTTGTTAGGAGTCCAATTGCAGTAAGCTTTGAGTAAGAACCAAGTGCACAAAGACATAAGAGAAAGCAATCAAATGAATTGTCATAGAAATCAAAAACTATTACTGAATGCTATTGCAGACTTCTAATATCATATTTTATCTATGTTTTCTAGACTAACATTGCAAATTGTTTCAAACTTATGACCGGAAAATTCAAACTCAACCCAATGGAAGGGGGAAGAAGCATGCGGGAAAGTATACCGGGCATAGACATTAAATACCTTTGTTGGTTTCATTTAAATATAACAACACTTGATGATGAGGTTCAGGAAAAATAATAATAATAATAATAATGTCCAATAGAAGACCAAAATGAACAAAAATGAAAAGTAGTCTAATAAAACCATATAGAATAAAGTAATTCCATCTGCCAAAGAAGTCCATACAAAATGCATATATAAAATAGTAATATTGAAAATAAGCTTGTTTGGTGCTTAAATTAAGGTAAATTTCTCAAAAAGATAAATGATAAGAACTGCATTGCACTACTTGTAAGCATCACAAGCGTGGACAGAGTTTTAGACAGTCATACTAAAAAGGAAGTGCAGATGGCTTCACTTTTCAAATTCCTGCCCCATGAATTTTCAAAAAGTGCAAAATCGGTGATTAGATACAATGGAAACTACCAGCAACTGGAGCTAGGCAGTAGTGAAACAACTGACAATAAGCATGGTTACGTTTATAAAAACCCTCTTATAATATTAGTAAATCCCTTGCAGATTCTCAAGAATGCTATGATAAGTTATTCAAGATCAAATCAAGATAAGAATATAGCATCTGGTTGTCAAACATAGCAGATACAGTTCCCTCCCTCACTACCACGAAAAGAAGAGCCTTTTAGAGCAGAAAAAAGGTATACCGTCTCTGTAGTTCATTACTGACTCATTCACCGTATAGTCTCTACCACATTTACAGCTGCATGATGGTAGTGAAAAATGACTTGCAAGTTGATTCTCATCAACCAAATCCAGGAGGCACATCCGGGTCCTCATCACTAACATCACATGACTGCTTCTGGTCAATATCTTCAGAAAAGCCAGGTGGCACACCAACATCAACATCATCCTGTTCCTGCCCATTCTGTGGGTGGCCAGGCTCTTCCTTCCAGTTTTCGATAGGTCCATTTTCATAAGGCCTAGGAAGCTGCTGCTCTGCCTCATTCTGCTGCTGATGGTGGTTGCTGTGATGAATATTGGACAGAGAGAAACCTGGTGGTTCTTTTGGATCACCATCAGATAATGTATCATCAACTCGACCAGCTGAGCCCTTAATGAAACCATTATTTTCAGCTTCCTTTTTAACAGGCATCTTATCATGAATAGATGATTCGCCCTCTTCTTTCCCTCGAGGATTAACTAATTTATTGTACACAGATTGTACTGTTTCTGTAATTTCACTTCTCATGCCACCTTCTGATCTGATTACTTCCCACAGACTATCAGAAATTTGGCCCATTACTTTGTTCCTAATGGTTATAAAACATTAGAATTATCAAATCAACATCAGTATTAAAGAATAAAAGAAAACAGAAGAACTTATAAAAAGTTGGTGAATTAAATTTGAAGATGAAGTGAACATTCGAACATAGTTTTGAATAGAGAACAAAGTTAACCTACTCTTTCTGAGTTGATATTTTCCTCCCGAAGTACTCACAATTTGTCATGATATCCATATCTTATTCCCGAGACCAAAGATTTTAGCAACCAATTTCTCATACCAAATGTACCATTAAGAAAAATGCAAACATTTTATCCGGGAATACACATGCTTTCCGCTAAGAAAATCATTAATGATTTCATATTTCCACTTACCCAACCTCCTCGTGTATGGCATCTGATAGTTGTCTTGGTTTCATATTTTCGGCACCTGGACGGTTAAGTGCTGCTGATTGCTTCACAGCTGCAATGATGTTGTTGCGTAACTCATCCTGCAATTTGTTGCCTTATTCATAAATACTTATAAATGCACATAGCAAGCAATAAGAAACAGCACCACTCACTATCGATCAAGTTGATAAAGCTTTTAAAACATTTAACCAGGCACACCTGAACATTTGGTTCAGTGGTCGACGCATGCATTCTCCTGTTCAAGAAGCACGTTCAAATACCCCTTCCCCCAAAATTTTTTTTTTAAAAATTTAACCAGCCAAACTTTTTGCTATAAAATCAAATAAAACTCAACCACACAAGATCCTTTAAAACCAAAAAGCACTGTTTTTAAAAAGAAAAGGCTGATTGAAACATATTAATGAATCAGATTTGCCAACAACCTGCAGCAGCAGCATAGCAACTTAATCAACTTTGACAGTGCCATTGCGATGTTTAGTACAGATAATAAATCATTCTAAGCTCTTTTTACATGACAAGCTGTTTGGACCAACGTAGAACCTACTAAAATCAAGATTTACAGTCATAACAGCTTATGTAATAGTACAAATTTAAAAAAAAAAAAAACGAATTTTCAGTCAACCTTCCATTCAATATCAGGGAATTGTTATGCATCAACCCAAAACCATGGCATTTGATTTGAAATTAACGAATTATACCCATATATAATCATCATATAAATTTCCAAAACACCCAAAACTCAAAATCAAGACAAAACCCACCAAGCGAACAATCACAAACAACACGCACCCATGTTTTCCAGGGTACTCAAAAGCTCAGCATTCTAAAATTTTTCACCTTGATTCCCATAAACTAACAAGATAGTTTCGACCTTTGGAAAAGAAAAAAAAAAAAGTAGCGATAAAAATTAACATACGTTATCCTTGAGCTTGCGAATGATTTTGAGACGGAGCTTGTCGAAGTCACCATCGTCCTTGAGTTTTGCAATTACCTCTTCTTTGTTGATCTTCTTGTTTTCTTCTCCCATTGGCTGCTTTGCATTCAATCTGTTGGAAAAAGAAAAAACCTGGGTTTTTTTTTCTTTTCTGTTTCTGTAAACTATAATGTCTTTCAATCAGCCAACAGAGACAACGTAGGAGTACTAAAATCTATACGAAACAAGGAGGTCAAATCCGTTCCGGGTTAGGATTATAGGAAGTCAAGTCCCATCGTGGAATTAGTACTTAAAAAATTCTAACCAAAAGCTTTAATAAAAAGATTTCTTCTCAGTAAATTTAGTTTGAGTAATAATACAATCTTTTCTTTTCTTTTGTTTAAGCATCAAATTGTGTTCCTTCTGAAAATCTTTGATAAAATTAATTACATATTACAACATTATTTTCTGTGTTTTAAATTGAAAATTTTAACTTTAGTCATAAAATTTTAAGATTTTCTTATAATTATTAAAATTCGATGGCTCTAATAATTCAGGAAAATTAAAATAATGTTAAAAAAAAGGACTTGAGATATTCAAAAACAATAATGGGAAGAATGTTCAATTAATTCATGAACAGAACATTAGAACACAAAAATTGCCACAATTCAATTTATAAGTTACAGGAAAAACCTTTGGGGGATTCAAAAACATTAGATACTATAACAAAAGTCAAATCATTGACTACCTAACCAGGAAGTATAACTATCTAAACCATCTCTTCTTTTTCTCTCTTATCAAAAAGATGAAAAAAAAAATAGGGGCAAAATGATGTTAACGAGCTACAAAGAGAGTTGAGGCATGACATTGCCAATTGATTTCTGTACAAGTTTGCAACCGCCCCTCGTAAAAATACGTTATTCAGTTCATAGAATAGAGTACATAAATGTGTACAACATGACAACATTATGTGTCTGAATTGTATCTTAACTATCGGATTAGAACAAATTTACTTCACTCAATGACCACACTCAGTGAATTGGAGCTCCACCAGAGGAAAGTGAGCAAGAGAAAAAACCATGCATCTCTCAGCGCTGGAGCTGGAAACAATCTAGGATGAGTTATGTGTCCTCTTGCGAGAGTGGTGCCGGTCTGTTACCAAACTTGAGCTTCTGCAGAATGTCATCAAGCTGAGTAAAGATGCATAAAATCAAATTCAAGCATTTAATAATAAATCTGAATTACTCACGAATCATCAGCATGCTTTCTACTTGTTGACTCCTGCATTGTCCGAGATGGTGCAGTCACCTGTGAAGCAAGCACTACTACATTAAAAACATAATATAAGGTTCAATTTATTGTACATACACACAAACACACACACACATATGCCATGGTGCAAGGCCAAGCTATGGTGTATGACAAGGCAAAGTCCCAACTCAACTGTAAGGCTGATAAAACTCAATTCATCCACACATCTTCAATTTTATTTTCCCTTTTTTTCTTTTTGTGCGGTCTCAGGAATAAGTTCAGAATCAAAAAACTTAAAAGTTCGATTAGGCAATGGAGGGTACAGGTCACAGGCCAGATCTCATAGTATGAAACAAAGTCTTCATACAGAGATGAGCATGTTATCTACGTAGTAGTGCTTCACAACTCTAATACAATCATTCAACTGTCCAATCAATAGGAACCCAGAAATCTTGCTAGGTGCAATCAGACCGTGGTAGCATGATGATATTCATAAGCAACATGTTATTGGATTGTTGACACATTTTAGTTATCGCCCAGGTCAACTAACCATTATTAACTTATGCAGTAATGCATTGACAGATAGAGGTACAGATAGAAAAATACACAAATAACCAGGATCAGAGAATTATTGATAGACAAGCATACTGACAGAACGGCATAATTGTTTGCTGGTTCGGCCATGGGCTTCAAGGTATTCTTCATACGTCTACAACAAAAATCAGAAGTAAAACATTAACAAGAAGAACGATTCAGACATAAGCCAGAAGGACAATTCTGAGAGAGAAGGATGTTCCTATTATTTGTTTTGGTGGTAAAACAGCAGAAAGCACAGAGCTTTGTCTACAGACTGATCATGCAGCAGCAAGATTTGAATAAAGTGTGGTATTCTTTGTCTCTACAGTTAATTAAGGATAAACAGCACATGGAGCACATTAAAAACATTGCGGGATTCATTATGGTGAATTCTTCCTAGTTCACAAAGAGAAGTTAGAAGTTATGGTTTAGGCCTTAGGGGCTCTTAGTCGAAATACTAACCTGATAAATCTAGCTTCTCTGATGAGTCACATTTATATGACCACAAGGAAAGTATCCGCTTAGGATAAAAACATATAAATTAAACACATCAAATAAATTAAACTCCATCAGAATATAAATCTTAGATAGGGTTCCATACCATTTCAAGAAAATCATCTTCGGTCAAGGTACTAGCATGAGGACTTTCTGCAGATAAACCCCAAACATCAAATTGAGTAGACATATCATTGTTTAATTATAGACTGGTGAGATATCTTTTGGTGCGAGAATTTTTCATACTTGCAACTTTTGATGCTCCCGTGGTGGTAGGAAAGTATTCAGTAGCCAAAGTATGCGGATGTGTTAAATGAAATCTACTCACGTCAGCTTGATGTCGATAGAGGAAGGGATGATAAGGCATGGGTGTACCAGCCCAAGACATATGCAGTGGAGGCACATTATAATCTTCATCTCCTAAAGAATATGGTGGTTCTATGCAAGGCCTCTTTGAAGGTAGCTCATCCCTGGTAAAACTATTCCAAGTAAATTCACGAAAACCAACAAGGCTCATAAGCTCGATTTTAATAGAACACATAATTTGAAGATACCTTTTAAGTGAGCCATCCACATCATTACTCCCATCAAGGAGCTCACATAGAGCTTCCCCTATATCTTGAGGTAATTCCTACAAAAGAAACATGAATCAAGATCTTAGTCTGCAAGTGGTGGATACTTAATTTTTTATCCAAAATAAGCAGAGAAACAATAGCAATTCATATTAAGGACACCTGGCAGTCTCTGCTGATTTTGACAGGTTTGTAGTCATTCAATGGGTTCTTAAGGTGTAGAGTCTTTTGGAAAGGCAAGTGATTTAAGCAAAGCCATTTGACCTTAAAACTCCGGCCCCAAGGATTACCTTTACCACTTCCTTTGCTCCAAACGTTATCTCGCCTCCATCCAACAGAAGACATCATTTGGGCATACCCTTGGAAGAAACCACTCATGTTGACACTAAATACTAAAATAACTATACCAGAATTCTGCAAGACAAGAAAATGCTCCTGTATAAAACATATAGACTTGAAAAACTAAATAAGATCAAAATAAGATGGCTTTTACATGAAAAGCTTCTTCCAGAATTGGTTCATTCATCAGTTGAGTCGCCCAAATTCCTTTGTCAATCGATAATTGAATATTTTGGTGATTCAAACTCTTAATGATGAAATATCTTGTATTATACAATCTGCCCCTTTTGTCCACCATGTGGGAATGCTGTGGTTCTTGTGCCCTAAAGGGATAGCCATCCTCATTCTCTGACATAAAATAGTAGGAAAAATGGCTTGATGATAATGAATAACACTCGAAAAAAAAAATTAGAAAAGGCAGTTGCCACATAACTGGTAATCTATATACACTACAACTACATGGAAAGTAGTAAAATAAAAATAACTGCACTTTAATACATAAATGTTAACATGCTTCATCAATCATAGTACAAAAGTATATAGAAAAAGAACTCAATGCCAATGTCTCCATAAATTTAGATTGATTATAACAGCACTTTGCTCATCAGAATCGATTTCCAAAAGAAAAAAAGATTTAATAGTTTCTCACTCCATTGACAGGAATGATATCTGAGATACTGTATCACAAAATCAAGTGACCGAGTTTCAATAACATTGGATCTCTCCCTGCTAGTGTCCTGTTTAATGTCTTATCTTTACACAACCATCAGCCAATTCAAATTCACTTGCAGGAAAAAATAGTTACGATCACATAGCTATGATGCAACTCATAATGCAAACAGAGCACAAGGAACATCAAGTTTTATTTTAATCCATTTCATGCATTAGATAGTTACAACTTTTACACTTCCACATACCTGTTAAACATTAACTGCTGCAATTATCGATGTCAAAAAAAGCATGGTTTTAGTACATGTTTCTTGCAGAAACATGTACTGTAGATGGATATTCCTATTAATAGCACAATATCACTTCCAAATTATATGTGTCCGAAAGAACCATAAGTTTGTTCTGAGCAAGGAAAAGAAGAGGGAGATCACAAAACTTAGTCAATGAACAGACTCTGTTCTTTTTTTATTCTTTTCTTTTAAAATAATTCTAGCTACAAGCACAATCATGCTCAAGATATGGTGCAAGCATTTACGTGCAGAAGACAAATTTCTCATCAAGGTAATTAAAATACAAGAAACATGTAATGATGTGTTAAAAACAGGGAACATACACCATATTTTTACCTGGATCATCTGAATTTCCCACATCATTTTTCCATTCAGTCGCTGATGAATCAACTACGGATGCATTTTCTTTTGCAGTATCAGAAGACATGTCCTTATTGGCTCTCCTATCAGAAAGCAGATATAGTAAGAGATTCAAGCCAGACTCTGCTGCAGTATAAAGATCCAAGCCAGACTCTCCTGCAGGACAATGCAACTGCAGTTGGAAAAAAAAATACAGTAATATTTAGCAATCTCATTCAAAATGGACAAAGCTTGAGTAACAGAAATCTGTAGCATCAGCAGCTGTAACCAGAGATAAATTAGGGGTAGAAAGAAAGAAGCATTAAAGTAAAAGAAAACCTAACTCTTTGAGGCCAAGTATGTACTATAACTTCAAGTTACCTTATAGCAAAATGGGATATAATTCGGAAGTTCCTATCTGATTACAAAAACAGTGGCATTAGTAAATTATCGGACCAGATAACAGCGCAATTGGAAAATCATATATCAAACAGAAGAACAAAGTAGTAACAAAAGTAGGATACTGCATGTTAGAGTAACAAGAATAAGTAAATATATAATCTTCAGTTGATTCTATTTCCTGAATTTTCAAATGAATATATTTTGCCCATAATTCCATATCCTAGCATAGTCCATTTAGCATACCATTTGGGACAACTCCATAAAAAATGAATTCCCGTAAATAAATATATTAACTAATATTAAGATAAATTACGGCCAATTCCTTACTTGAAACAACAATAATTTATAGGCGAAATGACATTTGGTAAAGTTAGCATACAATTAAACGAAAGTTTCACAAAACAATTGAAAACTAATTATCCCAAGGAATTCCTCCCATTTTCCTTCTACTTTTGTTTCTCAGCAACCAAACAAAACATAGAACGAAAAAGAAAATTTGAAGTAGAAATAACGAAGTGAAAGTGTACCGTGTACCTGCTTCAGAGAGAGAGGAAAAAACCAAAGAGGATGGCAAGGCAAGACTCGGGAGTGTGTTGAAGTGACAGTACCAAGTACTTGGCTTTGTGTTGTCTTGCTTGTAGTAATGAGCCCTAATTTTTTTTTCTTTTTTTTCAATTTTCCTTTCCTTTCAGTTGAATTGAACCTGCCAAATTAGACACTGGTTTGGGTTCGGTATGGGTTCTTTTTTATTTCTATTTTTTTATTTTTTTTTCCCATTTGCGGGTCTTGAGATTGGCGATCGAGCGGTTTTAGATTGGTTTGGCTGTGTTGAATTTAAACAACTCGGACGGTGATGCGTGCGTCTGTGCAGGAGAGATTGCGCGTTTAAAACACTGGGGCAGGGGCAGCTCAGCACAGGCCCAGATACTATATGGGCCACCTTTGCCCTGACAGGATGACAACGAGCCTTGCAAAAATGTCTTGAAAATCTTTGGGCTTAGACCAAAATGACTGAAGTTGCCATGCATTTTTATTCAGTTTTTAATTAAAAAATAAATTAACTAGTTAATGACATTATAATATAAAGTGACAAATGACATCATATATGATATTAAAATAATATGATCATGTGATATTTTTATAATCATATATTAATAATAGTACTGTGTTAAGTTTCTAAATGAGGGAGAGGTTGGGCTAATTCGGGGATTGAAGGTTTTTAATTTTTCCAAATCTTATGCAAAAGAGGAAAAGCAAAGTTTTTAAGTTTATAAGCTATTGATCATGCTAACATTTTTTTTCAAGATTAGATGTGATTTTAAATCATAATCTAATAATAATCTTATATTATTGTTACACATAAAAAAAAATTTATTATTGAGTTGCACAATTCGAGTTCATTTTTGTAAATCTCATATCGTTTTTCAAAAATATGAATTTAAAGCCAAGAAATTAAAAAAATAATATTTGTGTTTTATATATTGTGAAAAGGAAAACGTCCCTTCCACAAATTTAATATTAAAAAGATTAATGTTTGCTTCTTTTTTCCTCATGTATACATTTTAATAAAAGAAAATAAATGTGTTATTTGAATTTCTCTTACTCTAAAATATATCCACCTATAATTTTTAAGAGAAAAAAAATGAGTACACAAATGGTAAACTAATTCCATTCTCAACTTCATAGAGGATTTTATAACACACCTATAATCGCATTGTTGGTAATTAAGCCTTGCATGTGACACTTCTATATTCTCACCTTTAAATATATTAATTAAAGATTGGATGATCATTGAAAAGGAGTGATTAAATATTTTATATGATCATCATTACCGCTGGCTAATGTCCTTGATTTACTTTCTATTCTATATATAGCTAGCCAAGCCTTTAATTAAATTACTACAAGTTGCTAAAAGTTAGTACTTCCCAATTTGCATGCACATATCCTATATTATATTTGAGCACAGCAATCCATTCCATGTATTTAGAAAAATTAAGAATTCATTTGTACTTTTCCTAGTTGGATTCACATAATTTCATCATCCAAGACAAAACTAAAGTAAAAGGAAATTAAGAGTTTGTTTTGCTTGACTTTTTTATAATTTAAAAATTATTATAAAGCTCTTATAAAAAATAATAGCTTTTAAAATTAAACTAAAGCTGTTTGGTAAATTTTTTTTATACGTTATAATTTTTGTTAAAATTATCATAGAAGGTATTTTTTTATAGAGTAATATTGTAATTATTTTTAACAGATGAGGATATTTTTGAAACAAAAATAAAAATTCTCTTGTATTTTTAAAAAAAGAAAAAAAAAAAGCTCCTCATAAGAACTTTTTCTAAAGTTTTTTTTTTTAATTTTATTCTTTAAAAAAAAGTTACTTTTTTTAAGAGCTTCTCAAAATTTATGTTTGACCTGACTTTTACTTTTAAGAAGTAGATAAACTGAAAAAAAATCAGACCAAACAAGCACTAAACCCTCATTAAATTCTTTAATCATCATTAAAATCTTTGGCCTTGATATGATGTGCAAGTTGCATTTACATGCAGAACAATATATGGGATAAAATTAAACTACAAATTATATATATATATATATATATATATATATATATATATATGCATCTGGACCTACATCTTTAATGGTCAAATCACTCCACCTAATCCTGTTCCATCACAAAAATGGGCAACATCATTCAAAGTTAAACAGTGCCAAAATCCATGCCAGTGCCTCTTTAATAATTTAGTTGACAAGAAGCTTAAAACAATAATTAGTTTCTGTTTTCCTTGAATAAGCTTTCAATAAAAAAAATAACCCACTTTCTTCTTTCAGGTGGGATGCTTACGGAAATGATTAATTAAATTGTCTATAATTAGGATCTTCTTGATACTAATAAGTATACTTTCCCTTTTCCTTTGTCCTATGTGCCTTTTTGCTTCAATGATTATTAATGAATAAGAAAACCATAAACCCTGATCATTGTGATGGCAATTAATTGCATATTGCCATATGTTATATATATGACCTTTGGCTTCAAATTAAGAATCCGATGCTTAACTTCAAATTGGGTCTCTCTACATCACCATGGATATGATAACGAGAATTTGTACATGTGAAGTAAGTGAACCAATTTTCAGCTCTCACAATGTTTAGTCATTCAAATGTGATAAATATGAAAGTGAATCCTATTATTCAAAATAATAATAATAATAATAGTAATAATTTATTTATTACCTTCATATACGTTGTTGGACTATCTTATATATGTAGCAATACCCTTCCAAGTAATATAAACTTGGAAGGTGAGGTCACCTCTTATATCACCTTGCCCTTGAAAGAAAACAAAATCTTGGAATCTTTGGCCCATCAAAGATCTCATGCTTAAATAAATGTATGTCCCATGATACACTTCCAATTCTTGTCTAGAAGCCAAAGACAAGATAGATAGGATCATAAGAGATTTCAGGCTTCGAAAAAATGGATTATGTTAATTCAATGTTTCGATCTGACCAAATGGCAGATAAGTTTCAATTCTTTCCCATCCCTTGCCGACACACAATCCAACAAGATGAACTCATTTTGATCCCTTCTGAAGAAGCCAATGATCTCTCCAACTGGGGTGATTATAGCCAGCGCAGGCGTAAAGCAGCTAGAGCTTTTCTTGTCAACGATGTCGATGGGAAGTCTATTGACAATAAAAAGAAGAAAATCATACATAGAGACATTGAGCGACAAAGAAGGCAAGAAATGGCTACTCTTTACAGGGCTCTTCGATTACAGCTTCCTTTGGAATATCTCAAAGTTAGCTCCTCTTCCCTTCTTACATATTAAAATTTCAAGTATCTATATATGCAATTTGGCAGACTTTTTCAATTTTGTTCACTATTTGTTTAATTACTTTATTGTCTTTCACTGGTAATTTCAGGGAAAAAGATCAATATCTGATCACATGCACGAGGCTGTGAATTACATCAAACATCTGCAGAAAAAGATCTTGAAGTTGAGTGGCAGGAGAGATGAACTTAAAAGCTCATCCAATTCCTATGCTTCACGTTCTGTTCCGGAAAGCTTACAAGATAGTTCCGAGCACAGTGTAATGGTTAGACCTTGTTTAGCAGGAGTGGAGGTTGTCATAAGCACTTGCTTGAGACAAGGGCTTAATCTTTCAAGTGTGCTTGAAGTCATACTTGCAGAAGGTCTAAGTGTTGTTACATGCATATCAACTAAAGTAAATGAAAGTTTAATGCACACTATTGTCTCTGAGGTAAAATTAATGTTGCCAATCATTACTTGAACATATATATTAAGCAAGGTTTCCTCCCTAGGAGTATAGAAGAAGCGAAACCTCTCTCTGATTTCTTTTCTTTCTACGCAGGTGAATGATGGAACAAACATAGCGCCGTCTGAGCTGCAACAGAAATTAACAATGTTAGCAACTTCCTCATCTGAGTTACATCTCGGTATGCTGGCCAAGTAAATGCTTGAAGCAATTTTTTTCCTGCGTTATGAAAGATTTGATCCTTGCAGGGTTTCCTACTATCAACCTTCCAAGGTCGGTGTCTTTCATGTCAGGTAAAGTCTTCTAAGGCTAAAGACTTGATATGACATACTGGTAATGAATGAATAAAATTAAGCTTTTTTTTTTTAAAAAAAAAAAGCCTTCCAAGGTTGGTTCTGAAAATGGTGGACAAATTTTCTTCAGCCTTGTTTTTCTCCGTAGTTGTACATATATATGTAACAAGCAAATTATGTTGAATTATTGTTGGTTGATTAATTAGGATGCCATACTTTCTTCAATCATACCCTAATTAGAGCTAGCCATATTGGTTAAGTATTTTAATGGTGTCCAGGCTCCAGATTTGGCTAAACCACAAATAGCCATCTCCCACAATACCAAACAGATAAGATTTAATCTGCAGTGCGCTAGCTTTTGAAAAAGTATAGCTGACGTTGAACATTAACACAAACTTCCCCCTAATGTCATCACTAAAATCTTCAAATGCACCAGAAAGAAATAAAGTTAAATAACAAAAAAAGACAGACCAAATTGTGATGAAAGAATCATGCTTGCTTGCTTTGCTGGGGCTAAAATAAAGCAAAATAATTTAGGAGTCAATGATAAAACCCGTTTAAACTGCGTAGCTGCTTCTGGCCTAGGTGAATATATAGTGCATTGATTGGATTTTCGATGCCCGCTCGACCTTATCCGAAACGTTTATGTATGTCAAGATAAAGATAAAGATAAATAAATAGAATTCCCAGAGTTTCAAACATCTATAGGTCTAGCCTCCGTCACGGCTTCAACTCTTCTGCCGTCAAACTTTCAAAACCCTAGTTTGTATTTCGTCTCCGCATGCATACTTGAGTTTTCCTGCTCTTCCAAAGTTTTAACAGGTTTTCCATGTTTTTTCTCTTTTACCTCGCTTTGCGAGGTCCAACTGCAAACCACATCTCCACCATATGACTATAACTTTATCCAAGTCCTGGCCCAAAGCTGAAAAGAAGGCCGAAGTCTAAATGGCCCTGTTTCTTTTTCGTGCATTTTTCAAACCTCGCCAATGGCTCCTTCTAGATATATTGGTTTTTGTTATTGGTGTCTCAATTCTGGAACGTTGACAAACGAAGCTAGCTAGCAAAACCAAGTAAATCCACGAAACTTGATTCTATCAAATATATAATCGACAGTTGAATCGTTCTTCCCAACCGCGCCTGTCAACATGTATGATTAAGCATATTGAACATAGAGATTTTGATTAACAAGTGTAATAGAAACAACTACTTAATTAACTTGTAAATAAGGCCAATCGAGTCCTCCGCGACAATAAAATACCAAATGAATCTTAATTTAAATAAAGAAATGAGTCGCAATCTTCACTCCGTAATTATGAATATAAGCATAAATATGTGCGCGATTTTCTCGTGGCAAGTTAAAGAATAGAAAATGAGAAAACTCCAAATAAAAAAGGGATAATATAATGTTAGCTAGTCAAAGTCTCTGAAAGACTTAAAGCAGTTGCGTCATGTCTGTTGAAGTTGAAACGGTAATATTGTACAATAACTGGTGCAGATCAATTCAAGTTGAAAATAACTCGCATTTTAATTCTCATTTTAAGAGCCTTCAATATCTAGACGTGGCATTTGCTGATTCTCATGCTGATGATCAGATAAACTCAGAAGGGCCCAGTAAGTAGGCCACAGATCTTAATGATATATGCACATCTGGACCTACATGTGCAGGATTAATCACATTTTCCTAATCCTGTTCCCTCTCAATAATGATCAAGAATTCAAAGATTACTGACAAAAAACCGTAGCATCTCTCTTTGGTTGGCAGCAAACTTAAATATATAATGGGTAATAGCTTGCCTTTACCTTTCCTTGAATAAAGCAATAGTATCTGGCTTTCTGATTTGAGGAAGGAAATTTTCTCTTCCTCCCCAAGGGCTCTTAAAAATCTTCCCATTAGGTTTGACTTAATTTACCTCAGTGGTATTTGGATTTCCTTTTCCTAATGGATGTGATAGTTCAAGGCACGTGAATGTTGTGAGGAATTGATCAGCCCTCCAAATGTACAGTGGCCTTTGCTGTTGTCTTTGTCTAAATATGTAGAGAAGCGGAAGTATGCAGTGTAAGGTTTGCAAGCGGTAAATGAGGTCACTTCTTATATCACCTGATCCATGAAAGCAAACAAAGTCTTGAAATCTTAATTTCTTGGGCCTAACAATGATCTGATACCTGTACAAACATATCCCCTTTCTTGTTTTGCTTATGGATAGGAGCCAAAGCAAAAGATACAGAGGAGATTTGGGGCTTAGAAACATGGACTGCGCGGCGTCAGAGTTTCCATCAGAGGAAAGCACGGTTGAGCTGTTTCAATTCTTCTCTATTCCCTGCCAGCAAGACAGCAGCAACCCTAAGCAAGATGAACAGAATTTGATCCTTGTCTCCAAGAAGAGTGATTGTAGCCGGGGCAAGCGTAAAGCAGCTACTGCTTTTGGTGTTGAGGATGGGAACGCTCCTGATAGTAAAGGGAAGAAAATCATTCATAGAGACATCGAACGACAAAGAAGGCAAGAAATGACTACTCTGTATTCGACTCTTCGGTTGCTGCTTCCTCTTGAATATCTCAAGGTTAACCGTTCTCTCTTCCTTTATATTAAAATTGCAACTATAGCATGAAAAGAAAAATTGTTATGGATCTTTTCAGACTTCTGAAAATTTATATACCCTTTGTAAATAATTAGTCCTGTCTTAATTGTCACTGGTTTTAGGGAAAGAGGTCTATATCGGATCACATGCACGAGGCTGTGAAGTACATCAAACATTTGCAGAACAGGATCACGGAGTTAAGTGACAAGAGGGAGGAGCTGAAAAGATCATCCAATTTGCATACACCGAGCTCTATGCCGGAAAGCTCACCAGATTGTTCTGAGGACAGTGTAGTAGTTAGAGGTTGTATGGTAGGAGTGGAGATTGCCATAAACACAGGCTTGAGACCAGGCCTTCCTCTTTCAAATGTGCTTGACGTTATAGTTGCAGAGGGCCTAAGTGTTGTTAACTGCATATCAACTAAAGTAAATGAAAGGTTGTTGCACACTATTGTGTTGGAGGTAAATAGAGTTGCAACCACGGGAATATTCATCATGCTTTTCGTTCCTTTTTAATTGAGAATTATTAATTAGAAAGCAATATCCCTCTTAATTTCTGACGCTTAATTTGTTTCACAGGTGAATGATGGAAGAAGCATAGAGCTGTCAGAGCTGCAACAGAAATTAACAAAACTGATAATTCGTCCTCCAGGTTAATTAGATTTTTAAACCTGCTGTTAACTGGCTAATTTGCTTGCGGCAATTTCTTCCTGTTGTGAAAGATTCGATGCTTTGTAGCTAGGATGAAGTTCCTAATTTTGTAACCTAAGGTTGGTCGTGGAAATGGTTGATTAATCTTCTTCATCAGCTAGCCTTTGTTTTTCAGCTACATCAATAAATACACAAGCAAATTTGTTGGATCATCAATTGCTTGTTAATGTTTAGTCTGCATGACATACTATCTGTTCATGTGTTCTCATTAATTCGCATTCATATCCATTTACCTCGTTAGTTTCTATAGTTAGTACTTAGTACGGCTGCATGCACTTCGATGACATTTCAAGTGTTGGCAATATATATGATCACTTTTCCATATGATAATCTTGATTAGTGATACAAGGTAATTGTATGGAAAAAAATATATATAGCCAGCTAGCTAGTACTCTTCAATGTGCTAAAATGTGTCCCCGAGTTGCTCCAAGTTTAATTCATGTCCTTTTTAAGAGAGAAATTGCATAAGTTAACTCCTCTTGCATGTCATGATATTTCTTTTTGTTTTCTCATCATTTTCAACTTAAATTTTATTTATTTTAATACTTCATGTGAACTCATGGCTGCTTGATGAATTTCAGAAGAAATCTACTAAATCCTACTAGAATCATCCATATGTAATATATTTCTGATCATAATAAATTTTGATAATGCAATCTATAAAATTTGCCATCATTTTTCTTGGTAACTTTATTTGTACCTGTACCTATGATCAAAATGCATGATCTTTACTTTAATAAATCAATAGAGATCTGACATCTCTCAACACCAATCAAATGATCAATTTGGATCAACTTGCATTGTTTTTGTGGAAATTAGTTAAAGTATGTACTGATGTAGTTGAACATTAATACATATTAAAGAGAAAATTATAAGAAAAAACCTTTTTTGATAAGGGTATTTAAAAAATAACCATCAAAATAAATTTAACTGTTTTTAGCTATATTTAATCATGACTTGACAAAAATACTCTTGAAATTATTTCAAATAAATTAAATCATTTATCACAATTTCTCTCCATTTGTGCTTCAGATTTATTTCTCATTATCTCACTCTCTCTAATTTTATCAATTTTTCTCTTCGGCATTCATCTTCTATGCTCCTGATTTCTTTCTTTCGCATTTTCAGATTTCCCTTTCCTGCGCTTTCAATATACCAAATGATGGTTTTGATGTACTTGAGTGGATGGTTATTTGAGGAATTTAATTTTTAGGTATTTTGGATAAAACTAAAATGGTAAAAATGATCATAGATGTTAGAAATGGCTTTTAATTGAATCGATTCGAAATCTAAACACCAATAAACTCAAAATTTTTAAATTTTTAAATTTAGATTTTCAAAGAAATTTTTTTTCGATTTTTAGTCAAAATTAGTGTTTTAGATAAGAAAATTTGTGTTTTGATTTATAAAAATATATTAGAAACACTTTAATCGGTGTCAAATTGTCAAAAAAACAAAAAAAAAATGAAGAGAGTTGAGAAGATTTGAAATTTTGATTCGTAAGTAACAATAACATTTTGGTCATGTTTGGTAGGTGGAATGGCTAAGCCATTCCCCCTCTATTCCTTACAAAATTTTATCCCCTTCTTTGGTTTGCTCTTGGGGAAGGAATAGCCACTCCAAAAGGAATGGCTATTCTTTAAAATTAGGTAAAAGCTTGGAATAGCTAATACCACCATCTCTCATGGTATTAGCTATTCCACACTTATGGGAATAAAATTTATATATTTTGAACTAAAATGTCATTATTTATTTTTAAAAATTACAAATTTAAATTTATAAAATTAATATTTTAAATTAAAATTAAAAAATATTATTATTTTTATATTTTAATTATAACATATTTAAATTATAAATAAAAAATTAGTATTTTAAAATATTAATTTTTAAATTATTAAGTGAAATTTAAATTAAAAAATGAAAAATGCAAATAGAGAAAAATAAATCTTATTATAATAAAAAGGTTAAGTTATTAATTATATATTATAAAATATTTTGAATTTAAAAATTAATTAAAAGTATTAATATTTTAATCATAATAATATTTAAATTATAAATTAAATTACCAATTATTAATATTTTCAATCAATTATAAATTATTAATATTTAAAAAATAAAATAAAAACAAATAATCATAATAACATTTAAATTATAAATAAAATAGTAGTATTTTATAATATTAATGATTAAATTACAAATAAAATATTAATACTTAAATAATCAACTATTAATATTTAAAAATATAAATTATTAATATTTAAAAGATAAAATAAATAATCACAATAACATTTAATATTAATGATTAAAGTATAAATAAAATATTAATATTTAAACTATCAATTTTTAATATTTTTAAATAAATTATACATTATTAATGTTTAAAAATAAAATAATTTAAAAATAAATAATCATTATAACATTTAAATTATAAATAAAATATTAGTATTTTGTAATATTAATGATTATATTATAAATAAAATATTAATATTTAAAAAATAAAATAAAAATTAAATAATCATTATATAATAAAGGGTATTTTTATCTTTTTATTTTTATTCTTTTATTGTTTCAAAGTTATTTTTACCAACCAAACACTGTAATACGTCATAATAATCATTCCTGCTCTATTCCATTTATCATACCAAATTACGTAATATTTATTATATTCTATTTCCATCTCATTTTATTTCCACGTAATAGCTATTTTATTCCATTCCATTCCTATCTATTCTGCGAACCAAACGTGCTATTTAGGTATTAAAGTGTAATAAAATGTTTTTAAATATAACGTGTAACAACAATATTTTTTTAACATGATGTGTAACAATAATATTTTTTTTAATATGGCGTGTAACAACCTAATCATGACGTGTCACATATTTTGTATATAGCTTATAACAACCTAATTATGACATGTCACATGTTTTTGTACATAGCGTGTAACAACCTAACTATGGTATGTAACAACCTAATTATGACATGTAACAACCTAACCATGACGTGCCACATGTTTTTGTATATGACGTGTAACAACCTAACCATGACGTGTAACATGTTTTTGTACATGACGTGTAATTTCATTAAGGGTAATTTTGTCCAATTTGATTAAGAATAGTTAAAATTATAAAAAGAGTTATTTTTAAAAACATCTTATTTATAAGGATTATTTTAAAAAATACTCCCATATTAAATTGCCCATAGCTTAAGCTAGCTAACTGTTTATTATTTCATACTGCATTCCTCCGTTTTGAATTCATGAATGATCAAAGACACAATTGTCTATCTTAAATTGAGCGTGAATAATTATTGAACATAGGGTAGGAGTAAGTATAATTAATTCATAACGCATCCTTTGGTCTACACAAACCTATATAATTCTGTTCATAGTTTGAATTGTAAAACATGTCTTATATATATTTGAAAAAAAAAAACCCTTAAAAGTCATGTATGAATACATTAAAGTTCTTCATTAATTTTTCTAATATATTCATTTAGTCAAATAGCATGCACGTTTGGTAGTAATTATTTAATGTTTTCTGGTACTAATAATTCATTTCACGATGTGATACTAGCGAGGATGTCAAGTCTCAAACAATAAGTTGGCACATCCTAATAATTTTACTCAAGTAGCTTTTGGGTGATGGGTTTTGAACATGTAACTTGTTGGTAAATTTCCTTCAGCTATCCCAGATAATTACCTTGTCCAAAATCCTGTTTTGACACGATGGGCAATAGGCATTGCTATAAGTCTTTGATCATATCCTTCACTAGCTAGTGCTCTCGGATACCATAACTTGATACCCTAGCTCTCCCTAACAAGTAACGAAGGCATTGTCGAGCTGCTGTTGGCTAGCTAGCTCGATCGGTCCTCTCCTTCAGCTTGCAGTTGACCGCACAACCAGCACCATTCCCATGCCGTCAATACTGCATGCACTATAATGTAAATGATATTAAATAAATCTAATTATCCTACGTCCGAAAGGGGGGCGGAAGAGAACATATATACTTTAATAAATCTCTCCCTTTTACTAATATAATTTTTGGTCTCTTTCTGCTTCGTTTTTTCCCTCTAATTTGTTCAATTTGGATTCATGAGTTATGACTTGTTGAGACTTATTTGATCACTGATCAATGCATCCGCTCGGGGGTATGGGTTCGCTCATTGCAGAGATAATTAAATGCTAAAGCTACTGCTTCCTTCTTGAGCAGAGACGGCGATACTGTTTTCCATCTTTTAGCTCCATGGGCGAACTGTTCTGATGTGATCTAGTCCTTTTGTCCATCGGCCATCAGACATCTCTCTGCCTAGCATTAATATTTAATTGTTTCATAATTTCATTATAACAATTCATCAGCCTAGGGCCCAAGTCTATCTCGTTGTTCTTAATAGTAGGTAAAACTATACTGCATTTGTGATATTAAATGAAAGACAAAGGTAAAATACTAGTACTAAGATTCTCTCTATGCTCAAATTATCATTTTTCTCTGTGATAAATCTCTACTATCTATAGTTAAAAAGACAAATTGATTATTGAGAGCTTCAAATTACAACATCCTCGTTGTTTTGCTGGTATTAAAAAAAAAAAAAAGGACAAGAAAAGGAAAAGAAGAAGCAGGTATGGGAATGGGAGTGTCAGTTTCTTGGTAGAACTGACAGATGCTCTCCAACAAAGTTTCTTGAAAAAATCTGGTTGATGATCTGCCTTGTTTTATGTCATTGGTCATGACGAGGAAAAAAGGTACACATGACCAAATTGAATTGGCCACGCAATGGGATGTTCATCAAACTTATCATGATGATCAATTCTCTTAAAAAAGAATATAAAAAATGTTTTGATCAGGAGGAATTGATTATTAATCAATGATACTGTCGGGAAAAGACCCCACTTCACAGAAACGTTAATTCTTTCCAGTCTGTTCGAAATTGTACCTGCTAGCTTATAAGTTACTCTAACTGTTAAAAACAAGACGTGATCATTTTATCATCAAAACGCAGTTTTATCGTTTTCTCAGCTTCCAAACATGGTCGGAAAATTTATGTCTTTCTCTGTTGTCTGAAGAATAAAACAATACTGGAAAATGGGTTATCATCAAAAACCGCAGTACCTCTCCAAGACCCTTGAACAAGACCTCCTCCTTCCTCGTGTTCTTGTCCCTCGCTCTCCCTCTGTTCCTTCTTTCTTCTTCTCCAAATCCCATTTACAAGCTCATTTCCATCTCGTCGACCCGCTCGACTCGCCAGAGCCAACTCACTCTTTCCTCTCCCGTCACGCTGCCTCGGTGCTTGCCCTTCTCTGCGTGGCCAGCACGCGCGTCTCCTCGGAAACTCTTTCCCTTCTTCCTTCTTTGAAGCTCGTCGTGGCCTCCAGTGCTGGACTTGACCACATCGACTTAGGAGAGTGCCGCCGCCGAGGCATTACCGTCACCAGTGCTGGTCAAGTCTTCACAGAGGATGTTGCTGACTTCGCTGTCGGGCTTCTCATCGATGTTCTCCGACGAGTGTCAGCCAGTGATGGGTGTGTTCGGGCCCGGTTGTGGGCCGAAAAGAGACCATTCCCGCTTGGTGTAAAGGTGATTATTCTTCTCAATTTTCAAATTATTGCAAAGAGAACATACCCGCAAAAGTATTGCTTGATAGTACTATAAAAAACATGAGACCCGTTAATTTGTTAGTATCACGAATTCAATTGATGATTGGTGGTCTTAAATTTCTTCTGAAAAGAGGTGCCTTGCCTTGTTCTTATCTCTATAATGAAGAAAACCTTGTTTCGCCAAAAATATAATGAAATTTTAAAAGAAATTAAAGAAATACATAAAAGTATATCACGGAATATCACGTTGGAGATTTGTCAAAGTTACTATGATAATCAAGATAGTGTGAGTTTGGGCATTCTATTCTCATGTTTCTTTGTTGAATGCTAGATATATATATTTATATATATAATCCTGATTCATGGTTGCGTTGCAGCTGGGTGGAAATCGAGTTGGAATTGTGGGACTTGGAAGAATTGGGTCGGAAGTTGCAAAAAGGCTGATAGATTTTGGCTGCAGCATTGCCTACTGCTCGAGAAAGGAGAAGCCATCTGTCCCATACCCTTACTATTCCACTGTAAGTGAACTTGCGACAAACAGTGATGTTCTCATTCTTTGCTGCTCTTTGACAAAAGAAACTCACCACATAATCAACAAAGGTGTCATGGAAGCATTAGGGAAGGAAGGAGTGATAATTAACATTGGAAGGGGGGCTCTGATCGATGAGAAGGAATTGGTGAAGTTTTTGCAGCAAGGGCAAATTCTTGGTGCGGGTCTTGATGTGTATGAGAATGAGCCCCATGTGTCGCAAGAGCTGTTTGCAATGGAGAATGTTGTTTTGGCTCCTCATGCTGCTGTCTACACGCTAGAATCCTTTGCAGCATTGCAGGAGCTGGTCGTAGGGAACTTGAAGGCTTTCTTCTCCAATAAGCCTTTGCTTACACCTGCTCAACTTGAATGAAGGGGCTGCCTCTTCGATAGCACCCTTTTGTGACAATGTTGATATCATGGTTTAGTCTAATCTAATACAGAAAATTCTTATACCTGCATGGTTCAGTCTAATGTTGCAATTGGTGGGAAGCCAGTTGGCACTGTGGGACTGGGGAGAATTGGGCACGAAATTGCAGAAAGGCTGATAGCTTTCGCCTGCGGCATTGCCTACTGCTCGAGAAACTAAATTAACCCATTTTCAGCACTAAATTCTAATTTTTCTTTTTTTTGTAATTGAAAAAAGGATATGAACCTGCTTTTAAAGTAGGAAAATTATGCATCAATTATTAAATTAAATATTCGTATGTAAATAAAATATTAATTTACATATAATAATTATATATTCAAATAAAATTATATTTTAAATATTCCAATTCTTCAAAAAAAACAAGTTTTAGTAGCATCTAATTTCTTGCATATCTCGAACGCACTTTTAACTTTCATTACTTTCAAACGTTAACAAAAAAAAAAAAACAATTAACCAAACAATACTTCACTTGTTTTATGTCGTTTTACTTGTGGGGCTACGCATGGTCCATGGAGCTAGCCTGCCAAACTTAAAAGGAAGGAAAAAGGAAACTGCTGTAAATTGTATTGTTGCACCAGGTGGCTAGCTATGTTTTTGTAGGCAGGCGACCGACACACTATTTTACCGGTTCCATGTATACGTGTTACTTTCTCGAGATGCCAGTATGGTTGTCCGGTCCAAAATATTGGGGGTTGAAAAAATATAAGTTGGGTCAGATTAGCTTAATTTTTATACGCGTCATCAAAACTTCAACTTAATTCAGCTCTTGTTATCTCATTGATCAAGTTGGACCAGGTTTTTTTTTTAAATAAAAAAAATTATTTTTACAAATTTATTTAACAAAATTTTTATTAATAAAATTATTTTATAATTTAACTCATAAATTAAATAATAAAAATATATTACAAATAAATAAATTACATAAAATATAAATAAATAAACAAATTACATCAAATATAAATAAAATTTCAATCTTTAATACAAATTACAATTTCATAAATATAAGTACATAACCAAATAAATTAAAACTTCAAAACTCATTTATATTCTCATTAATTCTAATCCTTATGTAAAACATTTGAATTTTGTTTGGATAGTAATGATATCTAAAAGTTTAAATCACTATCATCTAATATTTATTGTAATAAAAAAAATAATGAGTTTAAATTTTAACTAAAATTATTAACTTGACAAATAAAGATTAAAGATATTAAAATATATATAAAATAAAAGATACTATTTGTAACTAAATTATTAATTTTATATATCTAAATATATAAAATTATTAATTTAATTTTTTTTTTTACTTGCAGAGTTGATTCGTATCAACCCGAGACAACCTACTAATTAGATGAACTGATTTATTTAGACCAGATTTTAATATGAACTTAAATTTTTAAACTTCAACTCACCTTGCTTTCAATAAAAAATTAACCAACTCAATAAATCAGCCTAATAAATCATGCCCATTTTGACAGTTCTATTCTTTTCCTTTAATCGTTTAGCTCGTTTTAGGTGTGCGGTTACGCATGGAGGTAGCTATCAAGAGCTATATTTACTATATTATATTAATGGTATAGTGGTTATGGATGATCATGTTCGTCAGGGACTGGGCTGAGTGGCCTGTAACCAGAGTTGGACAAGTTGGAAAGTTAGATCCATTCCTTTCCAGCCCAACCAGTTATTGCTAATAAAGCTTTTTCAAAAATGAGAAGCGGATGCTTTAAATGGCATTGAATTTACTGGTAAGGTAGCAAATTTTACGATCATTAAATTTTTTTTATTTGATAAAAATTAGAAATGAAATTCATAAATATTAACAATTTTTTTTACTTTCAATATACACCATGTTTTTTTATTTCAAATATTAACCCACCTATCCACCAGTAAAAAACGATCGAAGGGCGGTAAAAGACCCGACCTAGATGGGTTTCGAGTTTTGACCCATCCAAAAATGGGGCCATTTTTTTGGGCCTTTGGGGTATAAAGGGTCGGATGCGGGCTTTTTTTGCCCGTTTGGAACTCAAATTCGGGTGTTATCCCAAAGATACCTATAGTATTTGACCTATAGTAGCTTTCTTACAACTTAGTATTCTAGTTGTATTATTTTTATATGTAATTTTATATTCAATTATCATCAATTTCTTTGTCAATTATATGAATGTATTTATTTTAAAAGGTTGCCTCCAATCCGGATCGAGTTGCCTTGCAACGGTAGGGCTCCAAATATTAGGGCAAGACAATAACAAAAGCAACAACATCGTCAGCAAGACAACCACCACCGAAAAAAGAAACGTTTTTGCTGTTTGATACACCAAATCCTCTGTAATTCCCGTCAATGGCTACCAAAGAAACTGATAACCAGCAACAACGCTCATCGCAAGAGCTACCTGTAGTACTCGTAAATCGTCTACCATCATTCAGGTTGCCTTCCAAGCCTCCTTTCGAAGACGATCTACTTTCTCACTTCCACCTCCTGGACCCTCACGACTCGCCTGAGCCATACGACTCCTTCCTTTCCCGTCATGCTAGCTCCATCAGGGCTCTCATCACTGTTGGCCCCACGCCGGTTACCGCCGAGTTTCTCAATCTTCTGCCTTGTTTGGGGCTTGTTGTGGGAACTAGTGCCGGTCTTGATCATATCGACCTCCCAGCTTGTCGGAGTCGAGGCATCGCTGTTACTAATGCTAGCTCTGCCTTCTCCGAGGATGTAGCAGATTGTGCTGTTGGGTTGTTGATTGATGTTCTTAGAAGAATTTCTTCTGCCGACCGATTTGTTCGTGGCCGGATGTGGCCTGCTAAGAAAGAGTATCCTCTTGGTTTTAAGGTACATGTTCTTTTCCTTTACAGGTTACATCTTTTTATCTGGTTTTTCTTTGCAGACTAGCTACTACTAGCACTCTGTAAATTTTGTAAAGGTGGCAGTGGCGCCTGGTGTTGCCAAAATTTTAAGCCTGGCATGAAATTAGGATAATTACTAGGGGTAATGGATGTCGAATAATTGATGGGTGAATGCATGATTGAGTTTCCTAAACTGGAAAATTGGCTTGTCAAAAGTGATTGCTATATATAAGGGCTAATTTATGCGGCAGAATTCTCTGATGAAGTCTGCTAAAGTAAAAACTTATGCAGAATATTGGACAAAGACCAAATACATATATAAGTCGAGAAATTCAGTTGAGGAAAGATCTTTAGTTGGGACTTATATTGATCTTGTTGAACCTAGTTAAATAAAATCTTTGACATTTCAAGACAGAAATGGCTCAATAGCTTAAAAGCTAAGTATTCAAATACATATTATCCTTAGTTAATTAAAAATAAAAGAAATAGTTGAAAATTAATAACTAGGCCTGAGTAGCGATCGGTTGCAACCGGGCAACCGACCGCAACCGTCGGTTGTTCTGATCGGCCTCGTCGGCTATATTAGTTTTCTTCCATTCTTCAACTGGTGCTTCATTATCAGGCCAAATTACTGCCAATCATCTATTCTAGCAAGGTAAGCTATAGATTTTTTTTTGTTAGTTATTTTGTGAAAATAACAAGAGAGAGAAAGCTTGAGAGAATAACTTATGGAGGTTATTTCTTCACTTCACTCCCTAAAACCGAAACCGATTTTGGACACAATACAGTTCGGTCGGTTGAAAGAGCTTAATTTTTTGGTCGGTTTTATTAAAAACCGCATCGAAAACAGACCTAACCGAAATTTGCTCTCCCCTATTAATAACATTGTGGTAATTGAGAATGTATAAAAAATTGAGATTACTAAATAGGAAAGTGAAAAAATATGTTATTTTATTAATTATTTTGATTTTTATATATTTTAATGAGAAATGAGATAAATAATTGAGAATTAATAGGGTTAAGTGAAAAAAAAGGGATATTTATTACATATGAGAAAATAAGTAGATATTTTATTAATTATTTTAATTTTTATAATTTTTAAGATAATTAATTATATTGTTATTATAAAATTATGAGACTTCTTAAAATTTAAGACTAAAGTCCTTGCTTTAGTGACTTTACCCACCAGCCAACTCTGTTTCAAGGTCTCACCACCGATATTGTAAGTTACAACTGAAGCAGTTACTACTGATACAGAAATCAAGTTACCCAGGTGGTTGGATTTATTGGAAAAAAAAAGAAGCAATTCCATGAAAATCTTTGCTACTGGGATCTTCTGTCTCCCTAGGAAATAGTAATTCAAGAAGGACCATTGCTCTGGTTATGATGAGCGGGTAGCTAAGCTGCTTGATGCCTTCAAGATGGTTAATGCATTATTCTCTGTGTTCTCCTTTGTCCAACCACTGGTTGTGTATCACAAAAATTAGAGTTGAGTCTCCCAAGGAATCAAACTGTTGGCCTTTAAAATGTTACGGTACTTTGTCAGTAACTTAGGATCAAACGTATTCGTTTGAAGCTGTATGAGCACCTTTTAATGTATAGGGTTTAACAAATCAAGGGGGAATCAACACGTCAATGCCAAGACATGTATAACGTCAGGGGCCTTTTTGTTTGTTTTTCATTTTTCTTTTGGTTTATAGGGAGCAAAAGCCAAAACAAAAACCCAAATTCAACAGAAATTATTGAAGAACAATGACCACATGGGCCCATGTGATGGTGTATAATTAACTGAAAATACTGGACAATATTTACATTGATAACTTAATTGGATTCAAATCTAATCGCAAACTCTGTTTTGTTGATCATAAATGGGCTTTTCTTTGGGACTGCAAGAATAGATATTGACAATAGGTGCATGCATATACAGGACAAATGCAATAAATCAGAGAATTATTGAAACATAACGTAACGTTGCTGCATGCAAATCCATTAACCAAGTCGATACTTTATGATCTTTTTGAAAAATGTTGATTCGAATACGGTATTCTTCATAATATTTACTAGCATTAGAACTAAGCTGGGAGTGCTATATCTTTGTGCTTTTGTGTTTCATGAGCATGACTCTTTACATTTCATCAAGGCATTAGATTCATCCTATTTGGTCCTTATGAAAAACAGTTCCAAACTTCCAATTGCAGTTAAGGGGAAAGCGAGTTGGGATTGTAGGCCTGGGAAGCATTGGTTCTGAAGTTGCAAAGAGGCTTTCGGCCTTCGACTGCAGCATTGCCTACAGCTCAAGGAAGAAGAAGCCATCCGTTCCATTTCCATTCTATGCTAATGTTGGCGACCTTGCATCAAACAGTGATGTTCTCATACTTTGTTGTGCACTGACAGAGGAAACTACCCACATTGTAAATAAGGATGTCATGATGGCACTAGGGAAGCAAGGGGTGATAATCAATGTTGGGCGTGGTTATCTTATCGACGAGAAGGAATTAGTGCAGTGTTTGCTGCGAGGAGAAATTGGGGGTGCAGGTCTTGATGTGTTTGAAAATGAGCCTAATGTGCCCAAGGAGCTATTAGGACTTGATAATGTTGTGTTGTCTCCACATCGCGCAGTCATGACCCCCGAATCCTTTGAAGCATTGCTCCAGCTGACCGTTGCTAACTTAAAAGCTTTCTTTTCAAACAAACCTTTGTTATCTGTAGTGTCAAATGAATGAACTATCCAGTCTTTAGCTGCAAGGCTTCCCAAGCTTCCCAGCTTTGGCATCTTTGTAAGTAAAAACTGTAATATTCCAATAAATGCTTCGTGAAGAAAGATCAACATTTGGTTAAATGTCAAATGCTAGAGTGTTGTACCCAAAAACATGTTTATTTCTTTGTTCAGTTGTCAAAAATGATAGTACTACCTGCCATGTTTTCGGCCTAAGAGAATGGGAATGTAACTGAAATTTTGGGCTTTTCATTTGTCAAAAAATCTGATAATAGGTTAAGCTCACCAAACAGACCAAAGGAGAAATGAGATAATTTTTTTTTGAAAATTAAAAAGTATAATATTTTAAAAAAGTATTCTAAGTATTTAAAAAATTTTAAATAAATTTTTATATTTTTATTGTGTTCAATCAAGTTTTATATTTTTATTTTGAGTCAAATAAATTTTTATAATTAATTATTGATTTAGTCAAAATGTAATTTTGTTATTTTATATCGCGTTGCACTAATATGACATGTTAATATATTATAATTAATGAAAATATAACACATTGATGTATCATAATTGATAATAACGTGATATGTTAATTTAACATAATAATATGACCATAAAATATTTTATACTTTTCATATTAACGTCATGTCTAATTAATTAATTATTTATCATAAGAGTTTATTTAATTTAAAAAAAATTCAAGAATTTGATTGAATATAATAAAATAATAAAATAATAAAAATATATTTAAATTTTCATAAATAAATTAATTTTTTTTTAGAAATATATCAAAATGAAATAAGATAATAATAGTTATTATGTAATTTGATTAATGAATAAGAAGTTAACATTATTCTAAATTTCTAATATTTGGTTAATAAAAATAATTTTGAAATGATTAAATAATAAAAGATAAAAGTATAAAAAATTATTATAATTTATCAATTTTTATGTTAAAATATTAAAAATTATTATTTAAAATTTTAATATAATTTTTAATTTAAAACATTAATTTTTTGATCTATTTCCGTCTGCTTGAAATATCTATTATTAAGGAGATTGATAATAGCTATTTGGATTTTCCCAAAATAGATATTTCTCGAAACGTTCCGTTCAGCAATAGAGGGAAAAGGAATAATAGCCGTTCGGCAAACCAAACGCGCTGTCAAAGAAAATGAGAAACAAAGGCTTCAGCTTCAGGGCCTAAGGCTCCAAATGGCCACCGTCAAAGAACAAGAGCTGCCACTGGTCCTAGTGCGCCGCCCACCCAACTTCCATTTCCCATTTAAACACCGTCTCGAAACCCACTTCCATCTCCTCGACCAGCTCGACTCGCTACCTCCCGAGTCGACTCACTCCTTCATCTCCCGCCACGCCCCTTCTGTACGGGCCCTCCTCTGCGTGGACCCCACTCCCATCTCCCGCGACCTCTCCTCCCTCCTCCATTCCCGCCAGTTCATCGTCTGCTCCACCGCCAGAGTCGATCACGTTGACCTACAAGAGTACGGCCGCCGGAGCATTGCCGTCAGCAACGTCGGGAAGGCCTTTTCCTCCGACGTGGCTGACTTGGCTGTAGGCCTCCTTATCGATGTTCTCCGTAAGTCTCCGCCAGAGACCGGCACGTTCGGTCTGGATTGCGGGCTCGGAATGGGGAATTCCCGCTTGGATTCAAGGTTATTTTTGGTTCTTTGCTGGTTAAAATTTGTATTATTTTTTTTCAAAAAAAGAAATCTTTCATGTGATTGAGTGGCGGGGTTTTGCAACAATTTGGTTGATTATTGTAAAGTTTACAATGAAGGGTGCTTACAATTTAAGAAATAGAGTTCCTTTAGCGAAACTACTTTGTTCCGTTGAATGATCTCTTTAAACTGAGTAAAACTGGCATTCATTGTGGGATCCATGGCAGTCGGACTTGTCAGCAGTTCTGGGGCATTATGAAAGAATGCAACTATTTTAAAATATGATAAGGAAAATAACAATTATCTAATAAAAATGAAAATGACAAATCATACTCTAGTTAATGCTCGTAGCTACCAACAATGGCCTTTAGAATTGCGTCATAGAGCGTTTTAAAGCAGTATTTGATAATTTCTAGTTGGGTGGAGTGGACTAGTAGAGTTTGACAAGTTCAACAGAAGCACGGATGGTTGGCCACTGCTTTGCAGGAAAAGTTTGATGGCGCCCCACTCTGCCATGTTATTAATACCACTGTTTGTTTCGTATAGGCTAAGCAGGGCTGTTGTTTTTGTCTGCCATTTTTCTTGTTTTCCCAGTTCTGCTTGTATCTTTTTAAGGCCATTGGCCCCAAACATTATTAAAATGGGGTGAAGCATGGGAGATTCCATTGTTGGAATTTTCTATAATTGTGATATATCTGAATTGTGGAATTTTTTTGGCATGACAAAAAATATAGTGATCCTCATTCTTCAACACCACAGCAGGCCAGCACTCCCATCCCTTCCCTTCTATCACATTATGCACGTTTTGTTAGAAACTAATTTATGAGTTTCTTTTTAAACATCATTATGGTGCAGTTAGGAGGAAAGCGAGTTGGAATAGTGGGCTTGGGAGGCATTGGTGCTGAAATTGTGAAAAAGCTTGAGTCATTTGGCTGTGCTCTTTCCTACAACTCAAGGAGGAAAAGGCCATCTGTTCCATTCCCATGGTATAAAAATGTCTATGACCTTGCAATTAACAGTGATATTCTGATTGTTTGTTGTGCATTGACAGAAGAAACTCATCACATAATTAACAAGGATGTCATGACTGCCCTGGGAAAGGAAGGAGTGATAATAAATGTAGGGCGTGGGGCTCTTATTGATGAGGAGGAATTGGTGCAGCTTCTGGTGAGAGGTGAGCTGGTTGGTGCAGGTCTTGCTGTGTTTGAGAATGAGCCTGATGTTCCGGGAGAGCTATTTTCCTTGAATAATTTAGTCCTGTTTCCACATTGTGCTGTTGCAACTCCAGAATACTTTGATGCCTTGGAGGAGTTGATCCCATCTAACCTGAAAGCATTCTTTAAGAGCAAACCTCTGCAGTCATTGGTTGAATTTGAATGAATGGACAATTCGTTTATTTCTGGTTATGATTTTTAGGCCGCTAAACCAAGAAAGTCTGTATAGTAGAGATCATCAAGTTGACACATCAATATGTTTTGGAACAATACCAAGTCTAAGGTATCACAGTCTCTGCAGCTTCTCGGAATGGCGGTGCTGTGAACTTATATGATAAGGGATTATAATGTTAAGCTGGAAAGCTATCCCAACCGCTAGTAGTATACGTTAAATTAGGAAAAAAATTGTTAGAAAGTTCATTTTCTACTTTCAGAAATCAAGTTGCTTGCAATTAACGGTTGATGCAACCTTAGAACATCGTTTCTAGAAGCCCTTTAAGGCTTTAACATGAAAGTGATGTATGGATTGCAGATTAGAATTTCTGAGTTCGGAGATCTGGGGTGGATAAGGTTTCTTATAACTTGCAGTTTGTAGTTTGATGATCATTGATTGCTTATGAATCTCTATCCTTATGGATTTTTGACCTTGTTTGTTTGTCTTGTATCAATACGCTGTAAATTTTTCTTGATGAAAAATAAAAGCTTGCATGGTACTGTGGGGCCAAAATTATGTTTGACAATTGACAAGGATGCGTTCTTGGAAGCATTCTCCATAACATCCGGGCATGACCAGTTGGTCCAGTCCTTTACCCTCGATTCAACCAATGCCAACACTCTTGTTAGTGGCCACGACTGGGTTAGCTTTTTCTATTTTTCCTGTAGGCTCGATTCGGCAGAGAAGGGTAGAAGTATTTGGTTTTCTTCTAGCACGAGATAAATACTGCAATTCTTTTTCTTTTTCTTTTTATATATTTATTATAAATTTTGAAGCAATTGAATTCAAGTTCTTCTAAATCTCTCTTTGTTCAATTCTTACCATTTTACCATTTGAAAGATGTTCGGGTAACAATCTTTTTTCATTTTAATTAGAGAAGGAAAATTCAAAATTTCCTCTCTAAATAAGAAATTATATACTAATCAATAAATTAAATGTGCAATGTTCAGGTAAAGTTTTTTGTTACATTTTGAGCATTTATATCTCTGCTTTGAAAGATGTTTTACCAGGGAACCCAGCACCATTTTCACAGCTGGGTGGTTATAATGCAAAATCTATTAAAACTACTCATGATAGAAAATCCGATCGCGGTTGTTCGGCATCAATGGTCCTGTTCCAGCAACTTAAAGCTGCCAACTATCAGTCCACAAATTCAAGACTGCATTCGTGATTTTTTCCACAGAGAGAAACAAAAGTTGGAGAAGTAAAATAGGATCACAGAAGAAGCTATCAGTTTAGTTACACAGCTTTTGTTTGGTAATACTGAACATTCAACACTGGAAAAGTTGAAAGTTGGACAGTTCTGTGCAAAAAAATTTAGCAGATTCAGCCGCGAAGCACAAGTCAAAGACAGTACCGCTCGCCTTGACTGTTGTTGAAAGAAAATACGTTGATGATATGGGAGGTCTTGAAAAAGTTTTTCTTTCCCTGAAGAGTATGATTTCGAAAGTTGACTGGTTGACGGGCACGCTTCACAGAACCATTTCATCCGCCTCATTCACTTGCTATTGAAGCGATCTGCACCTAAGTAATAGTACTAGTTCTTTCTTCATTATTGAGACTACTTAATAGTTATACTGTTAGCATGGCTGCTTGACCTTCACAGGGCAGAAAATGCCCCCAACACAAAGTTATACATATCAAAATCTAAACGACAATTAACCGAGTGCCACTGGGGACAATTTACCTTTTGTTAATTTCCTGGGTGTTCGGAATAAAAAGAACGGAAGGGAGGCAAAAACTTGCCTGTTTAGGGTTTGATTCACTACTTAGATAATTACAGGTACTTCACTTGATTTGTTTAAGAAAAAGATTGCTATTGTATTAAAAAATTTAGACTAAGAAGGAAAGTGTGGAGGGGAAAGAGTTCTGTTTATGGAGACGTAAATTGAGGAAAGAAATGTAAACAAAGACCATTAATTCACAAACTGCTTAACACAAGGAAGCAAATCAGTCTGCCATTATTCAATAAAGCAGGTAAAGAGAAGCCAAGGAGTGAAAGACAGACACCACCCCGGCATCAGCCTACCACAACCAAAGGTTTAACCCAAGATAATATAGCATCACCAGACCCGTAAACAGCTTATAAAGACGTTAAAAACAAGAAGATATTTTTAATTTAACTAATGACTAGCCTCAATTAGACAGGCCATCCTGGGTCTTCCTAAACAGCTTGTGGTGAATATGCTGAGCAAAGGTGCGAGGAGGGAACAACGGAGGCTCCGTCTCGGACACAGTCTCTGGCAGTGGCTTGAGAATGATCTTCTCCTTTGGCGGCTCACAGAAAACTGCCCATGAGATCCTAACCTTCTCCTTGTTAACCAGACCCCTGTGAAGAATGCTCTTGTACTTACCATTGCTGAGGATCTCGATGGTGTCACCAATGTGCATGATGATGGAGTTTGGAACACATTTTGCGGTGATCCACTTGCCTTCGTAGAAAAGTTGCAGGCCAGGGACCATGTTGTGGAGAATGAAGGTAAGTGCACTTACATCTGTGTGAGCTTCCACACCGAGAGCGAGTTCTGGTTGAGGGCATTTGGGATAGTAATTGATTTTCATTTGAAGAAGGAGCTCTTCCAATCCACCAACTTCCTTCTCTAGCCTTCCTTCTTCCAATCCTAAGCAAAGTGATAGTGCCAAAAGAATTTTGCTCGCAAGGACTCGGAGTTGCCTTGCGTACTCACTTGTGACTTCACTGCATAGTAACCAATGAACAGTGGTGAATTGTTAAAATCCATACGGATAGTTTACGTTTAACTTTAATATTTCATATCACAGAAATATTGTTCTTACTGTAATAAGTATCCTGAATATTAGGAAAATTTTCTATCTAATCAGGCAGACAGATAATTGCCAACCTTGTAGATCTTTTTATTAAATGTGAAAGTTTTCACTTTTAAAAAAAAAATTGTGATAGTGTTCAATGAACCCGGTGGACATATACAGCTTGTTTGATATGATGCTCAAGAAACATTATCATTAATCGATCAAAGAATCTAGTAATTGCAAAAAGCAGTATGTAAAATAAACCAAAAGCCATAAACTCACGTGTAGTCGCTTGGTGTTTGAGGCCAGATGGACAAGTCTCTCTTGTCCTCGGGATACACAAGATGGAAGAAGTAGTCCTCCCACTCAAGCTGACCACTAGCATTGTTAGCTAGCTTGCTGCCATACCCCTGAATCTTCCCCAAAGCCTGGTCGTTGGCATACTTCTCTTTCTCCTCGACAGAAAGTTCAAAGAACTTCTGTCCAGCTTTCTTGACACGTTCCATGAGCTCGTCCGAGATCCCATGGTTAACAAGGTGCATCACACCCCACTCCGTGGCAGCTTTCTTCAACTCCTGGCGACATCTCTCCCGTACCTCTCTGTCCTCTGAGTCAATTTCCTTTAAATCAATGGTTGGAACCTGAGGCCCTTCCTCTTTTTTCTCTTCTTCAAACACATTACCAATGCTTGTAAGCTCTTCCTGAGGTCTAATGTACTCCTTCGGGATGGACTGAATCCCACTGCTTGCCAAGCTCTCTACTCTGGGGGCCATTGAAGTCACCATTCTTGCGATCTTCTAAACTTGTTTTAGAAGTTCCTTGTTTCCACTCTGTAACAACAACCCTTTTTTTTTTTTTTTTGCTTTTGTGGTGAACCTCACTCTCAGGAATATGCCGTAGTGCTGATCTTTAGTGGCCTTTTTATAATGATCTGGTTCGAGAAAATTTTAACACGGAAGATCAAGAAAGCTATGATATTAAAAAAAAAAAAAAATCAGTTGCCTTAGTGAACATGCAAATGGGGTAGAGCTACCAAATCAAGAGAAAGAAATACTGAAGAAAAATAGATGTAACTGGTAAGTCATACACGTGATGAGCTCCACCAAGGTCTGAGTTAGAGCAGTGGTCATACAACTTTGGTTGTCCCAAGGTGAGTTGACTGGAAGCTTGGACCTAACACCCTCTGCTCTAATTTGCTAATCTATCTCAACCAAACGCGCCTGTGAGGTAGAACTTGTTTTGCTTTTGTTTCTTTTCCATTCATCATATAATTCTTGTGAACCTAAAATTATATGTAAAAATGAAAACATCCATTCAACAAGTAATTAATGTTCAATATATACATCTAATACTATATAAGTTTTCAATATCTCTTAATTTAAATATTAAATTGTACTATTCTAAATTACTTACTGTTTTTTTGAACCATGCTAGATAACCTGTTTATCAATGGTTTAACTTTTATAAAATGAAAAGATTATACATACATAAAAGTTAATTATCCATGTCTTAAATAATGTTATTTGAGAGAAATTAAAAGTATTAATAATGTCATAATAAACACTCTTTCTATTAAGTCACTTTGTACTTTAACTTAATTTACACCAGGCAATGGAGCAATGCCTAAAGTGCACATTTCTTGAGCTAATGTACATAGTAGTAATGGGTAGTTTAAGCAAATTAGCTGATTTGCTTTACAGGAGAGTTGACTAATTAATTAAGCAGAGCGCGGATAAATAACGACCAAAATTTCTACTTGGAAAGTCCAACTACCAAGCCAGGACTGCACGTTTCATCTAACCCATCTTAATTTGGATTCATTTAACCCCAAATGGCAGAGAGGACTCAAATGATTTCAACAGCTAATCATCATTAGCGGAGTTAATTGAATCCCTCCCCTGCCCTCTTTTTGGAAACATTAAAGTTTGATTGAACTCAAAAAACATTAAGGCCTTAACTCAACAATGCATAGATGAGATGAGAATTGGATTTCTTTTTTTTATGAATAATAATATTCCTTTCGTTTTATATTATATATTATAAAGTAATAAAACTTGTAAAATATATTTTTAATAACGAATAAAAATGATCAAAATTATATACTCTTAACATATATATATATATACACCTTGTTAGTCTAAGCATTAGAAAGTCTAGTTTATGGACCATTCATTCCGAAAAAAGCTTCAATTGAAATTTAAATAGGTTTAATTCAATATTATTCCATATGGTTTTGCTTTTAACAAATGGTTGATTTTGAACATTACTTATTATGTACGAAAGAAGAAAGTTCTAGACGTTATATGATTGAAGATCTTGCATGGGATCGAAACTAGGAGTTGCTTCTGGAAGAACAATGAGGTAGTTGGTTGCTCGTGCTTCATCTCTACGAGCTTTCAGTCAGCAGGATATATGCCTGCTGCTACCTAGTTCAATTAATTTTCGTATGTATTTGCTAGCAAAACCACCGGCCCCTATCTTGCCTTGGCCTCCGTTCCTTGTTTCTTCGTCCCTAAAAAATTGGCCAAAAATGTGATTTTATATGAACTATGGGATAAACAGGTCGAACAAAAGAAGGGGAACAAAGACTTTTTTGCTTTTTTGGTGCTTGCCCATTCTTCTTGTTCTTGACCAGAAGAGTAAAAGCCTTTTAGTTTTTCCACACAATATATATATATATATATATTGATGTGAGATATATACTTTAAAAATCGGCGTGTTTTATTTTTATAATAAAAAAATATATAGCTTTCAATTCTATAGGATCATATAGAATTGTTTTATCCACATGAGAGCATTATTCTTTGCAAATAGTGTTAATGTCAACGATTTAATTCAGTTCTATATATTAAAAGAAAAAGAGATGGCCCACCCAAAAACCCTCTTTTTTTCTGAATTAAAAAAAAAAAGAAAACAAAAATAAGAGATTAGGTTGATTTGAAGGGGAGATACGCTTGAGAGCATTGACTCTTACGTATTGGCTGGTAAGATTAAACAAAACTATGGCCTAAGGGGGAGGTTGAGAAAACCTATGGGCTGCGGAACACTGTTTTCCAAGGATTCCTATTTACATTCATTGCCCAGCCTCTCCAAAATATTAAATAAAAGGTGGCACGGGCAGGAGTCAAGTACTTGTGTACTGCTGCATCATCATCAAGCCCATTCAATCCCATTTTCATTCAATCCTATAATTTTGGGGACCCCAACTATTCCAACCTAGGTATGTTGAAGGGATTATGTCTGTGGAATTCAAATACCATGATAACAAAGAAATATATAAAATAAAGTTTATGTTAATTACATCATATAAAGGTTTCTCATAACAGTTTGTTTCTTTTTCTTTTTTCTTTTTTTATTATGAAAAGTCTTTGTCAAAGTTTCATAATTGCTTCGATAGTCTTTAGGGAACTGAAGGCTTAAAACAGTGTTGTTGGGAAAAGCATTGAGTTTCATTGTACCAACAAACTCACCCCTTTTAAATGTCATTAATTCTTGTAGTGGTGAACTGGAAAATCATTCTTTTGTGACTCTATTTAAGAAAAGCAATAGAATCTGCAATGGAACAAAGTTAAAAAATAATTTACTATGCTGAGCAAAAGAAAAAAGAAAAAAAGAAAGATAATTTAATATGTAGTTCTTATATCAGAAATGGATTTAAAAGTTAATCATGCCTGTGGCATGCATGTCAGCATAACTTTTATACTCTTCAAGTTCAGAGTGCATTTTGAAAGGCAACTAGATAGACGAAATTATTAAAATAAAAAAATCAATTCTTCAGCTTCTTCCCAAGTTTCAGGTGATATGATTCAATGGATTAATTGTCTGCAAACGAAAGGAATAATTAAGACACCAAATCCCCAGTTCTGAATTTTATTTATTTTCCTGTCCTTTTTTAATATTTACTGATCAAATTAATTATACGAATTATTTCCATTAGCTTTTCAAGAAAAAAGACGCTAGACCGGGCTCCAAAAGACTAGATGGGGACCCATGGGCTCTATGAGCCTCAGCCTTGCCCAGACCGAGAAATGAAGCCCAAGAAAACGACCACCGCAGATGATGACGTGGCAGATTTTGTAAGATCAAAAATCGGTTATCCTTTGCAGCAGGACACAAGAGGAAAGACCGTTGCATTTCCCTCCACACGTTCCTCGCTTGCCTTATCTTTGTGCAGCCTCTCTTTCCCTCCAAGAAAAAAAAAAAAAAAAAGATTGAAACAAATTAAATTACAAAGCTCCATCATCATCAGCTTGAGTCTCACCACCTGATACCAGCAAAATAAATAAATAAATAAGTAAATAAAATCCAATAGCTCCATAGCTTTAACAGATTGAGCTCTTGGTTAATTATTCCTTTAATTAATTTCAATGGCTGGCAAATTAACCTTTAGTTTGACACCCCCTCGTTTGTTCACCGCCCCTTTTCAAAAGCCCTTAGTTCCTTTCTCTTCATCTTCTTCTACCAGGGTTCAATCCAATGGAAAGCAGCTATGTGTTCGACGCAGATTGTTCTTACTTCCCACCAAGGCTACCGCTGATCAACAAGGTTTGAAACTTAGAATCATCCTTTTGAGACCAGAAAGTTGTCCATGTTCTATAAGCATACAGCTAAATTTGCAATAAATATTGAAATATATTACTCAAGAAAGACTTGTCCTTCCATTTAGCTAAGTTGGCAAGTGGATAAGCTTTCTGTACTTCTAAAATTATTAGGTACTTAATTAGAGGCAATCGTGCACCCATGATTCATCTATGTACGTAGCATCAGGAGGAAAAACAAAGAAAAGGAAGAAAGACTTGCACAAGATAGTGTTAAAATGTGGATATATAACACACTTTCGTAGCGTTTGAGGCTTCCACTTAGGATTTGTATTTCTTTTCCTTTTTAGTCTCATTTCAATGTGGAGAGAGTCCTTGAGGTGACTCTTGCATTCTTTGCAGGCCAGGTCGGAGAAGATGAGGTTGTTGATAGTAAAATTCTGCCATACTGTAGCATAGACAAGAAAGAGAAGAAGTCCTTGGGTGAAATGGAGCAAGAGTTTCTTCAAGCCCTACAAGTATGGAAGCACACTTTTGCATTAATTTGTTTTCCCTTCAATGCAGATATTTAACACATAGCAATTCTACCAAAGAATGGAGCAGTCCTTTTGTTCTGCATAAAATCAAACTAGGAAAACTTTACTGAACACATAACTTCAACCTGACTGTCAAGTACGCATGACACAAATTTTCTTCCTCTTTTTCCTACAGGCATTTTACTATGAGGGAAAAGCTATCATGTCAAATGAGGAATTTGATAATCTCAAGGAAGAACTAATGTGGGAAGGAAGCAGTGTTGTCATGCTAAGTACAGTCCAAAATTCCTATCAACCTTTGTTAAAGCAATATGGTCATGAATTATGACATAAGCCTTGAAGATGTTATAACTTTCTTGGTTTACTCTATTTGCAGGTTCTGATGAGCAGAAATTTCTGGAAGCCTCAATGGCTTATGTATCGGGGAAACCAATTTTAAGTGATGAAGAATTTGATAAACTGAAGCAGAGGCTAAAGGTTTGTCAGCATTTGTCTCATTTTTAGATGACACAAAATGATCTTCACCTCTCAATCTCAGAAATGATACCAGATGTTGGACATAGTAGAAGAGGAATTCTTCATTGCATCATGACTTAATCCGTCTGTAATCATCCTATTGAATATAGTATCCTGTTCCTTTATAGGTGTTAATACTGAAATATAGGGAATTTGTTTTAGCTGCTTAAGTTGTGCGAGGTAGCTGATTGTCTACTCTCGGAAAAGTATAGTTGCTACAGCACCGCATAAATTGTTTTGAATGCTTCTGGTTTGTGGGTTTGATTTAGTAAGCAAAGGAGAACTGTGTCCTCGTACGATATAGAGTACTGTTCCCATCTACTCAATGCCTAAAATATCTAGTTACATGTCACTGATTTATGAATTAAATTTAATGAGAAAAGGAGCATTCTACCCTTACAAATTATTCAACCGTGTCAGTTACCGTTTTTCCAATCCTAAAATGCCTGTAGTATGAATGGAGTTTAGGCCATCAGCTTTACTTGTTTCATGCAGCATTTCCTTCTAATAGTTTTTGTTTCTTCCATAACTATTGTCTAGATGGAAGGAAGCGAAATTGTGGTTGAGGGTCCACGATGCAGTCTCCGTACTAGAAAGGTATACACCATTCTGTTTTCTTCTGTTTCTACTGTTATTCTGCATCATTTTGAATTAGCCATAGATGAGCACCGCATGTATTCCCTCATATTTACATTAATTAACTCATTGCACTTCCCTTCCCCAGCACCCACCCAAACAGCTCATCTTCCTGCCTTCTTCAATAAATCGTAACTGTCTTCTGCATTAAGCCTAGTGAAGTGGTTTTGATCATTTTTCTTGTTATAGGTGTACAGTGACCTATCTGTTGACTATTTGAAGATGTTCCTCTTGAACGTCCCAGCCACTGTGGTTGCCCTAGGATTGTAAGTTTTTTTTACCCCTGTTTTTTGCACTAATACTGTCTTTATCTTAAAATGACAAGATGTCAATTACCAAATAGAAATCAGTATTCTAAGCCTGTGATGCTGAATGCTAGTTTGTTATGTTTTCCATCTGTAATATCGTATGATTTTCCCCTATAAGATAACTCATCTATGTTCTGGTCTTCCTAGGTTTTTCTTCCTAGATGATCTGACGGGATTTGAAATCACATATATTTTGGAGGTAAACTGTTATTGCTGATGTTTTTTTGCTGCTAAAACTAATGCATGCAAGGCTGAAATATTACCCTGGTTCTTTGCCCTTTTCTAATGGTTGCATTTTGAAAATAAATTATCATTGCATTGGCTGAATTGATTAGCCAAATCAGAAATCTCAGATTGACAGGAATGTCCTATTTGGTTTTTTAGTACCTTGGCTCAATGTCAAAATCTTCAAATGTTCTCTCCATTACCACTTAAGCAAATCCAAAATAGCATTTTGAGCAATTATGGTGTCAAGGGAAATTATGGAATGGCCATGCTGACAGCTTTTTTTACACATAACTATACTTTTCTGGGAATTGTTGAATTTGCAGCTCCCAGAGCCATTCAGCTTTATTTTTACGTGGTTTGCTGCTGTGCCCGCATTGGTTTGGTTAGCTCAAGCCCTTACAAAAGTGGTTGTGAAAGACTCTCTGATCTTAAAGGTAAAATCTCTGTTTCATACTTTTCATTGTTACATAGAATTGCCCCATAATCTTACTATAAACCATGGAATTAATATGTGTCGTTACCTTCTAGGGCCCTTGCCCGAACTGTGGTACTGAGAATGTCTCCTTCTTTGGCACCATACTGTCGGTTTCCAGTGGTGGAACCACCAACGATCTTAAATGTTCAAAGTAAGTCAGATCATTTGTTTACTGACTGCATCCATTAATTGAGCTTTGAGCTCTCATTATTCACATTGCTGCAGAACTTCTTTTTCTAACTCTTTTTCTACTTCAGTTGTGGAACACCATTGGTGTATGATTCGAATACGCGATTGATTACATTGCCAGAAGGAAGTGAAGCTTGATTGGAGGTATATACCATGCTTATGTATGCTTCCCCTGGAATCCCTTCTTGGATAACTTTCACGTATCAGATGGTACCTAATATCTGTTAGAATTTTCTTCTTCATATGTACTTGCTAAAACAAAGGGACCAAACAATTATTCATGGATTCATTAGGCTGAAAGTGATAAGTTACGTTAGACTTCAGACACAAATAACTGTAATTTACTTTGCATCTCTTTCTGGGGCAGTGTTATTCCCACGTTAACAGACACAGCCATGGCTGCAGGATAAATTATACCCAAGGATCCACAGTAAGACTGCCATTAACTCGTAAACTTGGAGTGAAGAGTGTGTCGTATGTTCGTAAACATGGTGGGTCATCATTCGCAGCGCAGGTGGAAATTTTGACATGTGCTGCAATGCAGAAGGTATATCAGTTGTATGTTGTGTCAAATACTTTATTTGTAAGTAACATGTAATATATTTATGACTGTAACAGGCATGTTGACAGGAAGAGAGGAGAGCCAAAATGTTGTCGTGAAAATCTTTAAATCAATAAAAATCATGTTCTATGTAATGCCTTTTATCAGCTGTAATTCATATACTGTTATACTGTCATTTAAATATACTAGTGAGTAAATAAAATAAACATAAAGATCAGGGACACAAATAAACCCAACCAAAAATAGAAAAGATTACATTTTTTAACAAGAATTCAAGGAATTAAAAACATTATACCTTTTCACTACCACTGGTTTCCAAACGAGGACGATAAGGAAGGGGAGGAGGAAGTGGCTGATTGATTGTTGCGAGCTTATGGTTCTCTCTCTCTCTCTCTCTCTCTCTCTCTCTCTCTCTGCCGTGCGTTACTTGTTCCTTTTCGGATTTGGGCTCTGATGGAAAATGGAACCAATCGATCCATCAAGTCCTGCATGGAACGGGCCAGAAGACCTCAAGGCCCACATTCGTCTATCTGAGCGTTCTGGATCCAGGCGATTTGGGTCCTTTCTTCTTTTGCATAAATCAATACTCTATTTTACTAAATTAATTATGCAAATCATACACCCTTATTTGAACTAATTTTATATTTTTTTATCTAATATTTAATTTTCATAATTTTTCATCTTAACAGATGTAAATTGTAATAAGAAATTATATGCATTTATTTTTGGGAACTATGTCATTAAAAAAAAATGAACCACCTCTTTTTTTTGGGTTTAATATATCTTAATTACTAAATTATTATTTTGTCGGTTTGAGATAACATCTTAAAGTTTTTAATTGATTGAAATTGTGTTACGAAAAGTTGACATATGTCAGCATGCTCGCAAAAAGTACAAGTATGGTACCCAAAAAAAGGAAAACAGTAGAAAACATTGAATAGATATATTACTAATTAAATTCGTTGAACCCTAAAAAAAAAACAAATGAAGATAATTAAGGGGCGGCAAATAAGTCGGTACAATCTATCAGAACTAAAATTTCAAGTCAATACCTGTGATTTTTTTTTCTTTTTTTTTTAAGAAAGATTGTTGATACTTAATCTACTTACCAAGCAAAGTATGACGCTGATTACCAATATTAAAAAAATAATTACTCCCTCTGTCACTAAATAATGTTTGAATTTGACATCTTACAGTTAAATTTCTTAAAATTTTGATCCTTACTACATTAAATTTTTTATGAACTTAATTTATATAAAGATATATTTGAAAACCTCATCATTAAAGGTTTTTAGAACCTATCTTTTTTATATTTTAATTAATAATAAAATTAAAATAAAATGAAATCAAAATTGGAAAAAAAAATTGACCATTAAAAATTAAACTTAAACAATATTAATAGGACAAATGGAGTAATAACTATAAAATAGAACAAAGATGTTAACTTAAAATTGACAATTATTAACATTTTTCTTTCAAAGGAAAAAAATGATTACTTTTTCAAATTATTATTATAAGTAAAGAGTTAATTAATTGCACTCACGTTTAATTCATTGATTAATGTATGATTTTTTTATTTAAAGAGTAAAAAAAATTAATCAATTAATTAATTAAACTGTTACATTCAACAACAAATAAAACAAGTTCTTTTCTTCTTTAATTTTAATTAATCTAAATAGAGAGCACAAATAGAACCTGCACGCACGTTGACAATCATTAAAAAAAGGTGTATGATAATCATCCAATGAAATCCATTTCCAAATTTTTAGCTTGACTTGAGAGAGTTTTATCTTCGTGAGTGTCACGAAGGAATGCATTCGTTTTTCCTTGTCCCAAAGGTTGGTAGCATGCCAACTATATATGGGGGAAGGCAACATTTACAAGTCAATACACATTACACAATATTGTACAATTTTGTCTCTAAAAGGTCTCCCCAAGGAAGAATAAGCCATGGCTTCTTCTTCTTCTAATTCATGGTCCTGGTGCTTTAGGCTCTTTTCGTTGACACTTACAACGTTGGCCATCATCAGCAAACCTTCTGTTGCTGCTCCAATTTTCCGGCCAAGCCCTTGGGCCCTTGCCCATGCCACCTTTTATGGCGATGAAACCGCCTCCGAGACAATGGGTATGTCGTTTTTTTAACCTTTTCATTGGTGTATTATAGGGGTTTTCTTCTTCTACTTTTGCTTTCTATATCATATATATTGATGTCATAAACATTAGTCATTGGTGTCAATAGCTAATCAAGATTGATCTTTGAAGCGCATGCTCATTTGTTAGTGATCATTACATCTTAACTTCTACAAATGGAAGTGAATTAAGTTAAATAGTTTCGATGTTTAATTATGAAGCAACATGGGTTATATACATTTTCAAGTTTCAATGTATGATAAAAAATCAAAGAGAACATATCTCTTATAATTTTCGAATTACAATTAACAAATCATAATTATAAATTGTGTAAAATTTATCAAAATATTACATGAAATTCATATTTTATTATGATTAGATAATTATAAAATTGTAATAAAAAATTTGCAAATAAAATGCTCCAACTCGTGTCAACTACAATTATATGTAGACCCAACTTATACCAAGGTTTCGAAGGGATATTTTGTTATAATGACACATTGAAGAAAAGTTAAATTTGGGTCAAAAATATTTTGTTAATCTCTCAATAAAAATGTCAGGCCTTATCATATGAAAGGAAATCAAAGTATATGTTTTAAAACAAATTCGACCATGGAACTGGTTTTTGTTAATTTAATATACTAGAATTCAGGGTTAGGTTCAGGTTCGTCCCTACTAACCCTGTATTCAACTTGAGCTTGCAGGAGGAGCTTGTGGATATGGGAATTTGTTTTCCAATGGTTACGGTACGGACACAGCTGCTCTGAGCACAACATTGTTCAACAATGGGTTTGCTTGCGGGACTTGCTACCAGATAAAATGTGTCCAGTCATCTTGGTGCTACAGTGGGGTTCCTTTCACCACAGTAACTGCTACTAACCTTTGCCCTCCAAATTGGGCCCAAGACTCCAACAATGGTGGCTGGTGCAACCCTCCTCGAGCCCACTTTGACATGTCCAAGCCCGCTTTCATGAAAATTGCTCAGTGGAAGGCTGGCATTGTCCCTGTCATGTACCGAAGGTAATACAAACGTGCTTAAGATTCAACCTTATACTCGTTGGATATACCCAAATCCCCTCTAAAACCATCACCTAATAGCTTAAATTTTTGTTGACTGACTCGACATGATTCTCCTTATGGAGGACCATGTTTAAACCATTCTTTAACACCCCAAGAAAGTTTTGAACTACAATCAACTTGGTTTTCTTGAAATCGTTTCTGAGTTCTAGTATTAGAATATGCCCTCCTAAATGGTCTATGTATTCCAATCCTTGCAGGGTACCGTGCGTAAGGCCAGGCGGGCTTAGGTTCTCTTTCCAAGGAAATGGGTACTGGTTGTTGGTGTATGTGATGAATGTAGGAGGAGGTGGTGACATTCAAAACATGTGGGTTAAAGGAAGCAGAACAGGGTGGATCAGCATGAGCCATAACTGGGGAGCATCATACCAGGCATTTGCAACTCTCGGAGGCCAATCTCTTTCCTTCAAGCTCACTTCATACACAACCAAGGAGACCATCATAGCTTGGAATGTTGCACCTGCAAATTGGAATGTAGGATTGACTTACAGCACAAATCTGAACTTCCATTAATCAACAAGTTCACTATAGCTCTTCTTTTTTCCTTTTTCCGTTCTCCCTTTTTAAAGCCCTAGGCCCAAGCATCATTAATGATTTTCTTTTCTTGAAGAATTTTCCTGGTACTTTCTAGAGCACAGGCAACTGGGCAGCTCCCTGGTTCAACCGAGTTTGAATGGCCAGAAGAATAATTATACCTGCTCTTCGTTTGGTTATTTCACTGATTTTGTCTTTCCTTCTGCTTCATTTTGATCTTTGCTTTTCCTATTCCTTGAAATCTTTTCTTTTTGGAATTGAAGCTAAATACCTTACTGGCAATTAATTACTTGTCTGATCCCCAAGATACATATGGACATGGTTCTCTTTGCAAGAGTATTGTCTAAAGCTTCTCAAACTTAAAATGTTAGTGGCTTGCACACAATCCAAAACATGTCATACAGTGAGTTTGGAAGAGAAGATTTCAAGCTAAAATAAAGCGTTAAGAATACTTATCCAAAAACAAAAATCGAAGAGAACAAAGATTTTGATCTTCAATTTTTGCTCAACATTTGTAATAATGATATAAATATAGATCCCTTTTAAAAATTATAAAGACATTTAGGTGATATCATCAGAATACTGAAATACAGAACTGATGGTTAATTATTATCTCATATCTTAGCTAAGAACCTGAACAAGAATAAAGATGGCAGATGGTACCAGTTAAAAAAACTCATACACTTATTTCTTTTGATTTCATTGTACAAAGGCCATGTGTATTTGTGGACCCCTCAAAGGGATAAAAAGAAATGTGATGGGATGCCATATGGCTTGCTAACATGAGTCCCACAAATTTGTTCAAGTGGGGAACATTTTAAAAACACAGTTTGAGTACTGAGCCCCCAAAGGGGAAAATCGGCCCTCATTTCAATCCTCCAGCACGCCAGCTTCCTTTTTGATATGAGGGGTCATCATCAGGCCACGCTCCAAATCATTTCTCCCAACCTTGCTCCCCCCTCCTCCCAGCTGCCTCGCTCTCGCCAAAGTTCCTTTCCATGCTACCAGCGAAAAAGCTTCATTCTACAAGCTTTTAGGCAATTCAAGGGAATTAATTAATTAATGTATACCGAGTTAGTATTTGCCAGTCATTGTAAAAGCAAATTACCTAGTAGTGCCTGTTGCTTGCTATGAACTTCAAAATGGTCTTAATTAAAATCATATAGTAGTCAGAGTTTTTCCCATGTAGCTGATGTGTGGTTGATACTTGATAAAGCAAAGAAAAAGGCGAATCTCATTGTTACAAAGATGAGAAAACTCTCATTGTAATTTGCCGGTGTGGCAAATTGTTATTGGATTGAACAAATGGAGAAGTTGCAGATAAAATGATATATACTCTGCTTGGATTGCCTGATGCCCCCACATCATTCAAAAGAGGCAGTCTTTCTTATCTGCACTATTGCAGCCATTGCACGTAGATTCTACCTGGGGCACCATATGATGAAAAGAAAACAAGAACTTTCTTTTCTGTTTTTTACTACTTCCTTTCTCTTCAATTCCAACCCTCTATCTCCTTTAAACTTGCCCATACAGTACAAACTTTCCTCTTTGCCACTTCAAACCTGTCACATCTACAAGAGAAACAAGAGTCTGATCTAGAATATAGCTTTCAAACAAATCAAGTTCCTTCCATACACCAGCCAAGAAAATTAGAAAAAGACCAAACAAACAGTTCTAGCCAACCTAAGCGCCTCTCATGGGCTCTCTCTTCTCTCTCACATTGATAATTCTTTCATGGGCATCATTACTATTGATGAAAGCTGAAGCTGAAGGGATCAGATCAGCTCGCCTTCTTGATCTTCTCATTAGGGACTACACAGTAAAGTCCTTTGACAGGCACTTGAGAACAGGCATTGTACACACTGTACATTTACCTGCAAATTTCTCTGGCATCAAAGTCGACATAGCAAGGTTCAGATGTGGAAGTCTCCACAGATATGGCGCACAAGTTAAGGAATTTCATCTGGGAAGTGGGACGACTGTACAGCCTTGTGCAGAGAGAGTCATGGTAGTTAGACAAAACTTGGGTCATAATTGGTCATCGATATATTATGCTAACTATGATCTATCAGGTTACCAGCTTGTGTCACCTGTATTAGGCCTTCTGGCTTATAATGCTGGCAGCGATGTGAGTTTTGGTAGCCCTTTTCAGCTTGGGATTCTTGCCAGAGAAAAACCAATTAAAATAGATTTCAGCAACTTCACAAAGGCATCCAACATGACAGGAATCAGGCTGTTGTGTGCTAGTTTTGAAGGAGATGGCAAAGTAACAATGAAAAACCAAGTATCACCCAATGTTTGTTTTGCAACCAGGCATGGCCATTTTGGTTTGGTCATTGAGTCACCGCCATCACTGCCTGTGAGGAAGAAGATTAGCAGATGGAAAGTGGTGGTTGGCAGCTCAATTGGAGCTGCATTGGGTGCTTTCCTCTTGGGGTTGCTTTTTGTGGCAATGTTCGTTAAGGTGAAGAAGAAAGCAAGAATGGAGGAGTTGGAGAGGAGAGCATATGAAGAGGAAGCTCTTCAAGTTTCCATGGTTGGACATATCAGGGCTCCGACAGCATCTATTACTCGAACGACGCCTACAATCGAACATGAGTACATACCTTATCCTTCTTGAACTGTAAGTTATGTGTTTTTCTTTTTCCCTTTTTATGTATGATCATTCTTTTTTGTAAGATTAGCTCTATTTGTTTTTGACGTAAAAAACAAATCCAACCAAATATTCTTGGGTTCAATATCTTGGAACAGGACAACTCTGTTTTTCAAGGATATGTTGCATCCTTATTCTCTTTTCCCATAACTTTCAGGAAAAGGACGAGACTCTTTACGTTTTTTCACTTTCTATTATGGTTTTGATGCTAATGTTTTATTTCTAACCGGATCTTCCGAGACAAAGAGGCAAGTTCACAGGTTCCATGTCTGGGAACGTGGCAACTCTGTTTCCCGGATCTCTTGCCTTATTATTCTCGTCTCTTACCACTCTTACGAAAACGATGCAACTTATTTACTTCTTCTACTGAGGTTTCAATGATTTGTTACTTCATTCTTTTATTACCAACCTGATTTGTCAAAATAGATGGGCAAACTGAATCGTGAACACTTTGTTCTCTGCGTTTCAGAATTTCATAATCCCTGAGCACATATTGGAACAAACTTCACAGAATCTCAGATTTGTGCTTGTTTATCTCAAATCTCGGATCCCAAATAGCATTAATTGAAAGGGCTTGTCGGTTCTTTCTTTCTGGCCTACATCAGTCAAAAGGCCATGTGCGTGAGCTTTAAATATTTTCTAAAAATGATTGCTAGTTTTCGCTGACAATTAAGGTCAGCAGAAACAACACAAGAATGGTTAAAAGAAAAACCAAAGTGCTTCATTTACCCCTCATCCCAACCAAGGTGAGTTTAGGCATTTCAAAATCAGATCAACAAAGTGAGAAGAAATCTTGGGCACTGCTTTTGTTCACCATCATGACAAAACCAAACGTACATGAGAACAATCTCATTTGTTTGTTCTAATAGAGAAGTTGTTGGCTGAAATCATGGGAGTGCATGCCCTTGGTAATTTTTGCAAAGAACATGATGGAAAGATAGACTTTGATCAACACTTCATACTTCAGAGAAAGAACCCGTCGCACGCTTGAACGCAAAGACTCCATGCTTTACAATTTCTTTTCTTCTTTTGTGGGTCAAAGGCTATTATCAGCTGCAGATACTTGGAGTTTAAGTTTGTTTTAGGGTAAAAGGAGTTGGTGGCCACCTCTTCTTAGGTGTATGGGCCACGATGCGGTTGGTTTTTCCATATTATAATAATAAAAAGAGTTTTCAACCTGTAATGCTCTTTTAATAGCTTCAAATGGTAGATCACTACAGACTGAATTAAGAGATCACATGCAATATACTAAAGTAGGCAACTCTTTCTCTCAGCAAATCAATCTTTGTATTCTGTCAGAAGTGGAAGTGGCTCTTTGACTATGCCACCCAAAGTGGGGACCTTTATAATTCAAGGATGTGATTATTAACCTTCAATTATTGCTTATAATTTAGCTTTAATACCTCCACCAACATCTTCCCTCTCGTTACTGCCAATCTGCCATGGTCTTCCATGCCTGCACAGACCCTTCCATGAATTCAGCCAATATGGTACCATCAACCCATAAACCCTTGCAAATGATACAAGAAGTTGGCTTATATTTTGTTATTAGTAACAGCTAGGAGGATCTTTGATGAATAAGTTTGCTTAATTGTCTAAAAGTATTTGCTTGTATGAAATAAACACAAAGAATGACAAATACTTGTATGAAAAGAGGAAGAAAGGAAGTAATAATTGTAGGATCAAAAGTATAATTTTCCTCTTGTTTATCACTTTCAAGGAATAGGAGCTTAATAACATTCAAACCGACTAATAGATCGATGATATGAAGAAACCTACAAATCGAAAATTTTATGCTTTTAATAAAAAAAATTCAAATACAATCATATGAAAGTGATCGTAGTTTAAGTAAACTGAATCTAATTCACATAGAGTTCAATTATTATATTTTTATAAAATCATAATTTTTTTAATATATTCACTTCATTAATTAAACCCAATTTAAAATTTTTATACTTTATTTTATTTTTTAATGAAGATTTTATACTATCTTAGCAAAGGAAATATTAATTCTGAAATATAATGGTTTGCACATTGCACTTCTCAAAGGGAGATAGAGAAAAAAATGACTTGGGCCTCTTTCCAATCGGTTGGCCCAATTACAATATACGGCTTATTCTGAACGACGGAGCGAAGTGTCTAATCTAACGGCCAGTGTTCTTGCTTTGGAATCTTTCCTAACTTTACATTTACCGCACCCTATCCTTTTTCTTTCGCGCAATAACGCTCTAGCACTGACTGTTACCGAGTTACCGTTACCTAGATTTCCCGGGAAGGAAACGCACATTAACCAATGCTGTCAAAATCCCCAAATCTTTTATCTTTTCTTTTTTTAAATACAATTGTTTGGACAACTTTAAATTATGAAATTAATTAATTTTTGTCAATTCAATAAAATTCCATTTTATTTATGGTAATATTTCCTTTTAATTATAAAAAGTTAGACTGAGAAATGGTAAATTAGATAACACATTCAAATACCATTATTTACAAATAATTCCCATCAATTATTTTCTCATGTGAACTTTTTATTACTTATCAACAAATAAAAGTTTTCAAGTAACTTTATTATCAAGATTCTCTTGGTCTTGTGATCCCTGTAAGGAAGGATTTGATCAACCGACTCAGCTTCATCCATTCATTAGTATAGGGTCGTCCACACCGAATTCAAACTTTTCGCGCAAAAAAAGAATAATAAAACACTGCCAACGTTTTCCGTCACCAATAGGGGAAACTAAAAAACCAAGAAAAGTGAAAACCTCCTCCAGTAACTCGTCTTCAACCTCTGAATCATTCTCATTTTTTAGGGTTCCCCTGATTATCTACCCCAAAAGATAATCGTCTATGGACGATCCTCCGATAAGCAATCAACGTAGCCAATCAGCTTCATCATCAACTCCTCGTCTCAACCTTCCGTTGAGAATGTCCGACTCTTCCCTCCATCTCGAAAACCTTCCGTCTCGGATAATGCACATCAACCGTATGATCAACTCCAACTACAACCGCTCTCCGTCGCGCACAATTTACTCCGATAGGTTCATTCCCAGCAGATCCGGATCCAATTTCGCCCTATTCGACATCTCAAATTCTCCTACATCGGCCGAAGGAAAAGAAGACGGTTCCGGTACTTATAACAGTCTTTTACGCGCCGCGCTTTTTGGACCCGAAACGCCCGATAAGAAGGATTCATCGGGCCTTCCAGCTTGCCGGAACATTTTCCGGTACAAGACTGAAACTAAACGGTCATTACACTCGCTTTCGCCTTTTGGCCTTGAGGAGTCGATCCCCGGGATCAGCCATAGCCCCGTTAAAGCTCCCAGGAAGGTTCCTAGATCACCTTACAAGGTGAGGTTTTGTAGGGGTTTTATGGTAAATTTGGTTGAAATTTGAATTTTTTTTGCTCGTTTTCTTCTTTGGTTTATGTTTGCTTTTTCTATTGTAGGTTTTGGATGCACCTGCATTGCAAGATGATTTTTATTTGAATTTGGTGGATTGGTCTTCAAACAATGTGTTGGCCGTGGGGTTGGGGAATTGTGTTTATTTGTGGAATGCTTGTAGTAGTAAGGTTACGAAGTTGTGTGATTTGGGGATCGATGATAGTGTTTGTTCAGTTGGTTGGGCTCAACGTGGAACTCATCTTGCAGTTGGAACTAGCAATGGGAAAGTTCAGGTTTGATTTATTATTATTGATTGTGAAAATCTTCATGTTGCCAACTTATCATGTTAGTATGTGTGTCTATCTTACTTTCTGAATTTGGCTGTGTTAGTTGTAGTCTCTTACAATCAGATAGTATAATTACGTGATCGATAATGTGTGGCCCCAAAGAAGGTTAATAAAGAATCTAGATAGCAGTAGTTAACAAACGAAATAATGTTTTCAAAGTTGTTTTATAAACCAGGGTGGCAGAATCTTTGCAAAGTGTGAATGTTTTGTCTCCCAAAGAGAAGTATCGCTGAATCCTAAAATTTAATAATAAGAAGAGTAAAAATTTATTTTCATTCATTTGATTTAGCTGGCAATTTTTGTCATTTATTTTCCATGAATTTTTCTTGAGTTTACTGATGCTTCTTTATGATGTTTGCTTTATGGGATTATCAAGCTATTGCATCATGTTTCAAGTTGCAACTGAAAGTAATAGTTTGTCTTTTTTTATGATGTAGCTTAGAAAACTTTAGAATTATAGATAATTTTTAGGAGAAATAGGAGGGTAGAAAAAGTCTTAAATTTGGTGGGAATCTGCTTCATTGGTCAGTTAAGGTCTGACCCTAAAGTCAAAGCTTCTACCCATAATTTTTGGATTCAGGCCATAGAGAAACAAGAAAATTGTTTCCTGGTATCATCAAATGCAAGCATGGCACCTTTTATACAGTTATGTATGAACTGGTTGAAATTCTTGGTAGTGTGAGATAACTTTTGATAATTTAAGACTTAAACTTTGTTCTGAACCTCATTTTATCTTCGTGATGTAAGGAAAATACTTTCTTTAATCGCTTGCATGAATTTTGTTACTTGAAATTTTGAAAAGTTAGGTATGACCCTTCATCTATATGCTTGAATCCTTGGGTTTTTATTAAACTTTGACATAAAGAGTTACCAGAAATTTTGAGTCCCCTTATGATTTAGAAATCGGATTGCATGATCCCTATTGTGGATTGTTTGCAATCCGGTGTTGACTTTGCATTCAATAGTCCTGATTAATGTTAAGTTGTTAATAATAACTCTGATTTGAAAAACTAAACTGAATATACATACATAAAAAGATATATATAGATATATACCTCTATTTAATTAATAAAAGAAGACCACTCCCATTGAACCATAATTTAGATAATAGCAATTCACGTTCCGGTTAGCAGAACCACATCGATCCATATTTCAGGTAACTAAGGTTAGTAATTCAATACTGCTACCATGGTAATTGAAAACTTTCAGCCCAGCATTGGACATTTTCTTCTTGAGAGACATTTTTGCTCCACTATTGCCTTTTGCATCGAGTCTTCTAACCTCTGTCTATATTAGACTTCTGGCATTACGCTTGTACGATTATGTAGTTAGCTAATGGCGATTACTTTGTATTTAGATTTGGGATGCATCTCGCTGCCGGACGGTAAGAACAATGGAGGGGCATCGATTACGTGTCGGGGCCTTAGCTTGGAGCTCTTCCTTATTATCTTCTGGTAGTCGTGACAAGAGCATTCTTCAAAGGGATATACGTGCTCAGGATGATTTTGTTAGTAAACTTTCTGGACACAAGTCAGAGGTTAGACTCTTCATCTTCAGCTTGAATTAACTTTATCAGTGATCTTTTTATTCCCTATATATACACACAGACTTACACAATAGGATATTTATTTATTTATTTTCTAACATGAATCTCCTTTGATTCATAAATGATACTTTTCCCTTTTGTTTTGTCATGAATTCATTGTCCAATGCCAGTCATTATTTATTTTGAAAAGGCATGTGCTACCAATCATGCTTGTGTTCATTCACTTCTATGCACGTGTTGCCAAACTCTGAGCTGGAATATTTATTGGTCATTGTTTAGGTTTGTGGACTGAAGTGGTCTTATGATAATCGTGAACTAGCATCAGGTGGAAATGACAACAAAGTATGTAAATAATGGTTCTTTTGCCTGTAACTTTTTCTGATGCTTAGTATATGTGTAACTTCTTAACTGATTGAATCGAAAAGCTCTTATCTATATGCAGCTTTTTGTTTGGAATCAACATTCCACTCAACCTGTATTGAAATACTGTGAGCATACTGCTGCTGTGAAAGCAATTGCATGGTCTCCCCATCTTCACGGGCTTCTTGCATCTGGAGGTGGTACGGCTGATCGATGTATTCGATTCTGGAATACAACCACTAACACACACTTGAGCTGCATGGACACTGGCAGTCAGGTGATTTTTCCTTTTTGGTTTTTATCATATCATGCTTCTTTAATATGGCCTTAAAAACACTTTTGGTGCATAAAATTGTTTCCTTGACTGCATTGATATAATGATCTTTCTCCAATTAGTTTGAAATGATGGAACATGCCATCATCTCTATGGTGGTCAAAGTAATTCTCCTCTCAGTCTTCAATGCAGTAGCCTTGTTAATAATAATGAGATACCATAAAATTTACTCCATATATTTAATTTCAAGTTCTCCTATAAGTTCTTGAAATATGATATCTATATTCCAGGGTAAAGTTTTATTATAGAAATGAACAGATCAGTGGTGCTTCTTAATTTTAGAGTTACGAATTTAGAAGTTCGAATGTCCTTTACGCATGGCAGGTATGCAATCTTGTGTGGTCAAAGAATGTCAATGAACTCGTCAGCACTCATGGATACTCTCAAAACCAGATAATTGTCTGGAGATACCCTACCATGTCAAAGGTATACAAAATTTAAGAACAGTGTATGAATGATAATAATCTCTCATTATCTATTTTTTCCACTCTAAAGGTTTATTCTACTAATGCAGCTGGCTACTCTTACGGGCCACACGTATAGAGTTCTCTATCTGGCAATCTCGCCTGATGGACAGGTAGCTCACCTTTCGACACTTTATAGTTATTCTTGCCTTCTACTTCTGTATTACGATATAAATAAATAGATATATGAAAAGTTATGCAATTTATTTTCTCTTGATTTGTACATGCATGCTCTTCCAGTGGCTGAAATTATGACACTTTTTTTCTTGCAGACGATAGTTACTGGGGCTGGAGATGAGACACTAAGGTTTTGGAATGTGTTCCCTTCCCCTAAATCTCAGGTAATGACACCGCTGAATGTGCTCACTTTTCAGTGGAAAGTGATTGCTGCATCATTCTGTGGTTTGCCTCTAACAGTTAATTATTTGCCTCTAACTGCATCAAGTTCTTTGAAGATTCTCTTTTTTCTGGTTTGTATACAACTGTCTGTCAAGCAAAGGTCTATAAAACAACACATTTATTTGTGGTACATGATCTTTAATCCAGAACACTGATAGCGAAATAGGAGCATCATCTTTTGGAAGAACCACAATTCGGTAAGTTCATCAAGAAAATATGCTATAAGCATTTTCGTGCCCTGAAGTATCAGACTTCATCAAGAAAATTATGCTGTGAGCATTTCTCGTGCTTGGAATTATCAAATTTGTCGCGGGCACCACCCCACGAAGTAGTCAAAAAATTTGCAGCAGGTGCAAGAACTAATTTATTTCTAGTTTCTTGCAAATCATTGATTTTGAATATCAATTTTCTTTTCTTCTGAATAGATTTGATTGATGTATAGTGGGAGGTGCTATCAATTGTTCGTAGCTCCTCCCTTGCATTGTAAATTAAACAAGTCGGAGAGGTTGTTGAAGAAGAACTCGAAACTTATTGTAGCACGGTACTTTTCTGAGTTTGTAAATAAATTCTTGTTTGTTTTTCAACACACATTTTCGGTTTTCCAGCTCTGCTGTTTCCAAGTGACAAGATTGTAATGTCGAGTATAGGCAATCTTTCTTTTTTTGGAAAATCATCGAGTCGAGGAAATCTGACCCTAAACATTATAAGCTGGTCAAAACCCACGGGATCCAAAACGAGCCATTGGCTCTATTTCTCGAGAGAGAGTTTCCTTCCGAGTTGTTCTTCTTCCCTGATGGTGCACGTGCACATAGGAATTAACAGTCTTTGCAATTGATCAACTTGACAAAGATACTTAAGTCTACTCAAACTCTGACTAAAAAAAAATTAAAATATTTAGTTCATTGGTTAATGTATAATTTTTTATGTAAAAAGTAAAATTTAAATCTCTCTTTAATTATAAAATTAAAAAAAAAAACTCTAACTAAAAGAATAGAAGAAATAGTAAGTCATTCTAAAAATAATATAATAATTACTACAAGAACACTCGTTAAATACGTTTAGACGAGAACTGACAGCTGACAGACAACAATCACACTTGCCATACCCCACTTCAATTGCTCCATGTTGAACGCACGACGGAAGTACAGGAATGCTGTATACCTTGCTTCCTGGGTCCATAAATCAGATGAATGGGTCATGTTTGAACACACATGCAGACACCGACTCTAATCACATTCACGTCCTGGAAAAAAGGTCCCAGAGAGGTGTTTGAACCCCAACCATGTCTTGCAAGTTTTCTTGGAGGGGAAGTGTTATAAGAAATTGACTTTTTGTATTTACATCTTTCATCACAAACAGAAGAGCAGGAATAAATATGAATGATTAACAATCATTAATTAATTAAATATCATCCATATTTCATTCTATAGTGTTCAGATTTGTTAGCGGCATCCCCTGCTGGGTCCCATGTTGTTCATTTTCTCTGGGAAGCTTTTGTGACCATGGGATCGAACTCAGAGGTGGAAAACAACAGCTGCAGTTCTCTTGGCAGGGCTCGGGCAACACCCAATTACATAGCGAGATTTCTTGCTTTTTTACTTGTTCGGTCCCATCATCCCCGCTCCAAGGTCCTCCAGCTCCCACGAGCGGACCCCAGCACTCTACTCTGTTGAATTCTGGAATGTTTGAGTGAAAGTAAACCCAAACCAAAGCCTCCTGTAATTCCGGGTAGTTTTTGAGCAAATTGCCATCTCCATGAACAAACGCCTTCAATACCTATATATTTTAATAATATTATTAAGAGATTGATATCTGGAATATTAACACCATTTAAAAAATAATCATTTGTTAAGAGAGATTAAAGAAATGATTAATTACCACAGGGAGTTCTTTGCAGAAGATGAAGTATCTAAGTCTAGCACACAAGTCCAAGAGGAAATGGCCTCCGCTTATGTGACAGTGGACATGTAAAGACATCTTTCCCTTCACTTTCTTCCATTCTGCCACCACTTCGTCTCTGTATAATTTGTTTGACCAACCCTGCAACTGCAAGCAGAAACCCCAATTTTTCTTTTTCCTTCAGTTTTGCATGAGAAAAATATTGTGATCGAGACATAACAGTGAATAGCTTAGGGTCAGTGTTAATCATTTCACGACAGAAATAACACAACATAACTTTTTAACAAAAAGAATGTATATATCTGTTTAGCAACAGACTCCACATCATATCAACTTTTCTATCTTCCCATGTTTTCCTTTTATTCACTCTCTGATTTTTTTCTTCGATCAGATCATTCTTCTGGTGACCAAAAAGATCCATTTTACCCTCCTTTCTCAATGCAAATCCCCCTTTTCCCCTGTTTTCTTCTCAGTGAAAAATAACAATGCGAATTCCAATAAAAAATGTAAATAACTTTTTTATAAAAAAATCAATAAGCAGGGTTATGAGATTAAAGGATTACCTGAGAGTTGTTTATGGTCTGTGAGATTGCTAAAGTAAGTTTAGAGGTTATGTCACTATGTGTAAGGGTGTAGGTCCTAGGTAGCTTCCCTGGATGCTTCCCATCATCAACTCCTAAAAACAAAACCTTTAGCTTTGATGCCTCGAAAATAGCCGGCCCGAACAACCTTGCTACCTGATCCAATCCGGTCCATGAAATCAATATAACCTTCCTTTCCAAAGGTTGTAATGAAATAAAAGAAAAGAACAGAAAAAAAAGAAAGAAAGATTACAGGAACAATAGCTTGGTTCTTCTTCTTGGATCTTCTTTTAGACACAAAAAAAGATCTGTTCTGTTCAAACACAGAAGGTCTTGGCTTTGTAGTAGGTAGAACGGGAGCAAAAGTCAAAGTTCCCATAGCTATCCAAGCTCCAACTTTGATGGAGAGAAGCACCCAAATAATAAAGAGAAAAAACTACTCAACAGAGAAATACCGACTATGACAATAACAACAAGATAATTATAGCAAAAAGAGCATGAAGAGCGGAAACTTTGGAGGGGAGGCAATAGAGAGAATCTTGGAGGAAGAGGAGACTGAGACTTTGAAGCTTTGGGAGCTTTTGTTTCCTTTTTGGCTTTTGCTTTTGCTTTTGCTTAGGAGTGGCTTAGCTTAAACTTCTGCCTTTGCTTGTATGTTGAGACAAGTTGGAAAAGCTCCGAAGATATTGAATAATTGGAATGGCGTTTGGGGCAGAGTTTGAAGGAATGCGTGTCGATACGGCAGTTTTTTAGTTAGCAGCAAAAGGGAGAAGAGAGGTTGCTTGAAGCTCCAGACTTCCTGTTAACATTGACACCTGGGTTTAACATCTTATTAACACGTTTGAGGTTGGACTCAATGTCTCTACATGCACACTCCTTTAGCTGGCACCCTTTTATTGACTCCCCATTGCTTTTGGATACTCACCAACTCTACTCTCGGGAGGACAGGATCAGCTTCACGCAATCAACCCTTCTTTTTATCATTGATTAGTGATTACCACCCCATCAACCCTTCCCCGTTCGGATATTTATCTACATGTTCGATCGTAAAGATTAGAACTTAATTTATTTTTGGATAAAATATCTTTATTTTTTTTACTTTTAATTATAATTTTACTTAAATTTATTAATTTTTAAATAAATAATTCATTTTTAAAAAATTTTTATTTGACACATAAATTTAGCGGTTAATTTATCATTAATTTTTTATTAAATTAATAATATGATCATATTAAAAAATAACTTTTATTTTTTATTAAATTTAAAAATTATTATATTATATAAATTATAATTTTTAATTTTTAATTTTTTTATTAAAAAAAAAACTCTATTCCTTACCTCTTCTCCAGCTGTAGCGTCAGATCCAGCTCTGATTGGAGAGTGCCAGATCCTACTCTAACTGGATCTCCCTCCTCTTGCACTCCGTGCTCTGCAACCCCCCACCCCCATCCTAGTGCCCCTCCAGCCCTGTGCTACTCAAGAGAGCGCGAGATCCACGCTTTGGCTCCTTCGAGGAAAACGGGATGGGTGGCTTAAGGGTGGCCAGTCGAGTGGGCCACCGACTGGCTTAAAAAGAATAATAAAAAAAAGTAAAAAGAGAGAAAAATAATTTTAATATTTTACGCTTATCCGTTAATGCTCATGTATTTAGAGTGAATTATCTAGTCCGAAATTATAACTAAAAATGAAAAGAATGAAGATATTTTACTTTTTATTTTTTAATGATTTTTGACATTTCAAATTTTCAAAATGAAAAAGGTGAAAATAGGACTATCTAATGAGAATTACAAGTACTTTTTGCACGTGTTTTTTTTCGGAGTCTCACTACAATAAAATGTTTTCGGACAATATCGGTCATCCCTGTATTTGAATCCCTGCATTTGATAATAGTACTACCATCAACAGCTTTTATCGTTGCCCTTGCCTGCCGTCCTTTGTCCTCATTGTCATAAAAAATAAGAACAGTTCACGTGTTCTAAACCCAAAAAGAAGGGAAAAGAGAAAATAGAAAAACGAAAATGAAAAGTGAAGATAAAGAGGAATGCAAATCTTCTGCCCCGAATTGGTGTCCCGATCCCTGCCCCTCTTATAACATTATGCCATCTGTCCAATAAATGGAAGTTTATTAACGGCTTATGTGGCTTTTACTTGCATCAATCTGATTCTTTCTGTGTCAAATATTGTGACCAATGGAGTTGCTCGAGACCCAGATATGAAGAAGATGATCAAGTGCGGCTTTTTCCTTTCTTTTTCCCCCTTCTTTAATCTCTGTGCTATTCCACCATTACATTAATCTTTTCTGCAAAACAACCATTTCATTGATTTTGGCAAATTTGAACACAATAACATTGTTAGGACAGAGAACATCCAAAAAAAATGTGATCCATCTTGTCAAAACAATGACACTGTATGTACTTTCTCTCAATAATTATTTTTCAAGAAACAAAACTTTGGAATTCTTGGGATTGTTCTTCGATTTCTTTCTGTCCATGCACAAGTGGTCTGATCCAAAAAAATCTTCAGGATTCTTAAGATTGTTCTTAGCTTTACTCTTGTCCGTGAACAAGTCATCCTTAGTTAAGAACCCAGGCAAAAACTAAAACTTGCTACTGTCTGAAGCCTCCACCATGACGGAAGAAGAAGTAACGAGCAAAAACTGGAGAGTAACGATTGAAAACATTGGAAAAGAAAAAACAAAAGAGAGTTAACGTGCCGTTAATAAACTTCCATCTATTGGACAGATGGCATAATGTTATGAAGGGGGCTGGAAATGGGGCACCAATTCGGGGCAGAAGATTTGCATTCGATAAAGACTTCCTGTAGCTAAGCGAAACGTGCAAATTGAACACCAACACGTGGAGGATGGAAGAACATTTTTTCAGGCGCGGAGAGAGGGGGGACTAGTAGGGCCCCCAAGTTCCAAACATTTATAATATTTTTCTTGTTTTTGTTTTAAATATTTATATTTTACTTTTATATTTTAACAATTTTTTTAATTTTATCTCCCCAAATATTAAATTTTTTATTTTTTTCCTTCAAACCTCAAATCCTAGCTCGGCACCGACCTTTTTGTTTTGGGGTTTTTTTTCCATCAACCGCGTTTGAGAATGAAGTTTGAACTAGTGAAATTTTGAACCAAGGACATGTCTTTATTTGGGTAGATAAGAGACGTAGTTCACGCCTTAATTACAGCTTTAAATAATTTTCTTTTATTTGCGTAAGGTTCTTTAATTTTCATAAAATTGAAATAAAAATGATTTATTTATATAATTTTTTAAATTTATACTTAATGTATTATCTGAATACGACTTTTATTGGTGAAACAAATTCATTAATGAATAAATTTATATTAATTGGAAACATGCACAAATATTAATTTAAAAGTTAAAATAAACTAAATGCACATAAACTCATAAGTCATACCATTTGCTACCAATAAAAGTCAAAATTTTGAATTCTACATTATGAAAATGACTTTTTGAATATGCATCCAAACTTTTTTTGTTTCATAGTAAAATTAACAATAATAATAATAATAAAGCAGCAGTTAAAATTCACACCACAAATTCAGTAACGAGACCTACTCTACCCAATTTCAGAATCTCCCTCATCTTCTTCCACCGATTAGGTAAAAATAGACGAATTAAAAGCCAAACAGCTTTCTTACTCCTGAATCGTGATGCTGCATTCCTCATTCTATAAGAGAAATGATTAAAACAGGCAACAGATTTCTATGTACATGTTTACGGGTTGAATAACTTTCTGTTTTGCCATTCATCCGATTTATAAGTGTTAAGTATCATAACCCAGAAAAGGTGATGTAAAATTTAGTAATTATACTTGGAAATTTTTTTCGCTTATAATTGTTCATGCATCTGCTGCCACAAAAATTACCTTACAAGTTAAGCATGGTGTGAATGCTAAAATGTTCAGTCTTACTCTAGTACCATAATCAATATGAAATTCATGACTCTCTTTTAAAATCATAATATATGTAAAATTTATAACTCGCTAAAAACATACAATCGCTTTGATGTGAAATTCACATTACTCCTTGTTGAGACCCTAACACTTTTCCTAAAAAACTAATAGTAGTAATACGAATGGTTAAAACTATTAAAAGAGATTTTCTCATAGGATCATTTATTTTGATTGCTAACAGCTAAGAAAAATACCGTTCATGGCGGAGTTGTAGTTTTTTGTGGCCTGGCATGAATGCAATCTCTCAGTCACTGAATAAATAGCTGGGACAGGGAGCTACTTAAAACGGATTAGGGAGTTTCCCTAAGAGAAAAAACAGTCATACTTCGGACAAAACAGACTGAATGAAATAGAAGTAATTGGTCCTACTTGTTGTTGGCAGAACCCTCGTTCTAAATTGTGGACAGGATCCGCAGCTGAGAAAGGGAGAATTGAATGATACAAAGATATTCTACTTCTTTTGTTCTGTTGTTGAGAGCTGAGAGGGATAGATCGATTTTCTACATATTAATCACATGCGTATGGAGAAACAAACAGATTTGTGGCCAGATTCATCATAATTGGCAACATGCATGATTGAAGGGTACCTTAGGCCCCTGTTATTAGTACCCAAACCTCTTTTCAGGGTTTAGCCTTTTAAGCATCAATGTGTGGCTCTATACATTCATCGTCAACACCATTGTTAATTTTATCTTTTTAGATTTTAAGCTCTGATGCAAGTGGAATGATTATGGTCACGACAAGAGTCAGAATCCAACTTAAATCACCGTTAATTAGTTTTAGTTGAGGTCTCCATATATTATATTGGTATGGGTTCAGCTTGATCAATGAGGTTATAATGTTATAGAATTTGTTTTTGTAGCGTGGCAGCCTGATCAATAAGACCGCCCACATATCAAGTAAAATGAGTTCGACATGTCCGGATAAAGATTAGATACTCAAATTTTAATAATTTTATTTATTTTTTCTTATACAGCACTGTATATAAAAAAATAAAAATAAGTTAATTTATGGTCAAAAGGTTTTTTATTTATTTTTTCTAAAGCCCAATTTAAACCCTCATTCCATTATTTAAAAAAATCAAAAGTTAAAAACTAAAAAAAAAACCCTTGTATTTGGGATTCCATTGCAAATAAGTAAACTTTTTCATTATTAAAAAAGACAAAAGGCTATTACCTGATGCTAGAATAGCTGGACCGACTTAAGTGAGCAGAAGGGCAAATAGAGTTGACTTCGAAAAATAATGGTTGGTAAATATTGGTAGGAATTGAGAAAATATATTGCTAGAATTTTGAAAATATCTGCGGCCATCGCTTGGCTGCTACTGCTAAGTTTTCTTGACTTATCACCTACGCATTTCAAGTTGATCACGTATCAATAGTTGCCCAACAGTACAAGCAATTTTTCTAAATTATTGAAATCGGCTTCGACTTTATTTTTCATTTTCTTTTCTCAAAATTAGAATTACGTAAATAGCTTGCACTATTTTTTCATGCATAATTGCGTCCTGCTTGAAAACTGTTTACGAGAATATAGAACATGACATCACTTGAATTATGATTAAATGCTTCTTAATTTTTCAAATTATTATTCCTATTTTGTTTTCATATAAAATATATAAATTTAAGATTTTTATATTTATTTTCATAAAAATTGAAAAAAAAAAAAACCAAATATTTATAGACGAAGAAATAAATTGACGATGGCACCGTAATCTCGGAACCCGAAAGGCTAAGGCCCAGTTAAGGCAGACCTGAAACGCTGAAACTGGGAATGGATAGTTGTCGAAAGGGCCTTAGATTGGTTGAGAGTAATGGGCTGGCCATGATTATTGGATCGGTTTTGCAGTCATGGTCCACTAATTTTGGTTTAGGCTAAAATTTCGTGGTCCTTATACTGCTCTGAACAGTCCTTGTCTAGTGAATACTGACAACACTGAAAAGTGAATCTGGTGAGTCATATATATATATATATATATAATACTCTAACGTGAATAATAAACTATATAATATATATATATATATATATATGGTCGTTTTATAAGGTAGTAGATGGGGTTTATAAAAAGGTTTTGGTTTACCATTCACTTGTTTCTAGGTTTATTTATTATCAATGAATTCTTGTACCACTTAAAAACAGGTCATGATTATATAAATCAACAAAAATAAAAGAAAGAATATGACATAAATGAAACAAATATTAATCTCAAAAAATTGAAAAAGTCCCAACTTTTTTCTGTTTGTTGAGAATTTTCAATTTTTGAGTAAAATAGTACAAATAAAAATAATCTCTGAGTAAGTTACATACAACTCTTCCACACATGATATTTTAGGATAAATCACACAATTTTCTTGATTTGGTCCCCTTTTCTTTCTTTTTTTGTTACAACAACTATAAATATTAACAATTTATTTTGTCACCATAACTCAAGATGGAAAAGGGAGAAAAAGGTACCTGATTTGAACCTTCCGAAAGTTTCGAAGCTTCATATCACTTTATTATTAATTAAAGCATCAACTAATTAACACTAGGGTTTTTGGCACTTCTTCTCTCCGGTGGTCCTATAAACAATTCCGTCTCCACCTCCATGCTCTGTACGTGGTGGAGTTCATCCGTTTGGCTTGTTGGTGATTGTCGCGGCTGCATCCCACACTGACGTAAAACAACATGGTGAACTGAATCATCATTTCATGATAACAATAATCCTTGCTTAATATGGAAACTAGTTAATACCAACACTCATTCGTCAGATTAGAGAACAAGCTGAACAAATATACCTGTTCTCGCAGCTTTGCGTTTTCTTCCCCAAGGCGTCTCTCCTGAATGTTTAACAAGGCAATGGAGATAAGTAACCGCAGTCAGAAAATTATTCTTGCAAAGGAAGTTCCATGGAATGTTAGGCATGCATTTGGGAAATGCAAAGATATATAATCACCTCGCCCTTTAGCTTCTCAATCTGCTCCCAAAACAACTGATTCTGAACGCAGCAAAATCAAGTCTTAAATTTTTCGGTAGCAGATTCTTTGTACACAGACATGAAGTATCTTTGAACATGCATGCGAATTTAGATGTACCTTTCTCGCCCTGATTCGGCTCAAGCTTCGTTCCAACTGGCTTTCTAACAGTTGTAGATCGTTGAAAGAACATGGTTCCAATCCATTTCCCAAGAGTTTTCTGTTACATTGAAAATATTCAAGTTTAATGCAGATGAAGAAAAGAGACTCCGAATATGAAGTGGAAATTCAGCAATAGGCACAACTGTATACAAGTTTCAAGCTAAGGATTTAACCGTTTAGAGTCTTCGAGAAGTTCGATCTTCTTTGCCATGCTGTGAGCGTCTTCCTTTACATTCTGCATGCTCAAGTTCAATCATTAGATATGGAATGACAAGCATTGATGAATAGGTGCATCATGAGAATAAAATTGTTTCAATAGGTCTTAGCTAACAGAAGCTATGAAAGACAAGGGTTAGTATAACATCTTATATACATTTTCATATTTCATCACTTCCTTAAATTCCAAAGACAAGAGAAAGGAAATCAAAATGTAAAGAAGAAGTGAAGAGAGATGTAAGTAATTCTAAGTTATTGCAGATACGATCATCTCAATGATGATTAATGGCCTCTAGGTAATAAGAATAAAAAAGAAGCAAAAAGGAAACTTTTTATATATGTTCATTCTAGGTGACAGGAAGGAAGTGGTTCTAGATGTAGATAAGCCACACATGTGATTGCAAATGTTCTACTCCAGCCCTGCAAAGAAAATCCTATTTTCACTTGGACACAAAGAGAAAGGAGGATTTTCACTTTGGAAGACATAGAATAAACAAGTTAAACAACATAACATCAACTGAACATTTCTCAAAACACCAGAAAATGCTGAAGCAGTAAAAGAAAGGGTGGCTGGAACTACCGGCATATTTTCCTCTAATGCTGCTTTGCTGCATATTCCATAATCCTTCTCTCTCTTCTGATACCGTTCTATGGTCTTGTTCATACTGAGGCATCTCAAAACACAAGAAATGAACAAGAATGAGTGTACATCCAATTTCCATTAGTACTGATAAAGCACCCTGAAACGATAACATTTTCTTTTGAAAAAAGCATAAGTTTTTGCTATTTCAAGAAAAGCTATTCCAAAGCCGCCAACACATGAATGCAAAACAGTCACTGACACATAACAGTTCACAACTACACCCACACTCACAGCGAAGCAACCAGGTCGTTGTATATCCATCTCACCCTAGCTTTTGCTAACCCATTAATGAAGTTCCAAAGATCAGACATGAGACTAGCGAACCTAGCTTTCCCTTATGGAAATCTTGACCGTTCAATTTGTTTTTACACATGAAAAAAGGTCTATGGAGATGAGTTGAATATAGGAACCTTGGATTTTAACCGTTTTAAAGAGAGATTACAATCACTAAATCATACCCGAGTTGTTAAACTTCGCTGTTTCAACTTCATTAACTCTATATATTCTTCATGGACAAGTCTCGCTGAACTAGATTACAAATTCCATGGATCTGTCACTTCTAACAATGCTTTGGTTCGGTTTCAAGCTCAAAAAATTAGATCGAATGTTCAGTACGTAGCTGATTAAAGCACTTCTCCCTTTTTCAAGATTGGAAGTTACAATAAAATGTGAGGCAGAATTCGTGGCATGAATCTCTCAGAAGCTCAAGAATCCTCAATTTTCAAAGATGTACATCCATCACACGCTAGTTGAATTGTGGAACAACCACATTTTTCTTCCTAGAATCACGTCGCTGAACAGAAGAAGCTTTCAAAGCAAGAAACAGTATTGAGGTTAGTGTCAATATATTACCTAGAAATTAAGCATCTTGCTACTATCCTACCATATCGAAAACAACAATGAAAAAAAGGGCTGAATACTTTGGATTTAGAAAAGAAATATAGATTGCATCGTGCACGCTTAGAGTAACGCACACTGCATTCTCTTCGAAACTGTCCTTTCCAGCTAAGATCCTCTTTTTTTTTTTTTCAAATATTCCTTTTGGACCGCATCTTCCTGGTCCATTATTTTTTCTTTTCGCTCATCAGCACAACTTCCTGAAATTACAAGAGATACGGAAGACTTCGGGGTGGCTGCATTCTGAATACATGTTTAGTTGGTTTGTTGGTGCAGTTAGATCTTTTGTACCAGTGATGTTCTAGTTTCTGTAGATGTTTTCTTCCTGCAATCTTTTATAGCATGATCAGATTTTACTTTTTAGCTTTTGTATCGTTTCTCGATATTTTACTATAATATTTTGGTTTAGAAAAAACAAAGAAAAGGATGTCTGACTATCTACCTCGGACTTGGTGCTAACACAGTTGACTGTCTCCCTCCTGGACCAAGGTAGATGATCTACTGTAGTGAATAAGCTTTAAAAAGAGCTAATTTATGCTTCGGCTTGAATCTATATCAACCAAAGGCCATAAAGAGAACACAAAAGGTAAGTCCTGCATGCTTTTTGCATTCAAACTACCTGAGGCGGAGTCAAAGATCATAAGTTGGGGAAAACTAAGCAAATGTTGGCCAAATTTATTTCTTTACCATGAGGGGTACAAGACCTCATTCATGGAAAGGATCAGCAAATTAGCCTTTTCCTTCAATTTTGGAATCTTGTCTCTCTGTTTATACAAAAAGAAAATGATCACGATGAAGTATATATAGATATAATAAGGTTTAACAACATGATAATGGGAATTAGGGTCTAGCAGAGGCATCAATAGAGGTAATAATACTGGTCTTAACCAAGTTTTCAGCTATAACAGTTACTATAGTATCCAAGCATGAGAATGACAAAACAGTTTTGTGGAACCACTCTGAACTTAGGAACTTAGAAGAAACAAAAGATTAGTTCCAACCAGATGATTGCTCTATGTGTGTATATTTCTGTTTCTTCAGACCAGTATTGTTCAGGATTTGACTCCAAAAGTATTGAAAGGCAAGAAGACAAAGTGTTCATCAACTATTGAACCAAAAGTAGTTTTCACAAATCTAGAGTGTGGAGGCTTAACTGAACTTAATATTGGGTGAACTTCAAACCATAAGCAAAGACAAAACTAATTCCAACTAGCCCTCTCCATATGAGGAAAAGTAGAATCTTAAGTTTGAATAATCAAAATAGAATAAAATAAAAATAAGTAGAGAATACTCAGAAATATTTACTTGGAGCATTCAGAATATCAAAGAAAATTTTCTTCTAAACTAATCAGATCAGTCTGATATAAATTTAAATGCTGTACAATATGTGATCATGATGTTTGATCACAAAACAGACCTGCCATTTGTTTGAGTAATCATGCAGCTTGTATCAGTTACTGAATATAGATATATGTTTCCTGTTTTGCAATGTTAATAACTGCAAACCATAAAGGCACTCTTTCTCACTGTTTAATAAAATGACTTGAAATATGTTAAAAGGTGAAGAAATTGGACATTTCTCTAACTGGCCCTTAAAATTTTCAAAACTGGAATGTATGCCTATACAACAATACTAGAATTTTTTAAAAAAGAAAAAAAGAAAAAAAAATCAGTGAATGTTAGCAAAGGATGTGGAAATTTTGAAGCTTTCTAAATGGAACCAAAGATCTTGCTTCCAAATGCTAAAAGAATTTCATGAAGTACTCCACATAGATGAATAGAAATGGATGATGGAACCTGGTTCCTATTCATGTTAATTTGAAACTGAAAAGCATTTCTAACATATGAAGGACAAAATTAATTGTAAGGACAAGTGAATTATCATCCTAGTCTCTCTCAATAGAATAACTTAGTAGAAATTATCATCCTAGTCTCTCTCAATAGAATATAAAAACTGCACGATCACAAATAGATATCCATATGAGGTATCCGTTAATTTTTATGAGATTAACACTCAATTATAAAAATAACATATTCAATCAAATAAGTACATAGTAAAAATATAAATTCATTTATAAAAATTTTTTAACTCTATTACCAATATATAGAGTAATAATACATTAAATTACAAAATAAAATGGGAATTATAAATTGCTAAAGTCGCCATGATTGTGGATGGAGAGCATCCTATCACAAGTGTTATGCATTGAAACTACTTAGTTCTTATATATTTTCGTTTTCATAAATTTATATTAGGCACAAAAATAACATGAAAAATGAAGCATGAAACTAGTTTCTCTGCTATCTAAAGCTTGTAGGCCAACTAAATCTTAGCTAGTCTCACACTAACTCGGATATGGAAGAGTATATAACTCATTTAATTTAGTTAAACATCAATCTCAATTCAATAGTTCAAAACTTGAGTAAAATTTCTCTAGGATGAGTGAGAGGATATAAAATCTTTAATTACCAGATGAACAATTGTCTTAGCATCTTGAATTCTTTTGCAACTGCAGCCTACTATTAATGACCATTGTTTCACTTTGAAGCTGCCATGTTAATCAAACTCTTCATTTTTTCTCAATGAATTTGTATCAGGTATACCTTGAACACTTAAAAAATGGGTATGGAATAAAGGCATAACTCGTTCCCAATACATGAAAACAACTTAGAAAGCACATAATTTATACCTCTTTTACATCGACCTACATCTAATACTCGAAGTTGAGACTAAGTAACAATGAAGAATGGCCTATAAAGGACAAGTTTCAAGTTGTGAGAGCAATGATTTCATGTAAAATGGTGAATGCAGGAACCATCTATGAATCATCCTCATTAAGGCTTCAACAAAGATGATAATCCTATTGTGATTGTTAGAATATCTATATCTCTAGGAAGCCATGCGCAAGATCAGTCCTAAAAGACATATGCGCCTTGAGATTATCAGATGTTCTCAAGCTAGGGATTCATGTAGTTGTGTAACCTCAATTATAGATGAGTGAGTTTTGGCTGAGTAATTATCTATAATCTTTGTTTGAATTAAACATGAGGTCCTAAAACAAACACGATTAACACTAACACTAAAAACAAGATAGTGGGGGTACCTTGAAAAAAGCAATTTATTTCTCATAATTCATATGTATGTAAAAAAGGGAAAAAAAAAAACCATATATACAAGAAATGCCAGTTGCCAAGTACAAACTCAACTCTTGCTCAGAGGCCCCCCTTAAACAGTCAACAGATTCCCACTTATTTTTTTTTTCTTTACTTTTGGTTCAAAATAAAACTCAAAACAATTTTTATCACCCATAGGAAATGTTGATAATAAACCAACAGAATCAAACCAAAAATATTTTCATAAAATAAGCATATATATCGTTGCTTCATGCTTATTAATTGTCATTAACTTGAATAAGTGTTTTAAAGCTTGCTAGCTAGGGTAAACTGCTTTGAATATAGCTAAACACCTAGACTTTAGTGACCATCAAGGTATATTTTACCCAATAAATGAACCCTAAGACCATGATTATGGTATCTCTCTCTCAGGACGTGCTGGTTAAAGAGAGGCAGAAATCTGCAAGACCACTTGGAACATCAACTAACAAGGAAAACCCAACAGAACAAAATCACTATGTTAGATTCGATTGTAAAGAAAAATATAGAAGAGAGAAAGAGATCAGAGATCAGTCCCTTCTGACAGATAAAGCCTGAGATCATCTTGTACTCCCAAGTACCTGCCTAGCTAAATGGTTGGAGAACGGGGCCTCTCTATAACTAAGTATAATCCACGTCTAATCACCAAAATTAATTCATATCCTCCCAGAATTAATTGCAGACTTGCAAAAGCAATTAACACAGAAAAAAAGAGGTACTGGTAAAAGAAATTGCTTGGCATATTTATTTACTCGTATAATTACTAGCCTCCATGTATATGAAGATGAAAAATGAAGATGAGAAAACGCACCTAGAACTAGAAAACTCATATAGCTTCCCTCTGGGAGAGAAGATGATGAGTGCAACTTCAGCATCGCAGAGAACTGATAGCTCAAATGCCTTTTTAAGCAGTCCATTTCTTCGCTTTGAAAAGGTAACTTGCCTGCTTGTTGCATTTTCTATTCTCTTCATCTGAGTTTTCCCTCTCACCATTTCTCACAGTAGTAGTCCTACAACAAAAAGAAAAATGAATTCTAGAGGAGAAACCCAGAAAAGAGTAAGTACTGCTTGAATCCTAGGAAATATATATATATTTGTCTGAACTCAAACTTGATTTTATCGTCAACAGACCAAACAACAAAGACCCAGATGAGGAAAAGGTTTCCAAAAATAGAAAGGGAACAACTGAAATAATCTACTCAAATTAGGAAAAACATTTATTGCTGCCAACAAGGATCCTGAAAAAGATCTTTCCTGTTATGTGAAAGCTCAAGTTGATGTGAAGAGAAAAAACAAGATTTTATTGGGAAATTTTTTTGAAATTTCTCTTGAAAATGGAAAATCTTATAGAAACCCTAGATTTTGCAGAGGAAAAATGACTTGACCAATTTGTTCCCTATCACTCCCTCAAGCAAAAACCCTAGACTGAAAGTACTTCAATAGTAGCAAATGAGAAAACAAAAAATTTATAAAAATAGACAAAGTCTAAGCAAGTGAAGAACCTAATCTCTTTCTTCTTTTGGTAAATTCAGGAACAAAAAAAAGAGCCACCTCCCAAAAAAAGAAATACAGAGAATAAATGCCAAAACATATGATTCCACAACGAAGAGAGACGTAGATGCACCGAAAATGTATGCCCACAGTGTGAGTATACGACACCTGTCCGGTTTTACCGACAACCTCCACGCCCGGTATCCACCGAATGAAGCAAAGCCAGCGTCTGAGGTGAAAGACATGGAACATTTCTGTCGGTTGCATGCAAAAATTGGACACTCACCGGACACGATTAAAAGATTTCTAATGTGGTCCGTACAACGTTTGGAAACATGTCTTCGTCCGTCCGTACGATGGCATAGTGGAAGAGCCTATGGGAGTTTTCCACGTCACCACTTTAGTGATCATAATCAGGCTGGGTTCACGTGCCTCTTCCTTGTTTGGTGGGTGGGTTTTGGGGCCCCCTTTTCCTCTTCTTTTTTGGCCAATCTGTTCTTCTTTCCTATTTTCCTTTCTTCCCCTTTGTTTTCTTTCTCTACTCTCCATTTTCATTTTTTCGCATATTCTAGGTTTTCTTTTGAAAAAAAAAAAAAACTTGTGGGTTCTGTCAAGTGGTGGCGCACTATTGGATTCTAGATTTTTTTTTCAAAACAATTATATGTTATTAATCATTTTTTTATTTTAATTTGTGACAGTGGGTCTTACGGGACCACACTAGGGATATGAGCCCTTAACTTTAAGGTGTGACGTGGGCACCTTTGATGGCTCCAGATTTATGGTGCCTCGTGGTTTAGCTCTTAACCTCATAGAGTTAAGGACAAAGATTAGGGTCTAAATTTTAGATATATAGGCAATATACTATTCTCTTATGGCCACACAAAAAATAACAATGCTTCTTTAATTAATATTAGGAAGGCAGCTCGCGCGATGCCGTGAGTTGTTAATTAAATAAAAAAAATTTTAATAATTGAAAGATATTTATGAAGTAAATTAGTTTTCATACATAATAGTTGATTGCATATAGAAGAGAAAAGAAATTTGTATATTTGTAGAGAATTAGAGTGTTCGAAGAATAGAAGTAATAGAAAATGTGTATTACATATTTGTAGAGTAAGAGGTGTTTATGTAGTTCTTGAAATATGCATACAAAAATGCTGTAAAGATATTGATAGTAGTGGCAAAATAGTAACATACAAAATTTTGTAATTGTGATATTATTTGTTCATTTTTTTTCATATACATTGTTGTAATATGTATATACAAAATATACTAACAAATAGATAAAAATCAAATATCATAATGTAGATAAACCAAGAAAAACAAAGAGTATTCCAGAAGCTAAACGTGTCTTTTACAAACAAAAAGAAATTAGCATAATATTTATAATACAAAAAGACAAAAAAATTCAAAGAACTGAAAAATAGTGACACAAACTCAAATAATCGGTCAATAGCAATCCCAGCATTACCATAAAAGTTAAACCAAAAAATCAAGCAAACTAACAATTAACATGACCAAGCAAGATGATATAAATCTTCAAATACTTTATCCTTTTCTTGTTTCCAATTATCAAAACGACATAGTTTCAAAAGCTAACAAAATTCTAACAGCCAAACCCAACCTCTCACAATGGCACATGAATCAAAATCTACAAAATAAGTTAAATATTTAATGTTCCTAAAAATTTATGATTTTATCTATCAACAATATAAGAATATGATGAACCAATACTGCTAGAACCATAATTTATGAACACATATAATCACAACTTATATCAAGCGATGCGAACCAAAAATAAATGGAATATGTAAAAACCTTGAAAATAAAACAATGGCAAGTTCAAGATGGCACTCCCTTCCCAAAAGGCAAAATTGTGCCGTGTATTATCAACCTCTGCCATATCTATTTGACAAAACTCAATCTGAAACTATTTGCATAAAACTGACGAAAATCTTTATAATGGTAGAATAGAGAAAATGATTACCACTCAGATATGAATGTAAGGAAGTAAAATCGGTATTGCAAGTAAACTTGTTATTTCAAGGAACACCACTATAGCATGAAAAAACAAAGTTTGACATCAATAACAAACTGTAGCAATCAAACTCAACAAAATCTTAAAAATGCTTTAATTCAAACTAAATACCGTTCAATAATTAAACGTAGCATTTGTTTTTCACTAAAAGACTAAATGTTCAAAAATAAAATAGAAAAAAATAATAAAATCAGCTTCAAAAAAAGTTCAGTCTGCAATATTAATAAATTTAATATTTCCTAAACCACTCCCTCAGTCCAACCAAAATTAAGGAGACTGTGATAAAATGACAATAAATTGCAATTGCAATGGCAAACAGTGAATCATATGATGCAAAAAAAAAAGATGATATGGTTGGAGTGGTTACGTCTCGTCATGATTACCATCGAATGATTCCGAAAGACCTTCCACTTCTTGGTTCTGTAACTCCTGATCATCCAGTTTAAAAATCTGTTCGATCTGTCGCCTCTTTACTTTCTCTTCCATTTCCTTTTTTTGAGCACTTTGCTGTTTTTTTTCTTTTTCCTCTTTTCACTATGTTGTCCCGACCATCGCAATTGACCCCCGCCTCATAGCAATTTTCCCTCGAGAAATCGAAGAATTGTTCGTTCCTTCTTCGCCCACTCTCATCCCAATCAACCAAAACAATTGATTGTCTTGCCTTTCCCCATTACCCAACCAAAAACAATCGTATTCCTCTCTTATTTGCTTCCTTTAAAACTTTCAACCACTGCCACTCTTCATCCCTTCCTCTTCAACATTTTTTGTCTTCCCTATTTTTTCTGTCAATAACTTCTGACTATCCCTATCTTCCTGTTCTTCTTCTCCTTTCGTTGGATACAAATGGAACAAAAACAAAAAACCTTAAAATGACTATCTTGCTATTGTTGTTGCCTTTTCCTTGGACCTAAATAGAAGGAAAAAAAAAACCCTAAAATGCTTCACCGTCCTTAGCTAATGACAGGAAAAAACAATCTAGCCACACCAAATGAGCAAAACGGCGTCGTTTTGATCAAACAAAGAGGTAGAAGACATCAACTGACATTCTCAAATGTCACCGTTTGGATGCCAAAAAAAAAAAAAAAAACAAAGCATCAAATTGAACGACAATTGTCATTCAATTGAGCATATAATTAAAGGGAATTGAAACAGTACCACCGGATCCTCCTTTTATATATAGTATAGATATTTCAAGCTTAATATCAAATCAAATAATTGCTAGTGTAATCAAACCTAACAACTGATGATTTATTGGGTAATTAAAAAGAGGGGGAACATTAACAAACCAATTAAAATTGTGTTTTTGACTTTAATGCTTGAAATCTATTAGTCCACGTCTTGTTTGCTTACTTGTTTCAAAAAAGTTCATTAATAATTAATGTAACCATTTAAAGATACTACATAACAACTTAATTTAAAAATAATTTAATATACATGGCAATCTTACTTATAACATGTATATAGTTAATGTTATAATCATTAATTATATATATACACATTAACCATGCAAATACAATAGATAAAGGGGACATAAGAGAAGTAGCTTCCATCATAGTCAATCCCACTGTGTTTCTCTCTTTTTCTTACTTATACTATAGAAAACAAATTAAGGAAATTGTTTTGCTTTTTGGTGCATAAAATGATTTCTCATCGTCAATTTCTCGTTTTATGGAACATTTTTCTTCTTTTGGGATAACGAGGAGAGTGGAGAGGATGTTGGTGGTAGCAGAGCCTCTTTATTGGAGACTTAGAGATATGTCAGCATTTGCTGATACGCCAAGTCCTAAAAACAAGGACTATGCCTGCCTCTGCCCCTCTTTACTTTTGAGAAGTCCATGAGCCTGGACAATTTGCGCAACCCTACTTTTTAACCTAAGTCCCTGACCTCTCACGTACAATAATCATACTGTTTTCTGGGACACTCCCCCCACCCCCCCCCACCACGTGGTAAATGGTCACCCCTATCCACCACCATCGTGGAATGATTTTCATTGTACAAAATGGGGATCACGTAATAAAAGTGAAAATGACCATCCAGCAGCTGCTCTCGGCCCTACAGATTTAATTTTTACCAACTCGTGGTCCACCCACACATTTCCTCACCACCCGCTGTTTAGCTAGCCCATGATGGTTGAGATTGACCCATAATGCATTAGGTTGGTTTTTGCTTCTAAGTTCTGGGCTAGGCTGAACCTGGATCAGGTAGTAATCGGCAAATGGGTTCTAAAAGCTGTGGGAGCCTGAATCAAAGACCAAAACCCAAGCTAGAGTTGATTGCAATTTGTCTTCTTACTTGTTTGGGGTCAGGCTCATAATGGGTCTTTGAAACGAGAACCAACTGATAAAATAAAATAAATCAACACAACACGACCGAATGAAAGCCGGGAATGGCAACTGATATTTATTCGCTTCCCAGGAATTGGTAGACTTAAAGTCGTCGACAATGTAAATTGCCAGCTCATTCTCTGCTAGACTCGGTAGTCCTGCCACACAAACGTACTAATAGGCTGGCTGCAGTCCTTGCAGACAATCTTTCCGTCACCTGCCCGGACAGATTCACTCGTGAAAAATGACCTTTCCATACACACACCCCAACTCAGTACAAGTACCAAGTGAAATCAATAGTACCTACTTCAATCAAATAAATTAGCCAAATTATACCACACACAGAGTCAATTCAAAATTAGATTAAACTAAAACTCGTTTACTAGAGGAATCAATCATCATGCTAAAATTCACTATACATATAAAACCTATTGATGATAGAATTAGAAGCATTCTTTTCTTTTTTTTTCATTTCTTTAAAACTGAATTATTATTGTAAATGAATAAAAGTCAAGCCCCCATACGTCAAGACTTAATCTGATCATGGCCCCAATTATACTCCTAACTGCTACAACTTTACCTGTTATTTCCTTTTCTTGGTTGCTAAGAATGCAAGACTAATCCTTTGATGGTGTCCTCTAGCGGAAAAACTTTTGGACTATCTGCTATCTAGCTAAGCTAATAGCTGTAACTGCTGTTTCAGCTTGATATAAACACAGAAAGAAAGAAGAGAAATGAAATCAAATCCGTTAAATCAGGCTAATTTATCACCTCTCTACAGTGCAAAGTCAAACAATTTTTTTAGCACGTGACGATTTCTTCCTTGCCGTTACATATACATTGTAATTAATAGTTTTTGGAAATGCTGACATTCAATAATAAATAAGTATGATATAAATATTGTCTTTTATTTTTGAACAATTTAATTTTAAAATTATAATAATGCATAATGCCTGTGAAATTTTAGTTATGGATTTTTATTACAAGATAAAATGAAATTATGGTTTCGTTATGTAAAAATAAACAAAAGGGGAAAAAGGAAAAAACATTGGTGTTGCCGTCGAAATAAAGGCGGCCCTTAATAATCGTTCACTTTCCATTTCCTCCACGGCCTCTTGTGATCTCTCTTCGTAAGTTTAAAACTCTCTAGCAAAGCTAGTCGTTTTAGTGCCAAAAAAGAAACAAAGTTTCCTTTCCTTCTTTTCATTTTTAGTAAACAATATTTTCCGTGATCGAGTTCGTCTCGGAAGCAAAAGCAGATTGAAAATGTCCGCTGCTGCAGCTCCTCATCCTGATGCTCCTGCAGCTTCTTCTTCTTCGCCTTCTCCTTCTTCTGTATCTGAATCGAAGGAAGAAGCGGTGAAAGATGAACAGAATCAAGAACAAGAAAAGCAAGAAGATATTAAAGAGTGCATGCACAAGACTAAGACAATCCAGTTCTTAGGTCGTACCACGCCTATCATTCTCCAAAACGACAATGGACCTTGCCCTCTCCTCGCCATCTGTAACTCCTCTCTTTCCATTTCTAGGGTTTTAAATTCCATTTCTTTTTATTATTATTTATCTTTGTGTGGTTTATCAGAAAATTTCGGATTGAAAATTCTTTAGCTTATTGAATTTAATGTCTGGTTTAGGTCTTAGGTTACTAATGTTAGTTAAAGGAAGTTGGAGGATTTCGATTCAATTTTCGATTGATTGTTTTCTGGAGCGACGTAGAATCGATTTCGTTGGACAATTCAAATGTTTGATTATGCTTAGGGTTTTTTTTTTTATTTCTTTATTGTTCTTTCTGTTGCTAGTGAAAGACCTTCGGCTGAGTACGAAAGAAGAAAAAAAATTGGAAATGAAATTTTCTGTCAATAAATTGAATTAGAAACATGATCATATTTCTAATTCGTCAATTTATCATTGTTTATATGGAGACCAGGGTTGCAGATAATTAAGTTTTGACACTGAACATTTTTTGGGGGCTGTGACAGGTAATATTCTCCTTTTAAGGAACAATTTGAACCTGAGTCCTGAAATATCCGAAGTTTCGCAGGAGAAATTGCTTTCACTGGTGGCCGAGCGCCTCATTGATTCCAACAGTAATGTCAATGTAATTTCTTTCCTTTTATATGCTTGGGTCGTTTGCTTGTTGCTGGTATAGTAGGATGATACTGATGAATCCTTTTGGCATGTAGAATAAAGATGCAGGATATGTTGAGAATCAACAGCAGAATATTGCGGATGCAATTGATTTACTCCCTTGCCTTGCAACCGGGATTGATGTAAATATAAAATTCAGGAGGTTGGCTTTTTCCTTTCTTTCTCTCTTTAATTTTCTCCTACAAATCGCCTCTTTCTGCAATCCTTGTTGAATTATGTGTTTGACTTGCAGAATAGATGATTTTGAGTTCACTCCTGAGTGTGCCATATTTGACCTGCTTGATATTCCCCTTTATCATGGTTGGATTGTTGATCCTCAGGTATGTTGTTTTTCAGCCACATATAGCTCACATGCAAGTATTTATGAACTGATCCAAATTGTGTATTTTACATGCTGTTATTGCCTTAGTCAATTGCATGATTGTCATATGCATCTTCTGTGGCACAGTGAGGTACACATCATGTCATCTCATTAGTCCTGTCTAGCTCCTTAAGTAACCCACAAAAGCCTGTTACGTGCCTACTGCTCTTTTTCCTTATTTCAGTTAAATAAGTTTCTCAGTATGCTTGCTTGCCTTGAAGTACTGGCAATGAACTAAGATCATTTCTTTCTCACCAAGAGATTATGTGCCTTTTGCGCATTTTGATCTTATCACAGTATGAACTGAAAATTAAAAAAAAAGAAAAAAATCTTTTAGGCTTTGTAGTAACAGCCCTAGAAGTGCATTTTTGATGAAACTTAGCAGCTCTAAATTTGATCGAATAGAAAAATGTAGCTTGGGGCAAGGAGCATTTGCTAGTTTGCAGTAAAGCATATTCATTTCTATCTACTGTTCAAAAACTGGGGCTACAATAGTTGAAGCAATGTGCTGAAGTGTATAGTTTCTTGCATGATCTTGACTATTTTTCTGGTTGCATGGTGTGTAACTTCCAACTTTTTAGATGATTAAGGGCTGACAAAGTAAACCATAGATGCAGCATTCAAGACAAACACAACTAACCCTTAGACAAGAAAACTTTGTTTTCAATTGTCTTGGCAGCTTACCTCCTTGAGATGACACACCAAGGTAGTTGGGCTCTTGTGACATTAATGGACTGATTTGTGCTTCATGGTTAACAAGGGTGTATGCAGGGTTCATGACCGCAGATTAATTCAAGTTGTATTCTGTAGCTTGTTTGGCTGGACATTCATTTTACAATTTAAGTTGCATTGGACTTTAGATTTTGTCATGTATCAAATCTCTAATGTTTGAGATAGAACTAGTCCCTGTATAGGATGTCTATGGTTTATTGCCCAATGATTATGGCTTCAACAACCAGTGCTGTTTGGTTGAAAGTGTGGTTGGGAGGATTTTTGGAATTTGAGTAATATCAGATTTTGAGACGAATTTATTTGGAACATGATTGCATGGGGAACATCAGCTTACTTTTTGGGTAGAATATTTAAGGCAATAAATCAGGAAAGTCATGTTAAGTTCATAGGAAACAAATTTTATGTTTATACTTTGAATTGAACTCAATGTGGTTATTTTTTTTTTGTTTTTTTGTTTATTGTTGGAGATTGTTGGTCAATCTCTGCAATATCTGATGATGCCTGCTAGGTTTTTAATCTTTTTGATGTTCATTTATAATCAGATCATATTGCTTACTTTCCAAGATTATTACATTAAATTTGATTTGTACTATACATTTTATTTCTAGTTAGTGTTTATATTACGAGGGTTCTGTTATTTTTCTTAGACTTCCATTCCTGCATGGTTTTATGTTTCAGGTGTACAAGGTTTGATCCTGTACATCATGATATTAGTTTAATCACATATCCCTTAAACATATGAATTGGGCCAGGATTTGATGGTTTATTCTCACGGTGAACGTTTACCAGGACTATGAAACTGCTAGTGCCATTGGGTCAAAATCATATAATGCAATTATGGGAGAGCTTGTTGCATTGGAAACACGAAATATGGAGGTTTCACGTAAAAATAATTCTGAAGATTGTGTGGATTTTGCTGCTGCAACAACTGCCACTCTAGGAGTTCCGTCTCCTAGCCTGTCAAAAACCAGATCTTTTGATGATTCTCCTTGTTCTGCATCTGATCAGCAAAGATTAAGAAAAGGAGATCTTGAGGAGGAAGCAGAGTTATTGAGAGCCTTGAAATTATCAGAGGCTGAATTGCCAACCTCAGTTGGTGATCCTGGCACTTTAGATGAAAGATCATGTTTAAAGAACCTTGTTTCTGTAGACTCTGTAGATACACCAGAGGGGGACAAAGGTGTTGAAGATCAAAACTTGCATTGGCATGAACCATCCTTTTCAGATAATTGCAATGCCTTGAGCAATGATAGTGGTAGTAAGACATTTTTTGAGACCATCACAAGGGAAGTGTTCTCAAAGACTGATGGGGTTAATCAGAATCAATCATCGTATGTTATATCTGGAGAACCTACCCTTTCTAATGATGTGGTTGAGAAGAGCAGTGTTGAGACTACGGTTGTTAAGTGGAGTAGTGCTGATGAATTAAGCCAGATTGAAGGTGCGGTTCCTGTTTCACTGGCAAAGGATACTGCATGTATAGATGGAAACAACACTGAAATTTCACCAGGGGGTGAAAAGATTGAGACTCAATCCACTTCTGCAACTGATGCTCAAAAAATTCCAGATAATGTGAACGGATGTGACATGACAGAAGTATCATCCGTGTCTATACAAAATGCCGATTCTGATTCATCTAGTGGAAGAATACATCATGCAGATGTGCCAGAAGCTTTTACTTCTAGTCTTGATGGAAGTGAACCTATATATGAAGGAGAAGAATGCATATTAGATTCAGTAACAACAACATATGAAGACCGGGAGCCTATATATGAAGGTGAGGTGATTCTTGCAGAACAAGCTGACAAAAAAGCTGTAGAGGGCTGCAATGTGAGGTCTAAAGATGAAATTACTCCACAACAAGGTTAGTGGTGCACCTTATAGAAAATGTAAACCTATATCCTCGTAGAGTGTGTAAATGTTTTTTCAATTAATTTGAGGTCCTTTTTTTGTTGGTTGTTGCTTTCTTAAGAATTGCTATAAAGTAAAAATAATTTATTTTCTTATCCATTAAAGTTTAATTTTTAATTTCTAATTCATAAAAAAGTTATTTGCTTTTTTTAACCAAATGCAATTTTATTGTCGTACTATTTTCATGTGTTTATTCAAAGATAACTTACCATTCATCTTCTCAATGCACTTCAGGGGAACTGATTGCAAACTTCTTGAAGAACAACGCTAGTCAATTGACCTTTTATGGGTATGTTGAGTAGCTGTTTAGATGTTTAAAGATCTAATTCCTTCTCGAGTCTATTACATCTTTATTTATATGGTATGATGAAGCTTGTCGTATAGTGACTATTTATATATTTTGCAGGCTTTTTTGCTTACAAGATGGTCTTAAAGAACGTGAGCTTTGTGTTTTCTTTCGTAATAATCATTTCAGCACCATGTTTAAGGTTAGGAGCTGGAACCACTTCTTTCTGTGAATTATTGCTGTGGCTGTCTATGAACTGCCAATTATGCTTGTAACAGTTGAAGAACTTGACTAAATTAATAAGCTGATATGTGAACCAGGTTTCTTTGCTTAGTCAACTTTTAGTTATCATGTGATTTATTGAATCTCATTTTATTTGCAGTATGACGGTGAACTCTATCTACTAGCTACTGACCAAGGCTATCTAAATCAGCCTGATTTGGTTTGGGAGAAGCTAAATGAGGTAAAATTGTTACCTACCAATCTTCTTAACCAAGGATCACTTTTTTGAGTTTTGGGTGTCATTTATTATTGTAGTCAAAATTAGTTAGGTGGATTGTTTACATTGTTCTTAATTTATAGTCTCAAAGAATATTGTAGTCACAAAGAAAGATCTTTAGCCAGTAGTGCTGTGGCCTCTGCATCGTGGGGCTATCATGAAGTATGTTGTGATGTTTAGCTGGGATGTTACAAGCGTTTTTTACTTGCATTATGAAATGATGGAAAATATCTCTTACCGAGGAAACAAAAATCTATGCCTGCCAATGGTTTTAGTATTGGAGGCTCTAGCTATAGTTGTGTGTTCCTGTTTGTTGATGTAGCAAGTATGATTATGAATGAGGGGCAGAATATCACTCCTGAAATATTGTGCTTTGAAGGAAAACTAGATCTTTCTCCATGCTTTGCCTTGAAAGAGGTTCTTAAGCTAAACCACCGTGCTTAAATGGCAAAAAAATAAAAAATGGCTTCTGAGACATATTTTCCTTATGTGATCCATAATACTAGTACCTTTTAAATGTTCTTCATTTGGTGATGTGGTTTTGTCCTATTATTTTGTTTGTTCATTGTTTTTGTCCCTTCCAGCATCCTAACAAAATAAAATAAAAATTGAAAAATGAGAGCAAAATGTTGCTAAAATCTTAAAATTTTAAATTTGAACCTTCTAACTGTTGAGAACCTATGATGTTTCTGTTATTGATTCTTTTCTGAAGTTTGGTATCCAAAATTTAACTCCCCATGCTTTCAGGTCAATGGAGACACACTGTTTATGACTGGTAACTTCAAGGAATTCAAGGTGGATAGTCATGCCAGTGGCACTTGGGATGAACAAAATGCGATGGCTAGTACTGCTGTATGTGTTTCCTTTTGGCAAGAAACTTTTGACTGATGGTATGAATGACTTTAATGAAACTTACATAAGATTTACATGCCACAGGACTACATTGCCAGCATTGATAGTGCAGCTCAAGCAGGATTGGACATAACGTAATTATCCAAGCTCTTGTTTATGTGTATTAATAATAATTTGTTATACAATAATTTCTCTTGATGTCAATAGTTTTTAACTGAATCTCAATAACTGCTTAATTCTTGGAAGCCATTATTCTGTGGTTTTAAGACATTCATTAGATAATATTTCTGAAATATTGCTGTATTTTTTATAATTAATTTTGGAAAAGTGATCATGTTAAAATATTTTTTAAAATCTTTCTTGAATGAATTAAAATTTTCTATTTTTTTTTAATGGTTCTTCATGATGCTCAGGTATGACAATTTTTATTAACCGTATGGTGTTATTATCGCAGCTCTGACTTACAGCTCGCAATAGCTCTACAGCAACAAGAGTTTGAACAACAGCCACAGCGTCAGAATGTCCAGCAGCCACCCATTGTAGGTGCTTCAAGATTAGTAACAGGTCCCCAGGTATTTTACTCCCTCTTCCATCTAAACATTCTGAATAACTGTCATCTTAGCGTCTGATCACTGATTCTTGGATCCTACATCGGGGTGTGTGCACTTATTTGTGGTGTGAAGGGCTTTCTTTTCCCAAACACAGCTGGTCTTACATGGGTTTTTAAGCGAAGTGATAAACTATTGTTGTGAAATATACTTTGTTTAGTAAGGGAGCTGTTTAGATGGAAGAGTCATGCGTTGCAAAGATGGGGCTATGAAGTAGGTACTTTTTATCATTACTTCAGTAGCAGTGTGGAATGATAAGAAGAGACTATTCTATTAGAAATTTTTGTGATAAGATCTGAAACCGTCTGCAAATGTTTGAGATTAAATTGGTCTTTCCATTAGTACCTAAATGCAGTCATGAATTAGACTGTGTGTTGATGATCTACTGGCTGCCCGAAAGATAATTAGTTGGTGTGACTTTAATAAGCTTGTTATTACTGATCCGACTAGCACTCTAGCACAAACAACAATTATTAGTAATCTATAATTATAATTATTTGCCACTCCTCCTGTCAGACATCTTGACTTCAATTTATAGATGGACACTGTATGCCTTGTGTTGCAGAACATTAATTCTAAATGGCAGAAGTGGCATTTTGCAGGTGCCAAGAAACAGCGGAAGGAACTCTTCATCTTCATCATCAAAGCAAGATGCAAAATCAAAAGACAAGTGTATCGTGATGTGAGTTTTCGCCATCAATGCATTTGGGAGGTGGTCTTATTGTAAATGGTTTGTCTGTCTTGGTCCCATTGTATTTCGACACTAATAAAACCCTGATTAACCATGCATGGCATTTTAGATCCAAGGTTTTGACTGTAAAAAAGAAAAAGAAGGAAGTATATACCGCAATAGCACTTCACTCTATCCAAAGCCTAGAACCAATCTTTCTTCCATGCTGGCAGCGTACTCTTCAACAGTTTTTATGTTATTTTAAGCATCCGTGTTTCTCGGAAATTGCAAATTTTGTGGTCCCAATCATAAGCAAGCTCAGCGTGACCCGTGGGAAACTTGAACATACCTCACCTCACCTCACCCCGCCTCCCCTCACCTCGTTCATGAAGGAGTAGCCCAGAGTGGAAAAAGTCATGCTGGGAACATTGTTATCAAAGCAGCAGCACATTTGGGACAGAGGCGTGATGGTGATGGAGCACAACAAATTGACAAGAGCAGCATTTGGGGATTCAATTTTTGAAAGAGTCTGTATATGGCGTAGGGTTTGTTCTCTCTGGTCAATTCTCGATGCCTTCAACATCAATTGCTTCTTGTAGTGTCAGCGTCGACCAAGGTCTGGGCCTCATCTTTAATTGACTTGTCACTGGAGTAACTAGACTCTATAACCACTTGGTATCCGGTAAAAAATGTATGTGTTCAATTTCTTATTCACTTCGTTTTTTCTTCTAATCCTTTCTCATCACTAAACCTTAAAATGTTTTACCTTCTCGCACTTGGAAGTTGAAACATGTCACAATATATCAATCAATTCATAAAAATCTTTAATCAAGTGGTACTTGCATATTGGAAGTTGGATAAATCAAAGATTTACTTTAACAAATAAATTATAAACGTGACATTCAACTTTGGAACATTATAGTTTGAGAGCAAAAGCAGTGCTCTCAGTCTGAAAAGCAAGCAATTTTCTTTTGTCCAAATGCAACCGAAACTACGACAAAAGTTTTTATCGATGGGGATGTTGTTGCATCTTCAATCACAACACTTTCTTCTCATGGGTTCGCAATACCAAAACCCTTTGAAATTTGTACCATGGAAGTTGGAAAATCGGGGATTCGTCGCTTAATATTGCTGCGATTATAAATAAATAATTAAAGCCAAATGATAGACCTTGTAACATATAATTGTACAATGCAACCAACCAATTTATTTATTTTTTAGATAAATAAAAATAAAAAGAACCAACCAATCTAATTTCTTTCAGGACCCACAAAGCTAATTACCGACAGCAATAGGCTGAGACCGTAACATACAGATTCCGACTAAGCACCTACAACCTGCCCCTTTTCTTCCTTCAACATCTGCCCATGATTTGATATTTTTCCTTTATTTCCAAATTACCAAAAAAAAAAAACCTACACAAACAAACCATGCAAAGGTTCCTAGTAATCTAATCGGGTGTGGTCGTCAAACTTTTTTATATGATGAATACATAGTAATTAATAATCTAATGTTCTAGAACAATAGGCATTAGTTATTCCTAGACGATTCAAGACACTAAACAATGCCAGAAAACTAGATCATTAGACCAAATTGTATTATTACTTTTTTAATTGGTTAGTTGGATAATACCAATTTTTATAATATCAAAGTTTATAATTTGTGGGTTACCCTAAAAATCATGATTATTGACTTTGGAGAGGAGGTGTGAACTTTGTGAGGTTAGAGAAGAATGCGAGAAAAGAAGAACAAATAGGAAAAGAAAAGGAAAAACAGATGGAAAGGATGGATTGTGGGGTTGATGATTTTGACAACACCCACATCCATCCAAAATCCAAATTGCATACGTATATGTAATATTAGTAATTAGATAGTATTCATTTATGTATTAAGTTTATTCTATTTTATTTTTTTAAACAAAAGGTTTTGAGGATATTTTAGTGATGAGGGTTGGAAGGAGGGACCACTGTTTTTGTGGGAGTTGTTTTATTAGTAGGTATAAATGAGTTAATGGAAAACAAAAAAAAAAAATTAGGGTGGTCCCTTGAGGCTGAGGGTGTCGCAATCTTAGGTTTGGGAATAGGACAAAGCTACAGCTGTGACGCTGACCCCACTTCTACTTCCACCACCTCCAACGCCGATGCTGCACTTTTCTTTTCTTTTCTTTTTTCTTGGGAATTACGTCATTAACCTTCCAACTCTTTCTCTTTCTTTTCTCTTTATTTCTTTTCTTTCCCCTTAATTTCTTGTTCGTGGTAACAAAGTTTATAGTAATTCAATTTGATCCAATTAGATATTTGTAGACTTAAATTTTATTGTAAAGATTTCATAAAACTTCTATCAATTAATACTTTTGAGATCAGGAAAATTTATTAATTAATAGATGAATGAATAGTTTATTAATTTATACATTAATTAATAAAAAAATAATTTATTAAGATATTTTCTTTTTTTTTAATATTGAACTTAATATATGCATGGTGTGTTATGATTATACAAACCTTACCTAATTATCGAATTATTAATTATTATTATTATTCGGGGTGAGCAAATTATTGAGAATGTCATGAAAAATGTAAAATGAGATGAAGTTCAATATGATAAATGCATTCAAAGCAAAAATCACAATGCATGATTTTCTTTTACAATATGAGAATACTATACTAGAATTTCTTAATTTTTTAAAAAAAGTTAGAGATGAGATCCAATGAGACATTCATTTTAAAAAAAATCATATTTGAGTTATATTTTACATAAACTTTTTATATATAATTTTGATATATAATGAGATTATTAATTTATATGTTAAGTGAGCGTTATATATTTTTTAATTATTATCTTATAAAATTTTTAATAAATGATTAATATATCACATTGGTCTCAAGTTATAACTGATCAAAAATATTACTTAATAGAAGTTATTAATTTATAAAATTTTACTATAACTGTCAATATTTTTTAAAATATATTATTTTTAATAATATTTTATATTAAATTAAATAATTGACCATTTTCAAAATATTTTTATTGTCGTCTTTTTATCATATCAAAGTTTCACTCATGAATCAAATTTTTCGAGCATTAGATGCTTTAGAACTTCTCAAGTTTTTTCTTTTTTGCTTGACACGATAATATTGTCATAGTCCTTATCATATCAATTCTCCAATTCATATACTAAATCGCAAGTCATGTTTTGTGAAAAAATCATATTACGTGACTAGAGATTCCGTTTTTAAGTTCTCGCCGTCCATCGTTGACCCCAAAATAAAGATAACAATAGAACTTTGACTTTTACAATATTTGATTTAAACTTAATTAACTTTTACTTTTTAAAAATACTTGAACATTTAATTTATTAACTAATCAGTATAAGATCTTTTTGTTAAAAGAATAAAGTTTAATTTTTTTTATTTCTTTTAAAAAAAACTTATGCTTTTAAAAAAAAAGGGAAATTGGAAATTTCTTATAACTTTTAATTCTCTTCCTTTGCAAAAATCTATGTATATTTTTTTTCTATATTTAGAGTTATTCACAACCATTTTGTCTCGTCACTTTTTGAAGCACATGTGAAAGGTCCCAGAAGTTAGATTCTGCACGAAAGATATATAATCACATCTCATCATATCTAATTTTACTTTAATTTTTTTAATTTAGGTCTAATTTTTAAGAACAGTTGCTCCTAACTCTTTGATCATTACTGATTGTACTTTGATTTTAAGCTTTTCTCAAGAAAGTTGGGAATTATGGAAATAAAATAACTAATTAAATCAATTGTATGCACACATCTGCATAGTTTCTATAAACGAGACATTACTTGTGAAGTGTGAAACCTGCATAAGAATATAAAAACCAATAATAAGAAGGGGAAAATGAAAATCACTTCCTTGCTTTCAACGCAAACATTTCCACCAAAAGCACAAGGGGGGCGAACCCAAGGAAGCCGCAGCATTTCCATGTCGTATAGTTTTTATTGCTTGAAATCAACTCCATGGCAACTCTCCTACATCTTTTTCTTTCTTATTTTTTATTTCCTCAAATGGAGTAGGACCCACTGCCTGAAATTGTCATAAAAGTGGCCCCACCACCAGTAGGAAACATCCAAGATTTGTCTTCAGATATGCCGAGTACCGACCATGGTAGTCCACTTTAAAATAAAATAAAAACATGCTCAGAATTATCCAATTGCATAGCTTTCCAAAGAAACATCCACAAAGTTCAAAAAAAAAAAAAAAATTACAAAGTCAAGGGGAGAATGAGAAATTTGAATCTCTTGGACCTCACCCCTCCTAAGATAGGGTAATATATTAACTGTTAATTAATTTTAATTGTGTTATATTTGTATATATAAATAAAAGAGGTGAAAATAACATTTTGTTTGATTTGAACTAAGTATGTGAGTGTTCGTGTCATTATTCATATTATTTTCTCTCTTAGTTTTTTTTTATAAAGAAAATGGTCAAAGAAAGTTATTTCTTATTAAAGAAGATGAAAATATTGGAAAAGGAAACAAGTACCAAACAAGTGCTTATTTGGTCTGATTTTTTTTTAATTGATCCACATCTTAAAAGTAAAAGTTATACCAAATAAGAATTTGAAAAAGCTCTTAAAAAAATAATTTTTTTAAAAAATAAAATTTTGAAAAAAATAGTTTAAAAAAAAACTCTAGAGGGGAGATTTCTCTCTTTCTTCTTTAAAAAAAAAAACACGCTTCTTTTTTAAGAGAATTTTTCTTTTTGTTTCAAAAATATCCTCATCTATTAAAAGTAATGTTAACATTATTTGTTTTCATTTTTATATGATTTATTATTAATTATAAATTTTATGTTATATAAAAATACTTTTTATACTTTTTATAAATAAAAAAATAAAATTAACTTTTTCCATTATGAACAAAGGAATTTATGATTAATAGAAAATTATTTATTAAATATCCTTTATGGTAATTTTAAGCCAAATTAGAACTTATATAAATTATTTAGTCAAATAACTTATTTATAAAAAATAACTTATAAAACTAAATTTACCAAATAGATTTAACTTAATTTTAAATTTATTATTTTTCATAAGAGCTTCATAATAAGTTTTAAACAAAAAAAAATTAGACCAAACAGGCTCCAAATCTCTTTGTTTTTTTTTTTCCTTCATGAAATGTGGATTGGGTTATTTTTCTTAATGAGTAATAAAGTATTTTTCCATTAGTTTTTAAAGGGGAGTAATTAAATAAAAGATAGTATGTAACTTTTAAATAAAATGATTTTCACAAAAAAAATCCTTTTCAAATATCAATATTATATTTTTTAACTTAATTAGGAGAAAAATACTCTCTTTGTCTCATTTTATTTATCATTTACTGACTTTTTTGATCAAATGAATTTAATTTTGGTTATTATTTTTTAAAAATATTATATAAAATTAAAATCTAAAAAATATATTAAAATTTTTGAATTTTTAAAAGTTTTATGATTTTATTAAAAAAAAATTAAAATTGAGCTTGTTTGATAAAAAAAGTCAATAAAAATAAGCAAAATGAAATGAAAGGATAAATAAGTATGCAATCTTCTGATTATACAAACTAGATATAAAAACAAAATATATATAAATATATATGTTTATATGTTAATTGTCCATATACCAATAATATAGCATAAAACTTAAATAAGCTCTTAAAATATAAAAAAAAATCAAATAAACTCTTATTCTTTTATTACATTCAATCAAATTTTTATATTTTTATTTTGAGTAAAATAAGCCTTTATAACTAATGATTGACTAATTATCATTAATCAAAATATCACTTATCGTTTTTTATCCATATGGTACTAACATGATGTTGATGTAGAGAATGAAAAATGTCATATGATTATATTATCATATCAAATTAGTATGCCACATCATTGTTACTTATTTTATTTGAAAGTTCAAATTATTATTAATTATAATATATCAGTATGTCATATCATTTTTAATTATGATATTTTAACATGTCAAATCAATACTATATAATAGAAAATGACAAACGATATTTTGACAAAATTAATAATTAATTATGAGAATTTATTTTGCTCAAAATAAAAGTATAAAGACTTAATTAGTTAAAAATAAAAATATAACGACTTAATTGAACGTAATGAAAGTATAAAAATTTATTTGAACTTTTTAAAATAGTTTAGGGATTTTTTTGGATATTATACCTAATAATATCAAGTTAATTTTTGATCATATATATATATATGTGTGTGTGTATATAATGCTATTATATATTTCTACTTAAATTCAACAAGATTTTAAAAAAATAAATTTAAAAAAAATTATTGTTAGTGTATAGAATAATTTTGAATATAAATATGAAATAAAAGATTAGACTTGAAGTATTTCTCATGTGATCAACGGTTATTATTATCCCATCAGAGGTCATTGTCCAACCCGTTCTGGTGGTCTGTCAACTTGTATTCTAATAATAAAGGAGCATGTTACATGATTGTATAATTGTACATTTAATATACAAACAAAAATAAAAACTTTAGAAAAATGATAATAGGGAAAGATAATCAAAGAGGCCTAAAAAACTGAAAAGCATGTACCAGCCAAAAGGGGGCGGAACGCTGACAGCTGACAGCTCAACCATAAGCCGACTTTCTTAAATAACAAAATATTGGAGTTAATTAAAAAGTTGGTATTAAAGGAAAAAACCCTTTATTTTTATTTGCTCTTCTCTTCTTCACTTTTCTCCTTTTAGTGGATGGTTTTATATGATTAATCTGTCCTTTTCAAATTATGTCTTAATTATATGCATTTCCTTCCTTTAAAAAAAAAAAATTCTTTTACAAGGGTATTTTTCAATACTAAGAATGCAGTTTTATTAAAATTAAAAAGTTTTAATATTATATCAAATAATAAGATTAAAGTTAAGATATTTAAAAAATAACAAATACTTTTTAAAATAAATAAATACAATTTGAATCATACTTTTTAAGGTTTTTTTATTTATGAATTTTTTTATAAAAAATAAATGGTGGCAGTAGTTATTGTTTGAAGTTAAAGAAATGAAGTAAATATTTCACAACATACTTTATTGGGATGTTGAACTAATGAAATGAAATTAGCTGTAAATATATATATTTTCTTTTTTTTTCTGTAAAAAAAAATTAAAAGTGAAATTACAGTTGCTGGGATGTAGACTTGTTACCCTAAAACTATACGTGTAACAGTGATGACAGAAAATAGGAAATGAAGAGGACCTTTTTGCTAAAAGTCAGCAGACCTTTATACAGCGACCACCAAAATTGTCCTTACTTGGTAATGAAGTGTGCTCCATACTTTAATTAATTTTAACTTTTTCTTTAATTATATACAATCAAGGTTAAATAAGAAAAAAAAAATACCCACCAAAGTTATAGGGAAAAAGTTTTCAAGTTAGTATTTAAAAATTAAATTAGTTCTCAAATTTGAAGATATAAAGGAGATCATTAAGTATATGATAGTGTCACGGTCTATATTTTTAAACTAAAAGATATTTTTATTAAGTGGAAGAAAATAATTTTATTATAAGTTTAAAGCTCATCATATTTTTTATTAATTTTAGATCTGTGACATTAATATGTGATAAAAGTTGAGGGTAGATTTTGTAATTCATGTAAAATTCAGATAATACGTACAAAAGAAGAGAATTAACACAGGGAATCAAATTTCTATTCTGAAAATTCAAGGTTGATTAAATATTACTTAATGCACCAGACCCCAATCAAACCCACTTGCTTATTTGCTTAAGGCACCATATATATCTTAAAATAAAAGTAAAAAAATAAAAAGAAATCCAAAAATAGTTTTGAATTATATAAAAAAAGGGAGAAAAAACAAAAAGCAATCAAATTGTCAGGCCATGGAAGCAGCTTTATCTATGGTTTTTCCCTTTGCTTTATCTGACCTATCTTCCAAACACTCTTTCATAGTAATGATTCCATAGCTTAGCTCTCCCTCTCCTTCCCCCCCTTCCCCTCCTATCTTTTTCTCAAAGACTTGAAAACAAAAGAAAACTTTGGAAAGTCCCTTCCCTCCCCCCCTTTCATGCTTTTGCTTCTTCAACTTTCTCTGTGTATGTAAAAACCCTGCAGACATAGCAGAGGGTGGTGCAGAAAGTCTTGTGTCTCAGATCCCGATAATACTGCATCTCTCCTCACACCATTAACGAGAAACAAACTGTATTCGTGTTTCTCTCTCTTTCCCCCCATTGAAAACACTCCAGCGTATAATAATATAACCTCACCTTAGTTCACTCTCAGGCACAAGGGTCTTTCTTTGTGGTCCTTTACTGCTTCTTCATTTCTTTATACACAGTATATCGAAACCTTTCTTTTTTTCTTTACAAAATAGTGAGATACCCTTTCTTTTTACCCTTCACACCTTATTACACTTTCCCTTTAGCGCTTTATCTATATACAACACAAACACACTTGCTCTACTCTTTAGTGGTTTCGAGAAATGCAAGAACCCGGGTTAGGCATGATGAGTAGTGGTGGGAGTGGTGCAATTGGAGGCTTAAGCAGCGGTGAAGTGTCTGTTTCCGGTGACCAGAATCGTCAGCTCAGGGCTGAGATAGCTGCTCATCCGCTTTATGAGCAGCTTTTAGCAGCTCATGTTTCTTGTCTCCGGGTTGCTACACCGATTGATCAGTTGCCTCTAATCGATGCGCAGTTGGCACAGTCTCATAATCTTCTTAGGTCTTATGCTTCACAGCATCACCAACATGGCCACTCCCTTTCCCCCCATGAGAGACAGGAGCTTGATAACTTCTTGGTCAGTTTTCAATTTATTTTTTCAAAGATTAATTTTCCCTTCCTAGACCCTAGTCTTTTGAAGACTTTTCTTCGTTTTGGTTTTGTGGTTTGAGATTTTCTTGTTCTGTCTGTTGTTTTTTTGGAGGGTTTAACATGGGAAAGTGTTTTTGTTGTTTATGGTGTTTTTCTTTTTACTTGTTTGCTGCAGGCACAATATTTGATAGTGCTGTGTACTTTCAAAGAACAGCTTCAACAACATGTCAGAGTCCATGCCGTTGAAGCTGTCATGGCTTGCCGTGAAATCGAAAATAACTTACAAGCTCTCACTGGTTTGTCCCCTCTCTTTCTCTCTCTCTCCCTCTCCCGTTATTATTGTCAAATAATTCATCAAATAATCATCATTAGTTGGTTAATTAATGATGAAAAATCAAAGAAGAAATTAATTAAATTAAAACTTGCTCTTTTTTCAACTATTTGTTTTGTTTGCTAGGAATGAATAAATACTATATGTAAAATATTGATAAAACCATCCTTATTCTAATGACAAGTGCATATATAGAATTATATAGTAAATAATAATATCACCATCATTAGCTGGTTTTGGATAGAATCATACCTTTCTTTATTTGGTTGTTTGAGTAATGTTTTCTTTCTTTCTCTTCTTGTTTTGGTGTCTTGATTCAATCGGTTGGTAGATAGGCAGGAGGGATAAGGATTGATATTTGGGTTTCTTGCAAGCAGAAGAGTCCGTATCAAGAAGTGGGTGCTGTAGGACCTACCAATTAAAAATCCTAGCATATATATAGGTTATGGTTAGGGTGGCTAAGGGGGTAGTTAGTTGGGTGGAAGAGGGCACCCTCACCGCCCCCTACCTCCAACTTTACCACCATAGCCAACAATTTATAATAAGGTTGCATTGGGATATTTGGATTCTAAGGTTGCTTTTATTCCCATCATAATTTGATTTTCATCGATTTAAGTTTTTCTTAATACAAATGCATGAATCTTGTTGAATGATTGCCCCCACACATGATTGTGTTAGGTATTGGAGGTTTAGATTCGTGGATGGAACCAATCATAAGAATTCATTATCAAATGATTTAATAAGATAACAATTTTCACGCACTTTTTACATTTTATCTCTTTTTTCTTTTGAATTATGAAGCTAATCAAAGTCTAGCGTCTAGACATGAAGCTAGCTAGCTTATATGCTTGTGTGGTTAAAATTGACAAGAAAGAGGGAGAATAATGAAAGCAACATTATCCAGTGCGTTATGTGGCTAATTACGCTTGATTCAATGGGAATAAAATTGGGTCTTTCATTTGCTTACTATATTCTATCAGAGACGTACAAAAAGTGGACAGTTCTATATGGCTGCTTTTAGGGTTTGGGCAACTTTAAATACATCATTAAGACGGTTTTTGGCATCTAATAGCCATGGCTTGCATTGTTTTAGACCTTTCTGACACAATTGGCGTCTAAAGCGCTAAGCAGTTTGTTTTCCTGCGTTCTGTGCCTGCATGCTTCTGCTTGGAAGCTGTACAATTTTAATGAAACGTGATAACATCTCATCTTAGATATGATCAGCTGGTCTACGGGGAAAGGCTGTGAAACCTGAGACAGTCGTTTCTAAATTATCAGTTCTTGACGCCAGGCTACCCTAGTCTAAGCTATCACTGTCTATATCAGAATATTGGAGTCTTAGCTACTCCATACAGACAACCTAATACTGAGGAAATTTAAACACCATGCAACTCAGATATGATGTTGTGTATATTCAGCGTTTAAAACAAAAAAGTCCCAATAAAATAAAGTACTGTTTTCCATACACTAATCTTTTAAGTATATTAATTATTGTTGTAAGTGAAGGTAAGCAGCATTCTAATAATAAAATGCAAACATTAATGTTTTGATAGTCAAATTAGGCGTATAAGATTGCAAAGAGGATTGCAAGTTTCAAATTTGAGCAAGGTGAATGAGTTGAGAGGGACGGAGGATTGAGAAAAGGGGTGGCTTGGAAAGCTAATGGTCCAAAATAAAAGATTTAAATAACTACTTTTTGCACTTGTAGATGCTTGGTGGAGATGTTTTCTGGGTTTTCTTTTCTTGAAAGAGATACTAAATAATGTTCATTTTCTTTCTGGAATCTGCTTTTGTTTGGTAGTCTGCGGCTGTGTCATGAATGTTTTAATTATGCATACATAATTAATTTGAACCACCTGCCATGCCGGTCAAAGTACACAAAAATATAACATGGTTGTCCCTTCAATGTGGTTAGGCTATAATTTTCCGAACTAAGCTCCAGCTAGAAATGCATTAATCTGACTTGTTAGTTGTAACCACTTCACATACCAAGCCTAATTAGATATATTAAAAATGTTGGCATTATTTAAAGTATAACAAAATTAAACAAAAAGGAAAACATGAAAATTGTTTGTGCTCCTTCAAATTCCAGGCCAAAAGTGAAAATTTCAGATAACTATCATAAAATATTTTTGATTCCATAAATGCGATGGTTGCATAACATTTGTGGAATGTGGTTAAAAGAGCAAAGGCTCTCAGTCATGGTGGTCCTGAGTGTTTGGATCATGACATGTTGTATGAACTCAATAAAGTGTAAATTTTATCATATGTCAAGGTCATCTGCTTATAGAGAGAGGGACATCATCTTATGGGATCTATGTACCTTGTTATGCTTAGTAGGAACAGACTAATCTTTTCCTGCCTCGTTAAGAATTGTGGGACAAATTGTCCCCTCAAAATTTATGCATGCTTATCCTTAGTTTAATGCATACCAACATTTATAAGAGACTGAAAGTTAACAAGATGCAAAGTAGTTCCTTCTTTTTTAACCTTTATATAAAAGAGGTAGTGACTTTGAATTTATATCCTACAATTTAGTTATAAGAAATAAAAAAAAAAAAGAATCTTATTAGCAAAATACAAATTGGCTTAGTTGCTGTCCAACTCCAAACCAAAAGACTTGCCTGAGAGAAATTTTGGGTTAGGTTAAATGTATTCATAAGGAAATATAATCAGTTTAATAAAGCAAAAAATAATTATAAGTAGTAAATTCACTTAAGGTTTAGTTAGTGGTTATTGAATGGTGGAAAAAAACTTGTCATAACTTTAGATAAATACTCATTTATGAAAACATTAAAGTTTGTTAGAATTACCTTGAATCTTATTATACCCATGATATATATCAAAGTATTGGTTTTGGTTTGAAATTTGTATTTTTTGTCTACTAGTTTTCTTTTATTAAAATTTCATTAAATTTTATCTAAAGAACTTTCACTTATGTTTTACTCTCAGAAATTTAGAGTAATATTTGTGTGTGGAATAAATGAATTCTAGAAAATAGTTTAGAATCTACTTCTATTTTCACAAAATTAAAGCATTAACAAACTGTGAAGGTATCAAATTCTGTGGCATATAAATTGTAGTGCTCTAATACAGGCCCAACAAAAGTGGCTTTTAATTTGAATTTGCATTGGGCCTCCATGATAGGATAGCTTAGCCCAACAAATACCGAGGGATCAGCTTAGTCCAACAATGATTTCAACTTCTAAGTGCAAAACATGTTTCGGAACACAACATAACCTTTGTCTGTTAACCTAGCGTTGATAGTTGAAACACAAAACCTGACACTGAATTCTCAAACTAGTTAATAAATAAATCTTAATTTAAGCAAAAACCATTACACCCTTTGGTCTAAGAAACTATGATGATTGCTTAGTGAGTTTTTCTTGACTGTATTTCCTTTCCATTTTTTTTTTCAGGAGTAAGCTTGGGTGAAGGCACAGGTGCAACAATGTCAGATGACGAGGACGAGCTGCAGATGGACTTCTCTTTGGATCAATCTGGCGCGGATGGGCATGACTTAATGGGTTTTGGTCCCCTACTTCCTACAGAATCTGAAAGGTCTTTGATGGAGAGGGTTCGTCAGGAGCTGAAGATTGAACTAAAACAGGTGATTGTTTTAAATCATTGTTGCAACAGACTTCATATTGTAGATTTTTTCTATTAGTTTCATTTGAAAATATTAAACAAGTCTCTGCAATACAAAGTTTTCCATGAGAAGTTTTCCTCCTTTTGAGATCAAGATCCTAAGCAGAGTTACTGATTTAAGTATTTATAGGTTTGATCATCACGGCAAATAAAAGGTAACACGATTCTGTTATGTCCGTACAGGGTTTCAAATCAAGAATTGAAGATGTGAGGGAGGAAATTTTGCGAAAAAGAAGGGCTGGAAAATTACCAGGTGACACAACTACGGTGCTGAAGAACTGGTGGCAGCAACACTCAAAGTGGCCATACCCAACTGTAAGCAACTAACTTCACCTTTCAATATTATTGAAAATTTTTGTATGATTGCCACCAACACGAGTTACTTAACTTATTTGGGGGTTCATTTTTGCCAATACCATGCCTTTATTCATTTCATTTAAAGGGAGGACAGCTCCGGGATGATACAACAACATGACTGATCACTAGAGCTGTTTCCACAGAATGCATATCCAGTCAGAATTTTCTGAGTTGCAAATTAGCCATACCACTTCAAATAATCGGTAACGATAATTTCATATGATAATTACAGGAAGATGACAAGGCCAAACTTGTGGAGGAGACAGGGCTGCAGCTAAAGCAAATCAACAACTGGTTCATCAACCAAAGGAAGCGCAACTGGCATAGCAACTCTCAATCTGTGACCTCCTTAAAGTCCAAGCGGAAAAGGTAGACAATGAAATTCCATGAGGAATGGAGAAGAAAGGAAGTTTCAACATGTTGATGAATGATGATGTCGGTATAGCTATTGTGTGACCTCTTGGGGTAAATAGCTCTGGGCTAACATTTTGTGAAGGTACTGAAAGAATCTGGGAAGTTAGATGCTTTCCAAAACTAGGTACAGGTTGTAATAGATTGATTTTATATGGCTTACATGTAAGTGTGTAGATTCAAGTTTCTAACAAAGTAAACATACTTCCTGTCAGATCTCCTCTTCCTTTGAGATGTCTCTAATTTCATATATTCATATTGAAAGTTTACTAGTTGAGATGCGAGTCATTGCTACAATTCCAAACTAGAAACAGAGACAATGCATGAACAACGCCCAAAACTGAGTTTCCTTTCGAAAATGAGAATGATTTGCATTAGTTTAATTGTCAGTGATACGTTTATGCTAAGTTAACTCATAAATTCGATAAGAAATCTAAGTTGGAAGGTCCAATATTCATATCAGAAAGATCACTCTCAGAGTTTCATCCATCAAAATTTTTAGTGTGAAGCCTACCAACTCAAAATCAGTAACTCGACTTTGGGCGAGCTTAGAAATAATTTCGGAAAAAGGAAGGTGGAGAGTCAAGAGTGATACAGGGTGACGAAGAGATGGATTTGTTCAGGTTTGCATGGGAAAATGCATGAGAGAGGAGGGAACTCACTTGCCAATTTGGATTGGTCAACGTTGGACACAGCCAAGCCTTGCTCTCACTCGCCCATGTCCAAATTGGGCCATAACAGGCTGATCTCATAGTCTCCTCTTCCTCCAACTTGTCTCTTTCTTGAAGCTAAAACAATAAAGATCTAATAACAAAATATGATTTTGGTTTTTTTATTTAAATATTCATCTCTTTGTAATCAAAATATCAATTATGATTTAAAAAAAATAAAAAGAACCAAACAAGTATTAAGGTTTTTTTTTTTTTAATAATGAGGGGAAGGAGGACTCGAAGCATGTATTTTATATAGAGATTATGTATCAATTAATAAGTTAAATGTTTGAGTATAGAACAAATAAATATTAAGGTTGTGAGAGATTTGATAAAAGTTCAGGACAGACAATTTGGATTTCAAAATGAGTGATTGAAATCGAGATTTTTCTCAAGAATTCAGTAACGTATGTAAGGAGAAAATTCAATGCTTCAGTTTTCAATTTATGGCGGCAGGGAAAAATCAAAACAGAACAATAAGGAAAGAAAAAGAGGGGGCAACCGGGGAAGATAGGATAAAAAATCAAGCCCCTCCCCCAAATTTTCCTTCTCTGGCAGGGTTTAAACTGAAACTCGATATACGAAACTCCAACTCGGATTTAATAAGAAGCATTAAGTGGTGTTGAAAGGAGACCTTTCTTTTGAACTAGAATGGAGTTTTCATTGGTATCTCAATCGATGTCGTTAGCTCTGATTAATGCTTCCTAGGGTTGGCCCATGCTTTTTGCACTAAGACCCCGAGCTTCTAAATGGGGCTTACGTCGTCGCTGCACAGTGTAGCCACTGCTTTGGGCTCAACATCATTGACCCGTAAATTGATTGTGATCGACCCCCTTTGGAAAAATGCACTCCAAGCCAGGCAGTAGACAGGATATAGGCAGATCACATGAACCTTCTGTTTGAAACACTTTCCGTTGGATTCTTCCGACTTCTGCCATGAAATGGAAAATTGCTTTTTGGAGACAGAATTGAGAATTTCGTTTGATTGTGAACCTTGAACTCGATCATTACGTGTTAACTAATTAGGATGATAACGTTCTAGAAATTTATAATTGAATCTTAAATGCTATACAACTTTTAGTATTTGGAGGGCTTTGATTTCGCTCTCCAATTGAATGGGACAGAAGAGAAATCTCTGTCAATCTAAAACTATCTGCAAATGGATGAGGTTAGGCAGATGTCTTCTCTATCTTGTGTTATGTACATTGAACACAGTCATTATGAGATAAGTTAAAATGATTATGAGATTTAATTAAAATAACCAATAGTTTTGAAGACCAAGAGATCAAATCTTAATGGTGTATAAGAGAAAATGGGACTGTCAATTTATCAACTTATTGTTAAAACATTTTGACATGTTCTTATGCTTTGATTCTTCAGTCATGACTTTGGTTCTGTCGCTGACCAACGCGGTTCTACTTCATTGTAATAAATGCATTAATAATTAGGTGGCGGCCTCGGGTCATCTTTTCCATTTATAGACAATCCGTACAATTAATAAGTAAAGGCTGCTGACGACTCACATGAAAAGTGAAAAGTTTAGATGGGCTTTCCTTGACCTCTTTAGGAGAAACAGGGGGAGTTGACAATGCTGTCGCCCCTTGTCTTGGCTGCTGATGTTCAAGGTAGATGAAAGGCCGGCTTTCCCTTGACGAAGTAAACCATCCTTGCAATGGGAACCAAAAAACTACTAGTTTAATAATGGCAGTATATACCAAAGACCAGACACGAAAGGAAATTTCTGAGCAGGACCCCAGACCTAATATTTGTCTCGTCGAGTTTCTTCTTTGGCTTTGTCCTGTACCCTGCTTCACAAGCATTGGAATCTCCATCTTTGTAGTCTCAAAACGTTTTTTGCCTGCTGAATGTACCATTTCAAGAAATATAATGGGTCCCCTTTTGACTATTTTTTTATTGGGTTGTTGTGAATTTTCTTCTTCTTCATCTTTTTCTTTCAACTCATTCAACTATGCCGTTCAATTTCTGGATTGTTTATTATATGTTCGTGTTTATCAATTCCATTAACTACTATTTCACAGCATATCTTTTTCTTTCTGTCCTCGCACTTTCTTTTACAGATTCAACTCTTGTTTTTCTCTTTCATATGCATACCCTCATACCTCCCTGAAGACCCAGTTTTTCTCTCTTACCTACATTTGTTCAATCCAGAAAACCTTCCCCCGGGTACAATCTGTTTCTATTTTAACAGATAGCCTGGATTTATTCGAGTGCCAGTTTTGTTTCTGGTAACAGCCTCTACTTATTTCAGTGTCTAAAAGAATTGGATATTGATCAGATTCTGATCTTGGATTATATTCTTCATTGTTCCACGGGAAATTTTCAAGCTCCAATTTTTCCCTTGACAGTGATTCAGTTTAGTGCCACAACCAAAATAATCCAGTCTTGTTTTATTTTCTAATGGCTAGTACACTTTTTCATGAAACGTTGTCCTTCGGAAGCTCAAGCCATGGTCAGGGCCAACAAGTTCTGCCATTTAAGACAACGGATGGGTCCTTGAAGGTTTTGCTGTTACATGGCAATTTAGATATTTGGGTCAAGGAGGCTAAAAACCTTCCTAACATGGATATATTCCACAAGAAGTTAGGTGACGTGTTCGGGAAGTTCAATTTGAAAGTTAGTAGCAAAATTGAAGGCCATATGCCTCATAAGATTACCAGTGATCCTTATGTTACAGTTTCTGCTGCTGGTGCTGTAATTGGGAGGACTTTTGTTATTAGTAATACCGAGAACCCGGTTTGGATGCAGCATTTTAACGTTCCTGTTGCACATTATGCTCCAGAAGTCCATTTTGTTGTCAAAGACAGTGATGTAGTGGGGTCACAGATCATGGGAGCTGTGGGCATCCCCGTTGAGAAGTTATGCTCAGGCACAAAAGTTGAGGGAACTTTCCCTATCCTCAATGCAAGTGGGAAGCCTTGTAAGCCTGGAGCTGTATTGACTTTATCAATTCAGTACACCCCAACTGAGAAAGTGGCGCTTTACCATAGGGGATTAGGTTCAGGTCCTGACCATCATGGGGTCCCTGGTACATACTTTCCTCTTAGGAAAGGTGGGAAAGTTACTCTGTATCAAGATGCTCATGTCCATGATGGTTTCCTTCCCAATTTGAAGGTTGATGGTAATGTTCAATATGAGCATGGGAACTGCTGGCAGGACATCTGTAATGCTATAAGTCAGGCCCGCCGTCTGATATACATTGCAGGATGGTCTGTTTATCACAATGTCAGACTTGTACGTGAAACTGATAAGGCTACGAATTCCACATTAGGGGATCTTCTCAAAACTAAGTCACAGGAAGGTGTGAGGGTGCTGCTCCTTGTGTGGGATGATCCTACTTCTAGGAGCATTTTAGGATACAAAACGGTGAGCAACTGAACAAACTTCTTTTCTTTTATTTTATGTTGTTTTCTTGTTCCAATTTCCATAGGGTACATAATAATTCAAACTTAAAACTTCCTGCCATTTTCTATTTCCTGGTTCTGTGTTTTTAACTCATTAATGTGGATGGGGTTTTCCTTTCTTCCTGCCCTGCTCAACCTCCCCCCCTCCCCTGAGAAATACCTTTCTCTTTCATATCCTCACTGTAAGATATCTTATATGCATAAGTGATGTTTAAAGACTAAAAGTTTCATAAAGGAGTGAGAAAATGTTGGAGAGCCAACAACAATGTGGTTGCGGGTTTGATCTTTGCCCTTTCTCCATAATGGGACAAAAATAGTATGCACCACTTGTATGTCTTGGGAGCCCGATAGTGTAGTATGGTATGGTCTGATGAGTTTTCAAGTACAGCTGATAAATCTTGAACCATGTACTGTCATGTAGTTGCACAGGAATCAAGATACTAACTGTTACGCAGTCATCATCATGGAACAGAGCATTATTCAACATCAAAATATATGCTTTGTTAGAAATTGTCTTAACTTTATCTGTAATAGCATTCTCTTCTTCCGGGTATGGCCGTATGCAGTAGGAAGGTGTGATATGATTGATGTGGCTGAGCATAACCTGCTTGATCTACCTTGATAAGGCTTGGTAGGCTAGACTACCAGTTTTTCTATCTTATTCCTTTTAGAATCTTTTCTTTGAGTAATTAAATGGAGTGTTAATACTATATGTCATTTAAGTATCATTTCAATAGTTTTTTCCTACTTAAAGTAGCAATTAGTTCCGTTTCTGCTTGAACTAGACACTGACCGGCTTCTACCCTATGCAGGAAGGAATCATGCACACAAATGATGAAGAGACTCGCCGTTTTTTCAAGCACTCTTCAGTGCAAGTGTTACTTTGCCCTCGATCTGCTGGAAGAGGAAGCTGGGTAAAGAAGCAGGTTGGTTTTAACCAGTTACTAGAAATATGTCTATGGTTCACATGCTGTTGGTTCTAGAGGATTAGTAAAAACACCTCGTCGAATAATGTCATTAGTATTTTGATCAAAGAAAAATTTGCACCTGTCATTGACATTTTCATGAGGGAAACTGTTATTTAGGTACTATATATATACACACACACATTTGCAATGCTCTGAATCAGGACTTTGTTCTCAATTGAACTTTGCTTACCAGGAAACAGGAACAATCTATACTCATCATCAGAAAACTGTGATTGTTGATGCTGATGCCGGTAACAACAAAAGAAAGGTCACAGCATTCGTTGGAGGTCTTGATTTATGCAATGGTCGATATGATACTCCAAACCATCCACTTTTCAGAACTCTACAAACAGTGCACAAAGATGACTATCGCAACCCTAACTTCACGGTACCCATTTATGCACTTTTCTTCACTTCTTCCAGTTGTTTGATTTTCTTTTGGGATTTTTCTAGGTCACTGTAGAAAATATTTGATAGGAAAGCATTTGTGTCCCATATGATTTCTCTGACAGTAACCAAAAAGCACTGCTTGATGCAACATCAGTTGCACAGTGACTATGTAATCCATAAATGAACAAATTCAACAACATAATACCAATCCTTTATGAATCATTTACTAGTTTGATATGAAGTGGAGTTCTTTAAAAGGAAATTACCAGTTCTGGTGATGAGAAATCATCTTCCCCACGAGGTAAATTTTCCACTAACACATAGAGATGGAGACCTAGAATAAACCAATTTTATACTCTGTTGTTATTATCTTGAGAGTTTTACTTTTTGTTGTGTCTTTAATATTGCTAGTGTTTCGTCCTATTTAGGAAAATGATGCTGGTTGTCCAAGACAACCATGGCATGATTTGCATTGTCGAATCGATGGTCCAGCTGCTTATGACATTCTCACCAATTTTGAGGAGCGTTGGTTGAAGGCTTCCAAACCCCACGGGCTTCAAAAATTGAAGACTTCAGTTGATGATGCTTTACTGAAGATTGAAAGGATTCCTGAAATTGCTGGGATAACGGAAATTCCATACTTGAGGGAAGATGATCCAGAAACTTGGCATGTTCAGGTACTTTGGATGCTAGTGAGCTCCTGGTGTTGAGTTTTCGTTACTACTTTTCTTGTTTCCTATTTTTGTTGTATCCTAATATGTTCTTTTTTTCCCTTTTCCACTGATTTCCCTACGATGAAAGGTTTTCCGTTCAATAGATTCCAATTCTGTGAAAGGTTTTCCAGATGACCCGAAAGATGCTACAAGAATGGTGAGAGAAACATATGGATTTTAGCTGTTCTTATTAACTATTCTAGAATGATTAAATGAAGTCTAACCAACTTGTATGCTTATACTTTGTCTAGAACTTGGTGTGTGGGAAGAATGTTCTCATAGACATGAGCATACACACTGCATATGTCAATGCAATCCGTGCTGCTCAACGCTTCATCTACATCGAGAATCAGTACTTTCTTGGATCATCATTTAATTGGGATTCCCACAAAGATTTAGGTAAGGAACTTAACCTTTAAAATAAGGAGTAAAGGAATGAAGATAAAATAGTTGTCTTTCGACTGAATGATCAAACTTGAAGTTTTGATATTTCTCTCCTCGATGAGATGTTCATGAGAGAATGGAGACAGTATTCCAAATTATTCATCTTGTCGCATTTTTGCTCATGATCTCTTTCTAGAGGAAGCATTGAAAATTGAAAACTTGCATCACCTAACAGATGGACTGAGATCCTGCATTTCTCCTGTTCACAATGAATTTTTTTGTACAGGGACAGACTTGAATGTATACATATGGTTTTAAGCATGCTTTTTGCTTGCAGGTGCGAACAATTTAATACCAATGGAAATTGCTCTTAAAATTGCCAACAAAATCAGATCAAATGAGAGGTTTTCTGCATATATTCTCATCCCGATGTGGCCAGAAGGGGTTACAACAAGCACTCCTATCCAAAGGATTCTCTTTTGGCAGGTAGGCTCCATATTCCAATAACAATTAGAAAAAAGAACTTCTAATGTCAAGCATGAATTGTTTTCATGGCTAGATGTCATTGGGTGTAGTAATATTGATTTCAAATCTGCAGAATGCTTCCATGCTGATTGTGTGTTGCATTTAAAACTTTTTTTAAGAGTTTCTGCTGAATGTAAAACTTCTTCACTCAGTATAGTAGTTGATTTCTGCAGCATAAAACAATGCAAATGATGTATGACATAGTTTACAAGGCATTGGTAGAAGTTGGACTTGAGAATAAATATGAGCCTCAAGATTTCTTAAATTTCTTTTGCCTTGGCAACCGAGAGGCCATAAATGGAGGAGACTCTTTGGATCCCAGAAGTTCCTTTGCATCAAATTCTCCCCAGGTACATCTCTTTCCTACCTAGATAGACCTTTAAGATTTCTCTTTAATATTTAACCCAGCTCATCCATAAGAAAATCTACCATATGTTGGTAACACAGGCGCTTGCTCAGAAGAACCGGCGCTTTATGATTTACATCCATTCTAAAGGTATGATAGTGGATGATGAGTATGTCATAATAGGATCTGCTAATATCAACCAGCGCTCGATGGAAGGCACTAGAGACACCGAAATAGCAATGGGTGCTTATCAGCCTCACCATGCCGGCTCTACCAAACCATACAACTCACACGGGCAGGTAAGCTTGAGAAGATACACTTAATTTAAGTGCATTTATTCTTGTTGCAAGATTGACAGTCTATGCCAAATATATCTTAACATTTCTATACAAGTTTCACAATCACACATGCACCCATTTTGCAATTAGGTTTTTTAAGCTTGTAAGTCACAGTACCATAGATTGAAATTTCAATGGCAGCCTTGTCCATTTGAACGAAATACACGTGTGCACATGCTCACAAACACCCACAAAGGCTTCAGATTTAAACTTGAAAGCACTCATTTGTTGAGGTCACGTTTTCCCATGGAAGTTCACATGAGTAAACATCAGATCTTGTGTCCTGTATTACTTTTAATCTTTGGCTTAGTTTCCTGCTACTTTTTATGTCTGTGAGGCCTAGGCCCTGATCATGCACAAACCCCATGGCTCTTAGAGTATAGTCTTCCTTCACATACCAGCTTTTAATTAACTCTAGGTTCTCAAATGCTGCTCATAACTATGCTCCATGTTTGCTAATTTAGGCCAAAACTTAATAGCTTTCACTTAAAATGAGCGCAGGTTTACGGATATAGGATGTCACTATGGGCAGAGCATATCGGAGCTCTTGAGCAAAGTTTTAAGCAACCAGAGAGTCTGGAATGTGTAAGACGTGTCAGGTCTTTGGGTGAGCAGAACTGGAGACAATACGTAGCTGATGAGGTGACGGAAATGAAGGGCCACCTTCTGAAGTATCCGGTGGAAGTTGATCGGATGGGCAAAGTGAAGGCTCTTCCTGGCTGTGAAACATTCCCGGATGTGGGTGGAAAAATTTTGGGTTCATTTACAGCCATTCAAGAAAATCTCACAATCTAAAGCAACTCATAAACAAAGACTGTTTTTGTCTACCACACTGTTTGCCCAGTATATAGTTAGGGATTTTTTTGTGCATAGGAATATAATTTGATGTTGTCTGTAGATTAAGGCGTTGGATGGTCAGTTGTAATGTCTTTGGAGACAAGTTGTTTTAAGGTCTCCTTTGTTCCTTGTAAGACAATTACTTGCCAGTATGTTCCCAAAAGGATGTTAAGGTGACTTATGTCGTTATGCATTGGCCTTGATTAATCCTCCCTTGTTTCCATATTGGCGTTTCTAAATTATAGTTTGAAGGGCTTCTCCTTGAAAAGTCAAACACAAGGAGAGGATCCGTTGCCTAAGCCCAAGGAGATGAAACCAATTTGTGGCTATTAGATATCATCAAGGTAAGTTGCTTTTAGACATAAATCAGGAATGATGGGAATGGGTTAGAAAAAATAAATTTTGCCTTAAAAACAAGATTCAGAAAAGTAATCAAAATTTGAATAAAAGTAGTGTATTTTAAAATGTACTAGTATTGACTTAAAGAAATAACAACAAAACAGTGTCTAATTTAAGCTAAGGTTAGGATTGGCCAAAACCATCAAAAAACGATTGATGCTTTTGAATAGAACAATTAATAACCTACAAATTTTAAGGTCAGGCGGCCAAGGTTAGCATCCTTTGGAAAGCGGGTCCCAACTGAACCTGTGCGTTTCCCTTTCATGAATAAAGTGCGTGATCTCCCTCGAACCGCCCATTCTTTTGGACAATGAGACTCCTTCTCTCCTAGTCCAATCCAAGTCAAGAAAGACAAGGTGGTATTCCAGTACCATGCACCTGCAACTAAGCTCATACACCCCCCAAAGATCCTAAGCATGGACTATCCACACTAATACAGAGAATATTATTTTAATTAATAAAAAATTTTTAATGTGCTGATTGTGCATAATCTTTATACATTATCAAATCATTCAATTTTGACACTTCATTAATAAAGTATTATTTTTTTAAAAAATAATATTAAAATTTGGCGTTGTTTTAAAATTTTATTAATTTTTTATTTTTCTAAAATTAAAATTTGATGATCTAATTACGTATAAAAATTATACACCATAAATATATTAATATTAATATTTAATCCTTTAATTAATCATCCTCCAAAATTGACTACTAGTTGAAATGATGAATAATTCACATATTTTTATGTATTGTTTATTGCATGATCTTGTTGTGAACACCTTAAATTGAATATTAAACTATGAGGAAGAAACAAAGCTATTTCTCTAATTTTCAAATCCCCAAAGATGCTTAGCATTCATAAGAACTATAAGGTAGTGTTTGGTATGAAGGAAATGAGAGCACATTTTTTGTAATGTGTCCAATTAAATTACATTACAGTATTTGTTTTGCAACAGACAACTGTAATGTAAGATTACAATGCAATCACATTACAACCCAAATATGTAATGTGATTATAGTATAAAATCAATGCAATCACATTACATTGCACTCTACAATATTGTTAAAAATACTTTTACCCTTCAACTTTATTACCTTGTTAAAAATATTTTGTAACGGTATAATTAAAATAAAAAATATTAAAATAAAATATATAATATAAAAAATAAAATAAAATATAAGAAATTAAAATTTATATAATATAGATAAAAGAAATTAAAATAAAATATATAATATACAAAATTATATTAAAAAATAAAAAATAAAAGATTATAATAACAAATAAAAATAACATATATGACATTAAAAATATATTTAAGAAATTATATTATGTAAAAATTAATAATAAAAAATACAAGTATATTAAACTTATATTTTAATAAATAGGGGTAATTTTAAAAATTAACATTATATTCCCAGCAAAGTTATTGTAAACCAAACGCTACAATGTTATTTTTTTTACATTTTAATCATTATTTTGCTTGTATATCAAACACTGTAATATTATTTTTCCTGCAATCACATTGCTTGCAATTACATTACCTGTAATCACATTACATTGTAAAATACTAAACACCACTTAAGTGCAAACAAATTAAGGTTTAGCTCTGCTTTTGTTATTTGAAGGACATAAACTTTTTTCCAAAAGAATTTTTTTTTTTTTTAAAAAGGAGAAGATGAAGAACATATGCTAGTTAAAAAGCTTTCAGGAAAAATGGCATATATTTTCCCACCAATTGAAAATAAATTTAAAATAAATTAATTAAATATATTTTTTCTTTCTCACAACGATAATCAGTTTGCTCTTTATTCCAAACCCTTAATTCAGAGCATATCTATATCAAATTATAAGTAGCTGTCAAATCTTTTTCCTGACAATAACATTAGGGCTACTTTATTGCAATTGTAAGGATATTCTATCATGCAAAATAGTATTTTTTTTATTTTAAAATATATACTTATTGCAGTTTATAAATTAAAGACAAAATAACTTAAATTTAGTTTTAAAATATAAAAAATTATTATTGTGTTCGTTTTCAAAAACATTTAACGTCAATGACTACATTGATATAAAAGAACTATAAGTAATATTAAGAATTACAAAAAAATCTCATTTATATTATTAATTAATACTTATTTTTTAATAAAATTTCATTATCAATTTATTGTTAATCATGAAAAGGATTAAAGGAGGTTTTTTACGATGCAAATGAAAAGGAAATTTTATTTTTCCTTTGAAAGAAAAACAAATTTGAAAGCGAATTTCAAGCCCATGAATTAATCATGAGCCTAACCTCTCACAACCATCTCCTTTTCCCCACCGACCCGTCGGTCTCCAAAACCCAAATCTGAACAAATACTAAATTGCAATAAAAATAATATTAAATAAAAAAATCAAAGAAAAAAAATAAAAAAATAATGACCTCATTATTTGTATATATATCTACGAGGCACTCACTCTCTCAAATCCAACCCTCCGTTCTGCATTTTGCATTTCTCTTTCAAAAACCCCAAAATTTAAGATAAACAACAAATAAAAATGGGGTTTCCGGCAAATGGCTCATCTGAGAAACCATTGAAGTTTCTGATCTATGGTCGAACCGGTTGGATCGGCGGTTTATTAGGCAAACTATGCGAATCCAAGGGAATCGACTACCAGTACGGCTCAGGCCGGCTCGAGAACCGGCTGTCGCTCGAGTCCGACATAGCCTCCGTGAAACCAACCCACGTCTTCAATGCCGCTGGAGTCACCGGGCGTCCAAACGTCGACTGGTGCGAATCCCATAAGGTCGAGACCATCAGAACCAATGTGGTTGGGACTCTTACCCTTGCTGACGTGTGCAGGGACAAAGGCCTTGTCTTGATTAATTATGCTACGGGTTGCATCTTTGAGTATGATGCAGGTCATCCGATCGAATCGGGTGTCGGGTTTAAGGAAGAGGATACTCCAAATTTCACGGGTTCCTTCTATTCTAAGACTAAGGCTATGGTAAGCAAGCAACAAGAAAAAAGTTTCAATTTTTACATTTAAATTTGTGCATTATATCATTAGATCTGGTTGTTTGTTTGTTTGATCTGTCTTGGGTTTTTAATGTTGGAGAAATTTTCCTCGTATTTGCTAATGTTAAGGTTGATCAGATCTTGTGATGTTAAGCAAATGTTGTTCGGTTGTTTATGTTAGATAGATTTTTAAATTGGGTTGTTCTAAAATATTTATTGAAATTTTTTTTTTTCTGCAAAAATGTTTTCATTTTTCGTAGTTTTTTTTAAGAATAATTTTTAATGCATCTGTTGGCATTGATGACACTTGGGTTTAGCTGGAAAGTATAGGATTCATTAAGGATTATTAATTGGAAATGTAGTAAATGAAGTGGTCCTGAATCTGCTTTGCCTTTTTCCTATTGTAGTTTAGTTCATGTAGATCTGAACTCTGCTGTTGTTCTAATTATGGATCTTTGCTGATAATTGAAAGGTGGAGGAGCTGCTCAAGAATTATGAGAATGTTTGTACGTTGCGTGTTAGGATGCCTATTTCATCGGATCTAGCCAATCCTCGAAATTTCATCACCAAAATTACTAGATATGATAAGGTGGTCAACATACCTAACTCAATGACTATCCTGGACGAACTTCTTCCCATTTCCATTGAGATGGCTAAGAGGAACCTTACTGGAATCTGGAACTTTACAAACCCAGGAGTGGTCAGTCACAATGAGATTTTAGAAATGTACCGTGACTACATTGACTCCAACTTCTCATGGAAGAACTTTACTCTTGAAGAGCAGGCTAAGGTAATCATTGCCCCAAGGAGCAATAACGAACTCGATACCAACAAATTGAAGAATGAATTCCCAGAACTCCTGTCCATTAAGGAGTCTCTTGTTAAGTATGTATTTGAGCCAAATAAGAAGACTCTTGGAGCTTGACCCTAGTTAAGTTGAAGCAGATTTCCCTGAGGTCTTGTCTGTTAGGGAGTGCCTCATAAACTTTGTCTTCAAGGTGAATCAAGGGACTAGTGGAGCTTGAAAATTTTAGGTTTTGAATTCTTTGATTTTCCTTTTTCTATTTATTGAATTTGGTTCATGTGGGTCGATGTGATTTCTCTGCAATAGGCACCTCTTCCCAGATGACACGAAGAATTGCTGGTATTTGTATTTGAATCTTGTATTCATATCCACGTTTGAATAAATCAGTTGAAAATGATTTATCTAGTTATAAATTACACTTTTTGAGTTTATTGGTGTTGCCTCTTGCCTGCCTTGATCAAACTTTGGCTCATGCTAACTTGCTAGTTTATTTTATTTTCTCATTTGCTAAAATACAACACTTCAATAGTAGAAAATTTTCTCTTAGAGATACTTTTTGACTTTTATGTTGATATTATTGAAATGGGCCTTGAAGGATACAAATTTTAGTATAAACTACAGCCACTTAGAGAATATTTGAATTGTAGAGTATTGATTATAGAATGCTGCTACCATTTTCTCATAAATATCTTGATTATAGAATATTTGAATTGTATTATGAGCTATTGCAGTGCTGCAATATGTAGTGAGCTTAAAAGGGTTTGCATTGTTTTATATTTCAGGATCTCGAATCAGTAGTTACCATCTCAGGATCAAGACCTGGATGGTCATATGAATCTGAACTATATAAGCAAGTGACTTAATTGGTTAGGACAGTCTTATGCAATCAAGGCCACAAGGCCACAAGGGCCAACAACTCCCCGGGGAAAGAAAATCTACTTGGGATTGCGTTGTGGGTATGACCCCTGCAATTTCAATTTGTCGAGAGCTGAAGAGGCAAAGAAAGATTGAGGTGTCGGTTGGCAGGTGTAAGTTTAAGGATGAAGGGTCTTGTTTAAACAAGGAAACGGGAAATGTGGTCTGAGCCGAAGATAACTTTTTAGTGCCTTGTGGCTAGAATTACCTTGGTCTTGGTGAGTAGAGCAACAACCGCGTGCTGGAGCCCGGAAGTATCAACTCAGGCAGTGGTGTGAAGCTGGAGGAATTTGGGTTTGGCCTGGGCTGCTCGGTGGACCTAGTAATGGATTCGAGCATAAGCAGAGTTAAGGCTCTTTGATTTGGATCAAATCAAACTCTTCTAACCTTTTAAATCAATCCGAACAATTTTATTTATGTTTATTTTTTAAAAATTTATATTTAATGTACTGATAATTTAGAATTTTTATATACTACGAAATCATCATAAAATGTCACTTTATTTTAGATGATTATTTCCCTCTCACTCTCTCACCTATCTCCTCTTCTTGTTCCTCTATTTTTTACTCTTTTGGACCCAATCTCTTATACCAAAAGTTTAATGTTTCCACAAGGATTTGTTTTAACAAAAGTTGCAAGTTTGCAGTCGTTATATTGTAATTAAAGACAAACCTTTAGGGCCATATCTGTGTTTTAGGGAGAGCTAAGGTGGATGAAATGTTTTATGCAATGCTGTGTTAATTTTCAACGCCATATCTGTGAATAGAAATTATACACAATATAAACTCATTTTTTAAATAAATTTTTACATAATCTTTTAATATTTTAAAATAAAATAAAAAACTAGTTTTTGACAATATTATATTTGAAGATTATTATTATTATTATTATTATTATTATTGTACAAATACAAACTTCAAAGCCCAATTAAAAAAAAATACTCTTTTTTCTTTTTTATCAATATTTTTAAAAATATTTTATAATTTATGAAAATAAACTACAAATTTACTTGGGATAAAAGAAATATATATAGATCATATAATACATCAAACATGAAAGATAAACCTTTTAAGCTCTTAAAATCTTTCTTAAAAACACATATCATCAATAAATGATGTTTATTTTTCAGAAAAGGCAAAAAACTGTTAGAAAGAAGATGTAAAACAACATCAACAATTGGAGACTCGAAAAATAGTGGGCATATTCTTCACTCATTGACTTGATTACATTACATAATGACTAAAACCTCTTTATATAGAGCTTTAGATACATCCAAACACACAAACATAACAATCCTTTATTCTCAAACTAAACGCAATTAAAGATCTTAAATACCATTTTTAAACATAGACTAAAAGATTAAAAATAATAGGAAATAGATTAATAATTTTACAAAGTTACCTGTCAAGCCAAATTAATCTTCTTCTTATTTGGCTCAAAAACATACTTTATAGCAGACTCTTTAATGGGTAATATTTTAGGAAACTCTTGCTTCAGCTTTGTTGAATCAAGTTCATTGTTGCATCTTGGAGCAGCAAGAACTTTCGCTTGCTCCTCAAGAGTGAAATTCTTCCATGTAAAATTGGAATCGATATAATCCCGATATATCTCTAAAATTTCATTGTGAGAGAGCACGTCAGGGTTGGTAAAATTCCAAACTCCGGTGAAGTTTCTCTTCGCCATCTCAATAGAAATTGGAAGGAGTTCATCTAAAACTGTCATTGAGTTCAGAATATTAATTACTCGTTCGAAATTTATGATTTTCTTGATAAAGTTACGATGATGGGATAAATCAGACAAAAGATGTATTTTAACACGTAAAATGCAGACATTCTCGTAATTCTTGATCAAGTCTTCCACCTTCCAATTAACAAAGAAAACCGAACATTAGAATATTGTTACAACATAGTAAACTGCATGAATGCATGTTTTAATGAATAAAATGCACCCACGCATGCCGTATATCTTACTAGTTACAGTAAGTTTTAATAAACCTATTTCCATTTGCTTTCACCACCACCTCACAATATAATCTAACCCTGGTCTTGAGCTAGCGTTAGAAATATATAGGCTCATACCAATGATTTAAAATTAAGGATCCAATCAGCCCAACATTTTGGTTTAAGTTTTTTTGGGCAAAACTGACGGAGGGCCAATGTAGTTTGTTTTTACCATGCCTTTGGTCTTTTAAAAAAAAGGAGCCGTTATAATTGGAAGCGTCGTTTTCGGTGAAGCCGATCCCCGACCCAAGAGGATGATCAGAATCATAATCAAAGATGCAGCCACTGGAGTAGAATATCAGCTATGTTCAAGGCCCCGATCGCATTGCTTCGGATGGTCTCGATCTTATTGAACTCGCACCAGTCTACGTTTGGCCGTCCCGTGGCGCCAGCTGCGTTGAACACGTGGCTCGGCTGGACAGCTACTATATCCGCTCGCAGCGATTCACGGTCCTCGAGCCGACCGGAGCCGTAGGCAAAGGGGATGCCCTGGGCTTCGCAGATTCGGCCTAATAAGCCGCCGATACAACCCGTACGGCCGTATATGAGGAATCTGAGCCCAAGGGGCTTGGCATTGCCATCGGCTCGAAACTCCATTTTTGCTATTTCGTGTGTTTTTGGAAGAGTAACTGCCTTTCAAACGTGCTGAAATGAGTCGAGGTTGACAAGCAAAAATGGCAACTACCAAGCGGCCTTTATACAAGCTTGTTCGAGGGAAAATGGACAAACAATATTTGGGCTGGCTTTTAATTTCCTGCAAAAGGACCAGCAATGAGTATTTTACATAAGTTTTTGATGAAAAATCATTACAGAGAGTAAAACAAACAGCCATACATGAGGTATAAGTACAAATGTCCTCAGGCAACAGACCCTTTCCCAACAGTCAATTAAAACGATTAAATGCAATAAAAAATTTTCTTTAATTGATTTAATCGATTATATATAAAAATTTAATTGAATTGACCCAAATTTACACTTAGTCGTTTAATCCATTTTAATTGATTAAATTATTTTTAATAGATTTAATCAAATTTTTTTAACTTTTAATTTTTTAAAAAATCTATTTAATAGTTCATTTTAAAAATTATTGGTATTATATCTTTATGGCTAATATAACTTTATTTTGGGAATATTTTTTGAACATTTACTAATAACTAGTAAAAAATAATAATACTCTCTTTGCTTCAAACTAAATATTCATATTCGGATATATAAAAATTAAGAAAAATAATTTGGCATTAGAGTTTATATTTTATGAAAAAAAATTATAACATTGGTAAACTAGTATAATTTTTTATGTCAAAAAGTTAAAAAAATATTAAAAGTAAATGTGAAAATATGGAAAAAGTTTGAAAGAAGTTATTAATATAATTTAAATTCAAACTTTTGTATATCTATATAATATCATAACTTAAAGTCAAATTAGTAACCCTAAACCCTAATATCACAACTTAAAGTCATATTTGGATCTATATTTTTTCTTTCTTTAGTAGGTACGTTAAATAAGTGTTTATCGATATTATCTAACAATTAAACGTTGACCTAAGTTAGGTAATTGTTCAGTAATGATTGAGGTATTAATACGTTAAATAAGTGTTTATTGATATTATCTAACAATAAAACGCTGACTTAAGTTAGGTAATTAACAATTATTAAGTTAGGTCATTATTAAAGTGGTGTTTGGTATCAGGAATGTGCAGTTGTTAAGGGTTCATGTTTCTAATCCAAAACACATGTTTCATAGAATGCTTATGTTCATATACTTATGACTTATCTCATTTCTTATTTATGTGGGATTCGTAACATTGTACCTCACTCAATTGTGCAACGCTTTGTACTAGTTTTTTTTCCATAGAGGAGAGAGATTTTTACACTAGTCTAGATTTACCTCGACATTTGTATTTCTCATGGGAGGCTTACATTAGTAAAGATCCGAGTTTAATCTAATAACACTTATTACGGACTCAGATTTTCAATTCAAAAAACATGTTTGATAAGTGGTGAAATCTTTATATTTATATATCCAAGGCTCACTCCATCTCTTTTTTATATAAAATCTGTAACATTCTACCCCACTCAATTTTACAATACTCTCGTATTGGCTTTTTAACTGTAAAAGAGAGAGACTCTTACATTACTCTAGGTCTACTTCGACTCTTGTATCTTTCATGAAAGGTCCACATCAATGAAAATCCAGATCTATTCTGATACTACTTGTCATAGACTCATGTTTCCAGCTCAAAAAACATGTTTGATAAGTGGTAGAGGGCCTATATTTATATACTCAAAACCCATCTCATCTCTTATTGATATGTAATTTATGAAACGCTCTCATTACATTAGCTCTTTATTCATAGAGGAGAGGGACTCTTACATTAGTTTGGACCTATTTTGACTCTTATATCTCTCATGGGAGTCCCACATCATTGAAGATTTAAATCTATTATAATACCACTTGTAATGGATCCACATTTCTAACCTAAAATACATACCTAATAAGTGGAGGAAGACCTATGTTTATAAACCTAAGATCAACTCTATCTATTACTGATGTGATATCTGTGACATACTCACAATTCTTGTAATGCGTTTGATTAAATTATATTGTACTATTTGTTTTGAAACAAACCAATGTAATATAAGATTGCAATACAATTACATTATGAACTAATGCAATAAAAAGAAGGTTGTGAAGAATGCTAATACTATTTTCTTATAAATATCTTGATTGTAGAATATTTGAATTGTGTTATGAGCTATTGCAGCGCCACTCGATGTAGTGAGCTTAACAAGGTTTGCGTTATATTATATTTCAGGATTTCTAATCTGTGATTACCATCTCAGGATCGAGACCCGGATGGTCATATGAATCTTGAATCTTAATTATATAAGCAAGTGACTAAATTGGTTAGGAGAAAGTCTCATGCAATCAAAGCCACAAGGGCCAACAACTTCCTGGGGAAAGAAAATCTACTTGGGGATTGCGTTTTGGGTATGACCCTTGCAATTTCAATTTGTCGAGAGCTGAAGAAACAAAGAAAGATTGAGGTGTCCGTTGGCAGGTAGAAGTTTAAGGAAGGGTCTTGTTCTAACATGGAAACTGGAAATATGGTCTGAGCCGAAGAGATCTTTTTAGGGCCCTGTGGCTAGAATTACCGTGGTGCGTAAAGCAGCAAACGTGTGCTGCAGCGCAGAAGTACCAGTGGTGTCAAGCTGGAGGAATTTTGGGTTTGGACTGGGCTGCTTGGTGGACATAATAATGGATTCGAGACTCCTTGATTTGGACCAAATCATTTATTTATGTTTGTTCTTTACATTTTTTTTTTTGAATTTACATTTAATATATTGACGATGTAAACTTTTATACTACAAAATCATCCTAAAAGTGCCATAAGAACTTAAAAATAAATATTATTAATTTTCTTCAAATTTAATTGCATAAAAAAATAAAATTAAGTTTATTTCTCTGTCACTCACACATCCTATCTCCTTTTCTTCTTACTTTATTTTTTACTCTTTTGGACCCAATCTCTTGTACGACAAGTTAATGTTTCCACTAGGATTTGTTTTGGACCCAATCCCTAGTTATATGGTAACTAGAGCCAAACCCTAAGGACCATATCTGTGTTTTAGGGAAGGCTAAGATGGATGGAATGTTTTATGCAATGCTGTGTTTTCAACACGTCATATCTGTGTATGGAAATTATACACGATATAAACTCATTTTTTTAATAAATTTTTACATAACCTTTTAATATTTTAAAATAAAATGAAAAAATTAGTTTTCAACAATATAATATTTGGAGATTATTATTATTATTTTTACAAATATAAACTTCAAAACCCAATAAAAAAATACTTTTTTTTCTTTTTTTTATTATTTTTAAAAATATTTTATAATTTACGAAAATAAATTACAAACTTACTTAGGATAAAAGAAATATATAGATCACATAATACATCAAACATGAAAGATAAACATTTCAAGCTCTCAAAATCTTTCCTAAAACAGATATCATCAATAAATGATGTTAATTTTTTAGAAAAGGCAAAGAACTGTGAGAAAGAAGATGTAAAACAACATCAACAATTGGAGACTTAAAAAGTAGTGGGCATATTCTTCACTGAACGACTTGATTACATTACATAATGACTAAAACCTCTTTATATAGAGCTTTAGATACATCCAAACACACAAACATAACAATCCTTTATTCTCAAACTAAACGCAATTAAAGATCTTAAACACCATCGTTAAACATAGACTAAAAAATTAAAAATATTAGGAAATAGATTAATAATTTTACAAAGTTACCTGTCAAGCCAAATTAATCTTCTTCTTATTTGGCTCGAAAACATACTTTATAGCAGACTCTTTAATGGGTAATATTTTAGGAAACTCCTGCTTCAGTTTTGTTGAATCAAGTTCATTGTTGCATCTAGGAGCAGCAAGGACATTCGCTTGTTCCTCAGGAGTGAAATTCTTCCATGTAAAATTGGGATCGATATAATTCCGACACATCTCTAAAACTTCATTGTGAGAGAGCACTCTGGGGTTGGTAAAATTTCACCATCTCAATGGAAATTGGAAAGCGTTCATCCAAGACCATCATCGAGTTCGGACTGTTAACTACTTTTTCATAACTTGTGATTTTTTTGATAAAATTATGATGATGGGATAAATCAGACGACAGAGGCATTCTAGCACGTAAAATGCAAACATTCTCGTAATTCTTGATCAAATATTCCACCTTCAATTCACAATAAAAAAATGAATATTAGAATATTGTTATAACTTTGAAAAACTGCATGAATGATGTTTTAATGAATGATATGCATCCATGCATGTTGTATCCCTTGCTAGTTAAGTCTATAATTATAATTTTATATATAAATAATGACGATGATCTTATAAATATCATCTTAACAAATGTCAATAAAGTATTTTTAATATTTTCCTAAAAATAATGATGATCCTTCTAAATTCAAGGTTAATGAGACTCAATAAAATTATTTTTAGTAAGTCATTTTTGCTGCCTAAAAGTAATTGTCAAGATCAAAAGCATTAATCTTTTTTATTGTAAAAAAAGAAACTTGAAGTTTGGTTTTACGGTTTTTGGGCACAACTACAAAGGAGGGCCAATGTAGTTTGTTTTTACCATGCCTTTGGTCTTTTAAAAAAAGGAACCGCTATAATTGGAAGCATCGTTTTCGGTGAAGCCGATCCCCGACCCAAGAGGATGGTCAGAATCATAGTCAAACATGCAGCCTGTGGAGTAGAAAATCAAATGCAAGCCCTGTTCCCAGCACAGGTCAGCTATGTTCAAGGCCCCGATCACATTGCTTCGGATGGTCTCGATCTTCTTGAAGTCGCACCAGTCAAACATTCATGTAGTTTTCTTTCCAACAAAATTGCTTGCAAATGGTTTGTACAAGTCACCTATAATATTGGATTCTCCCATCACAGCATTAATAGCATGAATTGAATGCAATCTCATAGAAATCATAGAACCAACCCAAGAAACACAGACAGGGAGGGAAAGAACTCAACAAGACCACCTTCGAGATTTTTGAATACTTGACTCAATAGGTCATCCATCTGTATACCGCATTAAACTTGGCTAAAGATATTGTAAATTTGCAAAACAACTCAACAAGACAACACTTTCAAGAGGTTTTGAACTGCCCGGAAAATAGTGGACCAAAAAAGGAGAAAAAAAAATAAGTTCTGGTAAAAAAATCAGCAACCATCATGTTCATGTAAGCAGCAACCTCATTCCATTATTCCATGACTTGCGTTCTCAACATCAACTTCTCCCATGCCTGTGTCTTCCTCTTCTTCACTATCTTCATCACCACTGACCTCTTCATTATCATTACGCAACTTAGCCATGTGCTCAGCAAGCAATTTATCATCTCGTTCACTCACCTAAATCAGTGCCAATGAGAAATTTCAGGAGAAAGATTAACCTTTTCAAATTAAGCAACCAATTGATATAACAAGAATAAAAATCCATGCTGAGAATCTCCATTGCAAGGACATTAAGACTGAACAAAAGGCCAACTGGACAATTAAAACAGAGAACAATTGAATCTGAAATAAGGACACTCACTGCTCTAGGATGCTCTTTGACTGCAAGTTTACCCTTGTGATGCTCTATTGCTTCAGTGCAAGCTGCAATTGCTTTATTGAGAATAGCTATACCTTGCTCCTGAACAAGGCAACAAAGAATAAAATAATTTAGAAGACAAATTGTTAAACAGACATGCAATGACAATACCAACAGATGATGTCAACAAGTCAGTGCAAATGATGACTAGGATAAGGCAAAGAATCTTTAGATGTGGATCAGCATAATTAACAGAAGAAAATTTCATAAAGGATTAGTATGCTCATGCAAATGCTTTCAGCACAAAAAGCTGTGAATGAGAACTTCAAAGGCATGTTAGAGGGAACAAATTCATTGCAGATGGATTAAAAAGAGACATTAAGCTAACCTTGTCAAGAGTTTGAGTGGTAAGAACATAAAGTGGAGGAGCAACAAGCTTGATTTTAACAGGACAATCATCATTCCCGGCAGCCACAGCTTCGCGCATGGCCTCCTGCAAATTTCAAAATCGACCATCTGAGAACCCACAATCAAACCACAGAGAGAGAGAGAGAGAGAGAGAGTTTGTGCAAATAAGACCTTAATGTGAAGAACACCATCAAACTGGAAACATTTCATTTCAATATCAGCTCGAATCTTCAGAGGTTGTGGTGTCATTCTTCTCCTAATATTTTTTATCAAAGCATCTTTGACTTCCTCAGTCACAGCAGGGACCACCTCAGTCACCTAAAGGGAAAAATAGTTAGATACCTAAACCAGATGAAGAAATAAGTTGCATGCATCTCACAAATTGAAATTTACCTCCTGTCCATCTGGGCCAGGTTTTTTTACTTCACAGGTGAGGGTGTTCAAGACAGAATCAGGATCAGTCACAATAATTTTGAAAGCCTGCAAACGAAAAAATTAAGACCATTTTAACAATATGTGGAAATAAAATGACACTTCAAAAAAGCGCATAACTTCCTACCTCAAAAGCATGACCATATTTCCGGTATAAAGGCCAGCCAATTTTAATGTACAAATCCTGCCACAAATGCATAGTATAAGTCCGATGCACTCTGATGATTAAAAAACCGCTTCTAACACTATCTATCCCTATATAATTTGATTAAGCATACAAAATTCTCATTTCTCCCCATTGCATTCTATCTCACAAGCATAGTAATCTTATCATAATCCCTGAACTCCTCACTGTTTGTATTTAAAAAGTAACAGATATTCAACAAAAAGCATAAGCCAACCTATCAAATTCTCCATATTTTCCATGCAACTTAGCAAAATCTAACCTGAAAGTCACCCACAAATAACCATATTGTATACTAAAATTACATCAAGGAAATAATTCAGTTCGCTTTTTTTTTTTAATTGGATTAATGTTATAAAAACACACACATTCTCCTCATAAACACTAATTCCTGAACAATTAGAAAGTATCCCCTTATTCTCACTTAACTAAACACCCCCCGAACCACATTTCCCAACCAAAAACCCATAAAACAGTGATCAAAATCCCCTCAATCAACCCAAATGAAAAGGCCAACTTTACTTCCAAATCACTACCACTAAACTCTAAATATTACTCATATCCAAATGAAGAAAACTAAAAGTCCCTTGAACCAAATATAGCAATAAAAAATTTCCCTCATTTTTAAAAATAAAAATAATAGTAACAATAGAGAAATAAAAAATAACCAGAATTACCTCCAAATCGATATCCAAGGTCTCGGCGACATGTCGCATAATAGAGTGAACAAGCTTACTCTTATTATACCTTTCCTCACAAGCCTGGATATCTTCTTCGCTAACCCTCCTCTTACTCAAATCGATGTAACCCTTTTCCTTATCGACACGGAGGACCATCACGGGCTCCGTCCGGCCTACCTTAATTAAACTGCTGACGCTACGAATGCGACGGCGGGAGAGCTCGGAGAACAAGATCATGCCTTCGATGTTGTTGTATTCTAGGAGCGAAACATACGCACCCATGTCGGCGATGTTCTTCACTTGTATCATCACCGCCATGTCCACCTCTGGGTACTTCGCTTCGTACATACGACATTCAAGGTTCGGCATCTTCGTCTAATCTTTTTTTTTTTTTGCTTTATTCTTAGGCTTTGATTTTTCCTTCGATTTTGATTTTGTGGATTTTGCATTTGAGGGTTAGGGTTTTAAGAAGAGTTTTTAGGACCGGTTAGAGACTGAAGAGATTCCATTTTTCATTTTTATATCAAAAAACGACGTCGGATGAAGGTCTCATGAAAAAGTAAATTTTTTTTGAACTTAAAAACTATTATAACACTCTTATAAAAAAAAAATTTCAAAATTAAACTATTTTTTTATAAATAAGTTATTTGACAAAATAACTTATGTAAACTTTAATTTTGATTAAATTATTATAAAAAGTATTTAATAAATTAAGAAAAAAATTGAATTAAACAAAAAAAAGATGAATGTGAATAAAAATATAATTTCTCTTATAATATTATAAATTGTTGAAAGATAAAAAAATCAATATAAAAAATATTTATTGTTATTTTTTAAAAAACATTCTTGTTACCAAAGGAATTAAAGTTTATTTCAATTTTCTTGTGATGCAGCATATTGTTATATTTAAAAGAAAAAGTTCAATAATGTTGAATTACCTACAAATATTGATTTTTCAATAGTCATCTAATTTATCTCTTGACTTATTTGACTACTTATTTCAATCATAATCAACAAATATTATATACACCAGAAAGAAGTTAAGAACAAATTAACATCACATAATTATCATATCAAACAATAAAGAGAATTTTCAAAACCAAAAAAAGAATGATAGAAAATAAAATAAAAAACAAAAGTAAAAATAATACTTAAATACAGTTTTGAATTTTAAATTTTATTTTTTCTTAATTTTTATAAGAATAAAAAAAAACCTTAGAAGGATGATTTGCAGAAAGAGAGATCGATAGGGAGAGAAGGAGGAGCTATTTTTTAAGAAATGATATTTTTGAAAAAAAATAACTCTATTAATAAGTTAGTGTGTTTTTTTAAAAAAACTCTTATTTGGAGTTTTATTTAAGTTTTTTTTTTTAATTTTGTTCTTTTAAAAAAAAGTTACTTAGTTTTGTTTTAAGAGCTTTTTACAAAATACTGTTTGCCCTAACTTTTGTTTGTAAAAAATAGATAAGTTAAGAATAAGTTAGGCCAAACAGGCACTAAAAAGTTTATAAGACTAGTAAGAGACTGAAGAGATTCCATCATAAACTAAAAATACGTTAGGTCAAATAGGTACTAAGAAGTCCATGAGACTGGTAAGAGACTGAAGAGATTCCATTGTTCCTTATTAGGTTAAGCTAAGAATAAATTAAGCTAAACAAGCACTAAGAAGTCTACGAGACTGGTAAGAAACTGAAGAAATTCTATTTTTCCTTATTAGGTCAAAAGACGTCGGGTCATGCTCCATAAAAATATTGCCCACCAAGGGGCTCGAACTCACGTCCACAAAGTTAAGAGCCGACTGAGCTAGACGGGCTTGACATTCGTGGCTCGAAATATACCTTGAAGACCAAATAATGCAGTCTGTCAAAAGTGGAATTTCTAATGAAGCTTAACCATCATAAATAAACCTGGCAGTAAAAATATGAAGTAGGTAATACAAATATCAGTTATTATTAAATCAAATGTTTGTATGCAAACATTTTAAGGATAAATCAAAGAGAGAATAATGCAATCTGTCAAAGGGAAATTTTACTGTTAAATCAAAAATTTGAAACAAACATTTTAATAATTAGCTAAAGAGAGAATAATCTTATCTGACAAGGAGAAATTCTATTCTAGTCCAGTAATATTACTTCAACGAGTTATGGCCACAATAAATATTCACAATATTTTCTTGCCTAGTTCAAGAATCTTGTGTTGCTAATTGGATAAAGAAAACTGTGATTGTTAATTGTAACCATTCATAGTGAATTTGTAGCTCTTTTATTACAAACTTTTATTTAGGGCAAAAACTACCAAATTGACATGCCCTTCTTCACAAATGCACTTAAACCTCTCAAATATGTTTTCTTAGTTACGTCCAAGGATTCCATTCTTGTGATACATGGAAGGACGTCGGAATGTTGGTTTCCGCTGGGACTTGGAGTCGTAAGGAGAATAGGGAGTGGGGAGAACATTGTAGACCACAACTGGACTTCTCGCCATATATTTGTAATCCGAAGATACCCATACTATGGAACCAGATGTAATCGGTTGCTGTGAAATCTTCGGACCGGTGACCCTCACGGTGAAAGACTTCTTCTCTCCCACAGTTGAGAATGACAGAAATTGGGGCTCTACGCTAATGGTGAAGCCGCTTTGGGTGGTCATCCAGACAGTGTAGTTTGAGTTTGGTGGGCCAACATTGGTTACTGTCCTGGTAAAGACACCATAAATTGGCTGGCCATCGAGCACAGCTAATGAGAACGAAGGATAGTTGAGATCCCAAGCTGGTCCAGGCGTGGTGCTGGTGCATACACTGCTGTTGTCACCTGTGATAAGTCTTATGGTTGTGGTGTTGTAACCTTGCTTGCAGAGGAAGTTAATGTAATCTGTCTCATTTGCATCATAGACAAGTCCGGGACTTAGTGCCCGTGTTGGGTTGATCTGGCCGGAACCGTAAGCAAATTCTAGATCCTCATGCTTCTTTGGGTCTACAAGAGTGGCTGTAAATGATAACGTAGGCAGAGTATGCGTTACTTTGCACTTACATAAGGACCATCACCGAGAAAATAGACTTGATATGTCTTTAGTTTTAATTACCTGTGGTCATGAGGGCTGATTTGATGGCAGCAGGGGACCAGTCAGGGTGGGCAGCCTTGACATAGGCAGCAGCACCACTAGCATGAGGACAAGACATGGATGTACCAGAGATTATGTTATAGTCTACGCTCCGGGGGTCTTCCCAGTCAACGGAAGGTGGTGCAACAGGAGACCAAGCAGCGATGATGTCCACACCAGGGGCTGTGAGATCAGGCTGCACAGTAACCAGTCAAGATTTCACCAGTTGTCCTGAAAAAGAAAAAGAGAAATTAACAGGTAAAAGAATGTTGAAAACTAAAAAGCACCTTGAGAATGTCTGGAGTGATAGGGTTGGGTCCCCTGGAAGAGAATGATACAACATAAGGTGCCATGTAGTCTGTCCATGTCTCTCCAAGCAGAATAGTTGCGGTCGGATTCCTGAATGGTAATTTTGTTTTCGTTAAAACTATAAGCATAATATCCTGCTTTACATGCAAGTATTGTAAAGGATTAAATTAAAAAAAGAATAGGTAAGAAGATTTGTTTACTCTGTTGTTTTAATGTAGTCCAAAACTTTTTCACCATCTGATGCGCTTATCTGTGTTGCTGGCAATGGATAATTGAAAGCAAAATCGGTTATTTCATCATCGGCCATTATGGTGCCCACGCCGCCTGCTTGAAGAACGCCAGTACCGTCCCAAAGAGTTTCACAAAAGACAATCTTGCCTTCCACTTTGTATGAATTCATGAAACCCGTGATACAATATCTTGAAATATCTGGGCTGGCGCCCGCAGAGTAGTTGGCGGCGTGTCCTCCCCAAATCAAGGGAAACGATTTTCCATGAAGTTCAAAGCTGTTAATGGAAAGTCCCTTCAAGGATGAAGTACAAAATTAAAGTTAGCCTTGATTAGTAGGAGGAAAAGGAGCAAAGCACTTAAAGTGGCTGCAATTCTACTCACAGTGAAAACTTGTCCATTGCCAAGTACTGCTTTGGCAACAAATTTTCTGTCGATGGTGCTCGCAGCAACAGTTAACGTCCAAGGCGCATAATTGGAAACTGAATACGGCCATGGTCCAGAATTACCGGCAGAATTTGATGTCAATATACCATTTTTCATGGCATGGAAAGCACCAATGGCAATAGGGTCTTCATCGTAAGCCAGTGGCCAGTCAGCACCAAGAGACACTGATATTACATCAACACCATCTGCTATGGCATCGTCAAATGCTGCAAGGATATCTGCAGTTGCACAACCAAAGGACCAGCAAACCTTGTACATGGCAATCCTTGCACCAGGAACTCCACCTCTTGCAGTTCCATTAGCTAGCCCATAGTAGCTTGCTCCAGGCACCTTGTCACCTGCTGCAGTTGAGGAAGTATGGGTCCCATGTCCCTCAGAGTCTCTTGGAGACTTGAAGTCAGTTTCATCGTACCAGTTCTCACTATTGTAGTAACGGCCTCCAATGATCTTGCTGAGTTACCAAATTCATTTCATTAGTTGCCCGAATTGAAAAACTAATGCTCTTTATATGTTACAATTTTTATAATATCCATGGACTATATATAACTTTTTTAATCTCTTGATGATAGAACGGATTAACAAGGGGAGAAAGAGAGCTCACTTGTTGCAGGTGAAGTTGGCCCCTTGACATACTCCTTTCCATTTGGAGGGTGGAGCAGCAAGTTCTTGGCTATTGAAGCTCTCATGTTCAGGCCAAATTCCTAAACACAAAAAAATAATTTACAAGGTTCAATTTACTGACTTGACTTGATCTTTGTTAAAACCATAGCAGTTTGTGTGTGATTCATTAATTTGCCTGTATCAAGAAGCCCAATGACAACATCTCCTTCAGGCTTTGCTCCAACGGCGTCTTGGGTAAAACCAATGAAGTCCCATGACCTTGTTGTATGAAGCTTTAGTATGTGATTTGGGATCACTCTAACTACTCCGTCCATCTCTGCATGGCATTTATTGATTGTTTTTTTAGTACAGACCATGGAAATGAAATTTTATTCTTAGTTATTCACTTTACTTATTTGATGATCTCATCACCTGAGAACCTTCGAACTTCTTCATCTGTTAATTTAGCTGCAAATCCATTGAAGCTCCCGTAGCTATAAATAAGCGATTTCTTGGCTGATGAAGCGCTGCAGTTGAAGAAAATCAAACGTTATATATAGTACTATATTTTTTAAAAAAATTGTTTACCCTGTTTTATTATTTCTGACGCTATGGTTATTGAGCATTGGTGGTCTGTTCTCTAGTCATACATTGCATTAATTTTCCTGTCATTTTCAAGGTTTTATAGTATTTGATGTATCCTCATCAGAATAAGCATTTACTAATTAGAATTTTTTTTTAGGTGGAAAATGACAATGTGTTAAGATATATCTACTCGGATAATGCTTTAAACGTAAATTCTACTCCTTTTAATAGCTTTAGGAGTCATTGTGGAATAGGAGTAAGAACCTCCCGAGAACACCCTTCAGCATGGAATGATGGGTAGTTGCAGCTGAGAATTCTCCCTTGGGGCGGTCTCCCATGTACACAATGTGAACCTATACACATAAAAACAAAAATAGAAAAGGGGGAAAAGGCCCTTTTTTAGTGAAAACTTATGCAAAACCATTTCCAATGCACAAGAACACACTGGCTAACTTAAAGCAAACAATGTCACCTTCCTCTCATTGGCATCGGCTGCTGCATGACAATTTATCAAACAAAACGCTGCAAACAGCATCGAGTACAGACGCGAAATCATCAACCCTTTCTTCGCCATTGATGTTAAAAGAAAAACCCTCAAGCTAGTTAACTTGATGTAAAAAGTTTCAAAGAAGCAAGGTATTTATAGGATAGATTTTGATGATTGTTATGTTGGTATATGGCTTCTTCTGTGCTTTACTGGCACCAGGCTAGCCTTCTTCTGCTTCTGACTTTTGCTGTTGTCTCCAAGTTTCTTTACATTTTACAAGAAAAAAATTTTATAACTTGACTGAAAAGTGATAATGAATTTGCAAACAATTAACTGGAAATTCAAATGTTGTTTTGGTCGTCGATGTCTCCAAAAACATAGACGTTGCTGTCTCTCATAAGGTTACAAGAAGGTCCATCTAATTCTAGTTTATCTATATTAAGTTGTCTTCTCATCTGCTTCCTTTTCATGTTGGTCATTCCGTAGATATTCTTTGTTGGTTCCGTGAATATCAAGAAAACTACTGTATGCTTCAATCTGGCTCTTGGAAGCTGATAATCTTAGGATCAAAAATGGCGATTCATTCAAAAGCTTGACCGTCAAAAGGATCTATGATAGGTAACAAAGCAACAGATGTACTAAAGTTGTCATATTTTTTGCCTATTACAAAGCTTATTAGATAGTTTTAAATTCTGATGTATTAAGCAAGTACATTGATATTAATAAGTGTTCTTAACTGCATTAGTTTCAGAGCTTACTCGCGGAAAAAAAATTTATTACAAAAGTTTATATAGAAAATTTAGTCATGTGAAACTCATTGAGGGATATTCAATATTTCTACATCGTGTTTATACTTCCAAAGATTGAAATATTTGGACACTTTAATTTGGCTGGCCATTGGTTTTGATATATTTTAATCGTTAGTAAAGAAAAATGCTAAAAAGAAATGAGTCCTTACTAATTCATTTCTGATGACATACACACACAAAAAAAATTCAGGTTTAATTTAGCAATTAATTGTTCTATTTCTATCTTGGCCTCTTCTAAATGAACATAATTTGTTTTAGAATGAAGAAAGAAAGAAGTATGCATGATACATGCAATATCCATTTGAGCCACCCTCTTTGGTGTTCTTCCTAAGCAGGATGCATGGTCTGCCTGCTCCTCCCCAACTTTCCTTCTAATTGTTCGAAGCTAAGTTCATGAGTACAAGTTAAAAAAAAAAAAAGGGCTTGGTATGTGGCATCTCATGTCTGTATTAGCACACAATCACATAACTAGGAAATGCTTAGGGTGGTAATCCAAGATTGATCGGTAAATCGTTTGCAACAAAATAAAAGTGTTCAAGTACAATATAAATAAATTTAATTATTTTTTTTAATTTATAAATATGTTGATTCACAATTTTCAAATATGATATATCTTATACTAATTTTACTGATAATATTTAAGATAATAGTCGAACGAAATTACTGACTAAGCTTTCCTTGTTTTGAAATCGTTGGGACCTCCTCAACTTTCATTCTCACAAAGAAAGAATATATCATGAACCATCTTAAAATCTGCAATTCGCTTAAACTGCCTTAATGCATTAGGGCAGGGAGAAGGTCTGGCGAGGAAAATGGCACGGCAAAAATGGAGGAAAATTCACTAATTTAATGACTGTTAATGTCCGCCGCCATTGAGAATGGAAGAAAAAGATATCTAGCAACATGTTCTTACTAATTAGATTGATCAGAGGTTCTGTCTTTTCCTTTTTGGGATGACTTTGCGACGAATTATAATGGAGACAGTTCAAATTTTATTGCAAACAAAATCAACTTAGAGTAGTAGTTAATACAACCCTAAGCAAGCAAAAGCTTTCTCACTTCTTGAGAATGAGAGAGGCGGAAAAAAGGAGCAAATCCCGACAGCAATACTAGTTCTTTCTCGCTGTCTTATTTCAATCGTTTATAAACGGTCAATACTCAATGCCAAAGTCAAATGCGCAAAGGCAACCTTGGATGCCAGTTGCCGGTAATGAGAAATGGTTATCAGTTACGTCGAAGGACTCCATACTTTTCATACATGGATGGACCTTGGAATGTTGGTTTCTCCTGAAACTTTGAGTTCTGTGGAGGGAAGTAAGTATAACCAGGTAGAACATTGTACACCACAACTGGGCTCCTCACTTCATATTGGTGATCCCCATCTGTCCATATGATCGCACCCGACATGATCTTCTGCTGTGAAATCGTTCCACCGGTGACGGTCACGGTGTACGATTTCTTCTCTCCCACTGTTGAGAATGACAGAACTTGTGGCTCCACACTAATGGAGAAATTGGAAGGAGAGTACATCCGGACGGTGTAGGTTGAGTTTGCTGAGCCGACATTAGTAACTGTCCGGGTGAAGACACCGCTAATTGGCTCGCCATCTTCCACAGCTAGAGAGAATGAAGGGTAGTTAAGATCCCAAGCTCTTCCAATCACAGTGCTGGTACATACACTGCTGTTGTCACCGGTAATGAGTCTTATAGTTGTGGTGTTGTAACCTTGCTTGCAGAGGAAGTTAATGTAATCTGTCTCATTTGCATCATAGACGAGTCCAGGTTCAATTGCATGTGCTGGGTTGATCTGGCCTGACCCATAAGCGAATTCAAGGTCTTCATGCTTGGTCGAATCCATGACAGTTGCTACATAGGCAAGATGTGAATAGTTTTCCATCATTTGTGTCACTTACAAGCAAAGAGACAACACCAAAAAAATACAGATTTAAGATTTGCTTACCTGTGGTCATAAGGGCAGATTTGACGGCAGCAGGGGACCAATCAGGGTGGGCAGCCTTAACATAGGCAGCAGCACCACTAGCATGAGGGCAAGACATGGATGTACCAGAGATTATGTTATAGTTGACACTCCTGGGATCTTCGTAGGCAACGGAAGGTGGTGCAACAGGGGACCAAGCAGCGATAATGTCCACTCCAGGGGCAGTGAGATCAGGCTGTAAGTTATGCATTCAAGATTAGAAGAGTTCTAATTAAGCAAAAAATAACAGGTAACAAGCATGTTGTAAATTTAAAAAACGCCACATAGCCCGTAAGTACCTTGAGAATGTCTGGATTCATGGGGTTGGGTCCTCTGGAAGAGAATGATACAACATAAGGAGCCATTACATCTGACCATGTCTCTCCAAACAGAATAGTTGCTACTGGATACCTGAAAGGGTATCCAGAAATCACATAAATTGACCCTTATATCCGTTACAACAGTGAACAAAGATCTCCTACCACACAATAAATCACATAAATTGACCCATTAAAAAATTATTGTGGAGATATGCTTACTCTGCTGATCTGATGTAATCCAGAATTTGTTCACCATCTTTTGTGCTTATCACAGTTGCTGGCAATGGGAAACTGAAAGCAAAATCTTTTAATCTATCAGAAGCCATAATGGTGCCCACTCCGCTTGCTTCGAGAATGCCAGTACCGTCCCAGAGAAGTTCACAAAAAACAATATTGCCGTACACTCTATATGAATTCAAGTAACCATTGATACAATACTTTGAAAGATCTGGGTTGGAGCCAGCAGAGTAGTTGGCGGCATCTCCTCCCCAAATCAATGGATATGACTTCCCATGGAGATCAAAGCTGTTAATGGAAGGTCCCTTGAAGGATAAAATAAACAATGTCAGCATAGATTGATCTCAAGCAAAGCTACAGGGTACTTAATGAAGCTATAAAGTACTCACAGCGTAACTCATTCCATTGCCAAGCTCCACTCTGGTGACAAATTTTCTGTCAATGGTGCTTGCAGCAACAGTCAATGTCCAAGGCGCGAAGTTGACAACTGAATATGGCCATGGCCCGGAATTGCCAGCGGAATTTGAGGTCAATATGCCATTTTTCATGGCATGGAAAGCACCAATAGCAATAGGGTCTTCATCGTAAGCCAGTGCAAAGATAAAACCAAGGGACACGGATATGATATCAACACCATCAGCTATGGCGTCGTCAAATGCTGCAAGGATATCCGCAGTTGCACAACCAAAGGACCAGCAAACCTTGTACATGGCAATCCTTGCACCAGGAACTCCACCTCTTGCAATTCCATTAGCTAACCCGTAGTAGCTTGCATCGGCCACTCTGTTGCCAGCTGCAGTCGAGGAAGTATGGGTTCCATGTCCCTCAGAATCTCTAGGAGACTTGAAGTCAGTGTCAGAGTACCATTCCTCACTATTGTAGTATCGGGCTCCAACGATCTTACTGTGATGCCAAATTCTTAATGTTAGTTGCTTTGATTGAAGAGAATTATAGAAAGATCAACGCAATCAAGGATTCATTTGTATCAGTGACTGCTGCAGTTTTCAAAGTTGGCTATAAATTAAGTTTAAAATTTCTGGCAATATGTTTTTGTTTGTCTAATTTTTCTGTAATTTCTGTTCAAATTCATGGCAATTCAACGCATTACTACAAGTATTATGGGGAGAAAGAGAGCTCACTTGTTGCAGGTGAAATTTGCACCTTGGCAAATTCCTTTCCATTTAGAGGGTGGAGCGCCAAGTTCTTGGTTTGTGAAGCTTTCATGTTCCGGCCATATTCCTATAACCCAAGAACCCCAAAGAAATCAGCTTGATATGTGACAAAGCCATAGCAGTCTACATATAGATTCAATTTAGTTATTTACCTGTGTCAAGAAGCCCAATGACAACATCTCCTTCAATCCTGGCTCCTAGACTGCTTTGGCTGAAACCAAGGAAGTCCCATGACCTTGTAGTGTGAAGTTGTAGTATATGATTTGGAATCACTCTAACTACTCCATCCATCTCTGCATCCCATTCAAATTTTTATTTAGTAAACGGACCGTGACGATCATGAAATTTTGATTCTAATTTTATCAAATTTTACTTGTTTGTACCCCCACCCTCCATGGATGGGTAGCCAATCAAAAAGAGAAAAAAAAAATTTACTTGTTTGATCATCTCACCTGAGAACGTTTTAACTTCTTCTTCAGTTAGTTTTGCTGCAAATGCATTGAAGTTCCCATAACTATAGACTAATGATTCTTTGGCTGATGAAGAGCTGTGATTGAAGAAATCGAAATGTTAACCAAAAAGAAATGCTTTCCTGTTTCTTAGTGTTTGACACTGATATCATGCTTAATGAGCATTGTTTTTTCGTGTAGCTGATCAGTAGACTGCTCGTTATATTAGACAGTGAACTTATACTACTGACACTATTTCCTTGACATATCTATTTTTGCTCAGCATTTCTTTGACATATTCCTTTATATGTGTAATTAATTAACCAGGAAATTGAAGACTGTTGACTATTTTAATAGCTTCAAAAATCAGCAAAAACCTTCCAAGGACGCTGGTCAGCATGGAATAATGCACTCTTTTAGCAGAAAGGTCTCCCTTTAGCCTGTCTCCCATGTACACAACGTGAATCTATATACACATGAAAAACAGAATACGCATTGAGTGAAAACCTACCCCAAAAAAGAGCAGTTAGAATACACAAAAACAAAATGGCTTAGAAGCAAAAACTTTTACTTTTCTCTCGCTGGCATTGGCTGCATGGGAATTCAACAGGAATGCTGCAAACAGCAGCGAGCAAAGGAGCGGAATCAGCCCTTTCTTCGCCATCGATACTAAACTTCAGTGTAAAAACACTAGCTTAATTAACCTGATGAGACAGGTTTAATCATCTCCCAAAGGTATTTATAGGGGCTAGTTGTGATTAATTGATTTGTCTGCACAGGACTTCTTGTTTGTGAGCTTAACTGGCAGCAGGCCAAAGTCTGTTGCTTCTGATGAGCTTAACCGGCAGCAGGCCAAAGTCTGTTGCTTCTGATTTTATCAAGATTGTCGCCTATGTACATTATTATAGTAACAAAATTACATCCATTGTAATGCACAGAAACTCATGTACTAGTAAAATATGGGTAGTCAAGTTTTGTTTTAGTCGTCAATGTCTCCAAAGAATTTAGATTAGTTTGAGCTTTATCTTAAAAAAAAAGAGGGTTACTGTTCCTAATAATATTACAAAAATGTTCATCCGATTATTTTTGACTTGATCGTTAAGTTTAAAAGAAAAACATCAATCGTCCTCGTTTTCAGTTTGGTATCTCCGAATGTGTTCTTTGTGGACTCCGGGGGTGTCGAGCAATAAGGTAGTAAAAGATTTTCTAGAGGAAGTGTTGAGACTATAAACGATGTGTTATGTGGAATCCTTGCCTCTTCGAGGATGGATAATCAAAGGCTCTCAATTTCTATTGAATGGATATTTATTTGAGAAATTCTGTCCTACATTACCACCTAATAAAACAAACCCTTTGATAAAAACAATAGTAGCTATTCTCCTCTTTTATTCAAGGATAAAATGATTAAAGAAATATAATTTTCATTTTCTTCTTCTCAAAATTCTACCCTTTGATACAGAATAGAGAATTCGCCTTTCTAATTTTTTTTCTTCATTATTGTTTTACCCTTTACTATCTTTCTTATCGCAATTTAACTTTTTCTTTCTCCCTTATCTCAAGCCATTACTAGCGAAAAAATCCAAGGTTGAGCGCACCAACAAGCACTAGGAAATGCGAAAGAAATGCGCATCTGTGCGGCTTCCACTCAAAACCTTGCAAGCCTATCCACCTCCTCTTGGTCCCATGCTTTAGGCCTATTTGGCCCACTTCAAAATACTACTAAAATTCCCTCCCTATGATAGACAACACTTGACCCATTTTTTCTTTTGATAAGACCCACATGACTTTAATCCTGTTATAAGTCCTTTTTCATGGTTTGTACATTGCTCCTTTATCTACATGTTACAATTCAAGCTCATATTTTTGAAATTAAAAAAAAAAACCCATAATGATATTCATAAAAAAAACAAGTTTTATTTTTTTCTTTAATTTTTTTGTCTCCCTTGGGATTACGACATTTAAAAATAGTATTTTTTTTCGTTTCCTCGAATGACTTAATTTTGGTCTCCTGTTGGATTATGACATTTTAAAATTAGTAATACAAAATAATAGTGGCTCAACAGTTCAAGTGAGCCAGACAGCCCAACCATTTTGGGGTCCATCGCGATGTAGATCGGCCCCATAAATGCCAACTGTGGGCCCACTTTGGGTCCCAAATGTGTCCTAACTAAGAAAAAAAATTTTAAAATATATATATATAGATATAGATAAAAGGTGTGAAGTATTTTCTCCCTATAAGTTGAATCTCGTAGGGAATGGACCCGACATGTTCAAGGGCTGAAGGCCCGCTGTTTTAATGGTACGTATGTAAGTTTGATGGCTTTCATTGCAACTCGAAGCCGTTGATTTCAACATTTAATTTGCCAGTAGTTAAAACTTAAAAGCAATTGAAACATCGTTTTATTTGAATTGCGAAGGTTATGAAGAGGAAAGGGAAAGGGAAAGGATAATCTAATGTTTATGTTACATATATTCAGCATTCAGCAAAAGGTGAATCATATATCATCCATTATTTCTTAAATAAATGTAAACTGGCTCCAAAAAGAAAAAGTGTAAAAGCTTTCTTAAAAGGCCCAGAGCACAAAGAAACATAAAACTTTCTATTATGTAGTGAAGTCTATATATTTTGATGAACTCAGGCTCTAGCTTACAATTGTCAAATGGAAGCGCAACCATTTTGTCTTTGATGAAACTGGCCAACTAGGCTTTCATTTTGGTCAAGGTGAGCCCACCAAAAGCCGAAAGAGCCAACAACTGACGGCCAGGATTTATGGGCACATTGTTGATCTCCTGTTTTTTTATTTTTATGGAGGTGGACCGCTATGTCCCCAGATAACAAAAAGGGGGCTACATTGGACCAATGCTAACCGTCCATGATAGAGACGATGGGTCCATCCGAAAAGCAGCTACGTGAAACAGGGTGAGCCTCCTGCCTGGCCCACCCTTTTGGTGGCCCTTTTTATTTTTATGATCAAAACCAAACCCACCCCCAAAGGAAGTGAAGGGAAATTGAACCACCCAATTTTTGGAGTGCAATTTGGACCCCACAAATATCAAGGAAGGGAGGCGGAGAAGAAAGAACCCCCCGGCCCCATGGTCCTTGGAGCATGCGCATCAATTCCACAGCTAACACGTAGGCCCACCCAACTCTTTGCACGCGTGTCATTCTGAGAGCCCTACTCTCCTTTTCAGCGCGTGATTTTGCTTTCCTTCTGAACCTCTAATGAAGAAAAAGGCGTGAATATTGAGAAGAATTTTAATAGTAATTTTATACTATAATTTTCTAATTATTTAATCAATATAAAATAATTATGTAAGAATCAAAATATATAAGTCTAGATTTTATAATAATAACTATTAATAAATTACATAATTTAGATGTAATTTACTAATTATATATGTAATTTACTAAAAGATATATATATTCTCAGATTGAGAGGTGATGGTGAAGGGCGTGCAGAGATCTGCGTGGTTATCGGGTGTGGGACCTTGAGATATGAAGGCGGACCCACCACCAGTAGCAGAACAACTCCGCCTACAAACCGGACGGAGATTGGCCCGAGTCCCGACCCTTACTTGCACGTGTAAAGCTTGAGTCACGTGTGTGTGGTCAACAATTTAGTAGTAAAGTAAATACAAGTACATTTCAATTTGACTACAACACTAGTAATGTGCAGTAGTACTAGCAAATAATCCAATAACTCGAACCATGACAGAGTTCTGATGCTCGGAATCAAAAATGCACCGTTTGGTTCTATATTCTTAATCTTAGGAAAATATCCAAACACCCTACTTGTTCAGTAAGAATTCCCATGCTCAAAATACAAAGGAAATTGTAATACTACATCCAAAAGTAGATCAAAGTTTCTGCTGTTCAGAGCATTTGCATAAGTAACTTTGAAAGTGAAGGACAAATCTTTCCACCCAAATCATGGAACATTTGAGGCTTTGAATTTCGATAAGACGAAAGCTTATCTAAGTATTTTTGGTGCATGTTTGAAAGCAGATGCCAGACGGTGGTTGAGCTTGAAATTTGCCATTTGCTTTTCTCATCGTTATAATTAGTTAGTAGTAACAGCTTTTGTGTTTGACAATGGATATGAGATATTTTTAGTGTCCAACATTTAAAATTGTGAACAAGCATAGTTAGTGTTAAGAAATTTGATATGGTTATCAATGTCCATATATCATTTTTAGATAAGATTTTTGTTGGGACAAAGCCGAGATCAAACATGGGGAGCGTGAACAAATGCTGTTCATGAGCAACTGTATGCTTTGCATTTTGCAACTTTGCAAGATGAACAAATTCTGGTAAAACACTAACTATCAATATGAAACACAGATGACAAATAAGCACAAACTCTAAAGCTATACTCTTTTCTTTCTTTTGTTTTTTCATTATTCTTATTTCAATGGATTAATTTTAACGTTTCAACTCCAAAATTTTACTGCTTAGAAGCTTGCATCTGCTGATGATGATTCCCTGACCGCCCCATGAATTGCAACTCTTGTTTATCATAGATCTCCAATGAAAAATCCCTAAGCAGCTGAGGCTTACCCCCAGTGCTCCCGCTACCACTACCACCCGAACTGACGCTTGGCGCCATGGTTGACTTCTTTGACACCGTCGCCCCCACTGCTGTACTGCTTGTATTCACAGCCAAAGTTGACAAACCGTTGCCCACAACTGCTTGAACTTGATTTGTCGTCGCAACGAATGAAGATATGGGCCTTGCAGCCACGTTAAAAACCGGTGTCAAAGAGGGTGATAGAGTCCATATCTGTGGCGACGGCTGCTGATTAGTAAGCCCATTACCAGCAGCCGTTGCAGCGGGCTGCGGGATCATCCAAAACGCATTTGCTGGTACCATCATTCCAGTATTTCCAACAGCCCATACTGGCACCACCCCCTGCGGAGTAACTGGTGCCAGCCCTGAGGCTTGCGTGACTAACTGTTGCTGATTTTGCGAAACTGCAAATGGAATTCCGTCGCTTATATCGCAAAACTCGCTGTTCGCCGGGCGCTTTCGTTTCTTTGTGGCACCGTCATCTATTTGGTTATTATTATTACTGTTGTTGTTGTTGGAAGTGTTCGCACTGGACGTAGTGGGAATCTTGAGGGTACCGCCGACGGATACAGCGATGGCAGGGACGGTGCCGGTACCGGTAGCTTCGATGATGGCTTGTTCAGCATGTTCGAGGAGCCACCTGACGGTTTCTCCATCTGATTTATGGCCTAGTTCACGAGTCAGCTGGAAGATCCTGGCGGCGCAAGTGGCGGGTATTCGGATTCTTCGACCGCGGCCTTCGACTTTCGTGTGACGGTCCTTGGTGGAGGAGCGTTTAGCGGTGGTTACAGGCATGGGCATAGCAGGGATTTGCATTGGCATCTGCTGAATCTGCATGGCAACTGGGACCACCCCAACAGGCGGCGAAGGATGGGTCTTACGGTCCGGGTCGGTTTCTGTCGGCTCTTCTTTTAATGGCATCACCGGAAACGCTGAGTTTTCACAATTTTTATCGTTGTTTTTGTTGTTCGCAGCGGTGGCTGTGGCGGTGTTAGGTTCTCCAGCACTCGTGCTAAGATCAGACGTGCCTCCGTCGTCGTCAGGATCCATTTCCCGGAACTGGGTTGTGCTACTTTTTTGCCAGGGAATCAAGGGAAAATTTTCTTCGTTTTCGTTTCTATCTGGAAATGGAGAAGATGTCAGAACCCGGAGGATTATAAAGCGATAGACATGGAAATGTCACAAGGGGAGAAATTTCAACAAAAATGAGTAGTAGCAATAGGGTAATTAAAAAAAGGGGAAACTGACAAAACAAAACCATTAGAATCACTTGTTGTTTGCCCCCCCTCATCTGGGTTTCAGGGAAGAAACCAACGGTAGTGATTGCAATCATGGGGTGGAGTGGTAGTGAAGTGACACGTGTTGGGTCCCTCTTGGGGACCTTGGTGATCATCAGCTGTCCCTATCAGGGTGGGACAGGTGGTCTCCACTCTTGACCAATAGAATGGCTGAGTGGCGTCAGAAAGGTCTGAAAAGGCTTTGTCTTTGTGGATTGTTAAATTGATTTCATTGGTTGACGCCACCTATCTAAGGTGGTCCATGCACTACTAGAAAAGATAAAAATCCCCGCCCCTTCCCCTCCCCCCCGCCCAACCAGGCACCACAAAGAATAAATAAATAAATAAAATATATTGTTTTTTAACTTTTGATAATAATTATATGTAAATTTATTCATGTTTAAAATATACATTATGTTCCAAATATGTAAATAATATTAATATCTAAACGTAAAATATTTAAAATACTACTCTTTTGTCTCTACTATTTTTTTTCTCTTAAATCGACCAATGGTGTTTTTTACACCAATCAACCATTCCACGATTATATTTGACCATGAAATATCATATCTGACAATCAAGATTTAGCATTTGGAGGTAAAGGCAATGTCTATAAAACAATCATACTAAATTCAATGTTTGACAAAAATATAAAGTAATTTAAATATAAAAAGTTTAAATAAAAATTACAGAAATAATTCAAATTACAGAAATATAAAAAGTAATTTAAAGACAATGTCTATAAAATAATCATACTAAATGAACAATGTTTGATAAAAAAATAAAGTAACTTAGATAGAAAAAGTTCACATGAAAATTACAAAAATAATACGAACTATGTGTTAAGTACAAAATAAAGATATTTTTTAACCATTATTGCATGTTAAGATTGGATATCTTTAATTAAGTTCGACAGTCTTTTATAATTGAAGACATCTATTATTAAATTAATATCAAAACCTTGAATGTTTTCCTTTTTAATAAGAATAATCAATAAATTTTTTTAAAAAATATGACATTCTATTACAAGTCTTGTTATTAACAAGCTTAATAGCAAAAATTCACGTTTTGATGTTGTCGCCTTTTATCAATAAAAAATAAAACTTTTGCTATTTTCATATTTTTTAACACTTAACATAGCTAAGAAAGTGTAAATATATTTTTCAAAACCTAATTATAAACAATGTCACATTTGAATAGATCCAATTTATAACTTATATGCATTTTATTATACTCAGTAAAGTCATTAGGATAATATTTATTTACAAAGTCATAAATACTTTCAACATTAAATGATTCGAAACAAAATTATAAAATTTCAAAAAAATAAAAATAAATTATAAAAATTTTAAAATTATCGGAGTGCAAGGGCCCCATTAGCCCCCTTCCCCTCTGCCTTTGTCAATGCTCCCTTAAGGAGCACGATGGGAAGCACTGATTGCGCTCTTCCTTGAGGAACACCATATCAGCACTCCTTAGATCTGGCGTTTCTCTGTCAAATTCGACTATGAAATTGTCGATCGGGAGAGAATTATTTTAATAAAATAAAAAAAATTTAAAAATAAAAAATTATAATTTATAAAGTGATGATTTTTAAAATTAATGAAACATAAAATTATTTTAATTATAGTATCACATCATCAAATTAATAGAAATATTGATGATTGACTAATTGTCTAGCATTTTTTGAGATGAACTATTAATTTGGAATACTAATAAATTCGTATGTAATTATAACTAAAAATTAAAAAGTCAATATATTTTACTCAAAAAATAAGATTAACTTCAACATTTTATCATTGAATTTGAACATATTTCGTTTGGGTGAAGTTTTGCAAGGTAAATGCTTTTTCTTTCTTTCTTTTTTAAAAATTTTAAGATAGGATATTGTAAGTAATAATTCGTTAAGCTAGGATATTGGTTTGAACTTTAAATCCAAGAGATGATCTAAATCTTTACGTTACTTTCGTTTATTTGAGGGAAAAAAGTTGCAAACCTAAACTCGTTAATGTGAATTTGAGCAAATGATACATTTATTTATTATTTAATTAAATGACCGAACATAAATACTAACATTTTAATTAGAGGATTTGTGTCATTTTTTTTTCTTTCCTACTTTTCGAAAATTGTTCTCATTTTAACTGGCTTAATGTGACTAAACCAAGGAAAAGAAACATGTTGCAAGATCGTTCGGTTGCATTAAAATGGAGTGGCCGTTAAGATTGGGAAAAGAGGCAATGATAGGGGGATAAGGGCTAGGGGAATATCATGGGCCATGGTCCGTATTGGTAGCGCAGTAGCACGGCTGGGGCTTGGTTGGGATTGGGATGGACCATTTGTATAGGGTAGAACCCAAGATCCCATGTGCCTTTTGCTTCCACGTATCACCGCAAATATTTGTCCAAATTTATTGCGCATTGCCCTGCTTACCTTCCAGAAACTCTTTTGTCGGAGATTTTTAGTTGTTATTGATACGTGCAACACACTTGTTTTTTTTTTTTTAAGTAATACTTATATAATATAATTTTAATATTTTAAAAACAGAAAGTTAATTATTAATAAATAAAAAATAATTATAAGTGAAAGACAATTATATATAAAAAGAAAAAAAGTTATAAAATACAAATAATTGTTTATAATTAATCTAGAATGTATCAGTACTACAAATTACCATTAGTTTTAAGGATATGCAAACCGATTTGATAAATTGATTTAGCATATTTTGAACTTGATGACCCTTCACAACTTCAAAATCGATAAATCATAATTATGAAGGCAAAAATCAAAACATACAAATGCAATATTTATTAAAATAAATGAAAGATTAAAAAAAAAAAAAAGAAAGACCATATCATTGTGTAAATGGCCTGAAAAATATCTCACTTCCTCTTAATTGTCACATTAAAAAAAATATATAAGCATTAATATCATTCCTAAACGTATTAAATAAAAACTCTTGCTTGCTAAACCTTTTAAGGCAACATTATATTAAAACAAAAGATGCCGATATGTATAGTTGTACGAGATTTGGTTACTCATGAACTCTAACCTTACATTTATTTAATGAAATTTAAGAGTTATATAAATGGTAATTTAAAATTTTAATCAAAATTAATATATATTTTCATCAATCAAAAAGCTTTTTCAACATCTGTAATTATATATATATATTATTAAATTAACATAAGCAAGGATTAGTAATCCAATTAAATGCTACTACTAGCGGTTTTTCCTAATTTCGAAACTTTAAAGAGATTAGAATTTTAACTTGTAAGTTGACATTCCAAGTAGTGGTTTGCCATTCACCCCCGATTAATAGTATTGAGATGCTCTGTATTAGCCTCTTGAATGGTGCAACTCGAATCCTCTTATTAAAGAAAGGAGTACAACATGTATTTATAGGTTTGGATGGCTTCCGTAGCATTCCTGCTTGGTTCATCGTTAGGGAAAAGATTAGGTTACCCAGGAAAGGATAGCCTTTAGTTTTGTTCAATGCATCAACAAACTTCAAACGATACCCTACAAGTTGGATGGCAGCGTGCAGGAGCAGCAATGAAATTTGCAGAAACAAAAATATATTGTATAATTAATCATCAATAAATTGCCAACTACTTTTGTTTTTAACACAAGTAACTGGCTCTGGAATAAACTTATTACAAAGAAGGGGAGAAAAAAGAAATTAAGCTTAAAATACGAAAAAAGGATTTGCTGCTGAATGAACTATTTTGTTTTAAACATACACATGGGACCCAGTTCTTGGCACTGGCAACACACCTAAGACGACAGCCACCTTCCTGGCATTAGGGATGATAAATCTGTTCCTTCAGTGACCATTGGAAAGAGAACCATTCTCACAGGCAGTAAAGTCCCCATCCTTCTTTGCATAGAATCTCCGGTACATGGAATCAACTTCCGTGAGGTAGTATGTTCCGGGAGACAAAAGGCTACAGTCCTTGCTTGTCACAAAGTCCTTGGCTCCATACCTGTGCTCCATGAGCTTCATAGTCTCAACAAACTTCTCAGGTGGAAACTGCAAGGAAACACCCTTATTACCATCTTTTCAATGACATTTAATAAAAGAATAAAGAAAATTATCCTCACTTGTGTTTATGCTACTCAACAAAAAGGAAAAAGAAATCAATGTGCTCAAGTTGAATTACACATGGGTTGGGTGCGCTATCAACTGATCATGGTGAATCACATCAATCAAAATCCAATATTCAGAGGCATTCAGGCAGTAGAATGACCATTGAGTTTTGCATTGTTGTATGCCTATTGTTATATAGATTTCTAGAAGTATATGATATCTAACAAACTGTACTTTTGTCCTGCCTAGAATGAAAGTGCAAGAATTACCTCATGCCTTGACTTCAATTTTCCAGCAACATTCATCACTGTTGCAATGTTCGATAGGCTAAAGGGATGTTGACCTTCATTGAGTCGCAATGAAAACATTGTTGCTGTCAGACCACTCCCATACGAGAATAATATCACCCGCTTTCCAGCCTGCACGTTATTAAATCCATCAGATGTAAGTGCAAGCAGTGCAGAACAGCAGGCTTTCATAATTCAAAAAATGATAAAAAAAAATTACCAATTCACTATGTTTGTTGTGAATAAGGGATACAAATGCAGCATAAAGAGACGCGGTGTACATGTTGCCAACTTGCTTTGGTATCAAAGTGGTTGGTTGGACCTTGGCATCATAGAGGGGCTTTGAAACTTGTTGGGATGCCTGCAAATGCATGAAAATAAGTGGCATCAGCAAGTAGCATGAAACAAATAAATGAATTTCTACCAGCTATCCCTCAAGCAATTCAGCAATATCAAATCTCAGGACTGTCTCCAGTTGTTCCAAAATTTTTCAGACATGGTAAATAAGATACTAAGTTCAAAATAGACCTTCTCAAGATCCCTGCTTTGGTAGCTTTCATCACCAGTCAAAGTTGAGAATGGTCCCAACTTTTCTTTAGCAATGTCATCAACAGAACTACAAAATAATATAAACCAAGTAAATAATCAAAAGAGATGAATCAATCAGTAGAATCTCTGAGGTCATCATAGAAAAAACAAAAACCTGGCATTCCTCAGGAAGTCGTTGAACAACAAACGAGAAAAGCTTTTCTGCACAAGCTGCAGTAGTTCAAAGGGAAAATGTTTAGATAAATTTCAAAATTCCAATAATGAATTGAACGAAATTTTATTGATTTATCAATAACTGCTAACGTTAGCTACCTTGTTATATGGAGAATGGAATACAAAATACTCAGCATCAGAAAGGGAAAATTGTTTGCCCACTAGTTTCTCATACCTGGCATTAGCAGAGCATAAATGGTCACTAAATTCTATAATTGTAAAGAAAAAAGGGAAATGCTTTAAGTACTTCTATAAAGACTTACTTGTGACAGAAATATTTATAGCAAGAATCAAGAGCCATGAGATAGCATGTCTGAGAAAGTTTCCCATCAACAACCTATAGATGCATGTCAATAGATAAAATCATTAACCAAACAGGAATTCAAAATGAAGAAAATAGCATTATAGGTAATTGATATGTCAATTAAATGATTGCTACAAACAGTCATTTATGAAATCTATTCTTAGAACGTCATTATACTTTATTCCATGGACAACCAGGACGTAAATAATATTTTTTCCATAAATGTAGCAAAACTTCAGAGGCAATGGAGATGCGGTACCGGATATTCACTAGCAAGGTTGGGCTTATAAAAGTCATAGACATGAGACATATGACTCCCCCTTAATTTGCTTTCAAAAGCAATAGGAGCATCAGGCCCTACTAGCATAGCAATTGCAGCCGCTCCTCCAGTAGGCCGGGCAGGTCCTTCTGCATAGACCTGAAGAACAAAAGCACTCAGTAAGAAAACCATACAACACTAGAGCTTATATAAACCTCAGAATATGTCTCTATCGTTTTGTTTTTAGTTAAATGCATGACTATGGCCAACCCAGAGATATAGTGAACACAAATGACTTGAAATCTAAACATGTTACTGATATAAATGTACAATCACAGGAGAAAAATCATGTATGTTTTGCTCCCTGAAGTATGCGAGGATCATATGAACAAAGAAGTATGAAATTGCAGCCCCTTTAGTCCAAAACTAAAACCATGTTCAGAGTGATATTTCAAAAATATATAATTTTATTCAAGACAGGAGTGGGAAAAGGAAAGTGAAAGTTAGCAGCCACTGATCATTATTATAAAGTACAGTTTAGGAAATGATCATACCGCACTGTCAGTACAAACAACAAGACCATATCGTCCATCCCATGAACTACTTTCCACCCAATTGACACAGTTGAGTAAAGCTGCAGTCCCTCCATAGCATGCATTAGTTGAGTCGACCCCTTCAATGTCAGTGTTTCCACATTTCTGTTTGATTTACATGACAAAAGAGCATTGTTTGAAAATTGCACCAGAGTTTACATCAATGCAATTAAGGAAATCAGAATTTTCAAGATATTCAATCTTGATATCAACCGGGGGTTTCCCGAAGAAAAAGAAGCAGATCACAACTAGCTGATAGTGAAAATCACAAATAAATTCTAGCAGTTATTGCAACTGCTACTTTGAGCAACAGGTTCAAGTTTTCAAATAAATTCTAGGTAAGAAGATCGTGATCACTGGGAAGAGTACCTCAAAGATTTGCATCAGGAAGGTCTTAATGGATTTGCTCTTATCTATCACAGTCTCACTGCCAACTTCAAGACGGCCAATTTGTTTAGGGTCAATCTTATACTTTTCAAGGAGTGAAGTAACAACTGTCAAACTGCAAATCAAAGGTACCGAGTTAGGAAAGAGGAAATAAAGTGTTCATTTCATCCATACTATGCATAATTTTTCCTTGTATATACACATTGTAAAACATTACCAAGTTATAGTAAATAGAATATGAGAAGAGTGACTATAAAATGCAGGATTCACAACCTCATTGAGATAACATCTTCCACCTCCGTACAGAAGGCCATGCAATCTTGACCAAGTCCAATGGTGTATTTTCCTTTGCTTGCGCCATCATGAGCCTCCAATGCTTCCTGTTTCATAAGACAACGAAAGGGATATTTTTAAAATGCGATGCTAATGTAATTGGCTCGGCTGGATTCATAAGATCCATATTACATAAAATTATTAAATTCCAACAAGAAATTAATACACTGGAACATGATTAGTGATTTTCTTTTTAAAGGAACAACCACAAATAGATTGTTCATGTTATTAAAATATTAATTCGGAAAATAAAAGGTTTTCAACAAAGAAAAAAACAAAGATTATTATTCCCAAAAATATTTTTAAATAAATAATATGAATAAATCAAAAGATTAATAAATAACATATGGCCATCATTCTACAATCATTACAAAAAGTACCACCAAAACACCTAAAACAAGTTTCCGAAATCGAATAATCATGCAAATATAATTTTTGCGAAGAAAAAAAGAAGATGAAAAAAGAAAAGAAAGGAGAGTCAAGTGAAATCCAAGAAAATCCTAATTAACACTTATTTGTGACCCAGGTAAATGCAAAGCTAGTAAATATTCACATCAAACAGTGAGGTAGCAGACATGACACTTTAACTGTATGTAGATTTCGCCAAAATATCAAGATTTAGATGACCCCATCGACTCATGTTGTTCAAAGAACCACACCCAAGAAAATTATCATTAAAAGAAAAACTCTGAAATAAACTTTGAAAAAAGAAAATTAAAAATCATAAAAAAAAAAGCAAGAGGGAAACAAAGAGAAAATTGGAAGCAATTAGAGTTTCTCTTCATCAGTCAATCTTGCTTCAGCATAAGCGAAAATATACAAACATTTCAGAAGCTCAATTTAATCTCCATAAATAACCAAAGAATCCACCTTTTTCCCATCATTGCTCTCTTGTCTCAACCACCCAACCAAAACCCAGAAACCCAAAAAACCAAAAAATCAAAAGAAAATGGAAAAAAGAAGAGATTATGTCACCTGTCGAACACAGGTAGGAGGGAAGTAGATATCCATAGCAAGGATTCCCACATTCTTTGCCATTTCTCGCTCCAACTATCAAACAAAGATCAGCTACAACAACAACAGCAAAAAAAGACAACCCTTTTTTATCGAAACAAAACAGAAGCTTTTCTTTTTTTCCTCTCTTCTTCTTTCTCTCTTTCTGAAGAGTAAATATTCGATCCCTGAAACTCGCAAGAGAAACGTTGGTGAGAGTCACATGTGGGTGTTCGTCAGTATTTATAGGCAAATGCAGACTTTGTGAGTTCGTGTACCATTGCATAGTTGGAAACCTTTGGTTTCCCTTTTGCCCTCTCTTTTTCAGTTATTTACAATATTTGCCGCATGCTAGGGCGGGGAATGGTATCTGTTTTCTACTTTCTACTTTTATTTTTTGTTTTGCCAGCATTCGGTGGTCCTTTTTGTCTCCTGCCTTTTTCTCTTTAAATCTCTTAAGAAAAAAGAGTTTTTTTTTTTTAAAAGGTTAAATTTATTTATTGATGTTTATTCTTATTATTCTTTGAAGCTTATACTTATTGACTTGCCTAAACGTGTAAGTTTAAATCTAAGTGTCCTTTTCACTGTTTTATTTTCTATTAAACAAATTTTATCATAATCTCATTTCTTATGGAAAAAGTTGAAATTCAAAAGTCCTCACTTGAATTTAGACATTTTCTTTGTTTTTTTATTTTAAAAAAAAATGGGATATGAATCTAAATCCTTAAATTAAGATACATACACTTCTATTGCACCAAATGTTTTAAGTAGTGTCTCTAGACATGTTAAAGACTGAACAGAAAACCTAGATTTTTCTTGTCAAAAGTTGTGTTCATTTAACATTTTTGGGCCAAAATTTTAAAATTTTACATAATGTTTTGTTGAGATTTTATTTTAATAAATATTTTGAACAGTAAAGGTCAATTTTTTTTTTAAAAAAAAGTTCAAGGCAATACTTACATTTCATATGATGGAACTTTAAAATTCGATAAAAAAACATATCTAAATATAAATAAATTATTTATATAAATAGTAAGACATTTACGATCTTGAGTTATATCTTAGATCATAATCATAACTAAGATACTAACGATCTTAAGTTATATCTTAGATCATAATTATAATCATCGTATCTTAAGTTACATCTTAAATTATAACCGGTTCTGACATAAGATTTTTTAAACTCTTTTAATAGTAGGTTAAATGACCTAAAATATATTTATAATATTTCTCAACATATAATTAGGGATAGATAATTCCTATTAGAAAGTTTTACCTTATTGTCAAAGAAAAAAGGGGAACTTAATACTTTGGTAAAATGAATCTAATTATGAGATTTATAGCATATATGATCAAAGATTTAGATGGTAAGTAATCCCTCAAATCATTGCACAGATAACTTTTCATTTCCCCTTCCAAATAAATTAAATAAGTAGCAACATATTACCATTTAAGTGAATATTTCAGAGTCAGACATTACAAAGACAAACAAATTCTGCAAATATCTATTATGATGGTGAGATCCTGCGACATGGACATACACCCAACTCCTTAATGCTTTACCCATTGGATTCTCCGCGAACTTCCTGTTTTTCCCCACATTTCTGATTTCTCCAATCTGCTCCATCGAATCAATGCTCCTTCCATTGATGTAATGTAAATGCGTGACACACATGACTTATAAAATTAAAAAAAAAAAGAATATTTTTTATCATTAATATTTATATTGATTAATCATATGATGAGTTTCTACATCATCTTGTCAAGTTTGATATGCTACAAAATTGTTTTCTTAAGATAAGGAGCCGTTTTTGCTTCAATAACCTACACATATAGACACAGCAACGATTGCATAATTGTGCAACTTGAAGTTATAAAATCTGATGGGTAACAGTTATGACATTCAAATAGTTTGGAATTATCATTTACAATAAACATTAATGCGATTGAGAAATTGCTGTTCATTATAAGCAGACATATCTTTTTTATCTTTTACAACTATTTTCCAAACTATATCATATTTTATTTTTGATCAACATGAGTTTAATTTAAAGGGCAACTTCCAGTCACTTGAAAGGGAGCTGATGTAAACTCAATTGCAATTGTAATGAAAGTTATAATACGAATTCAAATCAAATTTATTTTTAATAAGTCCTAAAAGCAAAAACCCATTCAAATTGTTGTTTATAAATATATATATAATTAATTAATTTGTAAAATTAAAAACCAATCCAAACTGGTTGAATTAGCATACCAATTACCTAACTGAAGAGAAAAGAATACGTTTCTGTGGGCATCCAAAATTGACTGCATTTAATATTAATATAATTTAAAAAACAAGAAGCAAGATAATTAGTCAAAACTCGAAAGGAATGAGTATGAAACCCAAACTCAGTTGGTAATTGCTGACAGTTATCTGCATTCTAGTTAGGACCTAGGAGCAAACCCATGCTTGTCCACTGTTGTTGTGGTCATGATGGAATTTGGCTGAAATCAATTTTTTTTCCTTTTTTATCTATTTTATATGTAATAAAGTGGGACCAAGCCGGGTGGTTGGAGCTTCGGGTCCAGCATGTCAGCATGTGAATGTGCTTCACACTGCACGTGGACTGCTCGCTGCTGGATTGCCGTTTCATGATGGTAGAGTGGATACGGCATGTTCTTTGGTTTTTTCCTTTCTTTTTTTTTTGTCCTTTCTTCTTTTTCATTTTAATATTTTTTTAATTAATAAGATGATTGTACACTGTGAATCTCTATATTTACTTAAAGTAACAGTTTTATCTTATCCGTTTTATCGTGTGACGGCAACATTTATTATATATTTACAGCTATAATTTTTCATTTTGTCTTTTGGCATGCCAGAATTTATGGGATTTGCATCGTAGACCGGGGTTCCTACGTAACCATTGAAGTTAGAACATCCAATTCAATATTTGCAAATATCTCAATGTAACTTTCTCTATGTTTTCATAGATCTATAAATCTCATAGAAAGTAACCATTTCAAGATTCTAAATTTTTCTTTTTAGTACATAGGAATAAGTGTAATGAGGAGAAAATAAGTGTAAATATTTTTCTTTTTAATACATAGATAATGCCCTTAGCAAACAAATTAATTCTTTGTTATTTTGGATTTGGGGAGCTTGATGCTTTCGCCATGGATACCATTTTTCAACCATGTGTAGGTAAATGGGAACCTTATATTCCACAAACGATAAATTTTTCCGGCTATATAAGCATACCAATGTTGATATCGGGTATATTTGACTGCCATTGAAGCAATATTCTGTCCAACTTGGCAGGAGAAAATAAAAATTATACTTTAAACGAAAGAAAGAAAGGAAGACTCTTTCCTTTTAGTAACTTGCAATGACAAATTAAACAGAAGTGATGACTTTGACGAAAAAACAAGGCGGCTGACTTGGTTGGTAAAATACGGAGAGTCTAAAAGTCCAAACTTGCAAGCATAAAACAAATATCATACAAATTAAGTCTAGCAAATGTGTGGAAAATATCAAACTATATGATGCTTCAAATGAGTTCTTCTCTTTTTTCTTTTTTTTTTTTTGTTGCTTGGGGGGTTTAATTTTATGGGTTATTCTTGTTTTTGTTACTTTCCTCTTGAATCTTTCTTATTCTTTGTTGAAATATTATTGATGGTACTTAGTACTTTAACCTTGAATACTTGACCGGCCTAATTTTTATTGTTCCCATGGGTTTCCTGTTTACTAGATTTTTCGAGTCTTTTGACAATTTATGGGTTTATTGATAATAGATAAATGACCAAACAGTCCAAATAGAACTCTTGAAAATTTAATGTGCTCAACCAAGTGAGCCTAATCTTAGGTAGATTAGCAGTAGCAAACAATTTTTTTATTTGTTTTATGTATTGTGATTTTTTAATGGGAAGAAAATGATGCCGGTCCTGGACTTTTTGGCCTTTCAAACAAACATAATGCACCGATCATGAACTTGGAAAGAAGGATTTTTAATGATGGAAATGTAGGTGACTTTGACTTGAGATTAGTGTGTGAATATGTGATTTTATATAATGCCTCAAAGGTAAACGATGGAGACAGCAGACTTTGATGCGCCCTTTCTTCTTTTGTGGCTCAGAATTAATTAGTGCAGCGTTCGCTCCCCGTATAATAGAAACGACTGTAGCTTCACTTTAAAGGTATGAAAATATCATGAAATTTCAAAGGTAGCGAAAAGTTATTCTTTTTATTTCTTTGAAAAAAATTAAAAAAAAATCTTACAAGTCATGGTCCAAGGCTAGTTGCAAACAAGGCTACAAGTTTTAATCGTTTGCCACATGCTAAACTTATCACAAGTAAGAGACAGCAAGCGGAGCAGGAAACTGGCTTATCCATAAAAGTCAACAATTATAAGTGAAGACAAAGGCTGGTGCCAAATTCATTGATTAGTGGCTATCTACCTCCAATAACGGGCAATCCAATGTACATTAATAAATGTTGATGATAATAACATTATTTTCACTTCCCCCCTCCTTTAATCTCTATGAATGAAGCACTACTAATTCCTATTAACACTAAATTTAGCAAATAAATGAATAATTATCATAGGCATTTTAACTTAGTTAACAGCCTCTTAATTACATTTTTTTTTCAAGTATCACTCCTTTTTCAATTAATAAATTATTATTATTATTATATACTATTAAAATAAAAATACATAATAGAATCAGGACAAAAGAAACGCTAAACGTACCAAAGATTTTTCAAATCCAACACATAAAATTTAGTACTGGACAAAAGACTTTGGTGCGATTTTCCATGCCAGATCCTCTTAATTAATCTAATATTATTTTGGGTGAAGGGAGGATCTTATATTCAACAGCTGTTTCTTTTTTTTGTTGTTTAATATATAAATCCTCAACTAACCTCATCACCCTTCACGTGATCATTTTTTGAAAATTGTATTTAGTCAGTTAAGCAGCCAATGATTTCCCAGACATGCCATGAACGATTGATAACAAATTAGGATTACTCCATAAACCAAGATGTCGAATATAATTAATTATTTATGTCGAATATAGTTTCGATTATTAATAAAATATCAATCTTTAATAAACGAGTATGGAAAATTGTCAAAAACATATGGACCCAATAATTAATTGCTTTTGTACGTATTAATTATTTTATCCTATAAGAAGCATAGTCAAAGTCAAAACTTTCATAAAAATAATTTAATATTTTAAAATATTTTAAAATTATTTAAAAAATTTTAAATAAAATTTTATTTTTTATTTCATTTAATTAAATTTTTATTATTAATTAAAATATTATTTATTATTTTATATCGTATGATACTGATATAATATATTAAGAAGTGATGTAATAAATTGATATAGTACAATGACGTTGACTATATGATATTTTTCACATTACACATAAGAACCACATGAATATAAATATGTTAAGTAATATTTTAATTAATGATAATTAATTAATTATAAGTTATAAAAATTTATTTAGTCTAAAATAATAATATAAAAATTTAATTAAACTTTAAAAAAAATTATTTAATTTTTTTGAATAAATCAAAAGATTTTTCAGGATATTATGCTTATAAAAAATTTGACTTCTTGACCAATTGTTTTCTTTTTTCTTTTTAACATATTAAACCATTTGTTTTAGTAAACTAGTATGTAGGCAAACATTTTAATAAAACACTAGAGTGTAGCCCATGCTATGCGTTTGGCATAATTTTTTTATATCTGAATAAGATATGAACTTGTTTATCAAATTTGAACTTATTTGATTTTTCATAGTGCTATCATATATAGGCAATACTATTACTAACAGGTCTATATAATGCATTGTTAGGATTTTTTTTGTTATTTCTTGCATTGTAATAAAAAAATTTATGAAAAAGATAAAATTATAAATATAATCAATAAAAAATTAAATATTAAAAAAATAATAACAAAAAGTAAAAAAGAGAGAAAAGTTACAAAAAATTGAATCTCAATTTTGTCTAAATTAAAAATTAAATTAATAAAACTGCACATTATTTTTTCTATTTTTTTCCTCCCACGTCTGCCTCTCAACCCAGACTTACCTTTCTCTGATATACGTACAGATCTCCCTCTCTTTCTTTTACCCTTTTCTTTACCCATTCGTTTTTTATCAAATTTGATTTTTTCACCCAATTTTTTTTCCTTATTCTACTTTTTCTTTTCACTTTATCCCTATTCTTTTCTAACCTCTACACCTCAACAACCAAACCCCTCTGACCCCAACCCATCACATGCCAGCCCCCAATCTAACCCCCAACTCCCTCCTGAAGACTCGTTGACCAATGCAATCTTGAATTCTTGCAAATATATACCCATGGAAGAATGCTTTCCCAATTGTACAACGCATCCAATAATTGTATGTATAATTAGTTATACCAAAAAAAGGATTTTCTTCCCAAAGAAATAAGCAAATCAATTACTTGTTTTTTCCATAGTTGAAATGTAATTGAAAGATTATTAGTACGTTTTAGACACCGCAAGCATTGAAATTTATAAAATCAGACAAAACTAATTGTACAAATAAGCTGACCATTCGTGGATTGGAAAATTTAATTCCTTTTTGGCTATGCCTGCCTTATCTAATATTTGACTTTTTCACTTCCTAGGTTATACGGTTGCACTGGCAGTTTTGACACTTCTTATGGTCTTTTCAAAACCAAACCTTTTGAGTAGAAACAAAATGGAAAATTTGGGTAATTTTAGTGAAAAATGAATTAAGTACATGAATTGTATGCAATCTTATCAAAGCTATGTAATGTTTGGTATGAGATGCGCATGTTAGGGTTGATCATGCATTAAATATAAATAGAATTGCAACAGAAGAAAATGAACAACCAAACGCACCTTACCTTATTAAAACTCTCTCTTGTCGAATTGAGCACTAAAACAAGAACAAAGATATAACTATATGATCATGTCATATTACTTAAATAACAAAGGACGCTGGATCTTTTGTTAAATCACCATAATAGCCTCGAAAGACTCAACCACCTCAGTTTGGTTGTTGCAAATCAAAATTATCTAAGAATTTCTTATGCAACCTCTAACAGTGATCCACACTAATGAATCTGAACATTCTTTCCCAATGATTGAGAGTGTTATACCGTAGCAATGTGTTTGCAAATATAAGTTTCATAAACTCAAATTCTCACATAAACAGCCTTAGGGCTGAACACACAAGCACAAAGTGAGAGAAAACATTTTTCTCTTCACAAAGGATGCGGTTAAGGTAAGAGTGTTTGTAAGTGTGTAGGTGTCTACAACAAGATACTTATACTTTGGATTAATTTAAACTCTAATTAAGTTAATTACATAATTTTTATATAATTACTAATTAACCCAATAACTTAATTACATAATTTTTATATAATTACTAATTAACCCAATAACTTAATTAAATTATTTAATTAAGTCCTTAAAAAGTTTTTAACTTTTAATTTGATTAAGTTTGACTTAATCCCTTCTTCCATTTTATTTTTAGTATTCATTTTGAATATGTGACCCATTATACTTCCAATATGTTAACAATGAACTTAAGATATAATCTTTAAGTTAAACTTAGGATTAGATAAATTCAAACTATTTTGAATTTATCATTAATCAAATCAACTATTTAAATTTCATAAACCAAGAGTAAGATCTAGCAATCTATCATGATCACTCAAATGTTAGAAAATCCAAAATGATTTGACTCAATCTCTCAATAATACATCAACCAATAACAATTTAAGAATTATGCTTTGATGCATGAAAATCTTATAATTGTAACACTTTACAATTCTTTTGCAAGGTATATTAATTTTTTAGACTTCATCTAATAAGCTTATATACAATAACTTATTGATGAAAGAAAACCTTAGATCACTCGTTATAAGTAATCTTGTTGCATGGTTAAGGACATAAATATTGAGCAATCCGATTGACTGTAGGGCTTATATCTAATAATATATTTTTTATAATATCTCTAAATAAATTAAATTACAGTAAATTAACAAAAAGCATGATGGACGTAGTTGGTATGAAATGGGCTTCCATGATGTCACCAGCCTTGTGAATGCAAGGGCGAGTTCAGATACAATTGGTCATAAGATCCAATGCCCACTAGAAATGCTTGACCTTGGATAGGCATTAAAATTCTTAACCTGCTGATGGGCCGTTACGTTTCGGTAGCCTCAGAAATGGAAATCTGTCGCTAGCCCACTTGGTGCTGTGCTTCGGCCATTAATCAATTCGTCCGAATTGTTTTGCTAGATGTTAGTACTTACAAGTTGTTCTGATTTTTTTTCTGTGCTTTTGTCCACCTACTAGTGGCTCTCGTTCGATTGTGAACTTAAACATTATATCTATAATTTATGTGAAACTAAACCACCTTATAAATTGTAATCCTGGCATTAAAGAGCAATGACTAACGAGAAAGTTCACAACATTCGAGAAATGGGATATTTGTAGTTTAGACTGGGTCATGGAATTAATTGGGGTAGAGAATTTAAAAATATCTAAGATTGACAGGGATTATTTCCTGTCAATTTCGTCAGATTCATTAACTGATTGATAACTGACATACTGATGTCTGCTTGCCTTCTCTACTTTTCTTTTCTATTTTGTTTTTGTTTCTTTCTTTGGAGGCGTGCAGCTGAACAGTCTGAACAAAGCACTGTAGCTGTTGAAGTACACAAGTTCAAGAGAGTAAACAGAAACGGGGAAAGATATGACTGCACAGTATTCTTTAGTGTCAGCTGTAAACGTTAGAACTGATAGTTGTAGTAGATACTAATTGATATTCATATTCTGAAAGAATGAAAGAATAAATTTGGCCTAAATTTCAATTGTTTTTTGATTAAGAGCCTTGTATCTCCATTTTTCTTTCTCCAAAAAATCAGCATCCAGGAACCGGGAAACAAATGCCCAAAGCCTATATATGTCTTCAAAATTTGTAAGGAATCCAAGTGCAGCTGTGACTACAGATATTCCAGAATGAAATTTATCTCTCTTCTTGCTTGAGACTGGTTCTTCAGCTTCACTTGTTCTTGTCTCCAATTGCTTCTCCTTCTCTTCTTCATGCTTATCCGAGAACCAAATGTGCTGCAAAAATCCAATGCTTAAAGAAATATTGTTTCTATCAGCCAGCTTTTGTACCAATACAGGATCAATCTTCTCACCTTTCCAATCGAATACATTAAATGCCACGGCGGGTCCTCGATCAAACATTATTTTGGGTCCATAAATTTTGACCGCAGGAATTCCATTTTCTGAATGTGGATGTTGAAGGCTCATCAGTGCATTCACCAACCAGTTGATCAGGTTCCTTGTCCTGCTGCTGATTAGTATCAGGCCTAATGAATCTGCATGATCCAAGCTTCTACATTCGATTTTCGGGTTTTTACTCTGACGTGTATTGTTGATTATTGAGCTAGCTGATTCAAAGGATGTTTCGATTACTTCTTCAATTTCTGAAAATGATACAGTCTTTTGTTTTCTATTGATTCCTTCAGTTTTGTGCAAGTCCAGAGTAGTTTCATCTCTCCGCTGTTGAATAGATATCGGGCCTGAGAATGAACCTTGAGCAGGAAATTCTTTCGACTTCTTTCTGGTTTCAATGCTAGAAATGGCTGAACTTTCAGGGATTCGAGTTGGCTCTGACCCTGGGACAAGATTCACTATTCCTATACTTGTAGCAGTTGTTGAATCCTTCAAAACTGAAGCACTGGATTTCCTGATAAACAAGCAACAGAATCCCGATGGATTTTCTCCAAAAACCTTAAAAAATGAGCAAATCAGAAAGTCAGGATTAAAAAGAGATAGCCCCAAGGTCTCCATGTCCTTAGCTCCCAATGCAGATGCATCAAGCAAAACATGCCACCCATTCTCCTGAGCCAGGCTCATCCACAGATATGAATATCTTGACCCTGTAACCCTTGATTGAAGTGGGAAGACAAAAAGCCCTTTCTTCTTGTGCTTGCTTTTATTGGCTATCTTCTTTCTCAATTTCTCTGATTGGATGCTTAGATTAGGCCATGAGAAATTAGCCGACATGACATTTGCTCCTCTCTTCTTGGAGCTTTCAATCATCACTTCCACAGCCTCACTCTGGTAGTCATAAACCGTGAGAAGATTTTGATAAGACTGAAATGGATAAGACTCTGCCAGAAGCTTGGAAGCAGAGGATTGATTGGCACTGAGAACCATGGTATAATCAGCTTCTGAGATATTCATGAAAGCCATGATCCTTTTTCTGATATTGGATTCAAATTCCGACTCTTCACCACCATATAGTATCTGAGAATTCAAGTTTACTGACTTGTAGGAGACATCAAAAAATGGAGCTTCTAAAGTTACTGAACGCACTGGCGGCGGCGGCGGCGGCGGCGGAGAAGATGACGAGGACGCAGCAGGAGATCCTGGACATTGACTTTCAAGCTGAGAATAAGAGAAAAGGCCATGGCCAATGTAGTCAAGACAGACATGCTTGGAGAGGGAAAGATGGTAGTATTCTTGAGCTCGAATTTTATCGGCCTGATCCGTTTGGGAATATTGAGGGTACACTTTGATGAAATACGAAAATGATTCCTCAGACGAAGGAAGAGACTCATGATTGGTGAATTGGAAATTTGGGCAGAGAGAAGAAGCTGTGCAAACCTCAAACTCATACCGTGATGCAGCAGCACTGCGTGGAATCTGTGAAGTTGCAGCACGAGACTCAGGGAGGCCAGGAAAGGGATTTAGACAGCAACCATAGCAGGCTTGTGAGGCCTCTCTTAAGCAAGGTGAATGCATTCTTTCCTATATGTTCATGTTTTAATATTCAAGTTTGTCATTGAGATCACCTGGCTATTAAGCTCCTATTATATTTCATAGAGCACAAATGTATAAAGTCTTGTGTTATTATGAGCTTTGAACAGGATTGTCCAAATGGGAATCTCATCAGCAAGTCGGCATACTCAATTGACCCCGTCTTCCATGAATTACAATGTTGACCAAAAATGTGAACAAAAGACATCTAACATGTGTTGCTAATTAATACACAATTCTTTTGGTTAAAACCATATTATTGTAAAGCTCAATATGAAGTACCCTTCATAGATAAATAAACATCCAAGATAATTGAATAAGAGAAGTGAATTATGAAGACTAAACAGACAAATTTTGTAAAAATCTTGTAAGCTTCACCCTTACATGTAATTGATCGATAGTAAAACTCACGGAATGACTGGTTTTCGTGGAAATTTCTTTCTATAAACAAATGAATGACCAAAAACAAGTCAAGAAAAGTTAAAAGGAAGGAAAGTCATAAAGTCATATCATCCATAAAATTGTGTAATTGATGACAAAATCCTGAGCAAGCCAAACTTCTCCATCACACTTTCCAAATCAGAACGTCATTTGCTCCTTTTGGAATCACAATGACCTTGTAACGGGCTAAGGTTGGCGCTAAGTACATCAAGTTTCTTAGTCATGCAGATGCGAGTGAGGAAACCTACAAGCAGAAAAGGGCAAGGGAAAATTTGGAAGTGGCCGGCTTCTTCATGCGTCGTCGTCATTAGTTCTATATATAACTGCTTATTTCTCTTTACTTTGTCGATCTATCGTAACTCACACTCTTACTTTTGCCTGAGTGACATGTTTTTTCCTCCAAAGTGTTGCCCAAAGGCATGATTGACAAGTCAAGTTCTACTGCAGAAGTTTGGCCCCAGCAGGTTCGGGATCACAGGCAATTTTCAATCTTTGAACCAAAGAAAGACTCTTCACCTAAGTCATTTGTTTTTGTTTTTTGTATCTATATTTTGGGAGTATACGCGAAACATCTCTGAGGTTTCCAAGAGAATTCGACGATTTAGATTTTGGATTGGGTGTTCAAAATATAGTGAAAAATGCTGCGGCAGGATTGTCATGTAAAGACAGGACCTTAAGCACAAAATAATAACTATGTGAAGATTATAATGGATAATGGAAAGCTAATCATGATCTGCCCCACAAGATTAACTACATAATTAGCATGTGTGATTACTTTACACATTTGTAAGGAATGAATACTGCACTTTCAAATTTATCAGCAATTACGCGTTTGAAGAAAAGGTACAGTTTAGAAATTTATATCCGGACTCCCTTTCTTCATCTTCTTCGTATTTTCCTCTTTAATCTTCTTGAAGGTTGGAAAGTAGAGCAACACATTAAAGATTGAAAGGGACGAAATTAATATATATATATATATATATATTGCGTATTGGTTTGGGTGATTGCATAATTTATCTCTCCTGACAAGTCATGAAAGGGACTGAACCGGCAGGGGCAGATTCCTGCTATTGCAGTTTCTGGAATCACTTCTTTTGACAATTAGAACAATGAAGACTTATTCACATCCCTCAATATTTCCTGTTCATGCGGTATCCTAGAAACATCCTAGAGTTTTCAAGTCAAAACCAGGACAGAGAGTTGTAAAAGCATTAAAAATATGTTCTGTATGCAGGACAGGACAGTAAGTTGTAAAAGTTATGTTGAGAGTGGGATTTGAACCCACGCCCTTTCGGACCAGAACCTTAATCTGGCGCCTTAGACCAACTCGGCCATCTCAACTTGTTTGCAAAGCATCTTGCTTTTTATTTGTGCGAACTGGGATGTTCTCTTTTCTTTTTGGGTGAGGGGAATGTTAAATGCAGTAGTGCGGCTAAGCCTTTGGAATTCTCCCATAAATTTCCACCATCATAAGGAAAGATTCAGCGCCAGATTCAAATAATGTGCCTAGAATTCACAAATTCATACTCCATTTTTCAAACTAGAAATTAAACTCTTTGGTACAGTTACGTCGTTGGTGCAGGCCCCGATATAATAAATGTGAAGCCGTTCCCAAGTCTCTTCTAACAAGATCTAATCCCTGTCCCCAAGGCCATGTCCTTGCTCCCATGCAATTGCAAATAGCACTGTCAGGTGATGGTCTCTCCCAAGTCCTACCTTACCAGAATCAAGGATGATATGAGCCATAATGCTGTTTTATTAGTTATGCACATCAGTTTCTCTTGCCATCCAAAAACAGGTAATGCCCAATCACTGCATATAATTATGTTTTCTGTACCCTATGCGTTCAAGAGGATTCTTTCATTTATATTATACAAACGATTCTTCCTTTGAGCAAAGCATGCCCTTAACCCCTTTCCAGTACTCTTTTTAGATCTAGAGTTGAGGTAACGAAGAAATTGGCATAGTTTACTTCTTTTCTTTCTACTTTTGTAAAAAGAAAATCTTCTGAATGTTTAGAACAATTACTTCCTAGCTAGTTTCTCCGCGTGGCATCTAGATAGGGACCAGAGAATACTACCCCTAAAGGTTCTGGCCTCTAGGCCAAGCCTGCACATCCTTTGCAACTCAATGAATGTGGTGGAGGTCGAATTTACCCTGTGACGGTTTGACCAGTATGTTATTGTATTCGTTTGCTAGAAATGCTTAATTTTTTTCCTCGTTCATCCTCGTAATTTGGTCTTAATTAGTTACACATGCATAAATTAGAAGTTCAGAAAGTAAAGCTATCCATCTATGCTGGCTAAAATGGTGAAGGATGACTTTTCATACATCTGCAACAATACTATAAGCACAAAAAGAATCAGCTCTCATTTATCCCGTACGTAGTCATGCATTATCATGTTCGGCTATATTTGATACAGTACTAGTTTCTTTACTTGACGACCCATTAGGACAAGTAGCTTCGATTTTCTTAAAATGTCAATAACCTTACAAAACTTGTCAGATCAATGTCTGATTGTTTTCAGTAAAGCTATCTCGTTTTGGGTCAGCTTGGTTGCTAATTCTTATCAGTCTAAATCAGTGGAGTGCAAAATGTAAGACAATTAGAAAATCATTACCATACCAAATTCTATGAAGAATTGAAGATAATCATACTAGTCTCCCCCCTAGAGATGTTTTAGTACTCCTTTGAAGCACATGTTGAAAATCACACAAAAACAGTGGTCACATCCCTGAATGGAGTTTGCAAAGCATGACGTGAGCTTTTGGCTCGAAGAACATATGAACTGATATGGAGATTTATTTCCATATTACTGAAAAAAAGAAGATTATAATGTGTCATGCTGAAGAATATAATGCAAATTTACACTCCTTCAGACAAGGGATTCTAGCTACCCAGAACAAAACCATAATAAAAAATGAAAACGTGAAGGCGATGAACACAAAATATCTGATCATACCTTTTGAATGAGCCATAAACCTAGGGCTTTGGGAGATTTATTAAGTCGAATCAGTTACAGGGCAACTCTCCTTTGGCAAGTTATTGTTGAATAGAAGAATTAGATCTTGATTTATTTTCGATGAACATAACCTGCCAAAAGAGAGAAGCCCTACAACTAGATCACTTAGTGATCATTTTCATTGTCTTGTGGCACAAAAAAGTTTAAACTGCATGCCTCGCTCTGGTTTTGGCTGAACGGTGCAGCAGGAGATTTATAGGCTCTTCGTTAAGAGCTCAACCAATGGGATTTGTTGTTTAAGACATGGCATATGCCTAGGATATCCTTTGGTGCCTGCTTTCTACGCATCTCATGCAGGGCGCCTTTTATTTGAAATGCCTCTTACAGATGTTTGACAGATTCTATACTTAGCATGATTTAGACCTATGAATGTTTTCGATATTTCTTTCTCTCAGCTGTGTCCATGTCCATGTATATATGGGGGTGAAAGGGAGGGAGAGAAAAAGAAGAGTACTCAAGAGTAGATGCCTGCTTTTCCCTATAGTAGGTGGCACCAAAGGCTCAGCCTAGAGGTATATCCTTTGTAATATTCTTTTCTGGTTTAATTTGCTTTAAGATTTTTTGTGGAAATCCAAAATATATAACGATTGGTAGACCATGTAATCTTTTTTGTCCAATGAGAATATTTCGCAGGAGAAAGTCAAATTATCTGCAATTTTCCTTTGTCTTCCACATGCCTGATTTTGTGAAGCAACTCCAATCTTTCTCATTTTTCGTCTCTCTCTCTCTCTCTCTCTCTTTCTCCCTCTATATATTTCACAAGGTAAAAAATATATAACATATATTTATCTAAAAAATCTTGGGTTCCCAAGTCAAAATCATCGTCTCTTTACTAGGATTATTTCTCTGAAACAGGCCAACAGCTGGTAGCGACTAAATATTCTCTGCAATCTTGGACAGGAAGAATATCATTCGAATTCCTATTTATTTATTGTTTTAGGGGTGACAGGTGAGAGGTGTTGTTGCCTACTAAGACTATAAAATCGCAGGTAAAACCAGAGAATTAGTCAAAGCGTGACAGACGGAGCAGCGAAACAGTTAAAAATTCAGAATGGATGTGATGAGCAACGTGCCTGCTTGAACAAAGGCGCGTGGGGTCTGGACCTGGGATTAATATTTCATGAGCTTAATTTTCTCTTTTGGAAACTTTGAAGCTATAGTACGTAGTATTAAGTTTCTTATTGCATTTTCTTTTTCCATATCTGTTCTCTTTCTCTTCTACATCTTGGTATGGTATCAGTAGACCAAATTATGAGGTGGGAAACAAAAACATAACAATAATATTTCTCGTAGTCAACCATTTATAAATGCAAATATTGACCAATCGTTGCATATAACCCCCACATTTTGGAACACTTCACGCTGGCGTAATAAGAAGTCATCAGGAACATCATTTCTTAATCAAAAGAAGGAAAAATCAAGCCATCATCCATCACGTGGTTCTTAATTAGCTAGTCTCTCACTCAATATCTTGACACCCATGTACCTGCACCACATTAAATTCAAATGTCAACCGACATTATCCATGCCATAACTAATTCTGGCATGCAATTGAACAAGTAGTGCTGATCCAATTCAGAGAGTTTTAAATGCCTTAAAAGTTTGAAATGCATGAAGTATCTCATATCTTATATATATATATATATATAAATTGGATGTTAGGAAGATGGAGAAGTGGATAGCTAGTGAATTACCTTCCAAGCATCATGACAGTGGCCTGAGGATTAGTACCAGGCGAGTAGTTAAACGTGGATCCGTCGATAACCCTTAGAGCATCCACACCGAGAACCTTATAGTCAAGATCAACAACCCTACCAACTTGGCAGCCTCCATGATAGTGCCATATAGTCATCACGGTGTCCTTGCAATATACTTCCAGTGGCATCGAGGGATTGTAGTGTTTAGGCAACAAATTCAATGGGGCACTTGCTGTCATATTAAGAAGTATTGGCCAAGACATATAGTCAAATCTGAACTTAGAGAAAGGCTTTGATTCAACAATTTTCTGTATTGTTTGAATTCCTTGGACACATCTTTGCAGATCTTGAGGATCCTTGAAGTAATTGAAGGTAACGGATGGATTATCGTTTAGATTACGGGTTCGAAGCTCCAAATGCCCTGTTGAAATTGGACCCATAATTTTTTCTAGGATAAATCCACCTCTAAAAGCTGGCTTGTCTTGATTACTCGAGTATTCAACAGCTTTGGCTATGGCTTCTGGGGACCTTGGTTTCGGTGGCACCGTTGATAGCTGACCAATCTGCATCGTCAACAAAATAAATGCACCACCAAATTTCAATAAAAAGACAGAAAAATGCAAGTTACTCCTCTGGCAGGCCCAGGCTAGATTAGAGGCTTGGAGTAGTTTCGTTTGGGCAAGCGTTTATGCTTTAGGGGCCCAATAAAGCAAGGCATAAAAGGAAGTATTATACCTTAGGGGAGAACATCCTGTAATCTCGTGAAGAAGCAGCACCACCAGCAAAGTTTTCTCCACTAGCGGCTTCAATGTAGGATCCAAAATGGGTAATGCCAACGACTTGGATAAGTGAAACCTCAACTGGTAGAGGAGAAGGGACAAAAACGGCGTTCATGGGGTTATCAGACATGCCCTGGCCAACCAGGGGTTGGTCTAGCACCACAGTGATGTTGTGGGCCTTGAGGTGGGCTGTTGGCCCCACTCCGCTCAGCATTAAAAGCTGTGGGCTTCCCAGTGCTCCTGCAGATACAATGATCTCGTTTTTGGACCCTTTCTTCAGATAGGCTTTGTGCTTGGCCCCTGATGCATCTCTGAATATCACTCCATGGGCCTTTGGCCTTCTATTCCCTGTTATTGAAATGGGTGGTTGTTATTTACATATGAGTTACTACCTGCTAAAGTTCAGAATTTGAGCTAAGTTATTAGTTAATGCACCTTTGATTGCAAACAAGATTTTGTGAACGGAAGCATGCAAAAGGACAGTGAGCCCACTGGGGGTAGCATACTCCAACAAATCAGCAGCTGTGTGTCGATTCCCTTGCTGATCAAATATGGTTCCACCAACTTTGGTCCCAAAAATATGGTCATAAGTGAACCCATTGAAAGGCAGCACCCCAGCTTCTATTAGACCATCCCTCACGGCTGACTGCCATTGTCCCATCGGTGGCTCAAATGCCACTAATTTCTCGACCCACTGGTACGATTCATTCACTAACCGTCCATCCCAACCCGCTTGCCTAGTAGTAATTAACAATAACAACAAAAGAAGTCATTTTCAATCAAATTTAAATCCCTGAATTTTCACATGCCAAATTTGTCACGGGACGGTACATAGTCTTGGGTCAGTTGGACTTGGCCCGTAATTAATATATGCATGATTTTATTGACTTCAGCCATTGTCAACGAAAAAAACCTATAGGAAAGTTTCAGCAGTTTCTCTATGATTGGTATACCTGACGTATTCAGTGCCAGCGCGTGTATAAAACCCTGCATTCAGACAACTTCCGCCTCCCAAGACGCGAGCGCGAGCATTAATCACGCCGTCTTCGGAGATGAACCGTTGCGAAGGGGACGACGGGGAAACGTCGGAGAGGGCAGCACCGAAGCTGGCCATGTTGGAGATGTTGGGATTACCATAGGGGGAGCCACCTCGTTCAAGGAGCAAGACGGATGCATTTTGAGATAACGTGGCAGCCAAAGGGCATCCGGCCGTGCCACCACCGACAATAATGTAGTCGTAATATGATAAGGATGGAGCTGACGTTGCATTGTGCATGAAGGAGTAGTTCGGAGCTGTTGGGATAGCGACACACTGATAGATAAGTCTCACGTTTATGCATAAAAATCATAGTATTTGTAAAAATACTATACTTCTTAGTGTTAACCCATTGTAAAAAAACCCATGTTTCTTTCACTTAAAAGAGCATTAATTTAAGAAGAAAATGGGATGAGAAAAAGACATGTGAAAATAGATGTGTCTAATATTAATTTTATAAAATTATGGACCAACTGGGCAGGCGTTGTAATTGTATAGAAGATTGAGCAGATTACTAGTAGTAACAATCATTGAGTGGATTCCAGCGAAGAAGATTACGTATTTAGTCTTGAAATTAAAGCCCAACCGTGGAGGCGGCATTAATTTGGCCTAAGTTTCAGTAACAATAAATGAAAGGGGTCCATGATGCAAGCCTAAGACAAATACCTCTATGTTTGTTGTCAGAATAATATATACTTATAATTTGGTTATTAGTATGTCTAGTTCTAGCTGCTAGGAATAGCCTATGGAGCTTCATTAATGGCACAATCAGGAAGTGTTTGCTCGAATATGATTTGAGGATTTGGCGGCCAAAACTGAGCTTTGCATCTATTCTCTACACTGGAAAAAGTTGACTGCTAATTAATTGGATCCATCTGGTCCATTACTGGTTAAAAAAGCATTAGATTAGGCATGTAATCGTGATTAATTAGCATTACTATTAGCTTGTATTAGAATACATAGCCTTCTTAATTATGATTAGGACTTGTTTTTACTCTGAAGTCGAAGAACAATAGCTGCAAACCAGAAAGGAGATCAAACACAGAGTCTAGGCCAATCTGATTTCATGTAAAAGGGCCTCAAACCCATATACGAAATTTCTTCACTTCCTACAATTCGTTGCTCAAGAAACAGTACTACTATATTACTCAAATACGTATTGGTAATAGTTTGAAAAGAAGGTAAAAGAAATAAGAAAATTGAAGTAAGTACCTTTTTCAGAGGCAGAAAAGCCATGGAAGAAGAGAATTCCGGCCAAGGCAGCGCCCACAAGTTTCCACCACCCAAGACTCATCGTCCCAAATGAGAGCTGAAAGACAAAAGACTTTGTTGAAAATGATGAGGTTGCTCTACGTATACCAATGAAAAACAACCTGTGTCTTGCCTCTTATATATAAAAACTTTAAGGCCAGCAACAATCTCTACGGGGAGATAGGTTGTGGGAACAAAGATTCTTGCTTGGTTTTATCGGTCACACAAGCCAAACAAACATAGTTGAACATCCAATCTTGTAGGGAACAGCTTCACAAAAGTTCAAGAAATGCACAGAATGTGATTCCCAGGACCTGATCCAGGAAGCAAAATTTGTAGGACAGATAAAGTGAACTAGTTCTACTTGTTTTTGGTCCGGAAAAAGAGAGAGCTATATTAAGAAATGAAACTCGGGATACCCATTCAAGTGGGCTGATATATATTAATGTAATAATACTTCCATCTACCAGAATTCCTTGGCTTGCTATATACATGCACTATGGAAGTGGCACAGACAGAGAAGTGGGGAGAGGTGGCAGTTGGGTGTGGTTTAATGCACCGAATGGCTAACAGCTGCAAATATGAAATACCCAATGTTTTAGGCGAAGAAAAGTAGTTACTTAAGTAACAAACAATAATGGCACGCATTTTTTTACTTGTATATCTTGTTTTCATTTTGTTTCTGATATATAGTTGAGATTCCAAAAAAGAATATTTAACTAAAAGCCTCTTCAGGTAAGATGTAATAATGGTTGAGATAACACCTCTCTCTCTCTCTCTCTCTCTCTCTCTATATATATATATATATATATTGGTTTTTGTTATTAAATTGATGGTAGATGAGATTTGGATCCAAAATTCATAATCTGAATAATGCCTTTGGTATTTTGCTTGATACCTCGGCGTCGTCGCTTCTTTAAAGACCATTGAATTTGTAGTCTAACTAACAACAACTACAATTTGATCATTTACATGTACCTAATTAAATCCAAGCTAGTACTTTAATAGCTAATAACTATATTGTACAGTGAACACTTATGTATATGCTAATTTCTTATTAATTCATTTTTTGGCTTTATTTGGGGGTACAAAAAGGAATTTTATGACTTGGGTTTAAGATTTTCCTTTTTCTTTCAAATTTTATCTTACTTCTCACCGCTTGAATTAAGTCCAAATAATATTTTCTTTTAAAATAAAAGAAATCAGCAGCTGGGCACACGTAATTGATTGCTGCAGCTCTTATCCATGTGAAGTCTGTAAAGTTCAAATTTCTTCGTAAATACTATAAAAAAATGAAAATAAATTTGATTTATGGATATATCAAGAGAAAAAGAGATGATCTAGAAGGATTCTACAGTGAATGCTAAATTTGTTGGCCATTAAATAGAGGAGTATCTGATATGACCACGTATTGAAAAGCACTTGGCAAATAAATATCATTCAAAGGCTTCCACTCAAGGGTTTTTGTGAAGATGAAAATAATTGCTTAATAATGATGTGATAGAGGAAAGGTAATAATTAAATCCAACAAACTGCGTAGGCACTAAATGCCCACCAAGCCAAATTTCAAAGTTAGTCTTCTGTTTTGCCGGGCCCCAAACAAAACCCTCCACAATTTCAGGATTAATTAAGTAGCTTATTTTGGCAGCTGTCATTTTAAGCTTTTGGTTGGTGCAATCCATAGTCCATACATACAGCTAGTATTGATTGTTGCTCGACTCGCAAATGCCAATTTCAAAACATTTTAATTAGTGTGGCACATTTTTAAGCTGCAGATGGCTAAGAGGCTTCGTTCATATAAACAAGCAAGATCTTTAGAACAAATCCAATTCATCCTCTGGCCTCTTTTTTTCTTTCTTCAATTTTGATGAAGAGATCGTCAATTTCATAAGCCAACTCATTCCAGATTTTACATAATCTGGTTGATCTGATCTGATGGCAGGAAAATTATATTCCAACGAGATGAAATATGAGGGAAGTAATAATGATCGGAGTAACAACTTAGCAGCTTTAATTTTGAGCCCTCAATAGGAGGGAGCTAGAATTTTGTTAACTTACAATTATAGAGGATAATCAATGCCTAAGTTTCTTCCAATACACAGCTTTGACATGAAAAATACATATAATAAAAAATTAATTGAACAGGAAAAAAGAAAAGTAAGGATTGAATTGGGAAGGGAATAATGAATTTTTTTTTTTTTTTGAATCGATCAATACAAAGAGTTGTAGGTGAAGCATGTCGCAACAATAGAGGAGAGGCATATTATTAGGGAAGGAAGTAGAGTGATATTCAAAAGCTTACTCTCACCCAAGTACCCAGCCAGTGTTATGGTAGCATCTGCGATCACTCGAGCAATGGTCCCAGCTTCTGTTGAAAGCAGGCCTCCGTTGTAGGTTCCGCGGGAAAGCCTAGATGACATTACCCGAGAAAGCAGTGACAAGTTGACACCTGGAAGGCAAGAACAATTGAAGAAGAAAACCCAGATCAATAAAGAGATTCAGCGTCACTCTGTTATGGTGCTATGGTGAAAAGGAAACCAAGGCTTTCCTTCTCAGAATGAAAGAAAGGTGAAAACTAAACAAGATGCACAATCGTTCATAGAAGGTGGAAAGGAAACCAAGTCTATCCGTCACTCACTTCCATGAGTAGAAGTGCAGGCACACCCAACCTTTGTGCACCATACCTATCTCAGAATATTAACTATTATTCCCATGAGAAAACCAAGTTAAAAGGTCTCTACCTTCAAGTACTTCGGCAAATACAAACGTGATGAGCCCTGAGCAGACATACTGTGGCACAGTGTATGGTAATATAACATGGAAGCTTAGCAGTATGCCTACGCAAACCATAATTTCAGATGCCAACAAAATTTGCCTGCAATGAAACATTGAAAATGGATGCCTCAGACAAATAATTCCAGAGCTCAAGATCAACAAATACTAAGTTATGCAAAATAAATTAAAAGTTGAAAGTGTGCAGGCTCTTAAGAGATGACCTGTCTTCAAACATGTTGCTAATGTAGCTCCCAACAACAATGTTTACTGGAAGAACTGTTAAGCCAAGACAAGCAAGAAAGATGGCAACTGTGCCTGTTGACCAGCTGAAGTAGTATGTGGTGATGACACTAGATTCTGAAAGTAAAATTTCCATAGCATACTTGAGCATGAAATATATCAACAACTGAACCTGATGATATTAGAAGAATTTTTGTCAGCAAACACTTGGATATTAATAGTACGTAAGCTTCACACGGTTGTTTTATAAAAATTTATTCTTAAAATTGCTCAACATCTAAGCTCATTTTCGTGGCCTAAATAAATACACAAATCAAACAAGTAGATAATCAGCAATGATGCTTGTTAACCAACGACAGTCCAATGGTTGCATATCCTTTAACAAGATATATATAAACATAAATATCTTGCACATATTAATGTATTCAATATAATCAATATAGATTATCAGTTTAAAAGATGCAACTGACAGATACCCTTCTGCATTTTTCTTACTTCAAATAAATTTATAAATTTGGTTCTGAAATAATGTACCATGTCACTGGAAAATTGTCAGCATTGGCTCAATATAAGTTATGAAAGTTGTTCTTCTGCCTTAACATGATATAATTGATTTGTGTGTCAGAAACATCCATGGAGATGAAATTCATTTTAAATTCTCAAGACAAACTGGCAGTGAAGTTAAGTAGACAAGTATTTTTTTTTTTAAACCCCAAAATTGTCACTTCCAGACATCTCTTTCTCTTTCCTAACTCAAGATACTAAAATTCTGTTTTATCCATGACCAGTAATTTCATGTTTCAGATGACTTCAGATGCACAATTGACCAATCTATTAACTTTCGAAGCTCAAGCCATCTTTGGATTAATCATATACCTTTACTGAGGGTGTAAGTAGTCTATAAGCTGATGCAATTGATGTAGCTGGTTGACGAGATTCTTCAGAAGCTTCTTCACTTCCATCACCTTCTTGGTCTTCATCATCTTCTTGCTTGTCTTCAGAAGTAATGAGCAATGGTTGTTTCAGACCTTTCTCAAGTGCATCGTTTTCTGCTGGTTCTGTCATGCAAATCAATTATTCAAATGCATTGCTTAAGATGTTAATTTATGATATAAAATAATCACCATGGGCAGAAGTAAAAAAGATAGGGGTTCAAATAAATTTTTGAGTATATAAAAATAAACATACTGCAAAAAACCCTGATCATTGACAAAGACATAATTGCATGCATAAAATTATCGAGCCAAAAGATCATTGATAGAAGTCAACTCACCAGAATTAGATGCATGAGGTGAAGGCCTCTCTTCAACATCATGAGACGGTTCTTTAAATGAGATCCACAACCATATTAGATATACAAGCCAAGCTGCAGCCATGACCCATCCAGGCAAAGTGTCTTGATTGAAAGTAAGCTTGTAAATCTTGAAATTGGTCTGAAGTATGCCGGCAAGAGCGGGACCACAAGCCATTCCCAAAGCACTGGCACTAACAAAACCAGCCGATGCCTGCATGCGGATCTTTAATGGAACACAATCACTGATATACCGACGGTTAACAGCTCTTGCAGAACCCAATCTGCAATAAAAAAATTGTCCAGCTACATGATGAAATAGAAAAGATACTATATTTCTCCTAGATTCATCAACTGATAACATTTGTTGGTTAAAATTCATTTTGGGACCTCAACTCATATTAATCTCTAATCGTACTCTTTACATATATCTGAATAAGCTTCAAGTTCGATGTTCAAATATTAAATAGCATCCAAGAAGAAAAAGGTGTGTTGATTAAGAGTTTCACTATATTGCAGTCTACATTGATAAAATGAGCTTCAAATTGATGCCTAAACAATGATTTTGCTACATCAGTCACTACAGGGCTATCAGTTCTAATGTGAGGGAAAGAAGATAAGAGGAAGATTACTTACCCACAAAAAAGACGGCCCAATAGAAGAACCACTAATGAGTTCATGTCATAGGCCAGCGCATACATGGTATTTCCCACAAAAAGGACAATGCTGCTAAATACGAGAGGTCTGAAGTAGGATCTATTAGACCATGCACTAAAATACACTGAAGAAAACACCTGTGCAACAGCCATTGCCCCAATAACAACACCACAAACTGTTGCAGCAGCTCCAAGGCTCATGGAATAGTCATCTGCTGTGGGGACGATAATATATGTATTGACCATATAAAGGAATGTGTTTGCTAAGTTTAAGAGGAGTGACATAAAATGGTATCTCTCTTCATCAATGTGTTCCTCAGTAGGAGCAGGTAGCTCTTCTTGCATAATGAGAGCATGTTGTGCCAGAAAGTTCAGGAAGTTAGTTGAGTAAGATAACCTATCCACAGCTGCTTTTATCAAATCAACTACAGGATCCTGCAGATGACCCCAGTAAATAACATAGCATAGCCATAGCCTTATTATCATAACACATATTGGAGAAGAAGTAGGATGAATAATTAGTACAATAATATATATGAAAAAAACCTGGAGAGGAAGAGCAGGTGGATCATAAATTGATAAGTAGCTTCCTTGACGGTCCTGAAGTTCATGAAGATTGCGAGATACTGCCCCAACAACAGCCCCTAAACCCTGCAAATTACATAACAGAGGGTAAGCTTCCTGGGTAGCAACCAACATTACTTTTGCATACCCTATCATACATGTTTACAATCTCGTCCAAAATGAGCAAGAGCTCAATAGCAAAACCCTGTCTACAAGCCTTATTAAAGATAGAAATGGCTAAGAGGAAAAGCAAAGCCTGTCCGACTCTGACACATTACCACATGCTTGAACACCTGCTGCAGCTGAGAGTAAGGATGATTAGCACGAGTTTTGACATAGTAATCGGTGAATCTATAGCCAAAGCGTTTATCAAACTTTTTCAATATCTTTCGCAAACCAATAGCATTCATTTCCACAAAATAAAGAAGCTTCAAAAGATCTTGTCCCACTGCTCTATATGCCTCTCTTAGTTCAGCTATTTGGGAAAATTCTGGCTGCTCCTCAAGAGCATCATGCTGTTCTCTAAGTTTTGTCAACCTGCTTGCAAGTAGTCCTTGTTGCTCCAACAGAAAAAGGACAATCTTCTCAATCTGAAATATGTTACCCGACAAAAGTATGTGAGACACATCACATTTGGGAAAACCATTTTTCATGATGCTATCTCATGGTAGTAAGCCATGCAAGAAGTTCCCACTATACTGGCATGTTGACTGAGAGAGTGCAAAAGGTGCAAATATAAACAAGTTTGCAAATACACAAAATGCACTCAACCAACAGGTTCATTGACATGGTAAAATGTTCTAATATTCTCTGAGACAATCAAAACTTTATGACCAATTGATATAATTTCTCTCAACACACAGTATTGTGCTTCCTGGGGGTCACGACTCATCTCATTTCTCATAAAAAGCATTTTAAAACACTTTTTAGCAGTTAACAGAAGCACTAAAATTTGATTCAACAAACTAGCAGCAAAAGACAGAGATAGTATGAATATTAAATTACAGAAATCTCCCCATGAACAAATTTACATTCTTTTCTTACTCCAATACTGTCAAAACCGACACTTTTCCCCTTAACGTGCCATGAATGGTGAAAAGCAATGCATATGGAAAGGAGCAACACTAAATAAAAATCTGAATCTATGAAAAATAAGGGGAAAGAAAATAGATTTCCAAAGTACAATATTATCATATAAGTATGTTTATAACAGTCTTTCCATAATAACCCTATAATTCACACTTTTGGTCTCAGGATTCAATGAAAAACAGAAGCAAATACTTTTAGGTGCATTTTCCACAATACCTGATTATCCAGCATTCTTGAGAAGTCCTTGAGAACATGTCGGCGATCTAGGGTACCCACTTCAATTTGATGAGCATACTGTTTCACTCTCTTTTTCATTAATTTGTAGTTTATGTAATATCTGTAAAAGATCAAATTAAAATATTTGCACAGTGACAACATTCAACTTTTGCCAACATATAAAACAACCTCTCTCACACATCTCTATTGTCTGATTTGCATCAGGGAGAAAAACTGTATGAGATTAATCTTGAATGAAGAAACAAATTGTTATATCATATATATAGAAACATGTATATTCTTAATGATCAAATAAGATTGCTAATGGCAAACAAGTACCACATAGTATCAGATAGGGTAACAATTAGTTTTAATATATATATATATTAAAATGCATCTAGCAGCTGTTTGCACAATCAAAATGCATATGGTGTAAATAGGGCAAACCTATCTATTTCTTTTTATTTATTTTTTGAGAAAAAAAATAAAACAGGGTAGAACTATCAAAACACACAATGCATAGAAAACAATGCCCTGAAACATTCAAGGAATTTCCAAGATGCCAATTTAAGCAATATATACAAGAATAATAATATATGAAAGATACCCTTGCCATTCTTGAATCTGTCTTTCCTTCAACTTCTTCCCAAAAGCAACCATCTCTCACTACCTATAAATGTAGAATAATATTAGAGCATAACAAAAAGCCGAAAGAAAAATTATACCACATTTGCATTCTTTGATAAATAAAACAGAAAACATGCAAAAAAGTGTAAGAGTTATCACGGAACTAGCAGCCTGTCTGGAAATGGCTTTGAAAATTTTTCCCCTAAAGGCAGACTTAACACTAAAACTTCAAAATCTTTCAAGCATTTTCATAGTGCGTAATTAATTTTTTTCAATGTGGACATGCCAAGTTGAGTGAAATATGTATCAACCATGAAACAAACATCAACTAAATTTACTAAAATCCATAAATTATAATCATCCTCTGAAGTTAGATAGTTCAAGGGTTCAAACTGCTGGATTTTCATTCTCAGCAAGCGGTATGAAATTGAAAAATCAAATAAAGAGTACAAATAACGCATCTTCTCTACTAAATTTAAGTAGACCCATCTACTTCTGATATTGAGAGGTTAGCTAGACTATACACCAGGACAATTATTCACAATGTACAGTCTACTCAAGTACGGTAACATGGACATGACCAGCACAACTGCTGCAGATATTGCACTCATTAAAAGTCCATTCAAACTAAAGTAAGTTCACAGCAAAAAGAATGCATTAATCCAAGGGCCTTAGCATACCTGTAAAAAAAAAACAAATAAAGAAAGAAATATGCTTTTTTTTTTTTTTTGCATTTCAAATCCCACATTGCATCCATTGCCCCAAAAGAAAAATGAAAATCATACATAATATGGACCACAACTTTTCAACACAATTCAAAGCAATATAGATCACTGGTATAGTATTAAATCAAATCTAAATACGTCATTGCCTTGTCAGATTAGACGAAGACCAGGGGCAGTTTAGCTGCCGATTCATGAAAATCAGTTATTCCATTTAACTCAAACTTTTCAAAGTTACTGTATCAAAATATATCTTCGCTTCTACGGTTGATCCCTGAACTATCACTGTATCACACGCACTGAAAAGCCACCCAAAATTGACCTAGTCAAAGAATTTTTGAGGTAGTTATGGATGAAAAAACAAATGCTAAGTCTAAAATTCAACGCAACTTTCTGATTACTGAGTTAAAAACGAGCTTTCTTTATTGAAAGTGTGACAGTCTATCTGCAATAATTAACTAAGTAACACTTCTAATGATGCATACTTATGAGGATTCAAAAGAAATAAAAAAAAAAAATCAAAAGCAACGCTCTTTCATAAAACGGTGAATTATGCAGCTGGCAAATTCTAGAGATTTCTAACGAAGCTCTGCTTGTCTGTTTGGTCACCAAGAAAACTAGACAAAAACAAAATTGGAAACTCGAAAATCGAAAATCACTAGCTAACAAAATGAGAAAACAGAACTGAACGAAGCCTAATCAATTATACTTCATTTATCTTGTCTTCGTTGCTTCTCAGCAACCAAACAGAGTAAAAAACCGAAGAAATGATAAGAAAGAAATGCATTCACCTGATGAAACAACCGAAAAAAAATGCTCTCTCTTATCGTTGACACGAACTTAGATGACCATCAACGAACCATAGGAAAAAAAAATAGAACAAGCGAGATTTCGCGTAGCAAGGCAATCTTGCTTTCAATGCTCTGAAGAATATGATGAAAATATACCTTTGAATGGATCGAGAACGAGGAGGGGGAAAAAGAAAAACAGAGGGGATTTTCCTTTTGGTTTATTATTATTACAGAGAAAAGCGGATCTGTCACTTATCGGCTAACGCAATCTTTTAAACGTCTGAGCTGGAATGTTGGTGAATGATTTTGGGCAATTAAAGGAAGAACGAAAATCGAAACGTGGCAGGAAGTGATTTTTTTTTTTTTTTTAAAGTTTGTTTTGATTATTGTTGGTTGAAAAATCTTAGCTTGGAATCATTATTCATCCAATTACGAGAGAGAGAGAGAGAGACTGCTTTATATGGATTCAGTTTAGTGTTTCTTTTTTTTTTTTTCTCTCTCGTAGAGCCAGAAGAAAGAGGTCTCGCGGCTCAAATACCAGCAACTGTTTTGGTTGTTTTCTAATATTTTTTATATAGAAAAAGAAACACTAATCTTATTTTTTAATAATAAATTATTAAATAAAATGAATATAATATTAAAATTTTAATAATTAATTAATTACTATTAATTATTAAATACCACGTAATGTTGAAAGTGATCCACTAACATGTTATAAATTATTTATTATTTTATATTATATAATATTAAAATTGCTTGCTAATATGTCACAGGAGATAATAATAATAATAATAATAATAATAATAATAATAATAGTAAGATTATGTAATATTTTTATTAATTATATTAATATAAAAATAATAAATAATATTTTTAATTAATAATTAATTAATTTTTAATTATAAAAATATATTTCATTTAAAATAAAATCTAAAAAATTAATTAAAATATAATAAAAATAATTTTAAATAATTTAAACAACTTTTACAAGATTATGTTATATTTCTTTCTTTTTATTACTGAAACAACTTCTTAACTTCCAGTTTCTCTTAAGTTCCCAAAATTTTAGTTACTTGTAAATTTGTAATATTTTCATTCTTTCTTATCCATGTAGCAGCAATAACTTGGCATTTTTCATAAAATAATTTAAATTAAAGTTTTTAAATGGAAAACTTTTTTTCTAAATAATGAGCAATGAAAAAAATAATCCCCTCTATATTTTTTTTCTCCTCCCTGTTGCATGTATATGAAAAAGGTTCTTTAATTCTTAATTAAAAGAATAAACAATGTAAGGAAAATTAGTTGCGTAAAATCTATTTGTTCGAGTCAATTGACCACTGCATAAATCAAATTGGTCTGTATACTTATTTGGAAAAAATCTACCTTAATCACAGGGCAGGTACATAATATGATACGACATGTACCATAACATGCAGTTTTCTGACTTTTTTTGTTAAATCATTGAAATTTCGATAGCGTGACTTATATCTCCTAGTATTTTATTCCAAAAATTACGCGAGGAGTTGAAATTAATGAACTATCTTGCTCAAAGTTTTTCAAAGTCTGTAATGGTAATTTGAGGAATAAAAAGTGTCATACATTTTTCACATTTAATATATTCAAACCAAATATAATTAAGCTTGTAAGAATTAAATTTGGCTCAGTCATGCTCATCTTCATTAGTATTACTCCCTAACCTATGGAAATTATTAAATCAAGATAATCATGATCCATAAAATGAAAGGAATTATTGCCAATATTTGTCAAGATAAAGATGACAATACTGATGGACTTACTTGACGTGTTTAAAATGTTAACTCGTACGGCGTGCGTCAGAAGTTTCAATGTTTCGCAACTAAAATATTTTTTATATTTGTATTTTATTTATTTAAGGGCGGATAAAGGTTTGTAACTTTCAAATTTTACCCGAAATATATTCTAAAAATAGAAGGACAAAAAAACGCGCGCAATTATTGCTTAGGAACTTATTCTTCTTAATAATCATTTGGTTTATAAACGAGGAAAAACTTCTCGAAGCGGCGAAAGAACAAGAGAGTTGTTGTTGATCGTTTTTCTCTCATCAAATTGGTAATAATTGATTATAATTTTTTTTACGCTATATATACAAATTTGATTTAGTCTCAATAATGTAATAAACAAATTAATGGGATTGTATATTAGTTCTAACCAATTACATAAACAATATGTTTATTTGTTATATTATTAGAAAATTTTTATGTTAAATTCAAAATTATATATAAAAATGAATATATCTTTTCATTCTTTCAATATATATAAAAAAAAAACTACAATTCAGAAATATCTCATGCATATAATATAATAATCTCTCAACTCTACAAATTTTTTTAAAATTATGTATTGTTTGGTTATCTTTTGTTTTTGAAAGCAAAAGGTAACAGACGTGTTTAGATATAAGAGTAAATATACTTTTTAATTATATTTAAAACTAAAAAATTAGTCTCTGTGATGATAAAATGTAAAAGTTTTTATGTGGACAAATTATATATATTTTTAAATTATATGAAACAATTATATTTGAATATTGTAGTCACCTGTCACATTGTAATCAGAGATGATTATTAATGTATGCCCATATTTATACTAATACGAGGATAAAGTTTTTCTACGTATATTACTTATTGTTATCATAAAAAAATAAAAAATGGATGAAAATTTTACTTATTTGATCCCTTCTCTTTAGATTTTTATACAATTTTAATGGGGTCAATATAAGAAAATTACAAAAACAAAAGTACTCCTTGTATCTAAACGTAATATTTTCCAAAATTGACCCTACTCAACTCAACATAGCATGCCCTTGTTTAGTCTAATTTTATTTTAGTTTATTTAGTTATTTCCTTTGTTTATTAATTTCTCCTATAAATGAAATACAAGATAAATATATATAAGTTATTTAATTATAATTAAATTGTTTACTGATAATTATAAAATCATAAAACTATATATAATTTCAAACTTAGAAATAATAAAATGTTCAAAAAATGCATGACAGCTTTAGTCATTCTACTATAGTGTCTCTATCTCATTAAGTAATGTGCCGCAGTTTTAAGTAACTTTGTTTTATCAAACTTTTCAAATTTTAACCTTTTTTATTTTATATTTACTATCAATGAAAATTTAAAATACTTTTTAAAAATGGGTTGATTCATGTTTCTATATTTCAAAAATTAAGTTACTGAATATATTACATCGAAATAAAAATATTATTAAAAAACATAAAATAGTACACATAACATGCAAGTAGAGGCAAAGTAAAACGATAGAATCACATTATCACGTCACCTAGGCCATTATTACCCCTTTTTCTTCCTTTTTTTTTTTTTTTCTTTTTCCTTTCAATGCATGCAAGGCATGCAGGGATGCTTTTTTGGACGGATTCCATTCAAATTTTTAAGAAAAAACAAAATCCATTTAGAGGGGCATTTGCATTTCCATAACACTGAAAAAAAAAACAACAATAAAACATCAAAGTAACTAACTATTTATGGAAGAATCCAAAATGATTGGAAAATGTATTATTTTGAAAACAAGAATGATCAATCTTTGATCCTATATATAAAATTAAGCAAATACATATATATATATTATAATTTTAAGGCATGAAAATATTTGAATTCGATTTATCATTTTAAAAAAGTATAATTCAAAAATATTATTTTACCTTTGGTTCCCTCGTGTCCAAATTTAATTGAATTAATTTATTAATCTACACAATTCTCTTCTTGTCTGCTCATATGGAAGGCAAAAAGATGACTTTAAGTTACCGACTTTTTCCTTCCGTACTAATAGTAAAATCCACTCAGTTGTCTTCTTGGACCTCTTGGTAACTAAGTCATCAAACATGGAAATGATTAATAATAAAATCCACTAATAGACAACCACTCCAAAATTACAATAACATAACTTCTTCATGTGATACTATTTACTATATGTTTTTTTTTTTAAGTACTATTTACTATATTCTTAACTTTTACTCCCCTCTATATATATATATATATATTTAAGGGGGTAATTGGTAAATATACATATATATATATATATATATATATATTTGAATGGTTTAAGGGGAAAAGTGCAAATATATTTAAAAAGAGACTGATAAAATTATAGCTATGCTACCTCATATGGAGATTTAAGTAATTTAGCCACATAAAAACGTCAATCTGCCTTAGTTTTTTTTACTACTATATAACTGTCAATTTAATATACACGTATCATGTGTGACCATGACTGTATATATTGTTATGATTTGACATGGCACCATACGTACGAAATGTTGTCGACATTAACTAATTAGAGCAAGGCCCAAAACGTACGAAAACAGTATCAAAATTGAATAGGAAAGGAATATCGGAAAAGAATGTGATGCAGATGTAAAACATGACAACAATATTTATTTGCCCCTCGACCAACAAAAAAAATATTTAATAGCCCAAAAGTATAAAAAAACAATAGCCACTGTTTTTGTTTTTGCATGCTAAAAGTCTTTGGATTCACCCCTTTTTGCCACGTGACAATTTGCCTTTACAGCCAGGTAATTTGCTAATGATGATTGCTAATTGCCTGTCACTGCGAAAGAGATCAATTAACGTCGACTATTAGAATGGTTTTTTTTTTTTTTTTACTTTATTGATCTAGCTATGTTTGTAGCATCCAATTGAAAATGGTACAAGGTAGTTTTACTCAAAAAGTAAACAAATTTCAATGTAGGCAGTCACTATAATCTTCTTAGAAATTTTTGATTATATATTTTTGTTTGCTCATCATTTTGACTAAAACTAAAAAAAGAAACTATATCTATGAAATAAGTTTTAGATATATAAATATGAATTTTTTTTACCTAATAAATATATATATTTTTAATTCAAAAAATGAATCTTAACATTACACTCTCTCAATAATAATAATAATAAATCCCAAGACATAATTGAAAACACCATAATAAGATTGAATGATTAATTATTTTGAAGCAAATCTAATGTCGTCAAACTGAATAGAAACATAAACAATTTTAGAACAGTCGCAAAAGATTGGAATTGTTTATTAATTTAACAAATTTGGAATATGGTGCGTCCTTATCACGATCAAAGCATCAATTCCCTTAAAAACATTTTATTATTCTTAATTAAAATGGTTTAAAGAGTTAATACTGCCGAATGTTCTTCTCATAGTCTCATTGGACTCCATGTTTCTCCTTAATTACAAAATGGTCTGGTTTTGTAACGTGCCGTCTAAAGCAATATTACTAAACAGAGCATTTTTATTCTTTAATTTGATACTGTTTTTATAATTAGTAAAATAATAGATTTAAATGTAATTCAAAGAGCTGCATGGACCCATTACGTCCTAACTTGATCATAAATTAATGATTTTTTTCCTATTATAAACTATTAAGTGCTATGTAAATGGTGTGTTAGCTTGCCTAATTTGATCTGATTTTGGTTTAAAATTAAGATATGAAATATCAACACAGAAATGCTGCAAATACCCCTTTCGCGTGCTTCACGGGGGGATCAACAAAATCTCCCTTTCGCCGAATGATCAGTGTGGCCACGAAATGGAAGTATGGTGCATAAAATATTTATATTAATCTTGTTTAGTCCTATTAATAAGAAGACTTTAAAAACTCCACGAGTACATTATTAAATTAAACAGCACGATTAATTACTAATAAATAGCTCTGGTAAGACAATCTGCAATTTGGGTTAGATTGGCCCACAACTGAATCTATTGTGTGCAAATTTTATGACAGACATATGGGCCCAGAAAATGACGGAACATTAAAGTTGAAGTTAGGTTCAGGTATGGCCTGCTGGCTACTGGGGCCTCCAAGCCCCTTAGAAACAAGGTTGCTTATACTGGCTTCTTCTCCTGCATTGCTATGAATTACTTATAAATATTGCTACTTCCACTTCTTTTTTTTTAATATGGAAATGTTATTTCTTCCAATTATTCTGGTAGGTATTAGTAGATACCATTGAAATGGAGAAGGAAAAAAGAAAAAAAATTCACAACCTTACCTGTCAAACAAAAGCAAGAGAGATTAAAAAAAAATAATAATAAATGATTATTAAAATATACATTTGTGTGAACCCCAACAGATGTCACTTTCGAAATTAAACCACTTGTTGTGACCCTTAATTAAGCTCGTTTTGCTAATCATGTTCTTATTGTGGAAAGCTGCATAATAGAAAATGAGTGATCAAAGCTCAACGTCCAGTATAGAGTTCGACTCAAAAAAATAAAAAAGAACAGCGTGAGATTTAAGTTACATTTATTTAATTAAAAATTATTTTCTTTATTTTTGGTTTGGCATAATAATAATGAAAAATTAAGTTAAGTAAAAAATGGGAGAGTGAACTGGAAAACAAGTTGTTTAAGAATGTATTATGCTAATTATCGAATAAAAAATTGGTATGAAATTTAATGTAAAAGGTTTCATGTGAAATAATCTTCCCTGTGTAGTCTACATCATATGATTACGGGACTCAATAATTAATACTTAAGCTGGGTGCCCCTGTACGAGAACATGCTAATGTCTGTCCCTTGAGCGGCTTATACGGTAAGCTGACCTTTATTTTAGTAGCGCTATTTATAGAAAAAGAAGAAGACACGGAACGAAGATCGAAACACAGTTGGAAACAGCGACAGAACTGAAAACATTTTTATTGAGACTCGAGGCCGCAGCCACCAGATAAAAAGTCACGTGTTCTGGGTCTAATTAGGTGGCCTCATATGACTTCAAATTAGTTGGTGTCTTACTCATTCTAGGAGTTTTGCTGGTTCTTCTTGATTTTCAATTAATTCAACGATGCAATCATCACATTCAATCTCGATGGCTAGATCAACTCCATTCCGCTCACATTTTGCTCGTTCATTACTAAATATTAAGTACTGCCAAATTGCCAATAAAATATTACCAGTGCAACCACGAAATATAATACTGATCTTGATCGTCCACGTGTAACCACTTTTGCACGAGATCCACTGGCTTGTCATCGCAGCAAATCAAACAGTCGGACGAACATGAAGACAAAACTTTCAAAACAATGACAGCCTTAATACTAATTAATGGCCACATTTTATTGGTATGTCATGTTGTATTTTGGGGTTTCCAAGCTGACAAAACTACAGAACCCAGATCTATCCACCGACCCAATAATGATACCCTTCATTGTGTATTGTTTTTTTTTTTTTTCCCTCACCAGTCGTAGTCGTATTATCTTAGCCACAGATCAGAAAGCCACAAGATAATGTAAGAACCTTTTTTTTAGAATTATATATGCGTGTGGTTGTGAAGTCATATTTGTGTTGACTGTGGAGTGGGGCTTGGCTGCTGCATTCAGCATTTTTGGACCGGACTCCATTATGTGCAAGATGTCCATCTTTACATTATGCGGTAAAGAGTGAAATTGGGGTGGTAGATTCAGTGAAAAGGAGTCGCGAGAGGTTCATTTGTTCCCTGGACAGTTTGACCGACAACATGCGTTGATAGGGACCTACTTTGACATTCTCGGCAGTACACGTCTTGCGGGACCTGGTGACTGGACCCCACTACTGAACAAAGAGAAGTGGCAATTGGGTGGACGTGGCTGGACCCTTTCCACCAAAAGAAGATGGTGATGATGATGATAAGTTCATGCCCATGAGTCGGGGACATGTGGATCCACATTTTGCCATGGGGTTTCAATTTCTTGAAGCAACCATACATTATTGAAAGAATATTAAATTTTCAAAAAGCTCCCTAGTGCTTTTAGGCGTTGCTGCTTACTAGTTAATAGTTATTACCCCAAAAATGAAATTATTTTTGAGCCACAGCATGATGTCAATCTGGGCCAAAGTTGAAAAAGTCTTTGTAGCTGACCATTCTGGGCTTACCATATGATAAACAGAACCATCACATGATTTCATACAACTCAGAGTAAGCCATTCAAGCTCGAAATAGAAAAACTAAAATGACATTAGATAAATGACACATATGGGACTCTGATTATGTGAATCCTTATTGCCAGTCGTCTCCGATATGCTAGAAGTCAGAATGGAATAAATAGCTATAACGATCACACCATCTAGGCTGAAGAAAATAATGAGATTAGCCGAACATTTAGCTTACAATCACATGTATTTATGGAATACAAATCAAATGGGGTTGCCCTTTGCGAGCTTTTCGTTGCTGCTTCCACTAGATCTTTTCTGCCTAATGTTATTGAAGGCAAACAAGTTCCAGTAGAAGTAGCAAAAAGAAGCTGAGGAAAGCAGCGACCCTATTCTAATAGGGAGAAAATATACACTATAACCAAAAAGGTTTAAGAGAATGAGTTACTATCCTACCTTAACCCTCTTCTTGTGCACAATATTCTCTGTAGAAATGTACAGCTTTAGGAAGGTATGAAAGCTCCAAAAACTTATCATAACCCGCTGAGATGCTATGCTATTTTTGTTAGGAAAGTTAGCTATCAACCTTGACTGGAATTGCCTAGAGCCTAGGATCCAGATTTAATCCTTCAACAAAAAACTGGTTTTGGGTCATATACGGACTTGAGTCAGAATCACTGCAGATCAAACTGTCCTGTCTAGAAAGGTGTATGCTATTCTCTAATCCTAATGGCAATCATTCTATGGCCCTGGATCTTGCTATATGTACATGCACAAGGGCTTTGTAGAGTTGATTTACAAACTACCAGATTGTAGCCATTTTGATTTGTAGGATTTTGCCCTATGGGGGGCAATGATCTCAAGAGCACCAAGAACACACTTGTGATATGAGAAATCTACAATTGTCCCATCTGTTCTTACCAATGAGAAGCAGCGTGCATTTGCATGTTCGGGGTGATATCCTACCTGCAAAGGATAGGGAAACAATGCATCAAATAACCTTTGTATAAAACTTTCATGAGAACATTTTCATAAGCCATTTAATTAGTAATAATTTGGCTAAACTTCAGAAATTTATAGTAGAGTTGTATCTTTCTAGTACAAATAACTCAATAATGAACAGTCGAGTTAGGATTTAAAACAAGGAATTTACTGAAGAATAGCTGCATGCTAAATTTTTATTGCAAATAGGTATAAAAATGTTAGGATGAAGGTTTGCCGAGCCGAAAGAGAATGCCTTCCAGTACCTGGGGTTCTTATATCCCTAGCTAAAAGAACCGTTAATAATTTTTAGAATTATGATGGAGTGAAGGGAAATGGAAGAAAAGAAAAAGAAATGAGCAAAATTTGTGTCCTTGAATAGCTTCTAAAACATAAGATGACCTCTCTCACTAAGCAAGCATATATATATATATAATGTTAAACACAGCGTAAGGCAAACTATAAAAAATAATTGCTGTTAAAATTATAACATTAGGAGTCCTCTTGAAAATAAGATTAAATACCATCTCATTTTTTTTTTCTTTCTTTTTCTACTTTTCCAGTATCATGTACCTTTATTTCCTGAGCTCCAGAACCGATTTTCTCATCTCTTCGAGGATGAAAGTACAATGCCATCATCAAAGTATTCCAGTCAGCTTCACTTAACCGGTGATCAATAGGATACCTACATTCAGCACAAGTATGAGCTCAGAGAACCTAAATCACTTTAACATTCAGAACAGGAGACATGTCTACAATAATGAATACATCATTTTATCAGATTAATGATGAGAAGCAAAGCACTAATAATTTGAAATCAGGAAATAACATAAGCTATTCTTAGGCATACATGGCAGAGCAACGTGCCTAAAGTCCATAGTTTATATTATATATGGCAAACAGTCTGATGAATATTCTATAAAATCTGCATGAAAATACATCTGATCAAGTCTGCCTCTAAAAAGCTGAATTCATTACCAAACAATATGAACAAACTAACCCAAGTCCATAAGATTTTACCAATTAGTAACCAAATTGCAGACATCAATACACTCAATTATAGATAAGGGATGTCATTTCCTCTAACCACCCAATACAGCAAAACCCTACAGGACTCGATAAGATTAGATGTATCCATGAGCTGGGCGGGGCATTAACAGGCCGAAATTTTAAGAGACAAGTCTAGGCCCAACCCAGCCTGCCCCTTACATAAATTTTATTATTAGAATATTAAAAATTATTATAATTTTAAAATTTTAAATATATTTTAGGATTAACTAACATATTATTTATTAATATAATAATACTCTCAGCCAGGGTCAAGTCTAAAAATCTATGCCCAAGCCTGGACCAATTAGGGCCAGGCGTACGGGTTGGGTGGGCAGCTTGGCCCTTGGACAACTCAGAATAAGATTAAGGGCAGGCTACTTTCTGAACTTCAGGAGGTCACTTAATCACAGCACTAAAATAAAAAACAGCTAAAGGCTTTTGAAGAGATGGGCTTGTAATAAACTTAAGTTTAAAGATCAAAGAAGGGTCAGCTTGTTTTGTCTGCCATTGTATCCTAAATGGCAAATTTAAGAATATAAAACCAATGCCAATTCCAAAGGCTCTTGAATAAGAGGAGAGATAGAGAGAGCTGTCAATATCAGAAGCAAAGGCTATTCTCCCTTCTTGGCCCTTGCTGTTCCTTGCTTTCCCTCTTTCAATCTAATTGCATTAGCTGGTAGAAAGAAAATGAAAAGGTTGGATCTATTTGTTATGCTTCTCTCTCCTCAATGATAGACAAATGCCATAACAAAGTTTTATGGTGTAGAAACAAAAAAAAACCAGAACAAGGAATCAGTTTAGTCTTATGTTGATAAGAATTTGAATATAAAAGAGTTGACACATAGCATTAAATTTGTGCATGATATTAGGAATTTAGGGCATAGATATATCAAAACCTATTTTAATATAACATCTCTGAAATGAATTACTACCACAAACAGAGCAGGGAAACATTCAATGGAGGAAAGCCTTAATCACCATACACAGAGATGGTAAACAACAATTCGAGGAAAGCTTACTTGTGCAAAATATTCCTTAAAGCACGCGAAAGCCTCTGAATGTCATCCAATGTTAGAAGTTCTCTCCAGATTGATCTTCTTTTTGTTTCAATCTTCTTGAGTTCTTCGGAGGCAGAATCACCAAGTGCATCTATTAGCAGAGAACCATATTTCTCAGACTTAAAGTTAAGAGCTTTAGGTACTTCAAACTCTACATCCTGCTTCTGAGAACTAATAGAACTTCCTAGCAGCTTATACACATCAACTGGTTCTGCAAGCCTTTGATCCTGGAAAATAATAACGGGATAGATATAATAAACTGTTAACAGCCAAAAATGTCAGCCACAAAGGGAAAATGCTTCTTCCTTACTTTCTTTTTTTTCTCTTTTAAGCAAGAAATCAAAGAACCAGTAAACTACTAAGCAAGTTGGATCTAGACCTTAAGTATATAATAACTGTGAATAAAATGTAAAATTTGATTAACATGATGCACAACCAAACTGACATGCAATTCCATCTCAACTGAGCTCACAGAAATAGTATAACTCATTTTTATACTGTAAACAGATTGTGGACAAGTAAGATCTTGATTATAAGCATCAAAATACACTCCACAGACATGGTCCGGGGCGCTTGAGATACTCACAAAATTTAACTGTCTGACTCAAAATCCTTACAAGTGTTTCTGTGAATGTGAAGAAACATTTTCTATTGAGACGCATACTCTTCTATCTACATTTCACTCAAGTTTCTTTATTGCAGATGTGCTCACTCTCAAAGATTAATTAGCATTCTGAAGAGACAACCTATTGCCACATCCTATTCAGCATAAAGTAATAAGCCTAAGTGTTTACACTACAAAAATGCATCATTCGTAGAAGAACTTTGACGGTATTTTAGGTCTGACTCCATTTTTTCGCCTCTCTTCTTTTGAACCCAAGAAAGGGGGGTTTCAGAAACTCTGTATATTCAAAACCTTAAATTTCCACTCATTAAAATGCACCTATAGTACAAACCTAATCCACAAGGCTACAACTTCACCATAACAACAATTGCAAAACCAGTTTTATCAGCAGGACCTACATGATATATACCTTCACAGAATATATTATATCAAACTGTCCACCAGTCCCAATGTGAGGAATCCTTCCCCATGCTAATGCATCAATTGTCCCCTGAAGATCATCCGAAGCTCCTGTCTTAGCAGCTTTGACAAAGGAAGCACTAGGATTCTGCCACAAATTGTGGAAAGCTAAGTTGACTGTAGATATGACATTACATAATATTTTATATTATAAGCATCAAATTATAAAGAAAGACAGGAACTAACTGAAAAGCATGCTTGCATAAAAGGCGATGAGACATATGCATGTTCTCGTTGTTGTCTCAAGCCTTTTGAATTTAAGCCAACAAACTCCCCCGTCGCTGATAGACAGTTGGCAACAACAAGCAAATGTTCATTTAGTATAGTCTTGCCGGTATCTGATATTGCACTCTTCAAATTCTGCATTCAGAATGGCAAGAGGCAAGATAAATATATATATAGTTACCCCTATAAAATCTGTAAGTAGGAAAAAAGGGGGAATAAATTACAACAATGATAGCACACATTAAGAAAAAATTTCCATCCAGCATCTATTCCATATGCCAAGCACAACTGATTAATGTTATCTGGATGACTGCGCGTCCAATCGATCATATCCATTATCTGGAGGCAATCATTCATAAGCACACCCCAGAGCTTTGTTATACCAAAATCGCCTGATACAAATACCCTCAAGTAAAGTTCACCACAAGAACTTCTATGTGGTTTTGAGACTTTGAGCCGATCTTTCCATAAAATATCCACCTTCTTGATCTCCGGGAATCCTAACCAAAATGTCATCACAGGGGCAAAGGAAAATGAATATCTTGTAATCAACTTTACTTGAAACATGAATAACCATTAAACCTTTTTAGTTGTCAATTTTGATTCCTGAGTAACAGCAAGGTTTGACAAGAAAATATAAAATTTAGAGGGAAAAAGTGCCATCAATGAAAAAGTTATTGTTTTCTTTGGTATTAGAAGCATGGCACTTCTTTTAGGCTATTTTGATCTTTGTTTGTGGCTTTACAATTTGTCATCCACATTTGTATAGACCCTATTAAAGATTCAGTTTTTCCTACCAGAAATTTGGTAATAGTATGACACAAGTTTAAATATCAGAACTTCAAGAATAAACAGGGATAAACAAACTAGAGCGTCTATGGCAATGGATAAATGGGAAAATACCCACTGAGGGAAGGCAAAAGATCCAATAATTTCAAAAGCAATCAGTAATTAAAATAATCTAATGGCAAAACTCACACAGCAAATCTAGATACCAGCTACAATTATATATGGTCAATATTGATGGCTAGATTGTTCGAAAACTGCAATGCTAAAACCCAACTACCTTCAAATGCTCTCTTAAGAGAATTTTAACCAATAACAAAGGTTTAAGCCATTTTGCCAAACATCAGCCCTCAAATGAACGAAACTCCTAAAGAAAACAGACAATTAGAAGTACAAACCTTTTATTACTGCTTCAAGTAGGTAAGGTATCACCATGTCTCGAATCACATCCAATTCCATATGAGAACTTTTGGAGTATTCAACAATCGTAACAGTGATACAAAATGTATCATCTTCATTTGGCATGTCAATATGAGAACAAGCCCTGCCACTAAACCAAACAAGTCAAGAAGCAGAATAAAGCTCTGAGAAATAAATCAATAATGTTAGCAGACAGGTTGCAGTAAACATCGACTCAACTGCCTAGAGAGATTTATGGTGCAATCGAGTATAGCAATCTATTCTACCCTTCAGAGTTGAGAAATGTTTGAACAACTACCGTCTGGCAAGATATATATTGATATGTTGAAGCCCTCAAATGAAATACCTATATTAAATTACGCTGATTATAATTTTGCTCATGCATCCAACTATTCAACTTTGAGAAAGGGTAAGGATTGAGGTGCACCACAAAAATATCAAAGCATGAATTTAGGTTATGCCAGGAAAACAGAAAATTGATGTTATCTTTCTGCTTTGGAAGTTAGTCAAAAAGTACAATAAAAAGATCATTATCTTAATATTGACCTAGAAAAAGCATATGTTTGGTTACTTCAAAATTTCTTACAAAGGATATTAAACAAAAATATAAGATGATTAAGGATATATGAAAGATCAGTCATAAGCATGGGAACTGTTTATGGAATTACTACTAACATCCAATTGCAAGAGATCTTGCTCTATTCCTATATATTCTTGACCTACTTAGGCCTATAAGGAAGTAAAATGCAGCAACGGTAAGCATTTGGTAAAATTCCGATTGAGAGATGGTGAAAAAGTATTGCAATAGATAAAATGCCCACGAAGGGCACAACATTTATGACATTACTTCTGAAAGTCATTTCCAACAATTTTATGTAAATCATAATTTTAACAAATTTGCTAGATTATGTATTTCATATTTTTATTACTTCATTTATTTTATAACTACGATTTGCAATTTGTATTTTAGTATTCTTTTTGGCATATTTTTCTTTAATTAAATTTAATTCCCAACAATCAGTTTCGTTGTTTCTTCGTCAACCCTATGCAACTTCCCCTGCATACACATTCTCACTTTTAAGGAAAATTTCCACTCATGGCCAAGTTGTTTCTTTGATGGAACAGATATAGATCATCATTGACCTAGTGTTTTAAAAGATTAAGTACATTTCGATCTTTACTAGATAAATGATAATTAGTGCTTTGAACTAAACATTCAGCAAATAACACTTTAGATAAGTACTGCTAGGAAGAAAGTGAAGGTCAGTGGAGGTTATGCAGATTTCACATATTAAAAGTGTCGGTGTATAATTCTTTATTACAACAACTAGACATGCTAAAAAAGGACAAACTTACTTGCTTGTAATTTGCATGTCAGGCAAACTGATTTTCCACATTGTTTTCGCAGTGGTGCAGTGCATGTGAAGAGAATCAATAATAGACTGCACTTTAAGCTGCCTCCTTTTCATAGTATCCTGGAAAGTACAACATTTTATGGTGGAAACTGGAAAGTGGGAGTTTTATCAATATGGAAAATATGCCATTAACAAATTGCATTACCTTGCACACATGAAAGTGGCAAACCCAAGGAGAGAAGTGGTTTTCCCTATACATCTGTGGAGAGAAGCTAGTACCACAAAACACATTAATAAATCTCAAATAAAAAAGCATTACAATTAATTCGAAAAATAACGCATAAAACAAGAAAGGAATATAAACTCACATTATTGAGACAGTAGTTACAATATCTGAAAAGGTCAATCTCTCCAGATGATTCTTGACCTCTAAGGCTGCATACTCCGAACCATGCCTCTTCCTTCCAAGTTTATTAGATAAAAATAATGTCATGGTTTGGTCAGCATTGCTTCTTTTAGAACCACATTCAAGGACCCTCTGATCAATTCAATCAGATTAATTTGTTAGTATTCTTCCATTTATATGTCAACCAATTACAATTGAAATTCACACCACACACACATAAAATGGAACACTACATCACCCTCCCATCTTACCCTCAAAAGAAGAAGAAGAAGAACTGTCAATCAAGCATCAACTATGTAAAGTAATTTTTGGTAGACTGAATTGTGGTGGTGCATGAAACATACTTGGTCTCAATAGTGTCAAGTTGTTCCATGGTCCTTTGCAACTTTATTTAGGTAGGTTTCAACATAGTAATTTATAGTCTTAGTTTTTGCTTAGATGAACAAGTCACCCATTTCGACATCAGGTTGGAGGGGAAAGAAAATTTCGTTTAAGAAAATCTTAGGGTGAAAAAAAAAAAAAAACTATTGCTTACAGGTATTAAGAGAAGCCATTCCCCCTGAGTGGTTCTAAACCACTCAACAAGATGCCGATTTTTTTTATTACTAGTATGAGAGCCAATTACATATAAAGTTCAGATGGTAACCTCCTAACCCGTTTAGTGGTAAATATTAAGGTTTGAATGCAGTTGATCAGTTGAATGGTTTAATAAACAATCATACCCTAGCACCAAGGCACAAAATAAAAGCTTGTATAACAAATAATATTTACTACTTATAAAGTACAATACTAGCGTGTGCTAGAATTATGGTCCAGAGTAAAATACAGCAAAGTCCTTTCTAGTATTTAATTTCCACATTGACAAGTGCACAAAAACTTGAAAAGATAAACTGCATTCAGACCTTAATGCAAAATTTATAAACTATGTTCAGCCCTAAAGTCAAAATTGCAAAAGTTCATCATGCATCAGTTACAAGCTCCTTTCAAAAAGAAGTATAATAAGTTTTCTAGTTCTTTACAATACCGTTCAGAAGGGTGGGAAGAAAGAGAGAGAGAGAGCACCTTCAGATTCAGCAACGGTGAAGTTTCAAGTAGACTAACTGGTTGATCCAAAGCACTATATGCAGCCTCAGAAATGGCACAAGCAGATAATGAACCAACAGGTTGGCCACCTATTCCTTCAGGAATAGTACTGCTCTCACTGATTAATTCGTGAGCACAACTAGTTGGACTAGATGCATCCTTATCAATATCATAGCAGAACTGAACGACCAGATCTCCACATGAATTCCTCACAGTTCCATCATATGCCGTGTATAGATCACGCATGAAGAACATAAGCCTTCGAGACAGCGTCCCAGGCAGGTCAGCATTGTCACTGAAAGAACTGTCTCGACTAGTAACTGAATGAACAAAAGATTCTAATGGATTCAGACCTGTCATAAAAGAACTTTCAACGACAGCATAGGGGATATAATTCTTAGCAGATTCAGCAGTATCATCAACCTTCTGCGTTAAGCCATGAGACTTTTGATTATTCCATGCAGCACATGAGAGCTGATGAGGAAATCTGAATGATAAGGGAACAAGTGAATGTTGCAATCCAAGACACAAGCTATGCTGTACTAACTTCAGCAAGTTACCCTTGCTCCCTGCTTTGAACATGGTCAGTAGTGAATTATCTTTGTTTGCATATTTGTAGAGTAAATTCTGAATATCTCGAAAAACTTGCTTAAAAGAATCAACAGAAGCTTGGCTTAGTGCCGCTGATCTTTGCTTCTCATAGCACATCTGTTCAACATCCAAAGCCATAAAACTATCAACTTCTTCATCATGTCCAACAAGGAAATCATGATTAGAGTCAACCATTAACTGTTTAAAGTTACATGTCTGCTCTATTTCTTGCAGACCACAAAAGATTTCATCCATCATGTTCTTTTGTGAATTTGAGTCAGAAGATAGGTATAGGTCCAAGAGTGAAACACTCAAACCCCTCATTGACAACCACTCACAAAGAACTTCCTGAGCAGCATACAAAAAGTCAAGGACTTTTCCTTGATAATGTTTAATAAGACTTTGAAAAAGGTTGCCATCAGCATCTCGTAGCCAAGTAGACCCTTCAGATGAAGATATAAGCTCCCCATTACGGATAACAACATCATTTGGAGTAAAATCATAATCAAACTCCAGAGGGAAGAGCATGCTGAGTAACTGCTTTCCAGTCCAAACAGAACTCCTCAGTAAAGGAGCTTTGACAATTGCTGGAAACGGTGAATGATTGGGACAGAACATTTCCAGTTGTTGCATTTGGAATAGGTTCAAGAGAACCCCATCCTCCTTGACCAAATAAGCAGCAGTTAAACTATCATGACTGAGTGACAGCAGATTTCGACCACTTTGGCCATTAATTAGCTGCCTGTTCAAAGAAACAAGTTCAATAAGCTCAACTCTTGCTTTGATGGACTGAGGAACATAGCCATGAAGGCAATCACCATCAAAATCTCCACGAAAAGGGGAACAAATAAGTGGGTTTATAGAAACAACTGAACTGACAGGCAGGACTTTAACAGAAAGAGCAATGAGAGAGTGCTGATGTATAGAAGGAGGTCTGTTTATAAGAATAATATCCCCATTGTTGAGGGGCCTAAAGATAGTGTCCCCCACTTGGAGCTTTTCGTTATGGCGAATTCTAACTAATCTACCTTCTCTCCGAACGTGAATCTCACCCTTCTCAAGAAGACGCAAATCACAACAAGCTTTCAATCTTTCCTCGTTCCAGTTGTTCAGTTGCTCAGCAATTTGCAACCTCTCCGCAACATGACATGGTATACCAATTTCAGACAGTTTAAGATTTGGATTCCCAGTGAGAACCATGCGGAAGCAGTGGTCATTTCGCTTCCCAAGAATAACATCTTTCATATATCTTAAACCAGACATGTTGGAAGCAGAATCTTTATTCCTTTTCTGGGCAAGGACAAGTGCAGATTCTTCATTTGATGGCTTCTCCAGGTGCAGCTGCACATTGAATGTAACCACATAAATAGAGCATAAGATCCCGTGAAAATTGACCCAAATAAAAATGAAAGGAGGCAGTGTAACTTGCCTTAGAAATTTTTAGGCATTCCAATACATGGGAACTCAATTCATTAGCTATCCCTCTGAAATCAGCCAGTTTCTTGTAAACCCTGGTTCTTTGATCCTAGCCATAACCAGAAAGATCAGTACAACTGAAAAGAAAACAAATATAACGCATATAATCAAATCAACCATCCAAATCAACACTTACAAAAATCAGTCGCTGCCCATTAGAAGATGCATGCATGATTTCTGTCACTCGATGACTATTTGGTGTCACGGGAAAACAATTGAGGAAAATAGAGTCCATACTTAAAACAAACTTTTTAATGAACTCTGGATCAACATCCTTCAATAAGTAACGAACCTGAAAACCATTAAGCATTATGTAATCATCAATTTGGTGAAGAAAAGGATGGTCTACTTTTGAAAAGGGGAAGGGGCAGGCAACAGCAGGGCTAGATTTTGTTCCATATTTTCAAAATATATTTAGGAAGTGATAATGCTTTCCAAAACCACAGATCCTATTCAAGTAATATTATAACAAGGAGGATATATTCACACATGTATCTAAGAGCATTTTTCCTTGTCAATTAAGCTCATTCAGAGCCTTATCTATTATAATATCACAAAGGTTCTTTTGGAAAGGAAAATCCCACCAAAATTTAAGAGAGTCTCAAATCACTAATAGTTTTTAGTTAAAATGATATTTTGGTATGACAAGTTTCCACAAGTACTTGGTATTTGCGAACCAGCATGCTTGCATTTAACAGAAACAACCGACTCCATCTCCTCCACCTCCCTTAAACTACCACCAGATATTACAATCAACAACATGTTTTTTCTTACTAGTAAAATATATAACAAACAAAGCATATAAAAGTTCTATATTTTCTTTTTCTTTTTTTTTACTTTTTTTGGAGGAAATAAAAGATCAATGTTGGTAAATATTAATAGAAACACCAAAAATTAGACAATGAAACAAGCGCCATAAAATCACTAGAAGATAGGTATAAACAAATATATTTACTTACTGTGTCAATGTGTAGTTGATTGCAATTCCAAAAATAAATCATACAAGGTTATATTTTGGAGACAATGAATAAATATAATACAAACAAGTGAATTAAAACCGAACATGCTACCTGGGAATGTGATAGGACTCTTCTATTTGGTCTGATTAAACTTTCTTCTTGTTGTTCATCTTTTGGGATAAAATCCCAGTAATCCGAAGGTAATGCTTGCTTTCCTCTCTTTCGGACCTTCATTGAAGATTTTTCACTTACCTCCACTATAATTGCACTTTTTCTAAAAAGATCTTTTGAGGATATCTTGAAATTCATTGGTGGATACCAATCTATTGAATTCCCCTGTTTGCCAGAAATCATTAGGACCAAAGGGAGAAGAAAAAGGATGTAGAATACAAGAAGCCAGTCAAACTTACAACACAATATTTACACCCCTTTCGTTGATTTACTTTGGATACTGAATTAGCTCCCTGGTACATGCATGACAAAGAAACACGTCACCATTGTGTACAGTAGGACATTTATTTTGCTCAAACAGAAAGCAGACCAGCATGTAGGCACACTATCAGAAATCAGACCTTAGAGGGTAGTCTCACTTCTAAAATCAGAACAGATCAAAACAGGAAACTGTCATAATTTGGAGATAGCCTTTGCCAAGAGGCATACCGGCTTCATTTTGGATCTTAAATTCTTCAAACATTAACTTAAGTTCTATTTTATCTTTTTCCCTTTCTTCTGGACAACGAAAAGAAATAGTAATAATATGTTATAATGGGAAGAAATGGAAGAAGTGATAATCTTCAGTTTAAGGAGGGAGGTACCTGACCTTTATCCTTAGATCTTTCCGGACCGATTTACATCCTGGGCAAATCTTATTTAATATCTGTACAACTTCTGATAGAAAATATGGATGGAGTATTGCATATGGAAAGTTGATAACCCCAAAATGACCTATAAAGATGAATGGAAACTAATCAGTGAGTTTTTCATAGCTATACTAAGGAACAAAAACTAAGCAGATGCAGAATTTCATTTAAATTGGCCATCCACCTTCACAATGTTTCATATCTGCGGCGCCACAGGTGGTGCAATGATTAGAAAAATTTGGGAACCCCAACTTAGGATCAGACACCTCGCTGGGTGCAGCAATTTCCATGACAGACATCTTCTCCTGTTACAGTACCAGGACAGAAACGTAACTGCTCAAATTGCTACACAAATGGAAATACTGGTAATGATTAAAGTAAGGGCTACATGATTGTTTTGTTGCCATGTCCCAAACAGTTTGCAGCATAAAATTCAGAAAAATGGTATACAATAACTGGAAGCAATAATTACTCTTAAAAACAGCAAAAGAAAGAATCAGTGACTAGCACGTAGAAAACAATGGAAGGTGGTGGGAAAAATAAATTAACAATGAGTAGCCTCATAGAAAGAATTTCCTAAACTAAAATGGTAGCAACAAACAAAATTAAAGGATCTAGATAGAGATAGGGAGAGTCATACCCAATAAGAACAAAAATACAATTAAATTATTATTACATTAATCAGCCTTGACTTCTTTGTAGTTTTTCATAAATCAGGTCTGGACTGAGTGATCCTAATCACTAAACTCATTGATGTATTATCTAATTACAACATGCAGGTAAACAAATAGTTAAGACATTATTAAAGTATACTTACATTATCTCTGTCGTTCGAGACATTAAATCTTATTCCAGTCACAAAGGCAGCTGGCAGTTGTTCCGCTTCATACAAGTCATTTTCCATGGAGGTCATTGACTTTTGACTTCTGGTGAACAATCAAACAACCTATATGGAATGCCCCAAGCATTAAATTAAAGACAAATATAAAATTATAAAGATACAGCTAAGACGATTAAACGTTGTAGCATAACAACTAGATTTTGAGAAAATGGTAACTATTTCAAAGAAACGATAAAGGTATTACAACAAAGACCAAAATGCCTTGATGTAAACAGTGAAGAGCTAAGTGCACAGCAGCACCCATAGTGAAATAAATAACTACAAACCAATTATGGAAGTCTGAAAGCACACTGAAAGAGAGAAGGTATTTCAGAGAGAGAAACGGATTGTCAAAATCTGTTATATACATCTCAAACCAGTTGCCCATCAGAAAATGATAATGAAGAAAAATCTACAAAAACCTGTGAGAATAGGGAGATACAGAAAGTTCAGATAGATATCAACTAAATATTGAGTGTCAATTTGGTTCAGAATTAAATATTCTTGTACTTCTCCCAAAAGAACCTTAATTATGTATCAGTACATTGGTTCCTAATGTAAAGAACTTTAGTGATAAAGACAGCAGTTATATAGTTTTCTTTTCCACCTTTTCAGGCAAGGAATTCAATCTAGAAGAATGGAAGCCCATCCTTTAGTAGGCATGTTTCAATGGAAATATAGCATTCATTTACTGTAAAAAAAATTACAGAAACTGGTTCTCCTATTATGCCAATCAAAAGTAACATAATCAAGTCAAAACTGGGGAAAGAAAAATTAAGATCATAGAATATTAAATTCATTCCTGAAAACATAAAAGATAGAAATTATGTCCAGAGCAATAACCAGAAAAAAAGAAAAAGAATAAATACTTCTGAAATCAGCAAAAATAAACAAAATTAGCTTTATTAAACTAACTCATGATGCCAGTCTTCAACAATTATAGAAATCTGTGTAGGGAAAAACTTTACTAAAACACAATAGTAACACGAGATAAGCAACCAACTTTTCCAAGTAAGACAAGAACACGCGCCAAGCTGCCAAGTATGCATATAAAAGCTAAATTTCCTATTCTAGTCTTGTTTACTTAACCAATATGGCCAACAAACACAACGTATTAAACTGATATTTTGGAATAAACATAGAACCAAGTTTCAAACTGCCATTACAGCCGTTATAACCCGGAAACATTTAAATAAGTCCACTTAATTATCGATCAAATTTCAACACAAGCATCTTACTCACAAATCAATTGATCATAGAAAAACACATGATCTACTCCCATCATCGCTTTAAAACCCCAATGCAATAAATGAGAACATAAAAGATAACAAACCATTAAAAATCAAACAGATAAATAATCCCAAGGTCTTAATTAGGTCAATCAACATCAATTGCCAGCAGAATGAGAACAGCACCATTGACAAGAGGTAATACATGAAGTTGTGAAAAACAGATAAAAAAGAAGCAAGACATGTATCACCATTGTCACTCCTGAATCAGTCATTCCAAAGAAAAACAGATTCCCCTGCTTTAATTAGCTCAGAAATTTATCTAACTGCGACTAATATAATGATCAAGTTCATCAATCATCAGTAAACATGATAGTTGTACGCACATTGTTCAAAGCTTCATGTTTTAAAACTTAATACTTTATAATAACCAACAAAAGGAAAAAGCTTTAACCGAAACCACCATGCACAACAAGAAAACCTCCTAATTAACTAAAAAACACCAGAAACCATGGTGTCCAGTGGCAAACAAACAAGATCACTAGTACAATCAGCCAAAAGAACAAAAACCCACATTGAAGAAAGACACAGAAAAGCAAAAGAACAAAACATTGATCACCAATCCAAACAAATAAACATGCAGCATTCAAACCACCCAGAATCCAAAAATACAATGAGAAAACATAAAACAGATAGAAAGTTTACTCACTTTTCTTGATAAAACGGCAATGTACTTTTTTTACTGAAAGAACGCTCTCTCAGTCTCTCTATGACTAAATGAAAAGGCAGAGAGAGACAGAGAGGGACAGAGGGACAGAGTAAAAGTGAGGATGGATTAAAAGTGCAGGATAATTGAGACTCTCACAGTGAAACCTGGCTGAAGAGAATAGAGGGCAAAAGTGCAAATAAAAGAAGAACCAGGCGCAAAACAACATGGAAATCGGGCTTTTTGTAAAAAGAGAAAAAAGGAAAAAAAGAGATAAAGACGCCGCCGGTTTGTAGTCTCAACTCAACTACCCCAAGGACAAAAATCACACCCAGTTCAAGAAGTAGAAGACCAAGGGCAATGCCGAGGGGTTTAAAAACAAATACAATTTTCTTTTCCTTCCTGTCGGACAAAACATTAAAACTACCCCCACACTCCTCTTTATTTACGACACTGGTATTGGCCTTTTTTATATTTTGATCTGGGACAGTTTATTCCCTTCTGTATTATTTGGCAAAACAGTTAAATAAGTCCCTAAATTATATTAAAAAATTTAAATATATTTTTATATTTTTATTATATTTAATTAAATTTTTATATTTTTACTTTGAATCAAATAAATTCTTATGATTAAATAAAATATTATTTATCATACTATATCACATTGCACGAATAATGTGATATGATAAATTGATTATGTGATATTTTTTACTTTTCACATTAATATTATATTAGTGTTATATAAAATGATAAGTAGTATTTTGATTAATAGTAATTAATTAATTATTAATTATAAAAGTTTATTTAATTAAAAATAAAAATATAAAAATTTGATTGAATATAATTAAAAAAAAGAACTTGTTTTAATTTATTTAAATAGTTTCAAAGCTTTTTTTAACACTATGCCGTATTATTTTCTAAGTTTTCACTTTTCACGGTGCAATAATTAAGTAAAAAAAAATTATGTACATAAATTGTGTTATTATCATTATCTTATTATACATATACATATATATATATATATATATGGAAATGTTATAATTTCGTTCAACTGTTGCTTTATTTTGTTGAAATCATGAAAATTCAAATGACCAATAACATTAATATTTTACAGAAAAATGAAATATCTGAGCTTCATCAATCTTTTTCGAGAAAATTGGGTATTAATTAAAGTCGTTGCCTTTACTTAATAAAGTATTAAAATTTTTTTAAAAATTTTTAAAATTTTTTTTTCTCTTTAACAAGGCAAAGTCTTAAATTCTAATACCCATTTTTTAATATAGAAATAAATTATTAAGTAATCGTAGAAAAATAGAGATTCGAAGGAATTTGTTGGTAGTATATAATCTAAATGTAATTATCTTACTTAAGAACAAGAATATTACTACGTGTGAATTGGATGAAATCAGGAAAGTAAAATAAATTTTACAGCTGCCATAATCCAAGTGTCAGATTTTTGGGGAGTGAAAATAAATGGGGAATTTGGGGGGGCCGGGGGGTGGGCTCCCTAGGGGACGTAGTGGGGTCTTTCAAAGGAGGAAAAGATAGCTTCACGTGGCAGAAAACGTTAAAAATAACACTACCTGGAAAGATGGGCAACGTGGCAGACATGCGGTGGAGAAAAGGGAAAAGGCACGGAAAATTTTGTATCGCTGAAAGGACGCACTTTTTTCTTTACCACTATGCAAACTTTTTGTTAGAGGTTTCCATATTTTGCTTATCGGAAATCTCTTTCAATAATTGCTGTACCTTTTTATTTTGTCATATCAGTATCAAAAAAGGTTTTTTATGGATCATTCTATTTTATGTGTTTAAAAATTTTAATTTAATATTAAATTAATTTAAATTAATAAATATTATCACATCATTTATTAAGAAAATTATTTCAAATTTTGTATTTACTTTGCTTGTAAATCAAAATTTTACTTGGTTTTAACTTTAATATTAACAAAAAATATAGAATGAAGATGCATTTTGCAATTATTCAATCTATCATTTACCTTCCAATAGTTGAGATGGTTTTTTACTTTGTAGTATAAATCTAACTCTATTAAGACTATAAATTTATATTTATTTATCTCAATAAATTTTTGTTGTATTCTATATCAGTTTCATATATTAATTTTGATAAATGTAATAATTTACATATATATGTATGTACGTGTATTTTTTTGTTTTTAATGTTGAAGCACATGCGAGCATTTCTTTTATTAGAAAATGAAAAAAGCTTAACAAGCATGACGATTTAATGTAATTTTACAATATTTTTAATTCTATATCTATTTTTTTTTTATCAAAAACTAAAGTAAATTTTATATTTTGTTCATAGTACTGAGATTAATATGTAACTTTGTTACATTCTTTTATTTTTGCCTTAAATATCAAAAGAGCACAAATTTGAGAACGGTGGCTCTATGTAGGAGATTAGAGGCAAAGGGAAAGGGGCTAATAGATCCGTCCCCAAAAGGTTTTAATTTTTTTAAAATTTTATATCTATTTAAAAAAAAAGAATTTTATTCCTTTAAATATTATTTTTTTTAATATAATCATTTTATAAATATTTACTTTCATCCCAAACATGAAATCTTAACTTCATCATCGTAAGAGATATTTGTGTCTTAAAAAAAAAAAAGACAAATGAAGAAGATGCGCCGATTTGTAACCAAATGGTTAAAAAGTTAAAAAATTGAAAAGGTCTTTTTTTTTAAAAAAAGAGTTTTTTTGGTCTCATCCTTATTGATAATAAAAGCTTATTAGATGTCTAGTCAATGTTCATTGTCTTTGAACTTTAACTTTGGGAATGAAAAAAGAGACTATGGCTAATTGCTCAACAACAATCACTGAACACCTAACTTCTACAATATTCTAAAAATAATTGTCAAAGTGCATTGGGGGAGCCTTGTCATTGTCTTAATTTTAATAACCAACAGTACAAGCACAATAGTAATAACAGGAGGAACAGGAGCCCATATTAAGAGTTGGTTAGAGGTCATGGGAATGGGGAATTAGACCAAGTAATTTGTTAAAATGGGCCAAATTCAGAAAGTCATTACCTGTACTTACGCCCAATAGAATCGAACCAAAGCTTCAAATTTCCGCTGGGGGTGAAAACAAACTCTGCAAAAAGCTGCTCAAAAAGGCCAGATTTCATTTTAACTAACAGTAAAGTGGTTTGGCTTGCCCACCCCGCCCCCCCGAGACGACAAAGACGAGGAAAAACAAAAGGAAAGGTGTCATAAAACTTGCCGAGCAGAGTGAGGAAATTTTGGGCAGCGGGTTTAGCACATTGAAAGATACATTTCGGCTTTCAGGCCAAGAAGCAGGGAACTGCAAGAAATATGTTGGAGTTGTGGGCTTGTTAGGTGGACAAAGACCTTTGCCAGTCATGTGTTTGGCCAATCCTTTTTCGTTTTTTTCTCCTGTGAACTGAACATGCAGAGTACATCTCGTGGATTAAACGTAGTAGACATGAAAAAGACTTTGTCCTCGGATATTGTTTCTTTTACCTTTGCCACCTTCTGTTGGAACATTATTTGAACAACCACTCTTGTCCAAAATAAATCCCACAAGAACAGAAAAACTCACCCCCCCCTCCCCTCTACCTCTAACTAAAAACATGCCCCGACAGAGTATTGTTTTAGCCTCTAATTCTTAGTACTAAAATAGCCCCACTACTTTTGAGGATATTGCTTTGTTTTTTCCTTTTTTATGAAGAGATTTATACTTTTGTAAGTTTAAAAATAATTACTTATAATTTTACACATCAGGATCTCAATTGTTAACAAAATACATGATAATTGTTGGATCTGAATCATCTATAAACGTGTTTACACGTTTAAGCATCATAATTATTTAAATAATATATTTGATACTAACATCATGATTAAAATTACACAATGATTTTATTTTTTTTTTAAAAGTTATTTAACACGGTGTGTCTTTCTTTATAAAAAATAGTTATTAAATTATAAAAAAATAAAATAAAATAAAGAGAAAAAATCTAAGCAATTGTGTCAGTGGGTTGGCTGGTTGCAATAGCACATAAGTATAACATTTTTAAAAGGCCAAAAAAAATACACGGAATTCCCGTACTTGTATTTGTATACAGCTACTCAGAGCACGAATCACAGCTGGGAAATTTTGCCTCCTTTTTCTCCTACCAAAGCTTGAAATCCTTTCTTTCCTTGTAGGGGGACCTCAACTTAATAAAGAACTTCTGACTCTCTCGACTTCTCTTTCTGCACATTGCACAGTTTTTGTACTCCTCAAGGACCATTTATATCAACCCACGTGGCAGAGCAGTCATTGGGACCCACATCATCAGCTCCACAGATTATCTGCGCCATCGGTTTTCTGGGTCCCGCGATCTAATGAGGACTGTCATATACCGTTATACGTCCTATTCTACTAAAATAATACACAAATACCAAAAGGAAGGATCTAAAATAACATAGAGGAGTTTCCTTGGATTAAAAAAAATAGGGTAATGCTGTCTCCACTTGCTGGTTGGTGTGAGAGTTAATCATCATTGCACATGTTCGTGTGGAGGGTAATTTGGTAAATGAAACCATCAAGTTTGCTGGGACCCACATCCCAACTAGATGTAATGGGACACGTGGCAAACTCAAGTGGTGATTGTGCACCTTTATATCCTGCACATTATTGGGCAATGTTTAATATCCATACAAAACAAAGCATAAAAAAGATAAATAATAATGCCATGAACATTGAAACAGGTTCCTTAGGTTGCCGGTCACATTGGAAGATGTTCTTTTGAACCAGAGAGAAACCAAGGACTGAGTTTTGGACCCTGGAAAAAACTGAAGACTTTCCCACAAAACATATGTACTCGTTCAACGCATTTGCTAAGCTGGTCAGTCTCTTCTCTCTTTCTGGGATTGAAAAATGTGTGTTCTTTTTATGCATTTTAGTTTTGTTTAGTTGAAAAACTTTCAACTTTATGTCTTTTTCTTATGTAAATTTTGCTGGGATTTCGTGTTTTTGGTAGTTCGTGATTCTGTTTTGCTATGGGGTTGTACGGTTGTTTTGTAAAGTATGTGGTTTTCTTTAGTTTTGTTATGTTATGAATAATTATGGGTTCTGTTGGGGTCTTTAACGTTTTTGGGTTTTAGAGTTATGGTTGAGGTTTGCTTTGGGAGGTTTACTTTTCTATGCTAAGTTTAAATTTAGTTATGGATCTGCAAAGAGCATTTGAAGAGTGGTTTGTGATTGAATTCTCTGTATTTGGCAACTAAGTAAGAGGAATATTAATAAACTATAGAAAAAAGTTGATAAGAAATAAAAAAGGAAAACCAGAACCTTGGGGTTTAAGCAGGTTGTCTGAGATTTAGCAATTCATGCTTTTGCTGTAGGTGATCATTGTGGAAGATCAAAGCCTTCTGCGACTCTGCTGTGGGAATTGTTCAGTTTATGAAGGGGGTCAACAAGGCTATCTCTGATAAGAGTTTAACTGTATATCATGAGAAGCTCATGTTAGAAGTTGATTCTTTGTATGGGTTTGGTAAATGTGTTGTTTCACATAATTGATCTCATGTCTAACCTAAGAATCCAGCCAACTCATGGATTAGATTGCGAAGCTGAGAAGAAAAGATGGTAGTTCTATATCATTTGATGTTGCTAGTGAGGTCTTGATGGGTGTTTTTCTATAATTATAGTTGCCCTCATTGGCATGGAAATTGTCACTAGCAATAACATTAGCCTTCCTTCAATCCAATTCTGCAACTGTTACAAGGTTGCGAGCCTTGCTAAGACAATTATGGACACAACTCAAATATCAAATTTGCGAGATCAGTATGTTCTTGGAGGGCAATTAGGATGGGGGCAATTTGGTGTGATTAGGGCATGCTCAGACAAGTTAACTGGTGAGGTTTTGGCTTGCAAGTCCATTGCTAAAGATAGGTTGGTCACACCAGATGATTTCTGCAGCATCAAGCTTGAGATTGAAATAATGACTAGGTTATCTGGGCACCCAAATGTTGTGGATCTCAAGGCAGTTTATGAAGATGAGGACTTTGTGCACTTGGTGATGGAGTTATGTGCAGGAGGGGAACTTTTCCACCGGCTTGAGAAATATGGGAGTTTTTCTGAGTTTGAGGCTCGTGTTCTTTTTAAGCATTTGATGGAAGTGGTCAAGTACTGTCATGATAATGGCATTGTTCATAGAGATCTCAAACCAGAAAATATTCTCTTAGCAACTAAATCCTCGTCATCTCCAATTAAACTGGCAGATTTTGGTCTTGCAACCTATATAAAACAGGGTGAGGTCTCTATTGTTCCTTTTATTTCATTTAGTGCATCTCGAAGACAACATTTGGTCTGCGTATTTTTAATGAAAGAATTTTGGTTTCATGTCAACAGGGCAAAGTTTGCATGGTACTGTTGGTAGCCCATTTTATATAGCGCCAGAGGTTTTGGCAGGGGGTTATAATCAAGCTGCTGATGTATGGAGTGCAGGAGTTATTTTGTATATTCTTCTAAGTGGGATGCCTCCTTTTGGGGGGAAGACTAAATCAAAGATATTTGATGCTGTTAGGGCTGCCGAACTAAGATTCCCTACTGATCCTTGGGATCACATCTCTGTATCTGCGAGGGATTTAATCACTAGAATGCTTTGTGTAGACCCTTCTAAGAGGCTCACTGCAGCAAAGGTTCTAGGTAAGTTGATGTATAAATTTTTGTCTGTGCTGAGTGCACATAATTGCATTGCAAGTTAATAAGAGGCTATGAAACTAGTAATATGATTTTTCAGGTAAACCAGTTGGTGGTATGCTTGTTTCCTGAAATTAAAAAGGTACAAAATTATCTTAATAATTGAAAAGCTATTTAACAAATTAGTTCATAGTACTGCCATGTTTTAATCAAGAAAAAGAATGCTGTTCACACTTTAGACCATTAGGCTATCTCTTGAAAGTTGAAAGCACTTCAGATGCATGGTTCAGAAGCTACTTTTGTCATCAAATATTCAATTTGGAGGTTCATCAAACAAATATGACAATATGGTTTGATCAATAAAGAAATTAAGGATGTTGTTAGGATTTAGTTAATGCAACGCGAGAGTCCACGGAGCTTTTTCCTCTTGTCACAGTCCTAAGAAGCAGGAAAGTTGCATGCTATACTTTTCAAATTTTAGCATGGTTTCAAAACTAGGCTTTTAGCCCTTCAGAAAGAGTTTGTTCCAATTTATAGCTTCTAATAGAAGCCACTGCGTTTCACAGCTCACCCCTGGGTGGAGGATTGCAGAGAAGTAGCTGAAGAAGCATTGAAACACGACAACCTTGATTGCAGAGAGCTCGAAGTAGGAGGAGGTTCTTTCGCCATGCCAGTCGTAGGCAGAAATCAGGATTATAGCTTTAGTGATGGATCACCTGTATCTGCCAATGGCCAACTGGGAACACCTGCATTCACCTGCAAATCATCCTTTTCTTCTTTCTTAGTTGAAAATGCAAGTCCTTGCTCTGAATCTGTGGGTTTTTCATTTAGCAGCTGCTGTCAATCAAGTGCAGCAGAATTTTCATCCACAATTCCATCAATGCCAAGCTTTACATTCTTCAGTCCAACTGCTGCTGTTGAACCACTAAAAATTTCTTTGGAAGCTAAAGCTGAGACATCAAAGATGGGAAAAGAATATGGAGGTATTTGTTTTCATTTTATTCTTGGCTAGAGGCTGCTATTTTCCTTTTTTTTCTTGAAAACTGAACAAGGAAAAATGGCTTATGGAACTTGATACTGGTGGCTACTTCTCATAATTAATTGGAGAATGCCAAAAATGGATTAATGGGGAATTGTAACATTATGCTGACTTCTTTCTTTCACTCTGCAGAATCAAACTTAGTAAAGCTATTTATGTTGCCGGATACTTCAGTTGCAGTGAAACACAAGACAGGAGAAGTGGAACAAAAGACAGAAATTCGCCGGGGAGGATCCAATGGATCTCGCCTTGCAGGCATTCATAGCAAAAGGAATCACACTATTGGTCTTGGTGAGTTTGATCACTTTGACCTTGTGGTGACTGAGTCAGTAATCCGTTGGGCATCCTGCACTCATATTCCTACCGCGCCATCACTTAGATTATCCCTCGTATGCTAGAAGTGTTCATACAAGGTTTGAGCAAAAGGGGAACAACTATATACACTGATATTGACTGGAACAGAAATAGAAAACGTGACACAGCTGGGAACATAGATGCAGATGTGAGATATGTATATCAAATCTGAGGAGCTGAGCTCTGGCAAAAAGGGATCTGTTGGCTTAATTTCATGTTGGTGTTTGAGTGATGATGCTTTTCTGAATTTGAAGATTGAAATTGGCATTATGTTCAGAGTCAGGCGATGTAATAGGGTACAACTTCTTATTCATCCTCTAACAAGCCGCCCTGTAACTTGGGAGAAACATTTTTGATCCCTTATTGTTTGTAAATTGTAATTTCCGATGAAAATACTTGGAAAAATGCTGCTTTCCACTATCAATACATTTTGAGATAACAATTTTCACTTAGAAATTTTTAGCATCTTTTCTGGTAAAAAGAAAAACATAGATATGATTGCATTTCCCGGCAGTCGAACCCGGGTCTATTGCTTGGAAGGCAATTATCCTAACCGTTGGACTACAAACACCGAGTGCCATATCTTTTACCTAGGTTTCAGCTTCTGACTTGGTACTTAGAAGGAAACATGAGAACCCACGGCCCGCGGCTTGCATTATTAAATCGAAAAAGGTTTATTCACTCATGAATTCCAATCTGAGGCCAATAGCAGAGATTCTTCATCGTTGGGTCATGGAAAGAAATGGTTTAATAAAATAACGTGCAGCTGATGGTGATTGCAATCTGTTCAACCCTTAGGAAGACCAAGGGCAACCCAAACCAACAGGAAATGAAACTAAAATACAAATTTACTAGTTTTCTTGGCTCCCTTCTTAACTCTTAAGCACTAGCATTTACATCACTGTACGAACAAGTTAGACAGAGGCAGTAGGCATGATGAACACATGTAGAGGAAAATTCTGCAGACAAGTGACTTCCAAAAAATAATCTTGGAACAAAATTCGTTTCAGTAGTGAGCCATCAGCACCTGGCTTGAAAAGGGCATCCAAAAGATTTAATAGGAATCACAGAAACAGTTCCTCAGAATTTTTCAGCAGAAGATAATAACTGTAATCTCTGTTTATGGTACAACTCCTGTGGGCATACAATAATCTCATCAAGTCTGATTATGAAAATAGGCCCCCTTGCTTTTGGAGCCGCCAGAGCAAGTTGGGCTAGTCCCTAAAATTGCCGACCCTGGCATAATGTGAAGGAATAATATCCAGGAAAATTGCACTCATTCAGGATTACATTATATTTGCTAGGGCTCAAGATGAAGGAATAAAATGATGTCACCTATAGATACTTTACGATGCAGGCGCATATTCTTGAATTGCTGTAGCCAGTTTGTTTCGGTCCTCCTCTGATTTTGTTCTAATTAAGAAGGTACGTGCCACAACTTTATCATTATTGCCACCATCATCCTACAAAATTCAAGAGAAGTCACTGTTTATAAAAATTAACAACATAAAACATAATACAAACATGGTCAAATGCTGCAAGAAAAATTTTGAAGCTAATCCTGGTATGTCAGACAGGTTTATGCCAAAAAGACTGTCATACCTGGATAAGTATATCTTTTTTTCAAAGATTCTAACTACCAATATATTTTTCATCAATTCCACATCCAAATTCCAAATCAGTAAGGGTTTACTACACGATTGCAGCCTGCCAAGCTCTTTATACACATTTATTACTAATCTCAACCTTCTGAGCCACTTACAAGGGTCATTCCCACATATGATCCCACCAAATTGGGTCCTGCAGTATAAATTGGAAATGGTGTTGTTCTCTAGCAATTTTCTAAAAGTGGTTGTTCTCAAGATTTGAACTTGTATCTCACGCTTGTGAGCTGAGGAGTAAGCATTGCACCACGCAATTGGTCCTAATGTTACTTTCAACAGTTTATGGTAGAAATACATGTCAATTTCCTATATCAAACCCTTTCCTCTGGAGGCCCTAAATAAAAAGTATATGTAAATGTTGAGTTCTAATATTATACTTGTATTTCAAATGAATGACTTCATATATGATAATCCACAAGAACTGAGGATAAAGTGGATAATGACATCTTTGACTTGTTCAAAAACCAAAGCACCACTGTTGTAGTTCAATAGACAAATCTAAAGCAACAACCTCAACTTGTGAGTGCTCTAATAGGAGATAACATAAGAAATTCCATCTGCTGCTTTGGCCAGAAGCTAAGCTATTGCTAAGTAATATTTGTGATCAGAAAATAAAAATAACGTGATAGAGTTTGATACTTGATCAGAACAGCATAAAATACCAATAATACCCAAATATTTGGCTTCCAAATATATTACCGAAGTATGAAATATTGCAACAAGGGAATTCTTTTGTGCACTTGTCTTGATCCCTGGATATAGCAAAGCATTAAGTAACACCTTTCCCACCTGCAAGCAGAAGATGGTTATAGAAGTTAAAGCTAGTTAAAAAAAAGGGACTTTTTGTGAGGGCAGTTGTAAAAGTGAACTATCTCATATCTGCTAACTAAACAACAGCTGATGCATGAATCATATTTCTAGAACCAATACATGCACATGAGGAAACATACGTCATTCCGAACGACAATTGTTGGTTTGGAATCTGCTGAACCCTTGCTAATACCCTCTTTGCACTTAATGGAAAGCTGCCCTGTGCCTTTATCTTTCCATGAATCTTTCTCTGCTGGATCAGTTGACTGGTATAACAAAAGGGAGGGAAAGAGGTTACACAAGAGAAGGTCAGATCAAACACCATGTCACAAGTCAAGAGTCGGCAGATCTATAATTTCTGAGGATATACCTTGACATAAAGCTTGCATTTGACTTCATGAACAACGACAATACCCTTCTCCTCTGACTTCTTCACCGATGGGCTGCTAGGCTGAGGTAACTCATTTTCTGACAATCCAAAATGACACATTACTATGCAAGTAATGAGAAAAATGAAAAGAAAACTAAAAAGTTGAGAGAGAAAAGAGAGAGAGAGTTAACCTATCTACTTAAAACCAACAAACAGAAATAACCTAGAGATGAAAAGCAAAAAGTTGCAGGATAAGGTTGACTTTAATGAAGTAATGGTTTAAAACAAAAAGAATATATAGTAAATAAGGATTAAAGGGTAAAGTTTCATTTTCCCACCATCATCTGCGTCATCTGATGCATTGTTGTTCACAGCAACTGAGCTTTGACTTCCTGGAAAGACCAACATAGGATGCAGAATTGGAATCAATCTGACAAAACTAACATGAATAGCATCCAAATTCTTGACTTCAATCGAGGTTGCCACTTAAAACCTTTGTCCTTTTTAAAAGGCATGGGCAAATTGTCTTAATATTTTCAAGCAAATAATGTCCAATGACACAATTAAAATCCTTAGTAAGAATATTTGTCATAGAAAGTCAATTCAACACCTACCAAACAAGACAGGAGTCTGACTATTGGAGAATACTCCAGAGCTCCTTGGAGCTGTAAAGCTCGTGGTCATGCCAGATGAGGTAAAGATAGTTGCTGGACTGGCTGAAGTAGAACTTGTGGCTGTACTGCCAAATGTAAAGCTTGAATTCGAACCACCTGCCGTCAAGCTCGTAGTCATACCAGCTGGAGTGAAGCTTGTAGTTGAACTAGCTGAGGTGAAGCTTGCACTTGTATACACGGGAGAAAATATTTTATTCATATCAGCTGGTGTAGGACTTGTAGTCGTAGTACCTGGAGCAAAGCTCACGGTCGTAGTGCCTGGAGAAAAGCTCATGGTTGTAGTGCCTAGAGAAAAGCTCGGGGTTGTAGTGCCTAGACTAAAGCCTGTAGTTGTGCTGCTTGGAGTGAATCCAGTTTTTACTTGAAAAAATTTATTCTCAGTATTCTTAGTTTCAGGCACCACTTTACTTCCACTTTTTTGAGATTCAGGAACAGACAAGCTGTCACTATTTACAGCATATGCTTTGAGCCAGTCGACAACATCACTGAACTTCTCCTGCAAAAGAGGAATCGGGAATACCATTCAAGTCAGCAAACAAAAACAATTACATCTTGCATTTAAGTGCTCTAGTGAATTTAAACATTATTACAAGTCCTAGTTACTCAAACGAGGGTTATTTGCAATATATGCCAAGTTAACCCATCTATTCATGGTTAAATGATGGGTAGGAGAATTTCAAAATATGCATATATAGTCCGTTAATAAACGTCCTAGAAGAATGATATATTTTTAAATACCTCTGATTCTTTTTCATATAAAAGGTACAAGGCATGAGCAAGTATTGCCCAATAGCAAACTACTGATATATATGCCACGCATGAGAACTAGCATTAATTTGACTCTTATCGAGAAATAACATGAAGAAACTGCTTTAAATTCTTCTGCAAGGGGTTAACAAAATCAATGAATTACTGAAAGCATGTTATATAAGATAAAGAAAAGTAGCATGAAGCCACAAAATAAAATCAAATAAAACATTTTAATTTTCCTCAAGTGAATGGAAAAATCATCAGAAATTACCATAATGTTTGAAGCATGTGTTAGGTAGTCCTGAACACCATCTTCCCAAAGCTCATCAGGGTGATTCTTCAGTTGTGATTGCACCCAACTGTTAAAATAGAATATTGTTATGGAGAAATAAGTACAAATTTATAAGGTCCAAGAACAACAGAAGCAAGAAATTTAACTTTTCTAAGGACTGGTAAGATATTAATACAGAAAGCTCAAAAGAATATTAAGTACATCAGACATGCTCTATAAGTAGCACAAGAACACCATCACTTAGTCATTACCAAACATGAAAAGCGGAAGTAAGTTGTTCAAACATCACACAATAAAATAGATAGAGAGATAGGACCTTGCAAATTGGGTGTTGAGAGCTTTCACATGTTGCCGGGACAACTCAGCTCGCTGTGGGTCTAGTGGTGGTGTTGCAGTTGACTGCTGTTGAGATGGTTCTGCCCTTTGAGCATCAAAAAGAGATCCTGCCATTATTCTTTTATTCCGAAACTGCACCATTTTTGATAAATAAACACTAAGCCTCGACAACGTCACTGATGCATCAAACCATCTAATGATAACAACTAACTATTTAGTATTTGCACAAAATAGCCATAACCACTCCCCCCACTCCCCCATCTTTCAAACAATGCATGCTTTGACAAGTAAACTTCTAGTTAAATCATTCTTATTTTCAGCCACTGCATTGAAATTGGCTTTTCCCTTTTTATTCCATTATTCTATACCTGAGACTAATTTGCTCCAGTCGATTGTTTGGTTGATTTTCTCTGCTTTGCTAAACATTATTTCTAAAATACCCGCTAACTAGCATAATCAAAATCCCAGCTTAAACAATACATAGACAATGACGGCTAAGTTCAACTGCTTCAGCTTCTATCAACTTCAAGTTCATTCTTGAAAATTGAATAAACCCACATCCAAATAAAAAGAAAAAAAGAGAAAGAGAACTTTCAATCAACCTAAAATACCAGCCAGCTAAGAAAAACTAAAAATCATGCAGAAGATTCAAATTTTAACATTTTTTGCCTTTAGTTTATAGCTCATTTACTTCCTGATATATAATGAAACTTTACAATTCAATTTAATACACAAAATCCAATAAAAGAAATGCCCGCTTTCTTCATTTTAGCATTGAGAATAATAAAATAAAACCAAGAACATCAAATTAGGGTTATACTATCAATTCAAGGTAGGAACAATGAAGCAAAATTTTTTAAAAAACTTAAATAGAAATATGTAAAATTTAAGAAAACTCACAGCAGAATCGTTGGTATCGGCGACCGAGCCCGATAAAGCAAACCGTTTCGCTCCTTTCATGGCGGTTCAATGAAGATTTAAAAAAAAAAAAGGAAAAACAGGGGAGCGGGGGTTTAGGGTTCAAAAAAAAAGTTTATGGCTTTTTTTTCAGGCTACTGAAGAGAGATGGGGCCTTCTTTTTTTTATTTTTTATTTTTTGGAGTGAAGATGGGGACTTTTTTTTATTTGGGACTAATTATGATAAAATTTTAAAACCGGAATGGGTAGATTGTGGGCGTCCGATCAGGTGGGGAACCAGACATTTAATTGGGACTGTCGGATTGGTTTCCGAGGTCTCGTGGGCCACGTGCTTGTTTAATTGTCTCACAGCGCCCACCACCATGGGCTTGGCCCTTTAATAATGTGAGATACACGTGGTCACCATTTGCATACATATAAACAAGACGACACGTCATCTCCCTTTTATACGGTGAAAGCAACTGCCGCTGAACACTTGTATCAAAATCTCGACCCTCCATTGTATGTTAGGGACATCAGTTCTATACGTACTTTAGAATATGACCTCAGGCAGTGTTATTCCATTTTTATATCTATAATGTTTAGACTACTTGCAGTCCAATTTTTAACGGATTATTATTTTTTAATCTAAAGAAGAAAATGTATACACTTTTACCATTAAAGTAAATACACTTGCTTACGTTTTACCATTGAGGTAAATACGGTACATACACTTGTTGCTGAACAAAACATACGGACTAATTTAACTTTAAATAAAATTCAAGGAAAATAATCAACATTTTTGTTGTTGATCCATAACGCTATTTTAGTGAAAAATAGGCCGTTTATCAATTCAATTGGTTATAGCATCAAAGAGAGTAGAGGCTACAGCCTACAGCACTAGCTATTTACCCGTACTTTCTTTTATTTGTTACTGCTCATCACCCATAACGCAGTGGGTTCAGTAAGGAAACCAAAAATATTAAATGAATATGAAAACATTTGACATAGACAGGAAAAGGGGGCAATCTTGATCTAGGGGCTAGAGCCTTGAATAATTTCACATTATTTTCAGACTAGGGGCTTTGTCTCTTCATCTTCTTCAAATTCTACACTTTCAGCTTCTTGGGAAGAGGTTTTTGGATGCATGGCATTTACATTTGAGATTGGGATCCTAGGTACTGGTTTACTATCCGGCAACATCTTCAATATGATTCCCATGGCTATGAGCAACAGCCCCGACCCGTGCTGTTCAGTTAATGGTTTTGTAAATATCATGTATGACAGCAACAAAGTGACAGCCTTTCTAGCAGTTGTTATCTGCAAGCCGGTGCCAAAGAAGAAAACTAATAGTTAGATGAAATCATGATACAGTTGAGAATGGATCTTTTAGAAAACCAAATATCCCGGAGAAATTATAAGTATATTTACCATGGCAGTGGTAGCAGCACCGAAAATAGCAATGAGGGATAAAACAGACACTTGACCGATGAATGTGGCCATGGCTTCAAACACCAACACCCCATACACATAAGGATGCTGCAATTCATTGACATTACCCAAAAAGCGATATCAATAACAAGAAGAAATTACGGTATTAATCAAAATGTTGAAAATGAATGTACAAAGAAAAGAGGAATAACAATCTAGGTGCTCTTCACTGTTAGAAATTATTTTTGATTAAGATCACACCAACGGAGCAAGAGACGAGATGCAAGTAGGAAATATCAGTGGGCTTTACATGCCTTTGTGCGTGTGTGATTGGTTTGGGGTTATGCGCCAGGTCCACCAAAACAAAACTGATGAACCTCTGTTGGTCCCAGGAGTATGTCATTTTGTAATTGAGAATATCTTATAACATAAGAGTTAATCATTTTCCCAGAAAATCTACTAAATGTCAGCTACTCCCCATGTCCAATCTAAAGAATGACAGCAACTCTGCATAAGTCTGACTTGGAGAATTGTATTCAACACTAACTAGAATGGTCAACTACCAAATCATTGATTTCTCCCAGGAAAATTAATTTTGATAGAACTAGTGGGCACGTTGTACATGACTTCACCGCAGTACTTTCTTGTTTAAGTCACAAAGAAAACGTTATTTTATGCACCCATGGCCCCTGGCAGGGGAGGAGGGTGTGGAAGAAAGAATTAAATCAATAAAATAAAGAAAGGGGCAGTGACCCAGGGGGAGGGGGTGCAGGGAGGGCATTGCTCTTTACCTGAGAACAAGAATTCCAGGCAGTAACGAGCTCTCCTGTTAGAATCATTGGCACAAGTAAGAAAGGAATCCCGACTACTGTTGAGCAGAACAACATCTCCATCTGTAGTAGAAAATTAACAAATATAAATAGACATAAAAGTGTCAGTACTTTATTTCTGATTGTTCTCGTTTCAAGCAGAAATGAGAAAAAAAACTTTTATGGCTAACCTGTGTTGTTTCCGGATTCATGGCGAAAATTGCTTCTTGGAAATTACCCAAAAAGGCGTCCATGATTAAAGCACCTGAAATCATTATAATACCAATGATGCTAAAATTGGGAGATGTCTGGGCATCTGCTAAGGTGAAAAGGATGAGACCAACAACAAGAAGCAGAGCAGAGATGTATTCATGAAATGGGTATTTCCTTCTCAGGCCAGGGATGAAGGCACCCATAATCATAACTGGCAGTACCTAAAGTCTCAGAACAATAGAAGTTTCGTATGTTAGAATTAAAAAAGAGAAAAAGAATCTTGAATTACATTGCCGAATGCTACAATTGCTTGAGAAAGGAGATATAGGCATTCTTTGAACTCTGATAAACTGATTAGGTGCAAGAAAATTTTACCCTTATTTAGCTAAAGAAAGGATGGCAACAAGCAATTTTTACACGAATTCTTTGACTCGTTACCTTTGTAGATTTGAACATAATTTGAGCAGGGTAGTTCAGGTAAGCCAATGAACCCTTGGTTAAACCATGAGAACCCATGAGAACAGCAGATAGTTTCACATATGTTTGCCATGGATTGACCATTTGCTTTATGGTAAAGCCTTGAAGCCGTATCAATATCAGGTAAACAAATCCTTGTACAAAAGTAAAATACCATCCATAGCTGAAAACATTTGCAAGATTTAAGTCAAGAAAAATCCAAGTATACTGGGAAAGCCAGGCATATTTAAAAGATATACATAAAAACAATTAAAAAAAAGAGGAGAAATTTATGATGAATTTACCTGAACTGAAGCCTATTATACACATATTCCTACAACCAAGCAAAAGAACACATCAATTATCAGGTTGAAATGGGAATTTAAAATCCAATAAAACAGTGCAAGTAGCATTCATTGAATCATTTCACCATAGAAATCAACTGGTCAAAGCCATGAAATGGCAAATGCAGAGAACCTACTCGAGACCAACGTTTCAACTAATTTTTGCCAACTTTTAACAACCAAACAAGACAAAAATATAATACTAATAGAATTTCCTAACTCTCTTCCTACCATAATTTCTTAGCAACCAAACACAGAGAAACCCAGAAAAAGAAAAAGAAAAAAGATCCGGCATGCATAACTGGGAATTCGTCACATGCAGAGTCAAGAAACCATTGCAAATTAAATGACCAGTGCAAAACAGCAAGGTAGTGAAAATTTTCAAAAGGAACTGCTCATTAGACACCCCAAAAAGGGTCAAATAAAAGTTAAAAACTTAAAAGAACAAACCTCACAAACGCCATTAACAAGGTAACCAAAGAAGAATCCGGATGAACAAATAAGAAACCGTTGCCATTTCGGTCTATCTGTAAGAGAAATCCCAAACAAGGACCTTGCTTGATCCTCGCTTTTCATCTCCTTTCAACAAGTTCTGATCGTTTAATTTACTGAGCACCAAATCTCAGCCCAAATAAATAAATTCAACCCCTGAACAAAGAACCAGAACAGAGCCCAGAAAACAGATGAAAAGAGGACATTCAAATAACGTTTTCTTGTTTATTTTATTACCCTGAACGCTAAAAAAGGTTGGATTTTTATTATTACAAGAAGAAGGAAAGTATCAAAAGAAGATTTTAAAAAGACTTATCCTCGCCTCTACTCTCTCCCTCACTAAAAATAATATTAGCATCAAATTTAGGGGAGAGAGAGACTCTTGTGAAGTGCGAGGCTTTTGTGATTCTTTCTCCCTCTGGGAAAACTGTGGCAACTGACTTAGAAGACTTTAAAAGAGGCTAGCTAAGGAGTAAGGAGGATACATTGAGGGGAGAGGAATAAAATATTTGGGTAGGAAGAGCGAGACGGAGCGAGTCAAGTTCAAGCTCCCTGGTCGCAGCACGGGGAAGTTTCTCTTCAAACTCTCGGAAAATTGTTTTTTTTCTCGAGAAAATGGGAATCAAAGATACTTATCATGTATACGAGACTTTTGACTTTTTGAGGAGCTTCTCCTTTATCCAAATCACATGTACTCTTGAATCTTATCAACAACAATTAGGAAATTAATCCATTTATTTTTTTTAATTTTTATTATCTTATTATTATCAACTTCATATAAATCTAAAAGCATCTTTCTTATTTAGAAGCATTTGAAATTTATATGGAGTTGACAATAATAGAATAATAAAAGTATTTTATTAATTTAATTTTATACTTTATTAAATACTATTTAGGTATTTTATTTTTAATTAAGATGGTGTCCGTAGCTACGTTAGGAAAAATATCACATAAAATATTGATTATGTTATAGTAAATTTCAATTTTGTACCTTTAAAGAGTTCGTAGGGAAAGCAATATTGTATTAGTTAATTATATGAATATTCGGTTTTTACTGATAGAGAAAAAAATAAATTGGTATTAATTTAAAATAATTATTTGTTTTGGTTTCAATTTTCGAAACCTTGCACCTACATATATGATTATAAAGCAGTAAAATATTAAAAAATGAGATAATATATAACATGTATTATTGATAGATTAAGATAAACAGTTGTACAATATAAGGTAACCGTATAATATAAATATCATATAAATATAAGATGGTTATTAATTTCTAATAATATATCTTTTATATATAAAATGAATGGTTAAAGGTTGTCAAATTTAGTTGATTTATTTGTTTAATGATGCTATGTGTTATGTATATTAAGAAATGAACAAACCTTCTTAACTTTTTTATTTTACTCAATGAATTGGATGAATATTTATTGAAATTAAAATATTTACATATAAAATAAATGTTTAAATACTATGAATTCAGGTTCGTGCAGAATAAGAGGGTATAAATAGAAAATAATATTAAATTACAATTGATAAATATTAAATGAATCTATATTCTAAATATTAAAAATTAAAAATTATTATTTTCAAGTATTTTTTTTACTAAAATAAAAAAAAACCTTCAAATTTAAAAAAACAACGCAACTTTGACATAAGGTGTAAAAAAAACCCTTTAAATGTCAAAAACAATGTAGTTTTGACATAAGTGTAAAAAAAGTTAATTTAATTAAGAATAACAAATGTCAATCAATTGACCCAATCAATTATCTTACTTTATATAATAAATTGGATGGATATTTATTTAAATATAAAAGAGATATATATATATACTATAGATTCAAATTAATGTAAAATAAGAAAATATTAATAAAAATAATATTAAATTATAATTGATAAATATTAAATAAATCTATTTTTTAAGCATTAAAAGTTAGAAATTATTGTTTTTAAGTTGTAAACAAAAAACAAAAAAAACCCTTCAAATGTCAAATATAAATTATTTTTGACATAAGGTGTAAAAAAATTAATTCAATAGAAAATAAAAAGTCAAAAAAATAAAATAAAAATTCTAATTGAATGACACTAGTCATTCAATTGAAAACTCAATTGAAACAAATTAAAAGAAATTGAAACATCTTACTTTTATATATATTATAGATATCTAAAAAATTGTTCTTCTTCATTTGTTTTATATAATTAAACATATTTTTTTTCTTCACAAGTTGTCGGTTGTAAAAAAAATTATTATTTAACTTTTAAATTCGTTGAGTTATGTTTGGGAATTAGGATCATGCTTAGTTCACTAATACTTTACAAGAATAAACTAACATATTTTATTTCTCTCAAATTTCCTTTTTTTATTGATAAATTTGATATGTATGTCATAGGTTGATTTGATTTTGAATTTCAAATTTTTTTTATTTTGTTTAATAAATTATTAAAAATGATATATTTGTAATGAACAAATTTTATGAGCGTTTATTTTTTATAAATAATGAAAAAAAGAAAAAACAATTTAATTATAATAAAAAGACATGAATGTAACAATTATAAATATTTAATTTTTAACAAAAACGGAAATAATCGGACTATCAGATTCCTCCACGCATTCATTTCTCCGACTAAATATACAAAGACCTATGAACGGTGCTACGCTGGTGAGGTGAATTTATCGCAAGCAGAAAAGAACGCGAGATATCAGAAACTGTGCTAAGCTCAGCTCATGAATTGGCTGCTTAGTAGGGCCAGCATTGGTGTCCATTTCCTTTTCTAGCCACGTGTCGTGGCGGCTAAAGTTAGGGCCAGCATCTGGCAGTGGGATCCACAAATTCTATTTCCATTATCCACCTCTGAATTTTTATTCACACCAAGCGAAGTAGCTGTGGCCTGTGGACAATGGAACAAAGAATGGGGACTTGGAGATAGCAATTCCATATTCTCAAAAAGAAAAAAAAAAAAAAAATTGAGGAACTCCTAGAACGTCTTCGCAGGGTTTCTAGTAATTGTGACGTGAATTGCCCGTTATTACTATTACCAAGAACGAAGAAGCATATGCGTATACGTGCTGACAGGGACGGGGAGTCAGCAAATTTCTTTCCCAATATCCAAGACTGGCCCCTCAAAATTAGCATAATTGTTGTAATACCTAAGTTTTACACATTTTTAATGCTTTGAACCCCACACAAAACTCTTACAATTTACCTACAAGCTACAAAATTCAACTACTACATACTATTTATGTTCATTTCAAGCAATTAATTAGTAGTATTAGACTTCAAATGTCACATTATTTCCTCTTGCTAAAAGATAATCAAAACAAGATTCAAAATCTTGGTGCGAGGGTCCAAAATTTCATTATAACCGTCTATAATCAAATTACTTCTTTGTGTAATTAAAATTTCCGAAAAATTTATATGTTAATCAAAAGAAAATAAAACCCCAAAGAAATAGAGTTTTACTATGGCTACCACTAGATTTTGAAGTAGGGTAAACTTAATACGTACATTGTTTTCTCGCCGGCCACCGCTTGGTGGGTGGTGCGTAATGAGCGGAAGCAGTGTGATAAATGCCTGTGTAACCGGGTAAAAAAGTAGTAAATTTTTACTAGCCACTAACAGAAAGTAACAAAGAACAGTGACAGTATTGTTCAGTAACAAAAAAGAGTTGTAAGCTAAAATCTCAAGTGTCAAAATGGGTTGCCAGCGAACCAAGTCAAAAGGCCCAAATGCTTTTGGAGGTGGGTTGATGTGGGTAAACATTATTTAGGCTTTTCGAAGCCTTTTTGCTAAACTCTTCCAGCCCAATTAACACTTGTTTTGTTTCTGGGCTCCTTACTTGGACCATTTATCATGCAAACACAATTCACATACGTGCCATCAAAATATGGAAGGGAGAGAAAGGGAGATGTTTACATCTCAACACTCGCACAATCCACTAAATCAAGGAATGATTGGAAATGCACCTTGTGCAGAAGAGAATTCAACCTGAACCAGAAAATGGATTGTTCTTAGGAGTCTCAGCTCTGTCTGCTTGCTTGTGACAGTAGTGGGCTTGATAGGGTCGATTCAAGGGCTTATTAGTGCAAAATATGGATAACTGATCACTCTAATCACTTCAAGACTGTAGAGGAGAACTACACATATTATGTCTGCTGGAAAATTAAGGTTTATTGCTTGGTTTTCCAAAAAAAAAAAAAGGTTGAATCTACCGATTGCAGAAAGCTATATTAAGTTTTTGTTAGAGAAAACAAAGTATGAGAAATAATTGCCTGCACAGTGCAGAGTGCAGAAGAAACTGCATTTTTCTCCTTTTTAGTCATTGGCTAATGTATAAATATTTATATCTCGCATGTCAATGCTAAAGCAAGCGTCCCCTTTATGCTCGAAAAAGAAGTACGGCTATAGAGAAGAAGAGAAGAACCAGTTCGTGTTCCCAAAAATTTCAGAATATTTTTTCACAATCTTTTCTCCTGAGAAAAGAGAAAAAGGGAGAATAATAATAATAATAGAAAAAATCAATGCACCTCTAGTTGCCTTCTTCCAGGTGGCTTTAGTCATTCAAGTCAATTCCTGTCCTTGCAGTGACGAAAACCACCTTGAATGAGTGAACAAAATGTCAAAAGAGATCAGTCAATAACTCATCCACCAGCAAACTGAAAATCTCAAGCTCTACCTCTGATCCCACCTTTTCCTTTTCCACATAAAAGTTTCTCCAATTTTCATTTCTCTCCATTTCTTTCACATAGGCTTTTCTACCATCCTGCACCTCCCATCCGAGAAGCAATTCTTGAGGATTCCCATTAACCCAATCTTCAGCCACCTTGAGTAAGTCTAGCACAAACTCTTCAAGCCCCATCTTAGCATGCTTTTCGGCAATGTTATCTTCAACCATTCTCTCCCTAAAGAAATCTAACAATAGATTATCAGCCTTAAACTTTGAACTGTCTGATGGGATTTTCGCTTTCAATAGCATAAGTAGTTTCCCATTTCCTTCTTTATCTTTTTCTTGCTTAACTTCATCAGATATGTTGCCATTGTTGTCGACAGACACTGAGCAGGGTTCCTTGGGGGATTCAAGTGATTCATCTTCAAGCTCTGAAAATGCAATTCGTTTCTCCAAGTCCACAGGCGCCAGCTGAGCCAGGTTCTCAAACCCTATAATCCTTTGCATGAGCTTTTGTTTGGTTCCTGTTGTTCACCGCAAATTCTTGTTAGTCGAAGGTATGCCTAAGAAAGAGAGGGAGAGAGAGAGGGAGAGAGTGAGATCAGGGATAGTGGGAGAGAGGGACCTTCCACACGTGCGAGTTGGTCTTTGAAAGGAGAGCCATTGTCTTCTTCATCATCAAATGGGCAATCTAGTACAGAGACTGGACTAAATTGTTCTTTTCCGTCCTCGTTTCGCCAATCCTGTTCTTGTGCCAATTCGTTGAATCATCAATTAACTCATCAAAGTATGTCGATGGAGGGTTAGTTATAATTGTCAGGAGAAGAAAAAATAATTTTTTTTGAAAAAAGGAGAAGACAAATATCGTATTATGAAATTTGTATTTGGAATTGTTCACAAAAGTAAATAAAGTATATACATAAATTAAACTGATCATAACTTAATTTTCATTAACTAATAATATTACAATATAATGTTAATTAAATATTATAATATAATTACTAACAATATTATAATATAAATTTAATTAAATAATTTATAAATTTTCATTTGATTACTAATTTTTCTTCAAAACGAGGAGCCACGACGAGAGTGAAAACCCATGAATAAAACAATTACTAGTATAAAATATGTTTACTACTAAGTAGTACATAAATAAACCTTAAAAAAAAACTAGTAGATTAATTACTCTGTTTTCCTTACCTTTTAGAAATTACTATATCTTTCTTTGACCAACAATTAAAAGAACAAAAACCCAAGTCATACTAAGGATGATAAAACGTTTTATCTAATCACAAAATCTTTGATCCAATCAAATAGTGGCTCGTGTCAAAGCTTATTGGCATGTTCAAGAAATCTTCTACTTCAAGAGGGAGACACGAATCAAAGGCCTTGGACAAAGAGGCTAGTAACATTTATTAAAAGATAAGTTGATTAGGCCAAAGTCAACTCACTACTTGACAACAACTTGACATCTGCCCTACTGCCCATTAAATTAATTTTTCAAATCTTAGTAAAATCAATTAAAAAAATACATAGCAGAATGAAGGCTATAAGCGGCAAACATTTAACATATCCCCCTAACCCAACAGAAAAAGGAACAATATTATTAATATTGGTAGCTATATTTATACTCTTAAATGAAAATAATATTCAAATGTCAATCCACCATATGGAATCCCATTTGTACTTGTTTATAATTTTGTAATGAGCTGCCAAATTTGCTTCTCTAACCGACAAGGAGGAAAACCGACCTAATTCCAAAACTACCCATACTAATCTCACTTAAAGGCACCAACTAACATCTTTATTTCCAATATAAATTTTGTAAGGATAAAAGAAAAAGGAATGATATGGTACATCAGGCGTACTATGAAACTAGATTCTCTTTCGAGTTTCTCCGCCGTTGATCCCGCAAGAAGCCCGCTTGTAGCGGGATCGTAGGCCTCGAAGAGCTCGACGGGAATCTAATTCCATCTCTCCGAGATGTACCCAATCCTTTCCCGAGAAATACCCCACGCGTGAGAATTCCGTGCGATCCCACGGCCAGCTGTTCTCTTCCCCGAGCCCACCCCCAAGAAATTGGAAAGTCTTCCTCACCAAATTTATTCCCCAAAAAAGCAACAAAAAAAAAGGTAATAATAAGACAACAGCCAATCAGGGAACGCCACCAACAGACAGGGAAAATATTAATGCTAATACGCGAAACATTGAATTAATCTCTCTTTACCTTCGTGTAGTTGATGGAATCCTCACCTACTGTTACGCCTGTTACATTGCTGACCCTTTTAATCTCAGGTAAATTTGTTTTACCATCAACAACGTCGTTCTCGCTCAAACTCTCGGAGTTACGGTTCGAAGACAGTAAAATGTCCGCAGTGAATTCACTTTCGGGCCAGCTGTTTCTGTTACTGCTTGTGCTTGTAGAGACCCTACTGGTAGTGATAATGCTAGAAAAGGTGTCGGTGGTGTTCACGTTGGCAATATTATTCTGATCAGCCGGTTGATTTTTCTCTTCAAGAAATTCACGAAATAATCTCCAGCGTCTGATCTCACCATCTTCCTTTTCAGCTTTTCTCCAAAACCTTCTTTTGAAGAGCTTCCTTGAAAAACTCCTTGGTAAAAGTCCTTTCCTCGAACTGTTGCTTTGTAACGACGGTGAAGATGACTTGAAGGAAGCAAAAGGCAGTAGCTTGACGGCGTTAAGAACGGCCTCCGAAGCTCTTTGAAGAGTTGAAATATTGGTGGAAGCTGGCTTCGAACAACTTCTTTTGAGATGTCGTTTCGCAATGCTTGAGCAATCTTTCGTTTTCTTCAAGTCCGCCTCGAGAAGAAACCTGATGGTGGTGCAACACTGGCGACGTGGAAACGATTTGAAACCACTAGAAGAGCACGAACTCAGATCGTCTCTGAGGTAGTCTTTGAGCATCAATGGTTTTTTCTCGATCAAAAGCGTTTTCCTAAGCTTGAAATGATCAGTGGGAATATTGATCATAGCCATATTTATGAAAAGGAAAGATAATGACTGGGATTAAAAAAAAATTCAGGGTCTTAAACAAAAAGGGTTTGTTAGTTGTTATACAGCTGTAAGCAATGGTGTATGATGATGAAAACTTGAAGGAGAGAAGGGAGCATTTAAAATAGACTCTGAATGATCAGTACATAAAGGCTTTAGCAGAAAGACTAGCAGCTTTTAGTACAACAAAGAAACACCGAAGAGGAAGAAATGCAGAGAGAGAGAATGTAAAAATGGACAGAGGGATTAATAGGGGAAGAAAGTGAGGTATAAGTTCTTAAGGTGGTGAAGATCTCTAGGGTGAAGACTTAAAAAGGTGAGAGAGAGAGAGAGAGAGAGAGAGAGAGAGGGAGAGAGTTTGGAGAGAAGCTTGAATGCTTGTTCAATTCTTCTTCTTCTTGTTTCAGTTTTTGAATCTTAAGTTTTAATTATTTAATGGGTTTTTTGAATTGGTGAATTGAATGCATGTAAAACTCTGTTTATTGTTTTATATTACAGTGAACGCCTGAAGGGAAGTGTTGGGGTTTTTTGGACTGGTGTGAGACCAGTAGTTGACCTTTGACAAATCTGAAAATGATGTGCTATCTTCCATGCATGCAGCGAGACTACAGGAGGGGAGGAGGAGCTGCCCCTTTCTTCACGCGCTTAGCCACGTGTGCCTGTCTTTAACTTCTTTCCAAACAAATCTTACAATATTATTAAGCATGCAATTTGATTCTCTGTTCTTTAATTACAACAGAGCTACTGTCAAGATTTAGTTTTGAAAAAGAAAAAAACAATTGTTAATTTTTGAAAATTTTTGAAACCTAGATCTCTTTGCTCAATCACGGCTCTATAGAACCTGTTCTAACTGTGGTTCAAGTGCAACTCTTTGTTTTGCTTATTGGAAAGAAAAAATTATTGTAGAGAGGAATATTTTTGTATATAAATCATAATTACCTCTAATTAAAGGATCAACCGCTCTATCCACCTTCCCCGGGCCTTTATAGCTAGGCACCTTTAATGATAAAAGTTCCCATGCCATCATATTGGTGTATGAACTTAAAAATAAGGCTGGGGGCATTTCAGTAGTACTACATGATAGTCAATTGCTGTAATTTTGGGTCTATTGACGAAAACTTCCTCTGTTCCTTGGGAGTAGCCCAAGATTCAATGCGACTTATAAAGATGCTAATCCTGATTTATGAGCCATTATGTTGCAATTAGGCTATATTATTAACTACTAATTGGTTGATTCCAAGCATGATTAGCAGGCACAATTATTTCCCTTTTTGTTTTTCTATCTGTGTCAGATATGGGTTCCTTCCCTAGTAGGGGAATTTCATTCCCTAAACTTTCAGTCTTTTCCACAGAGTGTGATGAAATTCCAATAATGTTGGAAATAATTGGAAAATAAGGAGGAAAAATGTTCGATTAAAACTGTTTTAGCGCACGCGTGGTCAGTGATGAATGATTATGATTCTCCAACCTGCAAACTAAAGAGGAAACAACATAAGTAGGCTACAAATTTTGAAGTCCCTGTGCTTCGAGTCCAAAATGAAAGCAGAAAAAATTAAAATGGTTCAGTGAACAAGACGACTGATCGCATGATGGGTGGTGTCATGGGAGTTTGGGACCACAGGGGTACGTGCCCAACTGTAAACGACCAACATTTTGAAATCTGCATGAGCTTCCAATCTGCTTATTTTCATAAATTGAGTCAATATCATGTCTGACTTGCTTGTACGTACTTTAAAATTGTTTTGCCTTGGCGAAGGCCTATTTTTTTTCTAGTCTATATATGTTGGACTTTTAATTTTATTGAATCCACGATATTTTTGAAGTTGAAAGAATTTGATTTCTAATTCTTGAATTTTGAAAGCATCATGGGCCAAGATTGGCAATCGGGGTACCAGGCGACTGGCAAATCACATAGAAAAGAAAAGTGATAGAGATATCTAAGATGGACCACCCTCAAGATCATATACCCGACGACCTAAAAGGATGGATCAAAGCAGCACATGTGCGGCCCTGATGCAAACTTAATTGCTCCCCTTTTTTGATCGATACAGACTAATGCCACACCTGAGCTGCAAAAAGAGCAGGGTCCCAGAGTACAAATCTTAAAGATGCTGTGGTTTTTATTAGATAACAGTGGAAAACATTGCAATCCTTTTAACCGAAAGGACTACCCTGAATTAGTATTAGCTCTCGACAGTGGGTCATTGTAGTAACTAGCCCTAGTACTGAATGAGCAAAGGCATTGATTTCTCACTTCCACGTCACAAAACCAGTTAACCGAATAAATGTTGATTTGTGTATCCCCCTTAATTTTTTGTTTCAAATATTGGTCTCGAGTGTGGACTTAATTTTACAGATTCGACCACTAATAAAGAGAATCCAACGTGCAACCACCATTTTTCATTTGCAGTGACATTGACTCAACTGAGATTGTTGGTATAAACACGCTTCATCTTTCTTTTTGGAAAGGTATCAGCACGCTTCATTTGATATATGATATTGTTTTGTAGTCAACGGATGCTGATTTTTGTGTGAATTTTTTAAAAGACTTTAGGATTCTATAAGATCCATGTTTATATATTTAAAGATTCATATCATCTCTTATTGATATGAGTTTTATGATATATATTCTATTAAATTGAATAACATTTCATTTTACGAGCTCTTATCTATAGGGGAGATTTAGGTTTGTTTTGATATTGTTTATCACTGGTTTAGATCTTGATCTTTATTTATGAAAAGGGATCTAAAACCCTTAGACTCGTTTTTAATTCAAAAAACATGTTTACATAGAGTTAGTTAAGTTTTGTTGAGGCCCAAAAAACGAAAAGGAATAAAGTTCAAATTTTGCTTTTCAAAAGAAAAAATAAAACTTTTTAAAATTAATATGTTGACTACAAATAAAAAAAATTTATAATAGATAATAATTTTATATAATATGTAAATCAAATGGAATAAGGAAAAAAACTTATCATAATAGTTTAAGAAAAATTGTGTTCGATGGTATTTCTTGAATTCCAATTCATCAATTGTTGATTATATATGAAAAGGTTAATAATGACTTTCTTAATATAAACAACTAAATTATCAGTAAGAAACTCATTATTTATTTTATTTTGATGTATTGTTTTTATAATTTTCATTACTAGAAAGATTCTCTCTATATTTGCTATAAAAACTAGAAAAGTCAAAACAAAGCAAATTAATCTATCAATTAGGATTAATAAAAAAATATACATTGATAAAATTTTAAACAACAGCTAATATGACAACATTATAATTTATATTTAAAAATTATATAATAATTTTTTAAATTTTAAAAATTAAAATAATAAAAAATAAAATTCACATAATAAAAAAAATGACAAATAGAAGATAGAACCTACATAAAAAAAAAAAGAAGAAAGATATAATTGATGGTTTGTAGAAATTTTTAAAAAAATCTATTAAAATTATAAACATATAAATAAATAGAAAAAAATAAATATATATATATAATAAATAAATAATTATTTATATTAATTACTAAATAAAAATCATTTTAAAAAATATTATATATATATATAGAGAGAATTTTAAAATTTTTAAAAGGGTCATGACCCCATATTCATGCTATGTTCGGTCCCTACATGCTTATAAATGAAGAAAGGCTCATCACTGACCATACTGATGTAAGATTCGCCACTACATATCATGATTAGTGGAAGGTAAGGGAATAGTTTAAACTGAAACTGCTTTTCGGTCATTTCCATACCCCTTCCACTGTGGTCAGCACTTCATTTACGCGCACTCTCCTAAAGGCCATGGTTAATGCGCTATGCATCTACATCGTCTTACGCGCGTATTTACGCAAACGAAGATGACACGTGCATGTACAAAACGTAAAAATGCGGCAGCCCTTGCTTTCGCAGCTTGCTAGCCATAGCAGCCAGTGGGGTCATTCACAACTTGCTAGCTTCCCGTTGTACTAAAAGTTTTTGAATAAATAGTTTATTCGGTCACTTAAGTTTTTTTTTTAAAAACATTTTTATCATCATATACGTGACTTATCCAAAATATTTGACTTATACATATCATTCCACTGTTTCATATCATTAAAACTAAAGAAATTTATGAAGCTGGTGGAATTCATCAAATATGGTTTCTTTTTTTTCTTTTGAAGATCATCAAATGTGAATTTTCTTTTTTGAAGAAAATGAAATAAGAATTATAAACAACTAAACTGCTAATGGTTAACGTATACACTAGTACTGCAAAGAAAACTGTTGAGTCTCTAATCAAGGGTGTTATTTATTGAATATTAAAATCAGTTCCAGAGTTTGTATTGCATAGAAAACTGTTAAGTCTCTAATTAAGGATGTTGTTTACTGAATATTAAAATCAGTTTTAGAGCCACTCAATAAAATTAAAAGAATTTTTTTAATTACAAGAAAAAAGATTCGAATCATGTTCTTAATAAAAATTATGCACTAATCAATAAATTAAATATTCAAATGTTAATAAAATTAAACGATTATAAACAAATTTCGTTTCTTTCTCACTTAATCTTAGTCATTTGCATTAAGCCTGTATTCATTCTCAAAAACTTTAAGTTACTAAATTATTATCAGTTCTCAAAGAGTGTTAATGAAATCGGTTTTCATGAGAGTTAATAGCAGTAAACAAGAAGATATTTTCATTTCTTTCTCACTTGAAGTTCACTCCCCTGCTAATAAATTGACACTGAATTTTCAAGGGATCATCAATAACATTAGAGCATTTGCCATCAGCATCACCATGAACAAGAACGCCGGGAATATTTTCGTTTGGTTGCTTATTTTGGTGGTCTATGAAGCCTCCTTGTGTGCGGCAAAATGCAAGAAACCCGAAGAGCTTCCATTGCATGAAATCTACATAACCAATTCCATGCCCCATGAGGCACCCGTTAGATGCTTTCGGTATGATTTAACAGACAATTACCTTGGAAACAAGTGGCTGAAACCTCGTGAAGAAACCAAGTTCCAATTCAGATACGAATTATTGCCTGAAACGACGTACTACTGCACAACAACTAATGGGTCATTTGCAGCGTACAGGCAGAGCTACGACTGTGCCCAAAACAAGGTCAATCTTTGTGAATGGCGAGTTCATGAAACCTATGCTGAGCTGTACTCACTAATTCAACAGCGATGGGTTCATTTTGACTACGAACCGGTAAAGAATCCAACATGTTACAAGGATCTCTGTCTACGTTTTCCACGAGGATATCCTTCCCATAAAGCTCCCTGTCACAAAGAAAGCTCTAAGGCTAGCGTGCCTGAGCAGAACGCCCTGTATGATCTTAGCCCGAAATAACGGTTTTGATTCAACTTTGATTGTTACTCCATTTCCATATTAAAACACATCCTTTGCCTCTAACAGGGCATTTTAGCTTACACAGTTACAATTATTAGCTTTCCATTGGTTGACTTTATGCTGTCAAGTACGGCACTACGGCATTTTTCTCCCAGAGTAGGTCAATCTGTTAGTGCCTTTTTAATAAACACACAATTTGTGAACGTAACAGTAGTTTAAAAGTTGTATTTTGGTTTCAGTATTTGATAGTACTAGGCCGAAGTTTACAGTACTCTATTACTGTTAAAACCTTTTGCTCTGGAAGCTAAATTAATATTCTAACTTCATAAAGAGTTTTCAAAAAAGCCATTTTCCACTTAATTTTTTATACCCAAACCCGATAAGATTAGTAACATTTACTTATAATTGAACTCATTCTTATAGATTGATGATAGATTTGGAATATACAATTCTTAGCTAATTGACCTAGAACGTGAAGATAGACATAAAAAGGGCGGTGTCGTTTCAAATCTTGAAATGTTTGTGTCCAACATCTCTTGCAATTGAATGGTTAGGACTTTTGTTTTTGGCCATTGAATGGTCAAGACTTAAGAATCAGAAAGTGGAAGTAATAGGAGTGATGCCATTTACAGTCTCACGCGCTTTCACTTTCTATTGTAATGCCAGTGTCGGATGAAAAGGTCTATCCCTAGGCTACCTACCGAGAAGTTACAAGCAAGAAAGGCCCACAAAGAAGAGGAAGCCAGTTCCACGGTGTTTTCCTTAGATTCTGATGGGAAAGAAAGGCGTTGGAATTTGATGATTTCAACCTATATATGCTTGTATTCTTTGAATTCAGTGAATTAAATATTAATTTGTATTCACAAAAAGTAGAAAAAAATGGAAACCTCTACAATTTGTGCTCGTCTCAAGTAAAAACAGAGGAGAAAATACATTGAAACAAAAAAACTTCAGGAAGTCGTATATATCACAGGCGCTTGACTTCAAATTCAACATTCTTTCTACAATACTCCTCTGTATTTAGAACCTTATCAAACATCACACGCTACGAAAACATTGCGCTATGTACACTGAATCCCAAGAAATCAAATGGAGTAACTCCACAAAGACACATCAATATCACTATCAGAATCATCCCAATTCCTAGGTGGAGAAAGTAGAAGGCCTTCAGCCATGCTGACGAGCAACTTTGGCATGTCGAACATAGCTTCTTCGTCTAGGAAGTGAACTTTCTCTGACACTATTTTACTGTTCCCTAAGTTACCCGTGCTGCTGGAAACGTCACCATCAGAAGCCTTGACGCTTTCCTGCTTCGCATCGCTGCTCGAAAGTACATCCAATTCTTGAGGCCTAAATGCTTCAGCTGCCTCAGCTGCTGCTCTCCTGATATCGACTGCATCATTTGAAGCTGGCACAGGCAACCTCCAAGCAGAGTCAGCGAAATTAAGGCAGGCAGCCTTGCCTCTGAATGCTAATGCAGCTACATCATGTGCCCGTGCAGCCATTTCTGGGGTGGGATAAGTACCAAGCCAAATGCGAGTCTTTTTATTAGGCTCCCGCAATTCACATACCCACTTGTCTTTGTTCCTTCTTCGAACCCCTCTAAAAATCGGATGACGTGTCTCCTTGAATATTCTCCGCCCTGCACGTTTCTTAGGCCTGCTCGTTGCAAGTACAAGTACTTCTTCATCAGAGTGAACAGCCCGGCGAACAGTGCCCGCTTCAGACGATGACGACGGCTCCACTCTATCAGCTGGCATAGAGTAAGACCTGCAGGAGAAAAGATCAGAGAATTGGCTTGAAATATCCATTGGAAATGAGTAGCCAAAGTTTCCCAACTGTGCTTCTGGAATTCTTGGTTTTACTTTAGTTGCAACTTTGGGGAGGGTACGGTCAAGTTCTGTGAAGAGAATTGCGGCTGGCCGACTTTGGTAACTTGTTGGTTAAGGATTTTAAGCAGCAAAGAGAGCAGAGAAGTTCTTTTAACTGTTTTGAGATTCTGGGTTCGGTTGGAAGTTGAATCTTTTTGGAAGTAGTTTGCATAGACTTAAGAGAAAAGCTGTCGACTTGGAATGGATCTTGGAATTTTAAGAAGCAAAGGGAGTGTGGGAAGGATATATATAGGTTTTTTAGGAGGCAAGGAGTGGGGCAGAGGTGACTGCGATTTGCACACGGACGCGCATATGATAGAGTGCCAGCTGGAAGGTCCAATGTTCCCACATATGGTAAAGCCAGTATATCACAGACACAGAAGAAAAAGTCTAATCCAAAACCCAGGTTCCATCCTCCAGGTGTCCTGGTTTTGGCTCATGTACCTTTTGTTTCCAGCTAAGCTTACATTTTACGAACTCAGTAAGCAAGGTGTTTCTCACGTGTTTGATGGGAAGTGAAAATTGACACGTTTATTTTTGCTTTTCTAGCTTGTTAGTGAGAGGAAAGTATGAGAGAGAAATTAGTCTTAAAAAGAAAATGATGTTGGTTAAGGAATATGGTTTTCTCTTGTTATCTGGAAGAAAGGGTTTCTCAGCTCTGTCATCAATGCTTCCCTCTGTCAACTGCAAATTACTCTTATGCTCCTAACTTTGATTTTCTATATATCCAAATACTAGTACAATATTTAAGCTTTTAGAAGAAATATTTCTTGAACACTTATTGAGATTCTAAGTTTTTACAATATTTTATACATATTAATTTAGGAAGAAATGAATTCACAGTTTTAGAAAAAATTAATTAGTCTTCATTTCGTTTCTGCCTAGATAATTTCCCTTGTTTACTTTAAAAAGAAAATTTAAAGTATTCAATTGCCATTCATATTATGGTTGTTGACAAAACTAGTAAAAAAATTAACCTCATTTTAGTAACGTCATTGCAAAATGCTTTTTCTTATTTTAAAGGAGTAGTTTATTTGAATTAAGCCATAATTTTCTTTAATCTGCCTTCTCTTCCACGTTGATCACGTGACTTTCCGGTAGAATCATGGGCTTCATACCTTACCTTACCTACGAATGTCACGCATTGGGCTTTCCAGCCCCAATTCCCTAAACAATATGTGTCCACCAAGATGGTTCAGTGAGTGAGCTGAGCGCCACTCTCTCTTCCTCACCTGAGGATCAGATCCATGATTGCTTCTATTTTGTATACGTAGTTGGGACCCATTTTGGGTTTAATATCTGTGGAAAGGAATTTTAGACCCACAATTAATTAGCATCGAAAAATATTTGTGTCGTTAAAAAAGAGTGTATTATCTTAACATTTTCGTAAGAGAAATTAAAGAGAAAAAAAAGGAGTCACGTCAAAGTCGTTGGATGTCCACAAACCATAATCTGTAAAGGGTGAAATGATAGCCAACCAAGAGATGCACTGATGTTATTCCTTGTTGTTATTATGTTAAACAGGGCCCGGTAGTCCACATCAAGAGATGCAAAAAAAGTTTGATCAACAAATATCTGTCCGACACAGCCAACCACCGAAACGCTGGAAGGAAAGGGAGGACGAGGTCGAAGGGATGATCCCAATCTTGTGACGTAGTTGATGAGATGATAATCTTCAGAGATAATTTGAGCATTTAAAATAAAATTAAGTCGTGGTTAACAGCTAATTAAAACCTTTTAGAACAAATGTTTCTTACTGCCTGGGTTTTGATAAGAAGGGTTCGTGGGCCTTGCAGAGAGGTGGCAAATTTAAGCATAACTCAGGAACATGACTGGAACCCAACCCTGAAAATTATTGAGGCCATTCATAATGGGATTACAGTTTTCATGGCATGAATTTGACACAAGTACAATAACATGAATATGACTAGCGATTTGAAAGCATGGATTGCATTCAATGTTCGGTCCTGTCTCTCATTTAAATATATAAAAGGGAAAGTTAGGCTCGGCCTGTCTTATAAAATATTTTAGAATTGGGCTCCCAATGCGCAAAAGTTATCCTCAGCTTTCCATGCCCAAGCCCAAAGTCGAGGAAACAACTTACATCTCGTAAACCAATTTTGCTTGTTTTATTTGAGGAAGTTGGACTCCCATTTAGGCACTGTATTGGTTATTCTTACTGCTATATATAGTAATTAATTGATTGCAGATTTAGTTTATACATAAATACATACATACATACAAATACCACCTTCTAACTACTTGCAAGATATATGGATCATGCTTTTTCCAAGTATAATATTGAAATATCAATAAAAACGATGGTGAAAAGGTTCATGTTTTGCAATTCAGCGGAAAACTGAGATCCATGAACATTTAAAAAAAAAAAAAAATCAAGTACATGGAAACAATGTTCACATTAAAACGAAAGATGGGTTGATTTTTGAAGAAATGTACTCGCTGGTTTATGCTTAGCAAATTGGTTTCGTTCTTCAGCTCAGCATCCCCTGATCAGGTACTTCAAATACGTACGTAGTAGAAAGAAATCATGGTAATTGAAAGGACTCATTTGTCTGCTCTTTTCTTTTATCTAAATATAATTTTCGCAGGCAATTATATCCATTAATGTTCGCAGATGAGCGTAGGCAAAATTAGTCAATTGTCGTGGAAAATGGTCGAGTCCTTTGCGACAAAGAATCGCATGCAAGAGTCTGCGTGAACGCTAGCTTCAAAATTTTGTAGGACAAACTTTGGACAAGATCATGCTCATGGATTTTTCTAAGAGAATAAATTATGTTAAAGAATAAATGACTATATATTCATGTAAGATAAATGCTATATATAGATAGACATAGCTAGACTTTCCATAAAAAAAAGAACAGACATAGCTAGACTTAGAGCTTGACCTTGATGGTCCATCCACCATTGAAAGTGGACAGCCTGCTGCAAAGGTTGATGTTCGAGCCTCATTTTCCTGTAAAAGTCTTCAACAGGGTCTTAACCCCTTTTTAAACAATTGCCAACTATAATGTACGATTCAGGCATGCATTCATGATGCATATTAAGTTCCAAGGGTTTGCACAGAGATCATGCAGTGTTCAATAAAGATAGAAATTCATATTTTAATATCCTTGTCCCAGACAACACAGTGTACTGTAGGAATCAATCAATTAAAGTTAAGAATCAACTCAAAGAAATGATCACAGATAATTAATGCCAAAATATATATATATATATATATATATATATATTTTTACACACACATAATAAAAGATAAGAAAAAGAAAGAAAAATCATAATAACTAACAAACCAAAAGGACATAATGATTGGGATCATCTGGGAGACACATCTTTTCTGGGCCACTAAACGTGAGTTTTAGGCCATCCTATATGCATTGCAAGGGGGGGCCGTGAGAGCTAGAGAGAGGTATTTCTTTACATAAAGAAAAAATAAAGAGGGATTTCTTTATATAAAGAGAAAAGACTAACATGAAAGAGAAACAACATTGTGTCAGCCACATTGGATGCTTGTTCCCTCTTCATGGATCCATGTTTTGAGTACTAAACTTATCCAAGTTAAATGCACCTTTGTATACACTAACTAGTTGTACATATTTATGTTAATCAATTATTCGACTATTTTAAAGATAATATTTTTTATTCTATCATGTTTTATTTTTTTAATTATCTCATTCTACATTCAGAATTATACTGTCGATGAACTTTATATAAAGATGATTGGCTTATATAATTAAAAATTAAGAAGCAAGATGTGAAAGCAAAACGATGATAGTTGAGATTATAGTTAAAATTAGTATTATTTTCATAATGCAGGTAGTGGAGTTACCACCTTGAAACTTGCTTAAAATGGAATATTGCTTTTGTGATAATAAAGTGCAATTATTTCTCCATCACAAAAAGAAAAGAGTTTGATTTATTTAATTTTCAGGTAAAAAGGAAGTCAAGAAATGCAGCTTTCTAAACCTTAAAAACTGTGCTAATTAAAGGGTTTAAAGCATCTTTGTTACCATTGAAGTAATTTCTAAGATATAATTAATTCTTATAATGTTTGTAACCCTGCTTAATTAAAACAGTACAGATTAATTCAACAAACAGGCTTCGAAAGGGGAGAAAAACAGAAAAGAAGGAAAATACCTTCAGAAATTCTACCTTAATTTTGATAAACCTTTCCAGCAATAATACCTGGAATTCTGATAGTACTGCTAGGAGAAACTCATGAAACAGAAGGGAATAGAGGTTATGACAAAATAGAGAGGTCGGCAGTTGCTCCGTATACCTTTATCAGCTGTATGCAATGCTTATTACACAATGAACATCATTCATTTTTGTTTTCATTGGGCTTCTGTTTTTCCCATTGGCCTGTGAAAGGTTTATTTCAGACGTCAGTTTCATTCGTGATGATTCTAATATTGCACTCACAAAAAATATGTGAAGATCAAAATCTTGTTGAACAGAGAGGGATAGAGATAGAGAGAAAGACCCGTTACCAACCGGGGGATCTGAAAGTGAAGGGAGAGGAAAAAGCAAACAAAGGTGGCTATGTCGGCCATTTATAGTCAAACTCTTTTCGTTCATTCAAAGGACAAGAAAAAAAAAATTCGGCTACGAAATTTTTGGCCGTAGACGATACCCCACAAATGTACTCCTTTTTCCTTTTGATTTTATTACTAGATTTAATGGTACCAACAATAAACTAGCGCTAGTTTTCAATATTGAAGGCAGTTCCTGTGTTGAGTTGTGGGTTGAAATTCTTGGCCGACTTGATACCACGCTTTGGGCATTTCCTCCTTCGGAATTATTCATTGACAAGTCCCGAAACAGATAAGAAATCATATCTGATAGGAGCAAAGGACGAGCAGTTTTCTTGCAAAGAGTTGAGTATAGAGATAATACCCAAATGGGGTTGTAACTGGTAAGCACTAAAACATAATAAAATTGCTTGGTAGCTTCACAAATTGCATTTTGACATTGTTGTGAGTGCTCTCACATACCACTAAAGGCCCCACTAGATATATCATTAGATGTTTGTCTCCTCAAAGAGGAGAAAAAGTCATGTAGGTCCTAATAGATGTATGAAGTTAGAGTATGTGGTACAACAGGAAGTGATTTTGAAATAGTTTTTATTTTTTTAAATAAAAATTAAATAAAATTAAAACGCGTGCACATACATATACATTTTGTATAAAAATGACAACAGGACGATTTAATTATGATCACCGTCATTATACATATTTTCCCTTGTATTAATTATTTTTTCAGAAGTTTCATCACAGCTTCTTTCCTTATATTTTAAATATATTTTACTAAATTATTTAAATAATTTTTTACAAAAATACCAAATCACATAATTGTTAACCGAAATACATATAGAATTATAAAGATAAACATTTTGTTTAAGATAATCAAGTTGGACGATCTAAACCCACCATCATCTCACCGTTGGCCCTAATCACCTTGCTTATGTTATTTTATTTTTTAAAAAAATCAACCCAATTAGGGTGAAGTGAAACCAGACCATTTGATTGGACTCATTTTGCCATTTTTTACACACTATCTTTTGATAAGTGAGCCTCGCTTCTATATGTTCAATTAATAATGCCTTGTCTCTTTAATCCTTTATGTTTTCCGTGTGATCATACTAGAATTAATGTACCAAATCTTATTAGAACTTTTGCAATAATGTTTTTACACAATTAAGGAAGTAGTATTAATTAGATGAGCGGCCTCTTGGGAAATTCTCATTTTGCATCCCCATTCCATAACTTATGAGCACCATGCCCATTGGCCTTCACTGCACTAAGGCCTTGTTTAACTTTTGACTTTAATTAGGAAATTAAAATGGTTATGAATAGGTAATGGTCTCTATGAAAAAAATTTACTCTAATTTCTATTTTAATTAAGGAAAATGTTTTTTTTTATGCATTCATACATATAAGGTTGGACAAGAAACAAATTAACTCGCTATAAAGTTATAGTGAGACTTGAGATCTTTGGACCTTCGTCTTAGGGTTTTTGCCTTTCTGCTTAGACAAATGATGATCCTGTTCTAAACACAATTATTAAAAGCTTAGCACATTATGGATCAAGTAATTCTATAGAAAATTCAAGGAACAAACTTTATGAATCAAAGGGAGAATTGGGATCCCTAACCCATCGAAAATTCCAAATTGAAAAACTTTGATGAAACATCTAGTGGTAAGAGGCTTGGCTTCCTTTATTGTTTTTAGCTTCTCTCCAACTTTTTATATCTTATTCAAATTTTAAAATCAGAAATACATATAAACATAAGTCACTCGAATCCGTTTTAGTGGTTGAAATAGGTGACTGAAAGTTTTAATAAAGGTCTTCAATCAGAATCATAGTGTTCCCTCTTATATTAAAAAATTATTAATATGTACGAAAATAAATTATAATATACTCGAAGTTTGTGACTTTACAATCGACACCGTTCTCTCAAAACCCCTGGCTTGGGTTCAAGTCAAACAACTCGGCAGACACAATCCATTGCCATCTTTAATCTCAATTATGGTTTATATGGTTATTATGAAGGACATATCTAGAGAACTGTTCATGGTTCATAGTAAGGGCCCCCCGACAAATAAACAGTGCAACTGTTTAATCAAGGAGACATCTTAGCTCTATTCTGATTACTCAAATCCAATGCTTCACTTTCAATCTTTCATCAAATGGATATTGACATTTACACAGGACAATATAGGACCCGCCCGTCTTAACGTTTTGACTCATAATTTCTCGAATTCCAAAAAGCCACAAAATTTCTGCATCGTTACCTAGTGACTAACATGATTAAAGAAACATCATCTGCTTCTTGTCAACTTTGCTTAAAATGAGAGGGAAATGTTTGATTTTTTAGCATGGAAGCATGGGTTTCCATAAGTTATAGCTAGCATGCGTATAATCAAGTAGTATTTATCAAGTATTTAAGTATATGAAACCTTCCCCGCCCCTCCCCCCCCTTTTTAATTAGGCTGGTGGGTATACAGAAATGATAATCTTTTTTTCTTTCTCTTAATAGAAAGGGGTTTGATCTAGTGCGTTTTTTTCTTTCTGAAAGTTAAGAGACTGATTAATAGAAAGGGATTTGATCTAGTGTTAGTTTAAAAATTTCATGTATATGTTAAATAGAGAGTTCCACTCTCATATTTAATTGAGGAAATGATCACCAAAAATGGGCTTCTAACGCATAATCAAGAATTGACGTTAATTTCCTGGATAAAGTAGTTTAAAACAGTTGTCTGAAAGAAGGAAGAAGAAGGAAAGAAAAGAAAAACAATATATAAAAGAAAAAAGGGCAGAGGAACAAACAGGAAGCTGAGAGAACATCTCAAAGAAGTAGTGTTACAAACAAGCCAATATTACATCATTTCTATCTATATACCACAGCAGCACTCGTAAGCAAAGCAATATTGGAACCCTAATCAGAGGCTTAAATCCAAAAATTTAATTACGTGTTGGAAATCTCTGTATCATATTCATGAAAATCCTGGTTTTTGTTTTCCCATATATTGTCTTTATTTAACATTATGTGAAAATTCTTTCCAAGGCAGACAATAATGCACAGAAAGATGCATTAAATGCCGCCTAGGCCTACTTCTTTTTCTTTCCTTTTCTGTTTCTTTCTTCATTTTCAAACTCGCTTCCTTCTTTTCTAGCCCACATTTAGTGACAATGATCGCAAGACCAAAAATAGGATCTCCTAGCAGCATTATTAGAAAAATCGATATGAATTAATAGCTCCACAAGCTTTCTCCATCGGAGTTCTCCGGCGAGTCATCGGATGGCGTCGAGCTTATTCTCGGCGGTGACACAAGAAGTCCCTCCGCCATGTCCACCAGCAAATTTGGCAGGTTCAGAAGGGCATCCTCGTCCACGTATTCTTGTGTCGTCATTTCTTCATTTTTGGCCTGATGACCTGCTCCTAGATTAATCTCACTTGTTGTTTCAGCCTTTTTTAGTAAAGCAGCTGCTGCAGCTGCTTTACGTATATCCGCGGACGATGTGGAAGCAGGAAGCGGATACGAAGCAACAGAGCCAGGGAAGTTAACAACAGCCTCGCCGCCTTTTAGGGCTAGGGCAGCCACATCATAGGCAGCCGCAGCCATTTCTGGCGTTGGGTACGTACCGAGCCATATACGCGTAGTTTTGCGTGGTTCACGGATTTCGGACACCCATTTGCCGCTCCGGCACCGGATTCCACGATACATTGGGTGTTTCCCGGAGGAGCTTGAGGCCATATTGGATTTGGGAGCAGTGGGAGGCAATTTGTCACACGTGGGAGATGGGCTATCGCACGTGTGAGTATTTGTTGGGAGGGGGTGTGGGACTTGGATGTTTGGGTCTTGTAAGGATGATGATGGTACGGGCGAGTGAGAGTAAGGTTGGTCTAATTGAGGCACGTTGGTGGGATTATTAGGGTCAGCCATATATAACCCAAGGCAGGGGAAGGATAAAGACTTTTATAGAAAGAAAGGTTAATCTATGGTATTGGTGGTGGGTATTTAATGGAATGCCGAATTGTTTAAGTGTATAGTGTCTCTGTTAGTACTCTAAAAAAGGCGAAAACGTGGGGATTTCGGGGGTCAGATCGTGGCTCCCAGTTGTGTTTCAATGACCTTTCTAGGGTTTTGGTCTTTCAGAGTATGAAGTGGAAAACGATAGTTTGAAGGGGGCGGATGCTGTTGTTTTTTCCTTTGATGAAAACTTTGGGGGTTTAATATCCACACGCCTTGGTACTCAGCAACAGAGCTATTACTTAGCTGTTCTCTATACATTCGGATAGTGCCCCATCAACTCTTCAAAAATCTCCCTCCCTTGGCTGCTGCACACGCTCACAGTACACACGCAAAAATTTTTTAGTGGATTTTTAGCCTTGCCTAGCTAAGCTTAATTTGTTTCTATGCGTATGAGTTTTACATATCAGATATTGAGAAAAAGAGTAGTGGGACGCAGTAGGGCACACTCCATTGGTTATATTACTAGGTTGAAGCTCAAAAGTTCTTGGATTAATGTAGAGTTTATGAATTGATGAGTGATTGATATAATTGGTTGCTCATATACACGCATGTTGTGCAAAGCTAGCTAGCTATAGCTGTGCGGCAAAGCCATGTTTGAACTACCTTGTCAATTAAATCTTATGTCCAGTGTGGTACTTAAGGTAATTAATTCTATTGATAATCAGAAAAATTTTAGTAATTATTTACAATTTAAATGCTCAAACAACAATGCAGTCATAGGTTTTAAATAGATAGTATGACAAATAAGAAGTCCTGATCCAAGTTTTACCTATCTTTCTAGGGTCATGTTGAAATAGTTTTTTAATTAATTACTTACTTCAGTTGTCAAAGACTTGGAGGATAGAAAGAAAATATTTTGACAGGGTTCTTGACGCGCCAACAAAACCAATAGTTCCTCTAATCAAATTAATTAATCAATTGACTAGACTGGTGACAAGTAAATTTTCCTGCTTCTATTGATTAATCTGTTTACCTAATATTTGGAACATCTGATCATCTGCAGAATTTCCAGCTCGATCTCATGATGAATTAGGTTAAATATGGCCAAAATCAAGTTACATTAATTCCTAAGACCAGGTATAAAAAAACAAAGTTGTTCGATAAGTGCCTAAGAATTCTGCGGCATATAATTGTCAAATTGAAGCGTGTGATGACAAAAATCTATTTCTGTATCAGACGAAATGAATGCCCACCACTACATGGTCCCATTTCATGTTTGAATCTTACCCCAAAAAGCGATAGATGGAAATTCCAAACAAAAATTAAACCCATATATTTGTCTGGTCAGGTGGCTCCTATATGTGAATTCCCTCGGATGAGATTTGGCCAGCAAGGTCTGGTCTGGTTCCATGCATGTCTAGGAGAAAGCGAGCCCACAATGTGTCTTTGTTCTCGCACAAGGTTTTGCTGTTTAATTTTGAGTTCCACTTTTTTTTTTTACTGTTCATTTTCATGGAATCCTTGCTATATCCTTTTCATGTACTATATATCTACACATAATTATTGGAAGATATATATTAGATATAGGATCTTTTCACTTTTTCAAAAAAATAACTTTGGATTTGAGGTTTTTATGAACCATTCGGATGAACCTATGAAACCCCTTTTTGTTGTTTGACCTCAAAAAACATATGTACTTAATAAATTGGGACAAAAAAATGTGAAAGACAAGATTGCAGTGCAGGCGTAAAGGATGTGCTTACTGAAACTATTGTTTGTAAGAAAACGACGAATTTTTTTCTTTTCGAAAAAAAAATTAAAACGAAAAGAGAGAAAATATAAGGTACAGTTTTCTAATGTTAAAAAAAAAAAAAAAATCTTTCTTGCAGAGAAAAAGGACTTTGAGGTTGTTCCTGATGTCGCCTGACCACTAATCACAGTGCTTGAGTGACAGCAACTTGTCTGAACTTCAGAACAACGAGCCCTCTTTCCATCAGCCAATAAACGAACACTTTTATGATATGTAGTAATTCCAGGCTAGTTTTTCCAATCATCATACGAATTCCATACCCTTTAAAGGATAACATAAGCATAAGCAGGAGTCATTACGCATTATATATAATGTAACCCACCATATTAATTAAGCAAATTATCTCCTCTACATAAGACAGAAATTGCCAAAGAACAAACAGGATCCTACAAATTAAATTCTTAACTCCATTCTTTGCACTCTGTTGTAACTGACATTTTTGATACTCTTCTTTTGGTCCAGAAAATTTTTTTTAAAAGGTAGAAATAAAAAATTTTAAAAAATGTATTTTGATGTAAAAGTGAATAATATTTGGAAGTACATAAAATATGTAATTTTTATAACTTTATATATGAGTTTATTTTTTAGTAGCTTTTGAAAAGAAAAAAGAAAAAAATTAAGTAGCACAAGTCTTTAATGAAATGCACCCTAAATTATTTTTTGGTTACTTGTCAAAATCTAGCTGAAGCAATATTAAGGTCAAGTTTCTCCTCCCCCCAACAATCTTTCTTGATCAGTTATCAGTAGACACAGCTGATTTCTACTGAAACATGAAAAACATCGGTTCAATAAACCAACTCAAAAGTCAAACTTCTGTTGACAAAATAAATCATAAGATCAAAAAAGTAGGGCACATCAATGTACGAAAATCTGAAGCCCATGCTGTGTTCCAATCTGCTCAAAATTTATTCACATGCAGCTTCAAAATATCAACCCCCTTACAGAAAAGGTGACTGTGACGGATAGACTTAGTCAAGGGTTGAATCTATAAGAATTTGTAAAATACAAGAATTTTCTTTTTGTCAATTTCACCTTCATTCAACCATAATAGGAGACTTGAAACTGAAGTGTGAGCCTTGGCCTTGACATTGTCGGTCGTTAGTCCCCTGGAATTATATATCATTTTCTAAGTAAGTACTTAACCCACTCTCTTTGAATGTTAAAAATAGATGCTTTTATTACAACAACAGTGTCCTATATATCCCATTTTACGTATCATATAATATCCACACTTAATCAAATGCTAATCTCAGAATTTCATTTTTTAAAATTTTTTAAAAAAAAATTAAAGCAACAATCTGCCCATCGTTTGGCTAAAAAAGTGTGAATAAATAAACTGTTGAGATATTTTCAACGATTCTTTGGAAGAGATTTGTTATCCAAATCCGGAGTGAGTATAGGACGTCCTTTCGCACACATATTGAAGCCGCTTCTCATCCTCACTTCTTTATTATCTCTTCTTCATTTCATTCTTTCTGCGTTTCTCTGGAGTTGCCTCCTTTTGCTAACCGACTCTTTAGTTCATTTGCGACGATGGCTGGTGGAGGGATGCCTTCAGCCGGTTCCGTGAAAAATTATCCTGGAAATTTCACTTCCAAGGTCTTATCTACTTGCATTATCGCCGCTACAGGTGGTTTGATCTTTGGTTATGATCTTGGTATTTCAGGTAAATGTTATTCCTTTAAAACGATCTTTTGTCAGGGTTTTTATTTATCCTTTTCCATCTTCAAACCATTTATGTTTATGTTATTGCTTGGATTGTAGGTGGAGTTACATCCATGGACCCTTTTTTGGAAAAATTCTTTCCGGAAGTTTACAAGAAGGAAATATCGACTAAACCTTCGGATGATCAATACTGCAAGTTTGACAGCCAAGTACTAACGCTGTTTACATCTTCACTGTATTTGGCTGCTCTTTTTTCGGCCACGGTAGCAGCCAAGATAACCCGAGCGTGTGGAAGGAAGATGACGATGATGTTCGGAGGTTTACTTTTCGCCGGCGGTGCCGTTCTCAATGGCTTTGCTGAAAACATTGCCATGCTTATTGTTGGTCGGATGTTGCTCGGGTTCGGCATTGGATTTGCTAATCAGGCACCTACCATAGCCAATTTTTTTTCTTCTTTATTCCATTTCTTTACATCTTGATTTCTTTAGATATATTCATGTTGTTGTTCATTCATTCTTTTTTTTTTCTAATTTAATTACCATCACATGATATTATAACAATGCATGTCATATAGAACTAAAGTTAATTATTTGTTCACTTTTAGAGGCTTAAATTATTATTTTGGAAAGATTTTCATTACATTAAATTTAAGTTTTTAACTTGGTCAATACTAAAAGATCTTTCTCGATTAATAAAGTCATAGAATGCATTATTCTTGTACTAGTAAGAATATCCTTACTCATTTTTTTTAAATAATGATATCAATATCAGATTTTGGCAAAAGGGTTTTCTTTTTAATCAAGGTTTTGTACGCATATATTTGAGACTTTTTTTGTTTGCTCAAACAAAATCCATTTTGAGATTAGAAATTAATTTTGTTTGATTAGATTGGTATGATGAATCAATGTGAAGATATTTAACGATAGTCAAGATCACAACATAACTTTCATGCAGATATTGTAATGCAAACATTCAATAACGATGGTTTTGATTTTATTTTATGCAGTCCGTCCCGATATATTTGTCTGAAATTGCCCCCTTTAAATATCGAGGCGCGATGAACATCATGTTCCAAATGTCAATTACCATAGGTATATTTGTCGCCAACTTGTTGAACTACTTCTCTGCTAAGATTAAAGCTGGCTGGGGTTGGCGCTTGAGCTTGGGTGGAGCTGTTGTCCCTGGTTTGATCATTTTTTTCAGTTCCTTTTTCCTCTCTGACACACCAAACTCTTTGCTTGAACGCGACAAATTTGACGAGGCTAGAGTTCTGCTAAAAGAAATCCGTGGTGTTGACAATGTTGATGAGGAGTTCAATGATTTGTGCGCAGCTAGTGAGGCGTCCAAGTTGGTGAAAAGCCCTTGGAGAGATATTTCCAAAAGGAAGTACAGGCCTCAACTCAGCTTTGCTGTCTTAATTCCTTTCTGTCAGCAATTCACTGGCATGAATGTGTTTGTGTTCTACGCTCCTGTTCTGTTCAAGAGCATGGGATTTGGTAACAACGCGTCCCTCATGTCCTCAGTGATCACTAGCATTATTAATGCTTTGGCAACAGTTGTTTCGATCATCTGTGTTGATAAGTTTGGAAGGAGGACGCTTTTCCTCGAGGGTGGTCTTCAAATGTTATTATGTCAGGTAAATGAATGATTCTTTTTCATCTTCTGATCCTTTTTCTTCTGGATTAATTTTCACTGATCCCTCAAAAATACAAAGATACGACTCCTTATCCTTTCCAAATCTCCTTTTATATGTATGTGTAGATTGTTATGACCGGTTTAATTGCTTACAAGTTTGGTACGAGTGGAAACCCTGGTGAACTGCCCATGTGGTTCTCAATTTTGGTGGTAGCATTCATGTGCATTTACATTGCCGCCTATGCCTGGTCATGGGGTCCTCTAGGTTGGCTAGTGCCTAGTGAAATATTCCCACTTGAAGTCCGTTCCGCTGCTCAATGTATCACTGTCTCCGTCAACATGTTTTGCACCTTCGTCTTAGCGCAAATCTTCACCGCCATGCTTTGCCAATTGAAATTCGGCTTCTTCATCTTCTTTGCCTGTTGTGTCGTGGCGATGAGCATCTTCATCTATATGTTCCTGCCTGAGACAAAGGGAGTCCCCATTGAAGAAATGACCATTGTCTGGAAAAAGCACCCTTATTGGAGAAAGTTTCTCCCTACCGATGAAGATCAAGATTGTGAGATGGCAAAGAAGGGACGATCTCTCTAAAGCTTGGTTGTGGAGTACACTGGATGCTTTTCTTTGCCTTCTTTTTTAACTTTATTAGTTTCGTTCTTGGTTTTGCGTAAATTTTTTTAATTTTGCGATTTTCTCTAGTCATTGTTTTTGTTAGAACAAAACTTAAGTAAGTTTCTTTATGTCAAATTTGTGAGATATTTTCATCTAACATAATTAAATAAAAATTAAATTTAAAAATAAAAACGAATAAATTATTAAAATTGTATAAGATGATAAAAAATATGTATAAAAATTTTAATGAATCATTATTTTATATGTAAGGTTTATATTTGATACATATTATAACTCTATATGTACTCTATTACTTAACTGAGTTAAAATTTTCAGTGTTCGTTAACAATATTCCTGACAAAGTTCATTGGAGGTGGTTGTGAGATCTTTCAGCAAGTTGGCAGAGTGATTGATGCTCTTATCATGAAGAAGAGGGAAGAAATTTGGCTTTGTTAGGTTTGAATATCTGTCTGAAGTGAGAAGAGCAAATGAGAGATTGAAGGTTAATCGTAGATTGGGAGTAAATTTAGTCAGGAATGGTGGGAGAGATTTTTTTTTTTTAATTTTTAAGAGGAAGCAAGTTTGAACAAAATAGGGAGCTTTAAAACCATTAAAAAGGTTACTTTCAGCCACATCAGAAGAGAAATGAACTCAATAGCAGACGGTCTGGCCAAAGCTGGAGTCTTGAGGGATGCTAATTTCAGTGCCCACTTTGTTCTTCACCAAAGGGATGGAAATTTCGAACCTCCTGAGGATCTTTTATAAACGGTTATGAGGTTGACTGTCATGTAGAGCAGACCTTTTGATGGGTTGTTTGTGGGGTTATTGTGCTGGTTTATTTCTCCTTTCTGTTCTGTTGGCACATCAAGTACGTTTGATGTTTGCCAGTCCTCACCAGGAGGACCCTCTTTTAGCTTAAGCCCTAAGTGGCTCTGCAGTACAAAGTCTCTTTTATGAGACAATGCTCAATATAACTTTGCCTTTCAAAAAAAAAACAAAATAGGGAGCTAAAGAATACAAGATTTGAAAGGAGAAGTGATCAGATTAAAAACCAAGGAGAGAAGAAGGCATCATCACAGACTAGAAAAATGTCATATGTTCAGGCTTTAAAGGTGAAAAAGGAAAGCAAAGCAGACTGAAATCGACGTTGAACAACATTTGAACAAAGACAAAGCAGTAGAGAGGTTACCTCTTTTTTTTGTTAAGCCAAGCATTTCATTGATAAGAAAAAAAATGGTAAATAAGGATGCAATACTGTGTTGCTCCTTACAGCCTGTTACAAGACTCCAGTCATACAAATCGCCTAGTTTGCAGAGCACACTCTATTACACATGATCAGCTATTAGCTTACAAATCACCTAGCATACAAAGCACATGCTGGTGGAATCTGAAACAGATCGCCTGTTGCCAGCATTGCAGCTCACCTAATTACATAAAAAACACAATGCTATCTGGTACTCAAAACACAAAGAAAGTAGAACAGATTTTATTTTCTGATCTCCCCTGCAATTTTTTTTTTGAAAGTCAATATTTCATTTCTTTAAAAGAGAAGATGCAGAGAGTACAAGTTATAGCCGGAAGTGCCAGGCCAAAGAAAGATCAGCCTGGACTCCTAGCACATATCAGTGGCTGACAAAAAAATGTCAGTGAACCGTACCCTGTTCCTATATACATTCAAACGCAGTGGACCATCCCATAATCTTTACATTACAGTTGCATTGAAAATTGACAGCCATTGCATGCATCAGAACCCAGAACGAAGAAGAAACAGAACCTGCAGGGTTGTTTCCTTTTCTTGCTTAGCCTTGCGACATTCTGTACTTGTACCCAATCAATCCTTGCCATCCATCATTCGAATGGTGTACATGTCATCCATATTTCATCCAAATCTGGTCGGTTTCCAACGTAACGGTATTCCATTTAATCCCCCTGCAATCTGTCATCAAGCAGAAAATAAATCACAGCATCCACAACAATTCACTCAGTAGAATCCATGCAACAAATAAATCCTCCCGGTATACCCCTTGCTTTGCTAGAGTGTCTGCGCATGTGTTGGCCTGTCGGTAAACATTCCAGAAAAGAATAGATCCGATGCTATAGCCACTACTAACTACCAAGTCGAACCCAAGGAGCTTTTGGAGATGATTTTTATGGATGGCTACTCCGACTTACAGGCAAGGAAATTAGCACCCAAAAAAATCCCTAATCACATTCAATGATGATAAGATGCTTAAGGAATTGAAAGAAAAAGCTTGGCGGTGGCTAAACAACTAGTTCATTAAGGTGGAACTTGGAAGGGTGGTCCAAGAGCTTTACAAGAAATCAATGCTACAGCATACTTGAGGTTCAGGTGGTTCTTGTACATTCTTGGAGCTTCAAAACTTGCAACAGCATAATTAATTTATAGGGGACTTGATTTTTTTTTTCGTCTGAAGAAAGATTTCATTAAAGGAGTAGCCAAAGGTTGGCCTCCAACAAAGTCTAGAAAAGCCTACTCGCAAATTTTAGGTCTATGCACAACACATCATGAGCATAATCCTCAAAATTGCATGGGTGAACAGTACTGAGCAAAATTACACAACCCATCCCAGTAATCAGTACACCATTACGGTCCTCTCTCAGCGCAGGGGACTTGATTCTTGTTGAGCCAAGTACACTGAATTCTAAGAACCTCTATCATGGTCATGGAGTTATAATTATTGTCATGGAGAGGAACCAACGGGTTGAGGAGGTATTGGAACTAAAGGTTGCAGATATAATCCATATTATTAATTGATAGCAATGCTTGAATCGTGAGTGGGGAGAGAGAGAATTTGGAAAATTCTTCAAGTATTTCACTCAACTGTACAAGTAATTACAAGGCCCTATTTATACTCTGTTATAGGGCTTAGTGAGAGAAAGTAATATGAATTAACTAGAGATAGAATGTCCTAAGAAATTAAAAAAAAAATCTGTTATTGGGCGGTAAGAATACCACTAATTACTATTTACAGCTGTTACTAATCTATTGACTTATCAAGTCAAGTGATAAACACGTGACTCTAAACCATAAGCATTCCACGCCTTTGCCACGTGATCTCCGTGTTCAAGCTGTAGAGCTCTTACGCTCATGCTGATGTTTCTCTAACTTGTGCTGAATGTTTTATTGGATTCCATGCCGATGTTCATGCTGCTTCCGTTTCGATGAGGGGAATGGTCAGTCTTTTGATTAGAAGAGATTTCCAATGTAATCTATGGTGTTCTTAGATCTGTTATTTTCTAGTTTGCATAGTTAGCGGAGAGAGAGAGAGAGGAGAGAGAAGTTGATTGAAACAGTGGTTTTAAAAAAAGAAAAGAGAAAGATATTCTTTGGAGTTTCTCAAACAAAAATTCTATTTAGCTTAACTTCTACCCTTAAGAAGACACTTAATCTACTTTGTATATTGTTTTTCATATATTAATAAAACACTAGCTTAGTGAAAAAAAAAACATATTGCCACCTAATTAATAAGAAATTTTAAAAATTTGAAAGTCCTGTAAACTTAAATTACAACAATTTTCTATCATTGCCTCTACTTTTAGACCTTTTCCCTACCCTCACACTCTATTTGAAATTAATCTGCAATTTGATGCGTCAACACCACATGTATCCACTGCCAATTTCACAAATTATTGGTTAGAAAATATATATAGATGACCTTTGGGCAAAGAGGGTTTGAACTTTTTCTTACTATTATCCCTTTTGCTCAAACTATGGGATTGGAAGAAGTTTATTGTGTTTGCAAATTTTTTTAAAGGAAAATATATATGAAAACTTGACTCAGCTTATGATTGGATGTAATATCAAAATTAGACTCCAAACCAAACTCTAATTCTTTTTTTTTTTTGAAAAGTGGAGTTTATTAGCCTTTAACCGGTATACCATTGATAGTCTCGAACTGGACTCTCATTGGTATGAAAAGAAAACCGGCTTGGCAAGAAAAGCCAAAACAAAATGTCCATTACTGCTTGCATAAACCAGCAGTATGCTCTCATCAATCAGTAACTTCACAAATAGACTCGATTTTGCTTAAGATCAAAAACAAACAGCAGGAAACAAAGAGCTATAAAACAAAGACATGATTTCAAAAAATCAATCTCAACCAAACTCTAATTCTAATTCGCAAGTTTCAAAAATTTATTTTTCTTTTAGTATCACAAATATCTACCCATCCCTTGTGATTATATAAAACTGTTTGGATATTTTACGTGTTTTTAAAGAGAGAATCTAAACAGTATCCGAATTTCCTATTAATTATTGGACTAAGCCTTGCGTATAGGGCAAAGGCTCTACTTCTCCTCTCTCTCTCTCTCTCACTCCTTTGTTACTTAAATTCTCTCTTCCGTTTACCTACGTTTGCTTTTCCTGATCTCCTTTGCTAAGCTACTGCTTTTGACGATGGCTGGAGGAGTTATCGCTCCAGCGGGTTCCGGGAAACAGTATCCTGGCAGTTTTACTTCCAAGGTCTTTTTCACGTGCGTTATCGCTGCTTCGGGTGGTTTGATCTTTGGTTATGATCTTGGTATTTCAGGTAAATGTTATTCGACTAAACTTTAACTATCGATTTCTCAAGTTTTTTATTTTCTTCTTCTCTTTTAAGACCTTTTTCTTCCTCTATTGCTTTTGGAATTCTAATTAACGAGAGGGTTTCCTTGGATTGGTTCTCTGTAGGTGGAGTTACATCCATGAATCCTTTCTTGGAAAAGTTTTTTCCGGATGTTTACAATAAGGAAATATCCATTAAACCTTCGGATGATCAATACTGCAAGTTTGACAGTCAAAAACTAACGTTCTTTACATCCTCGCTGTATTTGGCTGCTCTTTTATCGTCTTTAGTCGCATCGACGGTAACGCGATTGTTTGGGAGGAAGATGACGATGATGACTGGAGGTTTACTTTTCACCATTGGTGCCCTTCTCAATGGCTTTGCTCAAAACATTGAAATGCTTTATATTGGTCGGATTCTACTTGGTTTTGGTGTTGGAGCTGCTAATCAGGTACCTACCATAATTTTCTTAATTACTTCAAATTAATTTTCTTGAGGATATATTCATGGTGTTCTCTTTATTTTGTTTTATTTTTTAAAACTATCATCATATGATATTAGAACAATGCATATTTAATAATTAAGTCATACATCAAGTCGACAAATTTATATAATTTGTTTAATTTTTAATACTTAAATTTTTTTTTGAGATTTACGTAAAACATAATTGAAATATATTAGAATGTACAAACTGGAATCTTTCTAAGATAATGATATCAATATACAAATTTCTCAGTCAGCTGTGCCCTGATGCTAAGGGATGTCTTTTCCCTTTTTATACAATGAAATTTCTCTCTTTCAAAAAAAAAAAATCAATATACCAATTTGGCGGGTACGAAATACTTTATCCACGCCATGGAAATTGCTCTCTTTATTATGTGACACATTGAGGCAATAAGCTGCAAAATCAAGGTGTGGTCCAACACACCCTTAGGGAGACAAAGGAGGAGGCTGATCCGTTTGCAAAGAAAGGAGTTCAAAGGCCACGTGACATGTTGTTGGTGGTTGACCAAGGTGTGGCTACCGAGGGTGAGGAAGGGTAGGGTGGGAATGAGAATCCTTCTTGCTTTCTGATCTGTACAGGATGCAGTTTATATAGTTGTTATGTGGCTGAGATTCTGATGCAAGTGAATGTGTGTGTCTCGGCCTGTGAGCTTGATTGTTTCTGGGTTGTTATTCTTTTTCTTGGTAATCTTTCTGCATTTCCCAGCATAGGGAGAATGGTGCTCCCTCTGTGTTGGTCTGGAACGGGTCTATTTTTTGAAAGACCCCTTATTGCTAAACTGCAACTTTGTAAGGTTCCTTGAGCATTACTATATTTCCAGCTTTTCAAAATAAATATATATACAATTTTCGGAAAATAATTTTCTTTTTTTTTTTTAACTAGGGTTTTGTTTGCTTATAGTTGACATTAGAAAATAAATTTGTTGGATATATTAGTATAAAAGAAAATTTTTTATAATTTAATAAATCAATGCTAAACATTTAATCACGGCCAAGTTGCCTATATAAATTTTATGCATATATTGTAATACAAACGGATAATTTTTTATATTATTTTATTTTTTGCAGTCGGTTCCAATCTATTTGTCCGAGATGGCTCCCTTTAGATATCGAGGTGCTCTGAACATTATGTTCCAAATAACGATTACATTCGGCATATTTGTTGCCAACTTGTTGAACTACTTCTTCGCTAAGATTGAAGGCGGGTGGGGTTGGCGCTTGAGCTTGGGAGGAGCTGTTGTCCCTGGCTTGATCATTTTTCTTGGTTCTTTCTGCCTCTCTGACACACCAAACTCTTTGATTGAACGTGGCGAATTGGATGAGGCTAGAGTTCTGCTCAAGAAAATCCGTGGCATTGACAATGTGGATGAGGAGCTCAATGACTTGGTTGAAGCTAGTGAGGCATCCAGGTTGGTTAAACACCCTTGGAGAGATATTTTCAGACGGAAGTACAGGCCGCAGCTCACCTTTTCTATATTCATCCCTTCCTTTCAACAATTAACTGGCGTGAATGTGTTTGTGTTCTATGCTCCTGTTCTGTTCAAGAGCATGGGATTTGGGGACAACGCATCCCTCATGTCCTCAATGATCACTGGCCTTTGCATCTGTATAGCAGCCGTTATTTCGAGTTTTACTGCTGATAAGTTTGGAAGGAGGACACTTTTCCTTCAGGGTGGGATTCAAATGTTTATTTGTCAGGTATGAATTTTCTTATTTGTTAATTTTCTTTCCTGTACAAAGAATATACAAAACTGTACTGTATTTACTTGTTTCATCATTGGTTTATTTATTTGTATGTGAAGGCTGTTATGACCGTTGCAATTGCTGCCAAATTTGGTACGAGTGGAAACCCTGGTGATCTGCCCATGTGGTATTCAATTCTCGTGGTGTTAGCTATGTGCATTTACATTGCTGGCTTTGGCTGGTCATGGGGTCCCCTGGGCTGGCTGGTGCCCAGTGAAATCTTCCCGCTTGAAATCCGTTCCGCTGCTCAAAGTATCAACGTCTCCGTCAACATGATCTTCACCTTCGCCGTAGCGCAAGCCTTCACCGCCATGCTTTGCCATTTGAAATTCGGCCTCTTCATCTTCTTTGCCTGTTGTGTTGTGGTGATGAGCGTCTTCATCTACAAGCTCTTTCCTGAGACCAAGGGAGTCCCCATTGAAGAAATGACCATTATTTGGAAAAACCACCCTTACTGGAGAAAGTTTGTCAATGATGAAGATCCAAACTATGAGATGGCAAAGAGGGGAGGATCTGTGTAAAGTTTGGTCGGGTAGGTTTGCTCTTTTCCTTTTTGTTTTGCTTTGTTTATATGCTATAATGTTGTGGTGTGATGTTTGACTCATAAACAAAAGTTCAGGCTTTCGTGTTCGATAATTTAACCAAAAAAAAAAACAAAACAAAGAGGCAAAGAGCAACATTACAGCATATATAGTATAACTCTTTTCTCAGACCCTACTTCAACTCAGTTTTGCACCTTGCGGCAGCCCGATCAGTGACAAGAACCAGTAGCCATTCCCCTGAATGAAATTCTAGTGTTCAAGTAACAACCAGAAAGAAAAAGTATCTTACTATTCAGCAGATAACCTCAACAAAAAGTGAGTCATCGTAGAGGCCGTCCATAGAACACAGAGCACACCAAGTGGTGTTACGTACTTGAATATTTAGTTTAAGCGTTTGACTTTTAGACTATAGTGTAGTTTATTAAAATTACTGAGCTTTTCCTTTAGTCGTTGTTTGTTGGTTTGGATTTGATATCAATGACATGAGCAGGAATTTGAGTTGATATTCATGGTGAATTCCTGTTTGTTTAGTACTCCATAGTTATCTCTTTTGAAACTATGGGCAAATTGAGGCTCAGCTTCGTAATGGTTTGGGCTGGTTAGGGGTCCATAGTTCATACACTCTAAAACCCAACTTAAATTTGGGTTAGTCTATGGGCCAACATAATCTCTCTAACTAACTAGAGTGACCCATTGGTCATACTCTTGGCCTATTTTTCATTCCATTTCCTGTTACAAATAAATCCCTACCCAATCAACCCTCTTTATATAAATCCACAAACAGAAAAATCAAGTCCAACTATTAATGAAGTGACCCAATTTAAGCAACTTTCTTCTAGCCGGTACTTAAAAATCAATCTTAATAATAATTAATCCAGCCAAATTGACTTGACTTAATCACCTAACTTATGCCTTAACAAAGACAAACAGACTCTAATGCTGCCGGTCGTTACACGTTAATACCTTTCCTCTATCATCGCAGCAAAATTTTCATCATATTGCTGACTGCTACAAAGTTTTTTGGTGCTTGGCATAAGATACAATAAATGTCAAATTTTAACATTCTAATGATCAAATGCCACATCAGTTAGATACTACTACCAGTCTTATGATCTTTCTTTGCACATTCACACCCTGTTGCTATAGTGGGAATTAAATGTACTTGTCCTAAAATTTTTTGAATGAATTTGAGCTATGTTGAATATCTCAATTTCTCAAGTATTTGAATCAAGTAAAACTGACACGTTGCGTTCATTGTATTTTTCAAATCATTGAACCTTCTTTCTCAAACATAAAAATGGAATAGTTTTCCTCTTGTCAAGCCATGAATCCTCCGGTGCGTAATCTAGGGTATATATGTATGCCAAGGAAAATTTATTGTTAAAAACTATTCCAAATGCATGCGCAAGTATAAAACAAGCATACATTTTCAAGAAAATACGAAGCGCAGGTTTCACATTTTCTAGCTACATACTCGCATTTAACATGAGAAAAGAATACTCCTACAAGTAAGTCGGGTGGAGTTAAGGTACATGATGACGGTCACCACTCTTCAAATTTTTTATTTTTAATTTTTTTTATTATAATATATATAAAATTTGAAATATATAAATTCATGATTTTATATATTTATTCTTTTAACCACTCTTCATGTAAAATCTTAAATCTACCGATACTTGCAACTTGCCACTGTTTCAACTATATCAGTCTAAAAGTGAGCTTTAGTATTAGAACTCAACAATATTTCATAATAATGGGGTTTAGGTTAAGCTTGTTATTGAAACCAAAAGTACTATTGTAAACTCCATCGAGATTCATTGTGTCGGTAAGATGCCTATTCTTTGACAACTTATTATCTTAGTGCTAGTGGATGGTTAGTTAATTGAAAGGACTCAAATTGCTTATTAAGAAACAACATTGTGAATTTCAAAAAAAAAAAAAAAACAACATTGTGACATCATTATGCACGTGACATCCTTATGCGATCTAAGGAAGAGGGTGGAGCCAACACAAAAGACAAGCACTGAAACAGGATATAACCATAGAAAAATAATTAATTGACTTTTCCAGGCCTCGATTTGAAGAAAATTTGTACATAAGGTAGGACCTTTCAAACAGGGATTAAACTGGTGACTTCTCGAGCATGAATGCCCTCTGTCACATAGAACAAAAATTGCTGCACTGTTTGATTTGCAGTTTGGTTGTACTTTAGTCTCTGTGACTCCTTTCTTAAATCCCAACTTTCAATTTTTGCTGTCTCCATGGACGATTAAAGAGGAAGATGCTGCCCCCCAAAGACGAAGACAACGATGACGATCAAGACAAAGAAGAGACGTGTACGAAGGTTGCCCATCGGCAAACCTCGCGCGCGTGCCACCGTCCAAGTGCTATGGGTGCTACGGTGCATCTGATTGCTGGGACCAGCCATGGGGCTTTTTGGTTTAAAAGTCTCGTGCCATTGCGACATTGCATCGTCGACATCCAGCCGGCCCCCTGCTTCAAGACAAAATCTGAGGGCTAAAGTGGTTAACCCTACCCTCATGTTGATATCCTTTTAAATTAAATTCATTGCTTTTGTGTGTCGATTTATATATATATTTTTAAAAGGTTAAAAATAACATAAAGTGTGTAGATTTATATTTTATGTGATTTAATTCAAAATCAAGCACCATATATACTTTTATATTATTCTTACGTACCATAATAATTTTTTTATTATCATTGCGTATTACATAGATAATGTAAATATTCAATGTGAATATTATTTTATTCATTTTTATATAAATTTACATTTTTTTATGAAAATAAATATTACCCTTTAAATTTAACATCTTTATCTCAACATTGTTTTACTTTTACCAATTGATTGAGTTCTATTACATGAGATAAATGTTTAATCCAACTATAAAACTTGATTGAATTTTAGAACTATGGTAAAAGGAACTTTTTTCTAAATTAAAAGAAAAGGATTTACTCATTTTTAAAGCAACCAATCCACAACTAGAATAAAATTGAGAAAGTTTAGATTGCTGCCTAAGCAACAAAACAGTAGAGGTTGAACAACAAATAAGTCAAGGCAACCGTCCAAATATTTATTTTGTCCCCTCAACCAAAAACGTTCTCGGGAACCTTTAAAAGAGAGAGCATAACCAATCAATTAAGAGTTGAGGGTTAAACGCTTTGTCCCCTTAATTAAAGAAATTAAAGGGTTAAATATATGTTTATGTACCCACAATTAAAGAAAGGAATTAAAGGCTTAAAGTTCAAAAGCTCTCCTAATAAATACTTGACACCTGTGAAGCCGTTTGAGCAGCGAAGCAGCAAGTTTTTGTTAAGAGATTGATTTGTCTTTTGCAGGCCCCAAAGGCATCTAATCGGTCATAAAAGGACGCTAGAAGTGTTTCTAAATGGAACTTCAGTTGGAATCTGGAAGCTCAATCTGTCAACTCTTTTCCCTCTTCTCTCTTTAAAAGGCCGTCCTGAGTGGTCTATTTCGCTTTGTGCCCCAACAGAATAAAACCCCCCTTAAAGCCCCACAAACTCTTTAAATCTTAGCAGCCACTCCCCCATTCAGCTATCTCTCATTCAAACTACACCCAAACGCCTCCCTGGTTACCCTATCTGTCTCTTTTTTCTTTCCGTTCAGAAAAGTCCAGAAACTTGTGCTGCTTCCCCTCCTCTTGCAAACAGAGTTTGGACCACAAAAATCTTACTTCAATCAAAGTACAGGAAACAGACATGTTAACTCCTTTGAACCCCAAGAACCCAACAGCACAAAAAGGAGACCACGATTCAGAAAAGACCTGCCTGTCTCTTGTAGTTAAAGAAGCAAAATGCATAGCCAGTATAGCTTTTCCCATGGTGCTAACAGGGATTTTGCTCTATTCCCGCTCCATGATTTCCATGTTATTTCTTGGTCGTCTAGGGGAGCTCGCTTTAGCAGGTGGTTCGCTTGCTATTGGGTTTGCTAACATTACTGGGTACTCAGTTCTCTCTGGCCTTGCCATGGGAATGGAACCCATCTGTGGGCAAGCTTTTGGTGCCAAAAGATACAAACTTCTTGGCCTCACCATGCAAAGAATGATACTTCTGCTTCTCTTGACTTCAATCTTCATAGCTTCTTTGTGGTTCAACATGAAAAATATCCTTCTCTTTTGCGGCCAGGATGAAAATATTGCCAATGAAGCTCAATCCTACATTCTTTATTCTCTTCCAGACCTTCTAGCACAATCCATTTTGCATCCTTTGCGTACATATTTGAGGACTCAGTCCATAACTCTGCCCCTGACATACTGTTCTGCTTTGGCTATTCTTCTCCACATTCCCGTTAACTACCTTCTTGTTTCTGTGCTCAATCTTGGAATCAAAGGCGTTGCTTTAGGCTCCATTTGGACGAACTTCAATCTCGTAGGTTCGTTGATCGTTTACGTTAAAATCTCCGGGGTGTACAAGAAAACATGGGGTGGAATTTCCTCAGAGTGCTTAAAAGGCTGGAAATATTTATTGAATTTATCCATTCCAAGCTGCATTTCGGTTTGCCTGGAATGGTGGTGGTACGAAATCATGATTTTGCTATGTGGGTTGTTGTTAAATCCACAAGCAACCGTCGCTTCAATGGGCATTTTGATTCAAACCACATCTTTGATATACATTTTCCCATCTTCCTTGAGTTTCGGTGTGTCAACTAGAGTTGGAAATGAACTTGGAGCTAACAATCCAAACAAAGCAAAACTGGCTGCAATCGTTGGCCTCTCCTCGAGCTCCGTCATAGGACTTTCAGCATTGGCTTTCGCTATACTGGTAAGAAAAAAATGGGCTACCATGTTCACCGAAGACCCAGAAATCATTGCCTTAACATCAATGGTTTTGCCTATACTTGGGCTCTGTGAGCTTGGAAACTGCCCACAAACAACAGGCTGTGGAGTTTTACGAGGAACTGCTAGACCGAAATCGGGAGCAAACATCAACCTGGGGTGTTTCTACCTGGTAGGCATGCCAATTGCAGTGTGGTTGAGTTTCTTAGCCGGGTTTGACTTCAAAGGTCTTTGGCTTGGTCTTCTAGCCGCCCAAGCCTCGTGTGTGGTTACCATGTTGTTCGTTGTGGCTTGTACCGATTGGGACCTTCAAGCCCGGAGGGCACAGGAACTGACAAGAGCCGTCACTGTGGATGATGATGACCAAACGAATCGTGATGGAGCTTTGAAAGTTGATTCTGATTCAAAAGAATCTTCAGGATTATTATACGACGCACACCCAAACAACTTACCCGTCTGATTTGGAGCACATGGGGTTGATATTTCTAACCAATATTTTTTTCCTTGTGAATTTGATCAGAACATTACTATAATTTTATTTAGGTCCAATTCATGTAAAGTATAAAGGGGGAATGGAATTGAAATTTAGGGAGAAAAATCGGCACAGACTTTGTTTTATGCATTGTTTTCTTGTTTCAGAATAGTAAAGAAAAACAGAACATAGATTTTGTCGGTAAAACTTAGGAAGTACAGAGTTTCTCGTTCGAGGCAATGTTTGTTGTGCCGTTTTGTCTGGGAGCGCTTCGCGTTGCGCGTAACAATCCCCTCTAATCTGCTAATCGACATTGTAATTGGGCGCGTACAACTCCACGATGGAAAAATGGCACGTGTGTAATTTTGTTTTTAACATTCTTGTCGCTTGTCGGTTGGTTGGATTCTAACGTGCCCGACTGGTCACCATTTGCAACTTGCCGACTCCGTGAATGACTTCTCCCCTTCAAACGCGCTAAACAGGGGTTATTTGAACCAAGTCACTTCATCTCATAAATTGATTTACTAAATAGTAGATAATGAAAGGTTAGAAGCTTAGAGTTAAACGTGGTTGCCTCTGATTGGCGAAATAATTAAATTAATCTAATTATATTCTAAACTAAAATCAACTTAGTATCATGCTAATCGATCGGATCGTCAAATTTTCTTCTTCCGACCTTTTCCTAGACTTCAAGCCAGAACTTGGTTTTCTCAATATTTTACGGATAAGCTCTGTAAAGATTGGGCAGTTTCCATTTTGTCAACTAGAGTTCGAACCTGAATGCATGGACATAAGTAGAGTCCACTCATTTGCCTCCTAATTGGATTTGTCGATAAAAAGAAAAGTAAAGTCTGGTTATGTTCTAGCACTTTGACCGTAGCTAATGCAGATTGTCATCTAAAGCTATTGCATCCAAAACATTTTTTCTTGTCGACCGAGTTTAAATTTACCAGGTCAAAATAGCTAATATCAGCTAGCTAAGACGTTTAATTTAAGAACCTTCTTTAGAATGTGAACTTAGTACTTTTGATCTTTAATTAGACAAAAGAAAATGTCGGTTTATTTTCCAAAGGTACATACCATGTGTAACGAGATTACTAGATGATGTTTGACATTTTTACATATATTGTCTTGCCTGACCAAGAAACATTTTTCCCCTCTTTTCACTGGTCCAGATCGGGGACCGCTCCGACCAATCCTATGTTATCTTCTTTGTCTCTATCCTCTCTCAGGAAAAAAAGAAATTGAAGTAACTAACTTGAATTATGGGATATTGTAACGGTTGCAAACCTGCATTTGGCTTCTAGAGCAGTCTCATCCCCAAAAACTAACATTACATAATGCTTCTAGGCATGGCATGGGTTGGGTCAACCCTTTCAACTTCTAGCACAACTTGCATATAGTTTACTTTATTCAATCAAACTCTTCAACTTGTAATATTTTTAAAACTCCCTTTTTTATTTTTTTCTTTTTCTTTTCAATAAAATCCAACGCCTCCTGAATACCGGCAATCTAAATAGAAAACTCCCATTTTACAAAATACTTGGTCTATTTTTTGGATACTTTTGACCCAACATCAAACGCGAAACATTAAGAAAACTAAGCATTTTGATTATATTTAAAAAAGCTCTTATATCATTAATTATATGTCAAATGGCAATTGTTTCCGGTTCAAATGATCAAGATACTTGATTATGAGAAAGAATTTGCATAAATATTTCATATATTATTCAGTAATGGGGATTATTCTGCACGCTAAGTGCTAACCCATCCATCGATTTGGTGTCATCCACCATGTCTTAAAAATGCATATCGTAGATTTATAACCTTAATTTTTTCAAGTAGTCCTCAAAGGGAAGCCGATTCACAACCACCTCCATCTCACTTAATTGGCTAGCTTTTCCATTCAATTTTTTGCAAAGTCAATTCAATTTTTTTAATTAAAAGTTAAATTAGTTTGGGGATCATGATTCCTTCCAAAAGCAAAATATATTATAGTTTTTATAAATTGATCAGCTGCCTTTTGACATTTGTAAAAACACCCAAATCTGCTCCGTTACCTTATTCCTAAATAGAAGTATAAAAGTAAGAACTACATGTATATGCAAGGTTGACTGGGTTTGTCATGTTAATTAATTTGTTTCATTTTCAGCATAATTTTTTATAATATAATTAGCCGTCTAAGACTCTAAACTCAAATAGCCATTTTCATGTCGGGGCAATTACTTTAATATTTTATTTATAAAAGGATTTCTGATCAAATATAAAAATTAAAAGTAAAACATTTTTTAATCGAAATTGGAAATTATCTTTTTGACCAACTTTATCTAAATTGTTGTCTCTCTAGATACAAGACATGTAGATAATGTATACTAAGCGAACGAGTTAGTGGTCATATAAAAAACGTTAGTATTTATTCTAATTTAGAAAATTATAATTTTAGTGACTAAAATAATAAAAAAGGGTATACTATTAATTATTCTTTTTTGAAATGAAATAAAGTATTAAAAAATGGAAAAGTGAAAAAAATTTTGCAACCGAAAAAAAGCCTGCCAGTCGGCCGCAGAGCAATGGCTGCCCCAGTAGTTGTTGAAGACTTATCTTAATGAAAAGACAAGATGGTGCCGGCTCACCAACCTTTTCTCTGTCTTGCATTAAGCCCTAATTAAAAGATTAATCATTGTATTGATAATAAGAATTATCTAATTAAAATATAAGGGAAAACTCCAAAATCTTTCTATCAATGTGAATCGTATGGGATTAGCTAATTAGAAAAATGTCATAACATGTTGTTTTTCGAAGCTTAATTTCTAATTTGTAACAATTCATTGAAAATGCCATTAAAGAAACTTTTTTGCTTCCTAATTCTACAATTTAGAGCTTGACTAAAGATATTTAATACTTATTGGAAAATATAAGTTGAGAACAGAGTCCCATCAAAATTAGAACCATGATGATCATTAAGGAAAAAAGGATTCTTCACCAAAGACAAACTTTTAAAAGAATATATATATTGAGTTGATGTCACTAATCACATTGCTTCTTCTATATACATAACATGTTAAGATGCATAAAAAGAACTTAATTAATTAAATAAATTATTCCATGTTATAGCTAGGTTGAGATTCTATCAAAATCATTGCCACGATGAATAAATAAACAAAAATGATAGTTCACCAAAAGATAATGTTAAACAACAAATTAGGATACTTTGTTTCACCTCATGATTTAGAGAAATAGGTATTGAGAGTATGATCCTAATTGTGTTAATTAATAAAAGAAAACGACACTTTAAAATGATAATGTTAAAAGGAAAGTTGAAATGTATAATCAAATGAAAAAAAAAATTTCTATTAGTGTACATATATAAACGTTTTGTTTAAAAAGATCAAAAGGTCGGTTGGCGGTCGGTTAAGCATAATCTTTCCACTAATCCTTAGATTAGCTTGACATGTTTGTCTTTTATAGAATAATAATCTAAGTTATGATGCTTCAAACCCCCCCACAATATTTTTCTTGCACAAATATAAAATTTAAAGATAAGGATAATGCAAAATTTGGTTGGTCATGCATGCATGAAGATAGCCCTTCGATGTCAGGCATGAATCATGGACAACGCTTCGGCCGTCCCATGCACATATTTTACAAATTAAGTATACGACTATCTCCAAAGTTAAACTAATTAATCAACAACGATAATCTAGTCATATTAGAATATTATCTTTTTATGTTAATAATTTTATTATTATTTTAATTAATTTGATCAGACATTTTCTGCAAAAGACAATTAAAACTTATTGATTGAAACAACAAAGAGCCAAAGAAATTGGTAGTGGTCTCAAACGTAAATTATTTTAATTAATTTGATCTGACCTTTCGCTTATTAATTAAAATCATTTCATTTTTTTATTCTACTTTTTATCGTAATGCATCAAAATGAGCACAAAATCTTCAGGGCCAAAATAAAGAACCTTCAAATGACCCTAGAATATAATAATAATGCTATAGAATAGAGTCCTTGGCCTCCCTTAATCCATTTATTTATTAATTGATATTTATAGCATGTACAAAGAATTTTAATTAATCCTTTTACTAATTTAGATTGATTTAACTGTTGTCACTCATTTTTAATAAGTTCAACGTTTAATATTCAAATTTCTACAATCTCTCTTAACTTTTTCCATTTACCAGAAAAAAACTATTTTTTTATACGAGTTTGTTTCATGGATTGATTCCTTATACATTAGTAAACCTCGGGTTACCCTCATTTTCCTCTATATGCCTTTGCATTTACATAATTAATTTAGTAAATTACATTTCTCATATTTCAATTAAAGGGTATTTAAGAATTAAAAAACCATAATATTTTAAAAAAAACTTTTGAACTATTTAAAAAAAATTAAATAAAATTTTTTTTTAATTATGTTAAATCAAATTTTTATATTTTTATTTTAAATTTAATAAGTCTTTATAATTAATGATTGACTAATTATCATTAGTTAAAATAATATTTATAATTTTTTATATTTATATAGTGCTAACATAACATTGATATGAGAAATAAAATATTATATAGTCATGTAATCATGTCATATCAATATTTCATATCACATGACATAAAAAATATAAGTAGCATTTTGACTAATGATAATAATAAATCGTTAAATATAAAAATTTATTTAATTCAAAATAAAATTATAAAAACTTGATTGAATATTAAAATGTGAAAATCTAATATATTCTAACTTACCCTACCAAATTTCTAGTAATCCATTTAGCAATTCTAAATCGATAACGTATATAAATTTACCCTAACATTTTTGTTAATGCAAAGAATTAATGTAGGTATAATTTTATGTGGCGAAATTAATATAAAGTGTAGACTAGCGGTGCACGTAGAAAATTGGGTTGACAATGAACAAGAATAAATTCGCTGCATGTGCATGTGCGTGGCTAAACGGGGGCTGGATACCAGCAATTCAAAGATTCGAATCTAATGCCAAAAATTTTTCTACCTTACAAATTCAACTCCTTTGAATCGAGCACTTTCATGAATTAAATTAAAAGGTCTCATGAAAAATTACTTAATCATATAATATTTCTTTTATTTGTTTAATTAATATAAGAGAGGTATCGCATTCTTTTCCATCTAAATTATTTTCAATATAAAGGTATGAATTATTAATCATGCATGTAGAATTATGAGAGATTTTAGAAGCGTAAGCATTGAATTACATGAAAAGATTGCAAACTTCTAATATTTGAATCAAATTAAAACATACTAAAAGTCATGCATGCATTATTCTACCCTTGTTTGAACCTGTACTGGGAGAAAAAAGTGTGGGACGCATGCACAAGCTTGGCTGGAAAGTACGATTGTTGTTTGACTTTCATATATAGTATGTAGTGGCTTTGTTATGTCATTTTTCTGTAGTACATTAGAGTAATGTTGAAGAATGAAAATGGAGTTATATGTTGATTCTTATTGAAAGAATTAAGAATAGTAATCATTAATTAAACAACATTAATGAGTGTTCATCAAGATAATAATGTTGATCTCTTTATTGCTTCTGTCGTTGCCCATGGCTATTGGTATTATTTCCTAATTGAGCGGGCAACAATATGTAAATCTTTTTGTACTGGACCTCTTTTTTGCAGAGGGTTGTATCTGTCCAGCATCCAGTAAATCTGGTTAATGTTGATTTTCTGGGAATAGACGGACAGTTTGTATTTGAGTTTTGTGGTCCCTTTTTTGAGTCTGCCACTGCCTTGCTCACTTCTTTTGAAAATTTTATAATATATATTTTGTCTTTCAAAAAAACAAAAAGATTATAATGTTGATAATTACATAGAAAGTGATATATTCTTTCCTCCTAATTTATATCTAATCAACCTTTCAAGGATCATGCCCAAACGTGAAATATGGCAGACATTAAAATGTGTATTCATGCACTCTATCCGATTAGACTTATAAGATTCCCATGTGAAGTACCCAAAAAATAAAAAAAATAAAAAACATGTTGAAATTGAATTAGAACAATAAAAATTTCTTCATATCTTCCTATTTCCTGGCCTTGACAATGAAAGTATGTCTAATAAGTTCCAAAACATGCTTGACTTGCGGGGATTCTGATGTGCCTTTTTATGTTTTTAATAACGATGTCACTATAGCTTATGTGATATTAAATATATAAAATTGAGGGGTAAAAATAATGATAAAAGCAGTTTTAATGGCATTAATTTGGAGTATTAGCTGTCACAAATTATGAGGTTTGGATTAGAAAAAGGGATTTTATTCCGGTGATATTTCTTCAAGACTTGAATGAAAACTCCTTTCAATATTACGTCGTAATTGGAAATATAGTTGTAATTTGCAGGGGATCAATGATCATATTATATTATGCCAAGGAGATCGATGTCGGGCCTATAAGCTCATATCATAATGTTCCGAGTCCAGGTTTAAGACTAAAACCCATTTGTTAAAATGTTAGATGGGCCTCAGTTTGGAACCTGCAGCCATGGCTGCGGATATGGAGACAAAGAAGCATGAATTACGAGTGGCTAACCAACTCAAAGCACCCTCGCGGTGGTCGCCATGTACATTTACATTGCTGGCTTTGGCTGCTCAAAGAATCAACGTCTCCGTCAACATGATCTTCACTGTCGCCGTATCACAAGTCTTCAATGCTTTGCCATTTGAATTTCAGCTCCTCATGTTCGGATGAGTGTCTCAGAGAAGTAGATTGAAATGGACTGTATTAAAAAGATCAAAATCATCTTTATTAAATGTTTGTGTTACAATATTATGCATGAAATTTATGTACGCATTAGGTATTTAACATTGATTTATTAAATTATAAAAAATAAAATTATGAATTGGAAATCCAAAATTTGAAAAAAAAGGGCTAAAAGAAATCAAATGAATATTTATCTCCCTTAGTAGTCTAAACCATCGATCATCTACACAAAAAGGAAAGGAAAAACTCTGAAGCCCTTTCCTCGATTAAGAAACCCAAATCAATTGAAACCTTAATGCAAAACCCATTATCGATCTAGGAATGTCTCTCTCTCTGTTTTAGATCGTTCAGGTGAGGCACGACTTTTGAGTTCCAATTTCCATGACACTCAACTCAACTCGTGAAGCAGAAACAAAAAAAGAGAAGAATTTTGTTGCTTTCGTGTCCTCACTTGATTCCGGGATTTCGCAAATTTGGGATTTTTGCCTGCGTTTCAGACGAACAAAGAGAATTTTTTTTCGTTTGATTTGCTTTGCTTGTGTTTTTTGCACGCTTGCCACGTGGTTATTATTGCCCCATTGTCTTACCACGTGGGCAATGAAATCCTAATTGTGGGCCTTAGTGGACCAACATGGTATGGTATGGGCCGGATCTAGGCATGCCCATGAAAAGCTTAACCGGTGGGCCTTGTTTAGGCCGGTGTGGTACCGGTAAGTGGTTTTCCCCTCAGCCTAGAGCGAGTTTGCTCTGCCCTGTGGCTAAACCCTTTGTTAGATCAATTTCTTTCAGTTCCGTCTCATAAAATCTTGTTTCCTTTGTTTCGCCCCTACTTAGCTCCCTACGTCACTCATGCATCTATTGGATTAGCCTTCTTTCACTCAGTTTTAGAAAAATGAAGAAACCCATTAACTCAATTGCCACTTCAAGCAAAACCTACTTTGAGGAACGCGGAGAAGAAGAAGAGATTGAATCTTCGGAAGAAGAGGAATCTGATGATTACATTGATTCTGATGAAGTGGGTATTTCTTATGGAGCTATTCTTTTTTCTTTTGCCGATTCTCAATTGAATATTGATCGTGTTTTTCGTTTTCTGGGAGGGTTGTAGGAGGTAGAGATAGAGCAGGAATTAGCAGAAGTTACATTTGAAGAGCTGCAAAAAGCACGTGCCGATGGTACTGAGTCAGTTTCTCGAAAACACCATTCAGAGAACAAGCATCGCCGCGCTAACAAGAATAGGTATATCTTTTTCTATTGTGACAGAAGTTTTGAATTTTTTTTGTTTTAGTTTTTTATATATATTTTTGTTTTGATTTGAGTTTATAGGCCAGTGGAGCTTAGTAGCAAGAAACCAATGAGGTCATTTAGACAGGCTATTCAAGCACCCAAAAAGGTAACTCGTGTTTCTTTGAAATTTGGTTTTGTTTTTAATGGTTTAACGTATTGGTTGCTGAACATACAGTAGTGCTTGTTTTTGGATGGGGTTGGGGGATGCGTGGAACAGGTTTTATGGACTGCTTCTGAGTTGAACGGGGTAGCCATATGGGACTGTAGGGTGGTTTTTTGTAAAGGAAGAATATTTGGATGGTTTTTGCAGTGTCTAGGTTGATCAGATGATTTGTACAGGGTTATAGGTCGACATCTACACTTTTGTTTTCTTAAAGGGTTACTTTGTAACCCATTTTAATGAAATGCTTATGGTTTATCAAAAAAAAGTGTTTTTTTTTTTGGAAAAGTGAAGTAGTGTAATTGTTGTTTTGCTTGCTCAAAATTAATGTTCATTTGGTATCCTACTTTTGCTTTAATGGAATTATGTGCCTGTTGGTGAGCTGTAGAAGACTTTAATTGTTTCTTGGCTGTCTAATCTTGTAATTATCTTTCAAATTTTAAGTATGTTAATAGTAAACTATTGAAGTTGCTCCTCTGATTTATGGGCATGGATTTTTTTGAATTTCGAGTTTTTATCTTTTTTCTTGACGTTGTTTATGGTGGCTTGTAAGTAGTAAACATGATCCCACCCTGAAGTTCTATTTCATACCCATAAATAATAATTGTTTTTATTTTATTTTTCCTTTTTGGAGAAAATTTTATGCAAATTTGGTGCCATTTAGTAAATATCACATGTGTATAGCTTATATCATTTTAGTTACTATGTCCTCACTAAATGTTCTTTGGCCAATTTATGTGTGCAAGATCACAGTTATTGTGGCATTGAATCTGATGGAAAATCACAATAATTGAAATCTTTCTTTTTGAAAGAGCACCACTTGCTAGTTTTGTTTCAATTACTAATGTAATGAAAAATAAATTAAATCTGTGTGCTTGTTTATGTTCAGGTGGTACGTGACCCTCGTTTTGAATCTTTATGTGGTAAACTTGATGCTGAGGGGTGTGTCTCCTCTTCTCTCTAAATCATTTAATTAGTTGCTTTTTTGTCATGTGTTCCTTTAGTGTGTAGTTCTCTACAATTGGTATTTTTGCAACTTTTATTTTCCTACATAATTTAGTTGAAGTCTAATGTATCCATGAACAAACAAGTTGGATGGCAAGTTTTCATGTATTGGTAGTTCTGACTGTTTTGTTTAAAGACAACGTTCTGATTGGTTAGTTGAGCTTCATTTATTGGTGCAAATGTTTTCAACCTCATTGATCAGAAAGGGAAAAAAGAAAGGTAGATGCTATTGAAATTTGATTTATTGAAGAATGCAAGAAAATCTTGAGAAAGCCAGCAAGAGGAATCTGGTTATCTTTTACAAGTCAATGGACCTCTGCTTTGATAAATTTCTTTATGTTAGTTATCGACATACCATAATTTCATCGTGAGTAGCCTAGTTTACCATGACACACTCTGTCTCATCTGAGGCCACGTATTTTCTTCGTACTTCTAAAATGATGGGCCTGCATGTTATTTGTCAACCTCTTGATGGAGATAGCATTCCATGGGTCAGGTCTTGTCAAAGTTGAGGGTCTTGACTTCTTTCTTTTGGGGATTATGTCTGTTTCAGGTTATTGCTTTAGTAATCGCTGTACGAGATTTCTATAACTTGTTGGTGGCAATTACTCTTTGTTTTGCAGGTTCAGAAAGAGATATAATTTTCTGTTTGAGAACAACCTACCGGCTGAAAGAGAGGTACTATTCTCTAATCATTGAATATTGATGTTTTCTCTTTTTTGGGTTTGTACTTTGTCATTTTTCAACAATGTATTTCGTGGTCATGGCAGGAGGCGCAGAAACGACTTAAAAAGGCCAAAGACCCAAAAGTCATTGGTGAACTGAAGAACAGTATTTCTTGGATCGTAAGTGTGTTTTCTATTAAAAAGAAAATAGTATACTCTCCATCTTGTTTTAATCCATGGTCTGCTATTGGGCTCTCTGGATATATTGAAGCACCTTCCTATCAACTTTTTGACATCTGATCACATATCAGGACAAGCAAATAAAGTTTGAGTCAGCAAAGCATACTGATGCAAAGATTCTGGCTGAGCACAAGAAGAAAGAAAGAGAAGCAGCAAAGCTCGGGAAGCGCCCCTTCTATCTTAAGAAATGTAATGTCATTAATCTCTCTGTCTCACTTGCTCTAGCTTTCTTCTTTTTTGTGTCATCATGTTTAATGCCTCTGGAATCTGACAAGGACCTTAACAAGCAACTGGAGAAGTATTTTTGCCTACAAAGACAGAAACTTGCTCATGTTGAGATCCTTTGACTTTTGAGTGGACACTAAAACTGTTATTATGTCGATTTTGTATTTAAGTGTAGCTGCCAATGTTCATGTTGGCTCATTTTAATGGATGCTAACTTGGTTCATTTCTTTTGCAGCTGAAATTCGGAAGCAAAGGCTTATTGAGAAGTATAAAAAACTCAAGGTGTGTATTTGACTTCTCATGTAATTCAAAAAATTTCCTTATGACATTGAATAACTCTCAATTAATGACTAAATTGATGATATTATCAGGCATCCGGCAAACTTGAATCGTTCATTGAGAAAAGGCGAAGGAAGAATGCTGCTAAGGATCACAGATTCATGCCCTATCGTCGGCCCAATAATAGTGAGCAACAAGGTTAACGATCCCACAAGGTTTTGGTGGCTTGAGAGCTGTATATACATGTTCTTCCATCTCGCATGTTAAGGCATGCATGCCCTCTGTGTGTGTTGCTTCAAATGAGATCTAAGTTTTAAGCGGCACTGAGTTAAGATAGGCAACGTTTTCGTTCTCACTATTAGAGATTTGTTTTAGGCAACGGATATGATTGAATTATTAGCTATTTGTATCTGGTCATGTATTCTTAGACAAAAACAGCAGTTTGGGGCAAGGTTTTTTTTTTCTTTAGCAATTTTCCAACATTTTATCAATTTTGTAGTTTCTTTCTGATTATGAGATAGTAAAAATACTATAATATCAGTATAGACCACACTTTTCCTTTATTGGTCTTTCCTTTTATATCCGTTGGAGGCTTTTGGAGTAACTAAAAATAGTTTACACAAAAGAAAACATGAAAGAAGACTGGTCAAACTGTCGAAGCAAAGTTCGAGGGCAGTCCTGAGATAGCAATTAACTAAAAAAGTTAGAATGGGATATGTAAAGGCAGACTGAGACAAGGAAAAGTCGAAGTTACACCATGCAAGCACAACAGTAGTACGTGGCTGTTCCTCGTTTGACATATGTCCCAAGATTCTCACTGCCCATCCAGTCATCTCCTTTAAGCAAACCGACGTCAACCGGTTGTTCTCCCTCTCAGTCGGTGCATCTTCAGCTTTCTTCCCGCTCACTGCATAAAACCAACTCTCACCTCTGCATATTCTGAAAACGTTTCAAAAGTTTTAGCTTACCCCCACCCTCCACCTCTCCCCTCCCTCCCCCAACAAATAAAAAAAAAATCATCCCTGAAAAAATAGGTTAGGACTTTACTTTTTTGGGTTTCTTATGTCTGGCATTGGTTTGAATCGTTTGTTGAAAAAGAACCCACATTTCCTTTGCTTTGTGTAGACAAAAATGATGAAACAGTTGCAGCAAAGTAAGGTTTTCTAATTTTTTATTTTGCCTCGAATATAGCAACTTTCGAAGCAGAGAAAGAAAAGATGTTCATATTTTCTTGTTTATAAGAATAGAGGGGTATTTACTTATAAGGATGAAAGATGATTTATTTAGTTGGGGCTATAACAGTAGTAACATTTGTTTTTTGCCTGAATTTCGATGAAGAGAACTGTTTCAGCTTTATTGTGAGTCACATTTTCTCTTCGTTCTTCTTTTGGGGTAAATAAAGGAAAAAAAATTTTAGACTAATTTAATGCTCTGTTGATCCTTTGCTAGCTGAGACTACTTAACATAAGTTTATGTTTTAAGCCTGTTTTACATGCACCTTGCTTTTTTCCTTTGACCATTTTTTTGTGTTGGCGTTGTCAGTGAATGCTTGTTATGATGTTATAAGATGCTTACAGAAATTGTTGAGTTAAATGTCGGGCATGAGTATTTTTTCTTATATATAGCCAAAGCATGTGAATATTTTCTTAGTGTTTCAGTTATATTTTCAATGTTCAAATTCTATCTCTGCAGCTGTTCCATTCCAACGTCATCATGGGCAAATTTTGAAATAAAAGCAATTTGATGCTTGTCTTTCAAAGGAAAAAAAAGAAGAAGAAGAAAGAAAGAAAGCAAAATAGACGCAAAATCTTGCAAATAAATCCAAAACTACAGGGAATCTCATTTTGGTTGGTTTTTCTTTTCTGTTTCAATCTCTTGTTTATACATTTTGCATACGTGTATGTTGCATGCATTACTCTTTCTTTCATAGGATGCTAGGAGCCTAGGAATAACCGTGTACTTATATGGTTGCTGGTTTGGCTTTTGTTTGAAGGTTCTGATGGCATCAAGAATCAAGGGTGAATTCTACTGAGCCTTTATTCCTTGTCTTTGTCTCAAAGGCCAATAGTTGATAGGCATGGCTCTAGATGCCTTCTTGGATTCCAACAACTCTAGGGCAATGCCCTGGGTGTCTAGAGGCTTGGTGCAGTCCTCAGGTTCTAGTAACTTGTTGCAGAAGGATGAACAGTGCCAGAATGTGGTGGCATCTCTCTTAGGTAGAGCCTCCAGAAACTTGCCTAGTACTAATGCTGGAATCTCAGATTTCAATCTGGATAAGTGCTGCACTGTGGTAAATAGTGCAACTAATTTGACTTGTGCCTTTCGGGAAAGTGAGGGCATCTCGTCTGTTTCAGAACATCCTCAATTGCAGAGAACTTCCCCTACTAATATTGATTCTCATGTCGATATCCCCAAATTGCCTGTGCTGTCATCACATGACTTGAGCAGTTCACGAACCTCAGTTGTGGATGCGTTGTCTAGAGGGCAACATATGTCTTATATGAATGGCTCACAAGTAGGTAAAAGGAAACAGCAGCCGGGAATTCTTAATGCTAATTCCAGTAATGCATCACAAAAGCCTGAAGACTCATTTCCTCATGACATAAAACAGGAACTTCATAATTCATGCCTTAAGAAGCCTAGACTAGATCTCAATCAAGATGTAATACTGCAAGAGCATATTATGAAACAGCCACTGGAGAGTCGGGATTCTGTGCAATTGCAAGGCCAAATGGGAGTGCTGAAGGCATTTCTTCAGCAGAATAAGTCGCTGAATGAACACAAAGAGAAAAACTTGCAATCAATTTCCCAGTTTAAGGGAGTTGACTTGAAACAGCAGGGACAGCAACAGATGAGGCACCATTTACAACAGCCAGGCATATGTCAAGGACCATTTGTGAATCCTTTTGATGTTGTTTGTTCTCGTCGGTTGATGCAGTATGTATATCATTTGAGGCATCGACCACCAGTGAGTTAGCTATAATATTTTGTTTTTCTTCAATTTATTTATTTATACCCCTGTTTTATATGTTTTGCATTGTCGCTATTAATGTTGGCTATACGGATGCGTGCCCTATTTTTGGCTTAATATTTAGACTCTACTTGGTTTTTTAACATATTTTAATTCAGTTTTAAGGTGTCTTAAATTTTCCTTTTTCTTTTTCTTTTGTTTTTTAATCCTTTGTAGGAAAATGGTATTGAGTATTGGAGGAAGTTTGTGGAGGAATATTATGCTCCTAATGCTAAAAAGAGGTGGTGTTTGTCTTTGTATGATAATGTTAGACACCATTCCTCTGGTGTTTTTCCTCAGGCAGCAATGGTTAGTTTTCTTACTGCCATCACATTTAATTTAATACCAGTAAAAGATAAATCGTTGTTCATTTCTTAATTTTTATTCTATTCAGTTCATGAATCAATTCTAATGTAAGTGTTGGCTTTAGATGGCTTCAATCATGAATATGTGTCTTCATGTTCATGCATGCTTTGATTTTTTTAGTAAGCCATGACATTAGATGGTTGCATTTGAATGTATTCAACCCTTAACGTCTCTCTTTCTTTTTGTATCGCTTTCATCTATTCACAAGTTGGTGCTGTTTTCCCTAGGCTCAATGGCACTGCAACCTATGTGGTTCAATATCAGGAAGGGGTTTTGGTAAGCAAAACATCTGCTCATATATGGTATTAGCTCGATATTTTGGCGCAAGCATGTTCTTGCATGTGTTGACTTGCTGGCTTCAGTTTCTGATTATCTGAAGTTGTTGGTGGCAAGTAATTGGTTCCTACCCTTTTCTGCTTGGCAGAGGCGACTTCTGAAGTGCTCCCTAGGCTTTACAAAGTATCATTTGAAAGTGGGGTGATCGATGAAATCTTGTTTCTTGATCTGCCATGTGAACGTAAATTGCCTTCGGGATTGATGATGTTGGAATATGAAAAGGCAGTTCAAGAGAGTGTCTATGACCAAGTTCGTGTTGTTCGTGAGGGCAAACTTCGAATAATTTTTACTTATGATTTGAAGGTATTGAAGCTCATGCATGTGAAGTTCATAGATTGACAGTTCATGTTGAACTCAAGTTGTTGCATTCCTATTGTTTCTCAGATATTGTCATGGGAGTTTTGTGCAAGGCATCATGAAGAACTTCTGCACCGCAGTTTTATTGTTGCTCAGGTAATTTACTTTCTTTATCCATGCAAAATGTAATTTACAAGCAGTCATTCATTTCCATTTTAGGATTCTTCTTTGACAAGGAAATCCTATGCCTTAGCAGCTTAGTATTCAGCTGAACATTATTAGGGCCTAAATACCTGCCATGCATGTTCTGTTAACAGGTACATGGATTGGTTCATGCTGCACAAAAATATCAAAGCACAATTAATGGATCTAATAAGTTTTCACCACGTTATCTCCAAGAAGATTGCAATAGGTAAAACAGCATTTCTCATTGAAATTTTATTCTTTAAAATATGAAAATAGTATTTGTACGGATGATTTCCATGGTCAGGTGCCAGATAAATTCTTTAACATACACAAGTAACACAATTTTCGAAGTTCTGTTAACAGAAAGGTTTAGTAATTCTGGATCAAGAGGTTATTATTCATTGAAAGAAGATTATTTAGGTGGCAAGTAATTTCTCTGTTTATTTTGGTTTTTGTTTTCTTGCTACCTTTCCTGGGAATTACGGATGATCTAGGTATTAAGTTGGCCGGCTAATTGATATGCATAAATGATGGCTTTTAATTGTTGATGTCACATATGCCATGTTAAAAGGTCCCTGCAGCGCCTATAGAGATCATGCAAAGCTAGTTGGAGCATTTTCCAAGTCTTCGATTTGTCTTCAGAGTATCTATATGGAACGGTTTTTATAGCAACATTTAAATAACAATTACCCGCTTGACTCATGTAAGCCGCAAGTGTAAGAATACTATGATCTACAATTTTAGTCAGGGGGGTGTCCAGACCAAACTGCATGCAGAGATTGATGGATAGAATACTCTGTCTGCTGCCACATTCTGTGCCTCACTTAACTTGTCTAGACTGTGAAAAGGAATTGGTAGTGTCATCTGATGAGAGGATCAGCTTAGTGGTGGTTCTGAAGTTCCTGCATGTGTCCAGCTTAGTGTGAACATAATAGAAAAGCAGACCATGGTAGCAAAATCCTGTTCTACTCTGTAAAATTTATTTTCTACTTTGGTTATACTGTTCCTAGGTATTACATTTGGTGCTTTGTATATATGACAAACATGTTTACCGATGAGTCTGGTTTCTGATCATTACCCATATAACAGGTTTCTGACAACTGGAGGTCAGCTTGTGAGTAATTTGGATTTAGAGCTCATTGATGACTTAGGGTTTTCCAAAAGATATATTCGATGCTTACAGGTAAATATAGATAATTCTTTACTCTCTCAAAACTGAAAGGCCGATAGTTCCAATAATTGACAGATATTGAAAATCATAATAATCTTACAGATAGCTGTGGTCGTTGAAAGTATGAAAGACTTGATGACTTTCAGCAAGGACAATAACATTGGACCAGTTGGTAAGAAATATCATGCATGTTTCAGTTGATGGTACGGATATTTTAAAGCCAACTTGTCATTACTGGTATTTGATCTGTCTTTTAAGTGTTTTTTTTTTTCAAAAAATGAAAGAATACCTTCATGAATATAAGCAGCTATGATGTTATTTGGGATTAGTTGAATTTATATATGTAACTTTTAATGTAAAACTTCTATCATAAGCAATTTGAGAGAGGATGGTAAACCTTTGCCCCCTTTTTTATTGAATGTGACGGTTATTAGATGTTGTATGTTGTCCGATTCCTGTTTAAAATTACCCATTGAACTTTGATACTCTTCTTGAAGCAGTGATTTATTGGTTATTGATGAAGCTAATGCTGATATCTATCTTCGTTGCAGAGGGCTTGAAGAAATATCCTCAACCAACCACTTTTATCAAGCCTCTGAGAGGTGAGGGAAAAGAAAAGTTACCACTAAAGAGTGTTCAAAGTCTGCCTACTGACTGCAATAAGTTGTTGGGCATATCTCCTCATTTTAACAACAACAACAACAACAATGGAAGCCCAAAAATAACCCGCAACCCAAATTTGATTAATTCGGAGGAGGAATCACCCAGTCGATTGTCAAGACTGACCACACTGACCTCCAATGCAAGCAAATGGAAAGAGGCACATTCTCGTAAATGCAACAGGTCTAAGGAGGGTGCATCTACCAAGCCATTCCAGGGTCGTAAAATATCAAGTTTGGGACTGAGTCAGGACATACCAGTTAATGACTTGTCAAGTTATAATTTTTCTGAATGCAGCAAGAATAATCAAGAGTGTATGATCCAAAAATGGCTACAGAAGATGATCAGTAACAGCAGAGCAGAGAATGAGGGTGATAAGGAAAAAGTAAACCAAGAGATAGGTTGGACCACTCCCATTGGCTTGCAGGCCGAAGCCAAAAGAACAGATAAGCTTGTCAACGGGTTAGATTTTGACAACATGGCCAAAGCAGCTGCCTCAAGAAAGTCATCTAGCACTGGTGGGAACATGCACAAGTTCGCAGTCTCAGCTGCTTGCAATGGGGACTCTTCCAGTGCTTCTGGAAATGATAGCTTCGTTAAAAGAGAACCAGATTTGCTTGAAATGGTGCGGATTATGGGTCATGATTATTACAAAAATGGAAATCCCGCAGGTGATCATCACCTGGGTCAGGGCTGGAAAGTTTAACTAACTGGTTATATGCCTGTTAATCTGAAAATTTTTGGACAGGAGTTTTCGTGCCCCCCTTTTTTTCTTGCAAAGTGCTTGATATGAATGTAATAAGCAAACTTGAGAAAGTTTTAGGGGTTGCAATGGCTTCGGATGGTCAGTGTGTTACCTTTCTTTTCTGAAAAATTGAAAATTTATGGTTTAGATCTGTTTTTACAACCCAGTGAAATTCTGACATTGTTATAGAAAATGACGCCTGATAATTCATGTCTTACTTCCCTGTACTTTGTACCATTGCTGGATTTGTGACAATAAGGCGAATTCAAGGAATGTTACATAATACTCCAGGGATATGGAGGATATTTTCAAGTTAGGTAAATACCAGCAGGTGATCAAACTGCAGATTAAAAAAATGGAGGAAAAAAACGACTCTGAGTTTTAACAGCAATTCAGGTTAGTGTACCATTACAGGACAAATCCTACATTCATTAAAATCCTTCGTGTATTCAACTTTCGGTGATATTAAGAAGAAAGCCTACCAGTACCAGAAATAATTAGAGCTATGACAATTTTGCACGTAGATTGCTAAAAGATGGAAGCAATGAAGTTGTCGAGGATGGACTACTACTCATCAATGGCGCACATGGACAAGATGGAAAACACCCAAGAAAATGCCAAGCCCAGAGAAATAGACAGAATGATTGAAGAGACTAAATCAGAAAGGAAGCTCCAAACCAAATCATGAGAAACTGAGAATGACTGGTATGTTAATTATCATTGATAGTTAGAGTCTCCCCTTTTCCAGTTTCATTGGCTATTGCTTTTGTAGCAGAGTTCTTCAACGGCAATCTTCTTGCCAAATGACTGAAGAATGTTTTCTCTATTATTTCTCTTGGGATAGAATACGAGCAAACCCATAGTCCCTACCCTACACTATCTCACAAGATTTCAAGTCCTTCTCTAATGACACGTGAGTCTACTTTTTAGTGAATGTAGGTTTACAATAGATTGCTGTTTTCGATGCCTATAAACTATGCTTACAAGTGTTAGCAAATGATAATAAAACTCTTAAAACTTGAAGAGACGTACTCATTATCAAAAGGATGAGACAGAAAAGGGCATAGTAGATAAACAAACAGAAACATAATTTATAGACAAAATTGACTCCCAAGTCTCTAACCCTCAAAAAACCAGCTACAACTTAATTACACTCTCCTTTGAATAGGTGTACCTCTCTACAAAATAGAAACTTGTAATTACATAGGTTAAGCGCACTTTAAAAATCCTTTGTGCTTTAACCTTTCCCTAAATTTACTGGGGTATATGACCACAGAGTCTAAACAGAGACCACCCTTTGTATGCGTGCAATCAATTTGCATCATAGATAACTTAATCTTCATTGATGAATTAGAGTTGTCGACATTGAAGTCTCCCACATGGTAGTGAAACCATTCCCCTGGATCACTCAAAGTACATTGAGATGTGGCATGCTGACCATCCGAAGTCCATAGCTGAAACCTTACTGGTTTTATATCCCAACCATGGACATTCTCAGAGTTGCGGATTTGGCGACCAAACCTTCTAGAGGCACGCCCCAACTGCAGTCTGAAGAAAACGCTGTAGGTCCCTGCTGGAAAGGGAAATTCCACCTCCCCATCAACTTCAAACCACCAGATTTGCTGAAGATATGCAATGGAACCGAACCTAAATCACAAAGAAAAGTGAATGGAAATTAATTTCCAGCATTCCATTTCAACACATGGTGTGACCATCTTTTTGATCAACCAAACAGCATTTCAGACAACATCAATTGCATCAGTCATCCACACTTTCCACTAAGTTAACAATGAAGAAGAAGTATGAGACATCACTTATAAAATTACTGGGGATGAGGAACAGCTTTATACTTGGACTAATAGCCTGCCATTGAACAATGAAACAGAAGTTTTCAGAACATGAATTTTTTTACTTTAGCTTGTACACCTTGAAACTCAACATTGTTTCAAAACGCCTCTTCAACAGCATAGATAAAAAAGAAATCATGCTCATGTGCACCAACAGAAACATGTAGATATGTAAATGTATTTGCAAACTGCTAAGAATTGCCTGGACTATGAGAAGCAGAAACAACACTGACAAACTAAGCTGTTTTCCATTAAGTGGAGTCAGCTACATGAACCATATCGGGCCACCGTGATACACATAGGTTTCCACCCAATTATATGAACCATATCGGGCCACTGTGATACACATAGATTTCCACCCAATTATATGAACCATATCAGACCACTGTTTTCTATTAAATGAAGCCCATTTTTAGTAGTTTCCATCCAATTATGTAAGACACATAGGTTTTGAAAAACAAGAGGTTGAAACTCACGAAAGACGTAACCCATCTCTAATTGGTTGAATAAGATATCCTTAAGTTTATGTATATAATAACACTAATGCTTAAGTGTTTGTCCCCACAACTTAATGTAAAGATTTGAATATCAAACACAGCTGCTTTGACCATGAACGACTCAAACCATGGGAATGGGAAACCATCGACAAAGTCAAAAAAGGTGAGCATCCCGGAATTGTTTTCCATAAAGAGGCAAGTTATTAGAAAGAAAAAAACTTGCAGGGACCCTAGGAGACCAAATCCCATTTAGACAATTTCCAATACCTCTGCCATAGCATAGCATCATCATCATCATCATCATCATCATACATTAAAAATGGAGCTCTCCAGAATACATCAAAATTTAAAAATAAAAATATTAAAAAAAAACATACTTTGGATATATTCGGCAAGATAAGGCCCGAACACTCTTGATTTTGATCAGCCAATCTAAAAAATTAATGATAAGAAACTAAAAAAAATGCTGCCATTCTCCTCAAAATTGAATAGGTACAGACAAAAAATAGGAAAGCTTTCTTTGTATCTCACCTAGATTCCTCAGTAGGAATATGATTCCAATATCTTCGATCATCAATCCCGGTTATACGTAGCCCCCTGGAAGAGATTAACAAACAAACACCACCTGTGCTCTTATCCAGCCATACTTTCTGCAAAGAGAATCCAAATACTAAAGCCATCAATAAGACAGGCAAACCGTGGATTTTAAGCAACCAAAACAATAAAGCATTAATTAGTATTCCCTGTTTAATAACAGAAACAATTAACCAAGCCTGATATTTAAATCTTGTCATTTATGATTTTATGATTGTTTCATTTCTAAAAGGAAGAATATCTTGGGTTAAATTAATAACACAATAAGCTTTGCTCTATCCAAATGATTGATTTTTTTTTTCGCTTTACCCCCACAAATTTTGTTATATTTATATGATCATAGTTCACATTATAAATCAAAAAAACAATTAACGAGGAGCACCAAATCATGAAAAATTTTAAACACTACTTGGTCATCTGGTAGAAACTAAATTCAGAAAGAACAAAAGAAAACAGACTTAAAATTGCAACCTCAAATCCGTGAAGAGAATTATCTGATTCATAGCTGAGTGAATGCCATAAAACAGAGGAAAAAGTAAAGCAGGGAAATTTCGAGTCTTTATGAAAAGAGCCATCTCGCCAAATAAAAAAACCTTCAAAAACCCAGAATTTAAAATCGCAGTCTTTCCCAGCATCCAAACAAAACACAGCCAAAAACAGAACCAAAAACCATACCTTGGTGCCATCGTCGAAAGTATTAGCTCTACAAAGTCTTGTATAGATGTCTCTTTTACCCAACTTTTCAGGCACAAAGCCGAGAATTTTATCAACAAGGATTTGGTAATTGGGTGGCAATTTCGATTCCCAAACAACATCAGCCCAAGAAGCACCTCTAAATGCTCTGTTCAACTTTGCCAATTTACATATCTCTGGAGGATCCAAATACCCAATAATTGATGCTACACAGCTCTCTGGTAAGTCCCCCAAACTGACTGATGACGAAGAAGCAGATGCTAAACCATCTTGGTTTATGAACAAAGCAGAGAAATTGGCACCCATCAAGATACAAAGGAAAAAAACAGAGAACTGGAAAGTTCTATGGCAGAGAATTCATAAAAGAGGGGGGGAGAGAGAGAGGTGGCAAAGGGAAATGGTGTGGTACTATCAAACACGGACGCGTACTCGTTTTTGAGGGTTGTTTCTGTTTTTGTTTTGTCTGTTTGTTTGCTGAGAAAAAGAAGAAGAAAAAAGAAAGAAAGAGGACGGTGACAGGGAGGCCTTCGATTTGTATGGTATAGTTGGATTTTGATTTGACGATAATAGATTTGTAATAAAATAAAAAAGTTTCAGTATGTCAGTTTGGTCGTCTAACCATGGTTTTCTTCGTTACCAACTCTGGAAATACTTGGTGGTGCTGTAATCCGTGCAGATTGTGAATAAGCATTTCCTTCTCAAATCAATTCTTCGTGCACTAAATATAATGGGGTGTAGCTTAAATTTTGGTTTAAAGAGTTGGTTCGGCCAGACCCCAAGGTTTTATTATGGGCAGTGTTTGACCTCATGGTTTCGTTTATTACTTACTTTTTTTTCATTCAACAAAAAGTATATATTAATTTAGAAATTTTTAGTTAATATCTTTTTCATATATTATATTTGTTATATAATTTTTGGACTGAAAGTAAAATTTAATAACTCCAAAAATTGTATTTACAATATTATATTTTTAATAGTAACAATACAATAGGTATGCAATGTTAAAGAAATGCCATTATTTTTTTTTTTTTTTAGGATTGGGAGAGTTTTGTTTCTTCAACCTAGAAAAGTGCCATATTCATGCTTAGGCCATAGTTAGTGAAACTTTGCTTAATGTTTCAACTGTCTAAATTAAAAGCATTTCGGATAAATGATAAGAATATGGTGAAAATGGGTAAAAAATGGAAGGAAAGGATCAGAAGGGAAGAGATGGCCCTAGGAGTAATTGGAGAGCCAAATAGGACCACATAGTAGACATCTGGTATTCACTATACCCATTCTTACCCTTTGAAAAATATCTTAATTTTGGCCTACCTTTCCTTTTCAAGTTTCTTCTGAAAAATCGTTTTTAGTGGATAGAGAAATTACATATCTAATTAATAAAACCCAAATTTCTGTTTAGATTTAATGAGAAAAAATCAAGTCCTAACACATTAATTTTGGCCAACAACTTTTAGAATTATATTTATTATATTATTATAGATATTTTTAGTACTTGTTTGAGCTAGTTTTTTTTAGCTTTAAAACTATTATAAAAAATAATAACTTTTAAAATTAAGCTAAATTTATTTGGTAGAATAAATTATATAAGTTGTAATTTTGGTTAAAACTACCATTAAAGATATTCATACCATCTTCAATCACTTAATAAATTAAAGCAGAACAAATCTATTTCGAGTTTATATATGATTTCAAATATTAAAATCAAAAAAATTCATAAAAAACGTAACAATTTTCAAATTTATATAATAGTAATGGTATTAAATTTTTATTAATCTAGCAAGCAATTGGACATATTTCGACTCCTAAAGAAAGAAGAGAAAGGAAAAAACGATGTATTTGACATTAAAATATTTTTTAGTGAAAAAAAAGAGAAAATTTTTAAATAGCGTTTGAACGCAATTTTGAATTTTACGTCTTGTTTTCTCTTAATTTTTGTATAAACCAAAAAATTTAGATTTTACTATTCTGTTATTGGGTTTTTCTGTTTATTTTTTTTTAGAATTTTTTGTAGAGAGAGGTGGAAGAAAAGGAGATCGTGATTTACGTTTGAGAAAAAGTAATTTGTCAAGGAGAGGAGAGAGAGATTGATTGAGAGATGGGTATTTCTCTAATGTATTTTTAGAGAAAGACAAGAAAAAATTCCTTTTTGTTGAACCTGACTTTTGCTTTTAAGAAGAAAGATAAATACATCTTAAAGACTTTTTCCGTATTCTATAGATGGAATTTCGAATAAGTTACATATGCATTGTCTATTTGTCTTAGTTAGGTGTAAATATCAAACTCTACCCTTCAAGAAAATAAATGTAATTTGATTAATAAATAGTACCAATTGCATAATCATTTTTTCTTTTCAACAAGTAATCTAGGGTTGCTTATGAGGTCTCATCTATGTTTTTTTTTTTGTAATACGTATTAGGGGTGAGTAAAGATGGTTCGAAATGATGACCTGATCAAATTGAATGAAATTTTGATAAAATGGTTCGAATCAATTGGTCTATTCGGTCTATTAGTTCAAAAATTTCGATTCTATTGATTAAGTTGGTTGGTTCTTGATTTTAAAATTTTTAAATCGAATTGATTAAAAAATCGAACTTAATATTATATATATAATATTTATATGTTAATTTTAAGGATGTTGATATTGTTAATGTTAAATGTTATAATTTATAAATGTTTAATTAGTTTTTTCATTTATGTGGTTTGTATTAATTTGTTTATGTCCAAATTTTTTGTATATTTCATAATTATAGATTAAATTTATAAATTTTAATATTATAATTTGTAAAATATGAAAATGATAAAATTTTTATTCTTTTGATCAGTAATTGAATCAATTCAATTTTTTATTGGTTTAATCATTTCTTTAAATTTGACTGATTTAGTCGATTTTTCAAAAAATTTAATCCATTTAATCCTCAATTATGATACATTGAACCAATTAATTGCTCACCCTTAATACCTATAATTTTTTCTCTTATGCTCTTTTCTTTGGTAATATCGACTCTTTTTTTTTCTCTTTGTGACCATTCCTCATTAAACAAATTAAAAAGTAACCACGTGACATGAGTGGGTTTGACAAACGATTATAAATTTAATCTCTTTATACTAAGATCAATGCCATGTAATTAAAATACATTCTCAACATCTCACCTTTAGCATTATTGAAAGGAAAAACAAAGTTTAGGGTAGCATTCAAACGAAACAAGTGGATTTTTGAGTTCAAATTAATAGGAAAAATTCATGGACCAATCAAAACGCGTCTTATCTGTTGAAAAAGTACAGCCACGTCAAACGTGTGTCTGAGTCAGCATAAGACGTGTCCACCACATAAAAATGGAACATGGCCACCTCGGAAACACGTGTCAAAAGGGTCTCGAATTGGACAAGGGAGGAGGAGAGTAAGGCCAAATATATGCAGCTTCAAAATTAGTTGGCTGATTATGAGTTGTCAAGTTGCAGGATAAGAGAAAATATTAGTTAATGCAATAATGTTTGGATGAAAGGACTCCATATCTTTGGATAATACAATTTGCTTATAATTTTGATTATCTTTAATCGTCCAAGGATTTTGCACCACACGTTTTAATTAATTAGAATCTTGTGCTTAGAGCTTATGTAGAACACCATAAAAGGGCACAGTGCCAAAGTAAGCTAGCACCCATCGTGAAAAACAAGCATGTTTTTCACATCCCACTTTCAAGTTGGGTCATGTTTAAAGTTTAAAAATCGTATTTTAAATTGGTTTGAATAGAATTAAACTCATAGTATAAACGAATAATTCGACTCATGAATTTCGTTTTATTTTTTTTCTTAAAAGAAAAAAAAAAACACCAAGCCTAGCCAGACAAGAGTTCCCTAGTGCCTGCTACCAGCTTTTTATCTTTACTCCTGACGTTATCAGACACATTATAAAAGATTAAAGGTTGATAATTACTAGTATGAATTTAGCTTTTATTATATTATCCTTTGTAAGCAACTTGGAATGATATTAAAAGATATGATGTATGTTTAATTGTTTGGTACGTTCTCGCTTGGTGACTTACGAAAGAAAAGGCTTTGGGCCCATAAGATTTGATCCCAAAATTTCAGACCAACCTTCGCTTGGTTCTTGTATTCAATGGAGGTTGGTGGAGATAATTAATTAGCAAGTTGCTTCAGAAGTATACTTGTACATACGCCCTATCAATTGAATAACTATTATCATAATAACGCATGTATAAAGAAAGTAATGAATAATAAGGTTAGAATCTCCATTTTGATGGTGGTAGTAAATCAGTAAGGTCAAAGCATTCATCTTAGGAATTAGAAGATCATAACATTTCCGTTGACCATTTGGTACTTGAAACTTTGTTGACCAATCCTTGGTTTCTTCTTGTCAGTGTGGTCTACACAATTATTTCAACGTCAGGGGAAGTGGGGCTTTTGGGTTTGGTAGTGAGGTTAAATCCTTTCCTTACCATTTGAAACTATCATTCAGAGAAGAAGCTCATATAGTGAAGACTGGTTGATAGAAGTATCGATCCTTGCCAACAGGATGATCTTGATACTTGATAGTAACGAAGATGTGTAAATAGAAAATACCCTGAGAGATTTCAGTTTCCAAATGTCCTTTTCGTGGTAAGTAACTTACTGTTAGATGAACGTTGCCATGGTACTTAATGTTATTGTCAGAGAAAACTACAAAACCAGGAAGCAGCTGTTAGTGCTAGTGGACCTTGTTTTTTCAATGTACTGTTGAACACTGCTTTGGAGTGCTATCTAAATCTGCGGCTCAGGCGGATGATTAGGGACAGTGATGCAGAGGCAGCAATTTTTCTAAGCAGAGATTTAGACGTGACCTTTCTGGCTGCAGTTTCAGATTCGCTTTGATATTTTATTTATCAGTTACAGTACTTAACAGTGGTTGATGTAATAATTCCTTTGCAAATATTTTAACGTCAATTGGTGATGAAAGAGATGATCAGAGTTTTTATTGGATGCTGGTTCTTTTGCCAGCCTAGAAATCTTCTAGTCTCATCACTTGGACTAATTAATCCCAGGAAGATGGTGCGACAATCAGATGCAAAAAATGTCAACAACAATGTTGGATTTTTCCTGTGGAAACAACTCAGACTTTCACTTCTGATGATAATAATGCAACAGCAGCATCAGCTGATAGGACCCAGCCAGGGGCGGAGCGTCCCTTTGTAACGAGGGGCCATGGTTCCCTTAAGATTTTTGAAATTTTTTATATATTATATATTTTTTAATAATTTTTTAAAATAAATTTTTATTAAATAATTAATAAAATTAAAAATAATAAAATGATATTACAAGTTCTATTTAATTTTACTCAAATTTTTATTTTTTTTTAATTTTTTAAATTTCTTCACCCATCTTTCTCTCTCTTTTTTTCTATTTTTGTATTGTGAAATTATAAAAAAAATAAATTTTTATTTAATTTTTTTATTTATATTATTATTATTTATTTTTAATTTTATTCTATTTGCTTATATGTTTTAAATTTCTATAGATTTTTTTTTTTAAATTTCTACGAATCATCGATCATATTTTTTTGTTTTTGTTATATAGGTTATATTTCTACTTGTCATGATTTTTTTTATTATTTGAATTTTATTTTTAATGATTTTAATTTTTAAAAATTAAAAAATTATTGTATATATAATTCTCAAATATAAATTCTAATGTTGTATTATTGGTTATTGTTTAAAATTTTACTAATATATTATTTTTTATTAATCCTAATTATATAAAAAAATTATCCTGAATATATGTTTTTAATGTGCTTCACACTTTATATTTAATTGAAAGAAAATTATATTGAGTATAAGAAAAAATTATTAATTATATATATCATATTTAATTATTTATATTTTATGCATTATAGTTTAATATTTAGTATTATAAACTTAAATATAATAAAATAAGAATATTGGATGTTAGCTACAGTAATTTTGTAGTCATTTATATTGAGAAATATAATACTTTAAAACAAAATAGATGATAAGTTTTTTACAAATGATTTAATTATTTATATTAAAAAAATATTATTATCGTCGAATAAAACTTTTCTAAAACATTATTATAATTTTTTTTATTTTTTTATTAACATGTTATATAAAATTATTATCTGTCATAAATCTTTTGATTATTAATAATAAATTTTAATATATTAATTTTAAAATTTTTTAATTTTTATTCTTCTTAACTTTTGACCCTCCAATAAAAATTGACTAACTCCACCTTTGGACCCAGCTCAATCACAGTAGTACTGGAAACTGTAAAACTCAATTATCTTCACAAGCAATATTGAAATATCCCAGGAAAATGGTAAAGAATAGGTGAAAAGAAAAGATGAGAAAATATCTCGACCGCTGAAAAAGCACTTGTTCCGCATTGTCTGCCGTTGCTTTTGATGAAGGCAGCACCTGTACCTCCCATCCTGTTGAGGATGACAACTCCGATGGTGCTGAGAAAGAAGACAATGGCTGATATAATTTATAGGGTTCATGAATGTGAAATTTGATGCTGACATTAGCGGCAAATCGCACGGCCATGTAGGCCATAGCCAGCTAGTTGTTGTTTGTATCTTTTTGGTGTACTGAAGTGAGTCCATTAATGGGGTAGGAATTTATTCTGGCAAAAATCTGTTGTTCGCGTTAGATACGTCAACAGGCTTATATATATATGCACAGTTGGTTGCCAGTAGATTTTGAGTTAAAATATTTGTTTGATTCAAAATTTATTTGCTTCTTTTGGTATGTACGTTGATGAGATATTCTTCTATATATCTAGCTTTAAAAAAAAAAAGGAAAGCCTTGAAGAGTTGCAACCGTACAGGGTTAAATTAGCAAAATGAATTATGCAACTTACTTGATTTGAACTTGATCAAATGTATCAGCAAATAAAATGATGCTTAAACGTAATAAAATCAGATTACTACGTAACTGTATTGAGAGTTATTTGAGTCGTTTTACACCTCTAACTATGACATGAACAGCACTACAATTGAATCAAATGATAAGATGGACACTTGCACATGGTCCGAGGATTGCAGAAAGGTGCAAAGGCAGTAAGGGAAGGATGATAAGACAAGGGCATGAAAAGACAACACTTGCACTGAAAATTTTAGTGGACCAAATTGTAAAAATATCTTCTTAATTAATCAATTTGGCAGATATCAGCACTTCCATGTGTATCTTGAAAACAAAATATTATATTAAAAGAGTTGTCGAATACTGATAAAAGCAAACGCCTTCAATCGTCGAAAAATTTTGGTTTTGAGGAGTTGACAACGCTGATGTAAAAATGTATCAAGACTGAATCATTTGATAAAGACATTAGCGGCAGGACGATCACTGTTTAGGCTATGGTTCACAACTTTGTTTTAGCATTTTGAATCTTCACTGTATCCCTGCGAGTTGCAGCTCCGGAAGATAGTGTTTGGAACAATGTCAACCTTTTCAACAAATGGGATTTCATGTTGTCGTCCCAAACCGAAAGCCAGGTCCATTTCATCTTGTTGCAGTCCACTCTAAAACCTGATCAGCTTTCACGATGGGGTTGGGCTTACAGTGTCACTTGTAAGGCTCATCCTCTAGGGCATGTATTCTATAAGGAATCTTCTCTTTAAAGAAGAAATTTGGCTATCAAGTAGATTAATATTTTTGGCCACAGATTGAATGATTTTAATAACTCCTAGGATGGTATGATTGGCTGGGTTATTTTCCTGCAAGTTCATCCTCCCATATTCTCGATCACCAGCTTCCTTCTCATGCACAATAATAAGAAAAATAGATGTGCTATATGTGGAAAAGGGAAACATGGACCGGAGGAGTTGTCCTGATGATTTTGCTGAGCTTTATTACGAAATATGACATCTCACTATGTTCAACATACAAATACATAATCACATATCACTTGAACTATAGAAGTAGTATGTGATTTTAAATGTGGGTATGACATGAAATGAAACTGCTCTGGTTTTCCAGATTCCATCAACTCTATATCAAGTAGCAATGTAGAAGGAGGAATGAACACAAATCAACGAAATCCTTTTATATATGACGATGAATTTCAAACTACATTGTTCATAATTCTGATAAATCTTCAACAAGTGAAATGACTGCTATAAAGAATTTCATAATACATAAAGAATCAAAGAATAAACACCAAATTAATTGACTCCAATACTACTGACTGATATCTAAAGAACTGACTCGGTATGAAGCTACTGTATTCATTAAAATGGTTCTGGCACTAGACTGACCAATCTTTATCTGCAACAAAGAATGAAAGAATAATAATGACAGATTTCTCTACCTACAAAGAATTCTGTGTCCCTTTCTGTATGCAAGAATGGAATCAAATGAGATGGTATGTATGAAGAAAAAGTAAATCTGCAACAATCAACTTGGCTGAGAAAACGAGGATGAGCTGCCTGCAACATCAACCGGTGTCCAAGCTGAGACTGAATAAAGTGGCTGATCTAACCAACTTAGAGTAAGCGCCGCACCATCCTGCCCTTGCTTCTTGACACTGTAGTTCTCACAAGAGTACATCTTCAACAGCATTTGGCTCTGAAGCAGTTCCCTCTCACTAACCCCCATGCATCTGAACCCTCCTTGCTCCATCAACTTCCTCCACTTCTCAAAACTCTCATGCCTTTCAAACCTGTCGCTTCCTTCGCAAGCAATTATATTCCTGATTTCCCGTGCAAACATTTCCTCTATTTTGATCCTAATCGGGCTCTCCAAGGGAAGGCTAGAATCCATTGAGTCAAATATGGCAGAGTAGTATCTCAATGAATTGGTAACTCTTGCATCTAAGCTGAGGACATTATGCTCAGCTTCTTGCTCTGCCACGATGACTACTGCAGGATTTGTGCTACGAAGAAGTCCCAAAAAGTCCCTGAGTGCTCCTCCATTTCCATCATAAAGTGTCTTGTGCAGTTGAAACACACAATTCACAGCTACACTCTCTTTCTCCTTTACGTGAAGCATCCACAACCTCACATCTTCTAACCTGTCCACAACTGGATGGAACTCGAAAGGCAAATTCAATGCCTCAGCAAATCCTGCAAGCCTGTCTCCTGTTTCATTCAGTTCTTGCTTGGACTCACCAATTCCAGTAACTCTAACATGGCTTGGAGGATTAGTCCTTGAAGCTAAACTCTGGAACAAACTAGGCCACTGTAGCCCTTGCTTGATGTCGAAATCTATGATGTGAACCCTGTCTTTGCCCTCGAAGGCTCTCAACAGTATCTCATTGGATGTGAAATGAACAAATTTTGGAATTGGGCTTACCTGATTCAAGAGCCTCAATGCAGTACCATTGTCATCATCCACCCGATCAAGCTCTCGAGGAGTTGTGATATGAAAAATATGAGGCCAAAGCCTTGTGACTCGAAGAGCCAAAGCTTCAGTATAGTAAGCAGTTAAACGGCTTATAGCACTTCCTCTTGGAGAAGCAAGATCCCCCAACTTTGCTATAAAATGGTTGATGGCAGCAATGTTCTTTGATCCAATTGCTTCAACACAAGCTGTCAGTAAGTGGACAAGCTCAAAACCCTGATGCTCCCCATGGTTGTTCTCCTCCGCATTAGCCCCCAAACGAGCACCGTCGTGCTGGTAAGGATTCCCAGAACCATTACCCACTTCTTGTTCCGTGGCTTGCTCATTTAACCGAAGTCCCAAGCTATGACTCTCTGAAGAAGTGCTCGATCCTGAAGTTTCGTTTGCCGGCCTGTGGATTGTCTCAACATCCTTTTCCCCGACGTCAGTGATCTCAGTTATTACTGATTCGATCCAAGGATTGTTAGACAATGGCAAAGGCGGAGAAATCACTTCACTAGGAACAAAACACACCCTTTCTTCATCCCCTGAACAAGTCAGAGAGAAAGGAACTTGAGGGGCATTCTGTCCTGTGAAACTTGGTTGAAACCAAAAATTTCCTGCACCTAGCTGGCCTAAACTCAAATTATCACCACCTCCTTCATGAATATCACCAGAATCCTCATTATCACTGCTACCCTTTTTCCTTTTTGCCCTGTTAATGACTGACTCATCAACTAAACCCTGCTCAGCAAGCCTCTTCAAACTTTTACCTTTCTCCCAAAACTCATCCTTGATCTCTCTCCTTCCTTCAAATGGATTTTGTGCAGTAGTAGTCAATGGCGGCAGCCGGATATTCTGCTTGAGAGAACAACCGGTGGTCTTGGATTCAATTGGTTTCTCCACAGAAAGTCCAACAGGCCTAATAGGCTGTGACCTTGAAGTGTCCTTACGAGAGAAACTACATGGCAAGTCCAATCTCTGTGTGCTCATTGAAGTCTGGAAATGGCAAGCTTGAAACTGTGCAGATGCTTCACTCCTCAATCTATGCCTTGGTGACAGCAATGTAGAACTAGAACACCCAGCCAACATTTCTCTACAACCTTCCTATTTTCTTTCTTTTGTTTCTTTTTCAGTTCAATTTCAATTCACCCACCCCCAGTTCTTTTTCGCTATTTCTTTCCCTATCTCTCTTTGTTTCTATAAGTTTTGAAAGTATGCAACGTATTATTTTTTTTTTTTTATGTATAAAATCCTATGTGTTCATATGAAACTTTGCATGTATACTTGGAAAAACCAAACCTAGAGAGATAGACAAATTCTAAGTGAGTGTGTGAATTTTCAAGAAACCAAAAGAAATAAAATAAAAAGGAATCCGATGAAAAATACAGAAACAAATCAAATAGTATTGAAATCAAACCTTTTTTTTTTTCAAAGTGTTCCTATATGAACAATATGTGTGTATGCAATGAAGAATTGACAGAATATGCAAAACAAATGAATTAAAAAAAAATTAACCCACCCCAGAAAGAATCAAAGAATTGTTAAGAACTAAACTAAAATTAACATCTACCAGAAAACAATCATCGGATTCCCAAACATTCACAAACAACTCATTCCAAAAGGCTATAATCAACGGTGTAATAAACATCAATATTGAAGACAAAAACACATATTTTCTCAAACCTGTACTTCAAATCCTGAAAAACTTTGAGAGCCTCAGATTTTGAGGTTTGCAACGACTCCATGGTAGCTGAAACTGAACCCAGACTCAGAAATCCCGGCTTTGGAAACCAACTAAACATGCATGAAAACAAACTGAAAAACGATCAACCAACAATGAAAATCTCTCAATGCTCACTACCCAAAAAAACCATAAACCAGAAAAGGGTGTTGTTTTTATATACTTCTATATAATACTAGTAAAGCGAAAGCTTTTACTATTTTCCTTGGTTCATGTTCTTCCTTTAACTCTTTCTACTACTGCTACTACTATAGTATACTACTCTACACTTGACTAACTACCACTTTCACCTTCACGTCTCTATCATTGCTTTCCTTTCTTTTTTCCTTTTTCTTCTTTTGGTTCCTGGGATTCATTTGAAAAGAAAAAATTACGATGGCAAAGGTTGAAAAGGGGTAGTTCGAGAAGACTAAGGAAGTTTCGTTTTTCTATAGCCGTTGGATTTTGAGATCTGACGATGGAGAACAATAGCCTTAATGACCGTTGGAGTGTTGTCGGTAAAATATGACCGTTAGAGGAGAGGGAGTTGGTGTACGGAACTCCGTGAATTTTTGGGGGAACACTCCTTTTTTACTAAATTTTATTTTTTTTAAAGAAAAAAAAAAAACTCTTTTGGAGAGAGTGCTGGTGTTCACGTGGTGTGCACGTGCTTGTCTCCTGATACCCGTTCACTTGACCGTTGGGTCACAGCACAATTATTTTTCCTTCCCCTCCCCTTTTTCAACTTTTTGTTTTGTCCTCTTACGAAACATTAGCAGCCTCTAACCTCCTTAACCTGTCAATATTAATATAATTGAAAACACGTGGCGCACGTTCAGGCTCAGCTGCCATAAGAGGGTTTGATCCTAGTTTACTCTATTAAGTTAAATTTGACAGCCTTTTGTTGGTCAAGGTTGGTGGGTTTTGTCTACCAATAACATTCTGCCACGCTGGACTGAGGTAGGGACATTCTGGTCAATTTGCTAAGGTGGGTGAGGCTGACAAAGGTCGGGGGACTTGGTACTTTTATTTTTACGTTTGTTTGCTGAAGACCCACAAATACCTGAATGATCCGGGAAAGTAAGACAGGTAAGAAGAAAAACTGGAAAAGTAAACGTGAATCACAGCACAGCCAGGTAAATCACCCAGTAGAGAGAAGGAAAAACGAAAAGGAATAAGGGAAAAGGTGAAAAACCGATTTACAACGAAAGGTAAAAAAATGATAATACATGCCTAGACAAAAGTAAATTCTGCACCCACATGGTAGTTAAGTTTTATTTGAACTAGAAAAGAATTATTTTTTGTTGCTAAGGAATGATACTCTAGGGGCATTGTCCTTATATCAAGGCTGCAACAAAATTTCTTGGACTCTAAAGAAAAAGGAAGGCATCCAGTTTCCACAATGGGTTTTCACTTTTCAGGCCTGAGTAATGAAGACATTCTAGTACTAATTTGCTAGGTCTATGGCACCTGAAGGAGGAGAAAAAATGCAATATCCAGGAATTATTTCTTCGCAATTTATTATCTAACATAACAGATTGGGTTATTCATTTATACTAGTGTAAAACTGTTGAGGAATGATAACTGAACAATAAGGCATTTTTCCAGGTCAGGCAGGTTAATAAGTTTCTGACGTAATGAGGGGTGATTTCCACCCTATAGCTGTGGAAAGAGGGGAGGATGGGGAGCAATTTAGTTCTCACATCCAAAGCACAGCTCAGAACAATTTTGTCCAACTAGCAGAGAAGCGATAAAAAGCAGAAACACCAACACATGATTTAATCTGGTGTTCATGAGAAGTAATCTTACCTTTTTAATATAGTAAATTACTACATATATACAAAACATGCCCTTTCAATCAATTGAACACCACCAACGAAAGCAAATGCTGACCATGGTCAGTCAGATTAATTGTATCCTCTCCTGAAATTTCATGTATTTCAACCGAACAGAAAACCTTAAGAACTTCCAAACTTCATGCATTTCTTCATTTTTCGATGAACTAAAAATTTTCAGAGTAATTTTCTACAACATCCGTGTAGGAGTTAAATGCTATTAGATCAACTCCAGAAATAGGGCTTCTTGTTTGCTTGTTAAGCCAAGTTCATTAAATGTCAAACTGCTCTCTCCATCACCGAAAGCCCGCCTTGGGTATGGCCTCACCTGTAAAAATGATAAAATCAACATGGCACATATTCCTTGCAGGAAGGCTAGTGAATATTTTTCTCAAATAGTGAAAAATAAATCACGTATCTATATGGGACTTGGCAAAAAGCTTAGGGATGAAAAATTTTACCAATCTATAAGTGCCTGGCTTGACTCCTCTACCAATATCAATGAAGTCATACAGAGACTGCAAAGCAAACCCAAATCAGGTCGAGTATTAAGCATGCACAAGGAAAAGCAACGGAAGTAAACACTTCTTAACAAATTTACCTGCAGCCTGTCAGATTTGACAAAACGACGGCCCCTGCGACTGCCGTCTGGCATTCGCACTAGAAGGGTTACAGCATTTTCCTCATCTGCTGCTGGCTCCTGAGGCAGAGAAGCTTCTTTTGCAGCTAATTGTCTCTCACATTCCTGCAAGTAAGAAATGATGCAATCCAGAACCAATAAAACTAGTTATCTAGAGTGAGTGAAATTGAAATTCTACTCACAAAGCTTAAATGAAGTAGTCGAGCATGATTTTATGCTGATAACATAGAAAAGCAAAAAAACATATAAATAATTCTCTTTCTAGTGGAGAGAAACCTAAATTGTCTGAAAGATAAAATGAAATTTGTATCATCTCCAGTAACATGTCCACGGAATGAACTGATGACAACGACAACAATAGTTGTTCGAGATTTACACAAGTTTGTTTTGCTTCCAGTAGAAATTTACTGGTAAAATTTAATCAACACATATAAACTTAAATGCAAACATCTAAATAATAAATTACTCTTGACTTATGGTGAGGATCTCATCCTTATCTCAGAAAATCAAGATAAAAGATAAAATAAATCATTTTCCTCAATAAATGGATTGACCCTGTTGCCAGCTAAGTTTACCAATGATTGAACAATAACTAATAAAAATACCTGTTCCTCCTCCATTTTCCTGTGAAACTCTTCCTCTCTTCGTTGTTCTTCTTCAAGAGCAGCTTTTCTAGCTGCTTCCTCCTCTAAAAGGCGAGCTTCAGCTTCTTGAATTGCCTTCAACTCTTTTTCTCTATCAGCTTGCAACGATGCATTATACTCATCATCCTGAATGCATGTAAGCAGGCAATTGTTATACCATTACTTGTGGCAGAAAATTTGAAACCTATGTGTTTCAGTCAGAGCACAAAAAAAAACTAACTTGCTGTTCCCGTATCAAGCGTTGAGCTGCCAACGAGGGTGATGGAGGACGAGGGGTACGCCAGGGATAGGAGCCCTCAGGTCGCATGAACTGATGAGGTGCATATGCATAACGGTATCCACTTTCAGGGATTCCACCAAACATTGCAGCCTCAAGCATGACTGCCTCATCATGCTCCTCAGAAGAGATGCCTCCCCACTACAATTTATTGGAGAGCACAAACCAAAATTTATTTTAGTAAAGAGCATAGGCAAGGGGCATTAGTTAGAACAGAAAGTCCTGAGTAAATATATTTAATAGAATATAAATTTCAGTTTCTTATTGAGCATCAGCAGATACTATGCAAGGATTAAACCTCATCAGAAGGGAAGGCGTTCCCATTGTTTGGTGGGTGATTGCCTATGCCTTCCTGTCCAGGACTTGATGGTGGGCTAGCCTCAACAACTCCAACTTCTTTTGCAGAGTCCCCCAGGCCAGATGACGACTGTCTGGACCCGTGCCTAACTAGAGGCTGTTCCTCCACATCATCAGCTTCATCTTGTATGGATGAGCTTCCTTCACCCAACCTACATTGACTCAACTCAGTACAGCCATAAAATGAAGAAAAAACACAAATCTTACAGGTTCATAATCAGAACACAATAACACACTGCTTAACGCTTGACCAGTGACAACATGATGTACCTCCCATTTGAGGCTGCCATGTTCTCCGGATGAACCTCAGCTGCTTTAGAAGCTTCCACATCAGATGCTCCAACAGGCCAACCCTGTTCACGCAATGCCTTCTCTTGCTCCGCTGTCTGAATTTGTTCATGTTAAATACAATGAAGAGATGATAATAGGAAAAGATAAACTGAACAAACTAGAGCACAACAAACCCTCAAGGACAACGAAACAGCTTTTGCAAGTTCAGCATCCTCTAAATGAGACTGGTTACGCAGAGGACCAGGATCACTTAACTCCTGCATAAGCATGAAAAGTCGATCTGTAAGGCAAACATTTACACCAACTACAAGAAGGCAGTTCACCAAAACAGAATAACACTGGAAGCACCTGTTTATAAAACTTACCTCAACATCCCGTTTGGAAGCCTCAATGGCAGCTTGAATCATTTCTTCTTCAATGTCATTGCCATAGTCAGGCAAATTATCAAAGGTAGGAGCACTGGGTGTAACATGTTGGTCATAAGAGTTATCGTTCTCCGGTCTTGGCAGCACAGTTGAACCCTCATCCATTTCATTAATTATAGCAATCTCATCGGTATTCGGGCCATGTGCTTGTGCAGTTTCAGAGATATCCTCAATGACAGGAGCATCACCAGAATGACCAGATGGCTCATTGCTATCCTTAACCTCTATCGGTACACCTCTCACCTCTCTTGGATGTGTAATCATTGGTTCACGAATTGTAAAATCAGAAGTACCATCTAGGAGACTTCTTTGAAAGTTTGGATCAAGATGTGAGAACGGACTTATTGGTCTAGATGCTGAGAGAGATGGTAGGACTGGCCTATTCGGTACAACATCACTTGGATCATCTATATCCATGGCATCATCTACAGGAACTACAGGTGATGTTTGCTGCATGCTGAAAACAGGAAAAAAAAGTTAGAAAATAAATAAAGCTATATACAGAAAATTACTAATCATGAAAAAATAATTGCACAGTTCACAGACGTGTTTCTATCTCCTTCGCTGAAATGTGCATTTACAGCTGCATTGAGGTCACCACCATGCTCCTGATTGCACGCAAAACAATTAACAAAGAAGTGAGATATGTACATATCTAACTTCATTTTAAGAATGGATGCAAAGAATCCGAAACAACTCAAAGAAAATGCAACCCAACAAGAAGTTAAGTTGGTCATTATAACTGATAAGTGGCATTTTCCAACAATCTCATCATCAAGCAATTGTCTGCAGATAAACGTACAAAAAAACCTTAGCAAACGACAAAAATTAAGTGATGCCTAAGAACCTCAGCATCTGCTAGTTTGAATTAAAACTCAATTCAACCATCACTAGAAATGAGGGGTGGGGTCACTCAGGAGTCCAAATGAAAACAGAGCACGAACCAAAGATACACACTAGCAGCAAGACCTTTAAATCACAAACCAAATTCAAGAGCACCCCTCCGTGTTAATTGCCCCATGTTTCTGTGTGCCTTTATAAGACCTTCATGACTAATTAATGGAAGTTCACAAAAACTTAGGCATCATCACTAATTAACATTGTATACATTCTTCAGAACCCAAGAAAAGAACATAACTTCAAATCCGAAACATTCTTAACCTCATCTTTTCCTTCATTTTCTCCCCTTTTCAGTGCCTAGTCAACAATCCAATTTCTCTTCTTTTTTTTTTTTTAAAAAAATCCAGTTCATTTTACTAATATAAGTTACATATACATATAACAACTAATTGAAAAGGAAAAAAAAAAAGAACTTCTCAGACAGTTTATTCAAACCTAAGAATAACCCCTTGATTTAAAGACATTGACTAAAACCCTAATCGAATTGCAATCAATAAAAGTTCAATTATCTTCAACAAAAGAATCATACGATTATCAGCAAACTAAATCAACAATGCAAAGCAAGAGAAACCCTATTTTTTAACAAATTAAGCAATCAGCCGATCATTTATTAACCTATAATCAGAAACCAATTCAATAATCACGCCAAAAAAACGCAAATAAAAATAAAAAATTAAACTCAGTTTCAATTAAAAAAAAAAAACTTATTGACCTCAAGCTTCTCCATGGCAACCGCTTCGGGTGCCCCAGTGATGCTCATGAAAGTCTCGATTGCTTCTTGATTAGGTCTCGCCATTGCAGAAATTAGGGTTCTCTTTTTTTCTTAATTTTTTGCAGCTTATAAATTGAGGAGTTCTTTTTAATGTAGAGAGAACAAAAAGAAAAGGAAAGAAGAGAGATAATCGTTGTGGAAATTTTGTTTGGGGGAAGGGCTTTTTAAATAAGGACTTGTTTGGAGAAGAAGTTAATAATCAATTTTTCGTTTTTTTTTTTTTGAACTTTTTGAGGGGAGGAGTTTCTCCAATCTTCTACGCTTCTTGAAGCAGAAATGAATCGATTTTAAGACTTTTAGGTAAAGCTTTAACTTACTGAATAAGTAGCTCAAAGGCAGTGGCTATAACGCCAAAAGAAAAAGAAAAGTAAATTTGCAGATTTAGCCATGTTTGGTAACAAATTATTGGGTTTGTTATTTTCCCATTTGGGGAGGGGGACTTTACTAGTTGCAAATTCATGTGGGTCGTGAATGCATGTCATAAATTTGTCACTGATTATTATAATCTAATGTTAGATTTAATGTTAATTACTCTTCAAAATTTTGTTAATACATTCAATGCATTAATTTATTTAAATAAAGCATGACGGTTTTACAAATATAATCATTAAAATTGATGTATTTATTATTTATATATATAAGTATAATGTATTGTGTGTTCTATGAATGTCTTTTTTTTTTTTACTCAACAAATAATGCACCTTGTCTTGATCACGGTCATCATTAAGATACCATGCCAAAAAGATTTTAAGAAGTCTTTTTTTTTTTTGGGTATTTGTATTGGCCATGATCCAATGATTAAAGGATAAGTTAGGAATCTTCGAATTTTTTAGTTTTTTTTTTTAATTCTAAATTTCAATATTTCTAATTTTTTTTTCGTCGTCGATTTAATAATGTAAAGTATGATTAATTATAAAACAAAATTACTTTAAAGTTAAGGAAAACTTCAAATTTAACCTTGTTATGACATGAAACGAATCCAATTGAAAATTTTAATGTGATTTTTTTAAAAATATATAAATTGGAAAACTTTTCATATATATTTTTGTTATAATTTTTTACAATTAATTTGCGAAGATTTACATCGATGAAAATTCTTTATAATTGAGGTTAATTAAAAAGAGAAAGTAGAGCTGAGATAATAATTAGACTTGATAATTTTAAACACAACATGTTAATATAACATGAAAAAATATGTAGTTAAACAGGTTTTGGTTTAACATTAACGTATTTAGTATTTAATCGTGTCTGACACGTTTAAAATATAAAAACTTTATTATCTTAACGTGTTAGACACAAGTATACATGTCAAAATTGGCCAAGCCCATTTGATCAATCAATTTTTATTGAATATGAGTTGGGTTGAGCCTGAAAATTTAAGTCCATATTAAAATCAAGCCTAGATGGGCTAGCCCACCAAAATAGTGGGTTGAGGTGGGCTAGCCCTATGGACCAAAAAATTAATAATTTTATATATTTAACTATATAAAATTAATAATTTAATTACCAATAATATTACTTATTTTATATATTTAAATGTGTTTAATCTTTACTTATCAAATTAATAATTTTAATTTATGAATTAAATTATAAAATAATCTTATTAATAGAAAATTTATTAAGTAAAATTATAAAATTGATTTTTTTTACAAAAAAAAAAATGGACTGGCCCAACTCAACCCATGGGTTAGCAAGGGATGGGATGGGTTTAAATGTATAAACATATTTAATCGTATTATTGTATTTAAACGTGACACGTTTATCAACTTACTAAAAATTAATAATCAAAAATTATTTTAATCTTACTTAAATAATTTTAAACAATTATTTTAATAATTTTTTAAAATTTTATAAAGATAATAATGTAATTATGTCATACTCAAATCTTAATTTTGCACTTTTGTTTTGTTATATTTGATGTTATTATTATTTTGTTTTGTTATAATATTATATTTAATTATAAATATTTTTATTTAATAGTGTTAAATGTATTAATTGTGTCGTGTCATATATTAACATGTTTAACAAATGTGTTAATCATGTTATGTCATATTACACGGTTATTAAACGTATACGTATACATGTTTTAAATTGAAGACATGGATATTATTCGTGTTGTGTTCATATTTAATTTTAATATATTTCGTGTCTAATCGTATCTGATACGTTTAAAATACAAAAACCCAAATTATCAAGTCTAATAATAATTCCCATAGAAACGGTTCATTCCAAGCCCAAAAGAATACAAACAATGGCCCAGAGGGCTGGAACTTATGTTTTAAAGGTTGGGCTCAGAAAAACTAAATAGCTAAGTTCGGGCCTAAAATTTTAGCCCAGTTTTCTCTAGCACATAGCAATCAGAATAAGTAATTTATTTAAATTATTTAATAAGGTATAAATAATTATTTGTTAGTTTACTATTATTGGTAAGAACAATGTCTAACTTGTAGCCATTTTTAGTAGGATCTTGTTATCAGTGCTGGCCTTGATATGGTACCAAGTGCCAACCTTGTCATAATTAGTAAGTCTGGGGAAGTCAACTGTTTGAGAATGGTTTGGTTGATAAGGAGCAGAAGGCCCAGAAGCCTACTAATTTACCCAACAATTCTATATTGGAATCTTCTTTTTTTGTAGTAAATTGTTTTTCTTGATTTAGATCTCCTCGGTTTTAGCTTGACTTGCATTCACAAGAACCCAATATATATATATATATATATATATGTGTGTCAATATTGGGTAAGTTCTTTAATACCAACATCAATAGTTAAATAAAAGAAACCCTCAAAATAGAATGTCTAGAGAATATTTTGATGGTTTATTTCGATTATTATTAATATATTAAAATAATTATTGAAATTTCTGGTATCGATTTGTTTATGATATGCGTGAGTTATCAGTAATATATATCAAAGATATATCATAATTGATAATTAATTATGTATAAAGATCAATTCAACAATGATCACAACATATACTTTTATCTTCGAAAAGTGTACACAATAAAAACAAAAGAGATACAGCTCGAAGGCCTATGGTTACAGCAACCTGGACTTATGCTGATCCTGGAACTGGTGTTGGCCCAGGCCAGTTTGGTCCAATAGTTCAAGTGACAGCAGTTATAGGGTTCGGAAGGGTCATGTGTCTTTACAGTGTAACAGAAGCCAAGAATTGAAGAATATTGTTTTGCTGATCACACCAACATTAGAACATGGAATTGGATTGTTCTTCAAGGCTCCATAATTGAAAAAGCAACCATGGTCATGTTTCCCAGGCCAGGAATTTTGGGTTTCTCACACGTCACCAATGACTAGTCTACACCTTGCTTTGCTCAATGGCTTTCATTTCTTTATTCAGAAAACTATACTTATATACATTAATTAATTCTACTGCATACTAGCAGTTAATTATTGCAAGTTACATGAGCTAACATCTATATAATTTTCGTCTCATGTATATATATGAACGTGGCAAGCCTATAATCTTCTCATGAATTATTGATAAATAATTCAAATTTTCTTTTTTGGGTAAGCTTAGATTAAAGAGATATTAGTTGAAGGTCAAACCTTGTAAGTCAAGGCAACCGGACAGGGAGCAAAGCTTCTCTTTGCTTTGTTTAATTGTTTTATTTAAATTTGATGGTAGCTTTTTGACCAGAGAACTAATTAACTTCGAATAAAACATCACAATTATCAAGTGTAGCTTGGTCACACTATGCTAAAACCAGGTGCTTAAACAATGATTAACTAGATTCACCAGATTAATTAGATAATATTATCCCCACCGCAAATTCCCGGCAAGTGAGAGTCTCTTTTAATTAAATTACTTGTTAATTTGCTACTGCCTTTTTTTTTTTTTTTATAATGAATCATTTCGAAGAGGCTTGGGGCTAATTAAATCAGTTCAGAATGATATTAATAGTTTAATTATGTTGATTGTGATTATATATATGTTAATCACTTTAGGGTATCTCATCCTAGGGCTCCATAGAGTTTGAAACCTTTATTTTTCCCTTAAATTATATTTGAAGCCATGCTTTCTGCCGTAATCCGCACTTTACTTAAGCTTAAAAATTTCTTGCTCGGTTGAAAATAAGCTTGATTAATTCTCTTTAGATGTTAGTTTAACATGTTGAAGAAAAATTAGATTACAAGGCATACTTAACCTAATTCCGTATCCAGCAATGGCCGCAATGCATGTACTAAGACACCCACTTGTTGGTAATATATATTCTAGCTAGAATTACATGATAAATAATAGTAAATAATATATATCCATATTGATTTGGGCATTCAAAGATATCGAAATATTAATATAATTAAGTTTGGATAACAAGTAATCAAGTGAAGCAAGTAATAAATTTATTACTCAAATTCGTCCCAAACTCGAATATTACAATTGTTTCTTCATAACAGAATAAGAAGTACTAACAGATGCTTTCATCTTGTTCCTGTGTCAACGATTTTCAGTTCAAAATCATAATGTTTCCCAGCACGTTACTTAGAAAATTGAAAGTTTTAATATAATCCTATATATAAATAGTGGGTCTTTTTTTTTTGTCCTAGCCAATGCCTGTTGGAATTTAGTACCATAACTCGGAGAGAGCAAATGAGACAAGTTGACGAGTACTTTTCTTTTGTTTTGTAATGAAACATACATTGAATCATAAGTCAGAACATGAAAGAAAGCTTCCTTCTTTCGATTTTCCTTGTGGGGGGTTTTGGTTTATCTTTCTTTTTCCAGGTGCCTTCACCCCTTCTAGAGCTTAACGTTTTGCATGAGGTTTGAGTCTCTCCAAAAACTCGACGGTGCGATAAGTAAATATATATATAAAATTATGAGGTATAATCTTTTTTGATAAGAATATTTTAAAAATAATTAAAAAAATAAATTTAATTATTTTTAATTATATTTAGTCATAATTTGATAAAAATATTATTGAAACTATTTCAAATAAATTAAATCATTTATCACGATTTTTTTCTATTTGTTCTTTTGATTTCTTTCTCTCACCATTCCACTTTATCTAATTTTATCGATTTCTCTATTCGGCATTCGTCTACTATGCTCTCAATTTCTCTCTCGTATTTTGAAATTTCTCTTTCTTACGCTTTCAAGACACCCAACGATGATTTTGATGTGCTTGGATGGATGACTATTTAAAAAATTTGATTTTTAGGCATTTTGGATAAAACTAAAATAGTAAAAATGATCACAGATATTTGAAATAGCTTTTAATTGTATCAATTCGGGACTTAAATACCAATAAATTCGAAATTTTGAAATTTATAAATCTAAGTTTTTGAAGGATTTTTTTTTTATTTTTAGTCGAAATAGGTGTTTTAGATAAGAAATTTATGTTTTGATTTATGAAAACATATTAGAAACACTTTAATAGGTGACAAATTATCAAAAAAATAAATAAAGAGAGTTGAGAAGATTTGAAGTTTTGGTTCGTAAGTAACAACAACATTTTTGGTATTAAAGTGTAATAAAATGTTTTTGAATGTAACGTGCAACAACAATATTTTTTCAACATGACGTGTAACAACAATATTTTTTTTTCAATATGACGTGTAATAATCTAATCATTGCGTGTCACATATTTTTGTACATGACGTGTAACAACTTAACCATGGCGTGTCACATTTTTTTTACATGCGCGTAACAACCTAACCATGACGTGTCACATGTTTATTACATGATGTGTAACAACCTAACCTTGACGTCACATGTTTTTATACATGACGTGTAACAACCTAACTATGATGTGTCACATATTTTTGTAAATGGCATGTAACAATCTAATCATGGCGTGTCACATATTTTTGTACATGACGTGTAACAACTTAATCATGACGCGTCACGTATTTTTATACGTGGTATGTAACAACCTAATCATGACGTGCCACAAGTTTTTGTATATCATGTGTAATAACCTAATCATGACGCGCTACATATTTTTATATATGAAGTGCAATAATCTAACCATAACGTGTCATATGTTTTTATATATGACGTGTAATATATTTTTATATATGACGTGTAACAACCTAACCATAACGTGTCATATTTTTTTATACATGACGTGTAATAATCTAACCATAACCTATAACATGTTTTTGTATATGACGTATAATATCATAACACGTAATTTTATTAAAAGTAATTTTATTCAATTTAATTAAAAATAATTAAAATTATAAAAAATATTATTTTTTAAAATATCTTATCTATAAAGATTATTTTTAAAAATACCTTTTATATATATATATCATCAGCTCCATGTGGTCCTACTCCTACCTACAAATTAATTTGGATAAGTGGCAAATAAAATTACCAGGAAGGGTTTTGTCATTTGAATGGAATTAATAACACTACAGACTACAGTTGCTGTCCCTCGATATGCTTCATGCCCGAAGCAAAGAGGAAAAAAGAAAAGATTTTAATAATACATACCCCGTGCGCAAAGGGACAGACAAGAAGAACAATTTTCTCCCCAATTCTCTCCCTCCTTGGGTAACTCAAAAGAAAAAAAAAAACCACCTGCACCAATTGCCAACCTTTGAAACTTCCATTACCATCACTCCAACATGTACCAATTCCTTCATCTCTGAATGCATAACGGGTGAACTTATTTATTTTTATAAATAGATAGAGAGACATGCACCATGGATCCTATAGATAGATATATTCATCTTGTGGAGACACCCAGCTGGATTCAGAGGGCATATATCATCACCGTCCTCGAACAAATGTTGCGCCAACCGGTAAGATCAACAACTAATCAAGAATTTTTGAAGTCAACTAGATCAATAATCATAGCCGTCCAATCATAAACCAGAAAAAATAAAAGAAGAAAGAAAGTGAAGAGGATCCTGTTTATTTGCAAATCCATCGCATGCAGGTTCCTACCAACAAGATTTTGTGGCACTGTACATTCAAGACAGGTAGGTCCCCTCTGAGGCTCTACTCTCCCTACCAGCAATTGAGAATTTCCCCCACATTATTAATTATTAGCATCATTACTAGTATTAAACACCTGACTTAAGCGACTAGAGAACAGATAATTTGACTTGACAGCACTCCTTTTTTCTGCACTAATATTTTATACTAACAAATTGATTAAGCTTTTTTCTGTTTATAATTTATGAATTCTAACATCAGATCTAAGAGCTGTCATTTTGTGCACCTCCCTTTCCCTTTTTCTCCTTATAGCAGACCCTTTCCAAGCTCATTCTCAGCAGTTACGCAATCTTTGTCATCCTCATTCAGCAATTTTTGAACTTTTCTGCATAAAAAGAGACCCTTTTACAAGAAAAATAATCACCGCAAAAGGAAAAAGCTTTCGAAGGTGTCTCGATATATAAGGAAAGTACAGAGGATTGGAAGAGGATACCCAAGCATTCATTTGCCCAAATGGGGTGTAAACTAAAGCCGTTCCACGTCGTATTCATAAATGTGTAATTTCGTGACAGCTATATATGGAAAACACTTATCTAAGAACATGATTTAGTCCATAAAGTGTTGATTAAAGAAGTGAATGGTATCCATTCAAGGACTAGTTCATAACACCGCCTCCACGTGCAGGAGTACTGGCACTAGCAGTGGACTTCACAGCTTTAAACCGCTAATGTTCAGTGACTTGACTCCACCCTCCAATCCCCAATTAATGACAAGAGATGTCTTATGGATAAATCCTAATTAAGTGACATGTCAAAAGCGGAAACTAAACTAGTAGTTGGATCACTTATTTTTTAACCAGGCAAAACTGGTTTAAGTAAATTAGCATACAATATTTTAATAGAAAAAGCTCATAAGCAGACAAACTTGAGGACACCATGTTTCCAAGATTCATCTGAATTCCATTGTCTGAGGCCTATACACGGAGTTTTGTCCGGTATCATTGTGACAAATGTTGTGATAAATGCATAATCTAATCGCGTAATGCATATAATGGAGGATCAAAAACTCACAGTAACCTACCGGCTACCTACAGATGTAGTTGTTATTTGTAGTTGTTTGCATGGGGTTCAGTCCGTGGCTCAATGGCCTGGTGGGCCGGTGCTCTATGTATTGAAAACTGGTTAACCTGAATAGTAGTCTTATTAGCTTTAACTAGTCTTAAAATTTTATTGCCAAGCAATGATCAAAAGAGTAAACATAACAGTAGTTGCATGCATATCCAGAGACATTTTATTCGAAATCTTAGTGATGTATGCATTAAGATTGGACCTTTGACATTGGGATTTAAGAATTTATGAGTTTTAGATTTACAGCTAAAGAAGATCTAGGAGCGGATCTGATTCGAGAAGAGAAGAATTGAAAACTAGAAGTTGTTATGCGGCAGTATACTTGTGTTGGGCACTAGCACACAGATATGGGAAAATTTAGCATAGATTTTTAGATAATTTCAAGATGTTGGTAAGAAGCCATTAGATTTATGTATTTAATGATGTAATGTAGATTGGCTTAAGATACTTAAGTTTGGTCAGACATGATCCTTTGAACTTCCATCGATCCTCTCAAATCTACAGTTGCCCTTCTGTTCCTCCAATATCTCCTTAAAAAAGGCTAAAATTCAGCCTCGTGCTTCTTCAGTTTCCATGTTATAGGTTCTTTCACCCTTAATTTGGAAAAAAAATTGCATCCAGCATTCCAGCCACTAGATGAAGAGAGAGAAAGATATAGGAAGCATCGTGTTAGCTTCTAGTCATGCTAGGCTCTCAACTGGTGAAGCGTTGACCAAATGATGACAAGGGAAAGCTCTTTAAGACAGAGTAACTCTAAATTAGTTCTATTATATCTCCAACGACTTATTTACAGCCCTTTGGTTCGGAAAAAACAAAAGTGATCAGGAAACTATAATTAATTCTCCTGAACAGTTGTAAGCATTGCCTTCCTATTTAAGTAGAGCTTCTCAAGGTTGATGAGAATCGTGAGATACATGCCAGCACTTTCTTCTCCTACCTGTCTGCTCTCCCCACGGTTCCTACTCGAAACTCTTTCCCATTTCTGGTAATATTAACCTTTCCATTCCCTTTTCTTTATAAACCATAAATACATATATCAGCATCATAAATCTTCTCCTGATCAATCCAGGATATCTTCTGTTAGCTTGCATTCATATACTTTTAGAGCATAAGATGCTGGCATTGTTCATTGGAGCTTTGCTTGTTATATGCATCACGCATTGGTTTTACAACTGGAGAAACCCAAGATGCAATGGCAAACTCCCACCAGGTTCAATGGGCTTCCCACTTCTCGGCGAGACTCTTCAGTTCTTCGGCCCCAGCACTACTTCCGATATCCATCCCTTTGTCAAAGAGAGGATGAAAAGGTGAAATTAATGGCCATGAATTGCATTTACTACTAAACTAGGCGTGCAACCAATCAGTTTCCTCATGATAATCTTCTTTTTCTCTCCTTCCATTCTAACTACCATATTTACTTGCAGGCATGGGCCAATATTCAAGACTAGCTTAGTGGGGCGATCGGTAATCGTATCAACCGACCCGGATCTCAATCATTTCGTCTTCCTGCAAGAAGGGCAACTGTTTCAGAGCTGGTATCCCGATACATTTACAGAGATCTTTGGACGTCAGAATGTGGGTTCCTTACATGGCTTCATGTACAAGTACCTGAAGAACATGGTGCTTAATCTCTTTGGTCCCGAAAGCCTTAAGAAGATGCTCCCAGAAGTTGAGCGGACAGCTTGCAGAAGGTTGCAACGCTGGTCAAGCCAAGAAACTGTTGAGTTAAAAGAAGCAACTGCTAGTGTAATTTCACACACCCAATATTCATGGTTCATCTTTCAACTGAGAATTCTTGCTAAGTTCCTGGTCAGTAGACTTAATGAAAACTTCGTGTTTTTGCAGATGATATTTGATCTGACAGCCAAAAAGCTGATAAGTTATGACCAAGACAATTCCTCGGAAAATCTGAGGGAGAATTTTGTTGCATTCATACAAGGATTAATCTCCTTCCCTTTGGATATTCCTGGAACAGCTTATCACAAATGTTTACAGGTACAACAATGTTTTCTATTTACCAATTTATACTAGCATTTTCCCATTCTTGAGCTTAATTAATAGCAAGGTAATTAAGAATCAGTGTATGTAACTTAACACCAATTTAAAGTACACGTTCGAATGGAAATTCTTTTATCCATGCAGCTAAGTGGGCTCCCCTGAATTTAGAAACATATGCCTCCATGGGTCCATCTTCCTGTGTCATGACTCTTCAAAGTTTTTATTCAGGGGAGGAGAAATGCTATGAAAATGCTGAAGAACTTGCTAAACGAAAGGCGGGCAATGCCCGGGAAGAACCGAAGTGACTTTTTCGATTATGTCCTTGAAGAACTTCAGAAAGAGGGAACCATCCTCTCAGAGGCAATCGCTCTGGATTTGATGTTCGTGCTACTATTTGCCAGCTTTGAAACAACTTCCCTGGCTCTAACTTTAGCCGTTAAATTCCTTTCTGACGACCCTTCAGTGCTGAAAAAGTTAACGGTGTGTGAAATGATTTCAACTAAAAATTCCGTATCTGCCAAAATCCTCATTGTTTCCCTAAACAAACACACACTTAAGTATTTCCACTTTACAGGAAGAGCATGAGACAATTCTACGGAACCGGGAAGATCCCGACTCTGGACTTACATGGAAAGAATACAAATCAATGACTTATACATTCCAGGTGAGAAAGTTATGCTCTATACTTCTAATGACATTTATCATTCGCATTAGGCGTTTTGTTTCCATATACTGACAAGTTCAACTTGCAGTTCATCAATGAAACCGTTAGGCTGGCAAATATAGTTCCAGGAATCTTCAGAAAAGCACTAAGGGAAATCCAATTCAAAGGTATGCATTAAAAATGTCTGACCCCTTTTCCCATTGTTATAAAAAAGTTTTAGTCATTCAATTAATATAAAAAGTAACACATAAAATTTGGAATGAATGCAGGATATACCATTCCAGCCGGTTGGGCAGTAATGGTTTGTCCCCCAGCTGTGCACCTGAATGCAGCAAAATACCAAGATCCCCATGCCTTCAATCCATCAAGATGGGAGGTGGGTGACTACAGGAAGCTCTACCCTCATTCACCTGCAAGATTGCTTCTAAGACAAATCCACATATAAAATTTTACTTTGAAGCTCTAAAAGATTCTTCTACTTCTTAACTGCAGGGAGTAGAAACGAATGGAGCCTCTAAGAATTTCATGGCATTTGGTGGTGGCATGAGATTTTGTGTCGGAACAGACTTCACTAAAGTGCAGATGGCTGTGTTTCTCCATTGCCTGGTTACAAAGTACAGGTAAGAGCATGTTGCTACAAACTACAATATGTTCTATATCTGCCCAGCACACTTGGTGATAGAAAGCAAGGAATAGAAACTCATCTAAATTTTGAACTTTTCAGGTGGCAACCAATCAAAGGAGGAAATATACTCCGAACTCCTGGTTTACAATTTCCAGACGGCTTTCACATTCAGCTCATGGAGAAAACTAGACTAATGTCAAGCCATGTCAGTCTACATGGCTAAGAAAGCGAAACACCTAATGTTCCAACTTGGCATCTTACCAGTCAGCATCGCTTTTTTTGGACTGCAGAAGAGGATATAGCAGTTATAAATATCTTGATATTGTAAAAAAATTTAGAAAATAGAGAAGCCATTATAACAGTTACTTCTCTATGTCTCCAACCAAGACTAAATCATAGTTTTACCAATGCTCATATACAAAGTTTTGTAATCTCATCATATACTTGAGAAAAATGACAAAAAAAAAAAAAAATTAAAACAAAACATGACATATGGGTCTTACTTGTAATATTGTAAATGTTTTCAGGCTTTTACTTTTTTTTTTTGTTCTTTTTTTTTTAAATACTAGCTTTATTCTTATAATTGGAGTTCTCAGGTGGCACCATTTCCTCAAATTAAAAAGCATGAAGAAAATTTTTTTGCCGTACAACTTCTCCAACAGCCCATATCTGAACTCAAACTTTTGTCTTGCCGTCCATTATTTCAATTTCAATGGTCTTTCTATAGTCTCTATTGCCCTTCTGTGCTTGTGGTGCCCAACATCATCATTTTTCCTCCTGTCCAAGTGGCCTTGCTGTTTGATACTAGAACTTTTGACACGTCTATGTTTGTGCTTGTCCTTGTGAACATGATGCAGATAATAATAAAAATCAGTGTCCCCTTCTGAATGGTTGTGCCTGTGCTCCTGGTGAATGCTGATTCTTTTATATCGAGAATCATGTTTGTGTTGCCTGGCTTTATTATGTTTATTAGCATGAACATGGGAGTGGCCAATGCCAATACTGTGCCTGTGGCTATCTCTGATTCTCTGATCGTCAAACCCAAAGTGATCTTCCCACCAGTCATAAAGAGGATCAAAGATTCCTTTCTGATGTAAAAGCCATAGCAACACAAGCACTGCATTCAAAACACAATGAAATATGACTTTATTCTTGCATTCTCCCTAGCATGTCATGATAAGAAAGAAGGTTTTACCAGTCGGAAATATAGCCAAAAGTAAACCAAACAATACTATCCAACTCATACAGATATACTGTATGTGACAGCTGAAGTCAAAAAAAGCAGAGCATTTTCTTCTGCACAATGAAAGGAAACAAGTATAGTCAATGCAACAGCAGCTTACGTAATTAATGGTTCAAAAAAACAGAACTGGAAACATAAAATGTCATTTCCAAATGCACCTGCAAGTTTCTCCAGTGATGAAGTCAACCAAAATTTCCCAAATATTTTTCCAAATTCTTTCAATAGACTCAAAGAAACCATTTATGCCAGTCTTTGGTGGTTGAAAAGGAGTAATCTGGAACAAATTCACAGTTTTAAGTATTTGCTAACCATATACATCAAGAGCAATAAGTGACATATTGATCTCATACTTCTAAACTACATTGCAATCAGATTACATCTTCTAAAGTGGTAGATATCACACTCTTAAAAGTTGACACATATAGCTTTCTAACGAAGTTCAAATAGACAGAAAAACAATGCCAATTCTCTTTTGTTTAGAACCCTTATATTCATTGCCCCTTGATATACTTTAGAAAAGGAAGAAAATGTCTAAAAGATATGTAACTATTTTCAACAAATGCAACACCTAGAGTGTCCCTTATAATGCTTCAACTACTTGCATTATTCTTGACTTTTGTTTTCATTATCAAATCACACTACAAGAGAAGAAATGCACATATACCACATTGCTTTTTTATAGAATTCCATGTAGAAAATTCAGAATCCGCTCAGAACAAACATTTTTTGGCAAAGACTTCTATCTCAAGGCAGTGACCACATGTAAGCAGTTCATAAACTTAAAACTATCGTACCTGTGATCCATTGTCAAGAACAGTAGCTGTAGTGCTAAACTGGCATTCTGCTCTGTCAACTTCATTAAATTCGGAGTCCTTCAGTATAGCTGCATTAAATTTCAAGCAAAATCGCGTTGAGTGAAATGTGTTAATTTCAGTGATCTTAACATTTGGGAAGGTAAAAAGAATGCAAGATGCTTTAAAGACCTCCAGGTAGTCTTACCAGTGCAAACATATTTTGCTGCTTGATCAGTTGCTGGATAAAGTTTAAAAGATCGAGCAGAAATTTCTTTTGGCTTCAAAATGAAGAATTGTTCCTGCAGCAATCTCACCATTGATGACCTTATTTCATTATGAAAACCAATACACATCATATGTAAAAAATTGAGAAAATACCTCCATAAGGGCAACACCTTTTGAGCAGTCAAACTGCATAAGGAAAAAATTCATCACATCTGAAAGTAGAGCAACTTGTTGCAATAAAGTTTCTTAAAAAAACAGCTAAACAATTTTAACATATTTGTTCCATCAAACTTTTTCTTCCACTTTTAAGTTAGTTTTATATACTGTTTCCTTCTTACTTCATGTACAGAGTTAAAAATTGTTTTTTTTTTTTAAAAGGAGTTAAAAATTGTTACCAATCATTCTAGAAAGTACTAGATTTTAAACAACTTAAGATGCTCATATACATTAGAGAAAACATCCTACTGCATATCTACTTATCTACTTACCAATCATTCCTCAGGGAAGGAACATTTAAGCTTTAGGAAAGAATATGACTAAAACAGGGATCTGAGTACCGTTAAGCTATATGATGCTTCTACTTCACCAGTATTCCTAGCAGTAATTGTGGCAACTCCAAACTGAGTGAGGGCTTCAAATGTTGGAACCGTGACACTGATGATTTTGCCAGGACTTCTGTAAAAAAAAGGAAGTCTATGTCATATTGACCTCAATATATAAAAGACATGGCATTAAGATGAGGGACTGCTGAGGTATGAAACAAATGACATCAATTAGCATAAATAATCCTCAAATACATCTTGGTGACCAGTACAAGAAAGAAATAATTACCTAGAAGCACTTAAAAAGACGAAAAATCTGTATATTGAGTGTATGAATAAATGCTAGCACATAGCATCACAATCTTTAATACTTTGTCCTAGATGGTAAGAATAAACCAGTGCTACACTTCACGATTAATGAAGGAATTTGTTCTACTATGATACATCTATGTAAGTTCAAGAAGTTTTTTGAACCAAAAATCCTACCAACCTAAGAAAGTAAAAAAAAAAAAAAAATACATACACACACAAACACCACATTCTCAGCTCTTGTATACACTAGGAAATTGAGGAGAAATTACTACACCAGTGACAAGCTAATATTTGTGGTAAACACAATATTCAAATGACTTCTGTATGTTCCACATAAGGTCATTACTTCAGCCGTATATAAGTGTAATTTCTTAAAAGAAGAGGACAAAAAAAAAAATAGAAGTGCAACAGTTCTCTGCAAGTGGACTATTTACTAGGCCCATGTTTCGCACCATAATGAAAGAATAAAGCAGCAGTCAATGATCTAAAAGGCAATCTAAGGTTTCACTTCATCTCAAATCTTAGAAATGAACCTTACAAGTATTTCATATGTCCACATTGCAACAAAGAAATCAACTAAGAAAACAAAATATTCTAAACTTCATATAATCAAGTTAAATAATGCAAATCCGTGCTCCTGATGAATTATTCACCAATTATAATAAGACTGCCTTCAAGTCATCTAAATCTGTAATCTGCATAAATATCAATGATAGCAGGATTGGCTTACCTTTGAAAAACATAATCAATGTCATCAGCCCTTAGTTCTACCAGGAGGTTTGTGTTAAGAACTTCCGTCACTCCAATAGAGAATGAATGAGACCCTGCATTCTGCAGCTAAACAGAAACCATAAGTTAGATGACTTAAATTGTGGACAAACTTGCACGGAAGGAATCTACAACTGTGAAAGCTTAACTGGATGCTCATTTATCCTTTCAAATCTCCCCTGCACACCATATAATGGAAGTTGCCTTCTATTAATTCGGTTTTGGTCAGCCTGTCAGCAATAAGGCAGAGTCTTCTTAGTTCACAATGACAACAACTGGGAAATTAAGCAATTTAATCAAAGTTAACCAACAACAATACTGAATGTTTCATCAATTACAAAATGTAAAAAGTGCTTCCCAAAAAAAACAACATACATAAGTAATGAATGTTCAATTAACTTTTCAAGTTTTTCGTAAATAATTAAACTCAAATCACCAAAAGTTACTTCATATATGTAGTACGCATAACCAGATAATTTCATAGTTTGAAACAAGGGAAAAGAAACTAACTTTTGCAATATCAAAAGAAACTAACAAAATTTACTATTGGTAATAGAAGTCAACTGCAAAACAGCAGAAGAGTCATAATTTTAAACCTTACACCAAACTAGTGAGAAAAGTTAGAAAAATCACTGGTTAGTTCATATACTAACTTCCCAGAAATTCCACAACTGATTATGCAAGCAACTCCAAAATGGTGATAAGCAGAAGTTAGGCTGACCATTGAAAGCCTCATAATTGACACCTATTTTGTTGCATTCAACACCATCTAAGGTAAATCTCACTCTCTCAAGCAGCAACCACATAGAAAAATTCTTTCCCAAATCGTTTGGCTGACCTGGACCACCCTGTCAATTCAGGAAGAAAAACAGTTGTGGCAATATAAAATAACTGAACAAGCACCAAAAACGCAATAAAAAAATGAAGATAAGATGCCTCTGTAAGCAATTAGCTAAAAGCTTCTGAAAGAACATAGCCAAAAAGGCATTTCCATGCATATTATAGCCAATTTCCCATCTTCAATATGACTTGTAAATAAGACACAGAAGAACACCACTAGCTGCTAGTTGGAGTAGATACTCAACATGGACTCATTACAAGAAAACAGTTATTACAAGCATGTATAAAAATATGATTAATAGTAGATCTTGAAAAAAAAAAATCTAGTACCTTCTACTAAAAAAAAGCATATCGATAAGAAAATAAAACTGAGAAAACCAAGCAATGCCTATACTAGGTTCTGAATTTTGATTCAAGCTCTATCATCAATCTGAGAACTTATGGAAATTTGTATGTTTTAAAACATAATATACTGTTCAATGTTCATATATTTGTAAAAATTTCAGAGACAATCACTATTTGGGCCATAATTAAGCTGTAAACAACATACGATCCTTACATTGTAAGAGCACATAAAAAAACAAACCAAACGACCTGATAATATGAATTCATTGAATTCTTGCCAAGGAAAATCCATCTTAGTGTAATGGATAAGATGACCACAATAAATCTATTAGCAGGTTTATAACTTGCTCCTTCACAAGAGTCATAGCAATATCTGCAAAGCCAGCTTACCTGCCTTGGAATGACAAGGTAGAAGTCCTCAAATGTAGGAATATTTGAATATCCAACAAAATCTCCAATGAGATTAACCCTTAGAAAATTGTCATTGGATGTTGCTGTTCTGTTTTCAGGACCTACAACAACTTCCTGCAAACATAAATAATTTTTCTGAAAGGTAAATTTTTTTTGCTATAATTTCACATCCCTTTTCTTCAATTTAACTAAGATATTGAAGCAAATAAAATTCAAACTAATAATGCACCACACTCGTTTCATATTCTAACAGCAACATGCGACACTACCAACAAATATACAACCAACACACTTATCCAAAAAAAAAAAAAAAAAGATATACAACCAACCCAAAAATGCACTTATTTAGTACTCTCACTATCCTTTAAATATGTTTAAACCAGATCCAGAAAAATACAGAAATTACCAAAAAAAAGTTTGTATAATTACAGGGAAAAAAAGGCATACCACATCCTTTAAATCAAGGTATCTAACTAGAAAAAGATATGGTGCACAACATACCGAAACTTTAGATCCTGTCTTCATCTCAATTCTAACGCTGAATCCAATTGACCGCTGTCCAATACCAAAAACATGGAACCTAAGTGGATAAACAATTATTACTAGATATAACATATGCTCCAATACTTACAAAAATTAAGCTGTAAAAGATGGAAAGTCAGCAGTTGCTTATTTAATTAAGCTTTGGGACATTGTAGCAAAAAGAGTGCTGCCTTGCCATCATCATCCAGGACTTTAACATCCCATATTCTCACTAATCTAAGTAGAAATCCTTTTCAGTTATCTTTCTCTATTTTCATTTTATCTAGAATTATTTTTATAAAATTTTACTGCAAGGAAATCATAAAAAAAAAAATCAAATTTGAAAACGTTTAATTAAACTTTGAACTATCAATCACTCATTTCCCACCATACATCTACAAAAACACAGCATCCATAAACCTATTTTAAATCCACAAACCTCGAACAAAATGTGTGTCTTCTCAGAATATGTCATTGAACAAAAAGGGTTGGCCCAGCAAAACAGTAACAACACAAAAAAACAAGAGAAGAAACCAAAAGAGGGATGTAGAGGTAAGTGAAAGGCCATACCAATCACCCGGAAAACGGAGACAGTGTGCTGTATTGGCTTTTCCTTTCAGTAATTTGTCAACTATGCAGAAGTAAAACATAAATTTGAGAATAATCCAATGCCACAAAACCCTGCATCCAAAAGAAAATCTTGACAATGATGAAAAAAGCAGAAAGCACTTACAGATGTTTCCACAAGATGATGGTACACGCCTTTGAGACCCACAAGCACAGCAGATAGGCTTCAGCAGGAATGGCAGAAGACGGAAAACAAATAAAACTAAGGTTCATTAAAAGAATAATTCAAATAACTAGTCAAAGAGGAATGACAAAGTAAAATTTCACACTATAATTCATTAGATATGTGACAAAACCAAGCAAGAGAAATCTAGAACCACCATGGCAAGAAACAAAGGTAAGTATCTAGGCAGTATGTTAAAACGACATGAAACAGTTAGCAGAAAATAAAATAATAATCAGAAAATAAGGAAGGGCTTCAAGGTTGATGTATAATTTTCTAACGGTAAAATAAATGATATATATTATTTATAAATAAAATTTGATAATTAAGACTTTTTCTTTTAAAGTGACAATTCAGATAACAAATGAGATCAAACAAGTTGAGAATGCAACCTGAGAATGCTCAATGATGTGACCATCCTCATCGCGCAGCCTACGAGGCCAACACTAGGAACCGGTCAATCTCTTTATTTATTATTGAATACTTCATACTTATAGTTTTTCAAGAAAAACCCTAACACAACTGAAAATTAGAACGAAATTGATAGTACTTGCCTCTCACATATCTTGACAACATTAGCACCAGCATCTGGCTCGCATTTGCGTGTCTTAACATAGAATTCTTGAGGTTTAAAAGGAACATCCTGGAAGAAAAAATCGTTAAATAAAAAATAATAATTTTGAAAAACAGAGATAATTTCTCGACGATCTCCCCATTTTCTTTTCTTTCCATTTCCCTCCAAAAATTCAAAATGGAAAAGGTGAAAAATTGTTTTTTTTTTCATTAAAGATCATACTCGAATATACGTCAACTCGTAGAGTGCGTAGGCAGCGGATTTGTTGATCGTTATCACCGGTGGAATCCGTAACGTCTGCATCTTGTTCGTCGAATTCTCCTCCACCTCCACTATTTCCGCCACCATTGACGCCTCACCGCCACTCTTCAAAAAAAAAAAAAAAAAAGAAAGAAAGAAGGAAAAAGTAAGTAAACAGAAAATTAAGAGAAACTTACTTCGCAATCAGTAAATTAAGAAGAGTGCTTACTGAACCGCTGGGAACGGCCATGTTGATGACGATCTTGGTGGTGCAATTCAGTTTGTCGTTGGAGTCCGTACTCTTCTCGCATTTTTCGAGCTTCGACTTCGAGAGGATCTGGACTGAAACGACTTCGTATTGCAGGCAGAGAAAACTGAAAATGCAGAAGAGAAATCGCTTTGATCTTCCCATTTTCAGGAATAATCTTTTTTTTCCCGTTGAGATTTGGAGAATCCAAAATGCGGGTACGGAGGGATTTAGAGGGAGTTTTAAAACTGCCATTAACCGACTTTAAGTGTTGCGTTCAAACGACGCCGCTAAATTCAGCCCGATTTGTTTTGTGGGCCTAACGTTAAATCTTTTGATCCGATCATGTGGGCCTTGGATTTAAGGCCTTCGGGACTTATTCAGGTCCAATCTTCCCAAACTTCTCAAGTATTGGATTTGTCAATTTGATCAAATTTGTGTACATATGGATGCATATGTAAGTTGTACTATTTATTTTGGTCACAATATATATCTTATATTTATAATTTCTATACATAGTTATGAAAAATTTTACATGAATTTTTTTAAAAAAATCGTCACATTAAATATGATAGTTGACATTTATTTTATTGATATTTAATGTATTATGTAAAAATATTACTTTCAAGAGTACTAATTCTTATATATATATATATATATATATATATATATATATATGTGGTTTTGGATTATTCAAATAGATAATTACTCCTTTATAGGGTCGGTTTGTGGTCCTTATTGCCAAACCTCGGATCGGGACCGTATACAGTACACACCTAGCTCGTGGAATCTTATATCATTACTAATTTAAGATTTGTGCCTAAGAGTGTGTGTACAGTGAAATTTCTGCACCAAAATCTCAAACAAAAAGTGTGAAATGATATAATCAGAAACATTAGTGCAAGTACACTTGGCATAATTATGCCCCTTTATAAAATGGAAACGTCAACAACTTTCATGCCCTGTTGAATCCCGCGGATACTCCATCCCACGTTCAACGAAGCCATCATGTAATTCGGACCATCGGTTTCGCACCTGTAGTCCACACGTTTCAACATCATCGCCTCCCAACTGATTGATCAGGCTTGTATAAAAAAGAACAACAGAAATCTCATTTACTACCGACCGTAACTGATTATATCTCTACAATTTGACTAAATCCACGTCAGCAAGATGTAAAATAATTGGAAATGGTTTTGAGTACAAGCAACCTAACCCCACTTGCTTCCTTTCAAACCCATGGCGGCAGGGGTAAGACATGTAACTAAGCCCACAAATTCGGGGCATTTTCGTCATGTTTTTTCAGACAAAATGCTTAATAGTTTCCTTAACCAATAGCAAACTCCTTTCTAAAAATATCAAATCCCTTTCCTCATTCGCCTTTGAGTTCCCCAACGTTACACATGTCCGCACTTGATAGCGTCCCCTACCTGGCCAGGACACGTGGCGGACAACCTTTGACCCCACGATTCCTACACATAAATATTAAATAAGTTAATATTTTATTGCCGAAGACAAATACGATAAGCGACCACTTTGGTAATAAACTAGTACTAATTAACAAAAGCTAACAAAGCATCAGCAGACTTGCATCCAACTCCGGCGAGTCACCGGTCAGTGATTCAATGGCGGGAGACGACTCTGAAGCGAGCCTCTACAGAGTCTTAGTGGATCGGTGCTTGGGTTTGGAAGCGAGTCATGCTAAGTTGAGGGAAGAGTTTGGCGAGCTTGTGCAGCAAGATAAAAGAAAAACAGAGGTGGTGGGGACGTCAGATTCAGGCGATGCCACGCCATATTCCTGTTTCGTAACGTTTCCGGGGTTCTTCTCGACGGGAAGTCCTTTTAAGAACGTGTTGGAGTCCATTGGACATGCTGTTCATGTCTGCTCAGCTTCTTCGGAAAAGATTACATTTTGGTATAGCAAAAACATATATACTTGTTTTTCTTAATTATAGTTTTTTGATGTTTTTATTGACTATTTGAGTAGTGCCATGTTTTTCCTCTTTTGGAAAAAGATTGAGTTTTGTTTGTGGTGATTAGTAGTTGCCTTGATGTACAGTTGAACATATGCAGAAAGTTCAAAGGTCAATGATAGTTGGTAGACTTTAAAAGTTTTTTGTTTCATTTTGATGACTACTATTGGTTTTAAAGTAGTAAACATTATCTTTTTAAGTACAAAGTTGGAAGTTAAAGTTTAAGGTACTAGGTTAACTTTTATGTAAAAGTATAAATCATGTTTGAAATGGAAGTAGTCTCTCAGGACTTTGGGTGAAGTTTATAAGAATGCGAATGTAAAGAAAAATGAAGCATTAGATTAGGTTCTTTTAAAAGTTAAGCTTCTTTTGGATTCTTTATTTGTATTCTTATTGTAATGGCATAGTTCTAAATTATTGTTAAGATGCTTGATAGAAGTTCACATCCAAACTCTGGTTTTCTCTTTCTTTTCTTTTCTTTTATTTTTTCCTTTGCACTCTTCTATTTTGGACGAAGTTCAAGTACCCCTGTTTAGTCCATCTTCAAAATGAATGGCTCTGGTTTATGTTCAGGTAGCAGGAAATTAATTGGCATCAATCAATTTTAAGAATTAATTTCTACAACTGCAAGTGAAAGATTCCCAAACTAGTTATCAGAACCACACGCATATCAAAATTGTCATTAGAATTGTGAGAATTTCTATGATTGATAGTCCGAAGAGCCCCACACTCGTAATGAACACACTTTTGAACTAGAACATTACACTACATATGTTTCCTCTTAGCCTGGTCTTTTAAACGGTTGGTTAATTAACAAGGCTAGATGTGCATCATTTGTATGAAGGATAGAGTTGTTTAGATCATTAATAAGCAGGCAGTACCATTTCGTGTTTGCACATACATGTGTCTATATCTGATAGGTTGAGAGCTAATAATGGTGGAGGAGCTTGCTGTATGTCATACAATGATAATTAGTTATTCATTCCCCAGAAGTAGGAAAGAGAAAGCTTAGAAGTCAATTGAAAATATCCCCAAAAAAAGCTCACGATATTAGCATTTGAATAATTATGAAGTTAGATAGCTGCATAGAGTAAGATGATTCCAATTTACACAACATTTGAAAGTGCAATCCTTCTATCTTAGAAACGAAAGTTTAGAAGAAGTTTGGAATCTTTCCAAGGAAGGTTTTGTGAAAAATAAATAACAAAATGTTTTCTAAGATGTTTTATAGTGCAATTGATTTGTGTTCTTCTCTGCTTTGATAGATATGTGTATCCAACTTAAAACTCATTAGATAGCACTTTGGTCGTGAGGAATGTTGAAATGAAAAGTGTCTTCAATTTATATTAAGTGTAATTGGAAGGACTGTAATTGATACTTATATTTGTTGCTTGTCTCACAAGATATATTACAAAAGTTACAAAAACAGGTTCAGTATGCTTAATTCCTGGTAATAAATTAAAATTACATTGTAGCAATAGAAGCAAAGACCCAAGGTCTTCAACTCATTTGAGATCATTTAGGCATGCTCAGTTTCAGAGAAAGTGAATCTTCGAGTTTGCTCGTAATATTGGTATCTGTATCTTTGGCATTAAGTAACTGTTACTGTACTATACTCAAGTAGTTTGCCCTAAAGATAGAAGTTTTTTTTTTTTTTTTTGCTTGTTTACTGAATCATTCATTGAATCACACATCACTTTCAAGTTGTGCAGCTGACAAAGAAAAGGGTTCTGTTACCACAGGAATCGCTCAGCTGAAAATCTTTTTGGATGGAGGTCCAATGAAGTCCTTGGACAAAGAGATACAGAGCTTCTTATAGCTGAAGAATACAATACACCCTTAAAAAAAATTATGGAGAAATTGAGCTCTGGGAAATCATGGTCAGGTCAGTTCCCTTTGAAGAGGAGGTCAGGTGAAATGTTTATGGCGTTGGTGAGCAAAAGCCCATTATATGAGGATGGTCAGCTCACTGGTATTATCACAGTCTCAAGTGATGCAGCCATTTTTAATGGTATAAATTCAGAGAGTCTGGGAAAATACCAGGATCATGGTAGACTAAGGAGAATAAAGATGAAAAGGATCCAGTGGCATCCACCACGGCCACAGATTGCACCATCTGTTTCTAATCTGGTGCTTATGTATAGCATTGCTACATCTTTGTCCCATTTTCTCTCTTTTCTTTCCTGATTCTATTTTCATTTACTGAAAAGCTTGACATTTTGCACTGTTGAAACACCCAGGCCTCAAGGTTTCTACTCAATAAACAGGCTGGTACTAATTCAAGGGACAAAGAGGATGCTGTGACAAGTACTGAAGACAAGTTAGAGACACCTAATACAGCAGTAAGGCTTTGTTCTGTCAGATTGCATCTCAGCTGGTTCTGTGTATGAGCAGATATCTAACTTATTCTTTTTGCTTTTCTTTGTATTATAAAAGGAAGGTAAATTTTACACAAATTCACATGAAGAGAGCAACCCAGCTGAAGGAACAAGCTGTCGAAAGGATGAAAATGCATTCAATTTTGCTCAACCTTCCAAAATTGTATTGACATTCTTTCACCTTAATTTGTTATGAGCTTTTCCAACTGAGTGTTCGAATGAAAATTTAGGGACGTCATAGTTGTTTTGCCATTTTCTTGCATATAATTAATTGATGTCAGTTCATCTAGGCAATTGTTTAAAAGTTCAAGAATCAGAATTCTTTAGGGAATTTACCCTGTTTCCAATTGTTTGTGCTTGTTTTTATTGTAATTTGAATTGTTTCTGAACTTATTAAAGAGCAGTAGAGTAGACATTTTTGTGTTCTATCCTACTGAAGATTGCATTCATTTTATGCTAATGCAATTGTACCTCACTGTCTATATCTTCTGCCTTTTGTTGACATTTTTTCTTAATTTTGTTGTGGGGATGACTGTAGGCAGCAAAGGTCTTGGCGAAACTGCACGTCAGGGAAACTAGCAACCACAGCAACAAATATGATGAAAGTCTTCAGCAGAATGGCACAACTAGTAGATTGGCAAGGAATGATGTGACAGATGTACCTAATTCTTTTGGAGATTCAAATGCATCAGCTCCGAACCACTTCAATCCTTTATCTGCAGCTGAAAATGCTATTTCAAGTGTACATAAGCACACAAGTCCAGCATCTGTTGAAGAGAAAAATGTTTTAGCCTCTTCAAGAGAGTGCAATGGACAATTTTGCTTAACCAGAATAGGAGATTCTACTGCAGGATTAGCATGCCAAGGAAATGGCAATGAGTTGGAGCTAGAGTTTCCAAATATGGATGCTTCAGAGATGGAAGATGAAGTACAAAAGCATACAGACGGTAAAAACTTCTCAAGTTTAGGGGAGAGCATAGGCAGCCAAGGGAGTTCATCAAGCAAAGGGGATAATGAGTCAAACTCTATTGTTGATTGTGAGATTCAATGGGAAGACCTACATTTGGGGGAGGAGGTTGGACAAGGTAAACTTCTTAGCTATAACATGCATAAAATCCCTGCATGCTGGTGCACATCAGTAGAAAAAAGAGTTTGATCAGCACAGAACTGGATTCTTGCATGATTTAAGAGAACTGCCTATGGTCTATGTTTTAAACAAATTTCGGGATATGTGTCTTAGTAACAATTCCATGAAACCAAACATTTTAAAATGAAGTTCAGTATTTTTTTTTGTTACAGATCCATTTTAAGTGCTTTTTCCAAGAAGTGTTGGTCATTAAATAAACTCTGTAATTGTTTATTGGTTGCGATCAATTTGTTGCCTTCTTTAATATAAGAGGAGTGATAGCACACATGTTAAACTTTTTTTAATATACCAAATCATTTTGTTTGCTTTTGCCTTCAGGCTCATATGCAATTGTTTATCGTGGAATTTGGAATGGATCGGTAAGTTCTTTCACTTCCTAGTTTTGCAATTTCTTATTCCAAATAAGCATGTAAAAGTATTTAATAGCCTGGCAAAATTTTTGCTCCCTGAAGGATGTTGCCGTTAAGGTGTATTTTGTGGGTGAATACAAAGAGTCAACGTTATTAGACTACAAAAAAGAGGTACTTTGAATTCTCTTCAAGTTTCAATGAATCAATATCATGTGGGAAATGAAGCTGATCCTTAGATTCTTTTGCTTACGCTTCAGATTGATATAATGAGGAAACTGAGACATCCAAATGTACTGTTGTTCATGGGAGCAGTGTACTCACAAGAACGACTTGCGATTGTCACAGAGTACTTGCCTAGGTAATGGAGGTGTTATTTTGTCTAAGGGGTACTCAACCAATGATCCTGTGTTAATTATTCCATCTCCAGATGGTCTTTCAGTGTCCTATTATGCTCTTTCCTACCATTTCTTATGCAAGGAATGCTGTGTGTGGATGCGGGTGTGTTTAAACTTACACACAGCATTGGTTCTATGCAATACTCATTCGAATGGTTGATACCTGTGTGCATTTCAGGGATCAGCTTCTTGAAAGGTCCTATGCATGCTGCTCCTCATGATGAATGTACCACTCATACTTATTTTGTTCTGTAATCAGGGGAAGCCTTTTCAAAATACTTCACAAGAATAATCAGGCATTGGACCTTAGAAGGCGTATGAAGATGGCCCTTGATGTTGTGCGTGTTCTCTCTATCTTTCCCCTCACTCCAGGTTCTCTGCTTATTAGCTGTGAAATAAAACCTCACGTTTGTCTTTTTTCTGAAGGCTAGAGGCATGAATTATTTGCATCATAGGAATCCGCCAATAGTGCATAGGGATCTGAAATCTTCCAACCTCCTTGTTGACAGAAACTGGAATGTCAAGGTAACACATATACTGGTTTATTCCTTCAAATAGTTCAAGCAGGTTTGAGCATTTGCAGACTGCTTATTACAGTTCATTTAATGTCTTAGGTAGCAGACTTTGGCCTGTCAAGGTGGAAAAATGCAACTTTCTTAACCACAAAGTCTGGAAGAGGAACAGTAATGATCCCTTCTTCTTTAATAGATCTTGTAGCAGCAAAGTGACAAGAGAAATATCCTTCAGTGCATTTTTTGAATTTGTTTGCATCAATGTTTGTGTATAACAACTTCTTATCATACAACATGTTGCTCTACTTCTTTATATTTTTTTCTAATTGCAGCCCCAATGGATGGCCCCTGAAGTCCTCAGGAATGAACCTTCAAATGAAAAGTAATTGCTTGAAACCGTTTCTTTTTTCTAGCTGGTTCTTTATTTTCTTCTAGAGGGACATCAAATAATACTGACATCAATCTAAACAGGTCTGATGTATTCAGTTTCGGAGTTCTCTTATGGGAACTAGTGACTGTCTCCATTCCGTGGAACAATTTGAACTCTTTACAGGTCTTTTACCTCTTAACACTACAACAGCTTTCTGTGTTTTCTTTAGCACAAAACTGCATAAGCTCTTTGATATCTTAATCTCTACTCTTACTAAAACCACAATGTAGGTTGTTGGAGTTGTAGGCTTCATGGATAGACGATTAGAGCTACCAGAAGGCCTTGATCCTCAGGTAGCATCTATTATCCGTGACTGCTGGCGAAGGTATGTCAATCTTGCACTACTTCCAAACATGGAAACTTAAAAGCTAATAAAAAAACTAACCATTTTGTTGTGTTCAAACAAGCAGTGATCCAGAAAATCGACCATCTTTTGAAGACATAATCAATAGAATGACAGGCATTTTCCCAAAATCTACCACAGGATTGGCTCGAAGGAGCTCAGAGTCTTGAATCTGCAATGGGAGGGAGTTAGCACTATTGTTAACTCTCACTTAGTGGGTAGTCATAGATATACTTAGGCTATAGGAGAAATCAAACTAGTCAACTGTACAAATAACTTAGTACTAGATAGCTTGTCCTACCTTTCATTTTTTCCCCCATTTTGTTTCTTTATTTTCCTTTCAGAAAATAAGGGAAGGGGGATGAAGTGATAGATTTTGGAGTATCATTTTTCTTTAAAAAGAGAAAGAAAAAGCAAAGCTACAACAATGGAAACATGTTTCTTTACAGAAATCTGTTGATCCTAATGTATAATATATTCCAAATTGTTGTGCATGGCAAAGAAAAATAGTCTTCTTATTATTGAAGTCTTTTCTCATTGCAAGTGAGAGGATTCTTTTCCATCTTCTTTCCCCTATGAAATTAAATTTAATGAGAATAACTTTTTTTTATGAACAAAATAAACTAAATAAAATTGGCAAAGGATGCAAGCCCAAGACAGCACAACAAAACCATAAAGGCTTATCACTTGAGAAAATAACAACTTCCCATGTTCTAGCAGCTATTTTTGGCTAATCTACAACCACAGACTAAAATATTCTTGATTAAGTTGATCAAGATATCCTCTACAACATCTGCTTTCAAAAGACTCAGATTCATAGCTAGACATGGCAGCTGAAAGAGCAGAAGAGAAGCTTCCAGTTACTCAAATTCTGTTCCCTTGATTTAGTAAGGGCTACAGCCCAACGTGGACAAGCATCCAAGCTTACCCTCCCATTGCAATTCAGCAGGTTCAGGCCCAAACATGAATCCATATTTTCATTCCATCAAATGAAAAGAACAAATGCTGGTATCATTATTTTCTGTTGACCTGAAAACGAGAGAAATCGCCGTTCTTGTCTAGTACCTGTTATTATATAAGAAACTTGTACCAGGATAATTTCAAAATGAAGTTGGAAGCCAAGTTGATGGATGTCGGCATGAGGCCACGATATCTTTTCTCTGGATTCTGTTTGTTGGTTATCACAGGGAAAGTCCAAGATTTCTACTTTCTCTGTTCCCTTCTCATCCGTCCGATTTTTAGACTCCAAAACAACGACCCTACCTAACCCTCTGTCACTTTTTGACCATGTCTGTCATTTATTCTTCTAATCCTATGGGTTCACTAACCATTGTACAAGTGGGAGACCAATGGGAGATCCTAGTTGCTATACGTTAAGCAGGAGGGTAGGGTGACCTAAAATTTCTCCGCCTGTTCTCTTTCTCAGTGAACTCTCAGAAAATAAGACCGTCTGAGATTCTATTTCCAAGAAAATTTGGCCCGTGAACTCTCAGAAAAACATTCATCCTTGGAAACCCCAACAATGGGTCTAGACTCTAGAGTTTACAGACATAGATATTTATAACCCAGGGCAGCCACTTACTTCAAACGGTCACGTAGGTACTATTAGTAGTACCTATCACATACACATCCCATGAAGTTGAGGAGGAGGGCATTTGCAAACTCTGGTTAAACTAAAACTTCACATGAAAAAAAGAGATAAAACGAAACTTTTAGTGATACTGGTTTGTGATGGAAGTATATGAGTACATTACTTGGCTAAAAAATATAAAAATCCTTCCTCTGTGTATTTCCCTTCACCCTGATAAGACAACAACATTCAAAAGAGTGAAAAAGAACAAAAAAGGACAAGGCTTTTAGCTTCTTTGAACGTACAATTCTTACTCTAGTCTTTTCTTGATCAGACCTGCAAGGACATTAATTATTATTAATACTTATTATTCTTTTTATCATCATCTATAAGACCGGGCTCTGACGTCCGAGCTCACCCGTAGACAGCAAAGCTACACTGCACACATCTACCCTCCTATATATATATATAGAATAGAAAAGCACAGGCTTGAACAAAATCTAATCGTATCCACTTGATTAACCCATCAGGTGGGATTACGAGACACTATAATTACCAACATCTTCTCATTTTCTTTCCACCTTGTGATTTGATCAATCAGAGGTGGTGACCCACTTGTTATTGTTTCACGATCGATTCAGTTGATCATGCTGTGGTGGGTGGAAATGTTGGGAAGAAACGTTTTAGCTTGCTCTCTTCAGTCTCTTCGACTCCAAACAGACCATTCAGCTCTACTTTCTGTTAATCGTTGGTTTCTTTCGAGTTTCGATCGAAGGAAACTTTCCGTTGTCCTGTTTTACTATAACTTTTTGCTGGTTGGGCTGATTTGCCATGGGCCTGGCATGTTGATAATTGATAATCATTATTTAGACCTTACTCAAATACATGAGCAATGTTTGAATATAGTATAATTTCTGATTTGGTGGTATTCACACTCAATCACCATATGAAGAATTCGATTATCGTCTTCACTCACATGCCTGGTAATTAACGTATTGGTTAGGATGGGAATTACTAAATTGTTAACTTTGACTAGTCTTCGTATATTATTATGGCATAATATTAATTTTAATATATCACTAATTGTCATTTTAATATATTATTTTATATTTACGTAATGTTAATATCATATTATTATAAAAAATAAAAATATTATATAATTATATTATCCTATTACATCAATATATGATATGATATAAAATTATAAGTGACATTTTGACTATTAATATTATTATTATTATTCATAAAAATTTATTTATTTAAAATAAAAATATAAAATTTTAATTAAATATAATAAAAATAAAAATTTATTCAAAATTTTTTAAATACATCAAAAACCTACCTTTCAAAAAAATAAATAAATAACTTTTTAAATATTATACATATTATTATTAACATGGTTCATAAGAATTTAACATTGAAATTGCTTAATTATTTCTGTGAACCGGCAGTGGAGTGTGTGAATTCACGCGCCATCTGGGAAAACGCATAACGTTATTAAGTTTATTGTTTAACCATTTCCTCTCACATCACGTCCCAGTATATGGTTTTTTTTTTTTGTTTATTTTCTTGTAATACTATTTTATGATAGAGTTAGTAAATAGAAATAGTAATAAAATAAACATACTCCGTACCGTATAATTTCCGCATTTATATACAAACCATTTTCTTTCTCCCTCCCTTCTCGCTCCTACTGTGAACAAACTTACAGACATCTCCTCTTCCCCACTTGCTTTCGCTCTTTCGTCTCTCGTCTTTCTGCAAATGTATTCCATGAAACCTCACAAACCCATTACTTTTTTCTTCTTTCAACTTCTCCACCATTAAACCAGACCAAGTTAAAGAAGACAAGGAGAGAATAAAGATAAAGAAACACAGAATGGGCAAGGCTTCAAAGTGGTTCCGCAGCATCCTCGGCCTAAAAAAAACCGACTCCCTCCACCAGCTTTCTTCTTCTTCTTCTTCCAAGCCACCGCAACAACAACAACCACCTCATAAAGACAAACGCCGTTGGAGTTTCGTCAAGTCCTTCCGCGAAAAAGACTCCATTATCTCCACTACCAAACACACGGCCGCCGCAAACAGCAGCAGTACCAGTATTGCGAAGTCGTCGCCTTACGGACGTCAGCAGCAACAGAAAGAATATGTTTCCGTCGGCGCGAACGGCGAGTGTGAAGCAGTGGATCCTAACAAGCACGCGATCGCTGTCGCTGCCGCTACCGCCGCTGTTGCCGAAGCGGCTGTCGCGGCTGCTCAAGCTGCCGCGGCGGTGGTTAGGCTCACTAGTAGTAGCGGAAGGAGCGCGCGTGACCCGGCATCTCACGTTAGCAGCAGCTGCGGCGCACGCGAGGAGTTCGCTGCGGTTAAGATACAGTCTGCATTTCGTGGTTATCTGGTTAGTTTTTATTTTTAAAATTTGTTCATTTTTATCGTTTCTGACTATCGATTCTGGTGAAAGCTTTTTCCGGGATTAACAAATAACAACCTGTTGAATGCGCGACACGTGTCCTTCGTGCTCATCTGAGACACCCGATTCTTCCGATTCCGAGGCGTTGAACTCGTTGAACCTTAATTTTGTTCTTCTAAGAATACATTTTCCATGCGAACGAAAACGTTTTTGTAATTATTTATTTTATTTATAAGGAAGAAGAGAGCACGAAAATATACAGGAATCAAAGCTAAGAACTGTTTTGTTCCCATTACTGAATTTAGTTATCTTCGAGATTCGTGTCATTACAAGAACGATGTCGTTTTCCACTTCGTCCTCCCCTCCAGCAGGTGGAAGCAAAGAAGCTACCGACCAAGCTTCCCATTTTCTTACATCCGAGCTGTTTTCTCTTATGTCGTTTATCTTCAAAAACCTCAATAAGTACATCCCCAAAAGAACCTTTCCATTTTAAAGGTACTATGTAAAATAGACATGTCGTTACCTTGCACCGTGGTGCACATTGCGCACCCCTCCCCAATAAAAGCCCTTTTGGACCTTTGCAAGCTTTTGCTTTAGAAATTTCCTCTTCTGTTTCCGTAGCCATGGCGTTTTCAAACATTTAATGGGGCAGAATATAGTTTCTGAGGTTGAGTCATTTGGTTCTATTTCTGGGGTTACTTAGGTAATCTTTCATTTTATATTAAATAGTACTGGCAGTAACTATAGTAATTTAAAGTGGATTATCTAATTTTGGGTGTTAATTAATGTGGGTTGGTTAGTATTGATGATATTTTGGTTGGCTTAGGTTGTGGATTATTATTGCTGTCTAATTATTGAAAGCTTAAAAGGATCTACCCAACAACTCTTTTGCCATGCTCAATAATTATGGAATAATTTATTAGAATACCAAATTAAGAATCAACCCAATTGTCAGCATTTTCTGATCAGAAAGCTTTGAATGCAATGGAACCTTTTTGAGAAATGGATGACCTGGGTCCAAGTATACCTTGGGTTGAATCTTCTGGGTAATGGAAATTTTTGGTTTTCCGGAAAGGTGGGTCCAAACCAGTGGAAACTTTGTCGTGGGTAATATCTCTGTTTCCTTAAGTGCATTTGTATGACTTTTTGGAGATGATATAAAAGGTTTGGTGTTAGTTGGGTACTTCATAGTGGGAACATGATTACACAAAACCCTTTATCTATGGTCAGAGCCTCGTGGGGATTGCTTTTACCGGAGGGGTGGGGCGGCTAGTGGGAAGTCCTTTTCCCCTTTCATATTATGTCAGAATTTTAAATTTCTGGAAAAAAAAAATACCACTACTACCATGAGTCTATGACTATCTATCATCTTCATGGCCCCTGCTACCTTTAAATTTTCAATGTCACTTGTTTTCTGCATTTGCCTTTGGCGCCAGATTTAAACATTTCCCTTACATATCAAAAGTAATTCAATAAATGGTTCAATGTGGTCCTGTTTCCTTGTCTTTTGAACCTTGGTTGTTAGGTCTTTGTGATTGCCCTTTATTCCTGAGCAGATGGTTCTTTGCCTTTTCAGTTGCTTTTTAGTTGTTCTGCTCTTCACCTGTTTCTGTGTTGTGCACAAAGCCATTAACGTAAAGCGCTTTACTTGATAGAAAATGGAGGATTTAACCCAATAGTTTGATATGCTAATAATAATGTAATTATAATGATCCTAAGATGTTTTGTCATATACTAGCTTGATTATATTATACCTTTCTTATGTGCTTTTGAAGGCGAGGAGGGCGCTGCGTGCACTAAAAGGTTTAGTGAGGCTTCAGGCATTGGTTAGAGGTCATATAGAGAGGAAGAGAACTGCAGAATGGGTAAGAAGGATGCAAGCATTGTTGCGAGCACAAGCACGTGCTCGTGCCGGGCGGGCCCAAATTTCCGAGTCTTCACAATCAAGCAGCAAATCTTCTCACTTCCATCATCCTGTAAGTCAGACTTGTTCTTCCCTCCTGTATTTTTTTGAAATTTCTCATGGTAATTTATTTGCCCCAAGTACACCTGCTTTATGGATTGTGGGCTCCTTTCCTTTACACCTCTTGACAACCAGGGCATGTATGAATTTAATATTTATGGTTATTAAATGAATTCAATTTTGTAGAAATTATGATCAGTAGTTGTCATGCCCAATTATACACAGTATATTATAAATTTAAATTAAAAGATATGGAGGGCATTAAAACAAATTGGTAGCAATATTATTATCCAAATTAAGGTACCTATGAGTTGTTGGCCCAAAGACAGTGCTTGCATTTACATCTTTAATCCAACATTTTGTCTGAATATAATAGAAATTAACTCATTTTCTGAGGCATATTGCCTACCACTAATTATGTACTGCAGATATTTATGTTTATCTTTAAATGGTACGATTGCTGAAAGGCGATTTGGTGGGCATATTATCTTGAATTCCTCTCATTACTTTATGAATTGACAAGGGTTGGTTGGATTTATTGCATGGTCACATTTTTCTTTGTATATTAGACTGATATCAGCTTGTCTGTTTTGTAATTGTCGGTGATCATGAAATCTCTTTTTTATACGCAGGGTCCACCAACCCCTGAAAAATTTGAACATGCTATTCGATCTAAGAGTACAAAACATGAACAATCATCAATGCTGAAGGTATGGCCTTTGCGCGTGTTTGAACCTTAAATAGAAATAGGAAGAAAAAAAAGAAAGAAACTTTATGGTAGTACCATTTAGCATTGAATATACATGCTTAACTAACCTATTTCCAACAATTTCAGAGAAGTGGGTCAAAGTCGAGAGGAAGGACTCTTGATAATCATGAGAAAATACCTCTAGGATGGAATCGGTTAGACCGTCGGATTGATGAACAATCATGGGACCAACGAGTGCATTCAACAAGAGTTGGTCCTATGGATGATGATAAGGACGACAAGATCCTTGAGGTTGATACTGGGAAACCCCAGTTCAGCTCTAAAAGGAGAAACCTGTTTCATTCTACACACCTTGCTCTCAACTCTGATCTCTATAGTTGTAGTTTCACAAATTCCAGAGACTCGCACCAAACAGCTCCTAGTCCTTCATCCGGTGAAGTTCAGTCTATAAGTCCATTGAAGTGCTCCCACGAGGTCGAGGAAAGCGCTTTCTGCACTGCTGATAACAGTCCACAATTCTATTCGGCATCATCTAAAGGTGGTAGTTCTAGGGGGAGAAGCCCCTTCACTCCTGCTAAGAGTGATGGCTCCAGAAGCTTTCTAAGCGGCTACTCAGACCACCCAAATTACATGGCTTACACTGAATCTTCAAGGGCTAAGGTGAGGTCTCTCAGTGCTCCGAAACAGAGGCCCCAGTATGAGAGATCTAGTTCAACAAAAAGGTATTCCATACATGGTTTTGCTGAACTGAAATCAAACACTCAGAGGTCTTCGTTGCATGCAAACTTCGCCAGCAAAGCTTACCCAGGATCAGGTCGTCTGGACAGGCTAGGAATGCCTCTTGGGTATAGATACTAAAAACAGTGGTTTCAAGTAATGTCCCAACTATTTTTGGTGTTAGTATTTATCTAATCCTGCTAACTCATGTCCTTCAAATGTTTTTACCTCTTGCTCTAGGAACATTTAGCTCTTTACGTTTAGGTTTAATCATGATGAAGAATCTGACCTTAGCTTTATAACTCTTGTAGCCATCTTTATGTTTTAGGTGCATGTGACTTCCAAAGAATATGTGCTCAAATAGTGTGTCACGGGAAGTTAAACATAATCATAATTGTCTTTTTATCCTTTTTATCTCCCTTTAAGTAAAAGTGATTAAAGTGATTCATTACTGCTTGCTACTCTCTATGCCAGCTTTGCATGCTGACAAAACCCAAAAGGTCCCAAGTCGTGGAAAATTACTCACATGTGAACTAGATCTTGCAAAACCTGTGACATCTTTTCCCATTTCCATCATTCCTTGAGCGACCTTTATAATATTGAACTTTTGGAGTTACTAAGTGATTTAGACTAAATAATGGTTTAGTGACTTGCCCCAATCAAATAAATAATGATACAAAGCAGTGGAACACTGAACTCTGGTTTGTAGTCGTTTTTGTGGCTTTGGCCTTTCCATTTGGCAATGTGTAAACGAAAACAATCAATGGAATTTATGAAGCAGACGGTACTTGAAGATGCCCCACTCAAGATTACATAGACATAAGGTCTTTGTACTGGAAGATTTTGGGTAGATGATGTCGGTGGGTGTACTAAGCTGACCCAAAATCCCAGTCGGGTTTACGGAAATACGGCATCGTATGCAGAAAGTCAAAAACAAGCAGTACATCTCGCATTGAAATGTCTCCATTGGAGAGCAGGCAGCGGATGTCCTATGGCTGAGTGCCAAAGGCCATTGCATTCCTGTCGGTGCCATGTGGCCATGTTCTGATCAGAGCAGTGGGGTTGCTCAAGGGGCACCAATTGTTGGTACAATGCCTCTAGTTCTTTGGAAGATCAAAGATACTTGAAGATTTGCACAACAGGTATTGTTTGTTACAGCATCCGTCAGCTGCAATTGTCGTGTAGTTTGGTTGTCACAGTTAAGGTCTTGCTTTTCCCATTTTGCCAAGTGATGTTATTTGGTTTTTCCATGGTTACTTGAGGAAAGAAAAGGGTTTCTGAATTACACTTGGAACTAAACTGTCATTTAAAGGTGTGCAAGTAGGCAAACAGAGCAGAGCTCTGGGACTGGCTGCGGCAGGGACAAAAACGGAAAAAGCAACTTTGGCTGCAACTACAGGAAAAGAAAAAAGAGAGAAATCCTTTTATCTGTAGGTAAATTTGCATACAATCAGAATGTATATCTATATATATATATATATATATATATATATCAACCAAATATATAACAATGGATTCTCTGATGTCCAAAGATATATAATCTCAGAAGTCAAAAACTATGCATATACATAAGCAATACCAACTCGAAGAAATTAACAAATGAATAAAATATAAAAAAGGGGAATCAGGAAAGAATCGGTGAGCGAGATCAAGTCTAGGTATGGTAGTATTCGTAATGTTTGCATTAGTTTCCACAGCGCCATTTTGATGTAGGCACACAGCTCAGGTAATGGCACCAGCTGCAATGGTCGTTTCCGTTCTCTCCTCTAAACAGCATTACCAACCCAACTGTGAAACTGCATCATTCAAAAAGAAAACAGTTGATTAATCTTTCTTCTCACTAGGATAAAATCACTGGTGTAAGCTATAAACCCTGGGTAAGCATTGAACACAAGTAACTAGAAGAATCATCTATGGCAATTTTAGTTTCAATAAGGAAACCAAATGAATATTCATTTCCTAGATGTCAGGCAAAACCTGGGGTTTCAACTTACCCAACAATGAGTAAAACCACAGCAATCACCCAGAAAACATATTGGTATGCCTTGTGCTTAGATTTTACACGAGCACCGGCAGGAAGGTGCTGACGTTCCACCCACCCAAATTGGGGACGGAGCAGCAAAACAAACCCAAGGAGAAAGCCAGCAAAGAAACCTCCAATATGTGCAAAGTTGTCAACATGAGGAAGAATCCCTACTGCCAAGTTAATGGCAATGATGATTACAAGTGTGATGAGAGCTGCAGCCTACAATACAAAAGAATTTAATCTCCTAAATTACTTGTCAAGCAATAGGTAAAAGCTCTAGAATAAATACTTAAATGATACAACCAAGGCAAACATTTAAATAGCAACAAAACCACATTCACCCATTACCACCCATTCTCCTCCCATTTTTTTTCCCTTTTGATAGCATTTGCTGATCCTTAGATCATGGGGGCCAAGATCTACTTATCTTAAGCTCCAAACATCAAGGCAACTATTTCCAAATTGCATATAGCATATAAAAGCTTTCCTTCCTAAGTAGATAGAAACAAAGGGCAAGTAACATACCTTATTTGTATAGATAGTCCAGTTAGTCAAAAGCTCTGATAACATTGCTCCAAGAAGGCCAAATAAAGCACCAGAGGCACCAACAGAAATATTACGCTGAATGAAAAGAGAAGATAGTATGCTCCCACCAAATCCAGACAATAGATAGATAAGCCCAACTCGCACTGTCAGGGGAAAGAAAACATATCAGCTATAACACCACAATGAAAGAAACAAATTTACAAAATCACCCTCTAGGAAGATATCCAAAGAATAAAATTTACAAAATTAAGTTGACCATAATACTGTTGGAATAAACAAATTCATCTACCAAGTAATGCAATCAATGGATCATCTACAAGACACACACACACACACACACATATATATATATGTATTTCATTTTGTTGATCGATCAAGACTGAACCAACACATACACTTTGAAATGTTACATATTGTAAAAACATATTATATGATGCAAAAATTTTCCTGAGAGAAAATTTGGAATAATCAATCAAACATTAAAAAAAAGGACAGATCACATACCGAATCCAAATTGCTGTTCAAGGCGAATTCCAATAAAGACCAAGCTCAACATGTTTGCAAGCAGATGAATAACACCTGCATGCAACCAGATGCAAGTGATAAGCCTCCATCCTTGATCACCATGCACTACCTTGTTCCACTCTAATGCTCCCAATTTTTCCAATCTGAAGAATGGGGAGGAGTATTAGCAAATTACCAGAGCTACAACTATCACCAATGTCACAGCCTAATAAAAAAAAGGTTGCTAGAGATAGAAAAAGAAGAGAACAGGACAGATACCATTGAGATATAGCACGTTCATGTTTACAATTACTCTCTCTTCAATCCAGTGAAAAACTGAAAATTATGTACATACATATATTTAATGCAAATAGCCTAAACCAAAGTTTTGATTTTGCATTAGACCAATCAAAAACAAAAGCAAAACTGCTCTCTATTATTTAATTAAGACCCATGTCTTTTCCTACTTCAACTTCAATAAAACCATGCATCCCTAAATGACTGAGCAACTAACTGCATTACCCAGTCAATAACTCCCACACCGGCATTCTAGTAATATTTGATAAAGTGAAACATTCCCTTCAGTATGTCAAATTGTTCAGAAATTATGACAAGTAAAATAAACAGGTATTAACTTCTTGATCCTGGAATAATATGCGACCTCAATACCCTTCTGTTCATTTACTACATTATGGCAAGCAGCAAGAGGAATTCACTAGTTGACAAAAGAGCAAGAAGTCAAATCAAAATCCAGAACCCCTAAGGTATTAACAGAAAAACCACCCACGTTCGATTGCTATTAAGCAAGAAGAGGTTCCTAATCATAAAATTGTCCCCACTACACATCAGCTAGACAAAACAAACCATGACATACTAGAAGTCAAGTAATGGACTTTTGTTAACAATCCCATATTGAGAATTATGAATACTATTAAAATTAACGAGCAATAACAGACCTTATAAGTTTAAACAGAACCAACCAAATCACAAAAATTTCCAGTTTCCAGTATGTATTATTATCCATCATCTCATAGTCAGAATCAAATAAATCACAGATTGATAAATCCTCTTGCATAATCAGAGGAGGATCCTATGAGAGGATCAACTGGACTGAAGTTGAATCATCAAAGAATATCTTCCTACATAAACAACTTTTAAAAGACATTGACAAATAGTCCAAAAAGTTTCAGGAACATGCAATTCAGAATCTATGACTAATCCCAAAAACTGACAAGCACTCTTCTTTTTGTCCTTGTTCATTTGTTATTCATGATTATTAATCAATCGGTTCTGGGACTTGGCTGTATACTATTGTCTCTTTAGAATTGGTGTTTTAGAATTTGAAAGACACAAAAGTAGCCTCAAGTTCAATTCCAGTCCAACTCCCTATTTCACTGCAGCAATACATTAGCTACCATATCACAAGTCCTTAAAATTAGAAATAAACTAATAGAAACACAAAACTAATGCATAAAAACACAAAATTTCAGAAACCAAAAATCCCAGACTCAAGCAAAACCAAACCAAAGACTCCAGAATGTTGGTTTAAAACCAACAAAAAAGAAAAACGTCAAATTTAGAGATGCGTCGATGTGACTTACGTATTAGAAGAAGGACCAAAGAGAGGGTTTTCTTTCAAAGGTTGAAAAGAAAGCCTGCCAAGAAACTTAGCCACACAGCTCCCTTCGATTCCCAGATTGTTCTTAGGACAGTTATTGATATACATCACCACAACAAAAACAGCAACATTAGCCACCACAAACATCGGAACAAGCCACGAAGTCCATTGCTTTTCAGCACTTTCCATATAGTATGGACCTGTAGAAGCTGATTGGTAATAGTTATTTGCCCTGTTCTTCCCATTACTTCCTCCTCCTCTCTCCAGATCCCCACTGGCCATTCTCCCTCAGAAAAAAGAAAATCCTTACTTTCCACCGCTTAATGGATACAAATTCGAGATCTTTTTTTTCCGGGTCTTTTTTCTTTTTGAAAAGAAATTGAGATCCAATTGAACTTTAGATATATATGTGAAAAGAGCGGCTTGCAAGAAAAAATCAATGACTAGGAATGGACAAAAACAAAGAGAGAGAGATAGTTGGGTTTTGTTCTGTCTCTGGAGCTTTCCTTTGTTTCCTCTTCTTCTTGTTGTTATGCTCGCAGATTTAACCGTTGAAGTTAAAATATAGCACAGAGTTTTTTTTTATATTCACAATTGGTTTTAGAACGTCCCTTTCTCTCTCCCCATCGGTTACTTCTCGGTGGATTGTCAGGAAGGCGGTGCGGTTGGATAGAATCACCACTTGTTCTATGCAATAAAAGAAAATTAAATAAAATAATAGTTTACTTCAAATTACTTATTTGCCCTTTTCTTTTGATTTGTTGGGTACAATTTTCTTTTACTTCTTGGGTACTATTCAATCCCAAAGATGAGAGTACGGGTTTTAATTTTCTTTTTGTTGCTGATAAGATTGTGATTAATTATACTCATAATAATTCGACAAAAGGAGGTTGGGAGAAAGAGGAATTGTGAGAGGAACTGATGATATGAAAAGCAGTGAAAACTTGGGGTTCTCTCTTCTTTTGATCCTTTTAATTGGAGTATTTGGATAACATTAGTGAACCCCAAATTCTATAAAGTGATGCACTTTTCCCTTCTTTTCACCTTTTCATGCAAGACCCGAACGTTATGGAATGTGAATCTCCACTTTGTAATTATATCTTTCCCTTTGTATTTCTTGTCAATGGAATGATTAAAATGTATTTCTCTAAAGTGTTAGATTGTGTAGTAAACAAATCCAGTTGGAAAAAAAGTTTAATCACGTTCAAGTCAAGCTTGCATCATTTTTCTATCTGGTCATTTTCGAATCGGTTCATCATGTTGTATTTGGAGTTTGTTGATTGAGTTTTAGTTTCATTAGCTCACCTGTTTTACTACCCCCACCCCCCTTTTCCATTTTTAGATTATATTAACTCGCTTTTAGGTTGGCAAAATTATGTTAATTAATGACTAATCTCAAAGTTAAACCCTGAATAAATAAATAAATAAAATGTCATTATTGGTGATATTTCTTGAATCGTGATTATATAAATGTATATTTATTTTGAAGCAACTTCATTATTGGCATCAAATTATTTTAATTATATAGAAGTGGAATTTTTTTCGTTGGAATGATATCATCGTAATGCATTGTGGAGTTGTGGTCTGGACAGGCAAAGGTTTTTTTTGGATGAGATGACATTTGTGGTCGGCCCCCTTTCTTGTCATTAGAGAAACAAAATGAAGCTTGGCTTAGGTGAAACACAACCTTGTCTCGGTTCCATAATTATATTATCTATCCTGCCAGAGACATGACTCCTTCTCCAAATAGAAAAACCTTTGACAATTCACAACTGGCATCATCTTCCAACGCAGTTTCTTTTAAGCAACAAATGTTGATCAACTTCTGAATGACTTGCTTGTCTTCTTAAACCTTACTCATTTTAAGGATGTAGACGGCCCTCCATCCACCCATTTTGTAGTTGTCTTTCTTCTATGGGTTGAAGTACAAAGTCAACCAATTAAGATAATAAACAACATTTTTTTTTTGTCTAATGCGTCAAGCATTCCGGCTGAGCATATGTAACGACAAACAAAATAACAAAATCTCTTGATTTTATATTGGAAAATTATCATAAGCAACTTCAAGTAGAGATTGATGTGAAAGGTAGACCATTTTCAAGATACAGACTGCTCAATTTGCGTCTTTAAGAGGACAGCCTTTAGTATGGTCCTTGTAGCTCAAGCCTTCCTGATGAATGGCTCATCTCACACACGAAAATGTCAATAAAACCTTTAATGAAATAGGTTTAAGGGTAGCAATTGGAGGCTTTTTTAACCATACAAGTTGCTTAAATAGTTTCCATAGGTTTTGAAAGGATTACAGAAGGGTAGCTCAGTCCTTTTGAAGAAGAAAAACAAGTGAATGGCAGGTGAGGTGAGGGAAATTAGTATAAAGAGTAAAGACGCGTATGGATGATTCGAGTGGGAAAGGCCAAGGAGGGGAAAAAATGTGACGATGAGATTACGCGGAGGGTGGAGTTGTTTGTAAGAAGCGCGTGTCTGCGTGCAAAAAACACTGGAAATGTGAGTGCGAATATGCGAAAAAAGAAAATTTTAAGAGAGTGTGAGGCGTGAGTCGGCAGTTTTGGTTGGTGAGTTGTGGGCTGAATTGATCGCTTTGAAGCTACTCTTGGCTCTTGGTGCCTCTGCCAAATGGCCTTTTCTCACTTTCTTTTCAGTCCCTCTCATCCACCAAATATACACCTCAAGCCTCATCAAGGTTTAGATTATAGTCTATTGTGGGTGACCGCAACAGTTTTAGAATGATTTCCAATTTTAAAGCATTACAAACCTAAAATGCATTTGTTTTGGGGAAATCTTAAAAACTCTCAAGCACAGCTTTATTCAACAATAATCCCATTACCGTCTTGGAAATTTTGTTTGTTTTGTTTCAGTTCCACATCAATAAAACAACGAATTTTGCCTGTTCTATGTGTAGAAATAACATCGAGGTGGATTGATAACAAGTGGCATTAAATTCAAGTAATTTGGAACTAAGTCTCTATCTACCGGATAAAACAATTTCTTAAAGCATTTGGAAAATCAAGTCCCTATCCGACCAAACAAAAGTATTTCGTAATTATTTATATTGAATTGTCACCTGTATTTAATGATATGATCGAATCAAGATCCCTACATCACGGCACCTTGTTGAAGGTCCCTTTTATCATGTTTCCATTTTAATGAGAATATGGAGCACCTTCAATGAAAGTCACATTGAAGATAATAAATGCACACGTAATATTCTATGAATAGAACTGTTTTCCTCCTAAAACGTGCAGTGTAAATCCTTATCAGTTCATAATTTATCAAGTCGGTAGCTTCAAATATATCACGATGTTATGTTCTCAAAAAATGAAAAAGTGGGAATGGAAATTTCTACTTTAAACTTCAAAGGGAGAAAGAGTTACTGATTAAAACAACGGCTTAAGCAAATACCAATTTTTTACCTATAGACGTGAAGCTATAGCCTATATGGGCCAGAAAGAATTCTTCAACATAAGTAGCAACTAGCAACTACTAACAACCAGTGGAACTATCGTGTGCCATGGACCCACTCTCCTCTCTTCTACCCATATACTTAAGTAAAATTAAATTATTTCCTAATCAAATTGGAGTAAGATTTGAATAATAAAATTATGATCCATAACAAGTTCAGATAAGATTTAAATTGTTATTATAAGATACCTAAGACTTCTTGAATCTAATTATAAATAATAATTTTTTAATATTTAATTTTAATTTTATACATTTTTTTATAAATTATTTGTAAATAATAAAATAATTATAAAAATTCATTAATTATTCTAAATATGATTTTAAATTTTAATTTTTTTTGAATTAATTTTCATTAATAATATACATAAAAAATTTTTAATTTATTTTTATTTTGAATTCGAATTCAAATTCTGATTTTTTAAAAATATTAATAATCAGATTCAAATATTAGGTGTTAATTTTTTATTGAGTATAGATAAAATATGATTAATTAAATTTTAATGAAATTCGAATTCGATACCTCAAAATTTAGGAATTCGGTTCCTCAAAATTAAAGCATACTCTACCCAGCTACCATTCCTACCCTGGTCCACGTTCTACAATCCCTCAAACTTCCTCAGGCCCACACCCCACTTGCCCATCATCAGATTGTTCAGCTAATTCATGGGCTTAGGCCGAACCACCGACGCCATGCCAACCTACTCCAAGTTATTGACACTAAATAAGCCGTTCTTCTCAGTACTCTGTATAAGCTATGAACGACAGAACAATCAGCATTGGTATACTATAAATTGAACCCAAAAGCAACTTGATTTTGTTATGAAACTAGTGAACCAAACTAGTGTACCATCATTTCTGAAGACAAATGTTAAGTATGAGGATAGTGGCATCTAAAGTAAAACAATCAAAAGATTCACCAACTTCATTCATTACCTTGAAATACAGGAGCCATGGTGGAGAAGTCAAATTGGATGGTGATAAGCTCCGGAATTGGACCACAAGTTCCCATATAAAAGCAACAACTTCAGCACTCCATGAACAATCAGAACAAATGGTCTTTGTAAGAAACCTAATGTTAAAGCAACATCACAATATATTAAAGGTTCTTGCCATCAGGACCCCAGATCTAGCAGGTTCTAATTTTACTAACCAACTTATGCCGCTTTAGCAGTTTCACGAACTAGAGAAAACTTCGCCAGCAGGCCACACAACTGAAGATATGAACCAACTCCATCACAGATTCTCATATGTGCAAACCCTGTTTCCTACAACTCAGCAAGAAACGAGAATAAATATTGCAACAAAACTAGACTTTCTGCTAAGATGAAATAAATACAGGCCTAGCAAGATAAATGAACCTTCATAAATTCCAATTTCAAGTACTCAGCCATATCATAATTTTTTATAATTCTGAAAAGTGTTGTGATTATATCAGTAGGAGAATAGCCCAAATCATATAGTTGCTTCAGGCCCAAACACGCATCATCAAATCTCCCTTCAAGTACATAGCGGACCATGTTCTTCACATGCAATGGATGAGGCTGGTCACAAACCTGAAAAGAAACCGACATTTTATGGCATTTCCAAAGTCAAATAACATGCCAAAATGTTAGGAGTCCTTTCTGAGTTATAACCTTGAAAACATTTTCTTGGTTGACAAAACGGAATCCACTGAATGTAGCCTGCAAGTTGTTCAATGCCTGCCTCATATCACCATCAGCAGTGAAAATGATGGCTTCAAGACCTTCTGGAACATACGGAACCTTCATTGATTGCAAAATTAGGTCAATTATGCATTGGCATCAACTTAAAGAACAAACAATGACGATAAGCTTTCCAATATTTCAGAACAATGAACCTTTAAGTCATTCACCAGAAAATTTAAATAATCGTTTCAGAGTAAGTAGATAGGACTTTCCATCTCTTTCCCATTTTTGGCTAACAAATGGAACCATCTGTTACTATATTTTCTGTAATAAAGCAATTAAACAAAGAAGCCACTCCCTCAAAAGGAAAAATGGTGAAATTCGCAACAACAGAAGTGTTAGCATTTGATAGAGGCTCGTAAATAAGAATGAAACAAGTAGAAAAAAAAGTACCCTAAACAGAAGTTCACACATTCTGCCAATATATGCAGGTAAGATGCAGGATTGCGAAAAGTATTGTGGGAAAACTTTGTACCTTTTCTGCATCTACCACCACCATGAGACGGCCTAGAATCTCTTGATCAGATAACCTTGAAAACCGGACTAGGGCACATCTGCTCTGAATAGGCTCAATGATTTTAGACGATGTATTGCAAGCAAGAGCAAAACGAGTAGAGTTTGAATATATTTCCATTGTCCTCCTCAAGGCTTGTTGTGCACCAGATGTCATGCTAACCATTATAAAATATATACCCATCATATACTCAATCCAAAACAAAGGAAAAAAAAATAGTTAATTCAACTGTAAGTTATAGCAGTACATATAAACTCAAAATCAGAAGATGCCCCCAATGTAAATACATGAAAGTTGAATGATTATACAAATCTTAGCAGATAAAAGCAAAGTATCAGAAGAAACAAGCTTGATGATTAACATCAAGACTCACGGAACATTGTTATCAGTTCTTACCTGTCAGCTTCATCCAGGATAACTATCTTGTGCCGCCCAGGAGGTAAAGTTACTTTCTTTTGAGCAAACATCTTAATTTTGTTCCTGACAACATCTATACCCCTATACAAGAAAAAGGAAAGTGATAAGGGAATATGAGAACATACAATTCAAAAGTTAAAGAAATTAAAATGCCATGGAAGCCCAAACGTTCACCTACCTGTCATCAGATGCATTAAGCTCCAAAACAGCCTCCTTATAGTTTGTCCCCAAAAGCTCATGTGCAAGAGCCAGAATACTAGTTGTTTTACCAGTTCCAGGAGGACCCTGAAAAATGTCATGCAGAATATTCATGCAATGAAGAATTCTTGTTCATTTCTTAGAGCTTTTTTATTTGCTTTTGTCATTAACTCATTAAACACATTAAACCCTTGAATAAACAACAATCTAGAAAACATGTTTTCACTACACTAGAACTCACCTACAACTAAGGCAAAAGACCATCCTACTTATTTTATTGTCCTTGCAACAAAATTAGGTTTTTCACTCCGAATTGATAAAATGTCTCGAAAACAAAATTCTTAAAATCCTCCTTTCGTAAATATTTCATCTAACAGTAAATATCACCACATTTTCCAACGCTTAATCAAAATCCACCAGTTATTCTAGCAAAATCTTCATTATGATAACTTGGGGATTTTACTACATTAACCGAATCGGATAATTCCCGTAGTTATAAACCATTTTAGGTGGCTATTAAGCAATTCAATCGTAATTAGAGGTTGCAAAACGTACGGATAAAATGAGATTGGGCATGTTGCCATCGTGAGCGATGACTTGGAGTCGAGACACGGCGTCTTCGTTGCCGACGATATCCGAGACTTTGTTTGGCCGGTATTTTTCCACCCACGGCACGTCGTAACCGCCGCTGCTGGATGATGAGGAGGACGCCATTTTTGTGTTGAGTCACTGAAAGCTTTGCTAAGTGCCTGGTATTTACTATGAAGAAAACCCCTTGCACCAAGGGCCCAGACACGCCTCTGCTTCAATTTGGAGGGAAATAGAACAAAATCCACAGCCCCTTCCCCGCTCTTTACTTCTTTTCCTTGGAGGGTCTGTAAATTTGTAAAATTGAAGCAATGGCCCTTGTCTTTTATTATTGTTGTAAATGCCCCCCAAAAGGAGGAGTTTACATTCCAGGTGTCAGAAATAGGAAATATAACACCTACAGTTGTAATTTGTGCTTCTACTATATTCATCTAAAAATAATTGTAATATGATTTTAATCAGACTACCAAAAGTTTTCATATGTTTTGATTAACCCAACCGAATTTGTAATTGAATTAGTTTAATCATTTTTCTCTCAAAAGTCATTCCATGTTGAAATCAATTTTAAATTTTAACTAAATTATGTAAATTTACCATCATAGTTTGCATTTAATCAAACAAATACCATGTTTGGTAGATTTAATAATTTGTATTTTTTGTATTTAAACTATATTGTGTAAACATAAAATATTAATAGTTATATGAGTCAACACAAACATAACATAATTAAAATCTAAAACACATATACATATATATTTAATAATCATATAATATGGCACGATACAATTAATATGTTTATTAAACATATCAAGTTAAATTTTATATGACACAACATCATTAAAAACATGATTAAATGATTAATAAAATTTAATTTTTAACACATTCAATATAGTTAATACACTATTAAATTAAATTATGTATAATTAAAATATAATTTTATTATTCAATTTTAAAATCAATAATTATAATAGCAAGATAATAATATCATCAAATATAATAAAATTTAACATAAATAACATTGGTAAATGTGTTCACTTTACCACTTATATGACAACACAATAACCATGTTTGAAACGTTTAAAACTTTGACTCATTTAAAATACAAAACATGAAAAAAATTAAACTTAAATTCATTTAATTTTATATCTTTATATCATATCTAAAATTATCAAGTCTTGCTTTACGGCTCTAATGATCCACTTCTATGGAGATTAAGGGTATCCTCTCTTTGGATGTAAGATTGGCACTTACTTGCTGCAAAAAACATTTGTTTCTAAACTTCTCTCTTCATTTTTTTTTTTAATACTTGGTATGCCATTTCTCTTTCTCATCTTTATAATCACCCTTCTTCTCTCGAAGAAGTAGAAAAACTTGTTGATTTAATATATCATTGGCTTATAAGTTTTATTCTATTATTTACTTTGAATTGTCTTAACAATATTATTGGATTCACCTATAACCAATCATCTAATTTTCAAAAAGGTTATTTACATTGAAACAATTATCTTTTAGGGTTTTAAGATATCTTAACCCTAATCGATATACATGGATCTACAGTGAAAATGAGTGGTGTTGACACCACTCATTCATTGAAGTGCAAAAAAAATTTATTTGGTATATTATTTAGTTAATTTTTTATATATTTAATTATATCAATGAATTTATTAATTTTTTTGTAATTTTATTAAGAGTGGAGTCAAAGATTACAAATCAAAGTAACTTATATACTAATATTTAAATACTATAAAAAAATAAATTTTTTATTAAAAAGTTAAAATATAAATTATTCTCCCTTTCCAAAAAAATTACTTTCTATAATTAAACCTAAATTACTCTTCCTCTCTCAAAATATTACCTTCTATAATTTAATTTTCTTTTTCTTATTATTAGTTATGTTATAACATTATTTAAAAATTTTATGAGTCTAACTTTAACGACATAAATTACCAGTCTTAGTTTATTGAGAAAACCGACAAAGATTTTATAATTAAAGTGGTACATCGAACATTTATATAGCTTGGATACCATATTGAACATTGGCCCTATCTTTGAGGCACCCTTTGTGTAATTACCGCATAACTTTGTAAGTGAGGTAGCAACTTTAGTTTCTGTATTATTCTTTACCCCTCTCTTTATCATGCTTCTGAAAAGGGCAAAAAAGTGAACAAGTTTGTATTAAGGTAGCCTAGTCAATCCCTACCTGTAGAAAATTCTCCCAGCTAAAGGAAGAAAATTAAGTCAATCAATCAAATAATTGTTTATGTTTGAAACTCATAGCGTTGAATTCAAAAAATTGATTAATTTAATCTCCTATTCATTTTGAACTCTCAAGTATTTATCTTATTAGTTTATACATAATCTATTTATTTAAAGAGCAGAGTTCGAATCCCCCTCTTTCAATTATAAAAAAAAAAAAAATCTCTTATCCATTGAGCATTGTACTAGTAATTTTATTAATTTTAATTTTCAACATTACCATAAAATAGGGAACGATGGACGAATTTCAATTAAATTAGATTAAAGTGATAAATTTAAAATATGAAACTATAAATATATCCACTAAGTAATTTGAATTACTCTGTAGTATGATGTTAAGGATCAATAATTATACACCTCAATGTAAAATGCAAATGTTTAAGCCAATCTCACAAATAATTATAAAATAATATATCCACATGTTATGAATCAAAATGTTAGTACATTATAATATTTCTCGACTGTATACGAGATTTGTTGAAGATATAATTAAGATTCAAGGCCAAATCGCGACAATGGATAAGTTAGTGGCAAATATTAATCACAACTCATAACTTAGTACAAGAATTATATATATATATATATATATATATTTTGTAAGGTAGTTCAAGAATCTGAATTGTTTCTATAGTCAATTACCAGGAAAAGCTTTCACATTGATACTAACCTTAAAAGAAAATAAAAATAAGATGTTGTTTTAAGTAATTACTAAGTATATTGTTTAAAATTACTTATGATAAATCAAATGCTTTGGTAAGAATTAGGAGGGATAGGATATTTGTTAATTTTGATATATTTTAAATTTGAATTTAATTATTAATATTTGTAAAAAATATAAATTCAAGATAAAAAATTTTAAATTAATATATATTATTAATAAAAATTAAATTAATAACTTAAATTATTTTATAAAAAACATATTAAAGTTTGAAATTATATTTAGAATAATTAATATTTTTTATCAAGTATTACATTATGATTTTTTATAAAAAATATAAAAATAAAAATTTTAATATTAATTTATAATCGAATTCGGATAGTCTAACATATGATCGTTAAGGAATAGTAATTTTGCAATTAAAATCTTACTCAAATCCCATTATAAAATATTTAATTTTATTTAATTCAATCGGATAGTAGAAGATACCTATTATAATTATAATATGCAAATTAATATAACCATCTTTGGAGGATAAAAATTGACATGTAAGTTTATTACGCTATTTTTTTAGTAAAACAAAAATGGGAAAAAGCGGGTTCACATGGTTCCCGGCATCCCATTATTATTATTAATTATTATTATTAATGAAAATGAAACAAAACTTTGGTTGCATTATAATTATTTCAACTGGGAATACAAGGGTGGCGCGTTATTTGATTGATGATTAGTCCATATTAGTAGTAAAATCTTAAATTGCCTGTCAAATTACGAATACGTTTGCAAGAGGAGAAAAGAACAATGAATGTATAATTAATTGGCCTAAATAGGTGCGAGTGACGACATTAATTACTACTAACAAGTATGGTAATGTAATGACTGCACCAAACATTGCCTGACAACAAAACTCGAAAAGATAATAATAATAATAATAATAAAAAAGACAAGACTCCCGTCGGCTTGTTTTCATCAGCATCATCAATTCATCATCGTCATCTATCCATCTCCAACATTCCACAGAACCCTAACTATCAAAATTCCCTCAAAATTTAAATAAAATGAAAATCCGTTACTCCTTTTTTTCCATGACATAAAAATTAAAAGGCCCTTTGAAATCCACTTTTTTTTTTTTAAATTTATATTAGAATCATTCTAGGATTTCGTGAGAATTCCCAAAGATGGCTTCGACAACTCCAACGAACCGATCCTCCTCCGATGACATCATCGACACGACGCCGTTTCTCTCATCATCAAGCAGCGTGTCACGGGACGAGTCCACCACGCGTCGATCGGTGCGTCGCCAGAGCCTTCGTGAAGCGGCTCGGTTCCTCCGCCGAGCTAGCAGCCGAAGAATGATGCGCGAGCCGTCTATGCTGGTTCGAGAAACCGCCGCCGAGCAGCTAGAGGAGCGCCAGAGCGATTGGGCGTATTCGAAGCCCGTGGTGATCCTCGATATTATCTGGAATTTCGCGTTCGTGGCGGTGGCTGTTGGGGTTTTGGTTTGGAGTAGGGACGAGAGGCCCAATATGCCGTTGAGGCTGTGGATAATTGGGTACGCTTTGCAGTGTTTGTTGCATATGGTTTGCGTTTGTGTGGAGTATAGGCGGCGGCGGAGGCGGCAGAGCGTGGAGTACAGGCCATTTAACGCCGGGGAGGAAGGGGTTCTGAGTCCTGGATCGAGGGCGGATTCAGAGCAGTACGTGACATTGGCCCAGTTGGAAGAGGATGGTGGAAGGTATATTTTTTATTGATAAGAGTTTATTGGTATTTGATGATTTTGAGAAGTTAATGATAGCTTTTGATTACTTTTGAGATGTTGCTTCTTATTGGTTATTGGTGGTTGAGATGGAAGATATTATTTCTGTAGTGATAAGTGAGATGATAGTTTTTCCTTTTTTGGGTTGTGGGGATATGGAGAGGAAATGGGACAGTTTGTTTCATAAGTCACTTTGGAAATTGGAATAGATAAGCTCTAATTACAGAAAATGTAACTTAGTACATGTTTTCTTATGATGTCTAGGTTGCAATTAGGTACTTCATAGAGATTGCCAGATTGGGAATTCTCAGTTATCTGTTCAATGTTACTTGGTTCAGTTGTACAAATGCATCATTTACCTTCAAGTTGTATTGTGCTATGACTTATGAGAATCTGCCCTATGCATTTGACATTAGTTAAGTTAGCTTTTGGAAAATTTTAATTATGATCTTTGGCATATATGTCTGTTTTATAATGTATCTTGGATATAGTAAACCTTACATATTATAGCTTAAGTTGTATATGATACTGCAGTCTCTCATTTAGTGGCTAACCATTTTAAATTGATGTTTTCAGTAGTGTTGCAAAGCACCTGGAATCTGCAAATACGATGTTTTCATTCATCTGGTGGATCATTGGATTCTACTGGGTATCTGTAGGTGGCCAAGCATTGGCACGTGGCTCCCCTCAGCTGTATTGGTTAGTTCTTCTGACGTTTTTCCTGCTGCTTTTTTGGTGTTCAAAGATTTGGCCTTGTAACTGGATCCTAACTCTTTCAATGCAAATTTCTCTGCAGGCTCTGTATAATTTTTCTTGGATTTGATGTGTTCTTTGTTGTCTTCTGTGTTGCACTGGCATGCATCATCGGCATTGCTGTTTGTTGCTGTCTTCCATGTATTATTGCAATCCTATATGCTGTGGCAGATCAGGTAACTCTCACTTCCTGCTGCATGTAAGATTATCATGATTGTGTATGCCTCATTGATTTGTTTGTGTAATTGGTGCTTGATTTTGTGCTTGAATATCTAATTTCGTAATGAGATGGTTAATGTAGGTAAATATGGTCTGTAAATATTGAAGCTGACATGAGAATCACCTAGTTAGTATGGGGAAGGCCTCCTTTTGTTTTTGTAGTTGATGTAATCACATCTAAGTTCATATCTTTGCGATGAAATGGCTGGCAAACATGTCTTGAAAAGTTGGCTGCTCTATGAATGGAAAAATTTCTGGTATGCTAGAAGTAACATGAGTGCCAAAGCATGGTGCTTTTCTGAAATTTAATTTTCTTTGAACATTTTGAGCATTTAAGATTGTTCTGTGTTTAGATGATGTTGGAATCAATGTCGTTGACTTTCGCATTCTGGTGCAGTTTCTTACTTTATTTTTTGAGGGGAGTAAATTTTTTTATCGCTATAGGATTTCTTGGGTTTTTGACATGTACATTCTGGCTTAAGTGTTCATAGGAGTCTATGCTATGATTGCATGTTTCTTTATATAGAAAATAGCAAACCTTTAGACCAAGCTCCATTCCTGCTTTTCTGTTCAGAAAGGTTTTGTCATCTTTCAAGTCATTTTGGTCATAGAGCATGTTTAACATCTCCAGTATCTAATGTTCTATATGGCTGGCAGAACATGTGATTGGAGTGAAGTTGATAGAGGTTTGTTGTCAGAAAGTCGATACAGTGTAATAGTGGACTTTGGCGTGATACACATTTTGAATGTTTAATTTTACTTGATGACCATGCTTTAAGCACTTTTAAAGAAAGACTGGTTTCTGCATTTGACTGGAAAGATTTAAGCACTCTCAAGTTAAAATTTACAATTTCTACAATTTTATGGCTCTTGGCAATTAAGATGGATTTACTTGGAATGTTTTTTCTTTTTGATGTTTCTATTTTGTCTGTTTTGATATACTTTTCTTTTTACTTACACCATACAACCTTTTGAAGCAGGAAGGAGCATCCAAGGAAGACATTGATCAGTTGTCAAAATTCAGATTTCGAAAAACTTGCAATGATGAGAAGATTGCTGGTGATGCTGAAGGACCTGTTGGGGGAATAATGACTGAATGTAGTACTGATTCCCCCATGGAACATGTGCTTTCACAGGATGATGCAGTAAGTTGATCTCTTTGTTTTTAGTTTTTTATGCGTTTATTACCTCTCTCCTACCTCTTATGAAATTATGATTTGCCTATTTGGAAATGATATGATGTGAAGCTAGGCTTGTTTCTTTTTTCCTTTTTTTTTTTTTTTGTGATAATTCCTTTTGTCATGAGCCAACTGATATTTGTTCTTGAGTTAATTTGTAGGAATGTTGCATCTGCCTTTCTCCTTATGATGACGGAGTTGAGCTAAGGGAACTTCCTTGTGGTCACCATTTTCACTGTGCATGTGTAGATAAGTGGCTGTACATCAATGCTACCTGTCCTCTCTGCAAGTATAACATTTTAAAGAGTAGTAGCCATGAGGAAGTGTAGAAGAATGGAAATAATTATTTGTGGTGACATCTGCGGCCTCTGCATATTATTTTAGCTGAGAGAATTATGATGCAGAGCATCAGCATGTCATGTAGACTTGATACAGGCAATTCTGTTGTTGTTCTTGTGGTTATAGTTGTAGATGTTTTCATCATAGTGCTGGTGACAGTCATGATGTGCTTGTTTTAGCTCTGGCCTTCATGGAGTTATTGTGTATATTAATGTTTACCGGGGCATCTAAAGCACTAACTGAGTTGAAGAACTCGTTTGCTTCTGAGTTGAAGAACTCGTTTGCTTCTGTACTCTTTGCTTTATCTTTTGCTAGGAACATGTCGGCGTCTATGGTCTACCCTTGTTTAAGGTTTTCATTCTGTATTCTGAATTTCATTTGTAAAGTGTTTTAGGTGAAACCATCTTGAACAAGTGCAAGAGGTGTTATTTACCAAGTGCATAATGTTAAGAAATGCCTCTACCTGAATGCTGTCCACTATATCTAGAAGTATTTGGCATGGGGGAAAATCAGCTTCCTATCCCTAAATGCATGGGGTGTGAATTTCATGGCTATTGAGATGATTACCTTGCCATTTTCACGTTTCTTCAAATCTGGGTATGTAAAGATCCGTCGTTTTCTGTGCAGTCAGGACTGTTTGTAGTGTATCCTGGCGACACCGACATGAACATGTTTCTTCAATGACACGTCTTCAGAAGTAACCCCATGGATCCTCGGAATTTATAAGTGAGAAAGACTTAAGTCTTCGACATCCACTTTTTTGTGAAAGTTAAAAAGTCTATCAAAATTTTCATTTCCTTTCTATTTTAGGGAGCGCAGGTCTTCTTTTCTTTTTAGTTTATTTAATAACTCAAACATACGATTAATAAGCCGGAGACTCCAACGGATATAAATAAAAAGGTAGGTCGGTTGAAAATGAAATAACCAAAATACATATGGCGGAAGTAGAAATAAGCAAAATATGGGAGACAAAAGGCTGGAAAAGATAAAATCTCCGCCGTCTATATTGTCCTTTTGGAGTCGGCTTTTCGCGCTCCGCGAAATAGACATTTTCTTGTGTAATGAAACCATAGTTTTTGATTCCACTCTCTAAAGTGGAAAGGAAAAAGAAAAAAAAAAAATTCCCTCAGTCCAAACGCCTTCTATACCTCTGCTTTCTTTTTAGCACCTGAAAATTCAAAATTAAGTCCATAACACATGAACTTGTATTTGTGATTTGTTTTAGTTGTGTCTGTAAAGCCGGACGTGGAGATGGAACAGGACTCTCTGTTGCAATGTTATCGTCGCGATCGCCGGAAGCTCTTGGAGTTCTTGTTTTCTTCCGGGTTGATCAAGGAAATTCGGACACCGTCTGGCTCCACTCCTTCTCTCTCCGACGCCGACTTCGACACCATCAGTGCCGATTACATCCTTCACTGCATTAAATCCGGTATGTCTCCCTTTACGTCACGTTTATTTATCGAGAAAATGGAGTCAGAAAGAAAAATGAAGAAGGAATTCAGCTGGAAAAGTAATTTGAAATTTTGTAGAATTATTTTTGTTAATATCCGTCACGTTTCTTATGTTTCTTTTTTCTCTGAGAGTAAAGGAGTGTTTGGATACTGAAATATTTTCAGGTGGCATCGTTGATGTTTCTGAAGCCACTAAAAAGTACTATGCGGAATCTACTCATCCAATAATGGTACTGAACCACTTTATGTCCTGCAAAAATTTAGTAGTATTTTAAGTCTTTTACTAATGCTACGCCTTTGAATGAATTTGTATATACTTTTTATTTCCTTTGTTAGTTGCCGAATAATATGAGATTAGGTTTTCGAAAAGTATAACTATTATTAGGAATGAGGAGTTCTTAAAGCTAAATCTTATCTGTAGTTTTCTTTAATCATGGAACAAGAGGGAGACAAAAAGTAGAGTTATAATTTTGAAGTTCTATGTTTCATTGTGTAACTTGTGCCATTAGAGTGTAGAGAATACTGAGTTTGGTCTTTGATGCAGGGTATCATGCACTGGACAAAAAATAAGCTACAAATTATTGAGGATATATCTGTCCTTGTGTTTCTGAAACATTAATCTTGAATGACTTAAACTTTGTTTTACTATTATTACTATTTTTTTATTTCCTTGGTTCTTAAATTGCAGATCCATTCTAAATTAGGGGATTCGTATTTTCTTACTTCTGATCCAGATTTGGCTGGATCTCCTCCTCGACGAGTGCCTCCAACTATTGTCAGCAGAACTACTAATCATGCTTCATCTTCATCTAGTCAGCTGGATTCTTCCAAGTTTAAGAATGTTGAAATGTCTGGGGATGACTATGGTTTGAAACACAAAGCAGAAACAGCAGTAGCAAGGGCACCTTTAGAGACTTCCGGAATTCCTTCTCTTGGGTTACCCCCCTTGAAAACAGGTATTGATTGGATAAACTTGTATTTCTTTGGCGCTTAACGATTTAATTTGAGACTTTTAAAACAATTGTGACAAGGTTGTCTAAGTTTTTATTTCCTATCATGTATTTACTTATACTCACGATGTGGTAGAGATGCTTAGAGGCTATATTTTATACTTGAGTCCTGGCCTTTCTTGTTTGAATAAACTGATACATAGCTTCAGGAATTTTGAAGGATTGTCTGATGATGATTTGCGGGAATCAGCCTACGAGTTATTGCTTGCATCTATGCTTTTCTCTGGGTACTGTCTTTCTTTCTCTGTCTGTGTGCGTGAATGTGAGTTAGTTTAGTAAATTCAATGCAATCCAATGATATATATCCTAACATTTCTGCCTCTTGATTTGATGTCTGCTTACTGTCTCTATCTCTTGTTTGTTGTTATCAGGGTCGAAGTTTGTCCAGTTGAGGATAGAAAGAAGGATAAGAGTTCTAAATTTTTGTCTAGACTAAAGAGTAAAAGGGAAAAACCCCATTTGCAACCTCAGTTGTCAGAGAGACATTCAGAACTTATTGATACTATCCGTGCACAGATGCAGGCAAGCTATAAATCTTTTCTTTTCTGGTGTAGCTTTGATATCTTATGGATATAGGTGTGGGAGTTTGAGAAAATACAGTAAAGTTTCTAAGTTATTGTTAGTATCCATGTTCAATGGACTATCCAATCTTGCAAAAACTTTCTTTATCTGGTATATGTAATGTTGACTGTGGGTGTTAAGACTTGATCTTTGTCTGTTTATAATCATGGGTCAATTACATTAGTAATTATGAAGTTCTTGCTGGTAAAAACATGTGAATTTCTAACTCTTGAACTTTTGTTATCATCCATTGAAGTAATTGTCATCTGGACTAAATAAATGTACCTTAGATATTGAATAAGGAAAAATATGAGGATTCTTATTTCTGTTCAGATATTTTATTTGACAATTATTAGTAGCTTTTATTAGTCAATTATGAATTAACCATGCTATTTTGTCTCAACTGTTAATCATTTTATCTTTCTTGCATTGCTAATTAAATCTTACAAGTAAATATTGCTCCTTTACTAGATTTCAGAAGCAATGGATGGATGCATTCGGCGAAATATGGTACATCTGGCTGCAAGAAGAACATGTGGGCAAATTGATCTTCCTCAGATCTCGTTAGAGCTCCTTATTGGCATTTTCAGATCTGATTTTCTTAATGAAAAGTCTTATATCCAATGGAAGAGTAGACAGGTAATTGTCAGCTTTATGTACTGTTTTGTACCAGTCTTTTCCCAATAGAAACTAAATATGGTTGTAGTTGGAGCTAAGAACATGAGTCAATGCTACTTAACTAATGTATTTGGAAAGCTAAACATATTAAGGCAACAATAGCAGTGCTGGCTTATGGATGTGCTTTTTGGATCACTTCGCTGAAATCGTGGTGCATTGGGCAACGTTGGTGATATCAAAAAGTATTCCAATAAAAAGCGATTAAGCCTAAAGTACTTTCTTAGTGAAGCATTAGGGCTATTATATGGTATATTTGAGTTATATCTACCAAAATTATGCTGCAAAATGTGAAATAGGTATGTTTGTGTTCATTTATGTTGAGCCTAAATGTTGTCTAGTTATTAAAATCTACAAAGAGTGAAAAATGGAAGAGTTTCTTCAATCATAGGACTGACTGTGCTGTTTTATTATTGTTTTAGGTGAATATGTTAGAAGAACTTCTATACTTCTCTGCTAAACTTCCAGAAACTGAACATTTAACCATTAAAAGTTGTCTTGCAAAGATTAGAGATACAAAGGTATGTTCTCTTTGTGGGTTTTTGATATTCATGGACAATTATTTTGATGTATCAGTGAAGTAGCCTCAATTGTCATTATCACTTACTTATCATTTTAAAATGAGGACGTTCTTGTTCATTGGATGCTCTAGGAATGGGATGTTGCAATGTCTCCTTCTCAACGAGTCGAGGTTATATCATTTATTAGACAGGTGGCATCAAAAGTTTCCTCTCAGCAGGGGCTGTTTGGTCTCCAAAATGAAACCTATTACTGGCATGCTGCTTATCATTTGAACATTAGACTTTATGAGAAATTACTTTATGTCATGTTCGACATTCTTGATGAAGGCCAACTCATAGAGGTACCAACTTAGACCCTTTAGTTGCATTGTTGGCTTGATTTTTCGTTTGCACAGCTTTGGTGATGTCTTCAAGTATTCGTGCTTTTTATGATGCTTAGTTTGTTACTTTTAAAATTATGCTAGGAAGCTGATGCAATTCAGTCACTTATCAAACTGACATGGTCCACTTTAGGCATCACTCAGAAAATGCATAATGCTTTATATGGGTGGGTCCTTGTTCAACAGGTATGTCTTATGTCATTGTAATGTTTCTGTTTTTTGTTGCATAACTACATTCTTCAGTCATCATATTGTGAAGGGAATAATTTGTATTTTTTTTTGTTTTCTTGTGCAAAAGATGAAATTTCAAATTTCCTTTTTTTGGTTGTGTCTGGACCATATGAATTATATGCATTTCACTTGTGGCTTTAATTATGAACTTATTTATGCTTGGCAATCATATTAAAATATCTTTTGGTATGAGCTTTTGACCATTCGCATAATGCTACTTTTGCTATTGAAGTTTGCTGGCACAGATGAAGGCACTCTGTTGGAGCATGCTGTTTTCCCCTTGCAGAGAGTTGTATCTGCTGAAGAAGATGACTGGAATGAAGGGCAATATATGGATGGTATAATATGTTTGAAGAAATGCAATGGCAGTGAAACAAACCTAAATCTGGTGCAGGCTATTTTCCTGTCCATAGGCACTTGGTGTGATAGTAGACTACAAGACTATCATCTATATTTCAGTGAGGTAAGTTTCTAGTTTAGCTTGGTTGGGTTACACTTTATTTTTCTGCCATATGAATTGGCTAATAAATTGCATGTAATCTTTTCTTGGTTCTATTTGCCAACACTCCATTTTGTTAAATAATTATACATTTATTTTATGTGTTTTTTTTTGTTGTCTGATTATGTGTGAAAATTCCAGGTACATGCCTGGGGGTTCTTTCAATATCATCTTTTAAAATGAGCTCATAATTTCAGAGGTTTTCCCCCCTAAACTTTGAACATTTTTTCCCAGAAACCTGTTAACTTCAGAAGGGTGATGGCTTTGGCGTCAGCGATAGGAATGCTCACTTCTGTCAATGGTGCTGAGATTAAGGTTAAGTCTGCCATGATGTCACTCTATCATATGCATATTTGGTTGTTTAACAAACCATGTTATTTAATAACCCAATAAGTTTTTAAAAGTTTGGACCAGTAAAAAACTGAAGCTCAGATTGACATAAATTTAAAGTTTGAGCTAAACTCAAGTTCAATATGAGCTTATTACCAATGGTTTGAGCTTTGCTAAATAAATTTCTAAGTTTGAGTACAGCCTCACTTGGTTCATTATGCAATAAGTCAACAAACTAATGATACTATTTTCTTGTTACTGAGGCCATATTGGTTTGGAGGATCAAATTGGTGATGTCTTGACTTGTTTCCGTGACAGTTTTCATCCTGTTTCATTTTAGTGTCGCCCCCTTCCCTTGTAAGTGGGCAATTTTAACCAGACTCATGTCATGAACCTGTGTTTTTCTTATGGCTGAGCACTTTTCAGTTGGATGATTTGGTGTGCACTTTCTACACTTATTAGCAAGTGAAAGTCTCATCCCATTTTGGTGACAGACCTTACGTATATCTAATGACAATTTTCCTCCATGCAGTTAACTATGAATGGATCAAAGAGTTCTTCTGGTGAAAAAATTAAGAATTATGTGGAGAGATCTGTTGAAGCTGCAATTGGACAGGTGAGTCTCTTTTATAATCCAATGTCATATTGTTTTTTTTCCCATTCTTTATTGATAGTTAATTGAATTATGTTGTTAGGTGGCAAAATCCATTCTTGAATCTAAAGTTGAAAAGACACATCCTTTGGCTCTACTAGCAAACCAACTAAGACTGGTTGCTGAGAGGGAGATGAATATATTTTTCCCAGTGTTTCGCCATTGGTCTCCTGAATCTATAACGATCTCAATGCAGCGATTGCACCAGTTTTATGGGCAAAGACTGGTTTGTTTCATTGAAATTAACCGAATCTCTTTGTAGTTGTCAACTAGTAAGTTGTATCTTTATTGGGAAATTATTCTTGTCGATGTGTAGATTCCATTCCTAAAGGGAGTTTCATCTCTATCTGAAGAGGCTAGATCAGTACTTCCTGCTGCTTTTATGCTGGATCAGAAACTTGGCCAGCTTTATACTTCTGCTTTTGAGGAACAGACAGCGCACCACTCTGTCAGGCCATATTTGGACCATTATCAGGTTGTTTTGCATTTTTTGATACCGTATTGCCTATCAAGTTTTAACTGTTTTGAATCATGTTTGTTGTCCTATATGTCTGCATTGTCATTTAACTTGTATGTGTTTTTGCAGTTCTTCTTGTCTTTTACTTCCTGCAATATCCCATTTTTTTTTCGGCCATTTTTTTTTGTTCATGATTTGTAGATTACAAGCTTTTGTTTTTCTTTCTAATGGAGAAGCAATCATTTTTCTCTAAGGAATTAAATGCTTCCTAAACTCAGGATTCTGATATTTTGAACATTCTACATTTTCTGAGTGGCCGTGGATCTTAATTTAAGGATGATCCATATTATGTCATAAGCAAGCTTTATAGGTCTTTTTTTAGGAATGACAGGACCAGTGAAATAGATGGGGGGGGGGATCAGAGATTATGTACAATAGCTGGGCATGTTTTTGCTTATTGGTATTGGTTCACTTGCTGTTTCGAACTTCTGGTGATCAAAGAAGTTTTTGATTCAGGGCTTTAATGGTCTTGGATGTGATTTTCTTTGTTAATTTAACATTGTTTAGGCCAATGTAAGTAATGGCATGGGTAATGGTATTGTTCAGGCAGGAACAAGTTCCACATGGAAATGTTTAGGAGCCAAACATTTCAGAAAAAAAAGTGCTTTTCCTATACATGTTTTTGCTTATCGGTAGTGGTTCACTTGCTGTTCTGAACTTTTGGTGATCAAAGAAGTTTTTGATTCAGGGCTTTAATGGTCTTGGATGTGATCTTCTTTGTTAATTTAACATTGTTTTGGTCAATGTAAGTAATGGCATGGGTAATGGTATTGTTCTGGCTGGAAAAAGTTCCACATGGAATAGGAGCCAAACATTTCAGAAAAAAAGTGCTTTTCTTATAAGGCTTTAGCTAATGACGTGATGCCTAGCTGGAGAATTAAATTTTAATTTTCCTTGTGTTGCAGATTGAAAAAGTCTCGGGGCCAATAATTCTTGATTGGGTGATTGGTCAGCATGCTCATATATTGGAATGGACTGGAAGAGTATTGGATCTTGAGGTTGGTTCCATACTGAGTAGGATGATGTTTTTAAATTATTCTTTTGCTGGATGGTAGGATGGTATCAATTTATATTGAGACTGTATAATCTTGTACCTGTTCTGGGTTAGGAATTGTGAAGAGAAAGATGAGAAAATGAAACATTTGATGGACTAAAGGACTTGTTTTTTCCTTAGTCTCTAACTCTTGTTTGCTGTGTCTTTGATATTGTTGTATTGTTTTTTCTTTCCTGTTTTCTTTGTCAGCAGTGGGCTTTTTCATGCACGCACACACATGCACACGCACAAAATGTCATCTATTTTCTATTTCCCTTTCACTGTGCTTCCTTTCTTACTCCCACCAAAAGTTGTGGTGTGGTCGCATATATTTTGGTTCTTTTCTCATGGGCTTCTTTCATCAATGAGTGATTGATCAAGATGACAAAACTGACCTACCTATTTGAGCAGAGCTAGGGAAATTGTAAGGAAGATTTTTTTTTGATGTTTGATTGGATTTGATGATGTTCAATGAAAACATGTTTTAACATCCTGTCTTAGTCCCATTAATAGACAGTCATCATGAGTTGATTCAAATTAAAATAGCTGGAAGCCTGGAACAACATTTGAACTACTTCTGGTCTTTTGGCATGTGCAGGACTGGGAGCCCTTGTCATTTCATCAAAGGCAGGCAGCATCCATAATTGAAGTTTTTAGGATACTAGAGGAGGTATGCCATTTCTGGTTAGATATGCGGCAACTCTCGTGTGATTTATGTACATGGGAATTTCCGTCTCTATAAGTTGCTCTTTGTTGGCTCATACCCTTGCCTCGGGAATCTTCACTCTTACTAACTTATACAAGTATTAAATCGAAAACATAAAACAACTTCCACTTGGGAAGATACTAATAACTGTGTAGTTGTTCCTTTTTATGTATTTGCATTCTGTTATTTTATATTTAAATGGTAATAGTTGGATCATATTTGCTTAGTTACATTTTTGGTTGTGGTCTCTTTTGTTGCTTCTCTCTCATAACTGTGTTAACTTTCAGACTGTGGATCAACTTTTCGGGATGAATCTCCCTCTGGATATCACACATTTACAAGCCCTTCTATCTATAGTATTTCACAGCTTGGATGGTTATTTGTCAAGAGTGCTCAACCAGTTAGGTATTGTTTATATTTTGCTTCTTACTTTTGCTCATTTCATCGTGCTTGGAAAAGTTGGGCATTGTTAATGCAATTATCTTGTTGATGGTGATTACTATTTGTTATTAGCTAAAAGCAGGACCTCTCTATTCCCAAAGGTGTAGTTACATTCTCTTTGAAATCCTTGATATTTCTTTTAAGGTGTAGCTAATTCTTTTGTTCTAATTAACTGGCTAGTGGTAGCTATGTAGGCAGATTGTTCATTATTTACTTATGTTTTGTTTTTAATATCATGGAGTTCTTCCGTATGCCCTTTCAAGATTATTGTTTAAGCAATTAATGAAGAACCTTAATGTTTTTGCTTTTTCTGTATTCTGTAAGTTCATTCAAGTCAATATGCTCATGTTTGCCTTATTTTATGTAGAGAGAACATATTGATGATAATACCTTTAATATTGCAGTTGAGAAGAATCATCTCTATCCATCAGCCCCTCCTTTGACTCGTTACACTGAGACAGTTATTCCAATAATTAAGAAAAGGTTGAATGAGTACACAGTTTTAGATGACAATGTGCTTGATAGATTGAATGAATTGACAATACCTAAACTCTGTATCCGGCTGAACACCCTTCAGGTAAGTATAACCATCGTTAAAACCTTTAATAGTTGGATCTTATAATGCATTTTGATACAAACAAACAAAGTAAGGGTGTCATCTCCTTGTTGGAGAAATTATCCTTAGGGATTATGGAATTTATATGTTTCAGGTTTTTAAGAACATAAAAAATTTAACACATCAAGATAAAAGTTGAAATTCTATTTCTTCCACCAAAAATTTACGTAGTCTGAGCTAAACCTGCATTGAGTTCAGGTCAAGAAATTACAAGCTGAATGCTAAGAACTGCCATTTCAATTTATCTAGTATGAGCTAACCCTGCATTGAGATAGGTCAAGAAATTTCAGGCTGAATGGAATCCAATATCCACCATTTCATCATCAGGTTATCTGGGTACCTGGTTTTCACGTTAGGCTAGAGATCGATTTGACCAATGCATAATGTACCCAACTTGCTTTCCTGTCTTCAAAGAATTTTTGTATTCGATGTAACTTGTTTTCAGTTGTATTTACTCTTATACCTATCGGGTGTTGATCTAGTCCTGGTGATATTCTAACATTTTTGGATGACTCAATTTTTTTTCTTATTTTTTTTGTCTGAAACATTCGTTTTTGTTTGTAAACCTCCAGATTAGCCAGTTGCATAATTTTCTTCTGCCAAATTGGTTACACAATTTAAAAGATTTGGTTTAGAATTGGTTCAAATTTGGACTATGCAATACTTAAAGGCTGGTTTATAACTAGATTGACAGTTTGAGAATTCCAAAATGGGCCTTTAACTGTGTTATTGCTTGAGATAATTATTTTTAATCTCTCCTCAATGTTTATCTGTATTGCTAGCTTTTATTTTCGATAATAGTTTGTATTTTTTTAATGATATATCTATAGCCTTGGTATCACAATTTAAACTTCTCGGTACATTGTCAAAACTTATGCCTGCATCTTTTTTCTTGTTTCCATGCAGTATATTCAGAAACAGGTTGGCCTACTTGAAGATGGCATTCGAAACTCTTGGGCGCTTGTGAGGCCATCTCTTAATCAAGGACGGGGTAAGTCTATATTTATAGATCTTGTTTAGTTTATTTTTCCTTTAATTTCCTCTAGTAACATCTATGAGCTGTAGAAGCTATAGTACAAACAATAAGAAGTATTTACTAGGTGAAGTTGGGTGTAGATATGTCAAAAGATCTTTGAGAACCACACCATTATGGATATGGTTTAAAGAATTTATAGCACTAGTTTTGGCTATTTAGATGAATGATCAATTATACGAGATGATGGACTATAGAACTAGTTTGAAATAGCATTAACAGCAGTTGTCATATTCAGCACGAACTTTCCTATTGAAGGGAAAAGAAACTTTGCAATTGAGATTTGCAAGGACATTCTAGGCGATTGTTGCGTAATGATGATATGAAGAACTTTAAAGGATTTTTTATTTCTTTTATTCCCTCCTTTTTCCACTTTTTGGTGGTTGTATCCAGTGATAATTGAAGTAGTGAAGTTGATTGGTATAACTTTGATAGTCTTCTTTGTTTCATCCAGCTAAAGAAGAGCCTGTGGAGATTTTGGAGAGTGATTCACTATCACATCATGAAGCAGTAGATGAACTCTTTGTAACCACCTTTAACATCATAAGGGATACTGCTAAAGATACTGGCAGAAAGATTTGTGACTTGATTGGTGAGCCAGTTGAATTTTCTTTTAAGGGCTGTAAATATGAGTTTAAGTATTCTATTTATGTTCTAATCTAATGATTTTTTTATCTTTGTCTAAAACTTAATTCTTAGTTTGACAGAGATCAAACTTAGCTTTGAAGTCTATTTATTTTGCAGGAACCTTCAACTATAAAAGATCTGTTAACTGAAACCAATTAGCTCTTATTGTATAATGATTGTCATTAAAAAAACATTTATATTTATTTTCAGTTTTTTTCTTTTTGGAAAATACATCTTTGTTGAACCATGGCATTGGTGCTGCGGGTAACACACTCTTTTAGCATACTAAATCTATTATTGCTACAAAGAACCTTATCAACTATATAGCGTCCAAAAGATGTCTATTCATCCTTTTCTTCTTTGCTTTGGCATGTAAGCTACTGAGATAATTTTATGCATAATAATATTATTATTAATCTCAACTACTAGGAACAAGAGTTGTGTTTTGGGACCTTAGAGACGCGTTCCTGTTCCATTTATATCGTGACAATGTTGAAAGTGCTCGCTTGGAAAATTTCCTTACCGACTTTGACACGGTGAGACTCTAAAGTAGATGGCTTCCCTCTTTCTCTCTCTCTCTCTCTCTCTCTCTCTTGCTGAGCACCTATGTGTGTTGGTATGTGTGTTTACAATTTCTTTTTTACGGCACTTCCATTAGTTTTTAATTTTTCATTACCCCTGTTGAGATATATTGTGTTAATATTGGCTAACTTGAATGCAGGTGCTGGACAATGTATGTGGTTTGATTGATGATTCTGTCAGAGATCTTGTGGTTTTAAGCGTATATCAGGCTTCATTGGTATGCCCTTGTGTGTTCGCCTTCTTCTTTGACCTGTTAGGGCCCTTGTTTGATGGTATTAATTTTGTTTACTTTGATGATTCAGGAAGGCTTTGTTTGGGTATTGCTTGATGGAGGCCCTTGCCGTGCCTTTTCTGATTCAGATAGCATCCTTATGGAAGAAGACCTTATGATGCTAAAGGTTTGTGTCTTTTTGTTGTAAAGCTGCAAGACACCACCCCACCATCTTCCCACCTGAAGTAAAGAAAATGAAAGGATCTCTTCTGAATGATATTTAATAATTGTTTTCCTGAATAAGGAAAAAAATGACTAAAGCCATTATTCAAATGGTCTCCTCACATTTTATGGTATGGTAAAACAAGAGGCAGTGGCTATGATTTTACTTGCTTACTGAACTAGAATTATGTTTTGGCTGGAAATGTTGAGTAAAGGTGATCTTTCTAGCTATGTCAGTTAACAGGTTCCTGCAAAAAGATAGGTGCTGATTGTATTTGTACTTAACCTTTCACTGAAAGTTGGTAACCATGTGCTCTTTTGAAGCCAATGGTCAGAAGACTTGTGTGACCATCTGCATATGCAGTTGATGGTCAGTAACATCCATAGTTAATAGCCAACAAACTTTTCCACCAAACTCGCTGCATGTATTCAGGATGTTATCGTCTTTATGATATGTTTTGCTAGCTGATAGATCTGTGTTGATTTGCTCTAGGAATTCTTCATTGCTGATGGAGAAGGCCTTCCCCGCTCATTAGTTGAACAGGAAGCAAAATTTGCTGAACGCATTCTTCAAATGTTTTCTCTTCAGGTTTTCTAGCTCATACTTGAGGGTCTCTCATCTATAAGTGAATCATTATTAGTATAGCAGCTTAATCATTGCTTTTTGGCAGACCGAAACTGTTATTCAAATGCTGATGACTGCAAGTGAGATCATTTCAATGGGACTAGATTCAAACAAACATGACCATTTGCATTTGGGAGATGCTCACACTTTAGTACGAGTGTTATGCCACAAGAAAGATAGGGAGGCATCAAAGTTCTTAAAAGTGCAATATCAGCTACCAATGTCTTCAGGTGATATTTGCTATGCAATGTGGTTGCAAAAAGTATCAGTGCTTGTCTTTTACATGCTAAATGATTATTTGATCCAATTTGGTTGTTCGAACAAATATACGAACAATTTATTTCAGAAATATAAATGAATTAAAAGAGAAGGCTATGCAAGAAACAGAGTGATGTGTATCATTTAAGATTGCATACTTTATCAGGCTACTTTTATTAATTGATGTTAAGTCAAAGCAGTCCATTGTATGATCCCAGCGTTTCTTGCTTGGGCTTATTTTCATCAGGAAGTAATCTGAAATATCACAGGTTTGGTTTTAGGGGAAGGGAGGAATTTTTCTTTTCTTTTCTTTTCTTTTCTTTACTTTGGTCAAGAAATGAGGTCTAAATATCTGCTCAGTTGATGTTTAGAAATTTAAGCAGTGTATGATTATCATCATACTTTAGACGGAAACCTTACCCAAGGGTATCTTGAAATAATTTACATTCTGAGAGTCGGAATTGCTGATTATTTCATGGATATCATTGGAAGTTTCAGCTACTGAAATTTCAACTGTTCAACTTTTGACTAGATTATGATGATGCTCCATCAAGGGATTCAACCTCGAGATCACCTCTTATATCAGATGTTCTTAAGCGAAGCACCTCGATTCACTGGACCAAGAAAGGCCAAAGTGGTTTAAAGTCGATGAAGAAGAAACTTCAAGGCGCAACAAACGAAATCCGAAATGTGGCAAGGTAATGTAGCTGCAGGCTGGTGTTTTTATAAATGCTTTCATTAGTCTTCCTCAAATTTCAGGAGAGCATTTTATAGCAGTTTCCTTGTGCTTGGTAACGGGTTAGTCCTCAAAATCCAAATTTTTTTGTGGTTCGATGCAAGTAAAAGGTAACAGTAGTTAGGCCACATGTATACAACTTGCCTGAGAAAGTAATGCGGTCAGTACAATTTCATGTAAATCTACCCGGACAAATTCAGAACACTAAGAGGCCTCTGATAACTAGGTATCAAGTTTTGTTTTAATAGTGATTAAATTGGAAACAAATGTTCATTTCCTGGTTTTTTTTTTTAATATTTTACCCCCCTTCTTGATAAACGGCACAGATCAGTGCAGTTGACTTTCAGATTAAGCAATTGTTGGAAGGGAGTGAGAATCTTAAGTTTGTGTTTTGAAATAGTTAAGCAGTTTACCTGACGATGTCATAGCTTGACTTGAATCCATCTCAATTACCCTCTACTCTTAAAAGTGGACAAAGAATTTCATCTTAGGTTATCATTTGGCTTTCATTTGTTACACAGAAACTTAAGAAAATATGGCACCTTTTTTTGGGTGCATATATCAGTGACATGATGCCCACTGAATGGAAATTATCTGCTCGGCATTTCACTTTTAGTTTCTTCCGAAAAGAACAGATGATTAACATGTTATACTTCGTATTTCTTTGGAATTTAATACGTGGCCTTTCTAACAAGACGATGGTTATCGTATTCATGTAGCTTGCCGTACCACTAGTATTTTCAGCATTAATGTCACTTTCCTACAAACAAATTATAAAGCGGATGTTGTTGGTTCTAGTGAAGAAGAATGAAAATGAAAGAAAAAGAAAGTTTGAAAACGAGAAAGCTGCATGAAACAAGATTAAAGAACGCCTCTTAAAAAAACTACTATAAACATTAAGCAACTATGGGCGGAGTGATCAACGATCAACTCTCTTCCGGCCAGTTGATTCTGTGGGCGTAATTGCTCCGAGGCGACACCTCCTGACGTGAGTTCGCTGGGCAACCATAACTGTCCAACTTGAGCTTAAGGTTAACAATACCATTACCCTTTGTACCATCTTTAGACCGTAGCCTGTAGCTCAGATACCGGACTGAGCCCACCGGCGGCGCCCCAATATCATCAGCGCCGATCCAACACCATCCCAGTTGAGCTTGGCGGCCAAGGAGCCATGTGGTGTGTAGTTGGAGATGTATACGAGAGCATCTATTGGCAAAGAAGTTGGCCTCTATCGGTACAAGAAACTTGTCATCTAATGTGAGAACATCACCTTTGTAATCAGCCCGTGGGTTGTTGCCGTTGAACTTGGAGATGGAGATGGAGATGATGGGTCTTAAACGTCGGGACAAGAGAGCGAAAGAAGGTTTCTTCAGATTCTCTGCTGACAAGAACGTGATCTCCGCTACGAACTGTGGGTAATTGTTAGCCATGGACGTTTCAGAGTTAACAGATTTAGCTTAGAGAAGTCGAGAGAGGTACACAAATGAGTGAATTAGACTAACCGCTACGATATGATCCAAGGTTGAGCAAACACCTTAAGAAGAGTCCACGAACGCAAATCATATAGGAAAAACTCAAAGATTAGTCATAGCAAAGGGCTTAATGACACATTCACAACTGAATTGTCAATGCTGAGAAAAAACTTTTACGACCTTTTTTCTCTTCTTTGTGGTCATTGTTGGCAAACCAAAGAATGCCAAAACGTGGATATGGAAATGGTTTGGTTAATGTCAAAAGGGGTTGTCATATTCTTTTTTGCAAGCCTAGAAACACTGGCTTTAATTTCGTAGATGGAGATGGCCAGCCAAGTTAATTTCATTGACACAATATAGTATACCTCTGATGTTTCGAACCAATGCAACTATCAACTTCACACCGAAACCACAAAAAACTTTCTTTAAAGATTTCTAGAGTCATATCAATGTTGACTCTACAAGCCATATTATATATGATTGCTTGTTCGTATATGTTAAAATTCATGGATGAGAAGATAAAATAAAATAACAATATTGAGTTAATTGTTTTTCTTTTATCTGTTAATGCATTATTAAAATCTTTTTTCATTTCATTTTAGGTTGTCTTATTCATATATATTAGTAAGATTTACCTCTTTCCATAAGCTTAATTGCATAGATAATAGATGATGTGAAGTATCAAAACGAACAAGGTAGATGATGTGAAGTGAGTTATAACTATTTTACATTCATAAAAAATAAGAGAAATAATAAACGACATCAAATATATTTTGAATTATTTTATTAAAAATAAAATTTTAGCACACTAGTGATCGAATTCATTATAAAATTTTTTTTATTTTTAAAAAGATAAAAACTCATTAAGATTTGTTTTGAACAATCTAATTATATATCTATCTTTGTTTTGAATTTGAGTTTGATACTAGTTTAGATTACAATTAAGCATTGAGGAATTTTGCGTATCAAAGGGACCAATTATAATATTGTTGAATATTGGGTGCCGTTATACAAGGGAAAGACAGAGAGAGAAAGTGGGCTAGGTTTATATGAATTATATACAATATGGAAAAAGTATATATTTTGCACACTATTATAGTACAATGTATATATTTAAATATAAACTTGGGTAGACTGTAATAATAATTAATGTTTACATATTTTCAAAAAATGCGACATGGACAAGAATATATTTATTTTTTAGCTGGACTAGGCTTGGATTGATTATCAAAGCTTGATTTGAAAAGCCCATCATACCCAAATCCTTCCAAGCACATATATATATAGTATTATATAATAATTTTAATGTCAACATCCTTCACCAAACAATTCTTGCCTCTTTACATACGTATTGTCTATCTAATCATAACTTTAACTTAATTGTGATTAACCCATGTCTCCACATCGATTGTCACTCAACAGAATGTTTATACTTTAAAAATTAGCTTCAATTAGTTACTGGTTAAGATTCAATTATATATTGACATTACGTTTAAGTGATCTTCACTTTCCTCCCTCTCTCTCTCTTAAGGTTTCCTTTTGGTAATTTGCCACCACTCACTGTTGACTTTTATAGTCACCCCTGTTTACCTCCACTTTTAGTGAAGATATATATTATATAGTCACTCTTGTTCATCACAGAATCTTGATCGGATACCAATCATTTAATTTTGAAACAAACCATAAAGGAACATAAACCCTTTTCCCTTTTTTAACAAAGGAGAGAATGGGTAAATGACACCATTCACCATTTTCATTTGAGTGGAAGTTGTGTTGTCCAAAAGGGATGCAAGTGTCGGAAAGGGAAGGAAAAGTTTTTGGTTTCTTCCTCCTTGTTCCTGAATTGGAGTGCCGGAGAAAGTTCCTCCCAACGGTCGCAATCAATTTTGGGTTCATTTGCTAATAATTTTTCAACAATTGCATGGTCCACGACGAATCCCCTTTTTCAAATAATACAAACGAACTGATATATCTCAGTATACAGCACTGCAATTGTATCTTGTTGTTCATTTAGGGTATAGATTGACATGCAACTTCGTGAATCCTTCTTCAGAAGTGGATAAGATTTTACAGGATCTGATGATGCCCCATTCCCGACGGTTTGACGTATATTGTTGGAAATTAATCCGTACGTTTTTAATGGATATTGGAGCATTCATTGGGGGGTATACATGGACCCTTTAATGTGGCACTGGATGAATGGATACGTGGAGAGAAATTGGTATAGCTTAGCTAGACGAAAATGGTCCCCTTCCAGCTAAAGATTCCTAGTTTATTAGTTTTCTGTACATTTTCTCCATTGCTATTTGTTGTACTTAATTTTCTCCATTGCTATTTGTTGTACCTAAAATTCGAATCAAGCAAGCAATCACTTGCCCTAACAGCAATCCCCTTTTCTTATTAGTTAGAAACTTGTATACACGGAATTGCTAGTAATGTGAAATGTGGAAAATACTCTATGCATTATTCCTAGTGCAAAAGGAAAACACACTTTCCCAATATTGATGACAAGGTGGGTGATGATTCATGACTCACAAATCGTTTTTTAAGTAGTAGTCACTTCACTGTCTTTAAAAAGAAAAATGAACCATTTCAAAGATTTAATAGAGAAAAGCTCAAATCCCCCTCTCCCCTCCCTACTCTCTTTCCTTCAGTAGGATAGCATGTTGCTTTTGTTCTTCCATTAATGTCATGTGCTTTTTATATGTGGTATGAATAATGGAATGAACTTTTAGCATGAGGCAATACCTTTTTCTAAATCCAATTAGATTTTAGATTCAATTTTTTATGTAAAAAGAAAAATAGAGAATTAAATATATATACTTTCATATAAAGGTGTTCAGGGTACCAATTGTTGGTTTGGAAAAAAGGTTTAGACCTAGCATCTCTTCGATTATAGAACCAAAACATTCTAAAATATTTACATTTCTCAATTCAGCTTAGAGGTATTTACATTAATTTCTTACACTTCAGTTCATAAACGACATTAGAGTTCAGACCTTAAAGATTGTGTTAAAAATTAACTCAATATTAAGTTTAAAGATAAAATTAGGGAATAAAATTATTCAATTTTTTTTTATATTTTGATAACTTTATTATTTAATAATATCGTATCGAATGCAATAACTATAACACTATATATTGATAGAAAAAGTAAAACATTTAATTTAAATTTTTTATCTAATTAATATATTTATTCATTCCCATTGGCCAATTACTTGAAACAAATTCAAGTAATTATCACATTTGTAATTTCATGAAAAGAAATTTTATATTTGGATGGAGATGGTAAAAACTTTTGAGGAACAAACCCCAGTCATCGATCATGTCAACTAGGTCTACTCTCAGGAAAAAGAACAGAACCCCACCTTAATTTGTAATTGCAATCAACACAAATATAAAATCATACAACAAACAATGATTGCACACTTTAAAAGGGTCAGAGCATATTTTGTTTTCATAGTTGAAGATAAAACAGTTAAATTGCTTCTATCCACAATTATATAACATTCAAAATCCATACAGTACACTCGATCTCATTGTACACCCCCTATAATCATGTCCCGCCGCTCCATCCGATTGGGCCCATCACCCCCACCTGCCCCACAACGCCCGCACTTGTCACAGTCTCTGCCTCTTTCCAACGAGCACCCATCGCCCCCACACCTGGCATAACCCTCACCGGTATACCTATCACAGTCTGACACGTGTTGTCTGAAAGCTGGGCATGAGTGGCAGCCGGGACTGCTGGACCTTCCAACTTCACAGCTACATTGACAATCCCCTGAGTCCTCGTGCCGTCTCCAGCTCGCAGCCGGTAGCTGAGTTGCCTGACTGAACCCACCGGTGGGAGACCTATGTCGGCTGCGGGAATCTGGCACCAACCCAGTTGAGCCTGGCCAGCAATGAGTCTTTTGGTGAATAAGTGGAGATTTATACAGGAATATCTATTGGTAAAGAAGGTGTCATCTATGGGAACATGAAACTTGTCACCCCAAGTAGGGTTCACTTCACCTTGATCATCGACCCTCGTTTGATACATGTGGTGCCCATTATCACGGTTGAATGGGGTTGGCGGGAAGGTGGTGATGGTGACGAAGGGGCGGAGACGGTGGAAGAAGAGAGAAGAAGAGGTGTTCTTCAGCCCTTGTGCTGAAACCACTGTCATCTCTAAAGTGAACTGTTGATGACTAGTGTTATCTAACATGTTGGATTTTGTTTTGAAGGGATGGAGAAAGGAAATGAGAAAGATGAATCTGGTTTGGGGTTTGGATTTATAGCAGCATGGAATACAACAAGGATATTTCGAACGAAGGCAAATGGAAATTTAGAGGAGGGAGGGGGGTGCTTGGGGAAGTTGAAGAGGGGTTACTGAGAGTGCAGCTTCGTGGTAGAATAAGTGAGAGTGACATGGAAAACCGGGGGTGAGAAATTTAAACGCTGGATGTTTCTTTGATGTTATGGGCATAATTTGATCAGACAAGTCAACCCTGAGTCTTGGGTAATTACTTCGTTTAGGGAAGAGGAACGAGTCATGGGCAAGAGCTTTAGCTTTTCAAACAAAACTCTCTATCTCTCCTGTTATATTCATATGTGGGCTTCGGGAGTAAGTTCCACTTCCACATGACAGGAGTAGCATTAACAATTTGTTCGAGTCTTTGTAGTATTTTATTCATGTATCACAATTTTTTTATTATTTTTTTCTATATATAAACATTAATTACAACGATATAATTGATCTTTATACTATATTAAAAATAACTATTCTCAAAATTTTAAATTAAAATATAAATTTTTACATACAATTTAATACATGTACTTATTTAATATAGTCAACGAATTACAATTCATTACTTCAATAAAAATCATATTACAATTTAAGCCTTAATAAGATAGAGGTGGAATTTTAAAAAAACAATTAGGTAAATTACGAATACATATATATATCATCTTCAATTTTATTATATTTTTTCCTCATTTTAAGATGAAACAAAAATACAAAATATTGATACTCGAAAACTTAATTTAATAATAATACTAGTATAAATTTTGCTTCTTTCTTTTTAAAAAAAATTAAAAAAATAATTTGGTGGAAGCTAATAGAAACTTGTCATTATTCATCCCATTAATTACTAGAATGAATATTGGATGTTTTGGTGGAAGAATATCGATCGGAGGCGCTGATGGTGGAGCACCGCTCGTTGAGATGTCATGCGTGGGTTAGCCGTAGAAATTATGTACGCATCAACGTTGAGGACAGCTATCTTGATGCTAAGATTTTGTCTTCTTTCCATTTTCCTGCTTAATTATGCATAAATCTCTAAAAATATATAGTTTCATTGCATATGATTGAAGAGAAAATTAAGCTGCAAAATTAAATATTATTAATTGTTAAACCGTAAACAATACAATACAAAATTTTAATCTTTATAGTTTGTCCAATTATTGATCTTAATTTGTTTTCTTTCTTCCCTTCTAGAATTGTGACGTGCTTCGCTGTCGCTTACTCCGATGTATACTGCGAGGCCATGAACGGCATTAATTCCATATGTATTAATTTCCATTCATAGCAGCGGGTGCTTTTCTACCAGCTGCCACGTCAGTTCCTGACATCTCTGACAATTGGACCCCCCAAGGTCCCACGTAATATTTTGAAAGTATAAATATAGAAAAATTTTATGCACCGAAACATTTAACTCTTTAATTGATGTATAATTTTTTATTTAAAAAAAGTAAAATTTGAATTCTCCATCTTTTAATTAATAAAAAATATAAGAGTTTTATTGGCAAGAGAAATAGAGAATCAAAAGAGGGGAAGATGTAAGAGACAAATTAATTTCCTTTTATTTTTGTTGTTTACATTTAGATTACCTCCTTTTAAGGGAGGTTAGGGTAACCAGCTATACTTTGATAAAAGAAAAAATAATGAAGAGATAATAATGGATTAATATTGTTCTTTTCTTTATCTTACATTTCTAGTTTTCTATCTCCCATGACATTTTTGGTTCTCATTTTCTTTTTCTTTTTTTTTGAAATTTTCTCATTTTCTTTTTCAACGTTTTGTTGAGGTTTAAAACCTAAAAAAGCACAAATAGTATATATGTTTATTCAATTAAATTCCTCACATTTTATTGCATTAAAAAGAATTTTTAAATATTTATTTTGAATTAAACGGGTCTTCAACTCAAATAAAAAAAATAAACCGTGGTTAGATTCAATGTATTTTCTACCCACGAGGGCCCATGGTATATATATGATGTGGATTGATAAAAAGACCATATGAGAAAATTACAGTACGTAATTGACAATCACACAAAATTATAGAAAAAAACATATTTTGATTCTTTAAGTTTTTCTTTTTCCTTTAATTAGAGTGGTTTTTTAAAAATCCTTTCATGTTTCTTCATATCCCTAAAAACCAAAAAATGTAAGATTTATGTCTTCGTTTTTTTTTTAAGTTTGGAAAAAAAATGATTTTTTGAATATCATTACGATTAAAGGAAGAGGAGAAGGAGATAGATAAAAAATAATTTTATTTTGTGATTTCGACGATGGTTGACAATCGCCAACTTATGATTTTGGATAGGATAAATAATCTTTTAAATTTTGACTATAATTTTATAGTCAATATTAATTAAAGTGAAATTATAGTCAAAACTTAAAAAGACTTAAATATTTTACTTTTTTGAATATTCTAATTTCACACTAGTTAGGTCATATGTCACGTAGGTAAAAAAAGCGATTGACATTGAATCTAATAACAATTATATTTTTATTAAACTAAAAAAATTATTTGATTCAAAATAAAAATATAAAAATTTATTTAAATATAATAAAAATTAAAAACCTTAATTAAATAAATAAAAATAATACAAAAACCTTTTTTAAGGGTTATGCCTTCCATCGAGTAAAGTCTAAAGGTCAACATCGAAAAGTGGATAAGCCTAAATTGGGTTTCCTAACAAATAATTGCAAAATTAATCAGAAGCACTGATACTTCACCTAAACAAATTATTTGGCTGGTATGGTGCTGTTATCATGCTTTAGCAAGCATGATTCAATAATAACCTTGATTTGAAAAAAAAGAAAACGAAAGAAAAACTCAAACTCTTTGTTATACTTTTCCCATCTAATATTCATCATAGTTTAATTTTAAACGAAACAAAATACAAAAAAATATTATTTTATCCAACAATTGGACATAATTAAATTAATTACAAAATAGTATAATTATAATTTTTTTTTATTATAGAGACGAAAACAGTCTCATTATATATGAAATTTCTTTTTCAAATTCAATGATCTCTCCCATCTGGAAATTTGATCACAAGAGCTCCGAAACCCTAGTGAAAGGGGAAATGTTAATTAAATGCGTAAACGCAATCTGATCTTTTTCTACTCACGCAAATATGAATGCATGGATTTTCCGTCTGACAACAAGTAAACGTGGCAGATAAACCTTGTTTCCGGTCCGTGACTCCACATCCACGCAACTTCAACTTCAACTTCCAGCATTTTCCAACTCCAAGGCAGTCAATATACGGCGCAGTTTTAAGTCTTTTCCCTACTTTGAGCCTGCTACGTTTCCTATATTCAATTATTTTTTCCTTTTTTTATAAATTTCCAAATTTAACTACAGCACCAACTTTCTCTGCACTTTTATTCATTTGTTGGCTGAAATGAATAAATTGTCAGCTGGATGATGATGGTGGTGAGTGGTGAGTGGCGAGTGGCGAGTGGCGAGTGTATGTACAGGGTCGCTGCTCAAGCATTAGAGGAAGAAGAGGAAATTAACAATATATTGTCCCAGTTTTACTAAGTCAAAGCAGACAAAGCAGTCAGGAAGTTCTACTCAATTTCCTTTTCAGATTCGGAAATGATGTCCTTTGCATGTGGGTTTTTCCACACTTTTACAGCAAGTTGTCTTTTCCTCTACTCTTGATAATTCGAATTGACTACAATTTGTTAAGAGTACAAAATTAAAATATTCATCAATATTCAATTACTAGACCTCTGGATCCTACCTATGGCTGTGAACTTTCCCATTGTTATGTAGAAGTGGAGAGAAGATCATAGGAATGGGGAAGCAATTAAGGACGAATGGAAGATGGCAAGAGTTTCCTCCTCCATTTAACAATTTGGAAGAAAAAAGGTTGAAAAATATTTATCCAACTTATTAAACTTAGTTCTTCACAATGGTAAGATGAATGCATTTTTTCTTTTAATGAGACGTTACATTCAATTATTGGATGCATTGAATGTAAATATATATCAAAGAAGAAATGGAAGAGAGAGAGAGGCAGAAAATCAATATAATCCAAAAAGACAAGAAATGAAGAAACAAATGCATGTGCAGTGAATTTGATATTGATTGTTTTTCAATTTTCAGTGTTTGTGTTAGTTTTTGGTACAGAAACATAAATGAAATATTATATGTTATATCCAACGATTACCTATAATTAATTCTATCCAATGTAAGATTAAATATTTTCAAAAAAAAAATTATTTGAACATAAATTCTAACAGAAAAATAAGTGCATCTTACATCACGGGTTAGGTTTCTTACTGGCGCCTGTTTGTAAAAAAACACAAAAATATGCCACGTGTCAGCTTTGAGGGAAAGACTTCAATAATATGAAAATTGTAAGTGCGAGTATTATACAAAATTGGGGTTTTTTTTTTTCTTTCTCAATTTGATTTTTTTGAGAGATTTTGATAATTAGGATGAAGTTTGTAATTGTGAGTGAGTGATTTTGTAATTATGGAGATTAGGATGATGATGGATGGAAGAGATTAACAAGAAAATTTTTGATAAACTGACTTTAATGGAGTGTAGGAGTGCATATGATATTTGGGTCTTTTTTTTTTTTTTTGGTTTTCTAGAAATGATAATAGCTTGATTGCTTGGGAAGGAAAAAGAAAAAAGTAAATAGAAAAGAAAATTATGATCGCCCCTTTTTTGGTTTAGACTTTTTTTTTATATATATATATTTTTTATACGTGACGTGTTAGTCCGACGAAATATTATATGTCACATATCTTAATAATTGATCAAAATATGATAAAATCATTATAGGAGTCAAGATTTTTACGCGATTAAACAAAAATGTATAAGATACGTTTTAAATGAAAGCAATTTGAGAATATTTATATCTAAATCGAACAAAAATAAAAAAAAAATTATCTTAAGATGAGACATTTCATAAAGATTGGATCTTGATCCAAGCAATTAGATTAAATTTTAATAAATCCAATCACCCCGAAAATTTATTTGAAATTTTCTTTTCAAGTGATAAATTAAAAAAAAAAATTTCCTTTCTTTTCTAACGAATAACAGGTAATATTGGATCATTGGAAATGGTCGTCAGTAGCATAAATTATCCGCTTGACTGACTTGGGAAAACCTTTAGGGCGATCGGATGTGAATGCCCTGGACACTCTTTGCTTTACTTTTATGACACCAGCATTTTCTATACGCAACTGGATTTTATTCAAGGACCGTTTCCACTCTTCAATATCGTCCTCAAAGTTTATTCATTGGTTTTTATTGGAGGAAAGCACAATATATATACATATTTATATAATTATAATTGAGCGAAAATATTTAATTACTCTTCTAGAAAAGATTAATGAACGATTATAAATTCTGGAAATTTCAACACCAAAGACTAAAGGATGAAAAAAGTGTCACGCATCATTGTCACCCGGTGCGGCGCAATACTAAAATATGAATTATATAATTATATATATACAGTAAAGAGGTTCAACAAAAAGACATTAAAATTCTCCTATGAGGACAAAAAAAAAAAAAGGTATTTCGAAGCCTACTTTTGCCGATTTCAAATTTTTTAACAAGAGTAAAGTGTGGCTACTAATCACAAAGTTAATTTTGTTGTGATTTTAAAGTTGCAAATTGTTTGAATATTTGAAATTGAGATGATAACAAGTTAGTGGCCAATTAATTAATGTATATACTCAAAGGAAAAAAAAATACAAAAGTGACCAATAAAGTAATAGAAAAACCTTACATAAAATAGTCTTTTCTTTTCTGTAGACTAAAAGACTTAAAGCTATTTATGATCGTGGGTAGGCACGACTAAGTTTCATGAAATTGTATTACACTTCGCTGTAAAGTCAAGAGAAATGTTTTAAATTGAATGCACAGATTGTTACGGATTACGGCCAGATACCATTAAAAAAGGGCCAAAAAGAAAGAGCAGAAACCAGAATTTCATGGAAATGCCTAACTCCATGCCAACTTTTTAATGTGTATTTTGTCAAAAATGTCGGCTGAAAATATGTCGATGCAGCAGGCACCAGACAACTCAAAAACAGGATTTTTCCAGAGGAAACAGTCAAAGCAGAAGAAGCAGTGGGATATCTTGGCATGATCAACTGCTAGGTAGCTAGTTGACATATCAAAGTTTCCACAAACGTGACTCACACAATGAACTCCATTACTGCACAGCAGAGCCTAAAGCAGATAGTTGGATTTGAACTTTAAAGGGTAGAATATATGGTTTGGTGGGAGCTGCAGGAAAGGGTAGCCACAAACGTTTTAAGGCTTTATTGTACTTTTATGAACAGCTTGGACCCTTTGGAAATTTTAAGCCTTGTGCACCCCACTGGTAGTTCATCAGCCCTTTTCTCTCTTTCTTTTTGTTTTTTGTTGAAGTAAAGTTGCGGGCTAATACAGTTTCGAGGTTACCTTTGTCCTCTCAGTTCCAACAATTCCCACTTTTATAGAGATATGCTGTTTGATTATAGCAAAGACCAAGACCTTAATGTCAGGTGGGGAATCTGTTTCTGGTTTTATTTTCTTCTTTTCCTTAGATCAATCATTAATTAATAAAAAATTTTGTTGTTTTCGATTTGAATAAGGAAATATCATAGTATTTAACACATAGAATATTAGTATAAAATGAAACCTGAAGGCCAGAACTCTTTCAGCAACTTCCTGGAACAGTTCAGTATCCTGCCCCAGCTAACTATTTGGGCTCTGGAAATGAAACACCAGATTTGGGCCTCACCTTAGATCAACCAGATTTAAGACTGCCCTTAGTGGGCTCATTATAAGCAGACTGGATGACTAGGTGTTCTTTTTGGGCCTAGAGAATCTGCTTGGAAAAAAATCATGTAATCTAACTTTTGGTGGTTGGAAGAGTCAAATTTTCATGTCCATTATTTATTTTATTGATAAATTAGCTCCTTTGTTATATCATACTTAACAAGTGACTCCTTTTTATTCCATACATCTTATATTAAGATTCAAAGTTTGCATGAAGATTAATGTTTTTTAGGCTCTCTAAAATTGTGGAATCTGGGCAAATTTAGCAACGCTGATGTCCAATAGGACTGCTGCGTTGCGTTGCGGTCAAGAATCACTTTAGCATTCATGGAAGAGTATATAATAGTAATTTAGTAGAAGAGAAGAACATAGTAGTGGTCAAGAAGGCTCTTTGAGACTTTGCCTCTCGCTCTCCAGTCCTGTATCAGAAAGAAGAGAAAGTTGCACAATGCGCTCTTGACTTTGACTAGCTGGCAACATCCGGAGGATGATAATTTTTTGTCAGGCGCCGTGAGCGTATTTTTCCAAAATATAGATAAGATAAAACACTGTTAGAATGTTTTAGTTAGATACATTCTGAAGTCAACAACAGTAGTTAATCTTCTTCATCTGCTTCGTGTACAACTAAACTGCACCTACCCATGAGGCACGTGTTAGTTGCATTACCATCGATGGAGCAACAGCCGTTCTAAAGGTAGGAAGCTCATTTTCACAAAGCTCCTTTTAGAAATCCCCCACGTTTAACTTGCCAAAACCTATATATCGATAGAGAGAGAACGAAAAGAACTTTCAAAAGCAACATGCAACCATAGCTACTTAACAATACAATTATTATGACCAAAAAAAAAAAACAATACAATTATTAAAAGAAAATTCCATGGCGAATAACACATTTCAAATCTCATGTGAATTCCATAATCATGGTACTTGGTGTAAATAATACTACACTTAAAAGGTCAAAAAGCAATATATAGCAAGATTTTCCGAATCTGGTTGGTACATTTTTTGTATGATTAAATGACACCTCATGATCTTCTTAAGCTTAATTAAGGCGTCGATTTATCCCCACACACAAAGAATACCACAGGCTACAAGCTTATCTGGTTCTTGCGTAAATGATAAAATTTTCTGATTACCAGCACAAATATGTATTGTTTATTCATTGCATTCGGAATTTGAAAACAACAATCTAATATATATATACATATATATCTCCGCCGGAGGAATGCAATAAGAAATTTTATTTAGATTTGTTCATCAATATTGTACAAAGATTTCCATGTTTTAAATGGATAAATAATTGACCATCGCTAAAATATTCTAACTTTCCATCAACCTCTGGTTAATCTTCAGGAACAGCCAACTGAATTGGGAAACCCATCTTGGGTGGCCCTTCGTTTTGACTTTCGGCATTTAAATCACGCTCAATGTCAAGGCGGTGTCGTTTGATCTTTAATGTTCCGTGTGCTTTTACAACATCGCTCTCCTTTGACTCCCCACCGAGGGGGCTTCAAATTCCAGAAGCAACCAGAAGAAGTGCTTCCCCACGCCACGCGTCGGTTTACCAACACGTGATTCCTCGCAACACGCTCCCGTGGGACCACGCTCCTCCTCCTCCTCATTACCATCCTCTCTTTAAAAATCAAATACAATAAATAATCTCTTTTAATCATTTCCCAAGCTCCAGCCACGCAGTGTCCTGATCATCAGTCTTCCCATCCAACGGCTCTGCCTTAACCTCGGACCCAGGCTCAATATCCTGCTGCTGCACTTGGTTATTATTCTGCTCCTCATCGTCTTCCTCCCTCCTCAAGCGCTTCACCCCAATGGAAACTCCGAACAACTTCGGCGTCACATCGTCCGCCTCCTCTTCCATCGCCATCGCCCCCTTCGAACCACCATCCTCTGCCGTTCCGGCGGAATTCCTCGCCGGCAGAAGATCCAAAGCCTTTCCTTCCGCCAAATTTGAAGGATTCTCCAACTGACCGGAGGCATAATTCGTCATCAAAGTTAATATATTATTACACAATCCCTTCAACTGAGTCAACTCATGGTTCAGCTGCATGTTTTCTTTTCTAAGCCTCTCGTTCTCCTCTAAAAGCTCCGGCGTTGTCGTGCAGCTCGTGGTCCGATGTACAACGGCAACGACGGGAGGCGAGTTCGACGAAATAACCTGCTCATCGGAATTCGATGGGGAGACCTTACAAGGAACCGCCGCAACGGTCACTGTCGCGGAAGCAGCAGCCGCAGCAGGAGTTATTTTCCGACGCTGTATGTCTCGGAGAAGTCCTTTTTCGCCTCTTCGAAAACAATCGTTCGCGAACTCCCATCGATCCGGCACCACCTTTCTAAATCCCTAGCAGCATACGAACAAATAATTAATTTTTCTAATCAACTAATTATAATTAAAAACTTAATTAAACTGATTATGAAACTATTATCTTCATTTTTAACACTTACATAAGTGTTGAGTTGGCGGACGAAGCTAGAGAAGTTGTTATGTTTGAAGTACTTAGGGAGCAAATCACGGGCGAATTCAGCGGGGCGCCAAACGATAAAAGTCGATCCATCGTCGTTCCATGAAATCAAGTCATCAACGGAGGGATCATCGACGAGTTGATAGGTTTTCGTAAGGAACGGAGTCGGTAAAGATCGTTGCGAGTCACTGGCGGCACTGGTGGGGGATTCGCAGGGTTGGTCGGCCGGCAATGGTGCCATGGGGTTCGGCGCTAGATCCGAACCCTACAAAACCGGAACTCTCCAGAGAGAGAGATTCCTTTGGCGTGTCTTTAGCTCTTTAACTGGTGATTAATGTAAACTCTAATTAGATCAAACTTAAATAAAAAATTACCCAAATAAAAAAATCAGCACATAATAATGCTCCGTTTGGTTGCCAAGAAAGTGCGAGAAAAGAAAATATAAATGAAAAAATAGAATATCTAAATATTTCTAGCTGAAAATATCTAATTTAGTCAGCCAAATTCAACTACAAAACTTATTTATATAGGTTATTCAGATTCACGGAAACGGAAACAGTTTCAAAAGGATTACAGTTTCCTGCTCCAGTGATCTTTTTGACCTAACTGACGAACAAATGTGACAACATTAATTCGTTTCTTTCATCAAACATAGAGAATATATATTAAAAACGCAAAGATTAAATCTAACAGAGAGACTAAGAGGGTATAGGAGTATTAAAATAAATATTCGCTACCTACCTGAGAGAAGGCGAAAATTTTCTCACCAACCAAACAGGAAACAAGAAACCTGGCTCATGCAATCAGATACCGATTCATCAAATGTTCCAACGCCATAACAGAGTGAAAGACGGCACGTTGAGGGAGAGTAAGGAGGGAGAGAACGAGAGAGGGAGGAGAAGTTAGGCTTTGTTGTTTCTAGAAAGTTCTGGGTGGAGTAAATGATAAGGGGAAGAAAGAGAAATCGTGGGTTCGAGAAGGAAAGCAAAATAAAAGATAAAAAAAAACAATTGAAAGAAAAGATAGAGAAAAGGGGAAAGTACGTGGGACCCACGCGCACACTCGGGAACAAAAGAAGGCGCCAGAGGGTTGTATGATGTGTTACGGTCTTTTCCAGAAACTTCTCTCTCCTTCTTTCATTTTGATAAGGATAATTCTTTGGTAATAAATTCCAGAAGGCGGTAAATATTTTCGAATTTTTACGGGTTTTTTTTACAGGGCGATCGTAAGTGGTCTTTCTACGTGTCGGAATGGGTGTCCGCTGCTGAAGATAAGGGATTTTGGGTGGAATAATGAGACGTTGGGACATGATTGGATCACCCGGGTGTGGAGACAGAAAGGGGTCAGTGGTTGAGCCACGTGGAGGATGCGAATAATCATTGTTGGATTGTATATGGAAAGATATCCTTGCAAGAACTGTCAATTAGGAATTTACCATACAAATTTGATAGTATGTGACAAACCGTCATTGTTTAAAGTGAATAGGTTACTAAGGACTTTTGGATAAGACTAAATCGGGTTAAAATAAGGAAGTATGGTAATCATTTAGTTCATCAAATTTACGAGTTCGACTTCCCTTTATTAATTATTGATTTATGATCTTTAATATACTTATTAATTACGTATATGTATTGATTATATTTGATAAATAAAAATCGTGATTGATGGTGTATATTAGATGCACTGTCATAAACTAATTTAATTTCCTTTTAACTCTAAAGGGAAGATAAAATTAGTCCACAAATACCAAAAACTATTAAAGAGTAGTATATAATATTTACTTTTTCATACATTTGGATGGACAAAGTGACTCCTATATTTCGATTGAAAAGATAACAATTGTTATGCTAATTAAACTTAAATTGGTTTTAGTCTTACTTTAATTTACAATATGAACCATATTTTAAGTTTGTGATGAAATCTTTGAGTAGAAAATTATGGTCAGTTTTCACTGTGCTAAAACTAAATTAATTCTGAAGATTCCGCCAACATCTGGGTAAAACAGTCCTTGACATGTTCATTTTATTGCTGTCAGCTGTGTTCTCTTTGAAAAATAGATATGTGCTATTTTATGTCGGTTCTTTGGTACTATATACACCACCTAGTGTTAGGTTGCCGTGTTAAAGGAGACAGCCGCGTAGCTGTTTTGTGTTGTTATTTCCCTTTCTTGGATTACAGCAATGATTCACTTACGTAGGGCATGCACGTTGAGCTTTTCCCAGCTCATTGAGCAATCTTCTGAAGCTAAATTTTGACTAGTAATCCAATAACCTTGTTTGTTTGATTTGGAGTGAACTACATGATTACTTGGGACCATAGGCGTATGCATCGTTTACCTCAAAGTCAAGCCTTGGAGATTTGCTTAAAGATCAGATACAATCAATCAGAAAAAATGATGGTTCAGATTTTACACAACTCTAGCTTTCTAGTTAATATATTCAAAGTCAATGGTTCATTTCAACAAGGATTCATTGGGAGTGGATTCCTGTTTCTATTTGCTGGTCCAGTCAAAATTGTATAGAAATTTTAACAAATTAATGATTAAGATATCATTAACAAAATCTTTCAACAAATGGCTAACCATGATTGCTAGGTTTTGATGAGGCTTTCAAGATAAGCAAATGTGGTTGTTGAGGGAAACTCAGATCATCAATATTCCTCAATGTCAATTATTCGCAGAATTTCATCACTATCCTCTATATGTATTTCTCTTGCTTTGATGCTAAGACTCGAACACGAACCAGAGTTATGTATTCCTTTATTGTGCTCATCATTGAGAAAGCAGAGCTCTTGTTGCAGTTCTTTCACTTTCTTGAACTCGTCATAATGTGCTCTCCTGCTCTCCGTAAAGCTCGCATCATCTCTTTGCTTTGCAAAACCTGAAATTAAGCAAGTTTCAATACTGTTACAAATATTACAAGCAAATCATGCCAGATTAACCAAAAACTAAGTATGAAACAAGGGGAGAAAGGGGTTACAATGAAGAGATTAGATAATTTATGTTTTAATTCATGTCTTTTTAACAATGTAGTTGCTTATAGATAATTCCAGCACCTTGATCTTTCTCCCCTGTTTCACCCTCTTCACCAGACGATGCCCATCCCCCAAAAGGACTAAAGTGCTTTTGACTCAGAGCAACTTTACTTAGAGCATTCCTTAGGGCTTCAGCATGTGCAGCATAGTCAATGGTTTTAGCAGTACCTGGTGTAGCAGAAGGAAAACCTACAAAAACCAAATAGTATAATGTCTGAACTAATCAAGATATCTTTCAAATCCCACCAAGCAGAAAGCTGCAAATTGAGAACAAAAGATCACCTTACCATCTTCTTCAATCATTGGATGATATGGTGTTTTAGGTTCATCGATTTTTTTCCTTACTACTTTATTTGCTTCAATTTCACTGAGATTAGCTTCATTCCATCTTACACGCCCCCTAACCCAAAATGGAGATGATATCAGTAAATGCAGTTTTATTTTTCAAATAGGCAAAAGAGACCTCATTTGAATTCTCCTAGTTAACCAGTACCTCATTTTATTCTCAAAGGTTATGGAAACAAGTAGAGAAGATAATTGATTTTGTCTGATACTTTTGAGTCAAAAACCTATCCCCAGGGATACACTAGCTACCAAAGAAGGCAATATGAAACTTAGCTTATAACGTCAGTAACAGCCATTTCAAGAAGCAATCCAGTTCAGAATCTGTTTTTTTTTTTTACTTCTACCAACCATTCCCAAGTTCTTATCAGTCTCTAGCTGTTTTTCTTGCCCTTATTCTTCTGTTTCTTTCTTCTTCAAATTTGAATTCCCTTGACAATGTTTTAACTACTCCTCCTCTAAGTCAAATTATGTACTTTTATTCAATAATGAAGCCAAAATTACCAATAATGTAACTTTCATACCAAGTTTAGCAGACAGCAGTAATGTCTCGGTAGCCCCTATATCAGGAATTCATAATTAATGTGTAATTGAATGTGATTGGCCCAAAGACTTCCCATTCTTTTCCAACATCATACACCATCAAAACCCCATGTTTTGGCCAAACCATGTTTAAGTTTTTTATACCTTGATGCTCGTTTAAATCAACATAAATTTGATATTTCTCATGTTTCTATAATAACAGCCAGTTTCATCATAGAAACACCATAGAAAAGCCAAAAAAAAAAATACCAAAACATGCAATACGAAAACGCTTTTAAACAGATTGAGCCGACAAAAACAGAGAAAACTGATATATATAAATTAAAATCTGAATGGCAGAACAGAGGCATAAAAAATTACTTCCATCTTTTCATGCTGGAAATGGCTGCTTTTGATTCTGACAGAGCAAGCGGATAACCCAAGAAGGATTCACTTAAAAAGAAGATTAATTAGAGAGGCAAACTCTTGAATGCCATCATTCAGAATATATCTAAACTTGCATCGAGCTTGATCGTAACACTAGGGAAAGAAATATGAACGAACTGTCTTGATCAAGATTAAGAAAGGAAGAGAAAAAAGAAGTGCGGAATGGGTATGACAAAGAAAAGACAGGGATCGAATGTGAACCCACAACTGGTGAAAAGAACCAGGTACTTGAAATTAACTTTGGTTTCTTTTCATTGCTTTAGCATCTTTGTTTGTTCCATTTTCTCAGGGTCCCCACGTTCTCTATTATCAAACTCAGTGAAATTATATCACTTTTTTGTTCTTGCAAGAAGAAGCAGAGAGTGATAGACACAGAGGTCGTGTTAGGCAACTGCTACGTTTCCTCCTCTTTTTTTAGTTGGAACAAGAGACAACTCTGGAATGTTCGGGGGGAGAGGACACAGAGGATGCCGGCGTTTCGGACATCGAACGATGTGTAATAAAAATTGTAAGAATCTACGATATGTTAATGTAGGTGAAACAGATGAGGAATTTATTTAAAAAAATTTCTTAGATGAATGAATATATTACTTTTTATATAATTTAAATTTTTATTAATATAACTACATTTGATATATAGATTACCTGCTAATTTCAATTTTGTAATTAATTTTATTATTTTACGAAATTTAATGAGATATCGTTGTATATCATGATACGATGACTTTATGTTAAGATCATATGCTGCGATCTGAGTTAAGACAAATCCGGTTCAGCTGGTGTTTCATTTTTCTTCGTCGTAACTGGGGCGAGGTGTGCATGGACTGTTAGCTCTCTTGATGTTGAGCCCAAATTTGGTCCAACCCAAAAACTTCTATCTTTGCCGTGGGCCCGTGGGTTGTCAGCTTACGTCTGTAAACGCATCGTTTCTTTATGTTTGCTCTCAAACCAATCCGAAACGTGGCGTAATTGAGCTCCGAGTTTACTCTCACGCAGAGAGCCAGAGAGGCCGCCGGACGCAATTCTAGCTCTAAGTCTTAAGGTAAGTCGCATGGTTTTTTGTTTCTCAATTTTTTCTTGAAAAGGAAATTCTTCAGTCCATTTCTTTATTGCACTTTTCTTGGTATCCAAACACTCAAATGTTGTTTCTCGTTAGTTTGGCTCTAGTTGAACCTTCTCAGTGAGTTACGGTTCCACTATCTGGCGCTGACATTGCTGTCAAACCGTTTGATAAAATGCTTCAATCAACAGTGGAATGACTTTTATTTATCATTCAAATTGAGTTTCGTTCCTTTACTTTTAAACAAAATTCAAATTCCAATCCATTTGAGAATTCTCTAACATGTTTTCGCTTGCTTGTTATTAAGGAATAAGAGTTCACACTTCAACAGATAGACAAATGCTAACCAGCAAGACCTTTTTTTTTTTCTTCTATTACCTGCTAGACAGTGTTTGCTGTAGCATGTTTAGAAGCTAGGATGTGTACTTCATATTTCCGTCGATATAGCTCTGACCCTTTTATTCTTGCACTGAAACTGCAGCTTGGGCTTCTGTTTCCAAACTTCGGGAATCCTTGAGCGTCCGATGGTACTGACTTGAGCTATTGCAAAAACAGGGATTCTTTAGTTGCTGGTCAATAACAGTCAAGCAAAGATGCCAGCATTAGCCTCGACAAGGTTGCTTCTATTTTTTGGAGAATCTTTACCCTTCCATAGGTTCCCTAGTGTGTCTAGGAAAGTTTGGTGCCAGCTTAGTGTACGTTTCGTGAGTCAGGTTAATCATAATAACGGGCCTCTCACTCTTGCCAGCCTTGGTTTCAAGAGTGAGTTTGGAGAAACAAACAAGAATAAAGGAAATAAAATCGAGAGGCTCAGTGTTTCTAATGAAGCACCCAAAAGTAAGGTGAGGGTGATTGGAAGCAACAGCATAAAAGGAGTTAAGGTGGTTGGGGTGAAAAAATCGCTAGAAATTGAGTCAGCGCCTTTTGCTGCACAGTCATTTCCGGAGCTTGGCCTCCCACCTTTGTTGCTAGAGAGTTTAGAGACTGCAGGCTACACGGTTCCAACTGATGTTCAGTCTGGAGCAGTTCCAACAGTTCTCAAGGGTCATGATGTTGTGATTCAATCTTACACGGGCTCAGGAAAAACCTTAGCGTATCTCCTTCCCATACTGTCTGAAGTAGGCCCTCTGAAAAAGAAATCTCCTAATGGCAATGGTGAATCCGGGAAGAAAAGAGAGATTGAAGCAGTTATTGTGGCTCCCTCTAGAGAACTGGGGATGCAAATTGTTAGGGAGTTTGAAAAGCTTCTAGGTCCTGCAGACAAGAGAGTTGTTCAGCAACTTGTAGGAGGTGCAAACCGATCAAGACAGGAAGAAGCTTTAAAGAAAAACAAGCCAGCTATTGTTGTCGGCACCCCTGGCCGAATTGCTGAGATTAGTGCGGCTGGGAAGCTTCACACTCATGGCTGTCGCTTCTTGGTTTTAGATGAAGTTGATGAACTCCTTTCATTTAATTTCCGGGAGGATATGCACCGGATATTGGAACATGTGGGTAGGAGATCAGGTGCTGACCCCCGTGGCTCACTTGCTAAGTGGGCTGAGCGTCAGACCATTATGGTGTCTGCTACAGTTCCATATTCAGTTATAAGGGCAGCTAGGAGCTGGGGGCGTGACCCACTTCTTGTTCAAGCCAAAAAAGTCATGCCACTTGAATCTGTTTCTCCCTCTGGACCTGTTAATCTCCTAAGGCCTACATCCAGTTCAGACTCAAGTTCAAATATGCAGACTCAAGCTGCATCACAAAGCCTACCACCTGCTTTGAAACACTACCATTGTGTCACAAAATTACAACACAAGGTTGACACATTGAGAAGATGTGTTCATGCACTTGATTCCAAGTCAGTGATAGCTTTCATGAACCATGCAAAGCAGCTAAAGGATGCTGTCTTCAAGCTAGAGGCTCGTGGGATGAAAGCTGCAGAGCTGCATGGTGACCTTGGAAAGCTTGTGAGGTCAACAACATTGAAAAAATTTAAGCATGGGGAAGTGAGAGTTCTGGTGACAAATGAACTTTCAGCAAGGGGTTTGGATGTGGCAGAATGTGACCTTGTGGTTAATCTGGACTTACCTACTGACTCTATCCACTATGCACACCGAGCTGGTCGAACTGGTCGGCTTGGCAGGAAAGGTACTGTGGTAACCATCTGTGAGGAGCCAGAAGTGTTTGTTGTGAAGAAGCTCCAGAAGCAGCTTGGGGTCCCCATTCCAGCTTGTGAGTTTACAGAAGGTAAACTTCATGTCATTGAAGAAGAGAAACCTTTGGGGGCTGCAAGGTGATACATGATCGTTTTTTCCAGTATCATATTTGGAAATCAAAAATCAACCCAGACCTTTCTCCTGCTTCTGTTTACATCGCTTGTAGTATACCAGAAGTTTGTATTGTGGTCTAGTGAACTTTATGCCTTTTTATTTTAAACTTTTGGGGTGGGGGGAAGGCTATGCATATATCATCTTTTTCATTTCATGATGAATTTGAAGTACCGACTTTACCAACTCCCTGTGTTTAGTTCAGTTGTACACTTACTATTTCGACTATTTCTGTACAGAGTGCATTCAGTAACTGATCTGTACTATTTAATGAAGGATGAATGCAAAAACATGGATTGACAATAGCAGCAAGAAACACGATGCGTTTACCAGAAAAAGTGAAATTAGATCCCTTTTACAGTGGCAAACAGTCTAGCTTTCCTCATGTTATATTTTGACATCTGAGTTTTGCTAACATAGACTAAACTTTCAGTCACATTACAAGCCCCCAGATTACATCTCAAACTGGATGTCTGACGGATATTGTACATACGGCAGTATGCCGTTTTAATTTATTAATACTGTGTATTGAAACAGTTATTTGTGGATGCAAGCACGACAACAGTAATATACACCAGCCAGCAAGCAAAATCAGTATTTACCAGACGGTTCTCTTGCAAAGCTTGTAGCCGGAGAAGAGAGCACAAATTGCTATAACTAGAAAAGTTGCAAAGGACATGCTAGTTGATGTGATGGTTCCCTTCCTAACTGGTGTGCTTTTCTCAACCTGTCGAATGATTGGTATGGCCACTGAAGAAGATGAGATGAGGAGGTAACCCACCAACTGTTACAGGCTACCCATGAATTAGCTATCACACAGACAACAGCTAGTATCTAAAATAAGATAGAGAGACAGAGAGTGTTGTACTGGGGAGTGCACTTGCCTGGTCGAGGACAAAGCTAAGGTAGTCCGAGGTCTTATCTGAGATCAGAATGCCTCTGTGAGCAATGTCACAAATACCTTTAAACAGTTGGAAAGCTGCGTATAGGAAAGCTAAAATGGCTACAATGAAGCAGTATCTACACGAAGACAATAAAATAATCTTGTTTAAATACAGACTGAACTGATAATTGCATTTTGAAATATTGGGTTGAGAATAAAAAATCAAAAGTCCTTAAGATCTATGCTATCCGAGAACATGCATGCATCAGTATTAACCTGAACATTTTTCAGTTTTGTTACTTTAGAGACCAATGCTGTGCTAAGCATTTCAATAAAAGCCATTCCAGGACAAAGATTTAAAGAGGTATGATGAAGAGGCTAGTTGGACCCCAACTTGGATTTCGGAAGTTGGACCTCCAATTTTGCAGACCTTTCGGATTTTAAGTTATTTGGGGGATGAGGCTTTGGAGGGCAGAGTCAACGTTCCAGGCAGTTCCTCCTTTTAAGATTGAGATTGCTGTTAGAAAAAGGTAATCTCTTAGCTTAGGTGATCCGTGGATTTCTTTGTTTCTCAATCGTTTTTATCTCCCTCTCTATAGGCTTTTCTTTGTAATCTCGTCATAAAATCAAAACAAATTCATAGTTATGCTTACATCAATTCTGGGTACTCAGTGAAGCTAGGAGATCGTTGGTCTTTCTTCTTTGTTGATGGGGCAGCCAGTGAGAGAGCCGAGATAAAAGAGAAGAGAAGCAGCAAGAACCGAAGGAAGAGAGTTGTATGATCTATGGAAGGTCTTGAGCTCCACCTTGAAGAAGTCACCGAGAAAGAGAACGGTGAAGGGGTTGGAAATGGATGCTGAGTCTGAGAATTGGCTGCTGCCACAGGCGAAACACCAGCCATGATTCTACAAGCAATCGCCAAAACATGTTCCCTTCCTTCTTTCACTGGTTCATTTACCTGATCCATTCTTTAGTTGAAGCTTCCTCAAGCCAGCTTCTTCTAATTAATATTGGGGCCCCTTCAAGTCTGATTCTTTTGTTTCTTTGAGTTGGCTTTTTGTGAAAACGAGATCCTTCAAAATGCAGTTGATAATTGGAGTTTCTAGGGAAGGTTCCTGTCTAGGTATGGTCGGTAGTTTGTTTGACAAAATAACAAGAAAATTTCAGAGCTGACGTTTATTCCTTGTATGAGCTTGAAGTTCACTAGGATGAAGCCGAGAAACTAAGCTGAGCATGCTGATTTCAGAGTGCCTAGTGGGCTTGTCAAGCTTTAATCTTGTTATAAAGATAAGATTGTAGACCTACGACTGCCCAAATTTTCAAAAGAAGACGATGGCAACTGAAAGGGATTTGCATAGTCAACTCTTTATAGTCAATTTAAAACCCTTTTATGTAACCCCAGAAATGATAAATATATCACACACGAATACAAGCATAAAGAAAGGCGTTACCCATGTAACCTATTGGAGTTCTACAAGATCCTTTTAACACTTGTTCAAATCTTTGTATGATTCATCAGACAAATGTTTCCTCAAATGACATGTTGAAAGAGCAGGTTTATTGCTCACTGTAAGTCTGTAACGTGAGCAAATTAAACAAGTAACCAAGTTTTATACATTCCAATTCCAGGAGAAACGTTTCAACTGGGAAGAAATAGTATGACTTGGAAAACCTAAGGCTTAGACTGAAAACCCCATGGATTGTTGCTAGCCCAGTTCCATTGGTCACGGCACATTTCCGCGACCCCATATTTTGCCCTGCAAAAGACCAAAATTTTGACTGCAAAAAGACCAATATAACTGAAAACAACAAAAGCAAAATAAATAATTAAATATGATATGAATTATGTCCAATGGTTCATAAAAATTGTTTTTGTTAATGATCAATTGATTATTGATAGATGGATTGTTATTTGCTAGCAAACCTGCAACAAATATATTGAGCAAAAGAACCTGATACATATATACACAAAGTATATATAAAAGAGGATTTGCCTTATGCTTTTTTTTTTTTTTTTTTGCTTTTTATCTATCTTATACTGTAATGAATAAAATTCGAAAAAGAGATGGGAACTCTAAACATACTTCCAACCAAGTTCTTTTTGAGCTTTCTCAGTAGAAGCATAAACAGCTGTAGCATCTCCTGGTCTTCTTGGGCATAGTTTAATAGGGATTTTCTGCAATATTTTCAGCAGCAGCAATTTACAAATAGGGTGAAGAGAGAGAGAGAGAGAAAAAAAGGGGGGGGGGGGGGGGGGCGGGGACAGAGAGAGAGAGAACATTCACCTTTCCAGAAGCCTTCTCAAAAGCAGCAACCATTTCAAGCACAGATGTACCACAGCCAGTTCCAAGGTTATAGGCAATGCAACCTAGAAGAAAAGTTTTATAAAAACCATAAATTTACCAATTCATACCACTAAATATATGAAAGCAAGTACATTAAGATGTAAAGATATAAATTGTTTACCTATATTCTGTGTAGTAAAAAGCTTCCTAAGTGCAGCAATATGACCATCTGCTAAGTCCATAACATGAATGTAGTCTCGAATCTGTCAACAAATGAGCAATCTCATTAGGAAAGAAAATCAATCTAATCATTACTAATAACTTTATTTTGTATGTCTATATATGAAGGAAAAATATATCCTTGATGTCCAGAAGGCACATGAGATGAATTACAATGTTGACTCCACCATACAAAAAAGGACTTCTGAACCTACACAAATTCTGCCTTATTCAAGAAGGAATATTAGCTTTTATAAACATACCGCACTGCCATCTTTAGTTGGATAATCATGACCATATACATTAAGTTCAGGCAATCTGCCAACAGCCACTTGCTGTATGTAAGGCATGAGATTGTTTGGAATGCCCTTCGGATCTTCACCAATTTTACCACTTTCATGAGCACCAACAGGATTGAAGTACCGCAGTAAAATAATACTCCAATCTGGCTCTGCCTTCTGAATATCTCGTGCAATTTCTTCAAGGAAAAGCTGGTGAAAGTTAGGGAAAAGTTTTTAGTCTAAACACAAGTTTAGCAAATTACAAATCTAGAGGTTTTATCCAGCTTAACACAAGGATTGTACAATTATTACAAAGTAAGAAAGGACACATTTTAGGACATACTGCTATTTACCTTTGTGCGACCATAAGGATTCATAGCCTTTAACTCAAAATCCTCAACACATGGAATTTTTTCAGGTTGGCCATAGACAGTTGCAGAGGATGAGAATACCATCTATTTTCCCAAAGAAAGAAAAAGTATAATCTTCTGTTAGCAGTGGCTGAAGGATATGGACAACTTAAAACTATAGTGGAATTGAGAGTGGAACAAGAGAAACTACTATCATTTCTTGGCATAAAAATAGTGTAACCTATACAGAATTTAAACATAACTAAAGTTTTAACCCTCTGCTACATAATGATATAACAAAATATTCAAGAACCTCTACAAAGAAATATAAAATTTTTTACTGGATTATTAGGCTTCCACATAGTTATAATTGAAAAAGTGCTAGTCATAGAGATAAAAATGGCCTTGTCAAAGAATAAAAAATTGAGAACTTTTGAAACATCAATAAGCAGCTCAGTGGATACTTCTTGGAATTATAGTAATTTATCATCTGCTTTGTAGCAGTTGCATGGGCAACTATTAAATACTATGCCAACAAGAACTCACACAGAGAAAAATAAAGATTTCAAGAACTTCTCGTACCTTTTTACAATCATATTTGGCCATGATCTCGTACAGATTGATGGTTCCAATCAAATTATTGTCGAAATAACGACTGGGATTAGCAACACTCTCTCCAACAGCCTTAAGGCCAGCAAAATGGATGACAGCATCAAAACTATGGCATTTTTTGGATATAGAAGAAGTCAATTCCACAACTTCAGTCAAATAATATTCATTTTAAATCATTTCTAAAAGTTAAAAGGAAAATTGCAGAGCAAAACAAATATTAAGATACGAGATTCAACTTTCAAAGTTCCATTTGCCCAGATACTAAAATTTAGGAAAAATGCAAACAGTACAATGACATATTCAAACCGCAAATAATCAAAACCAGAAAAAAATTATATATGTCAAGTTAACATACTGTGTCTTAGAGAAAAGCTTCTCCAAGTCCTCCCTATTCCTCAGATCACCCTGCAACCAAACCAAACCAAAACCTCGATCATGCTCAAAGCAATATATAAAACATTGAACAGGTATCTTGAAACCAAGAAAAACCCAAATATATGATCATAATACAAAGAAACAAACATACAGTAAAGATTCAAAGATTTCATTTTTGGAGCGAGAAGTGAAGAATTTCATACCAAATTGAAGTCAAGCTTCTTAGAGAGCTCAGGACCCACCAATTCCTTAACCCTATGAACAGCTTCGATAACAGAATTATCAAGATTGTCAATAATCGACACTCTAAAACCTCCATTGAGAAGCTGCACCACTGTGTGGGTGCCAATGAACCCAGCTCCACCAGTAACAAGAATGGTTTTTTCTAAAGAACCCATTTGTGAACAGATGAAAAAGAATATAAAGAAAGGTTTTCTTTTTGAATATAGAACTCAGAGAAAGGCAGGGAGAGGGAGTAGGAGACTGGGTTTTCAAAGATTTTCTTTTTGATGACAAGAAAATAAAAAGCAAACAGTTTTGGAAGTATTTACGTTCGGCAGGAGACGTATTTGAGAAAATCAAGGAAACTATCTTTTTGAAAGCATAAAAGATGGATAAGAATGCACAGAAAAGGCAATGACTGTGAAAGGGTTTTAGATATATAGAATGAGAGAGAGACAAGTGAACAGCTATTCGGTTGTTATTGTCTTGGCTCTTTCGCGCGCTCGTGATAGTTTCAGCACAAGGAAAGTTACCATCCAAGGCACATATTACTATATTGAAGTACTAAAGTTGGGAAATAAATTTGATCAACAACAAGAATGGTAAATCATCCCCTTATTTTCTTGAGAAAATACTTTTGGCAAAACTTATACAATTCTTTGGCCAGCAAAAAAAAAAAAATGGACAAATTTCATCACTAATTCTGAATGTTAATTTAATTTTAGATATTTATGAATCATCCTTAACAAGCCTCATCTTTATCTTAGGATTTTTATGTAACAAACCCACAGGGATTTTGGCAATACTGCTACTGCACTACTATTTTATCGCGCAACATATTTGCAGGGAAAACTTGAAGGGAAGAATTTGGCCCACTCACGTGATTGGCATGATCTTTCTTGCGTAATTTGGATGAGCAACTTGACTAGTTTGTTAGACGCGGGACCCAAGGAGTTAGAAACAGTTGGGTGCGGCCAGAGTGGGCGATACGGTCAAGTTGGTAAATTCAGGTAAGGCTTTTATTTACAATCAAAAGCAAAGATGCTCATCACGTTCATGGGGAAGAAATGTGGTTCCATGAAGCTGGGCCTATGTACTACCGAAAGGAAAAGGCCTTGCGCTTCATGGGGCACTGGCTTCATTATTTGGTGTCTTTCCACGCTGCCGTTTGTCACATAAAAGGACAGGGTATCATCCGACATGCAATACTTGAACACGCCAATCATTCAGTCCGTTGATCCCCCTAAAACAGTACTTGTCAAAGTAAAAGTAAAAGCAGCGAATAAAGAGAGATTTGATTTCCAAAAAGCTTCAAACCTTCTTATTCAAATTGGGATACAACAATTCGTATAGAATTTCAAAACACTCCGCTGATAGTAAAAAGGATGGGAAAATACAAATGTATATCAGTTATGGCTCACCGTAAGCTAAACACATGTAAACCATGTCCCCTTTTCATAGGTCACTATACAACGGTGGAAAATTCAGATCAAGACAAACCTGCTATGCATTCATCAGTAAGTACCATTTACTTCTTCCCAATGAAAACATGTGAAAGTCCTTGCAGGTGAGCAGGCGGCATCAGAGAAGTTATCATTCCAAGCCTTTTTGTAACTTCTCTTCCTTATGATAGAAGGGTTTTTGAAAGTCATTGCAGATATCCTCAATATAGATTCTGGACTACCACTGTTGAGAGAGCGACTTCCCACGAGTTTAGGTGGAGCAGAATAGCAAAATGAACTTTTTATGTGCATATCTTGATTGTCCACAATGGGAATTATGGCACTAGTTGAATCCTTCGGCTGAGATGGCTCATTATGCAACAAGCAGCCACTTGCATATGCTGTATGCATTCTCTGATTGGTGCTTTCCTTGTCGACCTGTCCATTATCTTCACCAAACTTAAAAGTTAGGGAACTTAATGGAGAACCAACTGATGTTGAAGGAAGAAGAGCCTGAGTATCCTCAGAAGCTACTCTGCATGAGGCTGATTGAGGTTCATGTATCTTAGCGTGTTTAGCATTGCCTCTTACAGATCTGATTAGTGAATCTTCTGTAGTACTATTAACTTTGTCATCAAAGTGCACTCTCTTAAGTGGAGTTATCTGCTCATTTGGCACTCCAGCAGACCAACACTTTTCGAACTTCCCAGAGTCTGCTTCTGGTTTGGTTTCTGTTTGATTAGCAATTCCAAGAACCAAATCTAAATAACATCTGTCAACACTATAATCTACATCAATATTCGGATAGACAGAGACTGTTTCATCAAGACCTTGTCTCTCTTCTTTGACCTTTAAGCATTTTGGTGTAGTTTCCTGATCGCTAAAATCAGAAGATCCATCATTGCAGATGTCCACTGCATAACGATGAGGAGAGTAGAAACCCAACTTCTTCTTTAAGGTACAGTTCCAGTGATTTTTTATTGCATTATCAGTCCTGCAAATCACCAAAAAGACATGAGCACAGCATATTGCAAGAAATAAGCAAAATGCATCGTCCAATTTTATACAAATGAATATTTGAGATACATATGGCCTTAACTGTAAGCATATGTAGCTATCACTTTCATAACATTGTGCTACAAACAATTTTGCTTTAGCGATTAAATTTTAATCAGTGCATACCTTCCAGGTAGAAGCTTTGCTAATGTGGTCCACTTGTTCCCATATATTTGGTGATAATAAGCAAGAATGGCCTCCTCTTCTTCTGTCCATGAATCTTTTCTTATGGTTGGGTCCAAATGATTGTACCACCTGAAAAAGGTAAACTATTTGTTGGATAAATCTTATTCATAGTATGACATAATGCGTAGGATCCTTGTTAACCAAAAATAGCTCAATAAAAATATGTAGGCCAATTATAAATCCTAGCCATTTATCCATTAAAAGTGTCAAACTGTAAACAGATCAGGGCTTTTCCTCGTTTCTCCTTCCTATCATAGAAGATAGGAATGTAAAAAACGCCTAATAACAATAAAGGAAGACCCAATTGGAATAAATAAGTTCACGTGATGAAAATTTCCTTTGCAATAACTTTGCAATGGCTAAATGTCAGAGGATATAACATACCATTGCTAAATGGATAAAACTTTAATAATCTTTTCATTGAAGAATTTAATGCACCAACCTTTCTCGGCATTGCTTGCCTATGCGGCCTCTTAAGAACTTTGCAATGACAGACCATTTCCTACAACCATACTTTTCAACTAACTTAGTAATACAATCATCCTCCTGAAAGTCAAAAAAACAATGGCCCACAATCATGTATCAATGATATTCGAAAGACAAAGCATATGCAAACATGGTTTTTCATTTCTACCTCCTTTGTCCAAGGTCCTTTAAAAATTCCAGGATTCAGGACCTTCTGCCAGCGATGCAAGCACTGGATATCTGTTCTTCCAGGGAGAAATTCAGCTGTACACAATAAACATTAACTAGATTTTAGAATTGCAATGCAAAAAGTTTGCATTTAACTTCTTTTTAATTACTGCAGAACAGCAGAGAGATATTCATGTATAAATAGCTTGTCAAACAAGAAGCTGTTAAGAAATATTTTTAGCCTGTCAAAACTAGGACTTATAAAGAATCCTCCAACCAACCAAAAACAATAAGGGGTTTCACAATTCATATGAGTATCTATAAAATCAAAAGCACAGAAACTAAAACAGTAGGTGAAATTTTCACACCTACCTATTTTCTTCCAATTCCTTGCTTTGCATTTTTTCACAGCTTCAGTCAAAAGATTATCCTGTCCAACCATTATCATGTACTTACAAATGACAGGAGACAATAAACATCAACAGTACAAAATCTGCCTTAAAAGAAAGAAGTAATGCCTCAAACCAACCAAACAGATGAGTGTGTTCATCCTGATAATTTTATTCTCTAATGTTAGTTGACTTTCTTGGTTTTGAAAATAAAATGTTCAGCTAAACAAGCCAATTTTAGGTCTTCGATTGAGTTCAAAGTTTTGAAAAGCCATAGCAAGTTCTATCATTCTAGCTAAGTCATTAGGCATGTAATTATAAAACACCCAGCTATAACCAAATATCAGTCTCTACTCTCCAGTGACTAACCTCTTCTTCGGACCACCCTCCTTTCCTCGAATATCTGGTTGGACCAGTGACCATTCTACTACATCAAAAAAAGCACAGATCAAAATGCAAGTTTTTCCAAACTGGCTAATAATGCTTTACAAAGGCAATTTCATGGGACATTTCCAATTTCTAATTTACATTGAGAAATTGTAGTCATAGAAACATACCCTTGAAGAGAAGCTGATCTCATAGCAGTATCACAACTGCTGTCAGGAAATGAAGAACGTGAAGCAGATATATCTTCTTCTGCTAAATCTTCATAGTACTCATCTTTTTCCTTCTTCACTTCCACCATGATCTTCTCAATTACTCAGCTGCCATCCACAATCACAAAACTAAGCTTACCTCTGAACTTTCTACAAATTCCACAAGCCCTAAACGTAAAGAAAAATTAAAGCTCCATTTGATTTGATTTTAATCAATATCCTCTTCACTTTTCTGCATTTAGTTTTGGCAACAAAAATGTGCTCCTCAGGCAAAACATAAAAAGCCCAATATTTAATAGTCATCAGGGCACATGAGAACTCATAACAGAAGATTTACCCTAAAATCCACATCAAAAAAAATTATGAGCTAGCTATTTTTTCCCCAAGAAAACAGAGTAAAAGAAAAGATGATAAGTTATCTATAAGCATGGTTGACATGAACAAAGAATAACAAGCCATCTTCATACATTAAAAAACTTAAAAAAACCCATATTTCAGTTCCGTGATTCCTTTCTCAGAAAAATTTCCCACGACTTGCTACAGTTTCCTAGCCAGCCAAACAGAGCACCCAGAACTCTATATAACAACATCACAATCAAACTAAAGGAATCCAAAGTTACCTTAAAGCAAGAAAAAAACAGAGAAACCTCAAACAGAAAGAAACTTCTAGGGTTTTCGAGAACTGAAAACTTTACCTGAAACTTTGCCTCTGATAATTTCAACCGCCAAAAGAACCCAAAAAAGGAAAAAAGCTACGATTGTTCGAGCCTAAAGAAGAACGTTTTGGGGATTATGGAACGGAAAATATAAAGATCACTGAAGAAATTTTGCTCTCTCTTTCCGTTTCCTCTGTCTTCTCCTTTTCGGGGAGATTGATGGAAATGAAAGTGAAGTAGCGGGAAACTGGAATGTGTATTTAAGTGCTACCCGTAACGGATTTACAATTGCTGTCGTGTCTTCTTTGAGAAGCCAAGTGGGAGAGAAGCTTACGTTGCAAGTTTGACGAGTAAACGGTTCATTAAACGATGTTTTCGTTTCTTTCAACGTTTATAAACAGAAACCGTTTGTTGTGCTTTTCCAAGAATGCCCTCACCGCTTTGTGTTACTTAAATTGGGCCGAAACTGAGAAGCCCTCACCTGAAGTCCATTCACTGAGCCCATTTTAAGCTGCGATTGTTAAATTTTATGGGCCAGTTTGCACTTCACATTCTGAAGCCGCAGGCAGGCTTAAGCCCAATATTCATTATTAGTGGGTTTAATGGGCTGCTGTTATTATCGAAAACATCATGTTACTATATTTTTAAAGTAAATTGCGCTTTAATCCAACCTTTTCTGTTTATCTTCTAATATTGGATCAATAATTTTAATGCATGACTTACTTTTCATCAGGAAGCTTAAAACCTCTTGGAGACTCAATCCACCTGAATCAATGGGAAGCTCCAGCTTGTGCATGAAGGCTTGGAGATATTATGGTGTTTATATATCATGGACCGAGCTACTGATTGGTAACCCAAGTATAAATTCTAACACTATGTTTATTAATAATGCAGGGAGACTCTTTTGATGAATCCAAATTCAGATTCTTTCTTCTCTTTTCTGTTTATCTGTTCATTGGCTGAGTTTATGAGAATGACAGAAGATTGTGTAACAAGCCCTCTTGTTAAGTAAATTTAGACATCTCTTTTCTGTTAAGTTACTTGAAAATTGAGACCTCCCCTGAACTAGAGGTAGAAGAACACTGTTCCAGAAAATCCAAATTCGGAAAGTTCTCCATTTCTTTATTGGTAAGTTAAGAGAACTACATTTAGATTTGTGCAAAAACTCTATAAATTCGATTTTTTTTGTCATAAGTACCACACAATTTAGATCAGAGAGTCAAATCTTAAGCCTATATCTTTCGCATTCCGACGATGATGAGCTTCAAAAATATTTCAATATATTCCTTTGTTTGTGCTGCCCTCTACATCACATTAGCCCATGCAGCCACTTTCAATATCCGAAACAACTGCCCCTACACGGTTTGGGCTGCAGCAGCGCCTGGAGGCGGCAGGCAGCTTGACCATGGCCAAGTTTGGGACCTCGACGTAAGCTCTGGAACAGGAGGCGCCCGCATCTGGGCTCGAACCAATTGCCAATTTGATGAAGCAGGGCAAGGTAAATGCCAGACAGGTGACTGTGGGGGACTCCTTCAATGCCAAGGCTATGGTTTACCTCCTAATACCCTGGCTGAATACGCACTAAACCAATTCAGTGGCATGGATTTCTTTGATATCTCTCTTGTTGATGGATTCAATGTTCCCATGGAATTTAGTCCAACTTCCAGTGGGTGCACAAGAGGGATCAAATGCAGTTCAGAAATTGTAGGGCAGTGCCCGACTGAACTTCAGGCCCCTGGTGGGTGCAATAATCCTTGTACTGTGTTCAAAACTGATCAATATTGCTGCAATTCTGGGAGCTGTGGTCCTACAAATTTCTCTAGTTTTTTCAAGGAAAGGTGCCCTGATGCGTACAGTTACCCTAAGGATGATGAAACAAGCACTTTCACATGTCCTGCTGGGACTGACTATAAGGTAGTGTTCTGTCCTTGAAATTAATACTAACTATTATTTAAGTCATAATGTTCTTTTACTTAAAATTTCACGACTGCTATGTACCAATAAGAGGGCAGCGAGCTCTAAACACTGTTACAGACTTGTTAATCAATTTTTTTTTTGGTTTAGACATGATTGTATGTGGCCGGATTTATAAGAAGATTTTTCTTGTATCCATAATCCATTTGATCAGCGATTCTTGCTTATACGTGTCAAAAAAATGCTACTCTCGAAAGGATTATGACATTTGTTTTTTTGAAAGCAAGATTTTAAGGACTTCAGTTAGTAACCCATCTGCAGGGATCATTAGGTTTCTCATATATGGGAAATCGAAGGTGACCTGACTGGCTGCTTTTTTTTTTCTGAAAGTTGTTGTTTATTTCAGAGCAGAGGAAACCAAAGGTTCACCTCTGGGGGAAGTACAAGCATGATTAAGGTCTGTTATTCACCTATTTGGGATAACAGTCCTTAATCCTCACAGCACCAGGACTGGCTGCTTTTGATGAATAAAGTTTCGAACATAACTCTATAACAAACAAAATGGACTGTTTCCAATACTATTTAAGGTGAAAGATGAACAGGATGTTCATAAGATCTTCCATTTACTCTCCACAGCTTCGAATATTTCTTCCAAACACATTCTAGCACTCATCCGACCTCCATAAATTGATATGAGATCATCTACGTAGTCAGCATCAATTTTCCCGTGAGCCATTGCACCAACCACAAAAACAAGGTTCTCGTTGTCACTAATACCACCAACGTAGTCCTTTAGGCGAACCAATTGGTTTGAGCTATAAGAAAGACCTATTTTACGCGAGTTGGCTGGAAGGTGTTGAGTCACAGGATTCTGAACCAAGCGTAAAAGCTTCCCATGTTTATTCGCAGCTTTGACACTCAACTTTTGCAATAACTCAGCCATCATATTCCTAAAACGTCGTGGTGTCCTTGGTATGTGAGTATTTGGTTCAACTTTAATCAAGACCCCTTCGTCAGTCTTCACATATATAGCTTGTATCCTACCCGACTTGCAGAGTCGGCTATCTATAATTCTACTTAGCACCTCATGAATGATGTCAGGTCTGTATTTATAAGGATTCTTATTCTTTTTCCGCAAGAAGGCCGCATGTTCATTGGAGTTTAAAATCGGGTATCTCCTTCCAACCTTAGCACAAACCAATGAGGCTTGCTCGAGAACAAAGGTTACTCCGGATTTTCTGTCTGGTTCTGAATGTGCCAAGGGAATACCAGGGAGCTCAAATGCTGTGACCTCAGATATCGTTTCGTTCCTCACCAACTGATTTCTTCCCTTATTCACCAACTCTAATGTCTTGTCCTTTGCTTCAACTGCGTTAATCCCTTTACCTGTTGCCTCCAATTCAGGTCTTTGTCTTGAACAGAGCTTTAAAATTGCCCTGTCCGACTTTTTCTTTTCAACCCTTCCGGAGACCCTTTGCAGATGGGGAAAGAACCCATAGAGAGGTCGCCGAGAAAATCTCAAATGGCCAGGAAGAAGCCGTTTAACCATTGCTCTTTTTTCACAACAAAATTCACCGGGTAGAGCAGCGGGACACAGTGGAGGTCAGGATAGTCGTGCACATTAATGTAGTAAAAACTAATCTATTTATAATCTAATTCTAACTAGTCAATAATTGTGATCTGATTAGGGAACTAATCAACCAATAGTATTGTATTCTAATTGTATCCGAATTGTATCGTTAAATTATTAAATTTGTATAATTATTTTAACAAAATTAATTATTAGTAGACTTATATAAATAATCCCCTCCATTCATTTTAAAGGTATTTATATTTGGTAATTTGACACTAAAAAAATGTATGGTTTGAAGTTGACACTTTTGATTTAATTTTGGCCCAAGAGAAAAGAGAAAAACTTTAAAAATGTCTATGAAGGTTATTTTTTGGAACAATAAGACAAGGTTCAGGGAAGAAGGAAATCTTAATACAACTTAGTTAAAGGCATAACAATCATTAGATCATCACGTTTGATTTGTTAGCGCAACAGAGAATAAATTTGAATTGTAATGTTCTCTTTTGTTACAAAAGATATCGTGAAATATACTAATGACAACAATTAATTTTGGTTTGTTTTATAAATTATTATTTTACACATTAATGATGTCACAGCGAGATTAAAGAGTCCATATGTATTTATTTATCAATTAATTAATTTATTCATTTTTATAAACATATTTAATTAGAATACTTATCAACTCTTTATATTTAGTGGTGGAGTATAATGTATATAGAATATTTTTTTTTTTTGTTGTTTTATAGCCTAATGAAAAAGCTTTCTTTGGTATCTAGACATAATGTGTAGCCTATACCCATTCAAACTCGTGAATCTTGACAATTTGGTGGCATTTGGTATTTTGTATGGAATATGATTATTAGAAATGTAATTATTAAGTATGTGATTATTGAGAAGATAACATTGTAGCGTTTATTATAATATAAAAAATTGATGATTGTAAAAAATGTGATTGTTGAAAAGATTATATTACAGTATTAATTTGAAATAACTTTATTAAGAATGTAATATAAATTTACAAAATTATCTTTATATATAAAAATATAAAGTTGAATAAACTTATATTCTTTTTAAGTTTTCAATTTTATCTTTTAAAATAATAAATAATAACATGAAAATAACATAATATTTGAATACTAATTATTTGAATATTAAAATATGTAAAGTTATTAAATTTTTATTTTTAAAATTAATATATATAAATATTAAAAATAATTATTTTTTATAATAATGCCTAGAATTATTACAAGAATAATAAAAAACATTTTTTTAAAGAGATTTCTAATTTTTTTTGTCTTTGAAATTTGGATAATGATTGATGAATTTGAGTGAAATTTATGCAAAATAAGAGTTTTAATAAACAAAAATAATATTTTTAAGAGTTTAATTGGATATAATAATATAAAAATAAAAATTAAATTTTAAAAATCTGATAAGTGTTTGTCTTGTTTAAAATTTTAGCCAATTTCCACAAAGAAAACATATTTTTCCTTTTCTTTTTCTCTTTCCCTTCCCTTTGTTCTTTCTTGTTGGGTTCTAGCCTAACTTGTGAAAGAATAGTTTTGCTGCAGAGGGGTTCCTTCGTTTTTATGTCCTGCTAACCTCTGCAATTGTTGGGGGTTGTAAATGATTTTTGTTGGGGTTTGCAGGATGATCTAGTCCCTGCAGATGTCATTTTTGTGTTTTGCAGGATTGTTTTCTTGACTGAAGGAAATTGAATTTCTTTTGCAGATTGTTATTGATTTTTGGTAATAATATAAAATGCTTTCAGCTCTTAAAAAAAAAAGAAAAGAAAAGGAGACTCGGGCCAAGGTTAGGATAATTTGGAAAAAAAAAGGATTCAAAGGAAAAGTTAAATTGTGCCCCTGATTAATGGGAATTACATTCCCTTTGGTTATTGTAAGCACGTTGTAATGAAAAGACATTCTTTTCAGTTTTTCTTACATCAAATATTGGAATATCTTTACATTCAATTAAATTGAAGGAGAAGTGTCCCGCATGCATACCAAACGACCCTCTGGGGATTCTCAATGTGAATCAAACAATTATTCAATGAAGGGAACTTTCTTTTTATTAGCAAAAAATTGAGAGTTGAAATTAACTCTAAAGTTCGAATCTTTCTTTATTTTTCTTTGTATTTTTCCGCATACACATATTTTAATTAAATTCTCAACAAGTTATAAAGAATGAAATTTTAAACTTGGAGACAAATTTTTTTATTTATGGGTATTAACTTCAAGACTAATTGAGATTAAAATTACAATGTTTTTTATTATTATTTTAATGATAAACCTTCTCTCTCTCTCTATATTGACTCGAAGTCAGGTCTACAAACTAAGACAAGAATGGGGACATGGGAATTTAACACATGGACCGTCCCCCGGCGAATGGAAATAATCAGTGAGAACAAAAGAATTTTCCAGCTCACGACAATGCATGTCATTGTCAGCCGAAAGAATTTTCCACAAGCGTTTAATTTACGTTTACAGCTATGTGTCCTGAACAACCAACTTGACTGCAAATCATAAGAACGAAATTATATTAACATTAACAAAAAATTGCCATAAGGTTTAATGTTAACATTTAATAATAGGATTTTACTCTTTACATCTCATCCAATTTTTTTTTTCCTTTGTGTTCTTTCTTTTAAAGTTTAAAAGCAAAATTTCCAAATTGAAATAATGAAACGTTAAATTCTAATCGTAGAGATGTCCACGATAATTAAGTAAATCAAGATAATAAAACTGAAAAAAAAAGTCAAAAATTATTTCTTTCACTTTTTTATTTAGTTATGTTTTGGATGATTATGCGAATTTTCCATAGTAATCTTTATCTAGTACCAAGAAAAACAGTATCTTCTTCCAGAAGAAATTTGAATTTCTACATTTAAGTCTTCATATATCAGCACTAGTTTCAAACTATATAATATAATAAAACTTTAAAAGACAATATTGCAAGAGACTTTCTTACAATTGTTAAGTCTTTCTCCTCTGGTTGGAGTAGGACGAAAATGCTAGGTTAGAGAGGTAAAAATTGTATTCTAATAATATTCTTGGTTTAATAATTCGTTATATGTACGTGGATGGGAATTGGAGATGCTTACTATGACTGCGTTTCGGTTTTCTTCTCTGCTTTAATTATTCCAAAAAAACAAAACAGAAAATTTTGAAAAAGTTAAAAGTATTATACGTGTCTCAACTGAAGAGGGCTTACATTTTCTTCTAAATATATATAATTTATTAATTGCTTATAATTTCCTTCAATACTATTAAGGTGTGAATGCATGTATGAGCACAGGTGTACAATGAATATATATATATATAGTAGTCTTTAGTTTTTAGTGCTCTTTTGCCGGTCAATTCTTCCTTGGAAGAAAATTCTACCAAGTCCTCTTAAGAAAATTCAGTGGGATAGAGATTGCTATCATATAGACTCCAAAATATCTTAAATGCTGGCTTCAATATTTTCCTTCGTTGCTAAGTGTAATGAAACTTTTTCGTTTTGTAATGCGAACAATTTGAAGGTATGTAGGTAGGTTCTTAAGTGGAATGAAGCATTAAAGTATATTTACCCTTCTTGCAACTAGTTGTTCAGTTGGCAGGTGGCTACCTTCGTTTACAATAAAGGCCATAGCTAGCTAGTGGATTCTGCTCTTGACTTGTCTCAAGTCGGCAAAGAAGTCAAGTGATGATATCATCTAAAGATATTCCAAGCCTCGACACTGACGTCATCCAAAACAATTTTCCACAAACACTAGATTCATTCCATGGAAAGTTTTTTTTTCCACAAGCATGATTTACAGTTCAATGCTGTAGATCCTGACGAACCAACAAGGGGTCTAGTCACTACTCTCGCTTCTCGATAAACCCACTTCTTTCTCCCCAACTCCATATCCATACAAGATTATCAAAATTCCAGCACTTCTACCGTCCTCCAAAATGAAGTTCAAAACCGTTTCTATATTTTCCTTCTCTTTTATTGCTCTCTACTTCACTGTGGCCACTGCTGCCATTATTAACATTCGAAACAACTGTCCCTACACGGTCTGGGCTGCAGCCGTGCCCGGTGGTGGCAGGCAGCTGGACAGAGGTGGAGTCTGGGACCTAAACGTGAACCCTGGCACCACAGGAGCTCGTGTCTGGGCTCGAACCAAGTGCCAATTCGATGGTGTCGGGCGTGGCAGATGCGAAACCGGTGACTGTGGGGGGCTCCTCCAGTGCCAGGCCTATGGTGCACCCCCCAACACCCTGGTTGAATACGCAATAAACCAGTTCAATAGCTTGGATTTCTTCGATATCTCTTTAGTTGATGGATTTAATGTTCCTGTGGACTTTAGTCCAGCTTCTGGGGGGTGCACCCGGAGTATTAGATGCACGGCAGATATCATAGGGCAGTGCCCTCATCAATTGAAAGCTCCGGGTGGGTGCAATAACCCTTGCACCGTTTTCAAGACTGATCAGTATTGTTGCGTGTCTGGGAACTGTGGTCCTACGGATTTTTCCAGGTTCTTCAAGACAAGGTGCCCCGACGCTTACAGTTACCCTAAAGATGATCAAACAAGCATGTTTACTTGCCCTGGTGGGACTAACTACAGGGTTGTGTTCTGCCCTTGAAATGTATTTGCCTTGTGCTTTATGTACTTGCCGTAATTAACGGGACAGAGCCAATTAATAAAAGGCTAAAGTCAATATAGTACAAAGTTTATCTTTAGGAACTACATGATGTCAAAGTAAAAATTGCAAAAATCTCAACCAAATTGCCCAACGAAAGGTCATGTTTCCAAACATTAATTGCATGTAAAAGGGAGATATCACCTTTTAGATATTTTGCTTTGTCATGAATGTTATGTCCAATAAGAAATAATCTTTATTTCGCAAAGACTTTTCTTCGCTCTATCTTGTCCGTTCTTTTATAGAGAAAAAGGAAAGTGTCGTATTGCACAACAAAGATAACAACTGGCGGGAGTAAAACGACATACCTGCAAGGCTGATTCCTAATTTCGACGTCGCATGGTAAGGATCAAAGACGAGTCTACGATTTTGAAAGCAAGGCAAGAAGATGGTTAAGAGTACTCTGTTCCCGTTAATTCTCATTCTAGAATTCCGCCTTGTCACAGTGCATTGTTTTCAATGTTACTGTTTTTTTTATAATTATTATTATTTTGTCATTTTGTTGGGAACCTGACTAGGTCCAACCCCTCCTCCATTTGGCATTGGCCTTCACGTGGAAGGCTTGGCTTTGCTTTTTTAGTGGCTATGATTGTGCCACCTAAGCAAGGTCAATGGCTATATAAGATTCTTAACAAACAGGGTGGCCAAATTTGTTTTTTGTTTTGAAAAGCAACAAGGTAGCCAAATTTTGCAACGTTTATTAGTGCAAGGTGGTGAAAGATTTGGAGGGTATTTCTAGGTGATTAGGAAATTACGTATTAATTATGGAGAATTAGTATGTTTAGTCTCTTGTCGTGGTGAGATCTTGCAATGTAATTTTTAGAGGTATATTTTGATATTTTTTTAAAATATTATATAGTTGATTTTTATAGTAAATTTTGCTATCAATTTGTTTTATGTTTTTTTATTACACTGAAAAATTTTATATTTGATATTTTTTATTTTTCATTGATGTTTATTAATATATTTTTATTTTTTATGTCCTGTTAACCTCTGCGATTGTTGGTGGTTGTAAATGATTTTTGTTGGGGTTTGCAGGATGATCTAGTCCCTGCAGATGTCATTTTTGTGTTTTACAGGATTGTTTTCTTGACTGAAGGAAATTGAATTTCTTTTGCAGATTGTTATTGATTTTTGGTAATAATATAAAATGCTTTCAGCTCTTAAAAAAAAAAAAGAAAAGGAGACTCGGGCCAAAGTTAGGATAATTTGGAAAAAAAAATTCAAAGGAAAAGTTAAATTGTGTCTGTGATTAATGGAAATTACATTCCCTTTGGTCATTGTAAGCACATTGTAATAAAAAAACATTCTTTTGAATTTTTCTTACATCAAATATTGGAATGTCTTTACATCCAATTAAATCGAAGGAGAAGTGTCCCACATGCATACCAAACGACCCTTTGGGGATTCCCAATGTGAATCAAATAATTATTCAAGGAAGGGAATTTTCTTTTTATTAGCAAAAAATTGAGAGTTGAAATTAACTCTAGAGTTCGAATCTTCTTTATTTTTCTTTGTATTTTTCCGCATACACATATTCTAATTAAATTCTCAATAAGTTATAAAGAATGAAATAATTAAGCTTGGAGACAAATTTTTTTACTTATGGGTATTAATTTCTCAACTAATTGAGATTAAAATTACAATACCTAAATGTTTTTTATTATTATGTTAATGATAAACCTTCTCTCCCTCTCTCTACATTGACTTGAAGTCATGACTACTTCCAGTTAGACTCCTAAAGTTACGTTTGGTTGACGGAATAAAAAAAAATAGAATAAAATAATTATTATGTTGGAATAGAATGAGGTGGGAATAAAATAGAATAGTTATTACTTAATTTAGTACGACAAAGAGAATAAGATAGAAATAATTATAATAACTTATTGTAGTTTTTGGTTGGTAATAATAATTTTGGAATAAGAAATGAATAAAAAATAAAAAGACAAAAACATCATTTATTATTTATATGACTATTTATTTTTATTAGATTTTTTAAATATTAATAATCTAGAATTTAGTTAAAACATTAATAAATAATAATTTAAATATTAATATTTAATTTATTTTAAATATTATTATGATTAATTTTTATTTTATTTTTAAAATATTAATAATTGATAATTTAAATATTAATATTTTTATTTATAATTTAATTATTTATATTTTAAAAAATCATTATTTTATTTAATTAAAATATTATTATGATCAATTATTTTATTTTATTCTTAAATATTAATAATTGATTATTTATTTCAAATATTAGTAATAGATCATTTAAACATTAATATTTTATTTATAATTTAATCATTAATATTTTATTTAATTTAAATATTATTATTGTTTTATTTTTTAAATATTAATAATTGGTAATTTATTTAAAATATTAATAATTGATGATTTAATTATTAATATTTTATATAATTTAAATGATATTATGCTTATTTATTTTTAATTTATTTTCTTAAATAGAAATAATTTATAATTTATTTTATTAATAATTGATAATTTAAATATCAATATTTTATTTATAATTTAATATTAATATTTTTAAATATTAATATTTTATTAAAAATTAGAATCAAGGGAGAAGAGGAGCAGGGAGAAAAAAATAATATTTTATATAAATAAAATTATAATTTTTTAAATTTGTAAGGGGTATTTTTATTTTTATTATTTTTTGAGTTCATTCCTTAATTAAGGAACAGTCAATATCACGAGAGAGGGTGGTATTAATTATTTTTTAATTTTGAATAATTTTAAAGACTAAATTATTTTTCAACCAAATAGAGAAATCAAAATTTTTTGAAAATAAAGAGGGAATGACCAACCAACATGCTATAAGTTGTAGATATTCGACAAAACAAAGACCAGAATGGGACATGGGAATTTAATACATGGGCCGTACCCCGGCGAACGGAAATAATCAGTGAGAACAAAACAATTTTCCAGCCCACGACAATGCATGTCATTGTCAGCCAAAAGAATTTTCCACAAGCGTTTAATTTACGTTTACAGCTATGGGTCCTGAACCACCAACTTGACTGCAAATCATAAGAACGAAATTATATTAACATTAACAATAAATTGCCACAAGGTTTAATGTTAACAGTTAATAATAAGATTTTGTGACTTTAAAAAATTTCTATTTTCTTTTTCTTAATTTAACAATAAATTCCTTTTGTTTTTAAATAAATTTTATACCAATTCCATTACACATTTTTCTTTTAAAAAAATCATGATACATAAGGTAATTACCAACATCCATTTATTTATTTTCCTTGACATATTCCTCATACTTTTATCCATTTGTATATGTATTTTGGTTGTATATTATAAGCAGTAGCATACTCATACTTTGCCATTAATGTTTATAACAAGATAGAACTTTTAATGAAACTCTGCTGTTAAGGTTAATGTAATTTTTTGCTTTGTTATAATGCAACGTGGCGACAATTTGTTGGTCGGGAAGAGAAAGGGCAGAGGATTTCCATTCCCATCGAAGAGCCACTACACTCGACTCTTCGCATCTATATAAATCCACCTCTTCCTTAGGAACTCGATGCAAATTAAGTGCTTCGCCCGTTCGCAAAAATGAACTTGAAAACCCTCTCTCTGTTTGCCTTCTCTTTGGTTGCTCGCTACTTCACGGTGGCAAATGCTGCTACTATTAACATCCGAAGCAACTGCCCCTTCACGGTCTGGGCAGCAGCCGTGCCCGGTGGTGGCATGCAGCTGGACAGCGGTGGAGTCTGGGACATAACCGCGAACCCCGGCACCACAGGAACTCGTGTCTGGGCTCGAACCAATTGCCAATTTGATGGAGCCGGGCGTGGCAGCTGCCAAACAGGAGACTGTGGGGGGCTCCTCGAGTGCCAAGCCTATGGTGCGCCCCCCAACACCCTGGCTGAATACGCACTAAACCAGTTCAATAACTTGGATTTCTTCGATATTTCTTTAGTTGATGGATTTAATGTTCCTATGGACTTTAGTCCAACTTCTGGGGGGTGCACCAGGGGTATTACATGCAAGGCAGATATCATAGGGCAGTGCCCTGATCCATTGAAAGCCCCGGGTGCAAGGGCGGAGCTAGTCAATTTTCATTGGGAGGCCAAAGGTTAAGAAAAATAAAAATTAAAAATTTTAAAATTAATATATTAAATTTAATCATTAATAATTAAAAAATTTAAAATGAATAATAATTTTATATAATATGTAAATAAAAAAATTAAAAAAAAACTTATAATAGCATTTTAAAAAAGTTTTATTCGACGATGGTAATATCTTTTTAAATATAAACAATTAAATTATTTATAAAAAACTTATTATCCATTTTATTTTGAAGTCTTGTCTTTATTGATATAAACGACTAAAAAATTAATCTAGTCAACATCTAATATTTTTATTTTATTATATTTAAGTTTATAATACTAAATATTAAACTATAACGTATAAAATATAAATAGTTAAATATGATATACATAATTAATAATTTTTTTTATACTCAAGATAATTTCCTTTCAACTAAATATAAAACGTAAAGCACATTAAAAACATATACTCAAGATAATTTTTTCTTATATAATTAGGATTAATAAAAAATAATATATTAGTGTAATTTTAAACAACAACCAGTAATGCAACACTTGAACTTATATTTGAGAATTACATATACAATAATTAATTTTTTAATTTTTAAAAATTAAAATTATTAAAAATAAAATCCACATAATAGAAAAAAATCATGACAAGTAGGAGATATAACTTATATAATAAAAAAAATGATTGATGATTCGTAGAAATTTAAAACAAAAAATATATAAAAACTTAAAATATATGAGCAAATAGAATATAATTGAAAAAACTAAATAAATATAAATAATAATAGTAATACAAATTAAAAAAATTAAATAAAAACTTTACCTCTTTATAATTTCACAATATAAGAACAGAAAAGAAAAAAAAATGGGTGGAGAGACTTAAAAAATTAAAAAAATTTTAAAAATTTGAGTAAAATTAAATAGAGTTTGTAAAATTATTTTATTATTTTTTATTTATATTAATTATTTAATAAAAATTATTTTAAAAAATATTAAAAAATATATAATATATAAAAAATTTTAAAAATTTTAGGGGGGCCATTCCAAAGGGACGCTCCGCCCCTGCCCGGGTGGGTGTAATAATCCTTGTACCGTTTTCAAGACTGATCAATATTGTTGCAATTCTGGGAACTGTAGTCCTACAGATTACTCCAAGTTCTTCAAGGATAGGTGCCCTGATGCTTACAGTTACCCTAAGGATGATCAAACAAGCACATTTACTTGCCCTGGTGGGACTAATTACAGGGTTGTGTTCTGCCCTTGAAGTATATTTGCTTATGAAGTTATATAGTATTGCTCATATATAATAGAGTGCAATAAGCTTCACAGTCAAGTGCATGGATTTACCTTGTGCTATGTGAAGTTGTAATAGAACTTAGGATGATTTATGAAATGAGCGTTATATATCTTAAATTTTTATAATGATGGGAGTTCTTTATATCATTTTCTCAAGTTGTTCGTGAAAATAACAATATGTTTAAATTTGTTGGCATATGAACTTCACACCAAGCTTATTATGTCAAATCAGTAATTTAATCAAAATAAATTATTATATCGAAAAAGGTTAATTCAAGTCAACATTCTTTATGATAACCAAGTGGTCAAGATTATTTCAATAATATGATATTCAGAATTTTTAAAAAGCATTTTTAAATTTTGTTTCTAAATCTTAATCTCTTTTGTGAATAGTTTAAAGATGCACTCTTTATATCGACGTGATATATTCAAGATATTCAGAATTTACTCTTTACATCTCATCCAATATTTTTTTTTCCTTCATATTCTTTCTTTTAAAGTTTAAAAGCAAAATTTTCAAATTAAAATAATGAAACATTAAATTCTAATAGTAGAAATCTCCACGATAATTAAGTAAATCAAGATAATAAAACTGAAAAAGAAGAAGCCAAAAAGTATTTCTTTCTCTTTTTTATTTAGTTATGTTTTGGATGATTATGCGAATTTTCCATAGTAATCTTTTTCTAGTACCAAGAAAAACAGTATCTTCTTCCAGAAGAAATTTGAATTTCTAAATTTAAGTCTTCATATATCAGCACTAGTTTCAAACTATTTGATGTGATAAGACTTTAAAAGACAATATTGCAAGAGACTTTCTTACAATTGTTACGTCTTTCTCCTCTGGTTGGAGTAGGCCGAAAATGCTCGGTTAGAGAGGTAAAAATTGTATTCTAACAATATTCTTGGTTTAATAATTCGTTATATGTACGTGGATGGGAATTGGAGATGTTTACTATGACTGTGTTTCGGTTTTCTTCTCTGTTTTAATTATTGCAAAAAAAAAAAAAAGAGAAAATTTTGAAAAAGTTAAGGTATTATACGTGTCTCAACAGAAGGGGGCGGCTTACATTTTCTTCTAAATATATATTATTTATTAATTGCTTCTAATTTGCTTTAATACTATTAAGGTGTGAATGCATGTATGAGCACAGGTGTACAATGAATATATATATATATATATATATAGATATATAGTAGTCTTTAGTTTTTAGTGCTCTTTTGCCGACAGTAGTCTTTAGTTTTTAGTGCTCTTTTGCCGACCTTGGAAGAAAATTCTATCAAGTCCTCTTAAGAAACTTCAGTGGGATAGAGCTTGCTATCACATAGACTCCAAAATATCTTAAATGCTGGCTTCAATATTTTCCTTCATTTCTAAGTGTAATGAAACTTTTTCATTTTTTAATGTGAACAATTGAAGGTACGTAGGTAGGTTCTTAATTGGAATGAAGCATTAAAGTATATTTACCCTTCTTGCAACTAGTTGTTCAGTTGGCAAGTGGCTACATTCATTTACAATAAAGGCCATAGCTAGCCAGTGGTGGACTCTGCTCTTGACTTGTCTTCAGTGGGCAAAGAATTCAAGTGATGATAGCATCCAAAGGTATCCCAAGCCACGACACTGATGTCATCCAAAACAATTTTCCGCGTACACTAGGGTCACGTTTGGTTGGAGGAATAGCTAAGTCATTCCTCCTTTATTTCTTACAAAATTTTATCCTCTTATTTTGTTTGCATACGGGGAAAGAATAGTCATTCCAAAAAAAATAATTATTCTTTAAAATTAGGTAAAAACTTGAAATAATTAATACCATCTTTTTTCATGGTATTAACTATTTCACAATCATAGAAATAAAATTCAAATATTTTGGACTAAAATATCTTTATTTGTTTTTAAATTACAAACTTAAACTTATAAAATTAATATTTTTAATTAAAATTAAAAATTTATTAATATTTTCATATTTTAATAATAATATATTTAAATTATAAATAAAAAATTATTATTTTAAAACATGAATTTTTAAATTATTAAGTGAAATTTAGATCGAAAAATGAAAAATGCAAATAGAGAAAAATAAATCTTATTATAATAAAAAGGTTAAGTTATTAATTATATATTATAAAATATTTTAAATTTAAAAATTAATTAAAAGTATTAATATTTTAATCATAATAATATTTTAATTATAAATTAAATTACCAATTATTAATATTTTAAATCAATTATAAATTATTAATATTTAAAAAATAAAATAAAAACAAATAATCATAATAACATTTAAATTATAGATAAAATAGTAGTATTTTATAATATTAATTATTAAATTATAAATAAAATATTAATACTTAAATAATCAATTATTAATATTTAAAAGATAAAATTAAATAAAAATAAATAATGATAATAAAATTTAAATTATAAATAAAATATTAATATTTAAATGATAAATTATTAATATTATAAATAAAATATAAATTATTAATATTTAAAAAATAAATTGAAATAAAAATAAATAATCACAATAACATTTAATATTAATGATTAAAGTATAAACAAAATATTAATATTTAAACTATCAATTTTTAATATTTTAAAATAAATTATACATTATTAATGTTTAAAAATAAAATAATTTAAAAATAAATAATCATAATAACATTTAAATTATGCATAAAATATTATTATTGGTTAATATTAATTATTAGATTATAAATAAAATATTAATATTTAAAAATAAGATAAAATAAAATAATCATATATATAATAAAATATTTTTTTATTTTTTATTTATTTCTTATTTCAAAGTTATTATTACCAACCAAACACTGTAATAAATCATAATAATTATTCTTGCTCTACGTAATACATATTCTATTCTATTATCACGTAATAATTATTTTATTTTATTTTTATTTATTCTATGATCACGTGCTATAGATTTTTTTCATGAAAAGTCCTGACCAACTGTAGCTAGTTTTTTTTCCACAAGCATGATTTGGAGTTCAATGCTGTAGGTCCTGACGCACCAACCAGGTACTCTCGCTTCTATATAAACCCACTTCTTTCTCCCAACTCTATATCCATACAAGATTATCAAAATTCCAACACTTCTACCGTCCTCCAAAATGAAGTTCAAAAACCGTTTCTATATTTTCCTTCTCTTTCATTGCTCTCTACTTCACTGTGGCCAATGGTGCCACTATTAACATTCGAAACAACTGTCCCTACACGGTCTGGGCTGCAGCCGTGCCAGGTGGTGGTAGGCGGCTGGACAGAGGTGGAGTCTGGAACCTAAACGTGAACCCTGGCACCACAGGAGCTCGTGTCTGGGCTCGAACCAAGTGCCAATTCGATGGTGCCGGGCATGGCAGATGCGAAACCGGTGACTGTGGGGGGCTCCTCCAGTGCCAAGCCTATGGTGCACCCCCCAACACCCTGGCTGAATACGCACTAAACCAGTTCAATAACAAGGATTTCTTCGATATCTCTTTAGTCGATGGATTTAATGTTCCTATGGACTTTAGTCCAACTTCTGGGGGGTGCACCCGGGGTATTAGATGCACGGCAGATATCATAGGGCAGTGCCCTAATCAATTGAAAGCTCCGGGCGGGTGCAATAACCCTTGCACCGTTTTCAGGACTGATCAATATTGTTGCAATTCTGGGAACTGTAGGCCTACGGATTTTTCCAGGTTCTTCAAAACAAGGTGCCCCGACGCTTACAGTTACCCTAAAGATGATCAAACAAGCACGTTTACTTGCCCTGGTGGGACTAACTACAGGGTTGTGTTCTGCCCTTGAAATCTATTTGCCTTGTGCTTTATGGAGTTATATAGTATTAGCAGCACTGCTGCTGACAATAAAGTGCAAGAAGCTTTCACAGCCGCGTGCATGGAATGACGTGCTAGAGTGAAGTTGTACACAAACTTCAGATATGGAGTTTATGAAATTAATAAAGTTTTTATAAGCGTTATGTACTTCATTGCAGAAGTACAACTCTTTTAGCTTACAAATTCTTAATCACGAGTGAATGGATAAATCAATGTCTGTCTTGGGTAACTTCTAGTTTCTCTACCATATCATTGAGATTAATCCACATACTTTGTTGACTTGGTCTTTTGACCTCACAACAAACTAACTAATTAATTGTTTGATACATGCATTTAATAGTTAATTCCACTACATCATTTTCTCAAGATTCTATATGGTCAATTTATACAAGAGTAAAACTGACAAAATGTTGATACAGAATTAAGGCTGCATTTAAAGGGACAGAGCAAATTAATAAAAAGTTAAAGTCAACATAGTACAAAGTTTCTCTTTAGGAACTACTAGTCAATAATCATGATGTCAATGTTAAAAGATTGCGTAAATCTCAACCAAATTGCCTAACGAAAGGTCATGTTTCCACACATTAATTGTATGTAAAAGGGAGATATTGCCCTTTAGATATTTTGTTTTGTCATGAATGTTATGTCCAATATAAGAAATCATCTTTATTTCTCAAAGATTTTTCTTCGCTCTATCTTGTTAATTCTTTTATAGACAAAAAAGAAAAGTGCTGTATTGCACAACATAGATAACAACTTGTGCGAGTAAGATGCCATCCCTGCAAGGCTGATTACTATGAATCTCATACCAATTTTGTTATGTCAAATCAATAATTAAATCAAAGTAAATAATTATATCAGAAAAAGTTAATTCAAGTCAAAATTCTTTATGATAACTGAGTAGTTAAAATTATTTCGGTAATATGATATGAGGGTTTATAGTAATTCACTCAAAAGTATTTTTAAATTTTATTTTTAGCTCTTAATCTACATGATATATCCAGAATTTTGCTCTTTAAATCTCATCCAATAATTTTTTTTCCATTGTATTCTTTCTTTTATAGTTTAAATGCAAAATTTCCAAATTAAAACGATATTGAAAGATTAAGTTCTAATTGTAGAAATGTCCACTATAATTAAGCAAATCAAGATAATAAAACTGAAAAGGACAAGCAAAAAAAGTCTCTCTTTCTCTTTTTGATTAAGTTATGTTTTGAATGATTACGTGACTTTCCCATAGTATTCTTTTCTTTAGTACCAAGCAAAACTGAATCTTCTTTCGGAAGAAATTTGAATTTCTAAATTTAAGTCTCAGCACTAGTTTCAAACTATATAATATAATAAAACTTTAAAAGACAATATTGCAAGAGACTTTCTTACAATTGTTAAGTCTTTCTCCTCTGGTTGGAGTAGGGCGAAAATGCCAGGTTAGAGAGGCAAAAATTGTATTATAATAATATTCTTGGTTTAATAATTCGATAGACGTACGTGGATAGGAATTGGAGATGTTTACTATGACTGCGTTTCGGTTTTCTTCTCTGCTATTGCAAAAAAAAAAAGAGAAAATTTTGAAAAAGTTAAAGTATTATACGTGTCTCAACTGAAGAGGGCTTACATTTTCTTCTAAATAATATAATTTATTAATTGCTTATAATTTCCTTTAATACTATTAAGGTGTGAATGCATGTATGAGCACAGGTGTACAATGAATATATATATATAGTAGTCTTTAGTTTTTAGTGCTCTTTTGCCTGTCAATTCTTCCTTGGAAGAAAATTCTACCAAGTCCTCTTAAGAAACTTCAGTGGGATAGAGATTGGTAATCACATAGACTCCAAAATATCTTAAATGTTGGCTTCAATATTTTCCTTCATTTCTAAGTGTAATGAAACTTTTTCATTTTGTAATGTGAACAATTTGAAGTTACGTAGGTAGGTTCTTAAGTGGAATGAAGCGTTAAAGTACATTTACCCTTCTTGCAACTAGCTGTTCAGCTGGCAAGTGGCTACCTTCGTTTACGATAAAGGCCATAGCTAGGTACTGGGCTCTGCTCTTGACTTGTCTCAAGTTGGCAAAGAAGTCAAGTGATGATATCATCTAAAGATATTCCAAGCCTCGACACTGACGTCATTCAAAACAATTTTCCACAAACATTATAGTAGCGTTTGGTAGGAAAAAAATGTAAGTATATTTTTTATAATATGTTTAATTAAATTATATTATAATATTTATTTTATAATAAATAATTATAATATAAAATTATAATGTAATCACATTACAATAAAAGAATATAATGTAATTACAGTTATAACCAATACAATCACATTACATTATATTCTGTAATGTTCTTAAAAATACTTTTACCTTTCAATTTTATTACTTTATTAAAAATATTTTGTAACGTTATAATTAAAATAAAAAATATTAAAATAAAATATATAATATAAAAATTAAAAAATAAAATAAAATAAAATATAAAAAATTAAAATTTATATAATATAAGTAAAAGAAATTAAAATAAAATATATAATATAAATAAAATATTAAAAATAAAAAAATAAAATTATAATAAAAATAAAAATAAAATATATGACATTAAAAATATATTTAAAAAATGATATTATATAAAAATTAACAATAAAAATTATAAATATATTAAACTTACATTTTAATAAATAGAGATAATTTTAAAAATTAACATTATATTTTCAACAAAATAGTTGTAAACCAAATACTATAATATTATCTTTTTTATATTTTAATCATTATTTTACTTATATATCAAATATTATAATATTATTTTTTTTATAATCACATTATTTATAATTACATTATCTGTAATCACGTTATATTATAAAATATCAAACATTTTCTATATTCTTTTTCCATTTGAAGTCGTGACGCACTGTAGCCAGTTTTTTTATTTCCACAAGCATGATTCATAGTTCAATGCTGTAGATCCTGACGCACCAACCAGGGGTCTAGTCACTACTCTCGCTTCTCGATAAAACCACTTCTTTCTCCCCAACTCCATAGCTATACAAGATTATCAAAATTCCAACACTTCTACCGTCCTCCAAAATGAAGTTCAAAACCGTTACTATATTTTCCTTCTCTTTTATTGCTCTCTACTTCACTGTGGCCAATGCTGCCACTATTAACATTCGAAACAACTGTCCCTACACGGTCTGGGCTGCAGCGGTGCCCGGTGGTGGCAGGCAGCTGGACAGAGGTGGACCCTGGGACCTAAACGTGAACCCTGGCACCAGAGGTCGTGTCTGGGCTGGAACCAAGTGCCAATTCGATGGTGTGGGGCGTGGAAGATGCGAAACCGGTGACTGTGGGGGGCTCCTCCAGTGCCAAGCCTATGGTGCACCCCCCCAACACCCTGGTTGAATACACACTAAGCCAGTTCAATAGCTTGGATTTCTTCGATATCTCTTTAGTTGATGGATTTAATGTTCCTATGGACTTTAGTCCAACTTCTGGGGGGTGCAGCCGGGGTATTCGATGTACGGCAGATATCATAGGCCAGTGCCCTCATCAATTGAAAGCTCGGGGTGGGTGCAATGACCCTTGCACCGTTTTCAAGACTGATCAATATTGTTGCAATAACTGTGGTCCTACGGATTTTTCCAGGTTCTTCAAGACAAGGTGCCCCGACGCTTAGTTACCCTACAGATGATCAAACAAGCACGTTTACTTGCCCTGGTGGGACTAACTACAGGGTTGTGTTCTGCCCTTGAAATGTATTTGCCTTGTGCTTTATGTACTTGCCGTAATTAACGGGACAGAGCCAATTAATAAAAGGTTAAAGTCAATATAGTACAAAGTTTATCTTTAGGAACTACATGATGTCAAAGCTAAAGATTGCAAAAATCTCAACCAAATTGCCCAACGAAAGGTCATGTTTCCAAACATTAATTGCATGTAAAAGGAAGATATAACCTTTTAGATATTTTGCTTCGTCATGAATGTTATGTCCAATAAGAAATAATCTTTATTTCGCAAAGACTTTTCTTCGCTCTATCTTGTCCGTTCTTTTATAGATAAAAAGGAAAGTGTCGTATTGCACAACAAAGATAACAACTGGCGGGAGTAAAACGACATACCTGCAAGGCTGATTCCTAATTTTGACGTCGCATGGTAACGATCAAAGACGAGTCTACGATTTTGAAAGCAAGGCAAGAAGATGGTTAAGAGTACTCTGTTCCCGTTCATTCTCATTCTAGAATTCCGCCTTGTCACAGTGCATTGTTTTCAATGTTACTGTTTTTTTTTATAATTATTATTATTATTTTGTCATTTTGTTGGGAACCTGACTAGGTCCAGCCCCTCCTTCATTTGGCATTGGCCTTCAGGTGGAAGGCTTGGCTTTGCTTTTTGATTGGCTATGATTGTGCCACCTAAGCAAGATCAACGGCTAAGATTCTTGACAAACAGGCTAGCCAAATTTGTTTTTCTTTTTTTTTTTGTTTTGAAAAGCAACAAGGTAGCCAAATTTTGCAAAGTTCTTTAGTGCAAGGTGGTGAAAAAATTGGAGGGTATTTGTAGGTGATTAGGAAATTACGTATTAGTTATGGAGAATTAGTATGTTTAGTCTCTTTTTGTGGTGAGATCTTGCAATGTAATTTTTAGAGGTATATTTTGATATTTTTCTAAAATATTAAATAGTTGATTTTTATAGTAAATTTTGCTATCAATTTGTTTTATGTTTTTTTATTACACTGAAAAATTTTTACGTATATTTGATATTTTTTATTTTTTATTGATGTTTATTAATATCTTTTTATTTATATTTTCATGAAGAAAAAATCTGGCAATTCAATTTATATATTTATTTCATCTTAAATTCGAAATCTGCCTTTGTTTTTATTATTCATTTTTTCTCATCACTAAACTCGTTATTCATAGAGGGGTTCCATATGGACTGCCTAACAATCTAGAAATCCAATTCTCGACTTGACTTTGAGTACTCTAGCCAAATCCTAACATCATCATCATCTCCCAAAGTTTCCACAAAATTCTATCACGCAATTACACGTGTAAATCATCAACAGCGATGCCGCGGCAACCTCCACCTCTATATAAATCTCCGCCCTTTCCACTACGAAGCACCGCAAACCCATCAAACATAATATTAGGAGATAGCCAATTCGCTTTCACCAAAATGAGTTCCTTCAAAACCCTTCCAACCCTTTCTTTCCTCTTTGTGACCCTCTTCAGCTTAGCCCACGCAGCCACATTTGATATCAGAAACAACTGCCCTTACACTGTCTGGGCTGCTGCAGTGCCCGGTGGTGGCAGACCAATGAACCGTGGTGAAACATGGCAAATCAGTGCAGCCCCCGGAACCACACAAGCCCGCATTTGGGCTAGAACCAACTGCCAATTTGATGCTTCCGGGAGAGGCAAGTGTCAGACCGGTGACTGTGGCGGGGTCCTGGAATGCAAGGGCTACGGTTCACCCCCTAACACACTAGCTGAATATGCAATAGGCCAATTCGCTAACCAGGACTTTATTGATATCTCTAACATTGATGGTTTCAACGTTCCTATGGAGTTCAGCTCAAACTCTCCAGGGTGCACAAGAGTTATCAAGTGTACAGCAGACATTGTCGGGCAGTGCCCGAATGAGTTGAAGGTTCCTGGAGGATGTAATGGGCCTTGTCCAGTGTTCAAGACAGAGGAGCACTGCTGCAATTCAGGTAACTGTGGCCCCACAAACTTCTCTAAGTTTTTCAAGGACAGGTGCCCAGACGCTTACAGTTACCCCAAGGATGATCCCACAAGCCTGTTTACTTGCCCCACCGGGACTAACTACAAAGTTATATTCTGCCCCTGAAGAGTTCGAACGGTTTTAAGTCGCCTAGACAAATTAGGTTATACCATACCTATATATAGCAACATATGGAATAAAAGCATATGAAGGTTATTTGAGCACATCTCTCTCATGATGTGCAAATGTTCTGACTTGTAATAAGTGTTCTATCCTATATGAAAATTTGGGACTTCTATAAGTTCCGATTTATAATAATTTTTCGTGAATACTATACTTATATAAATTAGTAGTACTAATGTTTGCTCAATTTTATATATGACTTAATACTTAAGTAAGTTTAAGATGCCCATTTTTTCCCACTCATGCTATGGGTGAATTACAAATTAATTAACTTCAAAAAATCCTTACAGATAAAATTAAGAACTTCATTTTGAAAAAAGAAGTATAAAAAAAATTCATTTTTATAATTTAAAGAATCGAAATTCGAGCTTGAAAGCTTCCGCGAGTTTATTTGCGAAAGAGAGGCGTGGCTGAACCCAGTCTCTAGACAATTCTTCGAAGCAGGGAAAAAGCCCAAGAGACCGAGAGAGGTCGGCCCTTCCGTTCAACTATCATCTTTCTTTCCATGTGTGGTTCCGTTTCTTGACTTTTCGTTTCTCCATTGCTGATTTCAGGTCTGTTAAATGATTGACATGATCTTTTATGTCATAGGTTCAACCAACCATTGAAAATTCAAAGCAATACAGAATCAGATCAGTTTTACCAAATATCAAGCTTTTCTCCCCTCTTTGCTCTGTTTTTTATCAATCTTTTCAGCTTTTCTTCACCATCGCCCGTGCAGCTAGGGGCGGAGCGTCCTTCACGCTCCCAAAATTTTTTAAAATTTTTATATATTACATATATTTTTAATGAACTCAAAAATTTTTTTTATTGAATTATTAATACAATATGTTATATATATATTTTTAATAAACCTCTAAAATAATTTTTATTAAATTATTAATATAAATAAAAAAATAAATAATTCTATAAATCTATTTAATTTTACCCTAACTTTAAAATTTTTCCTTTTTAAGTTTTTTAAGGCCTCTTTCCATCTCTTTCTTTTATTCTTTTTCTTCTTTTTTATCTTTTTATTGTGAAATTATAAAAAAATAAAGTTTTTTTATTTTTTATTTATATTATTATTACTATTATTTATATTTATTTATTTTTTTTAATTTTATTCTATTTGATCATATGTTTTAAGTTTTTATAAATTTTCATTTTTAAATTTCTATGAATTATCAACTATATTTTTTTCTTTTTTGTTATATAATTTTATCTTCTACTTGTCATGTTTTTTTTATTATTATATGTTCTCAATTATTTTAATTTTTAAAAATTAAAAAATTATTATATAATTCTTCAATATGTATTATAGCATTATATTATTATTTTTTATTTAAAGTTAACATTACATTATTGATTATTATTTAAACTTTTATTAATATATTTTTTTAATTAATCTTAATTATATAAGATATTTTTTATATGTTTTATATTTTATATTTCGTTAAAAAATTATCTTTGAGTATTTAATCTTTAAACAATATTAATTATATAAAAAATTATTAATTTTATATATTATATTTAATTATTTATATTATATGTATTATTTTTCATCTTTGACACTCCTATAGTTCCGCCTCTACCTCTGCATGCAGCTAGTTTTGAAATAATAAACAATTGCTCCTACGCAGTCTGGGCCGCAGCCGTGCCCGGCGGAGAAGAGAGAACTTCATCATGGCCAGATATGGATCAGCCACCAACACGGACCCTAATTTCGATGATCAAGGCCGCATATGGGCTCGAACCAATTGCAAAGCCGATGCCCCGTGGGACTCTCAAATGTGAAACCGGAAACTGTAAAGAAGGCCCATACTGCAACTACTATATGGGGAATTCCCATCCACCTTACCTGAATATCACTTCAACTTGACCCAGAGCCTGGATTTCATGGATATTTCTGTGGTTTGTCGGATTCCACGTTCCCATGCAATATAATATAACCCCACGTCGAGTAATTGCTCCGGCCAAGAGCGTGGCTGATGTCAATAGCCTCTGCCCCAAGAGCTAAGGCATCCTGGAAGGTGCTATATTATCCTTGTTACACTTTCAAGAACAAGCAGTTTTGCCGCGATGGCGGCTAGCGGTTGTGGACCTACAGCTTACTCGAAGATGTTCAAGGACGCCTGCCCCGTTGCCTTTACTTATGTTCCGGATGATGCTACCGGCACCTTCACTTGCCCTACTGGCGCTGATTATAGGGTTTGTTTTGTCCTTATTGATATCTGTATTCTCTTCTTTCTTTTGATTGGATCATCACAGACATATATTTCCATTTTAAGAAAGAATTGTGAGTATCGTCTTCTCCTCTGTTTCCAAACCTTAGGATGGACAATGGAATCATGTTCCTATATTGTTAAGCCTATGCTTCAGAAATTGGATTTTTTTTCTTTTTGGAATAAGAAACTGGATAAATTGGCTTGTTTAAATATACAGTTAGGCAGCTGGCTTTAAACTCATAAGTCTAGCCCGTTTCAGTTAGGTCTGATATGATATTTAAGCCACAGCCCAACTAACTAGGCCTAGTTCATAAATTGCCTTTTTATGCATTTTAATTAAAAAATAAAATCCAAGCCCTCTCATGAAATGATTCACGCGTGAGTATTTAGCAGCTAGCATGGATAGATCGAGATTCCAGTGTAGTATAGAGAATGACTCCCATTTTCTAAAGTTAAAACATTGGCCTTATCTTCATTAAGATTTTTAAGTAATCAAGTAGCCGCCTCGACCTTTATTAAAACAATGTCCCACTTGCCATTATTTACGTCAAGGAACATGCCGCCCTTGTTGTATATAAACCTCCCTGCCTAATGAACAAATCCCCACGCAAAGGCCAACCATGAGCTGCTTAACCAATTTCCAGTTCTCCTCCATCCTCTTCACCATCCTTTTCATCTCCACCCATGCAGCGCTTTTCGAAATCCGCAACGAGTGCTCCTACACTGTCTGGGCTGCAGCCTCTCCTGGTGGTGGGCGTCGCCTAGACCCTTGGCAAAGTTGGACCATCAACGTGCCTGCTGGTACGGCCATGGCTCGTATCTGGGGTCGAACCAACTGCAATTTTGATGGCAGTGGTAGGGGTCAGTGCAAAACTGGTGACTGCGGCGGACTCCTAGAGTGCCGAGGTTGGGGTGCTCCTCCAAACACCCTGGCCGAATATGCCCTTAACCAATTTGGCAACATGGATTTCTATGATATTTCCCTAGTTGATGGATTTAATATCCCCATGGTGTTTGGTCCAACAAGCGGTGGTTGTCACAACATTTGGTGCACTGCAGACATTAACGGGCAGTGCCCCAATGAACTAAGGGCTCCGGGTGGGTGTAATAACCCATGCACAGTGTTTAAGACTAATGAATTTTGTTGCACGCAAGGGTACGGGACCTGCGGGCCGACCGATTTCTCAAGGTTCTTCAAGAGTAGGTGTCCTGATTCTTACAGTTATCCGCAGGATGATCCATCAAGCACGTTTACTTGCGCTGGTGGTGCCAATTACAGGGTTGTATTTTGCCCGAGAGGCTCTCCTCATCTGGAGATGGTTGGAAGCAAGAGCCAAGAGTGAGGATCTTGGACAGCTGGATTGCGCTGCCTCCGTGCTTGGGTATATGAATAAAAGTTTTTGTCTTGACAAATGATAATGAATGTGTCGTGTTTGTACTTGCCTTGTTCCTTATGTGTTTTGTTTTGGTACACTAGATGTATTTGAAACTTTCTAAGCTATAAAATATTTCATGACATTTGAAAGCTGCGAGGAATCTGATGATTAGATGCCAAACTTTGGCAAATTTTCTTGGTCTTTGGTCTTTCGGATAAGGACCTAACCAAACTTTGAGCACATGCTATAAAGCTTTACAACTTTAGACATCCACATTCGTCTTATTTATTCATTTATCTTTTTCTTTTCTGGGTGCAAACTGTAAAGTTTTCCAAAATATAACACTTTGAATCAACACAGGAGATCGGTTTAGAGGAAAGCTTATTTCCATCTCGCTAATGAAGGCAAACTGCTTCATGTATATATTCCACAGCAGTATCATGATTCATGTATAATTAGTCCTAATACAAGTAATAATTAAGAACATGATGTACCCATAGTCTTCACATTATAGCTAATTATCTATAGTTTTGGGCTTACTTGGCTTACAGTATAAGTTTTTTTTGTCATAACTAAACATAATTTAAAATTTTCCTCTCATAGAAAGAAGAGAACTTATTGATGGTCAAGACATTATGTTAGATACAATTAGTAACTTAGTGGTGAAGATTAACACAACGATTAATACATAGACTTCAATTTCAATAGGGCGCTCAACTCTTAGATCCACGAATTAGATAGTGCTTATAAAGCTAACTTTTTCTGGTACGTCCTTTCGGAACTTTCCCTGTCCAAATCTTGCCAACTGGCTGGCATTAAATTTTTTTTTTTGACGCTTTGATGATAAAGAAAATGACAGCCATTCACTGTATGAATTATGATGATACTGATAAACTAACAATTACCAAGTATATTGTTCCTTTTAGCCCAAACCTATACTCGATTATTATATACTCATAGTTATATGATAGCCCAAAGCTATCTTAGCTTGGAGACAAAGTCTGGACTCTAGAGCACATGGAATATCAACACTCATCACTAACAAACCCATTATTTCATCCACGTTATGAAGAGGATGGCCAACAGCCGCCCCCAACGAATCAGAAGATTGGCAATTGGATATGTTTAAAACAAGCCAAATATTCGCCTCAACTTCGTAAGGAGCCTTCATTTTTCCTTGTGGCCGGTCCCAACTCACGAGTTGACCGGGTTCGAGTTATATGATATGTTCCATTGTTGTCTTCAGTATACCTCATTCCATATATATATATATATATGGTTTCAATTCAATTAAAATTTACTTTCTTACTAACTAATTACATATTAGTCTTTCATTAAAATTTCATATGATCAAAATGTTGTCACCGCACTAACACAGAGTAGTAGGCGGTGCACCAATCCAATCATATCTGCTACGGCAATATCTCCTGAAAGGCAAATTAATGCACATTGTGTGTTAGAAATGTATGTGCATTAATACTTGATCAAAATATATATTAATTCAATTAATATGTTCATGATACTAGTTCGATCTTTTAGTATTTTAATTTAGAGGTATTTTTATATTTATTAGTAATTTTTTTAGATTAATATTATATATATGTCAAATATTGACTGTTATATTATTTTTTTTTAAAAAAATTAAATTTTATTTATTAAGCAAGATGTATGATCATACGTCGATTGATTCGAGATGTATGATATGTATTTGATTATTTATAATTAATATATTTTATTTTTTTATTCCTTGCTCACACTTATACGTAATTTGTTAAATTTTTTTTTACCTTGTATCTTAGTATATATACATATATATATATTCTAATTTTTAAAATTATAAAAAATTTTGTGTTGAAGAAATTCAAAAGAAAGCCTCTCTCCTATTAATCAATGAGCCAAAAAAGAAAAGAAAAACCCTATTAAACAAAAAAGATACTATTATTACTGCTAAATGTATTTGCTTGTTAAAAGCCATCGGGGATAGGACATCAGCATGCCAGGTGGACATACCACAATCCGATCGTGCGTTTTCAACGCTTGTTGACCCCTAATTTACCGGCTTGAAAATAGGGGTAATTGTCCGATTTGCTTTTGTCGAACCCAAAACCGCAGATTTTACTTTTTAACTGCAGATGTATGAATAAAGACTGATAGTTTGTTGGGACATGTTTTGATTTGTTTTTTCTTAGTTTCCTGGTGAGACGTAACAAGTACTTAGTATATTCAGAAAGAGATCCAAGAAACAGGGCAAACAATAAAATTCTCCTGTGTCTCTTGTTCTTGGGATCTTTTCCTTTCATCATTCTTTCTCGGTCTCTCTCCGCTCCAAACATGCCTCAGGGAACGCTTGAAGTTGTCCTTGTTAGCGCCAAGGGTCTTGAAAACACAGATTTTCTCTGTGAGTTTCTTTTGATCTGAATCTTAAACTCTTGGTATTACTAGAATTTGCTTATGGTCTTGTTCAATTTCAATCTTTTATGTCTAGATCTGGGGACTTTGGAATAGTTCTTTTGGGTGTTTCTGCTATGATCATGACAAGCCCCGGGTCAGATCATTTGTTTACATTTTGTCCATTTAACGACATGCAGAAAGAGACATTCTCTAATGATGGTCAATTATGTTAATTTGGTTGATCATTCCCCCATCTTCGTTGAATTACCTGAAGGGATGGTTTAGATCAGTTTAATTTTCATGCTTAAGAGGGTTTATCGTGGTTGAAAGTATTTGGCCTAATGTCCTGGTTCTATTGCTTATGTTTTTGAGAATTGGAAATTGGAAATGAGCAGGTAACATGGATCCCTATGTGCTCCTCACTTGCCGTACCCAGGAGCAGAAAAGTAGCGTTGCATCAGGTTGGGGCTTAGATCAATCTAAGTTCTTTACCATTATTTATCATCAAATTTTGTCATCAAAATTTTGGGGCTTAGATCAATCATTAAAACCCTTTGTTCTTGTATTGTAGATTAAACTTTTGTTCCCATTGTTCCTCTTTATCATCAAATATTGTTCTTTTGTACTAGATGACTGGGAACTAATATATATATATATATATATATACTTTTGCAGGAAAAGGGTCTGATCCGGAGTGGGATGAAACTTTTGTGTTCAACATCTCCGAAGGTGTTTCAGAACTCAAATTGAAAATAATGGACAGTGATTGTGGTTCTCAGGATGATTTCGTGGGAGAAGCAACGTGAGTTTTACTAATTTTTCAGATGATTTTTGACAATTATTAGCAAAACTCAAAAGCCATGTAAAACTTGCACCGTAACCTGTTTACACAGATTTCACAATGTACATAGTAAATTGCTTTAGAGGAAGAGGACAAGATCCAAACTTTGTGAAGATCTTGCTTGAACCTTGAGCAATAAAATATAGTTCGACATTTTACATCCTATTTAATTTAAGTTCATGAGTCAGTGAACTAAAGTTTTAAATTAAACTTGTTTTTATGATATTTGCAGCATTCCTCTGGAGCCTGTATTTATGGAAGGAAACCTCCCCCCAGCTGCATATAATGTTGTCAAGGATGAAGAATATCATGGGGAGATTAGACTTGGTCTGACTTTCACCCCAGAGGAGGTATTCTTTTTTTCTTTTGTTTTCTTGTCTTTAATTACATCTCCATTTGACTACTAGAAGCCATACTTACAGCATTGAGCTCCAACATTGATTTATAATCAACTGCATACCAGAAGGCAAATGAGTCTCGAGCTATAGATCATTCTGCTCTTAACGAAGCACAAATTTGAATGAAATATTCAGCTTTGTAAAGGGCTCGTTTCCATTTTCCTTCCGGTCTGATTTGAAATGGTTGAATATTCTCGTCTAACCAAAATTTCCATTGCTTCATCACAGAGACACACTAGGGATTTTCAAGTTGAGGAGTCTTTTGGAGGGTGGAAGCAGTCTTCATACAGGGACTAGGCCAGCCACTTGGGTCTTCCCATCTTAATCGCTGTTTCAAAGAACTCATTCTGAAGTTTGATTCTGAACTTTTTTCTGGTTGAATGTTTTTATTTTATGCTGCTATGATCGAGTTCGATTAATTGTGACAGTACTGGACAATTAATTGTGAAAAGTTTGCATTACCAATCCTCGTTAATAAGCTTTTTCTTTCTATAGCTACTTTGTTATGAGGAGATTTAGCATTTGGTTTTTCCATTTCAACAAGAGATATGATTGCACTAGAGCATTTGATTAAGACGACGTATTATGATTAAAGAACTTTTATTTCCCAACGTGAAGGTTAAGCTTTGAATTTTCATGCCATTAAAACTTAACTACAAATCACTCAAACATCAGGGCAGATTAATTGCCTTGCTTCATCGGCTTACTTGTTTTCCAAGGGGAGAAAATCTTTTCTTTTGATTAATAGTTGTACCGTAAAGGTAGTAATCATGTAAAAGGCATTATGGTAACTTCCAAATTCTAATGATCATCCGACAAAAATGACGTAACGTGAACAGTCTGTCATTTATCCAAGAACACAGTAGTATTACATTACATGATATTTGATAACCCCAAAACTCCGCCATAAATAGCGGCTTTTTGCTCCATCCATAGCCAAAATGACGGAGGGACACACTACAAGCTCACAAGGATACTTCAAGGTGAAGGCCGAATATCTTCTTACGTTAACAGCTAACATACTTTACACCCCATTAGAAAAAGCTTTTTTTTTTTAAATGAAAAGGTGCATGCCAAGAAGTCAAAAACCATAAAGGTGTCAGTTCAAATAGAATTTGTAACCGGAACTTGTCTTGGATGCCTGGCATGCTTCGCAAACCCTTAAGTCTAGGGCTTTACCTTGCCTGGTAATTCCTTATTCCCCTTACTGTAAGGTCGTTGAGCATCAACTCTACTGTGACTAGGTAAGCTTACATTACCAGGGGGAAGGAATGAAGGATTCACAGGGCACTGTTGCTGCATAACAAGTTGTGCCGTGGCACCTAAGTGTGGTGAAATATCACTTTGAGAAATGCTGGGCAAGCCATAATCAGGCAATGCAAAGTTGCCATCTATCTGGGAGCCAGAGCTGCCAAACTGTTGGTGGAAGTTACTCTGAAAGGCAAAACTATCCTCAGCAGGACTAGAACCTGTAACAGTCTTGAATGCAAACTCAAAACGTGAATCAGACCAAGAGTTCCCAAATGGAATTGCAGAGTGCAGGCCTGGCTTCTCAATATTCATTTCGGTAGGAGCAGTTAGGTTTAGATGAGGCGCTTTGCTCTTGTTTGGCGACTCTACTTGAAACACAGTGGTTCTGTATGTAAAGTCAGGATGTTGAAGTGCTGGTCTTGGTCCAGTCTCAAGTTCTTGAGATGCTTTATCTATTGGATTCTCTGAAGTCAAATCCACATTTCGAATGGCTTTGCTATTACAAGACTTTCTAGCTGCAATTTTGAGAACTCGTTCATTGGACAGTGAATTTGCCTCCAGCTCAGGTGCACGCCCAGCAAGTTGTTTCAAAGACCGATGAGGAAAACTGCAATCCTTCTTGGACCTGATTGAGTTAAACAAAGCCTTTCTACACCTGCTATGTTCAATTCTAGTTTCAGCTAGATTAACCTGTTGCTGTATATTAGCAATGGGTGTCGAAACAAGCCCTTCATTGATAGCATCTTCTAATGGTATTGCTCCTGTAAGAGTCTTGATTGCAAATTCAAGGCATGGGTCGGAACAAAAAAATGGTTGTAGTTCTAACTTGCTGTCACTGCCTTTCTGAGTTCCCAACATTTGTGGTCGCGCTCCAAGAATTGCTCTACCTTCATGAGGCCTTATGCTACTGATCTCTTGATTGACTGCTGCAGCAGAAGCTTGATATGGGAGATCAGCGTTAGGGCCAACATTTGGCCGCCGAGTTGCTTTATCCACCAAAAGACATGGTGATTTCGGTTCATTTTTTCCAGATCTTGTAGTCGCATTCTGAACAGCTACTTTGATGGATCCTCCACTGGCCACCAGCTCAGGTTCAAGCCCAGCAAGTCGTTTTGATGACCGACAAGGCAAGTCAAGCTCTTTCATCTTTTTCAACTTACTTGAGTTCCTAGTTTCTATGTTTCTGCTCTTGTTTCCCATCCTTGTTTTACCTAGATTCTTCTCTTGCAGGACATTAGAAGCAGCAGTTGAAACAAGCTCTTTATTTGAAGCAGCCTGAAGTGGTATTGCACCTGTAAGAGTCTTGATCGCAAATTCTAGGCATGGGTCAGAACAAACAAAAGGCTGTACTTCTGACTTAGTGTCACTAGTCTTCTCAGTCTCCAACATTTGTGGTTGCTTTCCAAGAACAACTTTGTCTTCAATGGGCTTTATGGTCTTCTTCACTGACCCCCAATGTGATTTAACTGTCGGATCAGTAGAGGCTTGCTTTGCTACCTCTGCACTGGAGCCAATATTGTGCTGCTCAGTTGTTTCATCCTCCAAAACACATTGACCATTGGCTTCATTTTGGCAAGGCTTTACAAGTTCCAGGCCACAAGCTGCCAGATCAGGTTCATGATGAGCAAGTCGTTTTGAAAACCTACGAGGCAAATCAAGCTCTTTCTTATTCTTGGACTTGCCGGAGTCCTTAGAGTTTATATTGCTCTTCTTCTCTGTTCCCCTTTCAAGCAGGTTCTTCACTTGCAGGACATTTGCTGCAGCAGTTGAAACAACCATGTTATCAGCTGAGACTGTTTTGCCCTGATTTCTCTTGGAAGCTTTTGGAGCTACTGAGCAGTTCCAATTTGATTTATCTGCAGTAGCAATGACTTCCACGTATGATTGGCTTTGAGGTACGGAAGTTGTAGCAAGCCTAGTTTCAGTATAATCCTTCTCACTCTGTCCTTTCTCAAAGGTCTCAGCTTCTAGGTGAGATAAAATACTCCTATCAGACGTCTCCCTAGCTGCAACAACAAGTTTTGCATCAGAAGCAATAAATTCCATGCATGATTGGTCTGTAAACAACCTCCCTGATTCAAATTCTCAACTTGGCTTCTCATGACTTGAAGGGTTTATAGATTTTCCACCCCTCACCTGTAAAGAGCTGCCTCCTGGTGACAGGATGCTTCACTTTCTGCCTTTTAGCCGCCGGCAGTTGCTAAAATAGACAGAAAGCAAGGAAAAAAACACTCAGCTAATTCAAATTTCCATCCAGCATATTTCCCCAAAAAAAAGGGCAATTATGAAGCAAATCCCAACTGAAATATTGGTTGAAATATAGTCTACAACTTCCAAATAATTCCATGGTAGATGAGGCATCAGACTTGAATTGCAGCTCTTAAGATCTAAGAAGGATGAACCTTGACAATGAATCAGGTTGCAGGTGCATAATCCTTAAACACAAAATTTTTTCTCCGAATATCCCCATATGTTATCAATAACCTAAAGGCAACCTTTACATGAGCTTACTTTGTCTCTGATCTCTTCCATTTTCAATATGAACTTTCTCGTCTCATCAAACTTGTCTTATCCTTTCCTGCTCATAATCTTATAATCCAAACATGACCTTACCTCTACTCTACATATAATTTTAAAGCAAACTATGTCATTTTAGTTTTGATACAGCATGCATCATTGTAATTATGTAATAAATCAAGCAGGTAAAAAATAAAGCAAGTAAAAATGATAATGCAAGTAGGATAGCAATAGACATCACACCTATTTGCAAAAGCTAAGTGCAAACTTACTGATTTTTCAGTATGAATTAAATTTTGATCATCACTGTGCTTCTTCTTCGGTAAAAAAGCATATCTACCGATCTCTCCAGTTTCTAGATAGCGAAGAATATCCTTTTTGGAGCGAAAAACATATCCACTAGCTGGATCAGTGTAATACTGTAGAATTCATAATTGTTACTGATCAACATTCATAAATAGTATGTATGTCAGAAGAACTATATGTTTATAACACCATAAATAAGCAGCAGTTAGTTCTTTATGCTGTCAAGGCAAAGCTTGAAGTAATATGAGTGCAAGAATTGGCACATACTTTTTTGGTACATCTCATGAAAGTTGAGGGCAGGAAAAACTCACATGTGTCCATGTATGAGTATCTAAAAGGGAGGCTAAGGGGATAGCAAGAGTTGTAAAGTAAGACCATACCGGATCTCTTCTGACTCCATTTGCATGCCTTTTAATCTTGACTTCCTTAATCCATCCTGCTGGTAAATCATCTACTGTTGATTTCTTAGTTACAACCTAGATTGACAAGAAGCAAAACGGCATATCTAATTCAGTAGCTGAAACAATGGACTAATTTCTGTATATCATAATATATACTCTAAATAAAGTACAACTTTTTTGTATTCTAATTCTGAGATGTCACATATCTGTTTTGGAACTCATTTGGGATCTACATACTGAACAGCTAAAAACAATGACCTATACAAGTATATCCCAGAAGTATTTTATGTTCAAATTTTATTTCAGCAACAAATCTCTCAAATTTTCAAAGGCATCAATGATTCTCTTCCTTATTGATACTGATCATTCTTCCTAAGAGAAGTTGTCCCATGAAAATTGGCGTGGATAGCTTAATTATAAATAAGTTTAATGGATAACACAGCAATATTTTTCTTGCACAACCCCCCCCCCCCCCCCCCCCCCCCAACTTTGGTAAGGAGAGAGATAAAGGTTTAAATTAGTAGTTTTCAGGATGCAATATAAAATTTGGATATCTATTGGTTGGACTTAGAAGAAAAGTCGGAGAAGAGATGAGCATGACGAAATGGTAGCAGAAGGATTTTTTGAGAACCAACTTTGCTTGTAGAGCGCAAGGCTCTTTTCTTTGGCTTGGATTTGGTACTTTTCTGCTCTCCTTTGTCAAGAAATCGGAACACCTCTGGCCTGGAATGGAATCTCAATCCAGTTGATGGATCAACATATATCTGCAACAAAATAACAGTTCAACAAAAATTAAAATTGTAATACAAAATGAAGAAATGATTTAATCTTCATCGGGTTAGTAATGCTTAGTCCGTGCAACATTAAGTAAATTAAAGATGTAGAAAGAATTAAAGTAATAATCCCGTTAATTGTTCCGTGTCAGTATAAAAGATCTAATTCACATGTCAATGGGACATAGGACAAGCCATTCATGCTTATTGAAGTGGTAGCCATTGATGTGTAGCAGCATAACAGGAACACCCAGCAGAACCAGCAAAGAGTAGTAATGGAAAAAGAAAATGCCAATTATACAGTATTACAAATCCCATGTGGTACTAGAAGATAGAAAAGCACTATAATTCCTTTGCATAAAAGAAAAACAAATTTCATACCTTGTAGGATTTTCCAAATTTTGCACCACTCTTATAGGTTTTCAACTCCGTGAACCAATTCTTAGGTAACCATTCAGGATGTTCATGTGCTTTTACCACAATCTGTGAGATGATTGAATAATTAAAAGAATAAAAATGGAAGGGAAAAAAAAACAGTAAATTAATAGATGCTCTAAACTCACATTCATTTGATTATTTGCTGAAGATATTTTAATTAAACACAGTGATAAGACTGCAATTGTATCTTTCATACCCCAACTTCAGTAAGGAGAGAGGTAAAGATTAAAATAGTTTTTTCAGGATGCAAAATAGATTTTGGACAATGTAATAGTATCTTGGACTTAGAAAAAACAGTTGGAGAAGAAATGAACTTTTTTTGAAATGTTACCATAATTTATTGTATAGCACATTATGGTTTCTTAATAAGCACTAAATCTCTCTCTCTCTCTCACTCTCTCTTATTGCAAACAAACAAATAGACACATAGAAACAACAAAACATTCCTAAACAAGGTAGAAAAACAAAATGACAAGAAAGGATATTTTGAGAACCAACTTCGCTTGTTGAGTGTGAGACTCTTTTTTTTTGTTTAGGTTTGCTACTTTTCTGCTCTACATGGTTAAGAAACCGGAACACCTGGAGCTTGGAATAGAATCTAGATCCTGTCGATGGATCAATATATATCTGCAACAAGAAATCAGTTCAATAAAAAAATAAAATTGAAATATTACAAAAGGAAAAAAAGAAGGAGCTTATAGCTACTCAGGTTAGTAAACCTGTAGTCTGTGCAACATAAAGAAAACTAAAGATAAAAAAGGAATTTTGGATAATTAGTTCCATTATTATATGTGTCTGTAAGGAGGATATAATTCACATGTTGAAGAGACATGGGACAAGCCATTCATGCTCATTAAAGTGGTAGCCATTCATGTGCAGCAGCGTGACCGAAATATCCAGCAGAATAAGCAAAGGGTGGCAATGGACAAAGTATCCGCCAATATAAAGTATGAGAAATCCAATGTCAATGTGGTAACTGGAAGGTAGAAAAGCACCATTTTTCCTATGCATAAAATAAAAACAAATTTCATACCTTGTAGTGTTTTCCAATTCTCACACCACTCTTACGGGTTTTCAATTCCATGAACCAATTCTTGGGTAACCATTCGGGACGTTCATTTGCATTTACTGCACTCTGCATGACGCTAGAATAAGAGAGTAAAACAAAAAGGAAAAAAACGCAGTTAATTAATAGGTTATCTAAACTCACATCCATGCTACCATTTGCTGGGGGCATTTGAGTTTGTCTTAGAGTTGGCTGCAGGTCATCACATTTAGTGCTTCCTGTTTTAGTATAGCGAATAAGATCATCCTTTGTAAAGAACTTTTGACCAGTTGCCAGGTTCACGTAATGCTACAAAAAGGAAGCAATAATGATAACAGCAAAACCAAGTTAGCAGATTTGAGGTATATAGACAGCTTCTTTCTAAATATTACAGTTTGTTAAGTCTTATATTCCTTTTTCTCTTTCTCTCTATTGTATTATTTGATTTAAGCAGTGGCATACATCTATAATTTTCATTGCTCTATTATTTTGTCAAAAAATACAAGAAAAAAGGGGAGAAATTTTGACACCGTATCATCAGCTATTAAAGCCTTAACCTAAAGAATCAATGTTTCAGTGCCACGAGTCACCAACATTGTGTTCTCTTTTTTTTTTTTTTTCATATTTTCTCGTGAAAAACGACAAAGAAATCATTCCAGTGCCTAAGAAAATTCCTCATAGAGTACAAAATCCACCCGTCATTACACAAATTTACTACCGACAATTCAATGAATTCCCATTTTCATGTAATAAATCACTTAAATGCTTAATCAACAGAATCAAACCCCAATCCTTTCACCCGTTCGCCTCCAAAATCATATTGATCAACATGCAACCCTCGTTTCTTCCACTAACCCCCGAATTCAACATGCAAAAATCAAGATATGTCATTTGACTACATTTCTTTCACATGCAACTAAAAACAACGGATCATCAACTAATAAAAGCTCCATAATCTTAACCTTAAACTCCATCAGCTATCTCCCCTACTTCACCAAAAATTCTCCCAAGCAGCTTATTTTTTAGACTAAAACGTTAAATTAGAGAAAAAAAAGCCCTAAATCGAAATAAATACAAATACCAGTTCAGTAATAATTAAGCTAACCGTGATTCTGCGGCCGGTTTTTTGGACTTTGAACTGTAGAGTCCAGCCAGCTGGAAGCCAGTCCGGTGAAGTTTTCGCCGTCATTATTACTTTTTCCGGCGATCAATTATTTCTCCGTCTTTCTTTTTTCTTTCTTTTTGAGGATTAGTAATTTATAGAGGTTTGTTTGGTGGCTTTGGACGTCGAGTCTGTCTGAGACAGGAACTAAAGAAGTGAAGTGAAATGTCAACGAACAAAAGAAGACTGAAGAAACTACCGCCACGTGTGACCCAAAAACAACACGTGGGCTATTGTAAATTCTTTTCGGAGTTAAAATGTTAAAGCAAGTTGAGAAAGATTTATTTAAGGTGATTTGACCGTCAGTGGAGGTTGAGTTGGCAGATTCACTCACAGTTCTATCTCAAAACTAAAATAGGAATTTAAAAAAATTGTGTAATTATTTTTATGAATTATAAATAATTACCACTTAAAAATTTCCTTTTTTCTTTGAGTGAATTTGTTTATCAGAATTTCAACTCAGATTCACTTACCCTTATAAACTTGCAGTCAATTAAAATACTGTAGAAGGAATATTTATTTGTCTTTTTCTTTTTAAATTGATTAATTAAATACCAATATGAATTATCTAAGGTTTTAGTAATTTTTATCTTATGATTGCATATTTTGAAAACCCCCTCAAAAAAAATAAATATATTTTTACCTTAATCAAATTTGAAATAAATAATAAGATCACTAGTTTGAATTTTTAATATTTAAATGGCAATAATATCGGATTTAATTAGTTAAAGAAATTACTATAGTAAACGCTAACGTAAGAAGGGTTATTTTTTGGCCAAAAATGAAAAACAAAAGGGTTATTTTGGAGAAAGCAGCTGAAGTCTACGCGGTGAAGGGCTTTGCGCCGTTATGCCCTTAAGTTTTTGCTTATTTACGTACGAGGACCAGACGACTTTTTCTTTATTTTTTTTATAACAAAAAACCGACAATAAACAACGGGAAATTGAAGCCGAAGAGCGAGAGAAGAGAAAGCTTTACCGAACCCGAAAGGTTTTCTCTCTTTCCCATTTTACGATCTTCGATTCGTTGAATATTTGTTCTTGATGAAGTGATTCTTTCAATATCAGTAACAGAAAAAGCTTATAAATCTTGATTTGGATTTGTCGAAGTCAGGGTTTTTATGGGTGCCCATGTCGGTGTTTTGATTATAATATAAAATTAAAGGTTGGGTTACTAGTTTTTGATTGGAATTTGATATGGGTTTGGAAAGATTCAGTCATTGAAGTGTTTTAACAAGACATTAGATTGGATTAACTGGGTCATGATTAAAAGAAGCATCAAACCTCAAAAGCTGGGAAAAAAAATGTAAAGCGACATTATCAAAGATGGATTAGAGTTTAACCAGATATTGGATTAGAATTTGGAATTCAATCTTTGTTCTTTTATTGTGAAATAAATCCTTTTTTTATTGGGTTAAAGATGGAGTTTTGAATCATGGTACCTTTGGAACATGAAAGATTGGAATTTCGTTGAATTTTTGATCATGTAGCAGGTAGATTTCTCTGTTTCCTTATTAGGTTGAAGTTGTTGAGTAAGCATTTGGGTAGTTATCTGATAAGCTAAATGGGTTATAAGCTTTTGTTTTTTCCATTTTTAAAGTCTCCAGCTTTTGAGAAGTTCTTAAGGTTAAAGAAGATCTTTCAGTGATGGCATTGCAAGAGAAGTTAGATAGATTTAATAAGCAGCAGGAGAAGTGCCAGACGATGCTCTCTAACATCGCAGCAAAATCAGCATCTTCTAGGGCCCCAACTCCTAAACCTACACCTGTGGCTGCCTCACCTTTTCCCAGTGGAAGGAGTCCTGCTCCTGTCAAATTCTCAAATGATACCGAGAGGCTTCAGCACATTAACAGCATTCGAAAAGCTCCTGTTGGAGCTCAGATGAAGCGTGTTATCGACATTCTGTTTCAGGTTCTTTATAACCCCTTTTTAGTTGAACTTTTATCTTTATACACTTGATGCAAGTAATTAGAGCATTCTACCTTGTTAACATTTGTAAATGATCTTTTATTGTTACAAGTATCCTTGTTAAAGTCATCGTTTGCTGGCTACTAGGATGAATGAGATTCTCTTATCAAGCAATATTGCTTTTATTGAGAAACTGATGGCAATGTGTATACAAATATGAGATAAAGTAGAAATCCTCTTGTTGGTTATGTGCCTATTTTAGTTTTTTAAAGCTTCTTACATCTGAGAAGGTAATGGTGCTGATTCTCATGTGCCTTCTGCTGCTATTTTCTACTGGTATTCTCATTCCGTCAAGGTTTAAAGAGTTTAGCCTGCGTTTCTCATGGTTGGTGATGCAAGCAAATTTAAAGTTTTAGCAACTTTTTAGTGTAGTGGATGCAGATAGTTATTATGAGGAGCATTGTTGTGGGAGCAGTGGGCTTTCTGTACAGCGTGATGCTTTTTTTTTTTTTTTTCAGGTTAATATAAGCGAAATGCCATAATAGTTGGGTTGGGGGGGCAGAAAAATGAGATTTATGCAAGTGATTTTTGGGATAGCAACAAGGAGATCCCTCCACAAGCAGTTTGAATTGTTGTACACTCTTGCTGCCTTTTTGAGTTGAAAATGGGAGGTGTTCTTTGCTATATTGGAAATATTATTTCTAACTTCTGGTCAGGGAAGCTCAGGTGTCGGATTCTGCAATATCATGGATTTCCCAAGTAGTTATATTGACAGTTTGACTTTGTTATAGTGTTTTGATTTTACGTCAGAGAATGGTTGGAAACTTGAGTTTGTATATGGTGTTCGCTTTGTGAAATCTTGAAAAAATGCTATTTGCTGTTGGTATGGACTTTCTATGTGTATCTTTGTTTCTGCTGACACTAATTTGGGACTTTATTGGACTGACAATGGTGCATCATAAGGAGTTGTAAATTTTTAACTATGTGAAAGCTTATAAAAATATGTATTCATGGTTGCAGACAAGACAAGCATTCACACCAGAGCAGATAAATGAAGCATGTTATGTTGATGTGAATGGCAACAAAGATGTCTTTGAGGGCTTGAGGAAAAACCCAAAAGTGAACTATGATGGGAAGCGCTTCTCTTACAAGGTGACGTTACTTGGTTGCTGCTGTGATCTTTTGATAGACTTACTTTTTTGGTTTAATGATCTATATCATAATAGGCATTGTTCCTATTGTTCGGTCTCCTTTATAAAGGATTGCAATTTTGTATATGTTATCCTTACAGTCCAAGCATGATGTAAAAAACAAGAATGAACTTCTTGTCTTGATTCGGAAATATATAGAAGGGATAGCTGTTATTGATCTCAAGGATGCATACCCAAATGTAATGGAGGACTTGCAGGTATAGTTGAGTTACAAAATTTTCTCTCTCTCTCTCTATTTACTTCTATGTACATACATAGGTTTCCATAACAGGATTTGAGTTTCGCTTTCATTTACATAATTTTATTGAAGTGGGAGATCTGAGTCAGTTATTGGAGTTGATATTTCCCTTCTCTAGACCTTTTGGTTTTGAGGAAACTGATTGGTTGGGATTGGAGCTCTTATGCACATAACATAGAATCGAAAGGCTTTAAGCCTTATAGTATTGATAAGAAGGATAATTATGAATCAAATGCATTGCAAACTTATAATTCAACTCTCTATTGATAAGTTATATTGAGAAAGTTCTGTATGAAACTACATGTAGATACTTTGGTGGATTATCAGTTGCTAATTTTCTTGTAGGAAAGGGACATTGATTTCATAGTTGGTTTTAGGAAATTGTCCCAGCTGTTGTTTGTTAATTATTGGTCATAAAATATTCTGATGGCTTTCTTTTCAATTGTTCTCATTTGACCTATATGTTGTTTTGTCTTATAAGAAAAAGCCTTGTACTCACAAATCTACTTGTTATGAACTTTTTTCCTAAAACATTTTAATTAGACATGATGCGCTTTTTAGTTCTCCTAATAAATATTACTAATACATTATAATGGGCCCAAAATTCATTTAAAAAGTATTGGTAAGTTTAGTAGTTTCTGTTGGAATAGCCGCTTATAGTTGTTCTTTTCCTAGGCTCTGAAAGCTGCGGGTCAGATTTGGCTCCTATCAAATTTTGACTCTCAGGAGGACATTGCCTTCCCGAATGATCCCAGGGTACCTATTAAGGTGGATGATGACCTTAAAGAGTTATTTCGGTCTATTGAATTGCCCCGAGACATGCTTGACATTGAGAAAGATCTCCAGAAGAATGGAATGAAACCTGCCACCAACACAGCAAAAAGGAGGGCTGCTGCACAAGTGCAGGGCATTTCCTCCAAGCCTAAGCCCAGGCAGAAAAACAAGGAGTTTTCCAAGAAGACAAAGCTAACAAATTCACATCTTCCAGAACTTTTCCAGACTCTCAAAAATTCTTGAAGCCAGAGACAGATTTACAATGGGTTTGGTGGAGCAGCTGTTGAATTTCCTGGGGTCTGTTCTTTTGAACAAGTATTACAAGGGTCGTGTCCATCATTTATGGTTAAACTAGTATAATTAGTCCTAATTATCTGTGGTATATGACTCCATGTCTCCAACAATTCAGAGAAGTGGATCACTTCGGAAATCCTTCTAAATTGAGATGAGGGCTGTTCACGTTAGAGCAAACTAGCAATTTTTGTTTTTTGTAACTAGCAACACAATTGATCCAATGTTTACCTTCTTGTAATATTAATAATAGAAACCACGTTCTCATTGTTTGATTGATGTGCGGAGGCTTTGATACTTTGAAGTTGAAAATTTTAGTATTCTTAACTTGTCTGTAGAATGGAAAGCTTACTGGTTTCAATTACCATATATAAGGGCAAGTAGATATAGATTGGGAACATGCATTATATTGTCAAATACCAATTTCTTCTCTATGCTTATCGACAGAGAAAAGGTGTTCAGGAACTTAAACTATGAAAGCAGAAGGGTGATCCATTGTGCCTAGGAAAAAACTATTGGTACACAAACATGCCAAAACATAGAACGAAGAGCATCCCAATCCCCAGGGACCCAAATTTCGAATGTTGACTTTTGACAAGGTTATTGGCACCCAAATTTCTGAATATAATCAGAAACATATACATTCACGTATGGTAATTCCAAAAGAAGGAAGTGTTTCTAAGTTTCCTTTTTAACTTTTTTTTTATGGAGCCATATCTGAATCTTCTATATATAACCAATCCTTACACCTGAAAGTAGTTTGGTAGTGTTTATATTCAGAAGGAAAAATGGAGGTTCACCACACCAGCTTTGCAAAGATGCTGCTTGTCAGGTCAACTTTTCAGCAGGTTCGCACAGTTAAAAGTTCTGCCAAATTTTGGGAAGTGAAATCTATAGTAAGGTTGTGGACCTGCGGTTAAAAATTTAGTTTCGGGTAAAGTCTGGGGTTCTGCGCTCCCCTCATCAGACAGAAGAAATACTTTGAGTTACTTTTCATAATTCCAAAAGCTGAGATCATGTATCAAAATGAAAAGCTCCTCTATCCCATAGCTGCATTTCTTGTTCACTTAGATACAGCATCCCGGCCTCTTGTTTTGTCCCTTTTCAACTAGTGACGATTCATCTTTGGGCCTTTGACTAAGTTAAAAAGTTAAAAACCCCCAACATCTGAAAAAAAACAGCTAGCATGATAGTTATGTTTCAAGAAAAACTTAATGTTTCAGTTTGGAAGGCTGGTTTTCTTGTCCCAGTCAAAAAAATGCAATGCACATGTAGCTTGTGACAGGACCAGGGTTCCAGGTAAATGATACGTCTCTTGTACAAAATTCTTGCATGAAAGCAACTTGTTTTGGACAATTCAATCTGTTAAGTTCTATTTCTTGTACATTTGAAATTCCTCCTGATTTGAAATTCATAGATTTTGAGGTCCCATTGACTGATAATTTTCATCTGTCAGCTTGTAGTTTTGGCTTGACTGCTTTGCTTGCCAGCCCGACTCTTCTATCTAATAGAGAATAAACAACTTTACCATATTGGTAGCAATTGCATGTCCGATAAGAAAAAACTTCCATGTTCCCATTTTTTCTAATCATGGAAGTAACATCAAGGAAAGCCACCAAAATGTGGGTTTGACCCTTAGAGCAATAAACAATGAAGATGCGTAAATTAGGAAATAAATTAATGTTTCCATTCGTCATGTTTCTAGTGTTTTTTTTTTCTTTTGAACTGCACAAGAGCCAAAATTGCCCCACCATTCACACTGCAGACACTAAAATAATATATCCAAAACCAGAGTTAGCAGAATAAATGCCAAAGCAATTCAGCAGTTCTTCTTAAAAAATATTAGTACTTTCAGTCGGTGGACGTTACGAATTTAATAGGCCATCTGTTGAATTCAATTTTAATCCATAGTATATATACAACAATTATTGACTTTTTCTTCTTCACCATGTTCTGACCTTGCAAAGACTTTCTTGCCTGTAATTCTTAACTTGTAACAGAGCAACTTCCTGGGAAATGAAAATCCAGATATTTACATGACTTAAACATCTCTGAGAATCAAGAAAATACAATTGCAGTTTCTGCCAAAAGAATGATCTTTTGCACTCTTTTTCTCAAACTGTATATATATTATACATATCTGTCTAGAAAAGAAAAAAGAAAAAAAAGAACAAAGAACTGCACGATATGCTGCCAAAATTTTGTATAACTTATAATACATATTCAAGATCTGCAAAGAGAGACTAATCAGTTGTGAAGGGGGTTTGGTCCCCCTGGAACTGTTCGATAAGAAACTCCATAAATTGGTTGACTCTTTTCTGCTCTGGATGCCTCAGGAGATTTTGCAGGGAAATGCCACAGAGGGCTTGTGGAGAATTCTGCCCTGGTTGTTTGCTCAGCTTCACTGCTTAAGCTTCTGTGTATGTAGCGGCTACTTGAGAGGTGGCTGGTGGCTAGTATGATCATAAACACCAGAAATGAGAATTTGGGGTTCCAAATCCTCATGATTGTAATGATGAGAAAAGGGCAGAAAAGATGATGAGAAGAACTGCAGAAGTTTATGGAATTGAGTTTGTTCACTTCAAGGGGCAGGTATGAAGTCTATTAATATGAGATGAAGGCATCAAGCAGCCTGTGTTGAAGATATAGCCAAAACTAGCTATTAATTCTGCTGTAATGGCGGAAATACCCTTCATGCTTTGGCTAAATCTGCCATCATGTCACTAATTATTCCCAGCAAAAACTACAGTAGAAAATCAGTAGTAGTAGTAGTAGTAGTAGTTTTGATTTGTTTCTTCACTTGCATTGATGAATACATATGCTCTGCATCCTGAATTCTGACATCTACATTGCCCTCAAAAACATTCACAACATCAATTCAGACTGTTTTTATAAAAGATTGAACTTAATAAGAGTAGATCTCATTACATTCTATGCAAAACCTATCAACAGCAGGTTCCAACTTATCATGCTTATATCCACAGCTAATCTGCGTTACTTTTCTAATGGTTGGAAACCTATGATGCAAGTTCCTATAGCAGGAATGGTGCTCTTCGGATGGTTTGGTGAAAAGGAAATCACAGGCTAATATGGTCCTTTTGCAGTCTGGGTGGAGTGCTAACTTGAAAAACCGTTTCGAAGGGGGGGATGTTGTGGGCGTTGACTTTACACTTAATATAGATCACTCTCAAGGCCAATTGGGGTTCTGATAATTTTTGCTAAACATTAATTATTGATGGATCTCTCATTAAGGTGAGTTCATCGACACGTGCTGGAAGATCGCGTTGGACAAATGGCAGGCACCATTGCTGTGCCCGATGGTTTTCTTCATCACATGCAATTGCTTCCAAGCTATTGGTACTAATTTTCAATATTTCAATATGGAGCTAGGAAGAACGGGCAGGAATCAAATAATTAGGATGGTCCAGAGGAGGCTTTCTGATCTTGTCTAAGACAGACAGGAGGGGAGTTCTATGAAGGCACATTCCTGTTGTGGGCTCCATTTTCTAAGCATTTGGGAATTGCCCCAATGATGAGTAGCAGCAGGTTGATTTAAGCAGAAAGAGATAAAGAGATATGAAAGTTGAGGATGAAACCAAAAGGTTTGGTTCCAATTAGTTGGTAGGAGATCAAAGCTGGTGGACAGTCCTTAGTAGGAAATAATTGGGATTCATGTGGAACATTGTTGGTTTTATGACATTACCCTCTCTCTTTTTTCTTTTTTGTTTTGGCGTCTAGGGGAATATAAAGTGATAGCACAAAGTCTTGGTGCCACATCAGCTGACAAGATGTTATTGCTCAAGAGGAGACCATTTTCCTGGAAAGAGAAAGGGAAAATATTATGAGGATTAGAGGAAGTGCATGATTTTAGGTGATATTTAGGTGGTGAGATAGAATGATTGTGATTTTGAAGATTGCTACTTCTTTTCTTTTCTTTAATGGCGTGTTTGAATTGAACGAACTATGAATTCCATGCAAGCACGATGTTAATTTTTTTTCTTCAGGATTTCTTCAAGACATAATGAAAACCGCAACAACCCATTGGAATTTAACAGTTCACTGCTTGGATAACAAGGAGTGAAAAACCCTTTCCAAGTGGTTTTATATTGCATCAACTCTTTAATTTCCGTTTCAAGGCATGATCCGAACAACTAACACAGGCTATGCTTGGGTGTTCTCCAGCTCTAGGGGGATACCCACTACCTTAGAGGCCTCTCCCATAGGCTGGTTTTCATAACAGGGAATTCGATGGAACATTCGTCGATGCTCCCATTTTTAGGTCCTAATGGGGCCTAAAATTAATTATGCATTAAATAGGTGGACCAAAGCATACTTGATTATGATGGAGCCATGCCTGTAAGTTCTTTATGCACATACTGTCTCTAGTCACCTGGTTAGGTAGTTTTTTGTCCCGGGATGTAGTCATCAGCCATAAACAAAAGGATAGGAATAACCTGAACCAGATTGTAGATTTGTGCCTGAGGCATCAGCCTGATCCGAAAAAGAACATATGCACAAACAAGCAATTTCCTAAAGTAAACATCGCCTAACTTCTACCTTACAAAGATAACATGCAGAGTTAACCGGAGGGAGAAAGTAGGGTTCACACTGTTTGCCAAGTCCTAAAGTCTGTCTAGCTATGTGGAAGGACCAGTTAGCAGTTGCCCAACTTGACATTTCCTGAAAGGACATCATTACCTTATGTATTATCTTCTTGTCTATGTGAATCCAAAGTCATGACATTTATTGTTTTTCTTTTCTATTACAACATCAGATTGTATATATATTCGTTAGAGAACATAGTCTGAAAGCATAATGTAGTCTGAGGTAGCTCGGAAGTCAAGGCTTTGATCATTGTAAATTGGTTGAACATATTGTTTTCACCGTCAACTTCCAAGAATATGAAAATATTGGTTTGTGGACTGCTAGACACAATAATTGGTCCAGATGTGTACATAAAGAATAGAGTGGCAAATTAGCAATAGGCCTTCCTATTTATTTTGATATAGAATGTGTCCACATTTCAGATTGTGAGCAAGTAATCACACTAGAAAACTCAAAGATTTCAGGACACATCAAGGGAAATTCCCCCAAGAACATGCACTAACATGGGAAACTGGGAAGCATGCAGTTAACATGAAGAAAATTGATTGTAGAGTGAACATGGACGCCAGACCAGAGCACAACGGAAAAAATAGAAGTGGCAAGACCAGAGTATGAAGGGTCTTAATAACATAATCAGTCAAAGGCATTTATTTCAAAACCGTATCCATCAGCTTCATGGACCCTTGCTCATTTATGGTCAAAGCTATCCTGAGTGTTTGAATATTTTACCACAAACCATATTTCTTTATTCAATTGTGTAACTAATAATAATGATTGACATCAGCCCCCCGTTCGCTTTGCAATAATTTATTCATTTCCGCAGCTCATTATAGACTTGATAAAGTGAACCATTTATGTAATATTAAAAATAATTAAATTTCAATGAAAACACAGTTGAAACTTAGAAGTTTGAATTTTTCAGTGAGGGCAATTGCATCCATTGGATATCCGTCTCTGGAAATATTCATCCTCAACAACTTGCATAAAACTACTTTAATCACTGCTATTTTCGGATTCGGATTCCGGGTATATCTTTCAAACCCATTTTTATGGCTGTCTTCCTGAAGAGAGGAGGAGGTCTTTGTAGACCAATTGACATAGAAAACTGGTTGGCCAGCTCAACAAGTGTCGTTTTATCCCTGCCTATTTCTCTGATTGAGTTATAATAACCAAGCCAAGCATGATATGCTGCTTCTTTGATACTACCATCAATCTTTGCCATTGCAAACTCCAGCTGCAAGAGGATTCAAAGCATTAGAAACATTTGACACAACACACACCCCATGTTCGAAATGCAGTTTGAGATATCAATGCAAAATGTTCTGAATATGGCATCAACCTCTTACAAAGATCCCTTCGATAGAAGCATGAAGAGTAATACTTTTATTAGTTTAGGTGCAGACCTGTTGTTTGACATCCGGATCCATATGTGGTAACGAGAGTTTCTCGAGAGGCAAGTCCTTAATTTCATCCAAGAAATACTCTTCCCAGGGTGCAATCAACAAGATACCTTCTCCACCCTTGCCTTCCCGTCCTGTTCTTCCTAGGCGGTGTATATATTGTTCTCGGTCAGGAGGAATACCCACCTGGTAGTAGTAATATAACGTCATATACATTATTTTATCAAAAACAAAAAAAATGGAAGGGTCTACACAAAATAAGATATGTATTTCACAACCAGAATGTTTCTTCACTTTAAACCAGACGCAAGAGTTCTTGCCATTTCCAAGAATTATATGGAACATTTAGTCATGGTCCGGCAATATTATACTTGAAAGTTAAAGTATTTGTATTTGTGCTTGCATGTATTTCAAAAATTTTAACTGCTTAATTAAACCAATCATATGCTTGAGGTTCAGTTTCTATGCAGAATATTATCTCAAAAAGAGTACCTGAATAACCAAAGTGCCTGAATTGTAGATTTATATGGTGAATTATCAAGTCTGATGTTGCTGCATTACTACACTATTGCAGGGTTAGGCAGCTATGTGGACCTCTCTCTCTCTCTCTCTCTCTCTCTCTCTCTCTCAAGATTCAGATGAGAGAGAGTAGCCGGTCCTACAAGAGGCAATTTGAAAGCTGGATCCGAATTTGGTTAAAAACCCAGAAGCAACATCATAAATGCATCACAAGATTCTTTCTCTCTCTTGCCATACTGTAAAAATACCAATGACCAAGAAATTAGGGTCCAATGAAAGTATTTACTCTCTTAATCTGTAATCTTCATGGATATAGATCAGCAATCTTGAACTTGTTAACTTTAACAGTACTGATGGAGAGTGACAGACAGGTAAAATTGCCGTTGAATTAGTTTTTGTATGTTATCAGCAATATATAAAGTAATAATATAATCATTAAAACAATAGTTCTGGTATATACTAGTAGCAAATTGTCCCTGTAAGGTGTTAATTTGATGTTTATTTAAAAAAATAAACAAAGTTATCATTTGAGCTTGGACTGAAAGTGGTCACTTAGAATAATAAGGTTTAAGCCAAGCTTGAGCTGCCTAGCTTACACTAAAACATTATTTTAACCATAGAATCTAAGCAGAGGAATACTCTCTCTCTCTCTCTCCCACAGCCTTTGTGGTCCAAAAAACAAAGATAGAAAGGCGGGTAATAAAGATTAATGGATGTGGGGTTGTGAGTCTTGTGACCTTTCCTAAAGGTCATACCCACCTGGTAGTAGTAATATAATGTCATATATATTATTTTATCAAAAACAAAAAAATGGAACAGTCTACACAAACAAAATAAGATATGTATTTCACAACCAGAATGTTTCTTCACTTTAAACCAGTTGCAAGAGTTTTGACATTTCCAAGAATTATATGGAAAATTTAGTCATGGTCCAATGAAATTATACTCGAAAGGTAAAGTATTTGTATTTGTGCTTGCATATGTATTTCAAAAATTTTAACTGCTTAATTAAACCAATCATATGCTTGAGGTTCAGTTTCAAGCAGAATATTATCTCAAAAAGAGTACCTGAATAACCAAAGTGACATCAGGATAATCCATTCCTCGTGCCGATACATCAGATGTAACAAGAATTAGTCTCCCAGATTCCCTGAATTCATCAGAGATACGAGTTCTATAAAGTTGAGGTTTTCGGGAATGGATCTCCCTAACATTCATGTTCATTTCTCGGAGAAGCAAATACACGAGTGATGTTACCATCCCGGTTGTACAAAAAACAATGACCTGAGTGCTAGAACAGTTAGGACTCAACAAATTTGTGCAACTACCAAAATCCAGAGGCTATAACATTTTACCTTGTAATCCGGTGCTTGAGATATATGCTTCTTCAAAAGATGGTGAACTATCTGAAAGTGCAATTCATGTGGTGCAACAAGAAGAGATTGCTTAACCTGAACTCATCAAGGAAAATTCTGCATATATCATTGCAGCTGCCAATATGTTTGATACAATTATAACATCTATTTTAATTAATTTCAACGAAGGACTTCAGAAAAAAGTCAATTGATCAATCAAAGTTAAGTACCAAAATTATCTAAATTCCATTGTTTAGAAAGAATCATTAGCCTAATTGTATTTCCCTGATAGTAAATGTGTGCAATTATTGCCATTTATACCTTATCATGAGTTTCGACACAGCCCAGACCCACTGTATCAATGAAGGCATGTTCCCTTTTCAAAACAAGCTGAGATATTCGACGAACCTGCATAATCAAGCACATTTTAGATCTGAGTGATTCATACAAGGAAATCTGCCTTGTACACAACAAATATAAGGAAGATGAACAATCTAACCTCTTTTGGAATTGTTGCAGAAAACAGCAAGGACTGCCTCTGACGGGGTAAACAATCAACAATTTTCTCAACATCTTTCCGAAACCCAAGGTCTAATAAGTGGTCAGCTTCATCTAGTATAAGCATTTTCAGTCCCATCAAACGCACAGACAAGGTAGACTTGTTCTCAACATGATCCAGCAACCTCCCAGGCGTTGCAACAATTATCTGCAGAAAGTTTCGACCGAGCTAATTAGAAAAGGTTTATCTTCTAGCATTAAGATGTAGAAGACTCTAGAAACATTATACAATGCTAAAAGAACTACCAGGTGTAAAACATACGCTAACCTGGCATGGGTCTGATTCGAGGCGTTTCTGATCAACTTTGAAACGTGTTCCTCCAACTAGAGTCTGGACACCTATGCCATCATGGTACTTCAGCAGAGCATTTGCTTCAGCAGCTAGCTGACTTGCAAGTTCTCTTGTGGGGCAAAGAATGAGAACATATATTGGAGGCGCTCGCTGAATAGTATTACTACTAGCAGCCTTCAAAACTGTTTCAATTGCTGGAAGCTGTTTGACTTTAACAGAAGAAATTGGAAGAAAGAACAGAGAATCTACAAGTTCGTTAATAACAACTCAGGAATGGTAGTGTACCAAAAAAGCTGCAGTTTTTCCTGTGCCAGTTTTAGCTTTGACCAAAGCATCTTTGCCTGCTCCACATTAGAATGAGGATTGTCATTTGGAATGCTTGACTTGCATCGAGCAAATCAGAACATCATGTTTATAAGAATATAATATGAATTACAAGAGAGTTAAAGAAAGCATTTAACCATAACCATTGGGAAAGCACTACCATGCAGAAGACTTTTATACATAAAAGGACCATGTGACACTCAGCAACATCTCATGCAAGCATAGAACAGTCTGCCCAGGCATATAAGTGATGGTGATAATTTGTTGTTTCCTATCTTCAAATTCCTATGGTTCGTATGCCTTCACCAAATCACCTTACTATAAGACCTAATCTTGTATCGTCTACCCATCTAGTGACCCTGATACCTCAAGTCACTTGTTGAGCTTCCAAAACGTGATATGTTCTTGAAAATGTAAGATTCTACATCAATTTACCCATTATGCATTAAAGGCAACCAAGGTGCAAACCATGAACAAGTTACTATCAAAACAAATGTAAAATTGAAAACCAGTGCAAACTTCTACAAGGCTCATGGATCCACAAAAATGATGACACAATCACACAATGGCCAAATAAGCAATAACACACCCTCAAGACAAACAGAAAGAGTTGCCTCCTGTACTCGAGTCATCTTAAAATATCCAGCTGCAGAGAGTGCCTTGACTGTCAATGGGGATATACCACACTCATCAAATCTGTAGAAACAAAAACCCACAGATTCATCAATTTTCTCATCACCAAAACAAACAATACATACATCTATAATTCGAATTCTCTCACTAGAAGAAAAGAAATACCAACCAAACATCTTGGCTTACCTTTTTTGACTATAAATAGTTTCTCCCTCCCCCTTCTTCTCATCATTTTCTGCCAACTTCTTCTTATCCAACTCCTTCCTAAGCAACTCCACTTGCTCCGAAAAGTCAATGTCCTTCTCAAGTTCCTTTAGTGGCACTCTCTTTGTTATCTTCACATCATACTTCCCCAACGATGCACTACTCCCCAACTTCCTAACATCCCTCCCACCCCCCACTCCTTCCACTTCATCATCTATATCTGAATCCCATTCATCATCACTCGATGAACTCTCATTCCTCCTAAACCTCCTCCTCTCCAAACCATTACCACTCTTTCTAAACTTCCTAAAATTCCTTGGACTCTCATTCTCGCGGTTCCCACCAAGCCCACCCTGATCAACACGCTTCATCGAATTATCATTCGAAACAAAATCAGATTCACGTTGACTAGCAGAACTCTCATTCTTCTTAAACCTCCTCTGCTCTATATTACGCCCCGAATGCTTCAAAGAATCATCCTTTGAATCCAAGTCTAACGGAATCCTGCCAAAAGAACTCTCATTTACCCTAAATTTCCCTTTACTCTGAACTGAATAACTCCTACTCTTACCAAAATGATTACTATTAACGACATTGAATTTTGCATTTTGCATACGTTTATCAGATATCAGTTTCTTCACGTCAAGCGGTGAATAGATTGACCCTGACCGTTGATTTCTTGTTGTTTCAATGATTCGTGGCCGTTCCTGTTCCTCTGATTTCAATGGACCGTCGTTTTCGTTCCACAAATCCACCGCCCCTTCTTTCATGAACCGATCAGCTAGGGCTTTGATGTGGTCGTTGGGGCTCATGGGGTTATATTTTGTTGTATTTGAACTCGAGTCGGGCTTCCCGGCTAGTTTGGCCCGGACTTGGGACCGGATTCTAGCCTGGTAAAGTTGCTTCTCTTGGTCGAGGAGTCTTCTCTCTTTCTCCTTGGCTTTTTTCTCATGAAGGCGCTTCCATTGCCACTTATTTAGGCCGCCGGGGAAGGTCCGGGGACCACCACCCATGGGTCGAGTCAAAATACGGGATCGGAGGAGATCCGAGAGGGTTTTAGAGCGCTGGAGGAGGACCGTTGAGAACATTGTGGGGTTTAGGGTTTAAGGAGAAGTGGGAAACTTACCGGGTTGCTTAAGATGGTGTTTTTAAGTTTGCCGACGCACGACGACGTCGTGTTGTCTCCTGTTACATAACTTCAACCCGTAGAGGTAAATTTCAAACGAATAAGCCATCCATCAGCACCAGCTATTTCTACTATTTTCCAGGTAAAACTACGTCGTTTATACGCATGCACCTTTTACAGGAGAGCAATCCAAGGATGAAAGATCCTTCACTGCATTTTAACTTGTTATAAATAATTAGAAATTCAAGCATCTGATCTGCTTAAAGTTTTATTAATCAGTTAATGTTAGAAATCTCTCAAAAAAGTTTAAGATGGATTTTAATTGGAGTGTAAAATAGGCTGCTTATGCACGAATTAAGCATTGTTGAGTTCGGGTCTGGGCTTTTAAACATCTGGTAAAGGTGGCCCAACAAACCACTTTAAATCCCAACAAATTGGGTTCAATCCGGAATCATTAAATTAATTGTGAAACCTGATAAATTACCAGTAGTTTTTTTACCCCTTGCATGAAATTTTACCATTGTGTCAGAACAAACATTTTCACATGATTCAACCTTAGGCTTGTATATAAGCCTAAGCTGTAAACCTCCAACCCCATCAAATCAGGCTTCTTCATTCCTCCATCAACCTTCAATGAGGTAATAATAACAAGAGAAATCAGTTGAATAACAAAGTGAAGAATCCTAAAGGGCGGTAGTTGATTTCAATAACCAAAGAAAGGAACTGATCAGGGTCAAACCCTTTTCAAACTTTAGACTGGCTCTGAGCAGCGTTTCGTCTTGCACAGCATCCCACAAAGTATATAATCGACTGGCATTGTGAAACATAGTATAAGAGTTAGCCTCGACACGATAAGTGATGAAACGAAATTTTGAGACTGAAATCCATGGAAGGTTTAAGCAGGATAAAAGACTATGACGGTGGTCAGAAATTGGTAAACAGAATCTTACCAAGACAACAAATAGTGCCAAATTAAAGATTGCAACAACTCTCCACTCAGTTTTCATGTATTGTGCAACTCCAGCCCTGAAAAGGTGATTGGAGGAAAGCAAACGGCAGTCAGAAATTTATACCGTAAAGGAAATGGAAGTTAAGGAGCACGGGAAAACCAAAATGCTTACTTGCAAGAGTCACAATTGTAGCACTTCACAGCCCGAGAATTTTTGTAAAGCTTGCAGTCATTATTGGAACTAATTGGATGAAAGCTCAAGTCGTAGTGTGAAGCATTGACAACAGGATAACCACATCTGTGAATCAAGTTGAATGTCAAGAAAAGTTATTCATAACATGAATAAATGAAGCTGTATACACCATGATTAAATATAGGTGCAGCTGCAAAGAGCCAACCCAACCAAAAATCAAAAAGAAAAGACACCTACTCGGATGGAGGTCGGCAGCAACCAGCTTCAATAGGCGTCAGTTTTGCCATTTTATACTGCTTAAGAGTCTGAAAATCAGAGTTGAACAACATTACTATAGATGTCAGAGAAACAAATAGCACTCACGAGTTAAAAGGTAGACCTTGTACTGCTTTGCTAGGTTGTTGCAGTCCTGTGATTTCACAAGACAACTCTTCAAGCGTTTCCAATTATCGGTATTGTTCAGCTGACAAAATCAAAGACAAATGCTAATCTTGGCTAAACAAAGTGGGGAACTACATTGCCAACAAATTGAAAGCCTCACCTGCTTTAGAAACCATGAACTATAGTCTTTAAGTTGATACTCCTTGTATCTGATAAGAAAAGAAGACAACAGAGACTAGGGTCATACACAGATCTCACTAAATTGAATTATGCACATTTATTTGAGACAAGTAGTGCAAAGACCACCCACTGGATAAGTAAAACAGATTGGGCACTACTGCATTTTTGTATGAAGATGAAGTAAACCTCGGCACCAAGTGCACGGAGAGAGAGGTGGCTGATTGTTTTTCAGTTTTCTTGAGGTACAAATCACATAAAGACTGGAAGGAAATACTACAAAGTGGTACTACCACCCAAAAGAGAAAAGAGAGGCAATGAGAAATTTTTCCATTTAAGTTTACATGTTTCCTTACCTCAAGCCAGATACATTGTGACCAGATCCATTATTTGTTATAATGAACCTACAAGAAAAGGCATACAATCAATTTGTTTAACTTGAAAGCTCTAATAAAAGTGAGGACACAAAGGGCCTATAATGATACACACAAAGAAAGCATGAGAATGTCTTATTAAAACATATAGTGATAAGGTAGCCTTGGAAACTGAAAAGCTATAGAACAGATTGAGACAAAAAAATATAGCGGAAACAGCAGCAACCTAATATGTCCATTTTTCACTTTCATGTGTTGCTCTAGAAGAACGACGTTAAGATAATAGAATCACATAAGTTATACAAGACACAAGTACCTATTTCACCAGGAACACCATCTCATAAAACAGAGTCATCCAGTACATCTCCCTACAGACCATACTTTTAGCCGGTTTCATCTAGAATTCCCATTTAGTTAATAGCACACCAACTTCCATCTAATAGCTACCCTATAAAATATCCTAAGAAAATTTTTGTTTAAATCACAGATAGAAAACTCAATTGCACCCTAAACTAGAAATGCCACAAAGATTAAAAGCTCAGCAATCCCACCACTCCCCTTGCCGGTCTTGACTGAATCTGAAAAAGAAGTAAAACTCAGTTAAAAATACTTACGCCAACACCGTGAATACCAGGATCGCCACCAGAATGATGCATAACATAATCAAATACTCCAACCCAATGAGTCAAGGGTAGTCCAAACAAAGAAATTAAAAAAGAACAGAATCAGTAAAAAATCTTGATAACTCAAAATTATGCAAAGGATACAATCCACAATAGTATGGTGTTCTTCTTCACTGCTCCCAAGAACCCGATTATGGATCTAAATTCAAAGAAAAGAATGGAATTGTGACTTTCTATACCAAATTAGGAGTTAGAGTGATAAAAACTTACATTATAAAAATGAAGGCACCGAGGCCTAAGACTGGGAGCGTAAGGGATTTTCTACACCCATCATGATGAGTGCTCATCCATACCCCAAAAATTACAACAGCTATAGCTAAAAGCTGCACGACGAAAAGTATACAAAACAAGCATATGTTAACTTAAACGAGCTAAAATTTGTTCAATTTTTTTCCATTCACTTCTACTAGAACTTGATTGCAGCAGAACCATTGAAATGAGCAGCAGGTTATGGTAGAACTAGTTTGAAAAACAGTATTTTCTGCAAGTTTTTACAATGAAATAGCCAACCAGGTCAATGTTCAAGAAAATTCAAGAGAAAGCACCTAAGCAAATTTTAGTATAAAATAACACCATCAATAGAAAACCAACAAATGGGACAAACCCAACAGTAAAAGGAAAAATCTTCATTCTAATAATGACCACAAATAATGCTGGCACTGTGACCCATAAAAAAAAAAAACCCATTTGAAATACCACAGTAACATAAAAAGAGCCTTAAAGAAGAGCATACCATTGTAAGAAAGTTGATCCATCTGATCACAAAATTGCTTGTTCCCATACCCATTCTCACTTTCCTTTTTTATCTGTATATAAACTCCACAAACAGAAGCAAAGAAAAACCAAAAAAGAAAGAAAGCACTGGTGAAGATGGGTTTCCAAGACTTCTGAGTTTGAAGAATGTTTTTTGGACATATATATATATATAAAGAAAAAGAATAGAACTTTAGAAGTTTCTTGGAGAACTCTGATATTAAAGTGGCACTTGCATTGCAAGGAAAGAGAGAGAGGCAAGGCAAGTAGAATGAGCTGGTCGGGTTGGGCACAGATGAAATGCTGAGGGCTGCAAGGGATAGGGAGGGGTAGTTTGGTTAATGGACATGCACATGGCTCATGTTTTTCCAGATAACAGAAAGGAAGGATCGTTTCCCTTAGATCATCAGGATTTTAGGACAATATCCAACAACAAAGTATCTTTAAAGCCTTTTACCAGTCAGATATTACAACGTTGACGGTTTTAACTTTTTCCTAAACGTAGATTCTTGCGTGGGACAAGGGTCCACGTATGACTTGTGTCTTTTTGTCAGGTCAATTTTGGTATTTTACAACCACTCCAAAATTCTGAGCAGTTTTCTAATTTACACTAATTATCTTTTATTTTCAATCATTTTCACCATTCTGTACTTGACCCCCCCCCCCCCCCCCCCCCCCCTTCTCTCGGCTGCGGTATATCCTGGGCCTGTTTTAATCTTATTCTTGAGTATGTATTAAGAAACTCAGCTTAGTAATAGCATGCAATTCTATTACAAATTTGATTATGGGATTTTGCCATCATAACGGATAGGAAACAGCAAGGGAGGGGGGGCAGAGACGTGGGTCAAGTGTACTGCCTATGCTTTCAATTCATTTTAAGCTGAAACGTAGATTCAAAGGGAAAACTTGCCCATGCTGACTTCATTGCCAGTAGGACAATCCAGCAATGTCTTGAAAGCTTCGTTACTTGCATTTATCTCATTTCAGAACTAATGGATCTCTCTCACTAGCGTGAAGACAGAACCTACTGGAAAACTTTATTGCAAAAATGTTCTATGAACAAAATCTGAAGAAACTACCCTAAATCAATTCTAAACCAAGCTAAAATATAAAGATAAAAAAACAAGAAAAGAAAAGGCATAAAACTATATTGAATAAATAGGGGTGGCTGTTTACAGTGCTATTCTATCAGACATTAATTCGATGTTTATGTAATATGAACCTGGTATAAAAAGATAAGCTTTCGAACAGAAGATACATTGCTTATGTTTTCCATTGCAGAACGACAGAATGTGCTGATAGTGATACTTGCCATTATAGGGGGGTTAACAAGAAAATCCAAACAATCCACCACCGCCCCAATCCCCGCACTTTCTGTTCACTCTCTTATCCTCCAGCCGAAAGTGCCTATTGGGGACAAAGTTGGAGTTCCAGAAAAGGTGGAATGGGATACCAATAGGCTGAATAAGAAGACAGTGGTAAACCAGAAAGCAAGAACCCTATACCACTCTATTTGTGCACGACAGAATTGTAGATTTCATCTCTTCTTTATCCAATGATGCTAGAACAATGATCTGCCAAAAAAGAAGATTTATCATCCATATCTCCAAATTTTTTTTTTTTTTTTTGCAGCATTCAAGACATAATAGTAAGGTTGCACTTATTCAAAAGAACAACAAAAGCAAGAAGGTTGTATTTAGATAGGAAACAAAAAGACTTTTCACAACAGAGGGTCCTCAAAAGTCTATGCACATTCATGTTCGCGTTTTGTGAAAATTTTTTACTTATCCTTGTGTCATTGCCTTGTAAAAAATACCAGTGTGACAGATCTACAATCATTGAGTTCAAACATCAAACTTTACCAGTGTTGTGAAAATAGACCTAACAATGCAAAAGGTGCAAAATCTTTTGAGGTTGAAGAGAGTCAAAATGAAATAAAACCAAACAACAAAACTGTGGTTCAAAACTTTAAATGTGATGGTATATATTTCTTAAGGGGATGAAGTTTTCAATTGGTAAGATTGAAATCCCCCAATTGAGGGTTATGCTGGATACTTGCCAAAGTACTAGATCATGGAAAATTTTACCTCTTGTACTTTGTTTCCAGATCGAGCAAGTAACTTATATTGATTCTCAAACATGGATGCCATATAAACCTGCACCAAGTGGAAGCAGATAATTCCGTAATGGAGTCTGAAAAAAGAAACTGACCAATTCCTTGAATACCTTGTAAGAAAGGTTTCAAATATCAAGTGCATGAATCCATTCATCCCTATTATCAATCCAATCTCAACAGATTCCAGGGTTTGAACCAATGGTGGCTTCAATTATGAAGTTGGCAATGAAGCCTAGAATTGAAAGATAGCACAATTGTTGGCACCTAAAAGATGACACACTCATGCAGGACAGATGATGCTGATTACAGGATTGGGTTATTTAGGAATTAATTTTGTATTTTTTATGGGTTCAATTGTAATCTATGTAAATTTAGGGAATTTTATATTATTTATATTATAGTCTTGATTCTTTACCAAGTGCATTGGGGTAGGGAATACTCTATAAATACCTACATAATTTTTCAGCTTCAGTTAGCTTATGATGATGACCGAGTTATTATTCAGAATAGTCTCCATCTCTCTCTTTCTTTCTCCTTCCCCTCTTACCCTCTAATTTCGCACTCCATCCATTTTCTCATACCAGTTCTACATTACACAGCTTCTCTACAGAGATCACAAACATTAACCTACTATATAGTTGATATGTTAAAGCTATCATACCTGGAATGTTGGAGCTAAACCAGGGCTCAAGAAAAATCGGCCTTTTGAAACTGATTGAACCCCTTCAATCTGTTGCAATTCTTTGATAAGTGACTCTACATCAGGCCACTGTCAATATTTAATACCATTGTATGAGGATTAGCCATGCAATACCTAATACTAGGACAAAAAGGATAACATAGAAGATAAGAAGCATCTATAACAGGGCATAAACGAAAACCTCAGAGTCCGCTTCTGCTGCTTGTAATCTTCCATCTAAGTTATCACGATCACCAACCACAGAATCCAAGGCCTCAATCAGTGGATCTGGCTGTCATGGGAAAAGAGAACAAAGAGAATCACCATATAATCAAAAATTCAGAAATTGCCTAAAAAAACTGAGGAAATTTGAAAATTGAAAGAACTAGTATTACCGTTATCTCCTTCAATGATAAAAATACACGCTCCAGTGTGAAATCCAATTGGTGAACTTTTGCCTCAACAATCTGAAATCATGAAGATAATCCGAAAATTCAAGTGAAGGAATAGAAAGAGTAGGTAGATAGAAGCAGGGCCTAAAAGCAAAGGGCTTCACGGAGTTCAGGCACAGACAAAGCATTAGATGAAATAACACACACAAATGTCGTGAAGGTCAACAGCTTTTAATCTTGTTAGGTCTTACTTCTTTGTCATTCATTCTTACTGAAAAGAAAAAGAGATTCTATTTGCTATGTTTTAATCTGCAGTAAACTCAAATACCTGACCAATTTTGAAATAAGATGCAGGATCCAAGGTGGCATCCCACGATACTTCGGTCTGGTGAATCAGAGCAGGCACGCCTTCAACCTATATTAGTAAGATTAAATCACAATTTGAGTGGAAAAAATACATTAAAGGATCTATAGTCTTAAAGACATGGGTGTTATGGCTTCATGCTAAGAAGCGTAAGTTCATAAGAAAAATAAAAACAAGGCAAGTAGCAAAAATCCACATGACACTGTTGCCAGACTATAATTGCTTCGAGTAGTTTCAATTTCTTAAAAGGCGTCTAACCTAGTAGTTGCTAAGATATTGCAACAAGGCTGAGAAACTTGTTGCTGAAAGATCATTTACCTCCACAAATATACCAAAATAAGTGATTTTCTTGATGCAGCATTTAACAACATCGCCTACACGAAGCTTGGCCTGCAAAAAGAAACGGCATAAGAACTTGAAATTTTTAATTTTTGTCAAATGAAGCACAGGATGTTTTTCTTTTGAAAATGTTTGCTCAAATTCTCATTTTTTCAAAAGACAAATTTAAACATTAATTCTGAAATAGTTATTATTGCTGCAAAGTGCAACAACATTTCAAGTATACAAAAAGGGAGCACAACATTGAAGATGAGACTAAGGAAATATTGAAACACAATGTAGCAACTAACCATAACATTTCTCTTTTTCTCTACTAACTCTTCCTTTGCTTTTGGCCTCAGAGAAACTATAAGTTTTCTGAACTTTCTGTCAGCCATTAGCACATTTACTTTGACTCTCTGCAAGTATTAACCATATCAATATACAAAATGGAAATAGAGAAGATGATTTAGAAAGGAAAATCAATTTCTTCAAACCTGACCAACAAATGAGGACAAGAATTTAAGCTTCTCTTGATCATAAATCTTCAAAAGATCTTCCAAATTCATATCAGGTGACAATTTTCCCTCAAATTGTTGGTTATTTTCCATATCTGAGTTTGATACCAGAGAAGAGTTCTTGCTCATTATATCAGAACTTCCAATAACTCCCAAATTCTGTTTATAAGCAGCCAGGTCTAAGCCCTTCTGTCTCAACCATGACTCAAAAGCTAAGAACTTCCATTTAGCTGCCAAGTTGCGGTATGGCAAAAATCCAATCAAAGAACCAAAAGATACCTGTAAAATTGATGCTTCAAAGTCAAAAGTCACAAATAAGAACATGATTGCAAATAAACATGATAAAAGGAAAAGATTAACTCACAACAAAACCTCTCGTGCTAGAGCTTATTAACTCCACTTCTGCCCTTTCTCCTGTCTTAAGCAGATGTTCTACCCTCGTCCAATCACTATCCTACAATAGCATGAGATACCAAGAATGATCAGACATTCCTAAAGTCATGCTTTAAAAATGTCCAGTAACGGCTTAAGGGCAAAAAGGACTAGTAAGCTGACCTCCTGAGGTGATACAGAAGGGAGATCACCATAATCTTCAGGATTGATGGGAACAGTTTGTGCTCTACTGGAGTTTGATGTTTCTTTCACAGATTGATCTAATCTATAAGAAAGCAATCTGTTAATCGCAACTCGGTCAACTGAAGAAGAAATGTCTTAATTTTAAGAAAGAATTTGCCACCTTTTTGGCTTCCCTTGAAGTGCAGCTTCGATAGAGGGACCAGTGCTGGATTCCTCAGTAGATACCCTATTACTTAGCTCAACTGGCTGCATTCCTTGAAAAACCCAGAAAAACATAAATTTTAATACTCCAGATTGAAGGGTTTCTAAACTTCTTAGATAACGTACAAGGTGGAAACTTGTAAGGTTTTTAAGAGAGAGAGAGAGAGGTGGGGGTTGTTAAAATTGGCCTTAGTTGTGATAAGCCCACCACAGCAACACTAGACAAAATGAAGCAAAAATTAAACTAAAAGGAACTTCATGCTATAACATGGTACATTACCACTTATGGAGTCATCCTTTCTCTCAGGTTTCTTAGGGATTGAGCTATGCCCCGCTTCTAATGATTCTTGAGAAGTATTCTCTGTTGCGTTAGCCAGCATGTTAGCTTCTATCTCCGCTTCCAACCTTTGCCCTTCAATTTCTAAATCTTCAAATAGCTCTTGCATTTCGCGAATGTTTGTATGGATACTCTGTTCAGACTTTTCTAATATTGTAAAATCACCAATTCTATCCTCCACTTCTTTCTCTTTCTCCAGCCCAACACTACCTTCAGAGTCTTGTTTCTTATCAAGGCTTGTATCAACACTCATCGGTTCTGGCTTTCTCAACAATGTCATTTCACTAAAGTGGTCCTTCGCCTTTTCATTCCTCATTTTCAGTGACAAATTTGGTTTTATCCTAAACCTGGGTAGGTCTTCTACATCATCTTCATTGATCAAAGTTGGCTTTCTCAAGATAACGTTTGGAACCCTGCCCTTTTTTGCACTATCCACGGTCTTCCCATCTGACAGAGTTGGTCTCTTTATCTCAGATACAGCTGGATTACCATCAGCTTTAAACTTGATTCCCTTCTTCGGAACAGGACGAACTAAATTTAAGCTATCAGAAGATGAGGTGGGCGATTTCTTTTCAACATCAAAAGGAACCTCCTCTACTTCAACTATTTTACCCTTGTTCTTATGAAATGCTTTCTCAATTTCAATATAAGATGCTTCGGGGTTTGCTTTTCGACCCATTATCTGAAAAACCAAATGGAATAAGATTAACAGAAGTTGTAAAGATGCAAATTCTTTTAACTATTAGAAAATGAGTGTTTAAAAAAACACAAAATTTCGCTAAATTGAGCATAAAAATATAAAGTTAGCAAAAGGGGACCTTGGCAAGGGTGAGTTTGGGGTCTTCACCAAGCAAGCGGCCAAACTTGAGCTCCATTTGGTCCCATTTGTCAAACTTTGGCTCTTCTTTCGCCGCAAAAATCCTGAAAGAAACCCTTTTCGCCCCTCTTTTCGGTCCTGCTCTTGACGGTGATGCAGAAGGAAACAGCAAAAACTTGTTGACAGAGAAGGACGAAGCAGCGGCGGTGGTAGCGGAGGCGCAAGCAAGACCGTTCATTCCTAATGCGAAATTAAAAGCAAACTCATCAGACAGCGTTGAGTAGCATTGAGGAATTGTAGAATTTTGTACTCAGATTGAAAATTGCGCTTTGGTGCTGGACTGCTGGTGGGTATAAAACGGCTACCTGGGACTGGGGAGTGAAGAAGCAGAACATTATCTATCCCTCCGGTAACGCCCACGTGGAACTTTAGTTTGACATCCGCTAATATTTCGCCACGTGGAATCATTCTGCTAGAGTTTTCTCTTCTATTTTTTCTTTTTTAATGAAAAGAAATTGTTCGTGGTTCGTGACATGTGTGGAGGGAGGCCATGAGACTCCAATTTATCATTCTTGTGGCCTGAATCCAATGGGGCAATAGGCCGCCATTGGGCTTAAACCAAGGACTCTCTGTTCTTTTCCTTAATCATTCTTCATGATTAAATTATTTAAATATTTTAAATAAATTTTTATTTTTTTATGTTCAATTCAAAATTCTATATCTTCATTTTAAATTAGATAGATCTTTTTATGATTAATTATTTATTAATTATTATTAATTACAATGATAATTTATTACGTAAACATCACTTTACATAAAAATGACAAATAGCATTGATAAAAGAATAAAATCTTATTTGAAAATTTTAAAACAATTCAAAAAAAAATTTAAATGTTTTACAGAAAATGTTTTCTCAAAATAAGAGATTTGAAACAAACATTTCAAGCAATGGAAAAACTGAATTCATCTCATTTCAAACGCAATGCAATACAACGGTGAAAGTCTGAAATCTGAAAGGATTGCCCATCCACGCAAAACCAGCCCTAGGACCCCCTCAGAGTTTAACATTTGCCCGCATACAAGGTATGCTGCCGCTGCGTGAAAGGAACCAAAAACAACTTTTGGTTTTTCCTTTCACGAGATTTCCAATCAATTGGAATGGAAGATGGACCAGCACCCTGGATTTGCTTGCAAGTCGGAGAACAGGGAGACCTTGGGCCACAGGAACTTCTTCATGAGACTAGAGCGAAAACAGAACAAGGCCAACACCCAATTCGGATAAAGCCCAATGCCCCTGAAGGTTCAGTGAGTGTTCTACTATTGGTCTTGTGCAGCAGCTTCAGCAGGGTTTTCTTCTGCTTCTGGTTTTGGCTCATCTCCTGGCTTTGATTCTGATTCAGATTCGGCTTCAGAATTTTGTTCCGATGAAGCTCCTGCTGAATTTTTCTTCAAGGAAGCTGTCTTCGTAAGATGACTGTAGCTGCCCTTCTCCTTGAACAACTGAGCAAAGTGGTGCTTGCAGTAGAGAATACCATCCAATGCAGCATAGGATGATGGGTTGAGGAAGCAACCCCCATGACAACACCTAAAGCAGGATTTATGGTAGTTTTCGCCCTCCACAGTCACCTGTTATTATTTTTGCTCAACATAATCAGTTTCTTCATCCTCAACTTTGTCAGATTATTAACATACACACTCTATAACTGATTCTTTCAATCAATGAAAGGCTAGCATGTTCAAGCTTTCAGGAGAAGAAATAAGAATAAAGGTTACCTAGAGCCTTTCCTTTTTATTTTTCGAGGGGTAAATAAGATTATCTAGACTCAAAATGAGGAATAGAAAGAGCAAGAATCTAATAGCAGACCTTCTCTAATGGGTATGCGGTTTTGTTACAGACTCCGCATCTATCTTGTGTGCCAGAGAAGAAGGATGCCAGTCTGCTAGGAGCCCTTGCCTGCCAGTAGAATGAAATGAACATTAAATTATATCAAAATAACCCTGGCATCTACGGGGCAAATAAAATCAACTTTAAAGCAATGGTGGGAAAGAATTTGTGTACCAGGCCATTTGGCTTATCGGATTTCCCAGCTGAAAAACCACCAAAGAAGCAAAACCTGTTAGCCAAAATGAAAAATGGACAAAACTAATGATGCTCGATCAGGTGGAGAGAACTGGCTTGGAAAGGAAAGGGATCTCACATTGGAATTTCTTTGTGTAACTGCCGGTCTCCTTGAAGAGTTGCTCAAAATGAGGCTTGCAATATAGGACTCCTTCCATTGAGCAATAGCTGCTCATCTGTAAAACAAATTGCAACAAGACATTGATTCATCAATCTCCAATGCCTTATAATTCAAAGAAAAGCAAACACCCTTCACCCAGATATTTATGGTTAACCTTTTTATTCATCTGATTTCAGTTCCATCAAGCTTTTACTGTCATATTAAAAATTCTATGAAATTTTAAAATTCTTGCAAAGGGCTTATCATACATACCACCAGAAGTCCATTGCAGTGACTGCATTTGAAGCAGGTCTTATGATAAGAAACTCCATCAGCTGATAATAAATCGATAAAATGAACAGTCTTATCACAAGCCTTGCATTTCTCAGTTGTCCCACTGAATGCCATTTTCCTCGTGTTATAAGTCCAACAGCGAAAATAAAAGTTGGTCCAGAGAAGATGGTTCAGTGAAAGACAAAAACGAGTTTCTGATCTCTATCTCAGAAGGTATTGAGATAGAAAACCAACTCAGAAATTTGCCTATTGCCTTCCACACCTTTGTTTCGCGAATGTTAAAAGGCAGAGTAAGGGTCAAAAATGTAATGGGCAAAACAAGTGGAGGATATGAATCAACGCTTATTAAGGGTACGCAATGAAAGGTCCATCCCCAACTCTTTGGCATGTACAAAACTCCGTGCTCTAACTTCTAAGAATAGGGTCATGTTCCATGGAAGGAAAGAGATGCAAGGTTTTTGCTGACCATGTTTTTCAAGGATGATCCAGATATGAAAGATTAGTTTACAACCTGAGCACAGATGATCCTCGCTTTACAATTTACACTTATTATATCTAAATAAAGATTGTATACCATGAATTATAGCGCCAGTCAAGGTGCCAGGGGTGAGATTTTCCAGTAGTTGTTTGCCTCTTGAATGAGTGGAGGGAAAAATATAATTGTAGATTAAGAAGGTTAACTGTATCATTAAATGAAAATTAAGAGAACAATTTTGTAACTGCTTTTCATGGAGCAAATAAGTAAGCAAGCAAAGTTCAAACAGAACTTGGGAGCTGAAGTTCCTTTCCATACATGAAAGTACAGTAGAGTTTTTTTTTTTTTTTTTTAAAGTTACAATCATTTTATTGACTGAACATGCTATCCATTACAGAGGAAGACAGAGCAGCTTTACTGGGTCAGTCTTAAGCTCTGTTAACAGCCTGGCTTACAAAAATTGGCCAGATGCATCAACATATCACCATACAGCAGAGTTTTAGGGAGAACAAATGACAAGATATAGAAAGCCTGGGGAGAAAAGGAATTGGAAAATCTCATGGTAGAACATAAGTACAAGCCATAAATTTCTACAAATTACAACTAGATTTATGAAGATAGAAGTAATGTATCTCACATATCTACACACAGATACATTGACGTACACTGATATTAAAAGGTCCCAGGCACAAACCAACAGGAGGAGAGGAAAAGAACAAAATAAATGCCAGAAAAAAAGCAAAAACAATTCTCTCTCTTTTGAATATCAATCAAGGACGTTAACTGCTGAAACATCCGAGAAATTTCTTCGGTGTATATCCAGTTGCACGAAATTTCGCTGCTGTCTCCTCTATCTTGAGAAAATCTTCCCCACGCTTGGCTTCTATCATTGCTCTTTTTTCTTCTGCTTCCCTATGGATTTCAGCCACTCTGTTTTTCATTTTCTCAGCATACTCAGCCTTCTTCTTTTCCAGTTGTTCCTATCAAAACAAGACCTACGTCAAACACAGTACCCACAATCTCTAAAACTTGTTCTAATCCAAGCTAGTTGTGCTTAATTAGGAGTTCAATGCCCTGTAATTCTTAAACTAGGGACTGATCTGGTAGAGATGTTACCTCAATCTTCTTTAGCTGTGCTTCTACACCAGCTTTCTTGGTATTTTCCCATGAACCAATAGCAGATATCTTCTTATGTGCCCTGATTTGACATTTGCATCATCTTAAGTTGCTTAAATCAAGTTCAAGGGTTCATAACAGAAAAGGGTTTTTAAGCATTATGAAACCAAAGAACAGATACTTCACTCCAGCTAATAGAAGTACAGAAAATACTTTCTTCTCCTTGTAAAGAGAATAATGTGAATTGGCCATGGCTAAGAACTTATATTGCATAAATCATAACTTACTGAGATTCTTTTTCCGCCTTATATACCTAAGCTAGGATGATATGTTTGGATTAGAGTTACCCAGATTGTTTTAGTAATCTTTTTTTCTATTCCCTTTCAATATCTTGCAGAATGGCAGAACTGAAAACAAGGTGCTGTATAAGTTCACAGATGGCCCCTTACTTGTTCTCTACTTTTGCCTTTTCATTTTCCTCCCATGCTTTAAGTAAAGCTAGTCTTTTTTCTGTTTCAACCCGTGCAAGCACAGAATCTGAAATAATGATCAGATAAGTCAATTATTTTCCAAATAAATGTACCATTTCCAAGGACAAATGCTTTCAAATAAATGAGGCATAAACCTCTATTGTTTGGACTTTTCTCTGTAGCTACTGCTGCAGCTTCTGCCATTTTCAACATGTAAAGAGGTCAGATAATGTTATATCATAGGGCAGCCTGTACATCATTTAAACTGAATGGCCGAAAGTTTCACATTCCAATCTGACTTGTTAGATCAATCAACATTTCAATGAACATTATGGATTCTGTATCTTGGAAATGAAATATATTATTAGCTACAAGCAATTTGCCAGAACATGCAACCCATGGAACGTTATGACCCAGTTCGTCTGGCATCAAATTAGCATGCTTTGGCAGATGCAGTCCCTGGGCACAGAAAGAAAGAACTCAACAGAGAAATAGTTTGATTAAATTAAGAGTAAAATTAAAAAGCTCGGTTGTGATATCCAAGGATCTTGCAAAAGTAGGTTCGAATATCCTATTATCATAGAGAAAGTTCCCCTATACATGCAAGTAACTGAATAAGCAAAAACAAAGGTCAAGAAGGCCAAAGGGCAGCATTCCCTTCATCAGAGCAAATCTATTGAGCCAATGGGGTATGTATGTAGTATGACTAAAAGATTCTTCTATTTTGTGTTAAGTATTAAGGAGTAAGAACACAAAAAGGAAGTTTTAATGGCAGAAGGCCCACAGAAGAACTGAACAAAAGCATCCTACCTTGAATATTAGTCTGCATAAGATCAAGGGCTTGATCTGTTTCCCAATTCTAATTTTCCTTTAAACGAAAACTAACGGCAATAACTATGATCTTTTGAACCCAGCTTTCCATAAAGGTAAAGGCAGATTCAAAAGTAGAAATATGAAAACCAAAACGAATCTTTAGGACACCCTTTTCCTTTTCAGAACAATTTTTGACTGCATACAGACAGCCTAATTCTTGTAAGATATTCAATATATGCACAATTACAGTTTCAGTAAATTTAGAATTAAGGTGGAAAATGAAGCCCTAAAATTAAACAAAGCACTACAGTTTACAAACAAGAACAACCCAAGAAATTCTCAGGTTGCCATGATCCTGAAGACATGTCAAAATAGAGAAATTCCTTAATGCAAAATCACACAAGAAAAGCAAATTTCAATGAGATGAAGTTGATAAAAGCATTACACAGAATCATATGAGTTGTTTAAGAAAATCCTAGACTCTGAGAGAAAGCATACTTTCAGGAACTGGGATCAGGCTCTTCTCTTCAGCTACATCAGTCTTTGCTGCTGCATCCTTCTCTTCCTTAACAGGCTGCTGCTCCTTGGGTTCAGAGGCTTCCATTTTGTTGGCTTCCTCCTCTCCCATTACGTATTCCTTTAACTTAGCCACAGGTACACCACCAAAATGAACACCAAAAAAAATCAATTCCTCTCCCAAAAATTCTGGTAGATTCTACACAGATTTAAGCAACTGCAAAGTACCTGCAGAGAGAAACAGAGATAGAGAAAGAGAAACTCTTAGGAAATGTCAGCTGGAAACTATTGGGTGGTTGAGGTAGGTTATAGGTGCAAATAGAAGTTGGGTCCTGACAAAAAAGGTGATTGGTTTTGCAATTTCTTTTCTTTTTAAATTCTATAGGTGGCTTTCTTAAAGTAAAGATATCATCACTTGACAGTTTAGAAGGGAAACACTTGTTAGCTTTTGTGTTATCACTTGCGGAAACAACAAGCAAGGTATAAATGAACAAACAGAGTCAAACAGAGCGTTATTATATTCCTCAAGAGTGCCTTGTTCAATCTCTTTTGATTTCAATTAATTTGTTGTTTTCTCAACTATGGATGTGAAGTTTGATTGGAAATGGAAATGGAAATGCGATTATGTTAATTTTGAGTGAAACCTCAAACCTGAGACTAATCTTAAACCATTAACTATAAATGGTAATTGGTAGGTTGATTCTGAAATCGTACTAATGCACTTAAAAGACCAAAGCACGGTGCCTTCAAACTTCCTATGAATGTTCCTTCAAAATGTAGGTAAGAAACTAGAGCTGCTGAAAAAGGACGGTTCTTATGCCAACTATACAAGAATGTCCCAACAGAGTTTTGGGACAGCTAGGTTGATGGCGAATCGACATGATATAACCAACAGTTAAAATCTAAAATGACAGTGTTTCTCCACTTCATTTGACTAAGTAAAATACATCTCGTGGTCCAATCTGACAAAATACTTTAAAAAATCCTGGAATTTGGTTAGTAGAGGTTCATGCGATGTTCAGAAAACAAACTTCACAGCCCGTGAAGAGGAACTATTTGCAAAATATATATATATATATATAAATAGGAGGAGGAAAACAGTATTCAAATATTGACAAACAATAAGCTTACAAGAATCCCATAATCGATGATGAACGGACATGATTGCTCTTATAATATTTCTGTCGGATCATATGATAATGGTTTTTAACTACGTACTAGGGAGAAAAAACAGAAAGGAAAGACCTTTCTTGCTACCCCTGCACTGCCTATATACGTTGCTTCTATTGAATTTAGTGGACAGTTGCTTTTAACCCAACTTGTAACAACTGCCGCCCAACCATCAAAATGTTGTAAATTTGTAAAATGAATGCATGAACTTTCTGGATGTCGATTTGCTTCCATTTGTCTGGTGACAGCCGACCGGCCGTCGACTTCCTGTCTGTCGGATGGATTGTTAGACCAAGGATGCAAGTTTCCATATCTGAATCCATCACCGTCGGGAAAAGAAAAATCTATCGCACAATATACAGCCCCAACTCCAATTTTTCCAATCTTAAACCAATTTTTTACCTGAAGTCTGTCAGTTACATTTATGAGCATTAAGTCATTAACTCAAAATAATTGGAAGTGCGAATTGTCAAGTGGAGCTGTCACGTTTTTAATGCCCTACTTGACTACAATTATGATGCAGTAATCCTTGGTGTCAAATGTAATGAGGAAAAGAGTTACGAGAGTCATTGAAATTAGACTATTCAATTATTCATAGGTGGATGCTTACCCATATCTACATTTCATAATTTCCTGCAATAAAAATCTATAGATGTGTGGATAGAATATGATTATATGAAGCTAATTAGCTCCAGTAATTCACCTACTCCTCTTAAGGAGTGATAGCTTATTAATATCAAAACAAATTAACCCAGATGTCTTCTCAGGCTTGATTAAGATGTTTTTGTGTAGCTCGAACTGAGATTGATCCTCATTCTTTCCCTTAAGTCGGTGACTTTCCTCACTATATTGAAACATCGAATCCAAGATGGTTTTCCTCCCATCTTTTTTGGGTTGACCGTGAGATATGTCGACAATCCATAGAATCCAGATTCCTATGTGCATGTCTGCCAGTTAAAGCATTAGGAGGTAGGATTAGAAGCAGAAAGACCATGGTTTCCATGTCTTGGCATTCTTGCAAGAATCATTACTGTCCAGTATGTGTCTCCCAAGAAGAAGCCCACCGTAAAGCTGAAACCATTGTTTAATTACTACAACCCATGATTAATTAAATACTAATTACAGTTAATTAATCCAAGCTAACCTCTATGTCCGACAGTTAAAGCATTAGTGGGTAGGATTAGAAGCAGAAAGATCATGGTTTCCATGACCTGGCATTCTTGCAAGAATCATTACCGTCCAGTACGTGTCTCCCAAGAAGAAGCCCACCGTAAAGCTGAACCCATTGTTTAATTACTAAAACCCATAATTAATTAAATCCTAATTACAGTTAATTAATCCAATCTAACCTCTACGTTATCCGATTGCTTCCCTTGAACTTGGTCAACCTGGCCTTTAAAAAAAAGGTTATAGCTCTTTTAGTGTTCTGACACCAAAAGTGTTTGTCAGATTAATTACAGCTTTATCTTTTCGAGGTTAATTAAAGTAGTTTATTATTAACTAATCTTCTTTTCACTGTTCAACAGTAATTAAATTATATTATCCCAAACAAATTAAATTAACCGACCATGGAATGCTTCTGACCTATGGACGGATCCTGATCATTCTGTTCACATTTCACTAATTTCACCATTGACTTTATTGAACTAAGTGTACCCTAATGACACTTGTCTTGCATCGAATAAAGCATTAGATTCAATGTTTGAATGGGTTGGGGCATCCTGACATACACGTTCGAACAAAATTCACAATTTTAAATTTAATTTAAGGAAAAATGTAAACCGGATGATTATTACTACATACAATTAGTATTGGTTAATGTGTTCTTTTTTTAATTTTGGTGAAAATAGTATATTGAAAGTAATTTTTTAAAATAATAATTTTAATTAGTGTCTATATCTGTTTAATCATATTCTTAAATTGATTGTAGTTTCCTTTTATGTACAACACAAGAGGAATTTGTTGAATGTCTTCATAATTTGCCATATTATTATATACTAGGATGGTGCCTGTAGCTACACTACGAAAAAGATCACAAAAAATATAGATTATGTTGGAGTGGACTTCAGTTTGATACCTTCAACAAAATTTTTAGGAAGAGTTATATTGTATTAATCAACTATATGAACGTATGATTTTTATTGGTAAAGGAAAAGATAAATTGGTACTAATTGAATATAGTTTTTTGTTTTGGTTTCAATTACTAAAAGTTGTTCCTAAATATATGATTTTAAAACAATACTTAACCAAAAAAGATAATAATCTTGTTAAACATTTAGTAAATTTTTTTTCATTAAAAATATATTTTTCAAATAAAATGAATAACATTTGGGATTTAGAGGTTTTCATTTTTGTTAGATGATGTATATCAACCTTTTAGATGTAGGACTTGTACTTAACTAAATTTTAATGGAATATAAACTATTACACAACCGTTAGATATGTCTTACTATAGTGACAGTTTACTCTTCTTTTTGCCATATACATTTGTTTTTATTTTTTTGGTTTCTGTTGTTGTGCTATATTGTATTATTGAACTGCTTGAATGTATAGTTTTTATTGGTAGCGGAAAAAATAAACTAATATTAATTGAAGATACTTATTTATTCTGGTTTCAATTACCGAAAACTTGCACTTACATATACGGTTATAAAACAGTACTTATCAAAAGAATATAATAATCCTATCAAGGATTGTTAGATGTATAATAAAATATTAAAAAATGAGAGAATATATAACCTATACTATTGGCAGATTAAGATAAATAGTTATAGAATATAAGGTAATAGTATAATGTAAAGATCTTATCAATATAAAATAATTACTAATTTCTTGTAATATTTATCTTTTATATATAAAATTAATGGCTAAAAGTTGTCAAATTCAATTGATTTGTTTATTTAATAATGACTGTGTGTTATGTATATTGAGAAATTAATATAAAATAGTTATTAATTTATAGTAGCATTTGTCTTTTATATATAAAATAAATAGTTAAAAGTTGTCAAATTCAATTGATTTGTATATTCAATGATGACTGTGTGTTATGTATATTAAGAAATGAGTAGATTTTTTTGATTTTTTTATTTTATTCAATGAATTGGATGGATATTTATTAGATATATAAAAGAGATATCTAAATACTATGAATTTAGGTTCATACAGAATAAAAAGATATAATCAAAAAATAATATTAAATTACAATTGATAAATATTAAATGAATCTACTCTCTAAATATTAAAAGTTATAAATTATTATTTTTAAGTATTTTTTTCTGAAATAAATAAAAGTAAAAAAAAAACCCTTCAATGTCAAAAACAACATAATTTTGATATAAGGTATATAAAAAAATTTAATTCAATTGAGAATGACAAGTGTCAATCAATTGACTCAAAAAATATATGTCTAAATACCATGAATTTAGGTTCATACAGAATAAAAAGATATTGACAGAAAATAATATTAAAATTTAATTGATAAATATTAAATGAATCTATCATTTAAATATTAAAAGTTAAAAATTATTGTTTTTAAATATTTTTGCTGAAATAAATAAAAGTTAAAAAAAACCATTCAATGTAAAAAATAATATAATTTAAATATAAAGAATATAAAAAAATTAATTCAATTGATAATGACAGATGTCAATCAATTATCTTACGTTTATATATATTATAGATATAGGTTTGGTGTTACTGTCGTGATTGAAAAAATGTGATATTTGACATGGGGAGTTAAATTGTCTAATAAAGATATGATATTAAAAACTATAAAAAAAATGAGTCTTCAATATTATTTAAGTAAACTACTATTAATATGTATAAAAAAATACATTATTGTAGAATTTAATTTTCAAAATTCATAAAACACAAAAAATTTATGTTTTTTAAAAAATTGAAATTACTTCAAATTAGAAAACCAAATAGTTATGTTTTCTTTATATTTTCATTTCGAATTAAAAATATATCTATATATCAAAATATGATAATATTATATATTTGAAATAAAAGAAAAGAAACGATAGTTCTATTCACCAAAAATTAATTAAAAAATAATTTTGTCAAATTTCAAAATAAGGATAGATATTTAGTAATTTCGTTTCCAGACCATAGTTTGCAAAACCGCAATCACACTTTCAAAGAGCTCTTGCAATTATTAAAAAAAAAAAACGTTTTTTGTATTCAAATTATAATATATTTGGCATTACGTTATTAAAAATTAAGTTTTAAAAATCAAACACAATTCCAAACTAACTCATAAAAGCCATAAAAATTGACTAATTATACCGTAATACATGAGTTATTGCATATGAAGTGCATGAATATTCATATGAATGCGCTCCAAACTTAATTTTTTCTATTTGTCATTGCAAATATCTAATATCAAAGTATTCTATAATCGAATCTTATGTAAAAGAAAAAGAAAAGAATAAAACAGTCTTGTGTTATGAACCTCCGAGTATGGGCGGACCCAGCATTGTCGTATTTCAAAAAATTTATATAAATATATTACTTAATTAAATATATTATGTGATTATTTGATTTTTATATTTAACTTTATATAATTTATGGATACTTATACTTAATTTTGATCAATAAATAAAAACTTATCAAATTGTTAATGGTTGACACCACTTGTAAAAATTTTTGGATCCGCCCTGCCCTTGAGATATGCATGTTTTGTACTAAAATTGACTGATGAGTTGAGACAAGCGGGTATTTTTGGCTTTCTCTCTTTATTTAGGGGTAAAAACTGATATCAACTGCATCATACTTTTAATTTAGAGGAAATTGTGATAAATAATTCTCTTCATAAGCCCAATTCAAAAATATCTTTCATTATAATTTTAATTATTTTCAGTCAATTTTTTATATGACTTGACAATAATGCCCTTTAAACAATTTTAGACAATTAAAACGATTTCGGTTTTCTCTATCCAGCCATCCAGATAAAAAGTTCAAAATTAAATCTCGATTTCTCTCTCTTGTCAAATACTGTTTTTCTCGCCATCAAACTCTTTCTTGCAATCTTAAAGAGCAGAAATGACATTAAGATATGTGTTTTAAGTTATTGGGTTTATTAGTTTATTCATAAAATCTCAAAGTTGAGAGGTTGAAATTAATTAGACATAGTTGTAAATTAGAAAACTGTATGACTTTGGCAACTTAAACTTGATTGCGAGTAAGCAAATCAATTAGTTATTAGGTATTGCATTATTGGTTTTTAGATATTATGTTACTGGCTTTTAGATATTACGAGACTCATTTTTAAGTATTGCGTGACTTAATCATTAGGTCTCTAATTTTCAAATATTGTGTGACTGATTTTAGGCATTTTGTGATTAAGTTTTAGGTATTACGTAACTGATTTTTAGGTAATACTTAAAAACTAATCACATAATACCTATCAACCAGTCACGCAATACCTAAAAATTAGTAATGCAATGCCTAAAAGGTAGTCACACAATGCTCAAAAACCAATTACGCAGTGCCTAAAAACTATAAAAATTATTGAATTTCATTTAATAAAATCAATAATTTCAAACAAAACATCATATTCCATTTAACAACATAATCAATGAATATACCTACTTGACGAAGAACGCTCAAAATGCTCAAAAGTTTTTTTTTGTGTTAAAAATCACTTTAAAATACTTAAAATGTTTAAAAATTTTTCTTTTTGATAAAGAATACTACAGAAATAAGTAATTTAACAAGGAAAGCTCAAAGGATATTAGTCAGTTTGAAGCGCAGACCTAAACATATGAGTCGATTTTATTAAAGATAATTTTATTCAAAATTAATTTATTTTGATTAAAAATAATTAAAATTATAAAAATAAATATTTTTAAAAATAACTTTATGTGTAAGGGTATTTTTGAAAATAACTTTATGTGTAAGGGTATTTTTGAAAATAACCTTTTAGTTTAACAGTTGTCTCGTTGTCTCAACACATGCTCTCTCTCTCTTTATTTCCTAGCTTTATACACCAAAGCTGCTTACAGTCAAAAACTTTTTGAAAACCATTGCACCTTGGAAGCCTCTCAGAACCAGAAAAAAAAAAGTAGCTTGTTTAGACAAAAACATGGGTCCAACGCCCATGGTATTAACACCCCCGTCCCTTCTCCCATAAATATATATGTTTCGGATCTTACCGTATTTGCCGTGTGTTAAAAATTATATTACACTTTGCATTCACCCAAGTTTCTTTTGTCACCTTATTTTCAGGCGACTGCATACTACTCGGGAATAATTCAAATGGATGTGTTTATTCCCGAAGAGTATGTTATACGGAGACGAATTGAGAAAAGAGCAGCTGCCATTGCTGGAAAGAGGCCGAACAAGGTGCCGGAGGCAACCAAGAGAACCGACAAGGAGAAAAAGTCCCTGCCACCACCATTTCGACTAGACAGCAACGACTTCTTGGTCTCTGGTGGGATTGGTGAAAACCTAGATTTCGGTTGCTTTTCAGCCTAATTTTGATTGCCAAAACATCATAAACGTATAGTATAAAGTTGTTTGTTATGAGTTTAACTAGAATTTATGTCCTTTTTCTTTTGTGTACGTTACATAGCAATATATGCAGATACCATTTTTGTTCCTTCTGCTTCATTCCTCTTCCGAATGCTCGACACTGAGGCTAAAACATGTTGAAAAGAAGCAGCGCCATCTTTGAGCTGGATGTCTACTTTAATTAAGAACGTACATTAATTAGCAACTAGGGAATAAGATTTCAGTTGGTTTAGTTAAGTTCAGAAAGTATAAATCCAGTATGAAGTTAATGATAAAGGAATATCGTAGAATGCAATATACAAGCAGTATACAGTCCTTGTTTAATTATAGGTTCTGAATATGCCGAGGGATGCTACGAAACTACAGTCTCTGTTTCTCATTGATTACTGCCGCGGCTCGATCGGTTGCTTGAGTTGGGCCTATTCGTTGAGTCTATACATTTCTCGGGTTGAATAAAGAGGAGTCCCATGGTACAGGTTTAGGCTTACCTATGCTCAAAAGGTATCCATAGGCCTTAGGCCTCAGGCCCTGATCTAACTTCAAGCCTTCAACAGTTCAACCCATTTAGTCGATTTTAAAATCTCTCACAATACCACGATTTTGGACATGCGAAAAAATGCTTAAGAAAATGCCGCTACATGAAATAATGCATCTAACGATGGCGACTATTACGTACCGGCTACTCCCATATTCGTATTATTTTGTGTGTTAAAATATGATAAAAAATTCAAAATTGAACATTTTGAAGACTTTTTTATTAACAAATAATTGGTCTCCTCTCTTAAGTCATGCACTGCGTAGGTAAAGAGAGAGGGAAAAGGAAAGGAAAAATATTCCTACTATCAATACTATAACATATACGTGCAAGTAGTTTTTTGAAAAATACAAGAGGAGAGGGAGTGAGATTTTAGTCATTTGACCGAGAAGATATATTATCATATAAATGTTTAGCTAGGAGGTACCCATCTCTTGAAAAGATGAGAAGTGCAAGTTCGATGTTCAAATTCATTAACTTTGGATTCTGCCATTAATAATTTTTAAAAATTATACAAAAGAAAAGAACGAGAAAATGTTATGACAACAATTAGAATTGTATTCTCGTTTTATTTGGTGCAACAAATCTGTATAGTGCTATATAAGCTCTTCCCCGTCCACCATGAATATGGTTTGTAAGCTCTAATCACAGCAATTTGGATTTACTTGGGGACTTGTTAATGACAAATTTGTGTACGCAATGGAAGAGAGAGAGAGAGAGAGAGAGAGAGAGAGAGGCCTATGATGATGATGTGAAGGTATCCATTTCCAGAGGAGTAGCGTCCACAGTGTCTCCAGAGTCTTCAGATACCAAGTTCACGAGAAAATCAAATATATCAGTAGCCACAACAGCTGACGTAACATCCTCTTTGTTGAGCGTTCTCCTCTTGCCTTGCATTGTGACCATCCAAGATCTTTGCGTTAGCTCCTTGATGAACAGCTCGCAAGCCTTGGAGAAAACGATGGGAGCCTCCCCGGATATCATCTTCACGTCGTCGCCAGACTTTTTCATGATCTTCTTGATCCTTGCCAAGGGCAAGGAATGAGGCCCGGTTCTTCCGGATATTCCACCAGAGAGTATGCCCGAATAAGTCCCTGCTTGCCTCATATTTGCGTCGTTTTTTCTCGGATTCCTTGCTTTTCAATAACACGATCGTCAAGTAATTAATGCAAGTTTGAGAAAGAGATCAGTTGAAAAGCGAATGAGATATTAATGGTGAAGCTTTGCTTAATTATATAGAAGGAAGAATTATGTGAAGGAGAGAAGGGTACTGGAGGCCGGCCACCTAGCCTCCTTCGGCCGGCAAAATCAAACGAAATTAGTAATTTAATTGTGGCAGCTGATCATAAATGGCATTGAAAACCCTATAAGGCTATATTACCCTAATTTTTCAAGGAATCAAAGAATTTTTTTTGAACGTTTTCCATTATCATTTGTATAATTTTTTTTGGCAAACTGTTCAACTTTTTCATAATTATTTCAGCATCCGAATCCACCATCACCATGTTGACGTGATAGTATTCAACTTTTCTTTTCTTTATTGGCCACTATCAACATTTTTAATTGAGGGCTGTGAACGTCGTAGGCTTAACGGTCAAGGAGCCTAGGGCAATCGCATTCGCATGTATTGTATTGGGTGTTAGGATGCTGTTTTCAACGATCCGTAAGGACAAATTGCTGCTTTTGGTGTGACAGATACCAATAGATTTATAATATAACAAATCTTGATCTTGTTATTGGAAGTATTTGCCTTAATGCGTAAAGTGTTGGCTGAGATTTGGTCTAATATTCATCTAAGCGCAAATAGTTCGGATTGGGTCCATAGCTTCAACTAAATAATTATAAACTTAGCAAGATCATTGCTAATCTGTTCCTAAAATACATGTTCTTCAAGTGAACCTTTCAATTCATGTATTAGGCAGGCTTCTTATTCATGGGGGCGCATGATTTGATCTGCCCATTTAAGCCAACTGTGGAAATTTTTCAGATTAATCAGTGTAACAACCCTAATGAAATGAAATCTTTGCATTAATTTTTGAATACTCCAACATCTATACATAGTCCTTTTAATTGCCCTCTTTGTTCACCAAACATTACCTAAAATCGAAGTTTTAATACTGCTCTATGTTTCTGTTCTTGTTAATTTGAAGAGTGATTTGTTTTCCGTTGTTGTTGGACGAGAAATATGGCCTCATCTCAACACGGAGCCCAGCAAGCTGTGGCACACGTACGCACCACCAGCATTCCAGTGCTTCACATGCACTCCTGGTTTCCATGATTTTGGAGGGACTGCAATCTCATAAGTCTGACCTACTCCCAGACTACAAATATGAATGCGAATTAATGAAAATACCACTTGTTGCACAAAAGAAATAAATTATAAATAACAACAACGAAATAAAATTAACTTTTAGATAATCCAACATCTATATATATATATATATATATAATTCTTTCAACCGCCCTTGGTAATCACCAAAAGAACTGCTCTGTCTTGTGTTACTCTGCTTTCTATTTTCTCCACTTGTAATTGTAAGAGATGGATAATTGGTCGGGTCTTCAACGTGATCTCTTGGTGCAAGCGTTCCGTTGAGTTTGCACTGGTCTCTCTGCGAGCATTAGTCACAGGAGGTTGCTGCTTTGATGGCTGAAAATCCCTTTTATCCGCAGCTAATCGCCATGAGGTATTCAAAGCCGCACCAAACGCCACGAAATCCTCCCAACACACCAACCGCTTGGCAATCAGTACGAAGAGGTTGTTTGCACGGATCGACCAATCGACAGGCTTGAGAACTTTGAATTTGAGGAACAGGCAAGACAACAAACCAGGAGGACTTCAGGGGATTTTTGTTATACAAAACGGGATTCGCCATTTGCTTAAACAAAGATAAGGATTTTTGTTCGATGTGTCAATGTATACGAGAAAGCTTGGTGGCATGCACCTTGGTAGGTAACTGCTAGAGGATTAATAGTAGTAATATTTAAAGTATTATGAATTTATTTCTAAAGTAAAAATTTAAAAGAAAAACAGAAACACCATTACTAAATTTATAAGTAATATTACACCTTATTAGCTTATTGTTTTGCTTCTTCATCTCGGTTCCCACATCCCGAGTCTAGTAGATTATAATCTCATTAAATTGAAATCCATTAATAAATTTTGAAAAGAGAAAAACCATTTGGACCCTAACCATAGGAAGTGTACCACAATTTTTTTCTTAAAAGAAGGACAACAAAAGATGATAGCATGCCTATATTTACTAATTTTGATTCAAGGCACTCGAGAATATTACGCATGGAAAATGTACACTCTCTTTGCAAAGACAAATGTAAACATAGTAGGCCTATATATATTGTCCTTGGTCATGCTTATGAATTACTATAATGTTGTATTATCGTTTCTTATCTTCTTCAAATCGTTTTTTATTTTCCAATAGCTTTGATGATGGCGGATTGGTCAGAGCTTCCAGGCGACCTCTTGGTGTTGATTGCCAAAAAGCTGGTCTCCGTCGAGGAGTTTTTGGCCTTTGGTGTTGTTTGTACCTCATGGAGATCGGCAGCGGATAAGAGCAACTTCGAACCGTCGCAGCAACAGCCTCCTTGGTTAATGCTTTCGAAGAGGAAACACAAGCGATTTCGTGAGTTCTTTAGCCTCACCACCCACAAGATCTATAAGTTCTCGATACCAGATGACATTGGTAAGAAGTGCTTGGCTTCTCAAGGCTGGCTGTTTGCAATAGGGAAAACATTCGACATTAATTTAATTCATCCTCTATCTGGCGCTCGAGTACCATTGCCACAGATGCACACTTTGAAAGGTTTGAATTATTTATTTGATTCTCCTGCTTCATTGTGTTTTCATTTTATATACAAAGCGATTTTATCTACTAATAATAATCCAAATGAGTTGAGGGTTGCAATTATTTATGGAGGTAGCCTCAACAGAGTGGCAGTTTGCAAAGTTGGGGACGAAACCTGGAAAACAGTTGAAGCTTATCCTTCTTGTGCATGTAATGATTTAGTCTATTACGAAGGCAGATTTTATGGTATTGATATCCTGGCAAGAGTTTGGGTCTTTGACCATGAAGTTTTGAATGCTCAAGTGATTTCAATTGTCCCAAGAGAGTTTCTACCAAATTACGGTGATACGAGAGAACCATGGCAGTACTTTGAGCGGTTTTACATGGTGGAATCAGCAGGGTCATTGTTGGTTGTTTCACGAGAAGGGAAAGCTTGTGGTCATGATTATGGGCATGGCACCATGGCGTTCCGAGTGTTTGAAGTGGACGTGGAGAAGGGAATGTGGAAATGGGTGAATAGTTTAGGGAACAGAGCGTTGTTCTTAGGCCGTAATTCATCCTTCTCTATCCAAGTTACAAGCAGATCTGGTTGTAAAGCTGACTGCATATACTTCACTGATGATTGTTTTTCATCCTACTCGGGCTCTCAAAAAGCAGATGGAAAAGACCAGGGGATCTACAACATGAGAGATGGGAGCTTTGAGCAACATTTTACTGGTGAATCCTATGATTCTGATAATCCACCTATATGGATTGAACCTACTTTTGAACCTAAAATATATACTATGATGTCTAGTAAATAAGACAATATAGTATTAATTTTCAAAAGTATTAATTTAAGTATAATCAACAACCCATTTCCAAAAAAGTCTAATCTTTTGCCCCTAGCAAAGTTATCGAGTTCATGAACAGGAACTAAATCCTCTGCCCTTATCCCCATGCCTTGGTCTCCTGCCCTGAGGCTGACCACCTCAAACAAACGCTTTGTTATCACTTATCAGCAGTGGAGAAAGATTAGTACCTTCTTGTTTCTCCAGTTTTTCCTACCATCTTCATTCTTTGTTTCTTTAAAGAGACAGTGGGAGTGTAGATATTGCTTGAGTCTGGATCAGTAGGAACTGGAAGTACTTATGATCAAGTACTAAGTCAACCAAAGATCTGCAATATATTCATCAACACCCTTGGGGGGTTGGGGAGAGGGGGGGGATACTAATAAGTTCGTTCTTGTTCTTGTTTTGCGTTTTAGAGTTTTCTGGAATCGATTTTTGTTTCCGGTAGAACAAAATAAATCACGAAAACCAGGGGCATTAGTGCACCGTAAGAAGAAGTAATCCAAGAGAAAATTACTGCCAGGGCTCGAGGCCTCTGGTTCTTGGGTTGGGCTGTTGAAGGTATTTGCACCTCTTTTCTCTTTTATGTTTTCTTATCCTTGGTGGAAGCTCAAACTGAAGGTCCTAACATCAAGAAATGTGGATAGGCTCAAATGTTATAAGCCCAAAAGTTTTTGATTAAGTTCAAGGAATGAGACAGCCTAACTTCTTGGACTACTAGACTACAGCCCATACCGGAATACATAGACTACAGGACTAGTTATAGTGTATTACTGCTCCAAAATAAAGTGTCCCAATGGTTTAAGTAAGCTTGCATGTGAGTTAAATATATAAATTTCCATGTTTTTCTTTTTCAATTCGTCGCCCCCACCCTTTCCTCCATCATTCAACAGCTTTTGGCACTTGCAAACCACATCTCTGCACCTATTCTCACCTCTACTTGCTTCTGCCTTGTGATGATGCAAATGGGGCAAAACAAATCTTATGGAGGTATGTTTTAATTAAAAAAATAAAGAAAAATAAAAAGATCTTTGGGTCCCTTTGGGCTAGGCCTACAAAATCGACCACCTTCACGTGAGCACCTTCTGTTGTCTCTCATGTGTGCACTCATGTTCATCATCATTTCACCCCTTCTCCCTTCTCCACCTTTAGCCTTTCTCATCTTTTATTTTTTCTTCTTCAATTTTATGACACTTTCAGCTTTATTTTTTTGCAATACTATCATGCTGAAAGAAAAAGCTAAAGTAGAAAATATCCAAAAGAAAAAGAACATATATTCACGTGAATACAAGAAACAACTATGTATACGAGGTAAGCCTAGCCTTTGCCGATTCTTGAGTAATTCCTCCATGTATTCATCAACTTAATTTGCAACACTAAGAGTTCGTTGAATCAATAAAAATTAAGTCATGAATTAAACAACCAATTGCTCCTTTGCTAGTCCTATACTCTCTTCCCCCATTGTCTCAATTGTCAGGTTGTTCCAAAAAAAACAGAGCCCCAAAGAAAAAAAAGATATAGATGTAGCCAGCTATGGGCATCCTTTATTCATGAAAGAAATTAACAAAAGAAAAAGAGTTTCATAAACTGCTATGGGTCACATGACAAAAGGGACAAAGTACACTGTGTGATCTCTTTGGCAAATCATATGCCTTACAGTTCTAGCTTAGTTTGGAAGTTTCATCATTCACTTTTTATCCAAAACCAGCATTGGCTTTGGATCTTTTATGTTTTCCCATCTTTTTGATTTGATTGATATGTTTTCCTCAACTTCCATTAGTGTAGATTATTGAAACCGAAAGGAAAAGGTTGTAATGTCCCTAACTTTCTTGTGAGATACCATTGATGATAGCTTAATTATACATAAGCCTAAAAAGTCTGATGACGCCCTATAGCTCGTTCCAATTTCATGGACATTGCAACTTACATGTGATTCATGGTAAAAGCTAATTATGTAATGATGAAACAAGTTGATTAAGGGTCCCTCTCGAAACCAAGTTAGAAAGGTGGGAGGAGGCTGTCTGGCTGACTAATAATCCTCTCATCCAATGCAATTTAAGAGAAACTATTTATCACCAACTCAACAGGAATTAGTGTCTATATGATTCCCACCTTTACTTTCTTTGAAGATGGGGAGGCCTGTCTCTAACCCCTTTTCTTTTCATTACCACCAAATTCTCCCTTTAATTTTTTTTCTTTTTGTTGACAAGACGAGGAAGTTACATAATGCTCCAATTAGTAATTTTTTTTCCCCCATAATTTTCAGATTAGAGCTTTTCCCTAACGTCCTCTTGCTTGCAACTAGAAATGAATGTTAAAGAAGATCTAAACGATGGTAAAGATGGCTTTGACTACATTCATTAATCATTTACACAATGGAAGGGCTCTCTCTCTCATGAAAAGAAAATCTTTTGTTTTAATAAATTTCAGATATTTAATTTCTCCTCTGCAGATCTGCTAAAGCAATGAAATTTTACCAAATATGGTTCAGCATCCTTCGCTATTAATATTGATTTTCTCATACAAGATCATAGCTACATCTGATATGCATGTGATATGCTTCTTTTTATATGGGTACAATGGTAGACAATGTAGAGTTGTAGATGTTGCTAAAATGAAACATCACATTACCCAAAAATAAATGCTAGATCAATGACATTATTGTACCAGTTGTAATTGTGGTAGATAAATAAGAACAACCCGAGGTGCATATAGATTATATTCTATCCATTAACGATGTAGGGGAATTGGACTGATGCTAGAAGCAGTACAGTGGCCCTTTCTTCCACTGAAGGGCATGGACCATAGAAATAACTGTTCCTGTGGCTAGCTTGTGAGCTTTGCTGCGACGTAATTATCCAGTTGGGCCACTGATCATTCAATCACTCAACAACACTTGATTTTGTTTGTCTGAGCACAGAAAACTCGCATGGTCCTGGCACGTGATCTTAGCCTCAGTGGCTTGCACCCAGGCAAAACGAGGAAACAGGGCAAGGGATAGTGGTGCTTACATTAAATCTCAATTTCAAAACGCACCACACTGCTTTGGTTTTGCTTCTCAATCTGAAAATTTTCAAGTCTGGAACTAGTATAAATTTTGGTCACGCTTTCATCAAACACCACCAATATGCTAATGGAGCGAACAGAAGAAGAACTGTAGGTAAGACCCAATCAGAAGAAAAACAGGTAACTGGCATCCCACCTGCTGAGGTGAACCGCAGACCCCACATTATGAAGGGGGAGGGAGGCAGGCAGTTAGGTTGGTAGTGGTTGTGAACTCTTGTGACTCTACAAAGACATCAGCCATATTGCCTTATGCCATTCGTTGTAAAAAAAAAAAAGAAAAAAGATTCTACGTATGGTAGACAGTGATATTGGTAGCTAGAGAGAGTCTGGTGAGTGGCTATTTGAACAGTTACGCATGCTTTTTGACTCATGGTGGACTCTTTATTTGAAGGAGGCTTCGGCTTTGGTACTGTGGTCCGGTCTGTGGGTAAACCTCAAGTCTCACGCCCAACACATGACCAGCTTTAAAGCCAAGCAAAGCAAAGAAACTATACAAAGCAACCTAATAAGTCATATGTTTGGTTTTCTCAGCTAATAAGCTTCACCTCTATCACTCCCCACGTACCACCTTACACCATACATGTAGTTAATTCTCCACCTAAACTTGTCCCTTCCTTTTTTCCCTCTTCCGCCCTCCTTTTTGTATTTTGAACTTAAAGCTCGCATCGAAAGAAGTTTATTGCTATGAACAAATCAAATAAACCCATTTCTTTAGAATACGTGTGTGTATTTAATAACATCAGTTCCCTCTTTCCTGCCATGGAGGTAAAGTCGTCGGTGCTTTCTCTTTCAAGCCATCCCCAGAGGTACAAGGAAAATAATAATAACAATAATGAAAAAGACCAAACACATATAGCCAAGAAGAGAACCCCAACAAAGGCCAACAACTCTTAAAAAACACTAGGGCATTTCTACTTTGATTAAAATTTCTGACATTACACATTTATGTTTCAATTTATTGACAAAGTTGGTAGATACATATTTTACTTGTGAATTAAACAACAATAAATAAATATTGCACTACTTTCCAATTTGATGAAAAAGAAAAAAAAAAAAAAAGGTCCTTAAATTTATTTTCCATCATAAAAAAAAATGTACCCGCAGAAGGTTATAAAAGAGTGCCCTCTTAAATAGCACCATTCCCATGCTCCCACCTAACATATAATCAACCAAACGGCAGGTGACTTATATATAAGCTGCCTGACTGCATATAAAATTTGTACTACTCCAATGACTTGAATGGATATACACTTGGCCCATTATATAATGCAATATTAAAAACTCTAATTCTTTTTTTTTAATGTGTTTTTAAGTTTTAACTAATTCGATTGGATTCCAAAACTAACATAAACTTTGTAGAGAACATCATAATAATTGTCATTAATTAAATTCCACATAGTGCGTGGTAGAGTTAGGTGCTTTGGATAATAGAAACCTACATTTGATGGATGCTCCCTAGTGGGTTTTCTATTTGTTTTGGCCATGGATTGTAGTTTTATATTTGAGATAAGGATTTTTCCGTTTCAGAGTTGCTTGTCTTCTTCACTATAATAGATGGTATACAACTCTGTTTATGTTATTATAATCTTATGATTAATCAAGTAATTAATTGTGTTTATGTCTGATTAGTGCAAAAGAAATCCCGGGGGGACCCATTGCTTAATTAACAACTGTCTCACTAAGTGCATGTTTGACTTAGCTTTTTTTCAGCTTATTTATCTTTTAAAAGTAAAAGTCAGATCAAACATGATTTTTTGATAAGCTCTTAAAAAAAATCAGTTTTTTTTTAAAACAAATTTTTTAAAAAAAAAACGTAAAAAAAAAGCTCCAAAGAGAAGTTTTTTCTTCTCTTCTTTCAAAAATACAAGAAAATTTTTATTTTTGTTTCAAAAATATCCTTATTTGTTAAAAATAATTACAATATTACCATCTCAAAAAAAAATACCTTCTATGATAATTTTAACAAAAATTATAACTTATAAAAAGAAATTTACCAAACAATTTTAGCTTAATTTTAAAAGCTATTATTTTTTATAAAAGCTTCATAATAACTTTTAAGTTAGAAAAAAATCGGGCCAAACAGGCTCTAAATAATGAGGTATTAATTAGATGAATAAATGCTAAATGTAGTAATAAGCAGTCAAGTCTATATACCCAAGATGAAGTACTTCTTCCTACATTTGACATTGAAACTAAACTAAACCTTAATCTCAAGCTAATCAATAAATTTTCCATTGCAATTTGCCATGGCACTTGGCAATCAAAAAAACAAGAGTGCTTTTACAAAGGTACTCATCAGGGACCCCAGCAATGAAAAGAGTCTGAAATCTACATTTGCGAAGGGAAGCTAATGTATGTACAGCTCAATGGCCTACCAATCTTATATGGATTCATAACCATTCAAATTTGATCTAAGTGATTCTATGTTTATAGTATTTTTCTTATATTTTTTAGATTAAATTTCTTTTTTCCTTTTTTGTAATTTTAAATGTTTAAAAGAAATAAAAAGAAGTGGTAGATTGATGTATACTACAGAAGACATTAATTTAAGCTTACGTAAATTGGTAGAAAAATTTTTTACGAAGCTAAAGCAGAATTTTTTGGTTAAAATGTCATTTTCTAGTGATTAGTATATAATTGAAAAAATTATAATAATATTTATTATTATATTATTATTATTATTTTAAAGTATTTACTTAGTCAGAGTAGACCGTTGGCGTTTGCTTCCCCTTTTATCTTGGATTCGAAGTCGTCCGTCGGCACCACCACCATGCACTAGGAAAGCTAGAATCCAAATTACCAAAATACCCTCTAATTTTTCCTGAATTGCGTATCGTATCCTCGCACCACAAAACTTTACGGCCACACCATATGTTATTAAGTGACGGAATTTACAATTATGACATAAATGCCAACAAACGTTGATGAAAATGTAATACCTAAAATTATTTTTGTATGACCCCATCCACGTCATTTCAATGCGATATTAAAAATATTTTTGAGATCCATGTTTCACATTGATTTCAACATTTCTTCAAGTAGACTTCAAAGAAAAGGATATTGAGAATGCAAATACTATATTTTTATTGTATTTATTGCATTTTGTGGAATGTGAGAGGGCTAAGGGTAGGGTAAAGCAAACAATTATTTTGGTTAGTTAGAGTTTAGATAGTTAATAATTGAATTCATATTTAAAAATAATCGAGATCGAATCAAATTTCACAAATAATCGAATTAATTCAGTTAGTTTGATTCGGTTTTTAAAAATCGAACTTAAAATTTTTTTATTTGTATATATTTATTTTATATTATATTTTTTATAAATTAATATTACAAAAATATTAAAAATGATGATAAATAATTAAAATATACAATATGGATACTCATACAAACAATAAATAATTAAAAAATATGGATAAAAATGACAACAAATAATTTGTGATTTATTCCCCATGCGAAAACCCTATTATATTCTTATTCAAGTTCGGTTAATTCGATTAGAAAAATTCCTAATTGAAATTGAATCAAATTAATTCTAATAATCGAACTACCCAAAAAACTGAACTAGCCGAACTCATTTCGATTTGGTTTGATTTTTCGATTGGGTTTGTATTTGCACATCCTTAACTAAGGGCCCTAGATCTTTAACTTTGGAAATGAATTAAATTATTGATTCAAAAAGAAGGGAATTCCCTAAAAAAAAAAACGAAAAAGGGAATTATTGAATAAAGAAATTATCTCCCAAAAATTGAAGCTCCTATGGGGCCTTAGAACACAAAAATGAAAAGAGTTCACTGAATTGAAAATGACACAACCTACATCACTCTGAAATCACCAATATAATTCAAAATATTGAAAATCAAATTTTCATTTCAATCTCAAATTAACATTATATTCCACGATTTCCCTTTTTGTGAAAATACTTTAATAATTGTTTTTCACTATTGAGTTTAAAAATATCAATAGATACCTTATAATTGAGTACTCTATATTATTTGACCTAGTTAAATAAGATTAAGGTACCCTATATCGGACTCGAGTATGACTTTAATAGTAAAACTATTACTTATAAAGGGTTTTGGTAACGATCTTAAGATATCCACTATTTAAACTTAATTATAAATAATAAATTTTAATATTCAAAATTTATTTTATATATTATTTTTTATTTGCAAATTTCATAAAATTAATACAATTCTCAGGAAAATTTATTAATATTTTTAAATATGATTTTAAATTTTAATTAATTTACTTAGTTATAAACTAATTTAAATTTAGTAATTTAATTTTCATAACTAATATACATAAAATTTATTTTAAATTTATTTCAATTGCATATTCAATAAGTACGTGTATTTAACAAATAATATCTAAAATATTCAAATAACAATTTAAAAATTTAATCGAGTATTTATATAATTCAATTATCTTGTCAAATAATAAGATTCAAATTAGTATATCTCAACAAAAATGATATTGTACCTATTGATATTTCTATTTAAATTTAGAGATTTTTAAATGTAAAAAGAAAAGAAAAAGAGTGATAAGATTGGCACATTAATTATCTCCCTTGGTGATGTAACAAGGTGGCATGGCATATCCATTAAAGAAAAGTAAGTATATTGTAAAAAAAAAACAAAATAATTTTGTCATTTTTTGGATATCCTCAATATTACTTCATTTTCATCGCTCAGATTGCCGTATATTTGTTTTTTAACCTTATTCCAACTTTTTTTTGGCCATACGGCCTCAGCAATTAATATTTTTTATTTTTTTCTTACAAAGTTTGAAAGCGCATGAAATAATGTACAACTTCGCATTCCACGTCGTCGTTTAACGTGCAAAATACTATATTTTTAAATTCTTAGAAAATGTGTTTTTTACCCATTTTACCCTCAACCGAAGCAAGAACATTTGTCAAAAATATACCGGGAAGGGGTATTTATGTGAAATGAATGAGCTTTCCTTACTGTTCTCTTGACGCAAAACAAACGAACAAACACTTGCTTTCACCTAATACATGATTATATTAATTAAGCTTTGATTAAATTAATTAATGATAAAGAAGCTTCTCCCTCAATTTTTTTGAATTATTTTTTTTCATTTTTTTAAAAAAAATGTGCAGTCTCTTTCAACCGGAGCTTGTTACAAATACAGCACAGAGAGGAGAAAGAGAAGAAAGAGAAAGAGCTCTTCTTTTAGATCTGCTCTCTTTCACTGCTTGCTTGTTTCTGAGTTCTTGACTCGTTCTCTGACTCAGTTCCACTCGCATTGAACAAGCTCGCCTTCTGTTTACTGTTTTAGGCCAAATTTTACGTCTAGACTGTAGCAATAGGCTTTGTTTTTCCCGCCCGTAGTTTGCATTTTGATTGAATTTCGGGCATTGGATCCAGCGATCGAATAAATGGCGGGTTTCCTGCTTCAGTTGCCGGAGCTTCGGTGAGAGTCCGGGATTTCCGGCGAGTTTTGCGGTGGAGATGTTTAAGTCGGCGAGATGGAGGAGCGAGAAGAACAGGATCAAATCTGTCTTCAAGTTGCAGTTCCATGCAACTCAAGTAAGTACTCTTATTCTTTCAAATTCTTCTTTATTTTCCAGAAATTCATATTAATTGAATATCTTCTTGCAGTTTTATTTACTATCCTTCTTTATTAGCGTCATTGCTCAGAAAATGCAGCTCCACTAGAAAAAAAGTTTGACTTGGTTGTTTTTTGAAGCTGCTTGAGCTGTTTTGCTTGGTTAAAATGATACTTCTTCTTTCAAATGTTTTTAATTATTAATTAATTACTTTTATTTTTTGTAATGTGATTGAATAATTTGAGAAACGGAGAAATAATAATTATTTTCGGTGTAATTTAGGTGACACAGTTAAATGTGCAAGCATTGATGATATCAGTGGTTCCTGGCGATGGGGGAAAACCGACAACAAAATTAGACAAGGCGACGGTTCAAGACGGTAACTGTCGATGGGAAAATCCAGTTTACGAGACCGTTAAATTTGTTCGAGAGCCAAAAACTGGGAAGATCAATGAGAAAATCTATCACTTTATCTTGTCAACAGTAAGATATCTTTTTTGATGAATTTATATTTTTGATGTGTTGGGTTTTCTTATTGTGATGTAAATATTTTGTATGTTTGTTGTAGGGATTGGGAAAAGGCGGCTTGGTAGGGGAAGCTTCAGTTAATTTTGCTGTTTATGCTGAGGCAATTAAAACTTCCACCGTTTCTCTTCCATTAAAGAATTCAAACTCTAAAGCAATTTTGCATGTTAGTATGCATCCATTCTCTCTCTATCTGTTTGTCTCTCATATTTATATGTTTCACAGATTACTTCTGTTAAGCTCTGTGAAACCTCTGCTCGTAAGAATGTTGATTGATGTGTATAATTGAATTCAAACTGTTGGTTTTGAACAGGTCTCGATACAGAGGCTGCAGGAAAATGCTGATCAAAGGTAAAAAGTTATTGCTTTTTTTTATTAAATTCTTATAGTTATTGGAGGTTGTTTCTGGAGTCTTTGATTTTGAGCTTGACATTTTTTTATGGTTTTTGCAGAGAGGTGGCAGAAATTGAAGATGCAAGTATTAAATCACAAGATAGGAGCTTGAAGGCCCAGTTGAGCAATGGTGATGCAGATGAAAGCACTAAGAATGATCCCGTTGAAGTAAGGTTCCTATCCCATTCAGTGAAACCGTTCACATTGGGTTTTCTTATTGCTGTTGTTGTTCAGACCATTTTTCTTCTCCTTTTACTTTTTCTCTCTTAGTGTGTGCTTACTGTAGAAGTTCATTGAAAATGGATTTGCATGTTTTACTTATATATTTGTTTATCATTTCTTTCATAGGATGCGCCTTTCAGCAAAACCACCCACAATGTTGAGTTGCGTGGGAACCATAGAGGATCTAATGGATCTGACATTACCATTTCAAGTTCTGATAGCTCTGGACTTAATACGCCACGAGAACTTGGAATGAGGAATGACAACAACAATCAGGACCCTCCCACTTATCTGTCATCTATGAATCACACCTCAGTTACTCCTAAACCAACACCAATTGCCTCAACAACAATCTATGAGGAATGGTCGGCAGGTTCTGATCATGGAATGAGTACTGATGACTCTAACAGTTCTCAGGACACCTTTCCGCGAGAAAACTCCCAACATGCTTCAGATAATGAGATTGAAAAGCTCAAGAATGAGCTTATTGCTTTGTCCAGGCATGTGGATGTGTCAGATTTGGAATTGCAGACTCTCAGAAAGCAAATTGTAAAGGAGAGCAAAAGGGGGCAGGATCTCTCACGAGAAGTTGTTACTTTGAAAGAAGAGAGAGATGAACTCAAATTAGAGTGTGAGAAACTGAAGGCCTTTCAGAAGCGAATGGATGATGGAAAAACAGAAAGCAGGGTGCAGTTTGAGAGTGGGGACCCCTGGGTTCTTGTTGAAGAAATCAGACAAGAGCTGAATTACGAGAAGCACCTGAATTCCAATCTTCGGTTACAACTGCAGAAGACACAGGAATCAAATGCTGAGTTAATCCTTGCTGTACAAGACCTAGAAGAAATGTTGGATGCAAAGAATATGGAGATATCCAACCCTCCCAATAAATCAGGATCCTATGACAATGCTGAAGTATTTAGAGGAACCATCGGAAGAAGTGACACAGATGAGGATGAAGAGCAAAGGGCGTTGGAACAGCTTGTTAAAGAACACAGAGACACCAAGGAAACCTCTGTCCTGGAACAAAAGATCATGGACCTCTATAGTGAGATAGAGATCTACAGGAGAGACAAAGATGAGCTTGAGGCGCAAATGGAGCAGCTAGCACTTGACTATGAGATACTGAAGCAGGAAAATCACGACATCTCATACAAATTAGAACAAAGCCAGCTGCAAGAACAATTAAAGTTGCAGTATGAGTGCCCGTCTTCTTTTGCTAACATAAATGAACTTGAGACCCAAATTGAGTGCTTGGAAAGCGAACTCAACAAGAAGTCAAAAGAATTCTCTGACTCTCTAGCCACCATAAATGAACTAGAAACCCACATCAAAAGCTTGGAGGAAGATTTAGAGAAACAGGCACAACTATTTGAAATGGATCTAGAATCTATCACACGAGCCAAAGTTGAGCAGGAGCAAAGAGCTATCCAAGCCGAGGAAGCCTTGCGAACGACAAGATTGAAGAATGCCAATACAGCTGAAAGGCTACAGGAGGAATTCAAAAGGCTCTCCATGCAGATGGCCTCGACATTTGATGCAAATGAGAAGGTGGCTACAAAAGCTCTGACTGAAGCTAGTGACCTACGCTTGCTGAAAAATCAGCTGGAAGAACTGCTCAAGAAAGCTAAGGAAGAGCTCCAATCAGTTAGGGAGGATTATGAGGCAAAACTCTGTAACCTTTCCAATCAAGTGAATTTAAAATCAAATCAGATAGAACAGATGTTGAAGCAAATTGATGATAAATCTAAGCAGCTTGAACATCAAAAGAAGCATGAGGAAGAAGCTAGTGGGGCATTTTCCCAGGAAATGTGCAGCCTAAAAGCTGAGATTGACAAGCTGACAACAGAAAATAAATTCCTCTGTGAACAAGCAGAGCAGGCAGAAAACTTGAGACTTGAGTTGGAGCGCACACAAGCATTTGCCAAAGAAACTGACGTGCAGATGCAAAGAGGAAATTTAGAAAGAAATGAGCTGGCAAATACAATTGCTTTGCTGAAAAAGGAAGCAGCTAAGTCACTGGAGGAATTGCAAAGAATGAGTCATCTGAAGGATGAGAAAGAAGCAGCAGTTGAATCCTTACAATCAGAGCTGGACAACGTCAAAACTCTGTGCAATAAATTGAAACATTCTCTATTTGAGGATGAAGTAGAGAAAGAAAAACTCAGAAAGCAAGTAGTTCAATTAAAGGGTGACCTTAAGAAGAAGGAAGAAGCATTTACTGGCATGGAAAAGAAGCTGAAGGAGAGCAACGGAAGAGCAGCAGGTTCTGATGGAACAAGAACAACATTAAGAAACAATAAACCCTCCATGGTTCCTCGTGGTCCTAAAGAGGTTGCAAGCCTGAGGGAGAAAATAAAGTTGCTTGAGGTAAATGTTACACATCCAAGTACTATAAAAAATAAAATTCCTAGTGGAGACTGTTTGTTGCAAATGGTTTACAACATTGCTTTTCTAGTGTGTATCATAATATTCCTCTGACCTTACTGCGATCATTTTTTTCCCTTATAGTTTGCTTCTTCCTTACTATTCTGGTGGAGATTATGAAAAGGAAAATTTGTATTCATAATTTTTTTTTTCTCATGGCAGGGACAAATAAAGTTAAAGGAAACTGCGTTAGAAACATCCACAAATGTCTTTCTGGAAAAGGAAAGGGATCTTCAGAAGAAAATTAATGAGTTAGAATTCAGAGTAGAAGAACTCAATGAGCAAAGCACCACTCTCTGCCAGTACCAATTCAAACAGGTTAGAAACAATATACCATGATTCAAATTGAAAAAAAATAGCACTTTAAGGTAAACTCTGTAATATTAATGAACAATACTTTGAAGCGTCATTACTGAAGTTACTCATTAGCAGTTTCAACATGCTTCCCCAGCATCAAGACTAATGATCTTGTTATAATATGAATTTATGGCAGCACTTTTTGACCCTAACCATTGTTTCATTATGGCTAGAACGGCCCAATTTGGAGTCTTTTCATACCTAGCAACAGGCTAATTTTACTTCAAGTTGCTTTTTGGTTTCACTGTCAACAGCGTCCCTTCATTGTATGCAAGTGTATCTCTTATTTTTGACTTGTATTTTGTTTTACATGTATAAAAATGCAGGTATTTAAAGATGCTAAGGAGGTGGGGGTTACATCAGATGGGAAAGCATGCATATCCAAGCAAAATGGAAATACTGAGCCTTCTGTGAAAAGGTATGACTTAAAGAAAATTGAACTCTAGCTTCTGAGTCAGTTTTTCTACCTTTGCTACTTTTCTTCCCGGTAATAATGAAAATTGTTGAAGTAAGTAAAACTACTTTAATCGTTTTCTTAACTGCAGCAATGACAATTTGTCAACGAAAGAACAGAAACCCTCTATTGTCAATAAGGACTGTAACCAGGATGAATTGATAGCTGAACTGTCATCGTTGAAGGAAAGAAACCAATCAATGGAAAATGAATTGAAGGATATGCAAGAGCGATACTCCGAGATAAGCCTCAAATTTGCAGAGGTGGAAGGTGAACGACAACAGCTTGTGATGACCGTGCGGAACCTCAAGAATGCCAAGAAGAGCTAAGCAAGTGTCGAATTTCTCCCTATACAAAAAAAATACAATGTATAGTCGAAGTAGTAGCTGGGTGTGCCCACACGGAAATTGTAGGTGTGACAGTTCCTTTTCTAGAGTGAATAAATTAAATTGTACAAAAAAAAATATATTAATACGCATTCACATAGTGGCTTTCCAAAATGTAGGTAAGTCTATTTTATTCATGTTTTGATTCTTGTCCTCCCATAATTTCCTTTTTGTTGTTCCCATCTCTTTCAAAAGATTGTCATGGTGACATTTTCCATTAATATAATTATTTCATTTTTTTGCTAAAAATTACACTCACAAATTAATGAGTTCTTGTTACTCTTTGCTAGCAGAATTAAGATTTTCTTGTCTTTCTGTATCTTTCATTACCCAGGACTTGTACGTTAAATCTGTAAACAAGTCTGCCAGATCGTGAATTGTTACCGTTGTCGCCCAAATTGTTGTGCCCCGGACCCTTTTTTTTTTTTTTTTGTCTGGATATTGTGCCAACAATTCAAATTAGGATTAGAGGTATGAATTTTGGATTAAAAATGTGAATTTGTAATAAACGGTATTAAAGTTTATCAAAATCTCTATTAATATGAAAAGATGTAAAATCTTGATATACTTGAATTAAGGGAGTCATTTTTTTGTAATAAGCAAAAGAATTAATATAACAAGGATATTACGTAATAGAGTAGAGTAAAAATATTACGGATAGTATAATAAAAATATTGTATAATTGGATGAGATGAAATATTATGAATTTTATATAAAAGAGATGATATATGTTGGGGAATATAAATAAAGGTTTTTTTTTCACTTGGTAAATATTTATTTTTTATTTAAAATATATTTTTTAAATTGAAAATATGTGATGATAATATTTATACATTTTTTAATGATTATTAGTGCTTCAGGTTCGGGAGAACTTTGAGATTTCCGAGAAAGATCCTGGTTCGGTGATCAGTTTTGGCTTGGGTGGGCACCTGTCTTTTGTAAATCACAAGTTTTCCAAAAACGGGTACGTCAGTTTCGGTAGGCTGTTGGGTTTCGGCGTGTCCGAGCAGGGAAATTTCGCAGGTCAGACGAAGAAAATCACATACACGTGTCAATAAAAATGTGGGGTCGCCCTTCGGGCTAGGCCAGCAGCCTTGGCAAGTTCATATTGTCAGTTTCTAATTGATGGATGCCATTTTTTTTGTAATCCTGTCTGTAAAAGGGTGAACAATAAGCTTAATTTGATTGATCTGACCAATGCCGTAGGATTAAAATTTATTATACTAGACCTAAATTTTTTACATACTCCAAAAAATATTCATTTTACATGCTAAGAACAACAACCATAAATTCAACAAGGAAGCTAAAGAACACTTTATATACACATGTGAAAATGAAGCAAAGAAGCTAGCCGGTCACTATCTTTCAAGCTTACTCTATGTTGCAACCATGGCCTCGGGGAAAACTATGGAGGTCTTTCCTCCGTATACAACTCTTGTACTCTACATTGGGGAGTGAAGTCAAGTCAGGCAGGCAGAAATGGGTCTTACATTGGGTGGAGAACTGCTGAAAATTCCCTCCGAATCGTTTCTGAAGAAAAGAACTTTCAAAAGCTGATTCACAGTCTATGATGAATAAGTCCATAAACAGTTACCAAAGCCATGATAAGGGAATGATCTACATGCTGCTCAACTTCCAAGGTTAATACATCCTCCCCTAATAGAACCCCAGAAGATGACTGCTTCCTCTTTGCCTACACAAAGATCACAATCAGAACCAGCAAACTTTCAGTCATGAAAGAAATTAATAAGAACAGAAGAGTATTAGCTCCTGCTAAATCTAGGCCAAGAGTACTCACCTCGGCTGCTAGTTTTCCGTTTCCTTGTGTTATTTTAAAAGCTGATTTACCGGCCATGCCTGTTATTGTGTAGCAGCTTGCTTGGCCATTATCACAACAGATAATGATGACTTGACAGGATAGATTTCCTTTAAGAATATTTCTGAAGTTCTTTCTCACTTCAAACTGCAGCTTCTCAGAATTCAGATTCAAATCATTGCTTCTATCGCCCACCCATCTTTTGAAAAACCATTGATTCTGCAAAAGGTATTAATTGTAATAAGTAATCAGACAGGAAGAACATCAATTTCATAGTTGCATATGTTTCAGGCTCCAATTAACCATAAGTTTCAACTTTTAAATACCTTTCTTAGTATCGTGAAGAGAACTTTGCCTTGAAGATCCATGAGGCAAACTTCATCGCTGGATTTTTTATCATAATTATCAACTCGATAAACAATCTCACCGTTTTCATTATAGACAGTGCATCCATTTCCTTGCATCACAAGGGATTTCATCCATACGGTGAAAGTTTCTCTCCTTGAAGTGACATATGAAGAAGAAGAGGAAGAGGAAGGAACAGCTGCAGCAGCGGCTGCAGCTGCAAGAGGATGAACCTTGATCATCTGAGAAATGAGATATTTGGGTTTGTTCCCCCACGTCAAAAAAGTGCTGGTGCTTTTAAACGACTCAAGAGACTTAGTCAATGTAGCTGATCCATATTATGGGAAAAAGTACATGAATGTCAAGCCCGAAAAATGAGAAAAAGTAACCAAATAATTGAATAAGGGAGTTCACATCTCGCAGGTTCAATGGTCGAATGAAGTTACCACGTTTATGGTATGCATCTCCGTTTTTGCACTGTGCATGTATTAGGAAATTAGCTTGTACTAGCTAATGAGATTCCCCTTCCCTTGTTTAAACTGTTTTTGACTTCCTCTAGAACTGCTAGATAAAGTACCAAAACAAGCATAACAAGAAACAAAATCCTCCTCACCAGCCTTTGATTAATTAATTCTCCACCCACGATTGGTCTCTATCACCTGATGAAAACGTTGAATTCCACTCAACATGACAATGCGCATGTTGTTACTAGTACTACTATCATCTTTTTCTTCCAAACCCAAATGCATTGAGGGAATGAGCATGACGTGGGTGCTTTTTGCAGCAATGACTAAATTCAACCGAAAGGGAGCCCTTCTTGTTTGACGACTTTACTAAATATACAGTGGGCCAACAATTGGATTATATCATTCGGTTTTTGATCATCATATGCCATTTTGCCAGCAAAAAATTGCAGGCTACTTGTCAAGGAATCTGATACTGAAAATTAAAAAATATAGATATTTCATACTTACGGAACAAGTATTTCCATGGAGAAAAAAGAAAAAACTATATATTTATGTCACCTTAGTTAGTAGCTTTGTTTTTAATTAGATATGGCAATAGATTTTTTTTTTGAAAAGCAGAAATAGGATCCTTTCGTAAAAAAAAAAAAGTAAAATTATTACCATCTGATACATTATAATAGATATCTTGATATCCGATACCTTATATTATTTTATTCGATTAAGTAAAAATAGAATATCTTATAAGTAAGTTTTGATAATAAAAAATTACTATTAGATCTAGGTAGAGTTCTTATAGTAATCTTAAAGGCGAACTTAATTATAAATAATAATTTTAATATTAAATTTGATTTTTTTATATTACTTTTACTTATAATTTATTTATAATTAATGTAATATTTATTAAAATTTATAATTAATTTTTTAAATATATTTATTATTTTAATTTTATATTATATAAAATTTGATTTAAATTTATTTTTATTTCAAGTTTGAGTTTTTTCACAAATATTAATAATTGAGTTTGGATATTACATATTAATGTTTAATCGAGCAGAATATGAATAATTAAACTTTAATTAGATCTAAGATTGAATATCTTAAAATTAACGGGTACCTTATTTACTCCCATTTCTAGATTTAATAAGAGAAGAAGAACTATCTTGTTTAAATGCTTTTCAATGTTTAACATTTAACGATATAATTGAGCTCAAATTCCAAAGCAGGAATATATTAACTTTTTAATGAAAAGAATGTGATTCTCGAGCTACCCTTCTGTTTGGCCATTCACATTTATGCATGTGTGTCGCGGGAAAGGGTAGAGATGGAAACTTCTGTCATATTTTTTCTTTCAAAATTTCTTAATTGGGTTAATTAATACGGGCAATGGGTTGATTAGGGCAAATTTGGGAAATTTAAATGATTATTTAGAATAAGATTTATTTAATTCTTGAGATCTGCTAAATTTTTATTAATAAAAGCTGTACGGAGGTAAACATGAAGGAATTAAAAAAACAAATTAAGGTAAAAAAAAATATAAATCAGCATGATATTATTTGATTGACTAATTAACCCAATTAGGGTAAGGTGGGGACCAGGTCAGATGAAATCCTAGATGGCGTCTTGGTTCTATTCTCTTGTATTATTATTATTTTTCAATTGTTTAAATTTTAATTAATTTAGCATTTATATATTATATTATATATGTTTCATCATGTACAAGAAGAATATACAACTATTCTCGTATTTATTAAATTTTTTTATTTTTCAACATGTTTAATTTGAATATTCCATATATTGGGCATGACCACGCTAAAACAATTAAAGCACAAGTAATTTAATATTAAAATAATATAATTTAATATAAGATTAGCCTTAATTAAGTGATCAATAATGTATTATGCGTACCTAAATAGTTTATTGTGGGTACATTGAATGGTTGCTACATATATCAAATCACAAATATCAAACTAAATAAGGTTAGAATGGATCAAGTTAATTAATTTACAGCAAAATTAACCAAAAGCTAGCTAAATGAACAGTATTAATAAAAAAAAAAAGTTGATAGTTATGAATACATATGAATATTCATTGTATTTCATAACATCCAATGTATCTCCTCATATCCAATGTACATATTTATATTGATATATCCATATTTTTTTTATTTTATTCAATATATATACATTCTTATATATTAAGTTCATCATTTCTATTTATGTAAATTCATTTTTCCATTATCTATGTGTACTTATAAGTAAAGGCATTGTGGTTGATAGTAGATATATTGAAACAAGAAATGAAATAAATTTTTTTTTTATATTTTTATTACTTCTTCTTAATATATTTTTTTTAAATTTATGTTTCACACCATTGACTAAATTTTTAATTATAATAATTTACGGTATGTTAAATTGGGAGTTCCAATATAACGTGTGAAGTATGAAAGACACGAGGGGCCAGCGTCCAGCCGCATGTGATCGATATTATGCACAGAAAACAGCACACCGGCAAGCGAACTAATTGCAGCTTTTTGGGGCACTGCCATGGCTTGGTGAGCTTGCGGTTGTGGACTAGCACAGTACACTCTATATCTACACATTTTCGTTTGATTTAATTAATAAAACAGTAGTTCAAAATTCCTTGGATCACTGACAAAAATACAATGAGGATGTACACGGCTATGGAAAATGAGTTAAGTTTCACATCAAAGGCAGGTTAGTCAGAGAGATTGTGCTGATCACGTCTTATTGATCTCTTGAATCTCATTGCAGGGTTATTTTTTTTTTATTGCATCAACCATATGCATTATTTTCCACTTGATTTGGGATATATTCTTCGAGATCAGTAGAGATAACATTATATCTTGTTCTATATATATATATATATATATTTATATCCAAACTTATTCTACCTGAAGGTTCATATATAGTTCCAATTTTAGGAGTCCCTATTTTAGTAATTACCTGGCAGGGTAAGTGCTAGACATGAAAAGATAAATTCTTAGAGCCTTCTAAAAATTGATTGAGTATTTCAAACTAGTAATAAACAATGTCTCGAAAAAAATCATCACGTGTGTATGGAGTTTTTAACAAAATATTCGTATTTTAACTGATTTCCATTATAAAATCTAATTTATCATTTCTCTTCTTTTCCTACCTTTTTCCTCCTATACATTCGTTGATCTATCAATTACAATAACAAACCTAGGTTATTGGTTTTCCATCGTAAGGAAATACCAGACTTCAAATGGATAAAATCTGAAACAAAACAAAGAAATGAGACTATATATATATATACACAAACTTGTATATAGCTGGAGTAAGCCTACATTGTATACGTGTACACATGCTTCACTTGCTTAATTAGTTGCTTTCTCGAAAATTTATGCCTGGAATCATCGATCTACAATCTCCTGTTTATCAACCCATAAACGGTCACAAGAGCAACGATTAGGGAATGATCAATATAGGGTTCTACCTCCAAAGTTAATACATCATCTCCTAACACCACCCCGGAAGATAATTGCTTCTGCTTCACCTGCAATATTAACCATGGTGAAAGATTGTCAGTGACGACGACATTACCATGGGATAACTTATCTTTTCTATATAATGACTTAATCATAGAAATTTAAAGTCTTGGTGTTTAATTACCTCTGCTACAATATCTCCAGCTATGTTTACTATCTTAAATCCTTGTTTGTTGCGACCTAAGCTAACTATCCAGTACTTGTTCAAGCCCATAGTAACTTGATAAGCTAAATCTCTCCGGAGAATCCTCCAGTATTTCTTAACTTGAAAGTATGGCTTTTCCTTCTCTGTGCCAGTAAAGTTCCCTCTATGGCCATTCCAACATCCAAAAAGCTGAAGTTTCTGGAAAAACAGTCAAAGGTGAGAAATCAAGAGTCTTTCCAGATAATCAAGAATATAGATGTTTATTCTTTATAAGATGTTTAGTTGCATCTATAGTACCTTTTTTAGTATGGTGAAGAGAACTTTGCCTCGCAGGTCCATGAGATGAACTTCACTGCTACCCTTGCTGTCATAGTTTTCAACACGATAGACAATCTCCCCTTCTGAATCAAAGACGGTGCAACCATTGGTGTGACATACAAGAGATTTCATCCATATAGTGAACGTTTCTCTTCCTGCAGAACCCATACTGCAGGGATCCGAAACGGATGCTTGGGGATGAACCTTAGCCATTTTGAAAGGTAGTTAAGAAAGTTGGGGTTTGAAGATGATCAGAAAGGCCGGCAAGAAGTTATATCTATGCTCCTATCCTTAGGAACCGAGTTGTAACTTAAATGATTAAAGAAAACAATGCAATGTCACAGTCATGGAGTCCCATAAAATAATCGAAAACTAAAAAAAAAGAGTAAAATAACATTTAAAAAAAAGAAAAAAAAACATTTTAAGCTTCTCAGTTAACTTTCAGTGATCTTTTGTGTACCTAAGCCTCCTAAAAACGCATATTTGTTTATTATTAAACAATGCCATCATGTGGTGGCTCAGAAAGAGGATATTAGTTCATCTAGAGAATATTTCGGCAGAGGAAATTCAATGCACGTTTAAAGCATGCTCTCTGAACAGAACAGGGTTTTTTAACTCAGCAAAGATCAACCCTTTTGAGCCTATCTTCCTAGTAGTTCTAATTTTTTTTTCAAAGTGTATTATTAAGCATTTGGATTTGTTGATGTCATGAAGAAAATGGACCTGAAATATAGTATTTGTTTCAGTTCCTATCTTTGATCAGATCCTTATCGGTTCAATGATTTAATTATTTTATATGCTTTTTCATATACTTCTCTGCTGCTACTACATACATCAACCAAACTCCAAGATTATCTTCAAGGAAAATAAGATAAACAATCAACTATTCTACTACAAATTTTCTACGAAACTTAATCCCAAGCTGCTGACATATTGTTCTGGAATTAGTACTCATCATGATGGGTTGAGTTACTTTGGTTTTAATTAGCCATTACCATTGACCATTGTAATAGAGACTGCCTTAGCCAACTAGAACTAGTATAAGTTCAGGTACATTGGGGACTGCTTCAGGAATCCGATTCCCGATCTTTTAATTAAGTTTTTAATTACGTGGATTAAAGGGACGAAGAATGAGATAAATGAAGAAACAGTTAAAAAACAATAAATATTCGATATTAATAGTAGCAGCAAGCAATTTAATATACAGCGTCTGCGTCCGATCTTTAGACGAGCAGGCTGCCACACTGACATCACATCCCACGTGGAAAGAAGCATTTTACACGTGGATGAACCACCTACTACTTAACATATCTGCCACCGCATATTTTGCCTTCAATTACTGGATTAGACCTTCTAGCCATAAAATTACTAACAGAAATTTATTAGCAAACAAAAGCAATAATATCACTGACTTTTTGGGAAAACAAAAGCATTCTTGCGTTATCCCTGAATGGAGATGGAAATCATTTAAAGCCATTGACTTTTTTTTTTTTTAATTCTATGGATTTTTTTGAAAAGAAAAACAAAAAATCACTTCAACTTGAGTTGATCCCACGTTTTTTTTTTTTTGAAGATTTAACATATACAGGTGAACCCATGAAGTAACTATAGATTAATTAATTAAGTCAACCCAACATAATTAAAGTAAAGTATGACTTTGATTATTAAATCTAAGGGATTAGCTATACGATAAATTTAATAATTTGTATTCTCCACTATAAACGGAAGGCATTCCATTATTATATGTTTTAATTTTATTTTAAATTATCACTTTTCTTGAAAATTATAGTTTAAAATTGCATATTCCGTATGTATATTTGACTTGTGGTTGTTTATATAAAGCTTTTGCAATGTCAGCTCAATTTTGGAACAGTAAGGTTTGGGCCTCGTCATCCCTGCTGAAATAGCGAAAGCATGAAGCAGCTAAACCACAACAAATGGGCCACACTCGACCCACCCTACTTAACCGGAACTCTTCTCCAATTGGGCTTCAGCCCTTAACCATTAACATCACCATTCCAGCACCTTTAACCACAGTGACTGCATTTCAAAATGTTTTGGAAAGCCTTGAAACTTTAAATTTACCATTTTATCTTCTGGAATAAATAGTTAAATATTAAAAAAGTAATATTTAACTATGTGTCAATGATGACATACACATCATTGCTTAGTATTTCCCCCATTAAAAATTGGGTTTTGTGAGTTGCGACAGACTTTATGTCTACGATGACAAACACATCACCCTAGATGAAATTTATTGATCTTTACACTTCATACCACTATAAGGTGGCAGATCATTACGTGTACTTTTTACCCTGACCAGTAAATGCCTTTGCCTTTCTTATTTGCTCGACCTTTTTAGCTCCAAAGAATGTAATCTCTCCAAAGTTTGTGTCAATGCTTTGAAGGTCCGCATTCAAATATAATTACTTAGTGGAATGCATAGCAATCTAATGGATTCCAGGCAGATATCACCATTTTTGAACCGTCTATTTTTATCAGGTGCTGCCATATAATATTTGTCTGGAGCTGAACTTTTGCAGCATGGTTGACCGTGGAAGTATGTTGGTTTATGATGATGATTACACTCAATTTTATGTTATGATTGACTGTTTTTTATCATCAAGTTGTATGCTTTTGGACAATCATTTTAAGTGTAATCTGATGTCTGTTGATGCTGCCGTATACCAGTTTTCTGCCCATTCTTAGTGTCATTTCCCCACGCCTTGGGCTCTAAATATGGAGGAACAGAACACACGAACACGGGCTTTTAGATTAATTAACGTTGAGCATTGTCTTGATTCTTGCTTATTATATGTTGTCCAACTAATCTAATTTAAAATCAAAGAGAGAGATGGGTTTCATTCAATATGTATGTTTTCATCAGCAAGCACGGCAAGGAAGAAAACTAGCTAGCTCAAAACATATCTACTAAATGTTGTATTCAAGGGGAGAGAATGCCTTCTGCATTCACCATTCGTTTTGGCTTTTGCCATGCATTTCTCTGCAACGTAAGGACAAAGATTTGATCTCTTGCGTGGTCCATTTTGATAAAAAACTAACTAATTCCAAATATTCATGGAATGAGCTGCAAATCCTAGTAAACTTGTGATAATCAAATCCGATCTATCTTATTGCTTTGATACAGAATAAGAAATGTTCCTTCAGTTGAGACATTCAAATGTGACAGTCACAAAATTCCTCTGGTTTCACATTTACTTCCACGTAAAGATGGTTGGACTGGTAGGGGGATGGTCAGTGAGAGTTGGTCGCCCTGCCGTCGAGTGGCAGTAAATGTAAACATTTGTACATTGGCTGCAATCAACCACCATGAATTTCCTTTCCAACAGGGTATTCTTTTCTGGCAGTTGAACAGAACTTCTGATGAAATTATACATCAAATTTAACTTTGAATTGCATTTGATTACTCAAAAGTAAAACAGTAAAATAGTACTAACAGATGATTGTTGATGGAATATGCTGGCATGTTTAGTCACAGCCAAGCTAAAAGGATGTACAAACAACACACTCTTCGATTTCTATAGATAATACAGAAAAGGGTAAGGACTAGCCGTCTAGGGGCAAGTAAATCTTTGTCAGTTCATTTCATCGTCCTTTTCATCTTTTTTCTCATCTTTCTTCTCTTCCTTAGCTGGTCCCACTGTAACAATCTCTACTTTCCCTATTTTCTTTAGTTTTTTGGCTATTGCAACCGTGTCCATCTCTCCAATGATAGTCAGCTTTTGCTCCTTCAAGTCCGCCGCAATTGAATCAACGCCTGTTCAACAACGTTTGTCATATTGCAATACTCTCATTCAGAAATTTACATGTTTCAGGAATAAAATTAGAACCCAAAAAGAAAGAAAACTTTTGCTGATTACCGTAAATGTTGGCAACAGTCTCTAGGGCTTTCTTCTTTGTCTTTTCATCATTCATGGTCATTATCTTCAAGACTACCTTCTGCAATGCAAGATTAAAGGTCATGTCCTAGAAACAGTATATTTGTGATAAGGAAAGGACGAGAAATAAAAAAAAAAATGCCTGAGCCATCTGAGGATGTTGATCAGGATATGCAGGGAGTAGAGGCAACAGAACTAAGTGGCAGCTAGATCAGCATTGAATATCAGAACTCAATACAAAAGGCCTCAAGGAAGGATGTTGCACATTTATATGTATAGGGCTCTGACAAACTGGCAGTGGCTTAGATCAGCAAGTAATGTAGTCAATGATGTCGCCCACTCTGACAACCTTTTTCAGGCTTTTCTATGGATCCTACTCTGCAAGTAATGACCAATGAGTTAAATATTCCCAATCTGAGTTTACAAGCAACAACTTTCCTTTTAAATTTATTATAGTTATTGCATATTTACACCATAATTGGTATCAAACTAATAATTGGAAATGATTCTTGTTAATTTATTTGGCTCCAGATTCCTGAAACCATTTTCTTATGTACACTTCATTCTTCATTTTCTGAACCAATTCTCTCTGCTGGTAACCTTATTTGTAGTCCAACCGACATCAATCGGAGACATTATTGGAAGATTACCCCTCAAAACACTCAACCCCAAACAAATTATTCAGAGGAACAAGATTGCAACCACTAATGATAACAAGTGTTTTGCTGTCTTTTGCTGACTCTTGGGAGAGTCACAGACCAAATAATAGACTAATATAATACATAAAAGCTCAAGCAGTTTTTTCACTGAACCAGAAGTTGGAGAAGAACCAAGGAATATTCATCGGATTAATTTGAGTGCAAAGGGGTTATTGGTAGCAATTTTCATTTAAGAACATGTACGTGCCTGACTTATCAGACTGCAATATCTCTGATGTGGACCCTGCAGACTTTTCCATTCTTGACCTCGCTTCTTACACTAGAAAAGCTGGGCCACCTTTCTGTCCTTCAATTGACAACAATCTTTCAGCCAACTTAGGCGCATCAGTCGGTGAAGACCAAACTTATGGCAACCATATGCACTATGTCTTGAAGATGCCTGGCTAGCTCATTTGCAAAGACAGTAATACTAGTAAATAGTTGTTGAGAAAAGCGCCACCTTTACTGGTAAATGCCATTTAGATACAAGTAGAGGAGGCTTCTTTAGTCAAAATTAACTTCAAAGGTTATGATGGGTAAGTTTAAACATATAAGATCCTATGACTTTCTCCAAATGGAAAATCATCAGCTCTTTCTTAATGCTTCAGAAGGTAAATTTTTTAAAAAGCATTTAGAGTAATTTTCTGCTAACAGTAAGCTAGGCAAAAGTCATTAGAGATGCTTGTATTTTTGCACACAGGAATTCCCATGGTCCCAACACTCCACTTGCTTTCTGCCGTCTGGTATTGTCCACTGAGAACCAATTATGATGATTGCAATGGTAAATCTGCCAGTCCTAGAAAATACCAAGGCTTTTTTAACGGAGAGATCTTGGATGCTGGTCTCAGACTCTCAGTTATCTCATGTTCAACTCTTTTGGCCATTAGCTAACCACATGTATCCCACCAAAATACCATCCTTCACCGCTTAAGAAATGTTTCTCTTTGCCAAAATTTTGTACTAAAACGTTTATTGGTGAGGAAGCAAGCTTTATCAACCGGCAAACCGAAGCTGCATCAGTTTTTTGGTGACAGTTTGGTGAAACAAGAAGAGAGTAAGCGGAAGGACTCTGACGTAAAAGCTGCAATCCAGTAAAGAATTCATGTTGCACGGATCTGGACTGGCTAGACATGTCTTGGAGATGCCTTTCTGGCGGCCTCCATTGAAAAGAAAACCTGCAACAACTGCAGCTCTTCTCTTTTTAACTGTTCTCCTCGTGGCTGCCTTTACATCTTCCTCATGGATTGACACTGTAAGTACTGAAATTCCCACAAGTACTTAAGGTGTCGTACTATTTTCTTTCTAGTAACTGGATTGGAAAACCCATTTTTCAGAATCTTCTTGGTAGTTTGTGCAATTTTTAATTCATGTTTAGTTGAGCTGCTCTTTTTTTATTTTTATTTTTTGCAGTCTAGTTTTTTAACTGAGAATTTAAGAAATAAGACTATAATAATATCAGAAAAGCCGAAAATTCCGATACAGAAAATTGAAATCCCACTCGGGTGCACCAGCAGCAAAAACCAGACACAAACCTGTCCTACGAATTACCCCAAGACATTCCAAACAGAAGACCTTGACCCTTCATCCAACCATGTTTGCCCTGATTACTTTAGATGGATCCACGAAGATTTACGTCCCTGGAAAACCTCAGGAATCACCAGGGACATGGTGGAAAGAGCTAACAGAACAGCAACATTTCGCCTGGTAATCATTGGGGGCAAAGCGTACGTTGAAAACTACAGAAAAGCCATTCAGACAAGAGATGTTTTCACCATCTGGGGCGTTCTGCAACTCCTCAGGAAGTACCCCGGAAGGCTACCGGACCTGGAAATCATGTTTGACACTGAAGATAAGCCGGTAGTCAGATCAAGGGACTACCGTGGACCGAATGCGACGGGCCCACCACCATTGTTTCGGTACTGTGGAGATAAAGAAACGCTGGATATAGTGTTTCCTGATTGGTCCTTCTGGGGTTGGTAATGCCTTCTTTCACAATCCTCTCTGTCCCTTTTTGTTGTTCATTTCACGCTGTTTTCTGTTTGAAATTATTGTCGCTACATGCATGGTAGAAAGCAGAGCTCACACAAGTCTGCTCGAGATGTAGCCAAATGTGGTATTAAAGGCAGGCCTTACAAGTTTGGTAGTATATTAACAAATGGGTCCCCTGTTTCAAAAACTAAGTGACGTACCATTGGTAGGCCTCTGATAAGACTCGGTACAATTTGGAATGTTTCGGAAGTTAGAACTCTTAACTGATTGATACTGCTTTACTCTTTTAATTTTTGAGCTATTATAATTCTATAAATTGAAAATTTCAAGTTAACAGGTTGGTATCCATTCGTCTTTATTTACAAAAAGGGTTTGTGCTTTTTCATTTTAGGGCTGAGATAAATATAAAACCATGGCACAGCATATTGAAAGATGTTAGACAAGGAAATAATCAGACCAAATGGATAGACAGGGAACCATACGCCTATTGGAAGGGAAACCCATTCGTGGATGGGAAAAGGCAGGACCTTCTTAAGTGCAATGTCTCCGATCAACAAGACTGGAATGCCCGCCTATTTATCCAGGTAGAATTAGTGTAATTTTAAGCATAAGCTCTTGATTTATTCAAAAGAAATATCAAATTAATAGGCATAGTTTGCAGGATTGGATCCTTGAAGGCCAGCAAGGTTTTAAACAATCGAACGTGGCAGATCAATGCACATATAGGTATAATTCTGGTGTCAGAACAACAATACTGGTGTTAACTTGTCAATTAAGGTTACCAATTTGGGAAATTCATGGTTTTTGCAGGTACAAGATCTACATTGAAGGGTATGCATGGTCTGTTAGCGAGAAATATATTCTGGCCTGTGATTCTGTTACACTGATTGTACAGCCTCAGTACTATGATTTTTTCATGAGAAGCATGCAGCCTGTGGAGCATTACTGGCCTATAAGGGACGATGACAAGTGCAGGTCCCTTAAGTTTGCTGTGGATTGGGGCAATAATCACAAAAAGAAGGTAGCCATATCTAGGCTAAATTACTCATAGTCTATATTGTTTAGATTGAAAATGTAACTTAACAACAGAAAACTCAAAAACTAGAGGTAATTAAAACTTAATTATCTGAATAAAGCAGTTCAAATTTGAACTCTCAAGTACTTAAAGAGGCTATAATATCATGTGAAAGAACTATTTTGATCTTTAAAGTTTGAACTGGTAGATGAATACCAACCATTGGAATCTTTGCAATACCTTTCTGAAAATTGATATACATTCATGGATTTGGCAGGCACAGGAAATCGGAAAAGCGGCCAGTAGCTTCATGGAAGAGCAGCTGAAAATGGACTACATTTATGATTATATGTATCATCTGTTAAACGAGTATGCTAAGTTGTTAAAATTTGAGCCAAGAATACCTGAAGGAGCCGTGGAGTTGTGCTCAGAGGTCATGGCCTGTCATGCAGAAGGAATTGAAGGGCGGAAGAAGAAGTTCATGATGGAATCCTTGGTGAAAGGTCCTTCTGTTTCAAGTCCATGCACCCTGCCTCCTTATGAACCTCAAGCTCTTGCAGCATTTGTGAGGAGAAAAATCAATTCAATAATGCAAGTGAAGAAGTGGGAGAAAGGTTATTGGGACAGCCTCAACAAGCAATAGTGGAGTGGATGCCTAATCCTTTTGTTATATATAATCTAAGACAAAGTCTATCTAGGTTTATGCCCAATTTTAAGAAATATATGGGTCAAATAGAGAGTACATACAGTTTTTTTTTTTTTAATTGGCACCTCCAAATAAACCATTAGTGATTAGTAAGGGAAAAAAAAAAGGGAAAAAGCATTGTACTATCAGAACAATGTTAAAGTGAAGAAAAATGAAGCTGGGTCAGGTGAACTTGTTGGGTGTGGGTCGACTGAAGTTTGAGGCTGAGAGGGAGACCTATCCGTCTACAATGGGTTCCATTCTAGGGCAGGAAAGCGGTCCACTTGCAAAGTCGATATAACCAACCATTACTGGAAGGTATTGGACAAAAGGCAGTGGCTAGTGGCCAGAAGAACAAGAACCGAGGACCACAAGTCCACAACCGTGACATGAGAAGGCTCCAATTCCAAGCCACAACTATTTACTCTCTTTGAACAACTTTTTGAACCCAACTTCAATTATTTTCAGCATAGAGATTGAATTTAATTTTGAAATTCCCACCTATTGCCTTAATGATTCCATATTCGAAATTCTTCAACACCTCTGCTTCTGTGATCAGTGAACTTCAGCAGAAAGAAAAGCAGGATTTTAATCTTATTTTTGAGTTCTTAATTTTCTTACCCATCAAACTCGAGTTTTTTAGGATGAATTAGTTACCATACTTTTCTGGCAATCGGCATGAACGTGAAGTTTTGGTGTTGGAATCTGGGTAAAAGCCCAATTTGCCTTGAAACCCTGGATTGGCTTCATGGAAGAGCAACTGAAGCAACAACACAACAGCCGAAGATGCTTTTCGATTTTGATATTGGGCTTTGCCTTTAGGCCTTTTACCAAAATGAGCACCGAAACAACGGTCACATGCGAACATAAACTCAAAGGCCGTCATCAAAAGGGCTTTGGGACCACTACCAGGAATAAGACGTGGATACTTCATCACTGCATTGTCCCAAAGGCGTTAACGCGTCATGAATCACAGGGATTTCTGAGGGTCAGGACATTGAATTTGGTCTGTTATCTGTCAGAATCGACAAAATAATGAAACATAAAACCCCCCAAGTGAATGCGCAATGATCCCCCCTCCACCCCGGGGCCATTGCTGGGTTGCTGTCACGGGCAAGCCCAGGATTCCTACAGAGTACAGACAGATAAATGTCCTTGTTTCACAATGAACATCAAACACAGACCTCTTGAATGACTCCAAACGATCAAACCAAACCAAACCAAACCAAGCAATGGGACTCGAGAATTTCTGTTGTAAATGCTGAAAAAATGAGCTCCCCACACCCCACCCCACACCCCCCCCCAAAAAAAAAAAAAAAAGAAACGCATTAATCTTTGTGGTCCATAATCTATAGCTTTAGCCCAGTTTTTTTCTATGTTTCAAAATACATACAGTACACTACTTTTAGCAAATGGTGTGACTGAATATATACTTGGTCTTGTCCTTGTATGGAAATGAAAAGCAGATTTAAATTTTGACGAGATAAGACAAGCTGCGGCGGTTCAGAGCCTTGTCTGCCCACATTAATGCTAGAATTGACATAAGCTGCCAACTCTCAAATTTAAATACTAAAAAGTGTTATCCATATCATGACCAGTTGCGTAGCCCATTTTTTTGTGTTCTTATAGAAATTTGCTCCGAATTATTTGGACGGAAAAATCTTTTCCAACGGAGAATTTAAGTGTTAAAATCTATACTAAGATTTGACCACAACTCTTCTCAGTCACTGACTCACGTTTCATATCGGTTGAGTCGCTAGGCATCCCCTCGAAGCCTAGCTTGAAAATAAGCCCTCTCAACATTTATTGACTGACCCTCACCAAACCAACACCACCCTCCCTCTCCCCCCCGAAAAACTGCCGGGTGCCATAGGCCTTGGCTCGGGTTCGAGCCAGACCTACATGCCTCACAAAGGGGGTCAAGGTCATTTAACATGGTATGGGGGTATCATTAGAAAAAGTAAGCAACTTTAGGTTAGGCTAAAGCTCTTTTGTTAGTTGTAGTGTTAGATGTTAATTTCTTTGCTAACACTCGATTGTGTCGGTGGACAAATCGCCACTAATCGCAGTCCTTGTCGTGAACAAATCTTGATACATAGATAGATTTGTATGTCGTAGCGTAAGGTGGTTCCAAGAACCAATCATAACACAAACTTGAGCTGGGGACTATGAAAAAACATATAAAAAATAAATAAATAAATTCGAAAGCTTTGCCCGCTCTTTTACTATTCGCAATTTCAACACAATTTAGAAACTGTAACATCAAATTGGTTTAAAGGGGCCGTATGCAAAATATTATTTTAAGATTCAAACTGATGGAAACCTACAAGCAAATTTTACTAGTACATTAGACCTACCAAAATTTACCAAGAAAAAAGAACCCCACCAAATCTTGAAGGGGTCTTGGCTTTTAAGCGTTTAACCAAACTTTGAAACTTCTTGCTCTTGAATCCACTTAGCTCCTGAAGTAGACAGCTTATCTAATCCCACAGTGTCAAACCAGTAAATAAATCACTAATTCTTTTTATAATTAAAAAGAAAAGAAAATTTAAATTTTATCTTTTAAATAAGAGATATACATCAACTAATGAATCAAAAATTGGAATATAATTTTTAACTGCCATGTGAGAGAAGATTCAATGAAAATGGAAGTGCTTTGGTTCCTTCAATGCGATTTCCTTGCTCTTAAAAACAAAGGGTGTCAAGTAGGATTTGGGATTATATTATAAATTGACTAATAGACCAAAAGTCCATGATTAGGTGTTGGTATGGGCGCATAAACGTTTCAAAACTGAAATGATTCTTTGATTTGCTTTTACCCAATGTAAAATTCTAAGTAAAGGATGTGTAGTACACCAGGCTTGATGGTGTATGTCCTTTGTTTGCATTAACTTGAGCCTGAATCATTTTCAGAATACAGAAAAGAAAAAGCACTTGAGAAGAGGTGCTGGGGGGCAGAAAACCTAACAAAGAGGTCTTAAGAAACATGGAGGGTCGATTTTCTTTTCTTTCTTTTCTGTCCACCTTTAACATTATTTATGCTGAAAGAAATCAGTAAATGAAAAAACTTGCCGTCTAAGCACATGGAGGCTTTGAGAGAGGAACAGGGGGACCCCAAGTTCCATTCGATAAAGCACAACATAAAAACCTGTTTCAGCTTCTAAAATCCAAGGTCCACAAAATTTGTCTTGTGCTTCACCTTTTTTGTAAAATTAAACACTCAAGCCCCTGTAAAATCTGTCACAACTACATTGGCTAAAGGAAGGGGGGAAATTTTCATGTATTTCTTTTGACTTTAGTACCCAAAGGCTTTAACACTTGCCCAATCTCAAATGGGATTGAGGACAGCATATCACTAAAAATCGAAAATCATGAGGCTCGCCCTTTTCACCTTCCCTTTAAAACTACTCAACCCATAGAGTGTTTTTGCTTGGAAGCATTGTCCGTGACCACCCTTCAAGCTTAAACAATCTTCATGTCTTGTGTCACCCCTTTTGGACATACAAAAAAGGATTCACCATGTCATGCCAAACCAGAGAAGGCAGGCCCCCCCTCCTCCCCCTTTAAAAAAATCCTCAACTTAATAATTTTTAATGGTCCACACACATCACAACTTGCCACTTTAATCATGTGTATTTATTTAATCACATTTATGCTCAATCCATGACCATGAGACCATTCCAATTCCATACATTACACTATATCATATTTACTCATTTGTTCATGCAAATCTTTTTCCGGTTGTGGGTGTTTTTGGGTCCTTTCTTTTCATTCTCACTTTGAAGATAAAATTAAGATGGGAGTGGTTGTGTGTCCATGTCTTTGAATATTGTTCCATATAAGACCACATTGCTTGTCTATTGAATCTCATGGGTGACAACTGTAAAACCCTGTGACATATTTGGCTTTTGAGGCTTTAACAAAAGAGGCGCCTTTTAGCTCAGCTAAACAACAAAAGAAGGATTTAAAGCGAATGCTAATGTGAAGGTTTAGTCAAAATATAGGGTAATAAAAAACCTTAACTGCCTTTCTTTTATTATCTTTTAAGAAATTAAACAATTGTATTAAAATAGACAATATTTATTGTGCCTAACATGTGAATTCCCTTTTATAAATTGTGCCCATTTAGCATATTTGTTAACAATTGACATATCTAACATAAATTTTGCCCTTGTCACATATTTAATTTATGATTTAGAGATAAAGATTTCTCTCCTGCTTTAGAATGATTTTTTTGGTCCAAATTTCAAGGATATTTTAGTCTTTTTATTGAAAAGGTAGACCGTAGTGTTTTGGAGTTTCAATCGAGTCAAACCTGATGGATGTGTTAGATCACTGAATCACAGATCTCAGCTGCCCTTGATTCTTTACACGTTTTGAAGATCTCGTGATAATTAGGTGGGTACCATATTCGTGAGATGATAATCAGAAGACGCTCTGATTCTAATGTTGGCATTGAGAACGACGCACATGATCGCTGGCGAAATTTTCGGAGGGGCCCTCAGGTTTTTGCTTAAGCAGCACCACTAATCAATATGGCTTCCGATGGATTGAATAAAATTATGGAGCCTAGTTTTTGGGGATAATTTTTTATTTTTATTAAAAAACACTTTTTGAAAAGAAAAAAAATTGAAACATAGATACAAATAAAATAAGATTAGGTACTGGATTTGAGTTTACTTTTCTTGCTAAAAAGGGGGAATTAAAGACTTTGACCTTATAGGGATTGGGCATTTTAACTTCTCAAAGTAAATTATTTGACTAATTTGTCAATCCTAGAGATTAGCCCTAAGACAATTAAAGTCCATTATTAATGTTGTTATTGTTAAACTATTTCAAATTATTAAAGATAATTTTCAATATTTTCAAGGAGAAAATGAGAGAAAAAGACAAGTTATTTAAATATCATTTGTCTTTGGTATATATCTTTAATTGTACAACTCAAATAATGAATAAAAACTTTTAAATTATAGAAAAAAAGTCATAAATTAAAAAAAAACAATAATTATAAAGAATTTGTGAATATAACATTAAATTAAGCAACTGGCATTGTCAAAAATTATATAACTATACCATATTATTAGCGTTTAATATTTTTTATTTATCACCATTAAATAATCACTTCTTTATTTCTCAAACTATGGAAATTAAAAAATAAAAAAGTATATAATATTGTTTAAAATATTGTCACTGTGCATCCGTTATCAGCACGTTCGGAACCTGGCTGCGAGCAATTATCCATTTGTAATTATATTAACGCGTTAGCAGTTTTTTTATTAATTTTCAATTCGGCACGAGAATTTTTATACTACCAAGGTACATCATGGATCATACAATCCTTGAATCCAACGGCTAACGATACGCCCATGATTTGTCATAACCTGTAATAATCCTCTGCCGTGGATCCAAGAAGTGTCAACGGTCATTTGGGTTGGTTGCCTATGGTTTTAAACTGCTCCAGCTCACACATTAGCAAACCCTTCCCGAGTTTTAAGTTCATTATCTCACGAGATTTATGCACTCTAATCAATTTGGCTTCTCTCAATGCAATCATTAGCAGTAATCCACTAGCAAGCAACAAGGTTACCTGAAACTGACTATAAAAGAACCCCAGAAAATGAATTAATTTACAAAACTGCCATTCTGCATGAAATTTATTCAATTGAACTGAGGAAAACTGCATATTTAATTATCTCCATTTTCTTTCTTTCTGTTTTTTTTTTTTTCTGCTAAACCAAAAAGGAAAAGAAGCTCTCTTTGAATCCAAGTTTTCCCTCACATCTTTTCTGTCTTTTTTTACTCAAGGCTTTCACATTTTTCTACTCCTTTCTTTTCTCTACTTTTTCAAGTGATTTACTTTCATGGGTAGTTGCCAAATCTTGGATTTAAACCCAGTAGTTTTGTATTAGCATCTTTATCTCTTCATTGTTTTTGTTTCGGTTTGTTTCATTTTATACTTTCTGTTAACAAAGCAAACTCCATTATAGCAGATTAGCGTACCGAAACTTTGAACTTCTGCCTTAGTTTTAGTTTCTTGATAAACCCCACATTTGCAACTCAGTTGGTTTCTTTCTCTTTTTTTTTGGGTTCTACTATCTCTTCTTCATTTTTGGGTAGATGAATTCTACTTGTGGCTGATAAAAGGGCGTAAAATATTAGGGAGAAAGAAAAATGAAATCATACATTTATTTCTTGCTTCTGTTTCTTGCCTCTGGAGTTGCTTTTGTGACTTGTGCTCCTTTTCCTACTAATGAAGGTAATGAGGTTTTCTTTTCGTCTTTGATTTTTTGTTTTTGCAGATCTTGATTGGTTTCTGGGAAAATGTGGGTAGAGATGAGGACTTTAAACTGTTAATCTTGTGCTACATGGTGTTTTAGTTCAGTTCTTTTAGATTTATAGTCTTGATTTTACTGATACTGATAATTCTAGTATCAATATTTTTCACTGAGTGGGAACTCTGGGTTTGTATAGTTTGGGCTCTTACAACATTCAAGGAAGCTATATATGAAGACCCACATCTGGTTTTGTCAAACTGGAATGCTTTAGATGCTGATCCGTGTGAGTGGTCTGGGATTACTTGTAATCAGGAGAGACAACATGTTATAAAGATGTAAGCATGATCCAACAGCTTTCTGAAGTTCTTTGATCAGTTTTCATTCCATTAAATGGTAGATATCTGCACAATTGATGCATTTTCAGAGTAGTCATGTCTTACTGTGTGTTTCAGAAACATATCCAGTTCATCTTTAAAGGGATTTCTTGCACCGGAAATGGGCCAAATTACCTACTTGCAAGAACTGTATGTTTCTTATTCTTATTTGTTCAAGATGATGCTATTGGTTCAACTTTTATCCTTCTAAGAAAGGAATGGTTGACTCATACTTTCATGTGATGTTGTTTTATAGAACTTTACGCGAGAACAATCTGATAGGGATAATACCTAAAGAACTGGGGATGTTGAAATTCCTCAAAGTCTTGGATTTGGGGATGAATCAACTGACGGGTCCTATTCCTCCAGAGCTTGGGAATTTATCCAGTGTGATGAAGATGTAACCCAAACTTCATCTGTCCTGTTTTAAGGAATTGAACTTTTTTGTTTGGTTATTTATATCCTTATTTTGCTTTCTTTTCTTATCACAGAAACCTTCAGTCAAATGGGTTGACGGGTAGCCTGCCTGCTGAGCTTGGCAATTTGAAGTATCTTCAAGAACTTCGCCTTGATAGAAATAAACTTCATGGAAGTGTTCCTGCTGATAGCAATTCAGCGTTTACAGCTAAGATGCATGGAATGTAAGTAGAATATTGTCGCAATAAAATTATGTTCTATTAAGCTCTGGAGAACAAATCTATTTGATAAACTGCTCATTAGAAAATATGCCCTGTATACCTTTTGAATGAACATTTTCTAGTTTCTACACATACAATGCTGGTAGAAAACAGTATCATATTTGTCAGTTTTTAATTCATCTCTTAGCAAATTTAGTTTAAATGCTGTCTCAGAAATGTTGATAATGATTGAAACGGGATGGTGAACAAACAAGCTGGTAGCATTTGCGACCGAGACTAGTATCATAAGCTTATGCTTTTTCTTTGTCTGCATAATGTAGGACATGCTATGTGCCATCTAGAGTTTTAATGTTGGATTATGACAAACTGTTAACAATACCTACTTGCAGAGGATAAATATCCTTTTCTAACCCATAAAGCTAGTATTTTAGTAGGGAGTAAAATATCTTGGTGTGTGATCCTAGAAGTTGAAAATTTTGCAGGCTTCTTCTCTAGATATTTAGCCACTGAAGTTAAATCATGTTAGTATTTTAAAGTTGATCTCTAATAGTTCGTTTCACTTTAGGTATGCCTCAGGTTCAAACTTAACTGGACTTTGTCGTTCATCTCAGTTAAAAGTTGTAGATGTCTCCTACAATTTTTTGGTTGGAGGCATACCTAAGTGTTTGGAATACCTTCCAAGGTAAACTTTCTTTGCCTGTGACATAGATCCATGCCGGCTTCTTTTTATCCAGTTGGCCCATGTTTTCCCATATTATTAATGCAGCACAAGCTTTCAAGGGAATTGCCTCCAGGACAAAGATGCAAAACAGCGTCCCACTACACAATGTGGTATGTATTACATAATCTTCCCTTTGGCTGTGATGTGGATGAATTTTTGAACAAAAATGTATGTTCTTGTCTAAGTCTAACTGACTAATCTGATGACATCTTGAAGTGCACATGCTTCATTTGGTTCTAGTTAAATTATTTGATCAAAATTTAAGCACTTGCTCTTCCATAGTTGAATTTAATATGTTTGGAGTTGCATGTGTATGTATTTTCTTACTACACTTACCAATGCTAGCTGATTGTCTTATGAGCATTAAAATAATTCAATATTGAGTTGGCAGTGACAATATTCCTTTTTTAGGTGGTGCTATGCTTTCCAGAAGTCACCAAGCACCCAGCCCTAAGCATCGGCCCGCTGAAGACGTTGCAAAGCATCAAAAAGCGTCGAAACCTGCCTGGCTTTTGGCTCTTGAAATAGTGACAGGAACCATGGTGGGATCTCTCTTTCTGGTCGCCCTCCTTACTGCTTTCCAAAGATGCAATAGCAAGTCTGCTATCATAATCCCTTGGAAGAAATCAGGGAGTGAGAAGGAACATGTAACAGTATACGTAGGTTAGTTTGCTGCATATGGCATTAGCTACTAGTCCTCAAATTACTTGTGTATTCTTCAAAGCAATATTGGTTTACATGGTGATTTTGTGCAGATTCTGAGTTGTTGAAAGATGTGACTAAATTTAGCAGACAAGAGCTTGAAGTAGCTTGTGAAGATTTCAGCAACATTATTGGTTCCTCTCCAGACAGTTTGGTCTACAAAGGCACCATGAAGGGTGGACCCGAAATTGCTGTGATATCCCTCTGCATTAAAGAGGAGCACTGGACTGGCTATCTTGAGCTCTATTTCCAGAGAGAGGTACTTGTTAAATGCTGTAACAGTTTGATCAAAAGATCAATTTTGTTGAAAGATGTGAAGCAGCTTCAAAATGTAAGAATTAACAAACTTGGAGTGATCTGGTTCTAAGTTTTCTGTTAAATTGCTACTCAGGTGGCAGATTTGGCAAGATTGAATCATGAGAATGTAGGGATATTACTAGGTTACTGTAGAGAGAGCACTCCATACACAAGGATGCTTGTTTTTGAATATGCATCAAATGGAACGCTTTATGAGCATTTGCATTGTAAGCATACTCTCTCTCTCTGTCTCTCTCGCTCTCACATACGAAGATAACATTGTTTATCAGCTTTTACCTGACTAAGTCAATTTTAATGCAGATGGAGAGGGATCCCAATTATCTTGGACAAGGCGTATGAGAATTATTCAAGGCATTGCTCGAGGACTCAAGTATCTTCACACAGAACCTGAGCCCCCATTCACTATATCTGAGTTAAACTCTAGTGCTGTGTATCTTACAGAGGATTTTTCCCCCAAGGTATCTCCTCACCTCATGCCCTTGCATGTATGAGCTTCTAATATTTTCTTCATGATCAGGGGATACTTGAGTTAGGGTCACTTTTACCTTATCTAAAACAAAAGTATATTGCTCTATGGTAAAATTAAAGAAGGCTATTCTTGTGCCAAAATTACTTTGTGATGAATAATAGGGTCACTCTTGGTATCTTGACAATTCAATCATGAACTCGAGAAATTTTGGCTGGCTGGTTGCTGTTGTGAAATTTAGCTGAGATCCTTCTGATTAAGAAATTATCTTGTGATGCAGTTGGTTGATTTTGAAAGTTGGAAGACTATTCTTGCTAGATCCGAAAAGAACTCTGGCTCTATTGGCAGCAATGGCGCCATTTGTCTACTTCCTAATTCCGTGGAGAAACGTCATCTGGATATTCAGGGCAATATTCATGCTTTTGGTGTACTTCTACTGGAGATAATTAGTGGGAGGCCTCCATTCTGCAAGGACAGAGGGTGCTTGATAGATTGGGTAAGGAACCCCTCTGAACACCACATTTGTTAACCAGATTTCATGTTGGACTTTTGTAGACAAACATGCTTAGCTTAATATGCCCCAGAAAACTTAAGTAGTACCATGCACTGCAGGCCAAGGATTATCTTGCATTACCAGAAGTTATGTCTTACATTGTAGACCCAGCGCTAAAACAGTTCAGATATGATGACCTCAAAGTTATATGCGAAGTGATAAGCCTATGCATTCATCCAGACTTTTCGAATCGGCCAGCCATGCAGGAAATAAGCCTCATGTTGGAGAGCGGAATTGACACATCTGTCTCCGTTGAGCTCAAGTCATCTTCTTTGGCATGGGCTGAACTTGCCCTTTCATCATGATTGAGTTGAAGCTAACACACTGTACATCAATTACATACAGTTTTTACCCTTTTACCTATATCCAATCTTTTTGATCTTTGTAAATGGCTGCATGTCAAAAAGAAACGTTTGGCTTCATTTATGCTGAAGCCTTTTTTCCATTTGTATACCATTTGATGTTCAGAAAAATTTCTGAAATCTCCAAGTAGCCAATTTAGCTATTTTGCAGTGAGTCTTGTACCATCTGTTTAACTATATATGTATACTATGTTAGTGTTGTCTCTACATCCACAATGAAATTGTTGGTTGTCTTTTGTTATACATGTTAAATGCATGCTTGTAATTTTGTTGAGAACATTACATCACCTAAAAATGATGATCAAGACCTGGCCTGTGTCAAGTTGTCAATCTTCTTCATCTTTTTCTGCCTAAAGTAATAGAACAAAGTAGTTTGAGACATTTTCTGTTGAATGGAATAGAAAGGAATCTGTTAGTTGTCGTTTACGATATAATCAAATATAAGATTCTAGCCAGGCAAAGTGCGCTCGGCGGTGAGCTGGACAGGACAAAGGGTTGAAGGATTTGCCTACCAAACTTAACGTTCTCTTCATTGCAGATCAACTCTGTTTGGTAAAAATGATTAAAATGGTGGAAAAGTTTTATTTTAATTTAATGGTCAAAACATCAGGTACGTGGCTTCAGAACACTCATAAACAAAGGGGTTTTGATAATAATTTCTGTGAAATATCTGTGCATGTAATTCACTGATTGAATTCCAAAAGATTTATGTACGGAAGATGAAATAACTTGCTTTATTGGCCACCCTTGCCCTGCTATTTGCCAACACGATAATAAATAGAGCACCCTGCTATGCAACGACACCCAAAGGAAACAGTGGTTTTTCTTCAATTGCTTGTGCAACACATAATTTCAAAGGTAGTTGAATGAAATCTCTCCAAAATTGAGCTCATCTCAAGGCAAAAAACATACATAGCACGCTAGTAGATAATCCATTACATTTGACTTACTATGAATACGGGCAAAGGAACTGTAAATATCGAAAAATTCATTTCTTTTATCTGGTTCTCAAGTCAAAAAATAAATTACAAAAGGAATCCTGTGAACTTACTTATGCTTAGAACGGGAGTAGTGATTGTCATTTGGATTCCTCTTTCCACTAAATACTGCTAATGCTTTTCTTACGGGAGGCTGGAGAGGTGCCCTTTTATCAGTATGGTGAGTGAAAGTGTCCACACCCATGAAAAGATCATCATCCCCCTATATAAAATAAAACACATGCTCAGCTCTAATTAGCTGAATAAATTTCATTTTTGACATGAAAAAGAAGGAAACAAACTTGGACGTAACAGATGAAGCAAATCTATAGGTGCAGAAATAAAAATTGAAAATCAGACGAGACAAACCTGTTTATTTACTTTCTTCTTTGTTTTAGGGTAAAGGAATTTTTGGGGAAGTTGATCTTCACGTAAAATGAGGTTTTTGGTTATGGCATCTCTTCCACCTTGGGGTAAAGGCAGTGAAAACTGCACACAGCAAATGAAGGCATTCATGAAATATTTTCTCAAAATCATATCATATTGCCAACCCAGAAAACACATGTAGGGTATGCCAGACGGCACCACGAACACAAGAAATCAAGAGAAGAAAACTCAATAAATGACTGATATCTTTTGCAGTTGCTTGTGTAGATGATCTTACCTTTGTACCGCGAAGAGAAATTCTTGGGCGATGGGATGCTAAAACAATTCCATTCTCACCAACAGTAACAGCTACCTTACGTAAAGTTCCTCCATTTCCACACTTGGGACAGAAAATCCTTCCAATTTCAGCAGTCACATTATAGCAGGCATGGCACTTCAATATCCACCTACAGTCATATAGATTTAATGAAGATAAGCAGAAATGCATCAAAATACTTACTTTTGACATGTCACAAAACAACAAGGTTTTCAGATAAAAAGGCTTTAATGAATTCATATGATAATTGAAATTTGAATAAGTAACTAACGACCACCATTCACCAGTACTGATATATGCCTTATTTATATACCTGTGTAGCTGCCGAATCTGCATTCCGCCAGGTGCTAGTAACCGTAAACCCATCTGCAGAATAACATTTTGCATAGCAAAGTCACCAGTTACACAAGCTACACTGGACTCAGATAGGGATCTCAACATCCAGCTCTGCTCGCTGCTAACATCATCTGTATATGATGCATCAACGGTTTCATTGGTCTGACTTGACATTTCCAACTGGTCTAATTCTTCATTGACAAGATCCATCTTATTTCCTTCAACAGAAAGATTCACATTGGCCTCCACTGTGATCTCCACTTCTTCTGCTTCTTGAAGAGCCTCCAGTGAGTCTTCTTCCAGCCTCATTTGTTTTAGGATTGAAGAAAGATCTTCATCACCCTTCTTTTCTTCTGCTCTCTCAGTCTCCTCCAAAATCCCGTTTCCAGAATGAGCATCTTCAACATTGTTCTTATCCATGCTTTTTTCCATATCTTCCTGACAATCTTTCTCCACTAATGCCTCATAATATTCCCGCCTAGCTTTCCTCCTAAGATATCTCCTATGAGTACTTCGACTTACAGCAGGTTGCCAATTATCACCATTATCATCAATCTGTCCCTGAGATGCATCAATTCCATCAGCCACCATCTTCTTCCCTTCAATTTTCACCTCTTTCTTCTGGGGTAAATATCTCCTAGGTCTCCTAAAACCGTGTTCAACATCCTCTTGATTCTCAGAATGCGTTTCACTCTTTATTTCCACAGAGCCATCTTCAGAACCATTATCCGAAGGGAGAGTATTCATATTTAAGTCTTTCAAGGGAAGGATTCTCGAGTTAGAATTTGTTCCACCTTCAGCTTCACGTTCGAGTGCTTCCCACTCATCCAAATTAGGAACATTGGAGCCCCATCCAGGCAAGTCCCTTTCAGGTAGCCTCTTTACATTAACAACATGAACTGGGGGAGGAGCATCTCTAATATGATTGGTTCCATGAATTTGAGCCTCCAACGTATATGTCAGGGCAATCAGTTTGAGATCAACGTCCGAAAGAGTCTGCAAGTCACCAGTTGCCCTCGCAAATTTGATAACTAACAGGTCAAATAAAACATTCAATTAATAATGATGTTAGAATTGATGTTACATTGTAATAATTTGCTTATTTTTAATCAATTACGAATTTTCTTTCACCTTATAACAACATTCTAAGACGCAAAAAACAGATAGTAAAGAAAATAACAACCAAAGGAGCCTTAATACATAAAATTTATACATATGCCAAAAAAGAATAGAAATTGAAGTTCAAATTTATTACCTTTATTGAGGGCATCGGAAGAGGGCTCCATGGAATCAATGGAGAAAGGGATAAAGGCGAGGCGGTGACGGGAAACAGGGTCGCGAATTTCAGCGAGGACTTCAGGGACGGTAACGAACCTGTCGGCGGAGTTGTTGAGCTTTTCTCCACCTTCGATGACGGCGTTGGCGTCAACTACGGCCACCGCTATTCCCTTCGTGGATTTGCAGCTTTCGACAAAGAGTTGGCTTGTCGCCGCCGTTTGTTTTTGCGTTTGAGGCTTTGGTGGTTGGCTCTTCAGTACGTTGCTCCAACATGGTGCCGGGTTCGGGTTAGGGGCCGGTGCTCCGGAATCCTCCATGGTTAGGCAGAGAGAGAGAGAGAGAGAGACAGCTAGTGCGAAGCTCAGAGTCTTAAACCCTAGAAAACGGTAGGATGGGATCTGAACGGTGTCGTTTAACAACTGAAAATAAATAAAATGTAACCTATATGGTACGTTTGGTTGGCGGAATAGACAGGAATGGAATAGAATAGTTATTATGTGGGAATAGAATGAGGTGGGAATAGAATAGAATAGTTATTACTTAATTTGGTATGACAAAGGGAATAGAACAGGAATAATTATTATGACTTATTGTAGTGTTTGGTTGGTAACAATAATTTTGGAATAAGAAAGGAATAGAAAATAAAAAGACAAAAACACCCTTTATTATTTATGTGACATTTTATTTTTATTAGATTTTTTAAATATTAATAATCTAGAATTTAATTAAAATATTAATAATAAATCATTTAAATATTAACATTTATTTAATTTAAATATTATTATGATTAATTTTTATTCTATTTTATTTTTAAAATATTCATAATTGATAATTTATTTAAAATATTAATAATTGATCATTTCAATATTAATATTTATTTATTTTTTAAAATATTAATATTTTATTTAATTTAAATATTATGATGATCAATTATTTTATTTTATTTTATTTTTGAAAATTAATAATTGATTATTTATTTAAAATATTAATAATAGATAATTTAAATATTAATATTTTATTTAATTTAAATTTTATTATGATTAATTTTTTATTTTATTTTTTAAATATTAATAATTGGTAATTTATTTAAATATTAATAATTGATGATTTAATTATTAATATTGTTTATCTAATTTAAATGATATTATGTTTATTTATTTTTAATTTATTTTGTTTTTAAATAGGAATAATTTATAATTTATTTTATTAATAATTGATAATTTAAATATTAATATTTTATTTATAATTTAATATTAATATTTTATTAAAAATTGGAATCAAGTGAGAGAAAGAGGAGAGAGAGAAAAATAATATTTTATACTAATAAAGTTGTAAATTTTCAAACTTGTAAGGGGTATTTTTGTCTTTATTAATTTTTAAATTTATTCCTCAACTATGGAATAGCTAATACCATGGGGGAGGGTGGTATTAGCTATTCCTTGATTTTAAAGGATTTTGAAGAATAGCCATTCCATAGGAATGGCTATTCCTTGAATCATTTTCCAACCAAACAAAGGAATAAAAATTCCTTGGGAATAAAGGGGGAATGGCTTAGCCATTCCCCCAACCAAACATGCTAATAGGGATTTTGTAAAAGACTTGTCAAATAAAATATATAGCACTGAACTAATTTATACTACTACACTTACACTATTACGTAATTTAGTATTTTTCTTATAGTATTATCGAGCAAGTTATAAATTATTTAATCAATAACCAAATAAATGGTTTAATTAATTGAAAATAAAATAAATCTTGCACTTCTTTTTTCAATTTTGTCGTTTCCACATTCCTTTTTTAACTTGAAGATAATTTTTTTTATCTCCACTTTAACATCATCTCTTGTAATTACAGCATGTGAAATTAATTGAATTTAGAAGGTTGAAACAAGGGAAAAGAGAAAAAAAATTAATAATAATATTAGACTATTTTTTTCCAAAAATAATACTAGTCTAAGTAAAAGTAGTAATTAATTGATTTATAATTCACTAAAAAAAATAAAGAGTGAGAACATACAAGATGAGCAAATTAGCAAAAAGAAAGAAGGATTGATTCATCCTTCTTTTAAAAAAAAAAATTACACAAAATTACCCCAAGTTAAAAGCAAGGAGTAGAGAGAGACATATTAAAAAAAACAAAGGGATATAAAAATGGTGATCCCTTCTCATAATTTAACCAACCTTTCAACAACATCACTTAACAAATGGAAAAAACCAACCAAATTCTTCTCAAACTGAAGATGGGGTGAGTCATGGCAATCCCCCTTTTTTTCTTGGCAGCCAAACTATTTCAGTTTAGAGGAAAATGGTAGCAGTAGTTTGTATCTATGTTCAACCGGTTCTGAAACTAACATTAGATTGATGATTATGGCCCCCCAAAGCATGCTTTTAAGAAGGTTGAAGAAGCGAGGAGATGAGCTGAATGATTCCATCTGTTTAGAGGGCTCGCCCTTTGACAATGTCAAAGCTCATTTCACTGGGATCAGTCGCTTGCAACTCAACTTGAACACCATCCAGCTCTCTTCTGAACCTATCCTTGGAGCTGGCATACAGCATTTTGCTCCTCACTCTCGATGTGTCCGGAGACCTATAGCCATATTCGTTATTCTTAATATATCCAGAAAAAAAAGGTTTGCTGAAAGAGAAGCACTTGTTAGTAGTTATAGTACCATGCAATGAAGAAAATTTTGCTCTTCTGGCAATTTTCGTCAGTAGTGAAATCGAAGTCATAGACGGCATAACGGCACTCATTAGCAGGCAAACTGGCACTTAAATCGTCATAGCTGTCGCTTGGTCCACCTAGCTTCTCTACCACAACCTGTTGAATCTTTTCTTCGATTTTGAAGACAATGAACCTGTAGCTTCTCTTTGCCTTTAGCTCCAAGAACTTGCGCTTGCATTCATCGTTCACAGCCATTCCCGATGCTGAATTCGCCTGCCCATATGCAAGAGATGTAAGAAACAGCACCAAAAATGTAACATGACAAATTATTAAGTACTCTATCCAAAATGAATAAGTTTCTTCTTTCGTGACCCAAAGTACATAGCTCATGGTATTGAAACATAGGTCCAGTACTGTTAAGTTCTGTTGGCCCTTGGAGAGGCCTCAACCCTAGATCCATATACATTTTATTTCATGCAATGAGATATGTTATGTCATGTTATGTCTATCTCTTACCACCAACTATAATCTCCATGTATTGTTTGTCAAGAAACAGAAGCTTTTTGTTGCAACAAGAAAATGATTATGAACTTGTTTGAATTCATGATGTCTGATTAAACAATAGTGGTTGGAGAAACTAATCATAAAAATTTTAATTCTAATTAATCAGAAACAAAATAAGAGTACCATCCTTAATTCCTTATGATTGTCTTTGCGAAATCTGATTCATAAAAAAGAAAGGGAGAGGGAGAGAGGGATACAGAACATACCATTTTGCCACCAATGAGAGAGGGGCCTTTTGTGAGAGATGTGAAGCAGTGAAAGGGAGAGGGAGCAAGAGGCTGTAATGATGGTTTTGGAGAGTAAAAAGAGAAAATAGATCCTTGTTTTTAGGGGTTGTGAGAGGTAGGTTTTAAGGGAGGAGAGAATTTGGAGGACTTGGCTATGATTATGTCCACAAATGACGTCCCCATGCTTCTGTTCTGTCAAACTTGTGGTATATCCAATTTGTTTTAGAAACCCATTTATGGTCCAGATGAGAAGTTGTTACAACTATTTTCCTTTTGAGTCAAATCCAAATTTGGAAAGGTTTGAATGCATTGGCCATAGGAGAAAGAAGATTTCAATCTCATCTCATGGCATGGGGACTTTTTCTCTCTCTTGCAAATGTTTTTCCAGATTCAAACATGTGCTTTGGCTTGCTATTTTTGGCTGCAAAAGGAGTTTGAGCATTAAAAAGCCTCGGAACAAGGCACTTGGTACGTTGCTGAAGAGTGACAACAATGCCAGACATGACGGGGCAAATTTTGGTGATTTGATGGCCTAACTAAGACTATGGTAACAAAGTTTTCGCAAAACTATTCTTTATCAGATAATTCCAAGACCATTTCTTCAACTGCTAAATTCCAGGGCAAATTCTTGTACAAGTAGTGGAGAATGGACATGTCCCAGATCAATATATTTAATGTCCTACACATTCTGGAGGGTCATCCCCTCAAATTTATATAAGTATTCAATACATATTTAGTAAAATATAAGGGCAAAAATAGCTATCCAGTGCAGACTATCAAATCATTTTTTGTAAGAGTCCATATATTCATTTATAAGAGCATCTTGGAGGCCATCGTTGGCAGATTGAGTGTCAAGCAACCTGATGCAACATTTGAAGAAATTTTGACTAGGTAAGCAAAATGATTGAAGTTTTTGGATTCACCCCAGAAGATGAGCCCTCCCCATGAAGCAAAGAGGAGGATATGTAGTTTGCTTTGTATCCAAGGCTTCTCAGGAATTAGGATCACCATTGCTCACATGATTAAAAACCCTTGGAATTTCTCTTCCGGCTGTCGATGTTTATCAGCTTTGATAACCCCTTTCGATCCCACACTGTCAAAGGTCTAACCTTTGTCAGCAGAGGATCACAATTTCACAGAGTAAAATGCAAGTTTCCAAACAAAAAAGTGATGGTTTCCACTCTCCACTCTCCTCAAAACCTTGTAGCTTCAGTTGCACAATACCCACCCTAGCATGTGCCCTCTCATTCATACTGGCAAGACCCAAAGCTCAACTGACATAAAAAAAGTTGGCACGATTCTGAGCTTTTGATACTTGGCTCAAATTTAGTAGAATCATATTTTAATTATAAATTATTTTAATACATATTAACTTTGGGGATTTTATGTTTTATAAGGTTAAGATAACCAATTTTAAATATTTAAATACCAATTTCTATGATATTTTCTGCTCTTATATAGCTCTATGTGCATTTTTCTGTTCAGAGTAATTTACTAACTCTATGTGGGCCTGTGGGCCCATTTATTCTCTCTCTCATTCCTTGAGATGCATATAATAATGTAACGTAAAGAATCTGGTAAGGCCAGCAGCAACACTCATCCTCTGACTGTCCAATGAAAGAAAGCACGTTATCAACTCCTAACAGTTACTCATCAGCACTGAACCAAAACCCAATTTCAAAAATTCAAGTTCCCACTCAAACAAAACGTCCGTCACTAACTGACTGTTAAACAGTCTGCCGCCAACTAACGGAAACCGTTAAGTCCTCTATAAAATCTCTCTCAACCCCATTTCCCCCCATCAAAAAAGTTCACTCAGTTCCGGTTCTTCTGTATTCTTAGGTATATTTTTTGCTTTCCTCTCCAAGTTTCCGTCACTTTCTCGAGAAAATGAGAGAAATCCTCCATGTCCAAGGTGGCCAATGCGGCAACCAGATAGGTGCCAAGTTCTGGGAAGTCGTCTGCACCGAACACGGCATCGACTCAACGGGTAGATACCACGGCGACTCGGAGCTCCAGCTGGAGCGCATCAACGTCTACTACAATGAAGCCAGTTGCGGCCGATTTGTTCCCCGCGCCATCTTAATGGATCTCGAACCCGGTACCATGGATAGCGTAAGATCTGGTCCGTACGGACAGATTTTCCGACCCGACAACTTCGTTTTCGGACAGTCCGGAGCCGGAAACAACTGGGCTAAAGGACATTACACGGAAGGGGCCGAACTTATCGACTCGGTTCTCGACGTCGTCAGAAAGGAAGCCGAGAATTGTGACTGCTTACAAGGTAATTTTTGCATTTTTTATTCTGTTTAGTTATCACTTTATTTTATTTTAAAATTGGGGTCGTTTGGTTACAGGGTTTCAGGTATGCCATTCCTTGGGAGGAGGGACGGGTTCAGGAATGGGAACGTTGTTGATATCCAAGATAAGGGAAGAGTATCCGGATCGAATGATGCTTACATTTTCGGTATTCCCATCTCCTAAGGTTTCAGATACTGTTGTTGAGCCTTACAACGCGACACTCTCTGTTCATCAGCTGGTGGAAAATGCGGATGAGTGTATGGTTCTTGATAATGAAGCTCTCTATGATATCTGCTTCCGTACCCTCAAGCTCACCACTCCAAGTTGTAAGTATTTTTTGGTTTTCTTGCAGTTGAAGTTTGTGTTCATTTGCTGTTGTGCTAACTGTTGACTTTTTTAAGTTTGTTTGGTTGGGGAGAAATGAGATTGGAACAAATTGGATTTTACAATTATTTTGTTATAAGGTATTTAGTTTAGTAGTATTGTTTTAGTAACATTTTAGGTATTAGCGTGACATAATCATGTCTTTTTTTATTATTAATCAGATTAGAAGGCATGGGTAGTTGTTTGTGAGTGCGTTTGGTATTTGGGTAGTTGATAATTAAGTCTTGTTTGATGAATCCAACTTTGTCCTTCTAGAATTAGTATTCTATTTACAATCTATTTTCTAGTTGAAGCCAGGAACAAGCTACTTCTCGTCATGGGGTGACAATCATTACCTCTCCATATGGAACTTGTTGCGTTAGTTTGTGTCTGAATTGTCAATGTCAAGATGAGATCCATAACCTTCTCATCAGACTCCACTTTGGGAGGGTTAAACTTAAAACCTGTGAGGTCATACTCATGAATCTTAAATTCTCTTCTCTGTCTCTGAATACTAATTGCACAAATACAGTTGGGATTCACATGGGTCTCATTTTCTAGACCATTTTATCTAAGGAAGAGATTAGAGTGACATGTATTGGTTTTGCCATTTCGGGAATGTCTAGGTAAGGTTTAGTAATTTAATATTGAGTCTGGTACTTATAAGTTAAATTTTATAATAGTAGGATTATATGGTTCATCAATCAGCCTATGCTTAGTTTATGATAAGTTTGTAATCGATACTACCATTTTAGTGAGCCTCTGGGTTAGTACCGTCTTCATTGATGTAAGAGTTATCCATTTGCACGAATACAAGGGCGATTTCACATGGGTCTCGCTTTCATAGACTTTGGCCATATAGTTTAGACAGATTAGGTCGGACTGGCTGTAGTATGCTTAAAAAAAACCGTCAGCTATAGTATAATCATTCTCTTTATCAAATGGGGCTTTCTATTTGTCGATCTTGAGTAGTTTAATAGCAGTATGGTGCATGGTAATGGCCAAAATCTGTTTTAGTATTTGACATGCGTGTCTAAAGCAGAGCAATTAGTTTTTAAATATTTAAAGAAAAAAGGAAAAGGAAAAAGATTTTGGGTTATCAATTAGTCAAAACTCATTTCCTACTTTCTGTATGGAAACTAACTTGCAATATTTGATGTTCAGTTGGAGATCTCAACCATCTAATTTCTGCCACTATGAGTGGTGTTACATGCTGCCTTCGCTTCCCTGGTCAGCTAAACTCAGACCTCCGCAAGCTTGCCGTAAACCTCATCCCATTCCCTCGGCTACATTTCTTCATGGTTGGATTTGCACCTCTCACATCTCGTGGTTCCCAGCAGTACAGAGCCCTCACAGTCCCTGAACTTACTCAGCAAATGTGGGATGCAAAGAACATGATGTGTGCTGCTGATCCTCGACATGGTCGATACCTGACAGCATCAGCTGTGTTCCGTGGCAAGATGAGCACAAAAGAGGTGGATGAGCAGATGATCAATGTGCAAAACAAGAACTCATCATACTTCGTTGAATGGATTCCAAACAATGTAAAGTCCACTGTTTGTGACATCCCTCCTAACGGCTTGAAGATGGCTTCCACATTTATTGGGAACTCTACCTCGATCCAAGAGATGTTCAGGAGGGTCAGTGAGCAATTCACCGCCATGTTCCGCAGGAAGGCTTTCCTGCATTGGTACACTGGAGAGGGAATGGATGAGATGGAGTTCACAGAAGCTGAGAGCAACATGAATGATTTGGTCTCAGAGTACCAGCAATACCAGGATGCAACTGCAGATGACGAGTATGAGGACGAGGAGGAAGAATACGAGGAAGAGACTTAAAAGAGAATGGAATTGGACTATGCTTGCCCCTTGTTCTTGTAGCCTGTAGGACATTTGGATGTTTTTGTTGTGCTTTGGAATATTTTTGTGCATGTGGAGTCTGTTGATGCAATGTCGCATTGCCTGTTTATGGTGTTTGTTATCACTTGCTTTGTTAATTTTCTCTTCGACTTTTTCCCTGCCTCCATAATTTAGTGATTGACAAGAGTGCTTTGTTGTATTGCTGCTTTCTTTTTTATCAGTAATTTCAACAGCCTGTTTCTCGCTCAAATTCAACTTACAAAAATTGAAGGCAAATGTTAAGCGAACCCACTTTTAGAATATTGTCAACTTGCAGCTATTGGTTTATAACATCGTTAATTGATTATAAACATGGCGGCAGTGGGTAGACCTTGGAGGCAGCACACATCTAATAATAAGCCATTGCAGTTAAAGAAGATAGAACAAATACGTAAATTCCAATCAGACATCACAAGTTTCAAGCATAGGTTATAATATTGCCAATATTCACATTCGAACTTCACTTGGACCATGGTTTGACCATAAGTCTCAAATCTTTAAGGCATAGGCTCTTTTCTAGCTTTTGCTGGGTCTAGTGTTCATAAACTGATCGAATGCAGGTAGAAAACATGATTATGGCCCTTGAGGGTTGAGGCTCTGGGTAATACATATCTTAAAACTAGCAATTCCCCATGTTTTTTCCATGCTTTAAAAGCACAGAGAGAGTCTCAAGTCCTATGATTCGCAATGTCTTCAAAAAACGTTTTGCATAGAATAGTTAAGCAATGTTCTTTATAGCCAAGCAGAGAGTAAGCAGAACAACAACACAAAAGGAAATTCTTCAAGGGATTAATTGGATTTTATATCAGCATTAAGAGACCGAGCTCAATTTGAAGGGAAAGAAAATGTTTATGTTGGAGCAGTAACCAATTAACTTTCATTTTCTAAATGAACTCCACAGCTTTTCAAGATCTACATTACCTCCAGAAAGTATAATTCCTATTTGGTTGCAATCCTTCCAGGCAGGGTTGTTCCTGAAACCATCGGATAAGACAGCAGCAAGGCCTATGGCTCCACTTGGTTCAACTGCAACTTTAAGAATCTCATAGCAGAGTCTCATTGCTTCTATTATCTCCGTATCATCCACAGTTATAATGTCGTCAACAAAATCTCGTACAATGGGCCTAATCAATCAGAAGGCATAGAATGAGGAACTTAAAGCAAGAGACAAACTGAAAGTTATAGACAAACAAGTAAATATAGTTCCTAAAAGCTAACAAGCAGTGATTGTGCTGACAGTGTGCCATATATAAGCAAACATGAGGAAAGAATGGATACACAAGTAACTATGTAGTGCAGTAATTGAGAAAAGAAAACATCTACAAACTAGGATACAATCTTAACACAACAATAAGACACCATGGAATGGCCTTTACCAGGTGAGTTCACCAAGGAAAGCTCTCAGCCCATCAGCTACCGTATTTGTTTCAGGTAAGGTTACAATTCTACCAGCTGCTTTTGATTGAGCTGCATCATTAGCTCCCTTTGGTTCAGCAGCCAAAACTCGAATGGCAGGATTGATGGACTTGGCAGCCAATGCCACCCCTGATATCAAGCCGCCTCCTGCAAATTTTCAATATTTATTTCTGTTTGACAAAAAAAGGGACCAAAACGTTGAAAATTGACAAAAGATGATGATGCAGGACAAAAAACCATTAAATTGACAAGAGAAAGTAGCAACACAAACCACTTATGGGAACTATTATAGTGTCTATCTCAGGGGCTTGCTCCAAAAGCTCAAGGGATATGGTACCCTGCCCACTGAAAAAGCAGTCCAAGTCAGCTAATTCACTGATATTACATCAAATTATAACATTCAAAGCTTAGAAACACAGGAGAAAAATATATAGAAATGTTAAGTATACTACCTTATAATTCGCCCATCATTATACGGATGTATGAGTACAGCCCCAGTTTCTTGCAACACTTTGGTTGCAGTTTTCTCCCTTGAAGGCACTGTTGCCTCACTCCATATAACCTGACCACCATAACGCACAACATTCTGAACTTTGCATTGTGGAGCATTTTTTGGTATAACTATATGTGCAGGGATCCCGCGTAACTTTGCAGCCAATGCCAATGCTGCAGCATGGTTACCACTAATTTTGGGGAATGCAATTAGGTATGTTCCAATAAAATTTATAAGGGGAAAGAAACAATTCAAGATTATTGATGAAGGGGTACAGATGGGCTTAAAGTACACCTGCTATGTGTTACAACCCCTTTAGCTGCCTGATGGTCATCAAGTGAAAATACAGCATTGCAAGCACCTCTGAATTTGAATGCTCCCCTGTAAAGCAACATAAAGGAGAGTCTTAATTAGGATAGACAAATACTCGAGTATTTGCAAACATCAGCAAGAATAAATCAAGTAACAATGATTACCATTTACCATTAATTAGTTTCTCACCCCTTTTGGAAACATTCACACTTAAAGAATAACCTCCTTCCAGAAATAGCATCTAGAGACTCCGAGGTCATGACTGGAGTTTTGTGTATGAATGAATTGATGCGTGCTTGTGCTTCTCTGATGGAGGAGAGATCAGCAGCATACTTCCCTTTGTTCACTTCCATCTTTATGCAACCGAATTAAATACTTCAACTGCAAATTGGATGGAACACAAACAGTTCAAACAATTTCAAAAACTATTTCTAACTTTCATAACAAAAGCATTTTAGCATCTACAACCACGAAAGACACGTACCTGTCTGTATAACTGTAGTCTAGCTGAGCACCGCCCAACTAACAACTTGACTGTAATCATAGAATAGCCATCGTCAACCAATCAAACCAAGCTATATTAAGTAATAGGATTCAAATTAGATTAGGTCAGTGAAAAATGACCATCTGGGTATGAAAAAATGGCTCATGTTACTTGGATTCCGTCACTGTTAAATGGGTCTAGTGTGCTTCCAAAGGAAAGCTGAAGAATGAATCGATAAGCATAAAGAAGAGAAGATGAAGAACCTTAACGACTTACAGAATACTTATAACTTTCAGAACGATATTTTTGACTACTGTGTTTCCCACTTCTTCTGCCTCAGAGGTTGTATACCGGTGAGTTTGTGAGCAAATGCTGAAACAGAAGAGTCAACGAGAAATGGAATCTACCACCCTACGACGCCGCTTTTGTTGAGATTTGGTTCTAGATATTGATTCACTTCCAAAATCCCTGCAAAGGGTTTATTCCCTGTTACTTTGTCAACTAGATCAGCTTCAAACAATTTATTCCATTTTCACTATACCCTCTTTTATTTGGTAAACCCCCGTCTGGGAGTATGGCAAGGTCTAAGCCCATGTTGGTTTTTGCCCTCCTAACGGAATAAAGAAAGAAGATATTAACAACCAAGTACTGACAACGTAAGAATCTTAACAAAACCAATGTACAAAGTATATGTAAATAGCCAACTCCGTTGGTACATTGTTTAACCAACATTGACGCTGAGACAAGGTGAAAGAGCCCACAACTCAAGCCTCGTTGAGCTTTTTAACTTGAGGTTTAACCTCCTCTAAAACCCCCAATAATTGAAAGGAAATTGAAAAACCATACATAAAAATAGGAACTATCTAGAGATAGTTCCAAACTGAAGTTAGGAGTGGATGAAAGTGACTCAAGGGTACCATGGCACTGGGAAAACACAGGCTAATGATGTCTTCAACTTTGCTGTTCTCGAATCTCGGCCCATTGTAACGCAGCCCTACCTCTTGATTCACTCAGGTTCAATATTCTCAAGTCAGACTCCCACGGGTGAGCATTGAAATACTACTCCCCTTTAATGGCTGCTACATCTAACTTTGACAGAGCAAACAGACTGCTCAATCCACGGAACAAGGCATGACCCAAGTGTTGCACAGCAGCCCAGACCACACTACTAAAATCAAGCATGTCAATGGCAGCACATGTAAGTTCCCCTCCAAGTAAATGGTTTCTTCCACCTGTTTTTTTATCATCACTTTTCCTCTATTGACTCTGACCAAAATGTTGTGGTAAATCAACTAGATAAAACACTTGCAGTCTTGCACCCATAGACACAGATTTTAACATGTTGATGATGGAGTTAATTTAAAATAGGATGTAAACATATAGAGACATAACCAACTCAATTCTTAATATGTGTACTCCAAGCATTGCTGTATGTCTCGAGATTGATTCAGGTACTAAAAGATTTCAAAAAGAGAAAAAAGACATGCATCAGTTCTTTGTTAGTTGATTTGTACTGTCAACTACCGCTTTGATGTCCTCTTGCCGAAATGGGAACGTCTCTCCATGATTTATATGGTTACATAAAGCTTTCCAGGGAAAGAAAAATTATTGCAGGAACTACATATATAGTATTTCAGTTGAAGTAAGTGGAGGTAATTGTAGGTGATGATGAAACCACAGGGGTGTTCCATTAAAGAAAAAAGGAATATATCAAAGTATTTGTTTAACTGTGGACATCTAAATAATTTGAGATCAGAATTACATGTCATCTGTCTGTTCTAATAATCAACTTTAACTCCAATAAGAAAAGGAAAAAGAAAACTACAGCCACTTAACTCTGTAACTACGTAACCTCGCCCTTGCCCAACAGGCAAAGCTCCAAAGAAGTTCGAAGCAAACGATAAATGTAGGGAGCATTGCTGAATTAAGCTCCGAATTTGGGAACTTTGGCAGCAGACATTTGAGACAAAAAATGCTCTGCTACAATCCGCCGTTGGATTTTCCCAGTAGCAGTTTTTGGCAAGGAACCAGTGATGAAAACCTTCTTGGGGACTTTGAAACTTGCAAGGTTCTTCTTGCAATATTGCGAAATTTCAGCCTCCTCCAAGTTTACTCCTTCCCTTGGGATCACTGCACAATTTATCTACATTTGAAAGAAACAGAGAGAAATGTTAGACATTAAGACAAACAGCTAATAATTCAATATCACAACCATAAATGTTTTTCTACACAGCGTTTTGGCACACGAGAGAGATGATTTCTTACCTCTTCGCCATATTTCTCATCTGGGACACCAAAGGCAACTGCTTGTGCAACATTAGGATGAGACAATAGCACTGCATCCACTTCAATTGGTGATATTTTCTCACCTGAACATTATCAGACCAAACATCACATTAACATTCTGACATACATTTGTTAAGACGATATTTTAAGGACTATGCACGCATTTAATGTAACAATCGATTCTAAATATAGAAACGTTTATGTAATGCATGATTAGAATGGTCAGCACAAAATGCATACCTCCACGATTGATGAGCTCCTTGATCCGACCCACGAGATGCAAGTATCCATCGGAATCGAAAAACCCGATATCCCCAGTGTGGAACCAACCAAATAGAAAAGCTGATTTATTAGCCTCAGGATTGTTCTTATAACCCTTTGTCACATTCAATCCCCTAATGCAAACCTCCCCATTAGCATTAGGTGGCTGAATTTCCCCTTGTTCATTCAAAATAGCCATTTCTTGCCCAACCGGCTTCCCAACAGAGCCGGCCTTGTGCGGGCCACATTCGGGTAACGGGTTTGAAGCCATGAGATGAGATGCCTCCGTCATGGCGTAAGCCTCTAGCACTGGTGCGTCAAATGCCGCCTCTAGCCGAGCCAATACACTAGGCGCCAACGATGCGCTGCAGCTCCTAATAAACCTCAGATTGGGGTAAGCCGGCTCGGGCTTGCTCTCGTGGCGATCCAATATGATCTGGTGTATCGTGGGGACAGCAGTGTACCACGTGGCATTATACTTAATCACGTCCGTCCAAAATGTAGAAGCCGAGAATCTCCCAGCGGCTGGGAGAGCCACGGCGGCTCCGGAAATGAGTGAACTCAGTAAGCCAGCTAACAAGCCATGCACGTGGAATAACGGGAGGACAATGACGGTCGAGTCAGACTCAGTGAGTTTATAAACCGATTTAATGTTCAAAGTAGAGGTGGCTAGATTGAGCTGAGTCAGAGGGACACCCTTGGGGCGGCTGGTGGTCCCGGAAGTGTGGAGAAAAAGTGAGACGTCAGCAGGGTCGTTAACTAGTTGGTGGACTGAGTCAAGATGTGAATCGGGGTTCGAGGAGAGAGCTACTTTAGAATTTTCGTCCTGGAGAGTGGCGGACACGTGGGGGATGTTGAGCTTGGAAGCGGCAGCTTGAGCCGACTTGATGCCTTGGGCTGGGACTAACAAAAGTTTGGATTGTGAGTCAGAAAGGTAGAACTCGAATTCTTCCGTGGTGTAAGCCGAGTTTAACGGCGCCGCAGTCGCTCGACAGCGAATTACAGCCAAGAACATTATCACAAACTGTAAAAAAACAGAAAAAATAAAATAAAAGAATTGTTATTTATTTAATAACAATTAAACAAGACAGCTCCTAGGCGATGTTTGGCAGCTTTGTAAATTGTGACGGAAGCAAACAAGAAAAAACTCATCACCCCAAAATAAAAAACATATCAAATTTTAATTTTTCTAACCTAATGCTCATAGACAATGACATTTTATAAATTTCGACGAAAAAAAAGTTCAACATAAAGACGGAGACATTTTGTTAACTTTTACAAGTTCCTAAAATCTATGGAGAAAAAGCCTTGGCTTTTTGTTTGGCTACAGAGGAATGGGAGGGAAATTGAAGGAAAATTATGTTTTTACTTTATTTTTGATAATTTCTTCTCTCTATTTTCTCATCAAAATAAATAGAAGCTAATGTTTTAGACAAGATTTGATTGATGAAACGTAAAAAAATACAAACCTCGACGGTGTTCGGGAAAGAAAGAGCGACGACATCGCCGGGCTTGATGCCGGAGGCGATGAGGAGAGAGGCGGCGTGATCGATGAGTTGTTGCAATTGAGCATGTGTCAAATCGAATTTACCGGAAACGGATAAAGCTCTCCTGCTCGGGAACTCCGTCGCAGCCTTCTTCATTAACCCTGTCAAAGTTACACTCTCCATTTTCTCAACAACCGAATGAACAAAATGAAATCAAAAGAATTTTTTTTTTTTTGTATCAAAATTCGTGGAAAAGATGAAATATTTGTCCAGGGTTTGAGAGGAAGGGGTTGGGCAGAGAGAGTTATAAAGGGTTTTGGAGTCATGGACAGAGGAGGGGATGTTTCGGTGGAGGTTTCGAGCAGGGGAGGTCGAAAGTCCCACGTGGCAACTGTTGACGGTCAGTTTGCGTGTGCTCCGCCTCGACAGTTGCGCCCACAGCCCACTTTCTTGTTGGTGCAACTAATTTTCGTCATACGTGGCTCGATTCCTGCGGCCGATTGGTCTACGTAAAGGATGGGGCCCGCAGTGAAGAAGAGGAACCCATGTTTCGTAAGGACTTTGGGAAGTTGGAAACCACCAGGGGAAGAAAAAATCTTTCACATGAAGGTGAAACGCAAACAAAAATTAAATTCTTTGATGGCTGGCAGGTGGCTTGAATCATAAAGAGAAAAAAAAAAGGGAAAATAAATTCCGCGTGGTGGTTTTACCTTGACAAAATATTGGGCACACTCAGGACAAACAAAGAACGTGACCCCATGATATATGATCATGTACATGCACTTTGTTTATCCTTTTATCTTCTTGATTTATTAAATGTATATCAATTTGTGAATATATTTTGTATTTTGATTCCTTTTTGCAAAAGAAAAATGGGGTTAGGAGTGTTAATTAATATGAATTAGTTTAGTGTTAGAGAGTGTATGGTATTCTATGACAAATTCTTAATGAATGTCTTAAAAAATTACCTTTGTAAGATCCTCGTGATATAATATAAACTCTTACTTCTCTTAATGTTCTCTTAAGATTAATAAACTATGAGTCCACTTGTATTAGCTCTCGAGTAAAGTGGCAAACATCAAATGTTTTTAATTTTATTTTTTGTTAAACTATTCACAATCACACAATTATAAAAATATAAATTAAAAAAAAAACTAAAGAAGTCTTTTCTTTGAAGTACTTAATTTATGATTCAAAATTTTTTATACGATTTAATATTAATCATGTTTTTGTAAAGAGGATGAAAGGGAAATGAGAAAAACAAGTTTTATTACATGGCTCAAGAATAACGATAAAAATATAAAATATTAAATGTTATCAGCATATATGATGGAATATAGAGGTCTATGCTTCTTCCTAAATTTGTCACAACTTGAGGTAAAGTGATGGAACATGTTAAGATTGTGAATAGCTAGAATGCAAGATGTCTCATTCTAAGCAAATCAAAGGCTCCTGAAACTATAACTATGTATATGCGTGAGCCACATGACTTTGTTCTTTGAATAAAGCAACTTGCTTTTCAAATGAACAATACAATTAGCTAGGGCATGGTTAAAGATATATGATTAGATTCGTGCCAAGAAATGTCGAGGCAAAGTTGGATCCGTGTGTGATAGTAATAGCCTACTTGTATACATTACTTTTCTTCCACATCCAAGCATTGTCATTTGTTGGTTTCTTCTGTATATGGTAATCTATTTCTTCCTTTTCATTAATGCATTATTATTCTTGGGGTTGTTTTATCAACATATGGCTTATGGCCTATGGGAGATGCCTAGAGGCATTTTAATGTCCTTTTCCATGATGGGATGGCTTTAACCTAAAGACTAAAGATGACATAATATCTTTGGTAAGAAAGCATAATGGAACTGCTTTGATCTCCTCTTCCAATTAAATTAATCACTTAAACTAACTAATAATTGCACCGTTCTTTTCTTTTCTTGTTTGTTGTCTTTCGAACGAGGAAGAACTTTCAATTGATCAAATTTGAATGCCCAATATTCACTTTGATAAGGTATTCAATTCACAATAGGTTTCTAATTAAGTTCTTTTTATAGAATTATATTATGCTATAAATAGTTCTTTTGGCCATTATTATAGACATGGAACTGGCTGTTAACCCCTATAGATTGGTTTTAGGAAGGCCATGAGCATTAGGTCAACAGACTTGAAAGTTTTTTCCGTCATGATCATTCATGTTTCCTTGTATCGCTGATTCATGTGATGTAGAAATGGGAATTGCTCACCTACTTGTCTAATTGGGTTTATCCAGCCCAAATTTATCAACCGAAACTTGTTTCACTTAAGCTACTTGTGGTCTTTGTATATATTTACATTTCTGAGCGAGCGGAAAAATTAAAATAAGAAAACAACATACTGAACAAAATTGACCATGTCATAGCAACATAACTCTTTCCTTTCTACTAGAAAACATATCATAACCAGCTACGTTATACTCGAAATGTAAAATTTTATCCAAAACCCCTTATCTAGTAGAAAGCAATGTAAGTAGAAGCAGATTAGAAATATTAGTAATATATATTTTATTTTATATTTCAAGCACTAGAGACGGAGGTGCACCGCAAATCGATATATATCTCCTTTTCACGATAAGATCATGCAAGGGAGGTTTGTCTTTGTTACATTAGAGCCAGAGTCAGAGCATCCTGGAAATTTTTCTTGGTTTGGTTTGGTTTTATTCTTTTGTTTTGCTTCAAGCATAAACAAACAATTAGTGAGACAATTTAAGCAGATGCACGTTTGTCGTAATAAAAAATTAAGTAGATATCAAAGCTTCCAGTAATTAAGCCTGTTTTTTGTTTTTTTACTTTTTTTTTTCCCTTCTATGGGGTCTTCCTCAAGTCTTATTATACTAATATCCTACTGCTTCAGAGGGGACATAAAGGAAAATCCCATTGGGAATAGCCATTAGCCAATGCTGAAACAACAACACGGCATTTTGCTGGCTACCGGCTGGAACTGATCAGTACCAAGGGCGAACTCCACGCGGTTAAATGGTTAAATGTGTGTAGGATTCGGGGAACCTCCTTGTCTCGTCAAATTAGGCTTTTAACGTAAGCGCTTACGCAGCCAGAGGTTTAGCTCAATGCAAATTGGCGACTGGGGCAGGTAAAGATAAGCCAGCTATATATACGAAGGTTTTTCAGCATTAGGCTTTTGTTGCCAATTTGACTTTGGCCACTGGCTGCTTCAGTTGCCTTTGGGATAGGACTAGGACAGAAACTTATCCTGATCTCCTGGATACCGTGTGGACTTCTCATAGACCACCAACTTTTGTTGGTCTATCACTTTTTTTGTTCTCTTTGAACGCATATACTATATAAAATAGCCCCCAAAGTAGCGATATCATCAATTTTGCTGTCATTTGTCCTGATTCCTGGAAACCATATCCTTCCTGTTTTCTCCTATGGGTGACCCATGATGCAGACCAGATATTGAACTAGGGTTGGACCCGATAATCAACTTGGAAACATAATCAAGTTAGAGTTCTCGATTTAATGGTCATTGAAGATGTGTGGGTGTTAAATTCCTAAAGCATCAACCACATAAAAAAAGAGACGTGATTTACTAATTTCATTTCACTTTCTATATGATAGTTTGCTAGAATCACCTTTAGTTAATTAGCTTTGATCCATGATCTCATCTACTAAACCTTTCCATGAAAATCCTCGTTCTCTTGGGGATGCTTCTGGACTCATGATCTGATTAGCAAATTGAACCTCGAGCCCAAAATTGTTGAGACTTTGGGCTAGCTTATCCAACCCATTAAAGTTAATTTTGCAATAAAAATGGACCAAGACCCAAAAGCCGTACTCAAGTGGGCCAGCCCAGGTTTGGACCGAAGCTTAAAACCGTGGTTAAGTCAACGAAATTGGATTCAAGTAGTCAAAAATGGCCAATGGAAATGGTCAAAGAGTTGCCATGCCCAAAAGGTACAGATGTATGCATTGCGTCTCATGAAAGTAATGATGTTTGTGAGAGGGACTAAAGACCCAATGTACCCAGCTAGCTTGCAATTATATGGATAAGTGTGATTGTCAAGCGGGACCCCTTCACCATTCAAGTTGAACTTACTTATGGGCCTTGAATTGATCAACACAAAGCCTTGTCATAGACTAGTGTGGCCATTTTCATTCGGGATTTTGATTGTGATCGAACCATTCTTTTATTAAGACTTGCCGGCCAAGGCCCGGATGCCACGAAAGAAAGACGGGCCTTGAGATAATCAACATCCACCTTGTCTGGCTCGTCTTGTTTATTTATCACATTAATAGAACAACTAACTTTGATAGGATAAGGATGCCAATCCAAGCCCCCAATTCCATCAAACAAAGGAATAATAGGTGTCAAGTGGGTCCACGTTTTGATTCTAAAAAACCTTTCCTATTGGCCAATGATATAACAAGCGTTCTTGTTAAGCAAACTCTTTCATACCCTCTTTGGCCCATCAAAAAAAAAAAGAGGGTACCGACAGTCTGTCAAATTGGACTTTTATGGATTTACAGTTAAAATATTGATTGGCATTTTGTCAAGATAGTGGGCTTTGAATCAGAGCCCAAACTAACTACCTTGCAAGTGAATTGCCCACCTTTTCCCTATAAAGATAAAACAGCTTATCTCATTGAATAAATAGGCAGCGATATTATGTTTCAGTAATTCCATAATTAGCAAATTAACTATACATCCGACTTTGACTAATGTCCCAATTAATTCTCTCCTAATAGTCGGTAAAATTTTAAAATTTTTCTTCACGAGTTGTCTTAATTTAACAAAGTCATAGAAATTTAAAATTCACCGTAATCATAACAAATAAAATACACAAGTAATTATCTTGCTTATATAACTAATGCAATCAGCTCAAATATTGTTTTATTTGAGGAATTTTATACTATATGATTAAATAGTATTAGGATCGGTACTTGGTAAAAGGTCCCATGTGATTAAGATGAATTATGGAATAAAATAAACTTGGTCAGCGCATTCTTATCGCTGCAAATTTGTCAAATTTTGTGTTGTACTTTATTCATCTTAATAAAAAAAATCAATCAAATGAATGTGGACATACACATGCACTTCATTCATTTTCTCAAATTTTATAAGTTTCTTTTTGTAATATTGTTGGATACGACTAGCTAAATTGGCACACCATGGCAAGAGATGGGGAGATGGAAGGCTGTTTATAACGTAATTAAGAATTTATGTATCCAATTCACTCCAATGGAAACCTACTCGTAAAGATTGGTTTATGCTGTTCTTTGGAGTTCCAAGTTTTGCAGTTTGTGAAGCATTGTTCACCATATTCTTTAAACAAAAAAACACTAATCAAAAGCTAATTAAGCTATTTTTCAAAAAAAAAAAAAGAAGCTAATTAAGCTAAGTCGTCTTGTTATTTTGATGGAAAATCTAACCAATAAATACGTTCATACTCTTTAATTTCTTCATTTTTGGGGTCTTGTTGGCAGAGGCGGAGGCCCCCCCCCAAAATTTTTAAAATTTTTTAAAATTATATAAAATTTTTAATATATTCTCTTAATGATCTTTTTAATAATTTTTTATTTAATAATTAATATAAATAAAAAGTAACAAAAAATATTTCACATGTCTCACTTAACTTAATTTTTTATTTATATTGTTTATACTATTTACTCATATGTTCTAAGTTTTTATGGATTTGTTTCGCTACATTTCTAGGAACTATCAGCCGTATTCTTTTTCTTTATTTTTTTTTTATTATGTCATATGTGAGTTACATCTTCTACTTCACATGTTCGTATTTTTCTGTTATGTAGATTTTATTTTTTATGACTTTAATATTTAAAAATTAATAAATTATTATGTAATTCTCAAATATAAGTTATAATATTATACTGTTGCTTAAAATTTTATCAATGTATCATTTGTTAATTAATCCTGATTATGTTAGAAGAAATTATCTTGAGTATATATTTTTTATATGCTTTACGTTTTATATTTAGTTGAAAGGAAATTATCTTAAATATATAATCTTTAAACAATCTTTAATTATATAAGAAGAAATCATTAATTTTGTATATTGTATTTAACTATTTATATTTAATATTATAAATTTATATAAAAATAAAATAAAAATATTGAATGTTGAATGTATTAATTTTTTTTTTCAAGTTTGATTAAAATATGAATAGGTTGAAAATAATTAACAAATTTTTTAAATAAAAATGATTTTCTTACACTTAAGCCATCAACCCTCAATGCTTCAATTTATGAACAAAAGTAATGTGAATCAAAATATCTAACATTCAATCTTAAAAAAATAATTTTTTAAAATATATAATTTTTAATTGATGAATTTGAATTTAGAAAATATAATTGAGCACAACTTTATTAAAAAATTATTATAAATTTTTATTTTTTTAATTCACATGTTATATAAAAATATTTTTTTGATTATTGATTAAGTTTGATATTGTGTGTCTAGGCATCATTGATTTCATTGCAGCCATGCCACCTTATTTTTCAATGGAGCGCTCACTCAGATGGCATTTGCAATGACGTTCTGCATTGTTTATAAATGCATCATAATCTCATCTTTCCGACTCATCCATGGATACTATACTCATATACCATGCAAACTCGTCTGAGATTTTTGTTCTTAATATAATTCATGTCTCCAAGTTCTTTTCTCTTCTGACACGACATGATTTGAGTGGAAACGTAATGAAACACAGACAGAAAGGGCCCCCCGCTCCAAGATCCGAGATCGTCCAAACGTCCCCACAGATTTCTGGTTTTTCCAGTCCAAACACAGGGAAGGAATCTTGTGCTGGAGATTCCATTTCTTTGGGACAACAAAACCGAGATTCTATGATTCCAAGACAATTTTATATTCAAGGACAATGGGAAAACAAACTACAGAACAGAACTGGAAATCAAGGTTAGCTACGTTTCAAAGTAAGACCCGTTGTTGAATTAACTATATTATATTGTTTTGAAAGTTTTGGTGGGCGTGATGGCCGTGTCTATTTTATAAAAAGGTCCAAAGTTTAACAACATTTCCAGCAGCATTGTTTATTCATATAATTTTGTGTTTTTAGCGGTTCAAGCAACTATATATATATGGGTATTTCTTAGCAGAAAGAAAGCTCTGATTAGGTGCGCATCTGAAATCTCCTGCCGTATCTTACAAGTAAAGTCTTTCTCTTTCTTCTCTCACCATACTGTAGAAAATTCTAAACATAACCCAATGAGTTCTTTTTCCATTTCAGGTTTATATTATCTCTTACGAACTTTTTATGGCAGTTTTGCTGGCCTTGCATCTTGCCTGCATAAGTAGCGAGCTCTTAATCCAACGCATATTCCATATAGATAATTTCTTGTTGATTGTGTATTCCTCTTCTTTAACAAGACATTTTCTTTATCTTTTTCTTTTTGTTCGGTCTCCCCTGGAAAGGAGGAGGAAAAGAAACCCAACTACGCTACAACCCAAAGGGAATTGTTTCTTTTATATTTATGACTAAACCCTTCGACTAGCCTTTAATTATAAGGTTCCAAAACACCATTAAAAAACAACTTTGATTTGAATTCTTGATGCTATATAACTAAAACTAGGGATACATGGAATCTAAAGATTAACAAGAACTCATACGAGGAAAGGAAAATGGTAGAGACATGGTCGTCATTCTTTCCCATAGCCCATTCTCGAAATGTGATGGAACATATTCGCAGAATACATGGAAAGCTGACCTTGTTAATGGGGGCACCATGTCAACAACCCATTTAAAATTCCGTTAAATACGTATCTCTTGGTCCCTCCAGTACAGCTCCACCCCTATAAACACCTTTGCTCTGTTTTTTCCCCCTGAAATATAATAAATTACCAATACTTGAGAGCTGTAGCACAAATTGGCCTCTCTATCTCTCTCTCTCCCCTCTCCCTTTAATTATTTGGTCAAACGGATGAGCAAATCCGCACTATCGGATCCTCAATGATTGCATCTTTTACCTATCTTTTGGATCCAATAACGCATTACACCACCCCTAACAAAAACAGTTCCCCCCACCATTCGAATTTGTTTTTTTTGTTGGTTATGTAGGAGTGTTACTTTACATCATAATTCATAAACAAACACCGAGGCAAAAACTTTCAACTGATAAACCGACAAAACCCTGTTAGTTTCTTTTACAGTAAAAGGAGGAAGGGCTTGAACATGGCGGCGAAGTTGTTGGCATTGGCATGCATACGAAACGATAGTTATGGGGACTTGTCGCCAAGGCCTCACTATCCTTCGATGCCAAAGTACCCGAAAGGGGTTTCCGCACAAGAAACTAGCTTGGAGGGGTCCGAGGCCAAGGCAATGTTTTCAGTTATCGGAATGACATGTTCAGCCTGCGCTGGATCCGTCGAAAAGGCTGTCAAGAGGCTTCCAGGAATCCGGGAAGCTGTTGTTGATGTTTTGAACAACAGGGCGCAAGTTATGTTCTACCCAAGTTTCGTAAACGTAAGTTGAGTTATAATCTCCGTCTTTTGTTTTTTCTTTATATTGTCTGTTTCCTTCTTTTGTCAGTTATTCAATCAAAATTTGTTTAGGGTACTTTGTTTCTCCATTGATGGAGGGATGCAAGAATTTGATGCTTGATTTGCCCATTTCTTCAAAATTTTAAGCATTTTAAGGAATTTCATTGCTGCAATAACTCAAAAATGGCTCTGAAATCTGTTATCTGAGAAATAGATGAATTAAAAGTGAATCTAATAGGTCAAAATTGCAACTTTCCAATAGACACATGTTCTATTAGGATGCAGAAGAGACAGATTTTAAATGAAAAATGAAACAAAGAATGGGATCCTTTGCAGCTACGTCAATTGTTCTTTTGCTTACAAACAGAAAACAAGATTTGGTTTTCTGTTCCTTTTCCTATTACTTGTCCAACTTTTTCTTTATCTGTTTCCTTGGTTTTCGTATTTTCTTTACCTTGGTTTTTTGTTGCTTTGCTTTTCCGTGCTGAGGATGAAGAGATACGTCAAGTTCACATGAAAATGAACTTGATTTGGACCTCCATAAATGTTCACCTATACAAATGCAGGTAGTTGCATCTGTGTTTGCCAATGGGGCCAGCATGGCTGAGCCTGGACCATTAGACCCGAGCTTATGGGTTAAGTAAGAAAACCCCATGTGTCCTCTACTATGGGCCTGAAATTGTATGTCAGGCTCAGTTCTCATCTTGTCATGGAAAAGATTGAAGAGCATATGCATAACTATGGCTGTGTTACTTCTATGAAGCAAATCTTTGCATGTGGATTTGTTTAGGCATTTCTCTTCGGAGAGATAACTTTTAGTGAAGTTCACACAAACACCACTCTGAATCTGTATATTTAAAATGATTAGGTTATAATTCTATCTTGATTTACAAGCCATTTCTTTCCTGATCATATTCTACTAATCATAATTATAAATCTTAAGATTCTGGGAAAACTAGTGCTGTTGAATTATTAAGCTTTCTTGTAGGCTAATTTGATCAAATTATGCAATAAATGATTTACACAAACTTAAACTAATTTGTTGGAATTAATACAAGATTATTGAGTCCATTTAGTTAGTTGAACTGAGAACAATTAGCTCTCTACATATTTGATTTAAACTGAAAGATTAGGAGGGAAAAAAATGAAAGAAAGAGTAGTTCTCAATGTATAGACTATGGAGTACTACTATGTCAAGAATTTTGCTTTCCTTGTTTACTATTTGGTGGTGATTTCCATATGATTGAAAGGCTATGACTGAAGTTTTGCTGCAGCTTTTGCAATTATCAACTTGGTCATTGTTACTGATGCAAAAGATTTTACTTGATGATAATGCGTGAATAAATTAGAGCCTGAAATGTATTCAATTGTTGCTGCAAACACAGCCTGGACCTGATTCTGTTTTGTTTCCTTATACTTCCTATCTGTTGCTTTTTGCGTTCTTTATGCTTAGCAAGCTTTTGAAACTTTAAACATTCTATAGGAGGAGACCATTCGTGAGGCCATTGAAGATGTTGGATTTCAAGCTTCATTGATTAAAGATGAGACAAATGAGAAATCCATTCAAGTATGCCGGATACATATTAACGGAATGACTTGCACTTCTTGCTCCTCCACTGTTGAACAGGCTTTGCAGGCAATTCGTGGTGTGCAAAAGGCCCAGGTAGCTTTAGCAACTGAAGAAGCAGAAATTCATTATGATCCAAAAGCTGTGAGCCACAATCAGCTTATGAAAGCAATAGAAGATGCTGGATTTGAAGCCATACTTGTTAGTACAGGGGAAGACATAAGCAAGATTGATCTTCAAGTTGATGGCGTAAAGACTGGTAATTCAATGAGAATGCTTGAAAATTCCCTTCAAGCCCTTCCAGGGGTTCAAGCTGTAGATGTATCAACCGAGATCAAAAAGATTTCTGTCTCATACAAACCAGATATAACAGGACCAAGAAACTTTATCAGAGTGATTGAGTCAACCGGGAGTAGCAGGCGTTTCAAGGCAACTATATTTCCTGAAGGAGAAGGAGGTGGAAGGGAGACTCACAAAAAAGAGGAAATTAAGCAGTACTTTAGATCTTTCCTCTGGAGCTTGATTTTCACTATTCCTGTTTTTCTAACCTCCATGGTTTTTATGTATATCCCTGGGATTAAGCATGGATTGGATACCAAAGTAGTCAATATGCTAACCGTTGGTGAGATTATGAGGTGGGTGCTATCAACTCCAGTGCAATTCATAATAGGGCGTCGATTCTATACTGGTTCCTACAAAGCATTGCGCCATGGTTCTGCCAACATGGATGTTTTAATAGCCTTGGGAACAAATGCAGCCTACTTTTACTCAGTCTACACAGTGTTAAGAGCTGCTACCTCTCCAGATTTTGAGGGTACAGATTTTTTTGAGACAAGTGCAATGCTTGTTTCATTTATCCTACTTGGAAAGTATCTGGAGGTTCTAGCCAAGGGAAAGACATCTGAGGCCATAGCTAAGCTTATGAACCTTGCACCTGAGACAGCAATATTGTTGACTTTGGATGGGGAAGGAAATGTGATAAGTGACGAAGAAATCGATAGTCGATTGATACAAAAGAACGACGTTATAAAAATTATTCCTGGTGCAAAAGTAGCTTCAGATGGTTTTGTTTTGTGGGGGCAAAGCCACATAAATGAAAGTATGGTAACAGGAGAGGCACGACCAGTAGCAAAGAGGAAGGGAGATACGGTTATTGGAGGCACAGTTAATGAGAATGGAGTACTACATATTAAGGCAACAAAGGTTGGTTCAGAAAGTGCACTTGCACAGATTGTTCGGCTTGTTGAGTCTGCTCAGATGGCCAAAGCTCCCGTACAGAAGTTTGCTGACCGCATTTCAAAATATTTTGTGCCTCTGGTAATAGAATATAAAATTGCTTCATGTCCTCTTGGGCTTGTTTCACAAAGTTGTTTTGCTTAGATTGTCATTTGTTTCACTTGTTCAAGACTTTGTTAGCAGCAACTCACTGTTGTCTTTTGCAGGTGATCATTCTTTCATTTTCAACATGGCTTGCCTGGTTTTTAGCTGGAAAGTTTCATGGGTACCCAGAATCATGGATACCATCTTCAATGGATAGATTTGAGCTTGCACTTCAGTTTGGAATCTCTGTCATGGTCATAGCCTGTCCATGTGCTCTGGGCCTTGCAACCCCAACAGCTGTTATGGTTGGTACCGGAGTTGGTGCATCTCAAGGCGTACTAATTAAAGGGGGTCAAGCTTTGGAAAGTGCACATAAGGTTAGCATATGCCTTTCATCTTGAAATTTGCTAGTTTCTGTAAGTTGAGCTACTTTATTGTTGCTCTTGTTAAAATCTGTTATTTGCTGTTTCTATCTGGAAATCTTATCATGCTACAGAAGCTTTTCTATTAAAATAGAAAAGAATAGTCTAGGTACCATTCTAATCAAAACAGTTGTAGATTCAGAATGTTTCTTTCTTCAGAATGTTAAAGGAAAAAAGAAGATCTGAACTCCTCATTGTTTGAAGTTTTTTTTTTTGAGAGATAAAAGAGATTTTATTTATATCATAGGATACAAAATCCATCAAAATATGAACAACTTTCCATATCAAAGAAACTGTGCTAGGCCATTGAGGTTTGGGGAAAAGTAATAAAGCCCCTGCAATAGCTAAGATTTTAGCGGTATTAGAATCAGTAACACCCATACATTTAGAGAATAAGCCTTTGATAATTCCCTTCTCATCTCTAAGAGCTCGACCGATCCCAGCTAGTCTCTGTTTCCCTTTGACAGAACCATCAACGTTGAAGTTGAAGAAGCCATGGTATGGAGTAGACCGCTCAATAGAAACAAGCCTTCTTGTACCCAATGAATTCCATTTGCAAATTACGATGTCTGGTCTATTCCTAGATAAAACAGAATCCATTAGAGTTGGAGAATGTTTTGCTATATTTTGTCTAATGGGGATATATGGTAATTTTAAGTCTTCAATAATCTACTTAAGTACCCTGAGGTATTCAATATTGCTTCTTACTTAGATAAACAGGTGGCCTTTTGTTTTTCCTATTTTGATTTTTATATTTCTATCAATATTGTAGGTAAATTGCATTGTATTTGACAAGACCGGAACTCTCACAGTTGGAAAGCCAGTGCTTGTTAACACAAGACTCTTGAAAAATATGGTGCTACGTGAATTCTACGAGCTTCTTGCTGCAACTGAGGTATGCTTTTCTTCGCTGAATTCTGACAGGTTGAGAGAAGTTCTTTGTATAGAATAATCATTAATGCAATCAGTCCTCAAACCTACTTGAATGGATCTTACAAACTTCAAATAGATTGACTCAAACATTCCCTTGTTATAAATGCTGGTAATGAATTGGTCAGGTAAACAGTGAGCATCCACTAGCCAAGGCCATCGTTGAGTATGCCAAGAAGTTCAGAGAAGATGAAGAGAACCCCGCTTGGCCAGAAGCACGAGACTTTGTCTCTGTAACGGGTCATGGAGTGAAAGCCTTTGTCAGGAACAGGGAAATAATTGTGGGAAACAAGAGCTTGATGTTGGACCACAACATTGCTATTCCAGCTGATGCTCAAGATATGCTAACAGAAACTGAAGGGATGGCACAAACTGGCATATTTGTATCAATAGATGGGGAAGTGACTGGAGTTCTAGCCATATCTGATCCAGTGAAGCCAGGTGCTCAGGAAGTTATTTCCATTCTCAAGTCTATGAATGTAAGAAGCATCATGGTGACAGGTGACAATATGGGAACTGCAAGTTCCATTGCCAGGCAAATTGGAATTGAAACGGTTGTTGCAGAAGCAAAACCTGAACAGAAAGCAGAGAAAGTAAAAGACTTACAGGTAAATATATGAGCATTGGTGTTTCGTAATAAAGTTGGTGGCATCTTTATGTAAACATTTTATTCATTTTTCTTAATCACAGGCAGCAGGTTATGCTGTGGCAATGGTAGGAGATGGCATTAATGACTCACCAGCACTTGTAGCAGCAGATGTTGGAATGGCAATTGGTGCTGGCACAGACATTGCAATAGAGGCAGCTGACATAGTTCTGATGAAGAGCAACTTAGAGGATGTGATCACTGCCATACACCTTTCCCAGAAAACCTTTTCTCGTATCCGTCTGAACTACATCTGGGCTTTGGGGTACAATATTCTTGGCATTCCAGTAGCTGCTGGGGCTCTCTTTCCATCAACTGGGTTTCGTTTGCCTCCATGGATTGCTGGAGCTGCAATGGCAGCCTCTTCGGTTAGTGTTGTTTGCTGCTCCCTCTTGTTAAAGAATTACAAGAGACCCAAGAAGCTGGAAAACCTTGAGATACGTGGAATAAAGATCGAGTGATGGATGATAAAAGGTTCTTGATGCAGTTGTGTATATATATGTTTAGGGGGAATGAATAAAGCTGGTAGGTCAGTCAATGGATGAATGCAATATATAAATAGAGTGACTTTGGTTGGCTGGCAAATTTTGTACATACACCAGTGGTGCTGTTATGATTTTTAGATATTTTGTATAGCTATGTATGAAGGGAAGTTGGAAAAGGCAGTGTTGAAATCTCTTATTATGCATGAATTCCATCCGGTTTGTCTTGATAATGAATCCATCTCTGTATTTTTAGCATTCTATTGTTTTCATCAACTATCTATCCTTTTTCCTTTTATACCCTTTGATCAAATCAATCCCTCTCATTATCATATAACAAAGCTAGCAGAATGTTGATAAGAGAAAGTTATATTTTCTTTTTCACTTGCGTACAAGCTTCATACACAGAGATGTGTTACAGGACTAAACCAGTGGGAGAAATTACAGTGCTAAATCATATTAAGGATCTCTAAGATTGCAAGAAAAGAAATTTAAATTATGTATATTATATATATATATATAAAAGATTAATCCTATTTATAATTTAACTCTTAACTATTGTAGTATAATTCTTATTAAAAACAGTAATTTAACTAGATAATAATATTTATATAATAAGATAATTTGTATAATATCTCAACACAAATTTCGAGCAAATCAGAAGCTTATCACAACATTTCTATATGTGATAGAGACTTAAGTTGCCTAGAATTGAGCTTTAAATTTCACCACGTGGTTGAGGTAATCCAGGTAATAGGCAATTAAATATTTTTACCATATGTCGTGGGGAATCTTTTTGAATGGGGAGGCTTAAACATTTCTGTAGAAAAATGTTTTAAGAGGATGAAGTCCTTTAAGCCACTCCTTTTCTTTCGTTTTCCTCTTCCCCGCAAACAGTGCAGCTCTGGTGAAGCTGATTGTTGAGCGTAGCAATCAGATGGTTGCAGATTCTTGGACTACACTAACTTAGTCATATTATCCATTGGAAAGCTTGATTATTGTAACTACTCTTCACTTTATTCTAGTTCTGATTCAGCATATAGAGCAGATACAAATTATTTTATGGTCCAAATCTCGGTAAAACTATTGCTGATAATAAGCATGATGGACCAGGGAAAACTGAGGACTTGGAGATTCCGATGGTCTTGCCAGAAACATCCTGTGTCTGACCTACAACATGCCATCTGTCCTGGCAGGCAGCCGGCGGAAGAAGTTAATTGGCACTGGTGGCAACCTGTATCGAAATCTTGGGTGTCTCATCACATAGAACCCTGTCAAGGCTGCTATCACTTGAAATGGTGTCACAAACAACACTATGGCAGCTACAAGGCAGAATGTGATAAAGATGGCAGTAGCACGTGGGTCTCGCCAGCTTAGTAGTGCTTGAAACCGCTCCCCCTGAGTTGCAACATCACCAATCACAGTCTGAATTCTACCAGCCACACTCCTCAACCGATCGTACCTCATTCTAACCAGCTCCGGGCTCTTGCTTGTGGGAAACGTATCAAATTCCTCATCAAGCTCATCAGGGTGCACTGCCTCAGCTTGTGAAATCTTTGTGTTCATGTGAGGAGGATACCTTGGCCGATGGCGGAAGTTCCACACCCCTATTAGAAACATGTAGAGGAAAACTGTAGGCAAGATCAGTTCTGGGAGGCAAGCAAGCATTAGAAATAGCACATGAACCAGAACTGTTGTGATAGGATTCTTCCACATGCAGATATCCCCAAACCATTTCCCAACAGCAAACAATCCTGAGAAAACTGTCATTAGCCGGAAGAAATTTGCTTTGCTTTTACGCATGCTCCAAAGATGTGAGTCCACATCAGACATATACTCAACTACCTCCTTCCGAAGTGAAGGCTCTGCCCGACCTAAACGTGCTGCCACTATATTGACTGCTTGATGGCGTAACATATCTAGCTGCATCACACTGAAGGGCCTTACATAGTGCATTTTGGGTAGTAGTGGTCGTGAATATTGGCAAAGCATGTTTACAAAAGATGTACATGTGAATCGTATTGCCAAATGCAATTCCCCCATCTTCTTAACTCCAGTTGGATGAAGAACCAGCAAGGGATAAGAATGTGTGTAAACACGACCTGCTTCCAAAGTAGAGATGCGAATCCTAACCTTCCCAATCTTCAGGTCCTTGTTTCCATTTGAACCCTTCTCCCCAAGCTGGCTGTTGTCAAATACACCAACTGTGAGAACGGTAGCTGGATCAAAAACTTCCCAAGTGTACTGCTCATTATACTTTGGAGACAGATTGTCAACAAGGGTGCGAGTGCGGATCCATTTGTGACCATACTTCGCTACACAGTAGGTATCTGATGTTCCCCTCCCATCTCGTGTTTTCATAGGATGGAGACCCACTGCATTTAAGATGCCAAGTTCCAAGACCCCAATTGGTGGCCTCCACAATTGCTTTGCTGTAGGGCGCAGATCACTGCTGTAGTGAGTAGACTCATCAAGCACATGATATCCTCCATCTAAACAAACACGAAGATGGATTCGGCTAGAAAACTTCTCTTTCTTCAGCTGATCTACATCCACAGCAACTGGCTTTTCAAGGTTGAACCAACGAGAATGAATGATTCGATCATCAGCACGCTTTTCTATGGAGTTCAATGGTATAATGGCCCTCCCAATTATCTCATCTTTGCCAGGAGCCACACGATCCTCAACTGAAAGAACTAGATGATCTTCAAAGGGTTCAGCAGCAACAAACAGAAGATCCTCATTCCAGATGGCATTCAGAGTCCGAGCCTGACATGGCTTTGTTTTCAGAACCTGGTTGCCTATTTGTGCCTTAACATACACATCAGGGAAACGGTTCTTCTCCGTTGGCACCAGATCTTGTGCCTCAACAACATTAACACGCACATACCACAGTCGTGGTGAATGATAAACTTTTGAACGTAGCACTGTAAATGTAGCCGGTGTGCTATCAACAGGTGTAGCTGCATCAGAGTGCCACGCATCAGAAAAAGCCTCATCTGCTTGAGTTCCAATCCAGACAGCAAGCATCAGCTCACCCTTTATCTTCTCTCCCTTCTTATCCTTAAGCCGGTACCACTCTGGAGCCAGAGGACTATCTGGTGGGACGCGTAATGGAACCTCACTGATGTCAAACCTTATAATTCCAACAAAGTCATCTTTGACCAGATCCTTGTCCTTAATCACAACTTCTAATACAGAAGCTTGCATACGATCCCTTGAAAATGCAAATACCTGGTTCCACTCAGGATTTTGCTTCTTCTCAAAGTGCTTTGTTATGCCTTTGTAGTTCCCAACCTTTACCTCCACAAATGGATCAATACTCCCAGTAACATCCATTGCAGGAAGTTCACGAGCTTTAACAACCCTTACATAGAGAAAATGCATCCGCTCAACAAGATCATATGTACTCGCAGTCTTATCTCCATGGATAACACGCCCCCCGACAACTCTTCCCCCACCAAGAAAGGGACTGGTTTCTTTAAGTGCAAAATCAACAGGTTGTGCAGATGCTGCAGAGTACATGCGAACTAGCTTTGGAGGAGGTGGTTCTGGTTTCATCTCATCAGCAATATACTTCGGTACATGATGATGATGATGAACGGCTGGATCAGAAGAATGATGCTGATCATGTTGGTGTAGATTTGGGTTGGGAAGATGATGAAAGGTGTGTCTTGATTCAACTTTGTCTTTCATGGCCGGGCTTTGAACTGTTTGGGCATGCATATGAGTTACGTGGGGCTCGTGACTAGGCAAAGATTCAACAGCGGGTGCTGGGATTGAGGACTTTATGGATGGATCATCCGTAATATAAACTTTTAAGCCGAGCTCTCCTCTCACACGTGAAAATATCCCACGCTTTTCCAGAGGGTAGTGCAAGACAACAGCATCAGAGTAAGGAACGAATGAAGTTCCAGTGAGACAAACCTTCCCGAGAAACGATCTGGTGTTAGAACCTTTGATATTATTGTAGACATACGCATCAAGAGAGAGATAATGGAGATTGGAAGGATCAGAGATGTTGAAGTAAAAGCTCTCATTCCAAACAGGGTTGAGATCCTTTTCTTTGATAGTGGTACGGAACTTCTGACCATCAAAGTAGAGCTCCACAAAGGAACTGGCTGAACCTTGCCCATCTTTAGGCAAAAGATTGTGGGCACTGACCACATCAACCCCTAGCTTAAGGTTGCTCATCTGATGTTTAAGAGAGTGAGCTTGTTGAACGAAATGTGAAAGTGCTGAAAAGAAAGATAGCTATAGGTACCTGCAGTAGGAATAGGAAGTTACTATCGATTGGCAATGAACATCTATAACAGAAAAGAAAAAAAAATTGCATTGCAGGGAAGAAACAAATTACATGAAAAACTCATTGAATGTACTATTGAATGAGACATATAGATTGTGATAGAACTACACAGATTATTAATCTACCTTAGGCAACGGTCGTACATTTACCGTTAACTTTTCACTTTTCAGGGTAATGCAGGCAATGTTCACACAAGGAGAACATGCAATAGCAAAAGGAAATTGAACACAACAAGCAACGCACCCTGATGACAGTGCTTATCATCGAACAGGCAAGAAAACCAATCAAGTACAGTGAAGCAAGGAGGAAAACTGATTCACAAATAGTATGAAACAGGACACATCCAAATGAAATGCCCACAAATTAAATACTTCCCTCTAAAGATGAATTTTCAGCTTAGAGAAAAGATTTTCCTATCTTCCTCCATGTTGATTTTTTTATTACTAATAAAATATTAACACAGAGCTGACCAAAAAATCAAGGTTTAAATTATTAAATTTGACTTAGAAAAAGCAAATCCATTGTGTATAAATTAAAATTGAGAAAGAGAAACAAGTTGGTACTTTTTATAAAAGTATATGAGCAAAGCTACGACGTAAAAAGAAGATCTAAAACATGATTTATAAAAAAAATGGTGCTACTACTTTGCACATGACTCTGCCACTCTTTAAGCTAAAGATCCTTATACCACGCTTAAAACACATGAGCTTTGCTCAGAATATACGCAATTTAACCATAGGATCTCAAAACTGTCTTCATCTCTCAAGAACAAAAGAAAAGAAAAGAGTAAAGCAAGAAAATAACAAAAAGAAAAGCTTCGACTGTCTTTAATCTCCAAACAAATAATTAAATATCTCCGCACACACTGAAAACAAAACAATGTACTAGTTCTCAATTTCCTCGGTTTTCTTGGGTACCAAACAGAGGTTAAATGGAAATCTATTTAATATAAACAATAAATTTACCGTTAAAAGTGCTCAAAAAGCCTACAAAACTGAACAATGAAAAGAAGGCATCAGTTAAACTTTACTCAACGGAAGGATATATTATTTTTCTTCCCCGTTAAAAAGAAACAAAAAAATCGAACTTTCTTGATAAAAATCCACAATGTACTTCGAAAGTAAGATAATCAGAGCTAAAAAGCGTAAAGCTAGACTCAGCTGTTTCAAGCTGGTCATTGAAATGCTATTACCAGAAAAAAAAAAAAAACAAAAAAACGATGAAATTCACCTTCTCTGAAATGTGAGCTGAAACGTCTTCAAACTGGAACCATTTTCTTCAAAGAAATGGTAAGCTCCCCTTCATAAAAATAGTTTGCATTTGCAATGCATTAAAGTTTCTGAGACAGTAAAAGAAAAGCAAAAGAGTTATTGCAGATTAAGCCTAAGCACGATAATCGAGGGGAGTGATACAGAAAGAAAACAACAATGCAGCCATTTGATTGCAGGAAAAAGGCCAATGGCAAAAAGAGAAAATTTATATTCGTTCCAAGTAGTGATGGCAAAACAGGGTCGTTTTCGGTTCTGATTCGTCGTTTTGACTCCTACGTATCGGATTTTAAGATTTTTCAAATGAGCGAGGAGGGTTCTTAAGCTGTGGACCACCTTATTGTGATTATCATGAGGTGTGATCTCGGTGCCCATATCTTTTATCTGGTGGTGGTAATAAAACGATACCTTTACCGATGTCTGTACGAAATTGGACAAGTTACTTGGACCGCTTGGATTCTATGCTGTAATTTTTTCTAACGGCGGCTGGTGCCTACTTCCTAAAAACTTTTGCTAATCAATTGACATTTGAGTAAAACAGTAGTTCCTATAATTTTTAAAAAATATTTGCATTTCAACCTCAAGCTTTACTGTTCAATTCTCATACATCCCTACTGCAAGTCGGGAGTTATCACCTATAGGAAGGAACATGGAAAAATGAAAATGGATTTCCCTCCTTCGCTTGGCCTTTCCAAGCCATCAATTGGCGAAGTGGTCAACCGCTCTGATTCTACCGTGCCACGTAAAGCCTGTCGACGTCATTAATGCGGCCATGTGGCGGTTTCAATGCTGGAGCTCGCAGGCCTCGTGCGTGTTTCTCACTTTCACGAAAATAAATGAAGATCAGAAACTTAATCTGGTGGCCTCGTGATTACCGAACACCCAAGATCACCATCCTAGTATCATCATCGGCGACGATCGTTACACGTGGGGGTCTATGTCGATAGTATGATTGTGATTTTATGAACAGCATGGGTTTTTGGTTTCCAGTCACATGGGCCAACTCGTGCAGCCTTGCACCTCGCTCCGATATCGGGGCAGTGTTTGTGTACAGATTGCATGATTGGCATGCAGAGTTTCTGGAAGATAAGCCAAAGACTACAAGACAGGAGCGTAAGACAAACGGTGTCGTCTGGGTTCCCTCTTCTCTTTCACTTGTACTTTTCATGTTTCACGTGTATTTACTATTTAGTATTTACTATGGTAGTACTAATTGTTAAATCTTTTAGATTTCTACCATGTACTATGGCCTACAAAACTTTGTGGTCTATAAGATTGAATGCCAAGTTGAGTTGTTTTCTATGTTATATTCTTATTTTTGGACAATAATTAAAAAAATGAGTAAGAATTATATAATACAAAAATATGAATTACGATATTTTTCTTTGTTCTCTTTAGTTTGATAATAAATTAAAATTATTTTTAAAGTTTAAAATTACATATATGAGGTACTTTTGATGAAGATTTATTTTTAGTATCAAATATGTAATTAATTAATTAATTTAATATTTTTATATATAAAAATCTATTGAAATAGAAAATATACAACATATTTAACTTTTTTTTATAATGTCTGAACCTTAGTTGCTCATCAAAATGATGATATGAAGGTAAATATATCATAATGTAAACTAAATTAGTTAAAAGTTTCATCACATTATTCCCTATAAAAGAGACAATTAATTTTGCAGTGCCAATTAATAACTAGTTTCGATATTTCTCTTATTCTTTTGAGATTGTTAGACACAATTTTCAGTAACTCATATAGGTGAATTTGACATATATCATTAAAATCTATAAAAATGAAAAGTTAACAATTTGTAAACTATGAAAGCTTGAATGAGGGTTGCATTATTTTTAGTGGAAGTATTAATGTTTTTAAAATTTTTTGAATTTTTTTTTTAAATTTAAATAAAATTTTGTCGACATAATGCTTAAAATAAGTTTTTATTCTTTTATTATATTTAATCAAGTCTTATATTTTTATTTTGAATCGAATAAGCTTTTATAACTAATAATTGATTAATTATTATTAATCAAAATATTATTTATCATTTTATATACACATGACACTAATATGATACTAATATAAAAAGTAAAAAATATTACATAGTCATATTATTGTATCTCGTCATCATCAATTACAATATGTCAATATATTACATCATTTTCAATTAAGACATGTTAGTATATCATATTAGTTTCACTTTGTATAGAATGATAAATGGTAATTTGATTAAGTCAATTATTAGTCATAAAAGTTTATTTGATTTAAAATAAAATATAAAGACTTATTTAATTAAAAATAAAAATTTAAGAGTTTAATTAGTTTAAAATAAAAATTTAAGAGTTTATTTAGTTTAAAATAAAAATTTAAGAGTTTATTTAGTTTAAAATGAAAATATAAGGGTTTAATGTAATAAAAAAATAAAAAATTTATTAAATTTTTTTAATTTATGATTTTTTAGTTATTATATTTTTGCAATATTACAATAAAGAATATAAACAAAATTAAAACAATAATCCAAGTGTTAATTAGATAATGAATACTCAAGTCAAGCGTTTTTTTTTTTTGACCAAGTCAAGCGTTTAATTATAAACTTCAAATATTCACTCATTATATATATATTTTTAAAGTAATTCAGTCATTATATTAGAAACAAAAGTATGGATTAATAAGTAAACTTAACTTGTTCATTCAAAATGAGGAAAAAGTAAATTTAAACTTGAATAAATGTCATTTTCTTTGTAGTAAAAGATTTCAATAAATGCTTTTGTCAAGAGAGAGAATCAAGAAAAAAAAAATTGAATTAGACCAGAAAGGGTTGCTCCGATTATCCTTATCTGTACTCTGCGGTCAATTGGCAGGTGAAGAAACGAGATAGTGAGGAAACAAACTAAACAAAGGCAGAAGAGAACAGGTATCATATCAACGGAGAAGGAACTGAAAAAATTAAGGAAAAATGAAGCTCAAAGTATATGCTGAGCGGATGTCGCAGCCATCTCGTGCTGTCATCATCTTCTGCAAGTAATTCTTTAACTCTTGTATTTCATAATTTCTTGCTTCCTTCACGCGGCTGTAGCGACGATCATCTGGGTCTTCCTCTTTTAATTTTGCTTTATTTCCTCTTTCTTTTTTTCTTTTTAATTTTAGGGTAAATGGTATAGACTATGAGGAGATCAAAGTAGACATCTCAAAGCGTCAGCATTTAACTCCTGAATTCGCAGGTACTTTGTATAATTCAAATTATACACAAATTGGTTATTACTCGAAATTATCAATTAGTGTTTTGTATAAGTGAATAAGCAGGCACAGTTGACGGGAATTATAAATTGTTTCCACAGTAAGTACTAAGTTTTTGCAACACGTTCATATATATTCCAATGATGTTGTTGCAGATATAAATCCTATGAAAAAGGTGCCAGCCATTGTTGATGGAAGATTTAAGTTGTTTGAGAGGTACTTATAGAAGACTTCTCTTACCCCTGTTTTTTTTTTTTTGCCCTTTTCCCCTTATTTCAAGGTTAGATATATATTAACTAATTTATTTGTTGCAGCCATGCCATTCTTATCTACCTTGCTTGTGCATTTCCTGGAGTTGCGGATCATTGGTAAGTCCAGTTGCTGTCTCTTATGGCAAATTTTTTTTTTTTTTAATTATGTGCTATGTTACATGATGTCTTGGGGAACTTAGGATGGACATGGGTAGTGTGTATTGATCTTGTTTTCCAGAAAGAGTGTCCAGCAAAAGCATGGAATGAAAGTCTTCTTTCATTCTTTGCTTATTGCTTGGAGTTCCTTGCCCACCTTCTAGATGTATGTAGAGTGCTACATCAGTTTTGTCACATAGATATTGAACAACTTCAATGGTATGTCCACGACTCTGTGTCCTGTGATGTTAAAATTAGAAGGATTTTATGACACAACCAAGTCATGTGCTGAAAAAAAAAAAAAAAAACCAAGTCATGTGCTGATGTCTATGTACTATATAGGTCACTGTTTTACAGAATGTTATCACTATATTTTGGCACTTCTCACATTTAGTTTGAATCTGTTGCCCATTTATTAATCAGTTTTCCTGTCCATGTTTCAAGGTATCCTGCTGATCTTTTCAAGAGAAGTAAGATTCACTCAGTGTTGGACTGGCATCACTCAAACTTACGTCACGGTGCAGGTGTATAATCAACCCTGAAAAGATTCAAACCATATAAGTTTTCTTCTTTCTTCATAGTGATTGATCATTGATGATATGAGATAATATCTGTTGTATCTGCATTCATTGATGCCTTTTTTTTTATGACTGTTTCTACCTTTTTGGATCAATACTATTACACAGTCTTATTAAATGACAATTATGTACTTTGAGGTAGGCATTTTAAGCATCAGATCTGTGCACTTGTATCCCTTAATCAGCATTGGACTATCAGAGATGCTAGGATTACTTCCATTCTTTACTTTTGGCATCCTTCCCGTCACTACATATACATGCTTGTGTTTAAACACAAACAAATTCACTTTTGGTTATCCATGTCACTTTGCTACCTCCTATTGTTACACATGATTGTCTTTGTGGTTATAGATTTCAATGTTCCCTTGGTTTGGTGGCTATGCTTTAGAACTTGATGCTTCTCTTTTCAGTCACATATGTTCTGAATACTACACTAGCACCAGCTCTTGGCCTTCCGTTGAATCCACGAGCAGCTGCTGAAGCTGAGAAACTTCTGACCTCTTCTCTGTCAAAGATAGAGTCCATTTGGCTCAAGGGTAGTGGACGTTTCCTGCTGGGTGGGAACCAACCAACCATAGCAGATCTTAGCCTTGTTTGTGAATTAATGCAACTTGAGGTATATTTGTTATCACTTGATGTTTTTGTCCACATTTGAATTCTTTTTTTTGTCATTACTTCTCTGGTGGAACATAATATTCTATCATAGAGAATCAGCTGTGCTCCCCATAGATGACCTCTTTTCTTGAAGGCAGGAATCCACAGCCACCCATAATCATATCAACAGCAAGAGCAACAAAGCCTTTCACAGTACTGTTACACTGATCTCCCCTCTGTGCACTGTTTAGGACCATATTTCTATAAGCTCAATAAAAATTGAGGTCGTTTTTGTAGTTATTATTTATTCGTCTTTTGGTCTGCCTCTCCTCCTATTGACATGCACAACCACTCATGCAGAGAAAAACACAAGCTGGCATGGCATCTCTCACCTAGTTCACTTGAGTCATAGTTCTTTATTGGGGAGCATCAATGTTAGGTTTCTAATCTGGAAAGGAAAAATATACACAAATCTGCAGGTCTTACATCAACATTCATGAATTTTCTGCTTATTAACTATGCATAAATGGAAAATGTGCCTAGTTTATTTTTTTGGGCTTTCACTCATACTTTTTCATGTACTATTTGCAGTGGAATAGATTGCCATGTTAATCTGTTTCTTTTGAACATAGCTGAAACCTAGGCCAGAGATTTATCTCTGTTTTGCTCTTAAGGTGCCCATAATTAACTTGCACTGCTCACCGTGATATACACAACTCCACTTTATGTTATTTGGTGACAATTCTAAGTGGAAAAAGGTTATGTATATATGTTATGACTATGATTGGTTATTTCAGAATCTTTATTCCTTCTTGGCTCGGTAATCTATATATGTGCCAAGAGAATGGAATTATATGGAAAGACGTCGAGATTTCGATAATAAAATTTCTTGGATGTAGGTTTTGGAGGAGAAGGATCGCTCTAGGTTACTGGGCCCACACAAGAAAGTTCAGCAGTGGATCGAGAATACAAGAAATGCTACGAGACCTCACTTTGATGAAGTGCATAAGGTAATCTTCAAAGTCAAAGAAAAACTACAAAATCAGCGATTAAAGGGAGCATCAAATGATGGAACGGAATCTAGCATGAAAAAGCCGTTACTCTCTAAAATGTGATGAGCGAAAACTGCATTACTTGTTTTTATCACAAGATCTTGTGGGGTTGAGTTTCTTTATAAAATAGAGGCTACAGTCATTGTATAATAAGCAACTATTAGCTTATAAATCATATACGTGTGCAACATAATGGTTTATGTTGCAAGTTCGTAATTAGATTTTTTGTCAACTGTAGTAACACTGTAACAGGTTCTCTCCCTTACTCTTGGATCATGGTGGTAGACCTTAAAATTTCATTCATCTAAAGCTCCTCTTGTTTGATCAGAAATAGCTGACATGGAAGACACCCAAAATCCATAGCTAAATAAATGAAACTGAAGAAAAAACGGCGTATATAATAACTCAAGATTTTGGTATCCTTATATTGTTTTAATCGTTCTAGTACATCTTTGAAGTTTACAGCTAAAATTTCTATAATTTCTTATTCACTTCCTTTGTCCCCCTCACAGAATAATCTAGGACATTTCTCTTTGTGGAAACATGCAAATAATTATTTAGGTATACTCGTTAAAGCAAAGCATGGAAACAATCCTTTCATGGGTGAATCCTGTATATGGACGCTCCCAATGTAACAGTCATGCCTGGCATGTAAGGCTAGTGAGTTTCTCCACCTAAAGGGAATATACTCTTCAGTTTCTTCTCACCATAATAATGACAATATATGAATGAATATACTCTTTTATATATATTCTGTTCCAATTGTATAGCTTAATGCCATCACTTTGACCTTCTAATTATTATATGCTTTTTACTAAACTGAGTAGCAAACTTGTCATTGTGATAAATGTCAATGCTCTTGTTTAAGTCTCAACAATAGTATAGTACCCTTGCATTCCAATTGTCTCGGGAGGACATATGAACGAAGGAGCCAAGATGCCTGCAGAGCAACTGCATTTTCAACCATTAAAGAGGCAATAGAAATCCCAGCGGTCGCCTATTATTAAAAAATATTTGAACCAAAACCAGAACATCCAAATTACAGCTATTTGAGTTGGAAATATTTAAACCAACAGCTCAGCTGCATCAGCATTCAGGGCTGTCATGTTCATGCCATTGACCTATCATGGAGCGAATGTTTTACAACTATTTTATTAATTGGTCAACTACTGAATGTAGTAACTAATAATAATTATTGAGTGCAGGAAAAACGTGCACTCAAATTTGGAGCCAATAATACGTGCAACCATGTCCAGAGGCAACTCTCTTTAGGAGAAGATGCAGCTTTCTCCCACTAGAAAAACCAGAAACAAAAGCACTGAACAGATAGAAACTCCACCGATATGGCAATCTCTATGTCCAAAAAGAAGTCCAAAGCATCAAAAAAAGTCGAAACAAAGCAATATGATTTTGCTGATACGATTTTGTTTAAAATTCTCTACCGTATCCCTGCTGCAATCCTCCTGTTAATTCTCATCTTCCTTTGGTCTTCTTCCACCACTATCATCTCTGGGAAATTTGTTCATGTATGCATTTCGTCGCGGAAGCTCAATAATCTGTACTGTCTCTCTGCAGGTACCCAACCCAACTTTGAAATCCCAATTCCAGCTCATAACAATAGTTTAATTAGTCCAAACATAAGTGCCAGTATCCGGGAGGTAGTCAACATCGCCCGGGATGACCCAGATTCAATCGTCAGCAACAGGGTTCACAATAATGACAGTGGTGGAGAAGTTGCTATTGCTGTGAAGGCTGTTGAAGCGCAGCTACAAGTTCAAAGATCATGGATATCGAATAAGAATCATGCGGAATCGTGTGATGGGAGGGGGATTTATGTGTATGATCTGCCATCAAAGTTCAATAAGGACTTGGTAGGTCAATGTGGAGATATGATTCCATGGACAAATTTTTGTAAGTATTTCAATAACGAGGCAATGGGGGAGCCTATTACAAAGCTTGGAAAAGGATGGTATCACACTCATCAGTACTCCCTGGAGCTGATATTTCACACAAGGGTTTTGAAGCATCCTTGCAGGGTTTATAATGAAAATGACGCAAAGCTGTTCTATGTACCATTTTATGCTGGCTTAGATATCCTGAGGTGGCATTTCAAAAATGTCTCAAATGATGTTAAAGATACCTTGGCGCTGGAACTTGTGAAGTGGCTCGAGAACAAAAAGTCATGGCTTCAGCACTCTGGTAAGGATCATGTATTTGTTTTGGGAAAGATTTCTTGGGATTTCAGGAGAAAAAGTGACGCTTCATGGGGGACTAGATTGCTCGAGCTTGATCCAATGCAGAACTCAGTGAAGCTGTTGATCGAACGCCAGCCCTGGCACATCAATGACATTGGAATTCCACATCCTACCTATTTTCATCCCCATTCGGATGATGATATCATCACTTGGCAGCTGAAGATCATCCGATCAAATCGCAAGAGCCTAGTCAGTTTTGCTGGGGCGGCAAGGCCAGATTCACCAGAAAACATAAGGTCAATACTGATCAATCAGTGCAACTCAGATGAGAGGAAGTGCAGGTTTCTGAATTGTAGTTCAGGAGGATGTGATCAGCCTGAATCTGTTATCGAGCTCTTTATGGAGTCTGAATTTTGCTTACAACCCCCTGGAGATAGCCCAACAAGAAAATCCTTATTTGATTCGCTTGTCTCAGGTTGCATTCCGGTACTCTTTGATCCATTCACAGCTTACTACCAATATCCATGGCATTTACCAGAGGATCATAGCAGATATTCAGTGTTCATAGACCAAGAAGAGGTGAGACAGATGAAGGTAAATGTGGTAGAAAGGCTCACGAAGGTTCCTGTAAGGGAAAGAGACGATGTGAGGAGGTACATTGTTTATGAACTATTGCCTGGTTTGGTATACGGAGACTCAAATTCTCAGCTTGAAAAGTTTCAAGACGCATTTTCCATGACAATGAACAACTTGCTTGAGCGGGTGAATAGAATAGAATGAGTTCTAAAACTGGGTTTTATTACTTCATATTGTTTTTTTTTTCTCTTTCTTTTTTGTCCTTAAACATGAACAAAGTTCAAGTTCTAACTTCTAACCCAATTTATAAATGGCAATAACTAGTTCAAGAACTACTTCTTGAGCAATCGGTATTCCTCCAATCGTCAGCTTCATCAAATGTTCACAACTTCTCTTCACATACTGGTGTACCCAAGCCTTGGTCAAGTTGTTTCAGTTTTCAAATCCAATTGAATAATCCTCCACAACCTCCTGGTATCAAATCAAATTAATTGAAATGCAAAAAAGAAAAGAAAATAAAATAAAATTATTTTTAAGTTCAATTATGTTTCATTAACGTTCATTGTTTTTGTCAGCATGTCATAGGTACAATATGAATGCAGTTCAAGATGAAGATCCAAATTGCTTAGAAAAATCCATGTGATTTGTGAACAGTGATTTCGTCCACACGCACTTCCATCCAGGCCCGGCTCTAGGGTAAGGCAAGCAAAGCCTTAGCTTTGGACCCCAAATTTTAATAAATATCTATTTATTATCTCATATTTAATAAATATTCATTTTCTCTCACTTTTCATATTTTTTTTAATTGTCAACTATTTATATTATTTATTATAAAATATATATATATATTAAATAATTAATAAAACGACATATTTTTTAATTTTCTAATTATATACTTAATAAATTTTAATTTTTATCACTTTTTAATGTTCACAATAATATTAATTATCAATTATTTTCCATATTCTAAATCAATTAATAATAATATATATTTAATAATATTCAATTATTTTAATAAAATAAAATTTAATTTTATTAATTAAGAAAAAAAACCCTTATTTCCTTACTTTAAAAAAATATCTCAATTAAATATTTAACTTTTCGCAAAGTTATTGAGCCGCCCCTGCTTCCATCGACGATATTCTCTGGAAACTACGACAGCTGCCCAACCCAAATTGAATTAGCTTCCGAAGCACTAATTGGCAATCCGAAAACGTTCACACGCCCAAAACAAAAGAGCCCATGACGTATTCTCTGATGCAAAAGATCCTGACCCTACAATTCAGCGTTAGCAGATGGCCCCGACTCAGCAGACGTGTAGACATATAAAAAGTCCACGTGTAAAAAGCATATTCACTATCCTAGAAATGCTATGCTAGCTCAACACGCAGGCTTGACCCAGCTGTTAGCCTACTTTCACAATCCCATAAATTACGCTCCAAGGTTTTCCTTTTTTAGTTGTAATAATATATTCGATGCTCTGTTCTCCGACGTATCTCTTTCGACGAAATCTTAGTGCAGCTGCTGTTTCTGCTTCTCTGCTTTTGTCTAAGCGTTTATCACCGAGCTCCAAGCAAACCCTTTTGAGTTTTCCTCAGATTTCGCCAGTTTCTTTGGTTTCACCGTCAATCGAAACAGGGTTTTCAAGGTCTTTCTTGGGTTCTTTGAGATTTGATCATATTATGGCTGGCCAATCTTCCAAGGGGTCAATCCATGACTTCACTGTTAAGGTTGGTTTGGATATATTTGACTTCAAATATATGCCCCATGGATAAAAGTTATTTTGACTTCGAATTTAGTTTGTCTTTGATTTATTTCTTTATGGGTTCTTTTCTTTTTCTTTTTTCCCTCTGATGATATGAACATTTACTATTTTTTGTGTTGTGGTGATTATAGGATGCAAGAGGAAATGATGTTGATCTAAGCATTTACAAGGGCAAGGTCCTCTTGATTGTCAATGTTGCATCACAATGGTACCTTCAAACTCTCAGTTTTGGGATTATAACCCAAAAGACTTTTTTCAAGTTTTAATTGTTCTTAAATCTTTTTTTTTTCTTTAATAAGGATATATTGGATTCTATTTCTGACGATGAACTGATGATGCTAGACTTTGGCCTTTTTCCTTCTTTTTTTAACTGAACTTCTAGACATATTTTTGTAATTTGCTGGTTAAATGTTGATGCAGTGGCTTGACAAATTCCAACTACACTGAGCTGAGTCAATTGTATGAGAAATATAAAGATCAAGGTTTGTTTTAGCTTCTTTCCAGCTTCATGTTTACAATTAATAGATTACATATCTACCATCTTTTACCAGAATGCTGAGAACCGAACAGGCCATTCCAGTTTTCAGTTTCTTCCGTGAACAGACAATGCTTGAAACATTCCAGGAATTGTTATTTGATTAATTCATTTATTCTTTTCTCCTAACTCTTTATACCATATCACTTGTTTCTGTCCTGGGGTAGGTTTGGAGATTCTGGCATTCCCATGTAACCAGTTTGGAGGTCAGGAACCAGGGAACAACGAGCAGATCTTAGAGTTTGCTTGCACTCGCTTTAAAGCTGAATATCCCATATTTGATAAGGTATGCTGTTTGAAAATATAATGAAAGCGCTGATTGTACTGGAAAGATTATCTGAAACCAAAGATGGCTTAGGAAAGTCTCACCCCAGCTTATGCTGCGCAAGACAAAATTTAGTCTTAAAAATCAAAGCTATATAAACAGACTCCAGAATTGAACTCAGAATAGGTCAAATATTCATACTCTCTCCTATTGTGGAGTCATCTGAAACCTGAACCATTATTACTGGCATAGCCAATCTTTTTAGTTTGTCTGCAAAATTCCTTGTTCAGTTTGCCTCGCTGATAATATGGTGTGTGCAAGCCTTTGTGAATGCTTCAATGAAATAAGTGAAGTTAATAATGCTTTCAACTTGTAGGATGTACTAATATATCAGATCTTCCTCTCCTCTTAGTGTGATCTTAGGCATTGTACTTTTTGTTGCAGTTGGGAGTATTTTAGATCTGACTTCATTCTCATGCTCTTCATACAGGTTGATGTGAATGGCGAGAAGACTGCTCCCATATACAAATTCCTGAAGTCAAGCAAAGGTGGACTCTTTGGGGACAGCATCAAGTGGAATTTTTCCAAGTTCCTGGTCGATAAAGAGGGCAATGTCGTTGATCGTTATGCTCCCACAACTTCCCCTCTTAGCATTGAGGTAAAAGCCAATTTCATATATTCTGTCACTAAATTTGAAACATTGAGCAAAGTAATAACTCCTGATTGATGCTGTTTCAATTTTGCAGAAGGATATAAAGAAACTGCTGGCTTGATGCTGGAAGTTGCTTCATCAGCTCAGCTCATGGTGAATAAACTAGATAATTTTATGAATAAAAGATAGTATTACAAGGACGTTTCTGTGTTTTTGTTTGTCCTTCTACAAAGATGGGTTAGACTGTACAAGAATTTAGAAGCTGTACCCCTAATTTACTTATGGATAATAACATATTTCGTCCAGATCATATGTTACATATTTTTGCTATTACTAGCAACAAAATGCTAGAATCTCATGCCCGTTAAGGGGGCAATCCCGTCCAATTTTACATTTTTGTTTGTTAACGCTGCCTGACTTTTAGAACTGGTTTGGGTTTACGCCATTGAGGATTGAGCAACCAAAGGAAACAATTGGGCTTTACCATCAAGCCGTTAAAATGGGCTTATATCAAAGAATTAAAACTTGTACACGTGTAAGCAGATTAAAGCTTCACAGGATCACAGGACAAAACAGCATGCTTTATGATTCTCTCACTTCACTTCCTCTTCAAAAGCCCTTTCCATTTCCTCTCGGACAAGACAAGGTTACCCGATGGCAAGCCAAAGCACAAAGAACCCAGAGTCCATCTATGCTTATACTGTTAAGGTTGGTTTGTTCTTGTTCTTTAGTTCTTTTATGTACGCTTTTAAGCTCTTTTATTAAGTTTTCAGCCCATTTACCCTTCCAGTGATTCTTTCCTTGTTATGCAATTCCACGAAAGAGAAGCACAGAAATGAAGGAAAAGAGAAAGTTAGCTACCTTTGTTTGTTCTTTAAACTGATCATCTTATATATATATATATATATATATATATATATATATATATCTCTAATTGGTAAATTTTGATGGTTGCTTGACACCTTCCATGTCTTCGGTTCTAAAATTCTAACTTAGATAGATAGAGCTGTCTTCGTGGATTACCTTTTGTTAAGGTTCTTTAGTTACTATTTGAAGGACACTAGAAAGAGAGACACATGAGCTAGATTGAAAGACAATTAACTGTGAAGCATGCTGTTTCTGTCTCTGGCTCATGTTCATTTCCAGAAAAGGATTAAGAAAAGAATATTATGTGTATATTTTTTTTTCAATTTTGCATATTCAGGAAAAGAAGAAATATGTATATGATCCTTTTCCTTCCGCTGACAGGATGCTAAGGGAAATGTTGTGGACCTCAGCGCTTACAAAGGAAAAGTGCTATTGATTGTTAATGTTGCTTCCAAATGGTATCTGCGTTCTGATTCTGTGATCAATACTGGACGTCTCTTCTTTGCAACTGAGCCAACTGATAATGGTTTATAGCCATCAGTTTCTCAGTCCTTTGCTCCCTATCATCCTTGTTATTTCTTTCTTTCACCAATTAGGATTTATATTTCTGATTCTCTGTTTGGTTATTTGTGGCAGTGGAATGACAAACCCAAACTACACAGAACTGAACCAATTATATGAGAAGTATAAAGATCAAGGTTTGCATTTTGAACCTTTGAGTTTGCCCCATGCCTGAACTGTTTAATACACTAATAATAATTTAAAACAATAGCCTGTTCTGTTCCCTTATGTGGGCATGTATTTCTTGAACTTCTACTATTTTTTTGACGTGGGTTGGACTGTGGAGTATAGGGATGAATGAATCCCCCTTCAAAGATTATATTGACATTGCATGGCTTGCACAGACTCAATTTGGATTTGTTTCTGTAAAAGGCTTGGAGATACTGGCTTTCCCATGCAATCAATTTGGTGAGGAGGAACCAGGATCAAATGATCAGATTGCTGTGTTTGTTTGCACCCGCTTTAGATCAGAATTTCCCATCTTTGACAAGGTAGATTGAGAAACCAAAGTCATGCTGCACTTTCTGTACTGTTGAAGCTTAGTTAAACTTGAGTATTTTTGCTGGTGACCATATCCTACAGCTCTTAGATTTAGCAGGTCTAAACTTTACATTTTTAACTGAGGATTTTTAGACATAGTTGATGATCAGGTAACTAGCCTGATTGGCATACTTTAAGTACAAAACATGTAACATGCTTGCAACATACATATTTAATTGATTCAATCTTTTTTAAGGACTCTGCCCATGAACCATATGGATCTATGTGCAAAACTTTATTGAACCATATCTCCTTGCTGTTCTTGTATTAGATTGAAGTAAATGGTGATAATGCTTCTCCACTGTACAAGTACTTAAAGTTAGGCAAATGGGGAATTTTTGGAGACGATATCCAATGGAACTTTGCCAAGTTCCTGGTCAGCAAGGATGGCCAAGTTGTTCATCGTTATTACCCCACCACTTCTCCACTTAGTCTTGAGGTGAAACTACTTTTGCCATTCTCATGCTTAAAGTTCCTTTTTGGCATTTCATATCGAGGTACCCTTCTTATACGAAGTGAGTTAAATCTTTAGCTTCATATGGTGTTATTGCAGTATGACATAAAGAAACTATTGGGGCTTGGCCAAGAATGATTAGTGAGAAAGAGGAGGAAGATGAAGATGAAGCTGTCACACTAGTGCTGAGAGATATAAGAGTTGCAGAATGCCATGTGAGAAAACTTTGGTTAAACGGGGACCCAAAACTCAATGTATGGTTGTATTATTTATCAGATGTAAGAGTTGCCTTTATCTACGTTCTTTTTATGTGAAACTAGTTGATAGTGACCTCTATGGTGGTTGCTTTGTTAATTATTTGCAATTTGGCTTTCGGCGCAGCTCTCTGCTGTGGTTGTGTATAGATTCAATATGTTAATTCAACATTTGAACTGGTTGTCACTGAAACAATGAAATTCCCCACCAAGGGAAGCATCAGTCACTATTTACTCGCCGAAACTTTTGAGCTTAACATGACGTTGGGAATGGATTTACTCCATAATACTGCGCTTAAAATATGGCATTTGGTATATTACCAGGTCCAACTCTATTGATCTCATGCAACATTGTCCTCAATCCTATACATATCCTAAACCCCATGGTGTTCCCACCTGGGAAGTGGTATGAACCACAATGCCAGAGACTTTAGCTTAAATTTGTAGAAAATCAATTACAACACAATCCAATGGCCAAAAATATGGCAATCATCGTTTGCTTGAAATACTAGTTAACCTTAAAATGGGCATCTCTTCCAGCTACATATTAACGTTCCTTCAGCTCAAACTACAGAATTTTTCAACCAGTTTACTAGTGATACTAGGGAAACTCAGTGACTTTGTTACAATCTAAGTTAGCACATACCCATTGCCCCTGTTGGGCGAATTGGGAGGATTTTAAATTTTCATACTTCTCAAAGATTCAGTACATGTACAACAACACATATGTACAAAAATACCCTGATCATCCTCGCGTCAAGTCAATATCTGTGTGAGGGTTTCTCGGATCAACATGCCGTGAACCAGGCCAAACACTCATAGAAGGGTGACTGAAATTTTGAGTTGAAGGTGCACCAGTTTGTGTAGCTGATTTATTGCTGAGCTGGGGCATGGAATCCTTACAGCCTTTTGGGCTGGCGAGTTGTTTGTTCTTGGTTTTAGATCCCCCATAGACAAAACTGCATACCACCAGCTGCGGCAAGTGTATAATGCATTAGAAAACTCAGATGAATAAAATTCATGCCGCATCCTCCACCAGTGACCCACTGCAACATAAAACAGTATTCCCAACAGATTTCGGTACCCCTATTCAAACTCACTCATCCCAACCAGCACTCACTAAAAACATCACTAGGATATAGATGTTCCCTTCTTACACGCATGCAAATAAGAACCTCTTCAGACTCACCTAATTTTACCAATCACTCAACCACGCACATCTCCTCCAGTATGCACACCACCGGACAAAACAAGCTAGAATATCTTAATAACACTAGTGCTACATGCACTCTGCATGCCATATCACTGTGCCCAAAATCTTCCCTCTGGTACTATTTTTTAAAATGAAAAGTCAACAATAGCAATAAGACTTGTGTGCTACTAAGCTCAACATCATATGTAAGCAACAAACTACAATCATAAGTAAAACTTATGAGGAATAAAAAAAATACCTGAACCAGGCTTGATGCAATCAAGGTTGCAACCCCACCACCTATGACATGACCATCAGGTGTAGAAAGAGAAGCACTTATGCCACCAGTTCGACTGCGGGGTCCACCATCCTCAGCAAGCAAGTAAGAACCCGACAAGCATAATATCTCAAAACGGCCCTAAGAAAAGCTAAAACAGATCAAATAAGTTTCCTCCAAGCTGCACAAATATCATTGAAGGTTCAAAAGGATAAATGTATAAAATGGAAAGGCCAATTGTGTTCCAAAAACTTGCACTATGATCTAAACTTATGGAAATTAAAAACTTGTTCCTTTTTGTCAAAGACTAAATAGACCCAAGAAAGATGCTATGGCTAATCAACTAAGGAGACATCATAAGCTAAAATGCAGGCCATTGAAAACTCACTAGGGCCTTTGTTTGCAGATAAGTAGCACCTTATCTATGAAGTGTGAAAGACTTTGAAGTGTAATTCATGTCTCTCTCCACCTCTCTCATGTAGAGACATATGCACAACCCCCAACTTTGACTCACTTTGCTCATAGAGCATTTGACTTTGTTTGCAAAGCTAAGCCAACCTCGAAGCAAAAGCTATTTCCATTTCTTTGAGCCCCAGGCCCAGGTGAATGTTGAATTTCGAAATCAAGCCCAAATTCATCCCGGCAGTTATGTTTTTGGAGCTTGACCACCATCCTATGTTTTCACAAGTAGTACTAACTAAGCAGAGAACCACTACACACTATGAACTCACGTTTAGAGGTACTATAAGCCTATAAGCATACGAATACATTACAAAACATAGTGATGAGCATAAAGTCCATGTACAATCATATGAGGTGCACAAACAAACAAAAAAAACAAAATAATACATAATTCAGGCTACTATGATTTTGAAAAATGTATTTAAACAGGATGGCAAGAAACACATGGAATTTGTGTGCCACATTTCAAACTGCAATTCTAAGAATTCGAATTAAGAAGCTACTAAAGATGTTCTGGCATTCAAAAGGTCATGGCATACAAAATTTTACCATTTTTTTTAAAGGTAAAAACAAAAGGAGCATTGAGTGCCACAACCTCATATGTCACAGTAGGAGTAGAAGAAGCAGGCTGACGTAGGGTTACTGAGGAAACTGTACCACTGCCTGATAAGATACAGACAGCCCTTGGACGTTGTTGTGAAAAGGACAACATTTTTGCAACAATGTCCTGAAAAAGAAGATAAAAATTACACATTCCCAAGTCAAGATTGAGTTCTACATGCCTAGGAAATTGCAGATGGTATTTGCAACTAAATCATATAAGTTAACACAATAACATTAATCTAAACCATATATGAGGGCTTATGTACATAGTACACAAATTCGTAGGGGCTCATGTTTGCTTGAAGTGGGGACAACAACTCACACTCACAGTTCAGAAATGGAAAAAGAGTGATGCCACTGTGTGAAAGTTATCATTATGCAAAAATCAGTGCCCTTTTGAACAAGTTGAACAATGCTGCCTGTAAGGTTTCCTTACCTCTAAATGATTTAGTCATTAAAAGCTGGTCCAGAAGAGAGATCAAAAAACGAGGTTCCCTTATTAGGAACAGCATCACAAGAATGGACAGTAACACAGTGGACTAATGTGAAAATGCATGAATTGTGTAGTCGCCTTCATCTATACTTTTCAAATTCATATCACCTGAACAACACATTCATTGAATATGGGCATGCTTGTAATCTCCATACAACTGCATGAGCTGTTAACTCCAATCAGTATTTAAGTGTATTATCCTAAAGGTTAGTCAAGCATATTGCCATCTATCTCAGCCTTCTTAGTCTCAAAATTCACATGGAGGAGATCAAAACTCCATCTGCATCGAAGTCACAAGAATTACAGGCTTCAACTAAATCCTAGAAAGCAAACATTATAGGCTCAGCAATGCATGTTTTGTAGAAAAGACCTTTGTGTTCAAAACATCTATCCCAGTAGCTATATTATAATTAAAGATATATTCTTATTAACATATTCAACTGCAAACCAAGTAAATTCAAGATCACTCATATTGTTTATTAAATGTGAAACAAACTAGAAAGATGTAGTGTACTTCTCCGATTCCAACGGTGACAACATGAGGTGCAAAGGCCAGTCCTGCTGAACTGTTCATCCATTCACCTATATCAGAAACAACTGAACGTTTAAGACAAATCCAGAAACCAAGTAGCATATTTCGCACCACAGGTGGTTATAAAAGCATTCTATTCTACGTAACATTAAATTCCAAAAAATTCTAGCCTATCCTCATGATTCTTACAACGTAAGTATGAGCAGAGGCAGCCAACAGAAATAGGGTAAAATACATGCAAGTAAGGATGTAATTAGCTGTTACTGCACAAATAACATGATTGGCGACATCAAAGATGCATTGCAGCCTAAAACTATCAGATCACTGAGCACAATAATAATCAAAGCTTAAAGAGGCACAGAACTATTTCCTACCAAAAGATCTTAGCTGTAATCCAATTGAAACGTCAAAATCCAAAAAAAAAAAAAATCCAACCTAGAGTGGCTAATTGCTGCTTCCGCCCAGTCCCAGGAGGACGGCCTCTGCATCTTTTTTGGCCAGAAGCATCTGATCCTGATGAAGGCTTAGGCTTGGCAGGCATAGGCAAAAGTCCCAATGAAACCTGCCCATCAGGAGCATATTTTCGGGGCCTCCCTCTCTTCTTCTTTACCGGCTCGCCCGGTGGCATCCCAGAGGACACACCCATGTTAATGCCATGAGGAAAGCTGACATTTTTAGGCTCTCCTGTAAATGTTGATCCAACATTTGACTGAACCTGAACCTGAGGGTTAGATAAGGGCCTGAACCCCGGTTGGGAATTAAATGCTGCTATACCAGTGTGTGTTAGTGAGCCAGAACTAGACCCACCAACCGCTCTATGAATATAATAAGGAGCTGACCCGCCTGATAATGCCATAGCTTCTCTCCCATCCATGCATTTACTATTGAGGAATTAATCACAATTTAAGCAGAGAAAATAAATAGACTCTGTTTTTGGCACCTAAAAGTTGTTTCTTTAAAGCCTTTTAACCCCAAATAATAAACTGCTTCAAAATCGTAACGAAGAAGAAGCACAAAAAAGGAAGCTCTAAGAAAAGGGTTTTACCAGGGTTTTTCAATAAGTAGAGAAAATACACTAACAACAACAGAATTTGAGACCTCTGCTTCAAAGAAACCCCTTTGTAACCCTAAATCTTCCACAGCAAAGAGAATGATGTTCAAAGACAGGGTTTTTCAGGGGTTCCTTTTCAAATGATTATAATTTAAGAACCCCAAGACGCTTCAATCGAAACCCAGATAAACAAGAGCAACAACAAGAGTTAGAGGTTAAATCTTTTCACTCTAAAAGAACCCATCACTAAAAGTTAGCTCTTGAGCAACAAAAAGAATGCTGAACAGCAAGAGCCCAAAGACCCAGACAGAGTAGAAACTTTTAAGAAGTTCTTGCACTCAGAGCCCCGAACGCATCAAGAAAAACAAAACCCTAGATTTTGAAAACCTAGGGTTTTGAGCAGAGAAATGCAAGAACAAGGAAAAGAACGAAAAGAGAAGAAAGAAAAAAGAAAGAGTGACAGAAAGAAAGAAAGAAAGAAAAGACAAAGACGAAAAATGATTTGAAAAATGAAGAGCTTTTGAATTAAAGGTGTATGAGGTAGAAGACCTTTCTTTTCCCTTTTTTTTTTAATTTTTAAATAAAATTGTTTCTTGGGGTTCTTTAGTAAAGAGTCAAGTCGGGGGTGTTAGTATTCTGACTAAAGACTTTAGAAAGGGCTGAGTGATGGTATTGGGAGGGACAGTGCGTGGCCCACAAAAAGTACCCCAAAACTCCCTTACAGTGTGCATGTCCTTATCAGATTGCCATTTCTTAGGGCAGTGAGCCCTTTAATTTTTTAGCCCTTCTCTTTGCATCAAAGAAGAGTACTGGTAGCTGTATTTACTTTGTTTTGTTTTGTTTTCTTTCTATCCTTCAATTGAGTGTCTATCTGGTGATGGCTGCTTTTTCTGGTTTTGGTTTTTCCATTCGGTACTACTAACACAGTAACGCTACCCTGATGAAAACTGAGCCAAGGAGTGAGATAGAGATGGTCAAGGATCCAAACAACAAAGCTTCTAACAGGGGGAGAATGCCCATATATTTTTATTTTATATAATATTATTATGAGGGTGTGATGTTACCAAGGAACCATTTTGCTTCACAACAAGGAAAATGACGGTGGCCTTGGTTTCTTTCAATGGGTTGGCGGTATTCGGTCCAGAAGAGAAAGCGCCCTCAACGATGTCGTTTTAGATTTGACATCTTATTGGGAAGCTGCCAATTGCCAAGTAGGGGTATAAACATGTAAGTCCACTTTCAGATAAGCTGTAACTTTGGACACCATGGCTGGGCTACTGCCTTCCCCAGTGGTATTTCTCAATAACTTTGGGTGTACCCACTTTTTTACACGACAAACGGTATAAAAAGTGCTGCTTCCAAGCTTCAAGATATAGACTCTAGCACCCAAGACGAGGATCTGTCCACTGTCAGCTCTCGCGTTTAGCATATTGCCCACGAATATAACACGGTTAGTGGAATTTAAGTCAAGTGAACACTGAGCAAGTTGAGATTGTTAGTCCAAATTTAACAAAAATCATGCATCCAAAGGCTCAAAAAAATTGTATAGCTGCCTAATTAATAACTTGCAGTCATACGCAAGATTAAGATATTTGGAGTACAATTACTGACAGAAACATTTAATTTTGCTATGCCAGAGCTGTTATGTCAGAGCGTTGGCAATCAAATGTTTTTTTTTTTTCAGAACATGAAGGTGAACCAGCATAAGGCAAACTGCCAAACTCCAGCAGCACTTTTTACTCACAAAGCTAGGATGCATGATAGAAACAGATGACATAACGTACACACCCATTTGATAAGGTCTCATCCAGCTGTTTCCAACTTTACGTTCTTCTTCCCATAATCCAGGTACGTCTGCCGAGTGCCAATTACCAGAAAAATGAAGATCTATACATTTTACGTTAAAAGCAAGTTTGAACACTGACTAAAATCAAAAGTTCGAATAATTTGGTTCAGCATCTCAAACATTATCGATTGCGTTTATCACTCCAAAAGTTGAGGAAAATTTCCTAATAGAGGATTGCTAATAACACGTTTGGTTTGTAAAATAGACAAGAATTGAATAAAATAATTATTATGTGAAAATAAAATAAAATAAGAATAGAATATAACAATTTTTACATAATTTGATATGATAAATAAAATTTAAAAAAAATAATTATTATAATTTATTACCATATTTGCTTAAGAACAATAATTTTGAAATAAGAAAAAAATAAAAAATAAAATGATAAAAATACATTTTATTATATATATGATTATGTTATTTTATTTTTTAAGTATTAATATTTTATTTATAATCTAATCATCAATATTATAAAATACTAATATTTTATATATAATTTAAATATTATTATGATTATTGATTTTTAAATTATTTTATTTTTAAATATTAATAATTTATAATTTATTTAAAATATTAAAAATTGATAGCTTAAATATTAATATTTTATTTATACTTTAATCATTAATATTAAATATAATAATATTTAATTTATAATTTAAATGTTATTATGATTATTTATTTTTATTTAATTTTATCTTTTAAATATTAATATTTTATATTTTTAAATATTAATAATTGATTATTTAAGTATTAATATTTTATTTATAATTTAATCATTACTATTATAAAATACTACTATCTTATTTATAATTTAAATGTTATTATGATTATTTGTTTTTATTTTATTTTTAAATATTAATAATTTATAATTTATTTAAAATATTAATAATTGGTAATTTAATTTATGATTTAAATGTTATTATAATTAAAATATTAATACTTTTAATTAATTTTTAAATTCAAAATATTTTATAATATATAATTAATAACTTAACCTTTTTATTATAATAAGATTTATTTTTTCTCTATTTGCATTTTTCATTTTTTAATTTATATTTTCACTTAATAATTTAAAAATTAATATTTTAAAATATTATTATTTTATTTATAATGTAAATATATTATAATTAAAATATAAAAATATTAATATTTTTTTATTTTTTAATTTAAAATATTAATTTTATAAGTTTAAGTTTGTAATTTTTGAAAATAAAGGAGGAGATTTTAATGTAAAATGTTTGGACTTTATTCCCATGGTGTGGAATAACTAATACCATATGAGAATGTGGTATTAGCTATTTCAAGCTTTTGTCAAACTTTGAGCAATGACTATTCCTTTTCCGAAAGCAAACCAAAGGAGGGGATAAATTTTTGTAAGGAATAGAGGATTCCCCTAACCAAACATGACGTAAAAACTTTAACATGCCTAAAAAGGTCCTCCTTCGTCATGTAAAACATTTTTGTCATGTGGGATTGTAATATAATTCCCTCAATTGCCAATCAACAGTATTCCTTATTTATGATTTGAATGAACTCAATGGCTTTAAACTAACAATTCTAAAGTTAAAACACGTATAAACAAGAAACTTATCAAATTTGCATAGGATCGAAACCAAGAAGATACCTGAAGAATCTGAACAGCAGCAAACTTATCAACTATAGTTTTCGATAGTATTGGGTGCAAGCTCAAAGGCTTTAGCAGCAAATCCGCGTTCTGTTGAAAGGACAAACTATGAGATTCCTTACTGCTTGTCATATATTGCTGCAGCAATGACACTTTTATCTTAGGCATTGGCATAGAAATGAGTTTATGCTATGCATCCAGGATTAACAACAATATATTTAGATGCATGAAAATGAAAGAGCACGAATCTTATTTAACAATTAATTAAACCCCAGTGCATGTATTTCAGGTCTACAAATCTACCCACGTAAGAAAGATTGCGAATTACGCAGCTTAACATTCTGAAGTTTCTATGAGATAGCCACGAGCACCTACCTTTGATGTAAAGCACTCATTCCAAAACGTGTACTTAACTCCATCAAGCTTTCCTGTTTTAGACAGGTCATCGATGAATAGCTTCACTTGTACAGCCTAATCAAAATCAAAAACAAAACAAGATTTAGGGAGCAAATTAGAGATTATGTGACTGAACATAAGATAAATACGCACGTCAGGAGCACGTTGTTGTCTGTCAAATGGGTAGCCAACAATGAAGCCCACCAAAGAAAGTTCAGAGATCTGCATACAGGCCGGAGCAAAGATGATCAAGTGTTGTGACAGAAGATAGCTCAAAGTTCAATAACAATCAGCATTATCCCTGGCCTCAGATGTATGCATAACTCAGCTCATACCAGATGTTCCGTTAATACATCCGTGATATATTTTGCAAACAGAAAGCAAGCTAAGTTCTGTTCCAGTTGTCCAATGAAACAAATAAACAACATTAGCTACAACACAATCGTGATAGCATGTGACCACAGGTTGATTTGAAAAGATTTGTGACCCAAAGGTGCATTATTATTATGATGTTTAGGTCCTTCTAAGGAAGAGACATCATGGGACTCCTTGACTGGGAAAAAAAGGAGCATCCAAAGCAAAGGATTAACAAATGCAAGAGCACGACTCCCTTAAAAGATTCCACACAACAATATATCAGCATAGAAGCAGTCACAAAGTCGACAAAAGTTACAGGTACGGACAACTTCCTCAAACACAAATCAAGCAAAAGAAGAAAAGGACTTTGTTGAACTTACATCATCCCAGCAAAACTCACACTAGAGCCCACATCTGCAACCCCAACTTCACAAAAAGATAGGAGGAGAAAGATAAACAAAGAGACATACTCCCACGTAATACCATAATCCAGGAAAACAAAAACTAGGTTCCCTCTCCTGTCCACCTCCTCCACCCTAAACGTCCGGCCCTGCTAATTCACTGACAACAAAATCTTGGGGCATTACATTTACATGTATTATCTCATTATCCTTAACTAGTACCATGAGACTTGTTCTTCCTTGTAAAAACTCATTTGTAATTTAAATTTTAATTCCAAGTAATGAAGAAAGAAAACTGAACCAAACTCACCAGGCTTTGAAAATCACTAGCCATCAGATCAATATTTGTTTTCTTCCGAATCAGAACACTGCATAGATGTATAAAAAAGACAACCATTAATCGGCTTTCTAATGGTTCTATATTAACAAGCATCACCAAACTAAACCACTTCAACATTTTTGAGATGTTTGATGATACCGAGACTACGAATGATGAATTCTATAATGACACCCTCAAAGCTTGTTTCAACATTGAGACCAAATAGTTGAAAAATACTTGAAATCAGCAGCATATAAAAGAAAAAAAAAAAAACCACCCCGTACCTTAAAGGTGTGGCAATTTTATTATCGAGGTCTGAGACAGCTAGTCCAACATACTTATCACCGACATCTAAACCAAGCAACCGTCCTCGTTCCAATGCTTTTGCTTTGAGCAAATCTTGGAAAAAGTTTAAACACTTTACATACTGCATCTGTCTATCTATAAAATCATAAAATCAACATTAAGGTTAGATTTTATCACATTAAAAGACAAGACTAAACGAAAAAGAATTCCAATAAACATTTCCTCAAACACCTTAAGAGCAGTAACAAAGCTAGTGGCCTAGTCATTCAAAACTGAGGGCAACCCAACTAGCCAAAATAGAACGGGGAAAAGGGAAGGAAGCAGACTGACCAACTTACAGAAATAATAAAAAAAAAATAGCGTCTTTGTAATTTGGGACCGCAGCTGGAGGAGACACGCAAGCAAAAACACTACGCTTTCCTTTTCAGGTAACGCCTCACTGCTCTTACGAAATAACTGACCTTTACCTACATTAAGCGTACGGCAGCTTCGGCAGCTGAAACGCAACGTTTTTTAGGTGATTGAGTTCGCGCTCAGAATTTAATAGATTAATTAATAATTAGGGTAAATTACCCTACTTCTTACTTCTTAGATTCTGCTTTAAAAAAAAAAAAGCCTTAGATTCTGCTTATAATTCCACGCAGCCTATTAGTATTTGATTTTAATAGAGTCCACACAATCTATTCGTATTTGATCTTTAATAGAGTCTATTTGATTTGATTTTTTTAATTTAAAAGTTATTATACAATTTTTAAGAAAATAATAATTTTTAAAATTAAATTAAAATTGTTTCCTAAATTTACTTTTATAATTTTTTTAATAAACAAATTATTTAGTAAAATAATTTTTATATGTTTTAATTTTTATTAAAATTATCAAATAGATAAAGAAAAAAAAGTTATTTTTTGAGAGCATAATGTTAAAATTATTTTTACACCCGAACATTTGTCTCATTAGTTGATGCATAATCTTCTAATTAAAAAACAGGATTTGAATCCCCTGTTTTTCAATTATAAAAAAAATATTAAGATTATTTTTAATAAATAAAAATATTTAAAAAAATTTAAAAAGTTGACAATTTTTTAAAAAAAATCTCATTTCATGAGCTTTTTCTATTTCTTTTAAATTGCATTTTTTAAAAAAAATAAAAAACATCTATGGTCCCTATTTGACTCAACTTTAAAAATATAGATTATTTTTTAAAAAAATAAAAAATAAAAAAGCTTTGGTGAGGATTTTATCTCAAAGCGATGAGATATGCGCTAAAGTGGAAGATGTGATGAAGGTACAAGAAAAGATCGAGATTGAGTTGTGGAATGCGACCAGACAGATTGGTCCTTTGAGAGAGAGGATTCAGGAGAAGACTCTGTTGGAAGAGTTAGAACTGGAGCTGAAGAGCAAAGAAATTTGCATTAACGAGCTGAAACAGAAATGGGCCGATGTTGGGGCGTCCTATGCTTATCTGATAGCTGAGAAGGAGAAGATGGCTCAGGAGGCTGAGGAGTCGAGGAGAGTCTTGGCAGATGTTTATCTGCGCCGGGATGAGGCCGAGGCTGAGATTGAAATGGCCAAGGATGGGTTGTTCAGCTGCCTAGGCTGATTCTTCTCAAGCGTAAATAAAGTACCGCATTGCTCTAAATTAGACAAAAATAGGAACTGCTCTGAAACACCCGCTTCAATCTCGGGTTCATTTGATAAGTATTTATAATCTTAATCACCATTTCCCCCGTAGATTGTCTTCACTTTCTTTCCGCAAGGCATACTAGCTAGCCTTCAAAACATACAACCTCTCTTTCTTCGATACGATTACATAATACCTCCTCTGATATAATTAAGTACCAACTGGCACTTGGTTATAGCTAATGAAATTAATAAACCTGATTTTTTATGTCAGGGAGGTCACATTTGAAACCAAATTATAAAGCAACCAATGCTATTAGAACCAAGAAACCAGGACAAGGTGAAAATTGCCGATCATTGATTATTGGGCTGGCAAAAATTACAGGGCTTAAGCCACAAGAATCAATTGAATCAATGAAATGATCGCTAACCGCTAAAATTGAGTTGCTACGTGCTAACCGTCTATCGTTGGGATGGTGATTGTCTATGGAAAAATGAAGAAAGACTATCAAGCTCAGCACGTTTTTTAGCTACTCTTCTAAAAGGCTTCCGATTTCGCCACCACAAACGATCTATCCCATTGGAACGACCAAAATTACTATCCCTATTTGCAATTGCAAGCATTTTTTGAGTGAGACTACGCTCGGATTTCTTCAGCCCCATTCTTGGTTTCGTATGTCGAGGAGAGGGGGTTTTTGGCTCCACAGATTTGGCATATGTTAATCTGTCAAATCATGAAAGAAAATGCAATCATGTAGAAAACTTGAGACATGATAGAGAAATATTTGAAATGATAATTCCATTCTAAAACAATGGCTAGGTCCTCTACATTTTGCACTGCTCCATCAGTAGAAGGTCGATAAAGAAATTATGCTTATTCCTGAATACAAAAACTATTCCTACGTCAAAAATTTACTGGGGTGCTAATAAGAACTAGTGCTATAGATACAATTACAGAAATAGATTTTGTATGTATTAAGTATAACATAAATACCTTCTCAAGCAATCCATAAATGAAGAATAATGCAACAATAAATTCCATTAACATACCTCTCCTGATCTGATGGGCGTAAAGTGGACACCAGGTTTTCAGTCCCAGGCACACATGCTGCACAGATATAAACCTTTGGTGGGGAAAGTAATTTAACACATTTGATGTGGTACCACTCACCACATTGACCACAAGCAATCATTGATCTCTCATCATAGGGCTTTCGACAAATGCAATAAAGCATACTTCGAGCCCTTAATAACTGCATTAAGAAAACAATACAAAACTATCAAAAAAGTTGCTGACATATTCAGTTGTAGAAAGATGTGATTTGTTACCTCAAGTTCCCTCTTTAAGCAAACTGGCAAACTTTCCCCCTCTGCAATAAGTTCATAAATTCCATCTAAGCCAAGTGCCCCAGAATCTGCTGCAACCTGTACAGAAAACAGATATGCTAAATTGTGGGCCATGGCTAATTTAGAGTAGCACACACATGCAAACAGAGAAAGGACACCAACCTTCTTGGCACGATCTGCCCACTGCAATCCAATGTCCTTCAATGCTGAAAGTTTCAGTCTGAAGTAATCTTCAGGTAAAATGTTCATTGCCTCTCCCTATCAAAAAACCATCTTTAGATGAATCACACACAAATGCAAATGCCTTCATGATGTCAATGACATATACATCCAGAAACACTGCTAAACAATTAGAGAGACAATGTCCTTGGTTGAGAAGAAAATAGGATGGAAACAATACAAAGTCATGTGATATTTCTCTCCCTTCTAACAATCCACACAATGTCAACCTAGATAATTTGCTTAATAGTTTTAAAACGCAAATTAACCTACTGCAAATCTATTTGAAAAGTGAAACATTAATAGATAACCAACATGGATTTAGATAAGACACAATCAATATTTTAAACTGCAGGGCTTCAATCTTCAAGAGCATGAAAGAATCTGAAACAGGCAGAAATGGAGACTAACAGTTTATATTTGATACCAGCCCGAACCTTTTGACTATGGATTGTTTCTTTTTTTGAAAGTTTATAACTATGGTTTGTTGTTGCCATGTCCATTTCATATCTTAAGTACTCAAGCAAAAAAGTTAAGAGGCAGAATTATGTCAATCTCAGAGGGGAACTTGATTAACAGTATCTCATCTCATTTGAATGAGCTAGAAAAGTTCATACGAATAATTCTATATTAAAACTTAAAATGGTTTAAAAGCCAAGCATATTTCAGTAGTACATACCTCTTTCAGGTGCCGTTGAATCTGTTGGATTGAAGGCTTCTCTAAACCCTTCTCTAAAGCATCTAACAATCTAGAAACTCGGACTCTCCATGAGTATCTTGCTAATGCCCGCTCAAGATCACAATAACTTTGATGATCATATACACCTGCCACTCCAATAGCCTGTCCCAGTAAACCAAATTAACTCAGAGGGATCATTTCAATTTTTAATGCTTGGTAACAGCATTTCATGTCCAAAAATAGTCTATATGCTGCCTTACTAATATATATGAAGAATGATAAAACCAGATGACAACAGGGAGAGAAGAGAGAACCTTCAAAGCAGTAGTGAGTTTTTTGCCGACAACACTGAGATGTTTATCATAGTAAGACATTTCAAAATCCACTATCTGTGTCAAGCACGTTCTGCAAGCACAACCTTGGTCCACAATTTGTTGTAATTTATCTCTCTCTTCAATCCTGCAACATTTATCCAACAAGACTAAGTATTTGAATTCAAAAATTGGAAATTTAAAAAACCCACAAAAGTTATAAATAAAACTAACAACAAATAAAAGATATTTCATATTCTTCAATTGTAGATATTTCATATCCTGCAAAAATTATAGGACAAGGACTTCCAGTTTATGCAAAACATTCAAGGCAAATACCAATTGGCAATCAGTTTCAATTGAAAGTGAAACAATTAGATATTATTACATATGGACTTTTTTTCCAAAACCCCAAATAGAAACAGAGAACCCTCGATTGCACATGGAAGAAGAATTCCTTGCAATGGTTTTTGCTTAGCTTCATAAAAGATTTCCATGTTCTTCCAGCATCTCTATAAGTTGTCCTAAAAAATTTTGTTTCAATAGACAAAGCCCACTATCATAATTGAAAATTTTGAATTTTTACAGGGACGAAAAAGCAAAACTCTAGTAGATTAAAACATAATTTTGAAGATTAATCACACATTTTATACTGGACACTAGAAAATAGCATTTAAATTATCACTTGTATACCTTACACAAAAGTTTTCATCAATAGATACAAGTTCAGATAGAAGCTTCAAGTCCGAATATTTGCCATTATGCCTCTGTGCCAAGCAAGGGAAGCTGTTAATAGATTTACAAGCTTCTACTAAAAGACAATTCAAACAAATTAAAATGCATACCAAGATGCCACCTCCTTTGTTAGGTATTGATCCACCCATGAGAAGCTGACAATAAGAGCATACATACACTTCAGCATGATTTCTGTATCCTACGCACTGCAAATGGTAGCTGTTCATGGAAAAGATACCAAGAGGATGAGATGAGCAGGGCATACCAATTACAACTGATATTAAAAATTTGGGGAGGCTAGAGAGTGAGCATACAAAATAAGGAGAATATGGAACTATAGACATAACAACACAGCAAACTCTATATAACTTAAAAGTGAGAAACAAATGAACAAGTGGGAAAACTTTTAACACCAAACAAATACCTTACCAGTCCTTGCATGTTGAACATGTTAAAAACTCCAAATCTTCAGAACCATTTGCACAGCACATACAAAGACATACTCCTTCACAACTCTCTGACTTTTCATATACGTACAAAGATCTATCGAGGGACTCTTTGATCTGGAGAATATTGGCAAAAATTCTTTAAGGCACCTAAAAAGAAATGATTTCTTCAAATTTCTGAAACACAAAAATGATTATATCACCAAAACCTTCTGTAAGGCACCAAGCAGTGTGTTCTCATCTCCAGCAAAGTTTGCTACAGCATCCATGCAGCGTTGCTTCCACTTCTCAACCTTTTCAACTTCAGACAAGACCATATCTAGCTCTGCACATGTAAAAAATGAAGCTTTCCCATGCTCCTGCATGTGAAGTTTGTAAGAAATCAAATCATCACTTCTAAGCTTAAATAATATAAATTACATACCAACTTTTTAGGGGATGTTAACCACAATAAGCATCAGCATTTAAGCCAAATTTCCAGTTCAAAGAAGACATTCCAAATTCTCAAATACATAACAAGTAAAGCAAGGTTTTTAAACAATTTATTACTCTCACAAGACTAGGAAACAACAGGAAAGAGAAAAGATGATTTCATTGTAAAATGCCATTCCTTTCATAATCATAATGTGAAAAGAGTATAAAAGACAAACATGCGATTAAATTTATTCCGGAAAAAGTTACATGCAGTAGTTTTTTCATTTTAAACTTTCCTAGAAAAACTTTACTAAATAAGATTAGCAGCAAGATTTGAGTATTACATGAAGAACCACAATATGAGACAGAGCAAATATTAACAAAAGACTCGAGAAAAACAGTAAAGTGTGAAATGTAATATCAATAATTCCAGCCCAAACTTTACCCAGCACACATCCATGGCATACCTTGAGCTGCATTATTTGAGACCAAGACCGCTCCGCCAACTCTAAACCAAAAAACTGATGCACTTGTTCTTGCCACAACCTACATTTACAGTTAAAACACATAATCAAGAATTAACATAAATTGCATCTCTATTATCAAGATGAAAGCCATACAAGATGCCACAGCAACGAACACACACGTACACATGCATATGTACAGATTATCACAATTCACCACCTTCAAACCCAAAGCAAAGGCAAAGAAACAAAAACCTTATCACAAAAACAAGAAGAATATGTCTTTAAGGCTACACTTAAGCAGTAGTGTAAACTGAGGACGTTACATGCATTTGGGGTAAATTTAGAAACAAGTTTAAAAATAAAAGCCCAGATATGTTATATACCAAAATACAGAAACAATTTATCATAGCATTGAGAAGTTATAAATAAACAAAAACTGATAAAAAAAAAAGATAATCCAAAAGATAAATTATAGTTTCAAAGATTGAATAGACAGTTGTTGAACATTCGAAATCCCACCTATGTTTGCAGGTAGCATCTGTAAGTTGTGCAACCATCATTGGGAAGGAGATGCTAATACCCTGCATAGGAGACATATGAATAAACTCTAAACAGAAGTTTAAATGCCAGGATTAATCAAATAAATATCCCAAGTGTGTATGTGGAAGCTTTAAATTCCTACAAGCACAGAGACGAAATGCAAGGATAAAAAATACCTGATATTCAGTGAGCATTTCTTCAGCATCAGTCAACTTGCATGCTTTACACTTTGAGGGTGCAGAAATCACCTCAGAGACATTCTTAAGCCATTTCGCTCCAAAAATTAATGAGCTCAACAGATTACCTGAAGAACACGTGATAGACAGTTGGCCTGCAATGTCCATCACACTTGCAACATGCTGTGAAACAGAAAGAAGACCCACCATTAGAGAGGCCAATAAAGAAGAAACAAAGCAATTAAGAAGATTTCCAAGTTAAAAAAGAAAATGAAGATGGACAATTATTGGGAGGGGAGCAGAGAGGAGAAAACATCAAATAATCAGAACAAAGCAAAACAAGGTCTAATTCGGTTTTTATGCAACATTCATCAGCATCATTAACCCCCACCCCCCAAAATAAAAGAAGAATCAACATTGAGACAAATCTTAAAAATTGTTACCTCATAAGAAGGAATCAAATAGCAGAAAGAAAGGACTTGATTGCACCATCGCAGAGTAGAACAAGCATTTTGAAGCTTTGGAATCTCGGGAAAATCCACACGAAGAGATAAACCAGCTTTTGTGACAGATTCAAGTAAGGTAAGAAGACTTTCTATTTTTGAAATAAGACCATTGCTCCTACCATCACCAATGTCAGTCACACCGTATAGGCACTCCACATCTTGCAGTACAGAAAAGGCCTCACGCTGCCATTCCATGCAATTTTTTAGAACTGTTTCAAGCACACTTCGTTCCTCCAACATTATCTTAAGAAACCTCGACTGAGAAACCAACTCCTGAAAAATGTAAAACACAATTCTCAAATTTGTTTCAACAAATTCAGCAGACAAACCAAATGAAGGAGACAATATGAACCTTCAGATCCCCAAGCTTCTGCAAAGAACAAGACGCAGATAACCCAGAAAAATCAGATCCTAAAAATGGCTTGGCATTGTTTAACCAGGACTTTGCCGCTGATATTGCATCTTTGACATCACCTAAAGAAGGCGTAATAGCAACTATGTCCTCCGATGTCCTAAAAGATCAAATTCAGTATTGATTATACTCAAGAAAGGGAACAAGATATAGAAGAACTCAGCGAGGCAAGAAATAATAGTAAATGGTCATCAAACCTTATAAGATCCTCAAATTCAGACATCTCTGCCTTGCATGCAAGTAAATTCTTTGCTTTTTCTTCCCACTGCAGAGCACCAGCCAGTTCTCTAGACAAACCAAGAAATAACTCCTCTCTCTCAATCTGCAATCTGAAATAGAAAAAAGAAGAAATAAAAAAAAAAAAACTGAATGAGACTTTTACAAGTGCAAAAAGTGTAAAAAGGAAAACATCCAGTGCTATCAGTTATAAGAGACATGAAGGAGAGAAAGCATTACACAACAGCCTCTGCCAACAGTTGCTGAAGAAGGTCCAAAGCCATTTTTGTATCACATGCCTGATACAATTGTAAATATTAGTAAATTGAAAACATTAGATATGATAATGCATGCGTTCTTACATGCTAACAAATAAAAGTTGAAAGTGAAAAAATAACATTACCTTCAATGCCTTTTCCCTGCAACAAGCTTTCTTCAACTCAATCTTCACAAGCGGCAACTCGTAGACTGTTCAGAAGAAAAGATAAATCAATAACAAAAATCACTCCAAAAAATCACCAAAATATCAATTATGTATAGATATCACAAGAACCTTGAATCTTCAAAGATGCTCCATCTTCTAAAATGCAATTTAACTCTTCAATAACATTTTGTTGATCCTCACGCTGATGGACATTCTTCATAACATTATCATAACGTGCAATCCACAAAGAAGCATCAATCTGGTATTGCTTCAGAAGTCTCAACTCTGGTATGTTAACAGTGAAACTCTCCATTTCTTGAAGAAGCACTTCAACATCCTGCATAAGTCAGAAGTTCAAAGTTCAAGTTCTTAGATATTCAGGCATATTTGAAAGTGGAAAAAAGGGAGTCAAGCAATTACCTTTAGAGTAACAGAGCCATCCAATACTGATCTACACCGGGTCTGACATGATTCAGCCTGGCTTAATAAATCAAAAAGAATTTCCATTTCCTGAACTTGGACATGAAGCTCCAATATCTATCCAAATAATAATCAAATATTATATTGAATACAAAGAAAATTGCAATCAGAATACCAGGTTCTTCTCTTTTTTCAAGGTGACAGCTCTTTCACAAGATAAAGAAATTCAATCACCTCTGATTTTAACTTGTAAAGAATGTCAATGTCAATTGCTGCAGGACGTTTATCTGAGATCAATTTTCTTGCGCTCTCTATCCAGACCTAAAGGACCTCAACGATGAAAGTGGATCAGGAATGAAAACAGATATTACATAGCCATATATGTTCCATGTCATATTGATGAAAGGTATAACCAAGCCATAAAAGTAAAAAGTTGGATGAAGAATCTTAATCCATAATCCACAATGAAATGATGAACTCATTTTCGTTCTGATATATTCATGGTGCTCAAAATAATCTTGAGATATCAAGATATCAAAGAATATATATAAAATAATAAGAACCACTTATACCTTATATCGGAACACTAAATATATTTAATGACAGGTATGAATGTGTAAAAATGTCACCCAGAGTAATGTTCCCTCCATAGGTAACAACAATGAAGTATGAATATTTAAAAGATATACCTTTGACAAAGAGATTTTTTGTGATAACATCTCACTTTCTTTCACATGGATCGGTGAGCTGCAAGCTCTTGAATACAATAACTCCAACTCATTGATCTGGAATTTAAACGTTGAAAATGTTAGTCCAGATAATAAGAGAGGAGAAGCATCAGTCCAGACTAAACAATAAGTTCTTCTAATAATCACAAAGGTTAAATTTAAGTTAAGTGATTGGAATAAGATGTAAAAGCATGTCTAGAGGTACCGTAGAGCATTTTGATAGAGCAGCATCAATATTCTGAACCAACAAACTGGCCTCTTCAGCGCAATCCTGCACAACATAAACAGCTATAAGAGTTCACATCCACAGACAAAAAGGCAAATAACAATAATCACTACGGTAATGTACCTTCAACTTGAGATACCCCAGCTCATTACAAGGCACAGGATCAACAGTTAGCAATTTGTTAACCAATTTAAGTGGCACTTTCTCTAAACCACCTCCAGGAGACCAGTTTTCAATTTTAGAAAGGCAGTCTCTTATTCCTTGTGCCCATTTCTGAGCTTCAGTTAGATTCTTTACTACATTCCGAACCTATATTACATTAGAGGGAAAAGTAATTACTTCAGCTATCAGTATCATAATGTGCAGAAATGGAAGAGCAATACAAGAATGAAACAGATTAGGCTCATAGCTTACTGAATCCATCTCTGAACCAGCCCAGAGAAACTGTTCAGCTTCCTTCAACAGATTAGTATATGCATCACCTGAAAAAGGACTCTGTAAAATCCTATGCGAGTGCAAAAGCCATTGTTCTGAAAGTTGAGCATGAGTAATATGGGCACCCTTCACCTACATGTGTTATATTAGCTCAGTAATGTACCTTCAAAAAGATGAAATGCATCCCACCACAAACTGAAAATCACTAGATTGTGAAGTATTTTTTATGTCTAGAGATTGTACGCTTGTTAATGAAGTGCATTAAAGAACAAACAACTTCAGCAAGAACTAGAGTAATTATCTAGCTAGAAAATTTTCAAGTCAGTGACAATGAGAAATAACTCATCCAAAGAAAAATACAGGCCATACAACTCCGACTACCAGAAAGGTGAGAGCGGTTTTATCTTCAGATAGGATACTATGGCATTACAAGGATTAAAGCAGAACGCCTAAATAAGTTTCACAAATCAGAGTCCAGGTAGATTCAAAATCTGAATTTGAAGAGCCTTCACTTGAATCTCTAGCAATAACAGTAACTCAAGAACATGATAATCCAAGGGATACCACAAGCTACACCCACTACCCAAACCAGGGTCTGTCAAGATGCATTTCACAAGAAACTAATCTTCAGTGACCGCTCTTTGACTACTATTTCTCCCCTCAAGCAATGTAATTCAAATCAACACACAGCTATCAAATCATTGATTATACTCAAATTAAGCTACTACGCCTTCATATTACTTTATACTTTAACAGAAGGGCAAAGAACATATAGTATCACCAAAACTCATCACTAATGAAACTGGAACAATCTTGAATAAATATCCAAAAGAAAATTAATTAAACCTTCTTTTTTGAAACATTCAATTCATTGGAAAATGAGATATTCTTCTTTTGTAAACTATCACTTGGTGGTATCTCCTCAGAAGCATGTTTATCCACTATAAGCATCAAATCAGCCAATTCTGCCAGAGTATGCCGATAGAGAAGACGAAGTTTCCCGGATTTGCACTCACAAAGGTGTTCCCAGTGCTGCATGATAGACAAATGCAGTCAGCAAAATCATATTGAAATAATAAAAGTTTCAATGCTAAAGAAGGACTACAACATAAGATGATCCCCAAGCACATTCGTTACTGAACTCTTTAATCAAGTCCATTTTACAAAAGTAGCCTCACAAGGAAGCACTAGCATTAGTGAATAGAAAACCAACACGATGCTTTGTATATTGAAAACCCAACCATATATCTACAAAATCTATGGGCTTTAATATCCATAAAGTCTCCAATCATCTAGCATCCGGGGAAAATAACCTCAATAATATTGGCAAATATGATGGAAAAGACAAAAAAGCTATGCACCCTGAAACTCTTTTGAAAGTATAGATAGTGAAGTTTGCAGATCATCCTCCAAGGCCAACCAATAAAAGTTCAAAATATCAATATTGTTTCAAGAACTTAAATGTATCTGCAGAGATTAGCAAAGATGATGGAAACAGATTGAAATATAGTTTAAGTAATTAGTTCAATAATTAATAAGATAAGAAACTATCAGTACCAACTTAAGTTACCTCCACGCACACAAAAGCAGATGGCCTGCAGCGGCAAACAACAGCAGAAAGATATAAATACTGCTTACATATGATGCACATTGGATCCTACAAAAGCCACCAGGAGATATCATCATGATCACATATTATCTTGTTATACATGCATTTAAAGAAAAAAGCCAAAATCAGAGTTCTTTCTCCATCCATAAGTATTACCTCTTCAGTACCCACAAATTCAGGAGATTTCCGAGGAGACATGAGAGATGATCTTATTATGCCACTTTTCCATAGCCTCTCCCTCCATGTCCTTTCTTTAGTATATAATCTGAGCAATTCTTTTCTCAAATAAGCTGATGCTTTGCTATCCCAACCACTCTGCTCAAAAACAACAATGCAGTAAATAATTAGGAACTATTTGGGCTCTGACTCAACATTGACATGGGTTCAGTTTAACACCATCACTAGTTTCATTAGCCTCACATTCGTCTTGGTTTTCGTTATCACAAATAACTATAAGATCATTAAACTATTTTCTTTAATGACACTTATACTTGAAACAATGAACAGCAGATAAGGGAACTTATACCTTGGCCACCACACAAAGAAGCTCCTCGTGAGATAACACAGCAGCTTTATGATATAGTTGATACAGCTCCGCTCCAGACCCACCATGTGGTAACCAATCAGCAGGAGCAAAATTTACAGCCTCTGCACAATTTAAACCTGAAAAGGCGAAGCAAGGTTCACCACAAATGATTCTTTATAAGTTTAAGTACACACTATATCCTACCTTTAAATTGAGAAATCACTAACTTCAAAAAGTCTATGACAGCTTACCCAAGTTGAATCCTCCATGATAAGATCTAGGGAATGTAATGACAAAATTTCCTGGCTCCTGGGAGAAGGCAAGCATGAAACTATTCTATAAAAAGTATCTAGGGCAACGGACAATATTGAATCAACGTGCACCAAAACAAAAATAACAATAATTACAATAATTTAAAAGCAAGACATTAAACATCCACCTCAGAGTTCACATGGAAGGCAAAAATAAATCATATATACATGAACCAAGTACAAATGCACCAAAAATAACTTCCAACGTAAATTTCAGAGAATCATGCAATAAAAACAGCATATATGCACAGGATTGCATGCACTTAACATCTAATTACCCCAGCATAGTGTGTTCTAAAACCTCAATCACTACTAAAAAAATCAATAAACTTGAGCAAACATAAGACTCGAGCATTTTTCTTTACACAATTATAAAATAAATTAGAAATAATAAAAGGAAAACCTGTAGCACACTATAGACTGGAACACCATTTTCTCGCAAGACAGATGGATTCAACATGGTAACAAGCTGAAAGAGCAAGTCAGGCTGTGCATCAAATAGATCAGGAAGACAATTCCGCATCACCTACAAAAATTGGACAATGTCAGCTGCTTACATGCTTCAGACAACAAGAGACCTTTACTCAAATTCATGAAAATGCCAGTAAGAAACCCACGAATGCATCAGCTAGGCTACTAACAAAAGGACCACACATCCACCAAAAAGAAAAGCAAAATGAGTGAAATCAAATAGCAAAAGGAACTGTATTTGTCAGGAAACAATTGGTAGAAGTTTAAATATCGCTATTGTATCAAATACGGAAATAACAAAAACAAAACAGAAGAGCACGGTAACAGGAAAAGAAAGAAATTTTAAAGGACTTGCATGGCAACGTGCAATATATTGAATTAAATTTATAAAAGACTACCTTCTCAAAAGCGCTAGCTTCACTACCAGGGACACTGTACCAACATTTGGGCTCTCCCCTGCAAATACAGAAGAAGGACCATCAAACTTTGCATAAAATCAATTAAATTTGACGCATGTATTTTGTAAAGCATGAAAGTGGTACAGATCAATCAAGACCATCAGAAAAATAAGAAAACAGAGAAGAATTCTAATTTGAAAAGAGACATTTTTATTCTACCATGTCCTCTTTCAGTGACATTATGTTAGTAATACGAAGGTGAATGAAACAAGTGCCACCAAAATCCTCTATATATACTTGAGACAATGATTACTCTCCTCAGTAATTTATTCGTTGCTTCTAAAATAACCAAAATGGAGAATTTCTAGATGAAAAGCATGATAAGTTGTCAACGGACCAGACAGTATAGATGCACGGAGTGCACCTGAACACAGATAGACACGCATGCCCCACCTCTACCGCAGATACAACCTGAACCATCTTCCGAATATTAAAATTTACCCTAGTTACCTCCATTAAATTTTAGCTAACTTTTTGACTGGCTAAATATATGCCCAAGTAATAGGCAAAAGCCTAGACAAATTTTATAATATAACTGCACAAATCACTACAAACAAAAGAAGTGCACACAACATTAGAGGAGACATACCAGTGCAGGTAATTCATTGAGTAAAAACAATGATCTTCAAAATGCCAGCAGAAAGCTGAGAATAGCATCCCAACATACAGCCAGGGAACCATGACACCAGTTATATTATGATGAACAGCCCGCAGCATTGAACCTTTCAACTTGGGCAAGTTATTGAGATTCCATGGGCTCCTACAGTATTCATCCCATGCCTTAAGATCAACAGAGTCCGACCTTTGGTCATTCAGACGTGGAAAACCACTCCCATAAACAGAAGTATCCAGATCACTGCCATATAAAACTTCAACCTCGCCCGCTGATCCCTCTACGATCTCCCAAAACTTTTTCTCTATCTGTACCCTTGAAGCAGACCCTGATCCAAACCATTTCTTCTTGGCTCGATCAGCCAAACGCCTAAAAGCTTCCAACGTAAACCGTTTGCCAGGCACAAAACCAAAACTATCCTTATCAGAATTCAAGCATTCAAAGCAATACCAGTTACCTGATGGGACCTGCTTCAATGGCGGTGATAGACAATATATATGCCACCCCTTGTTACATCTATCACATAATAGCATCACTTCCCCATGCAACCCACTTCTGCATTGTTCACATATCTGGTCAAGCTCTTCCTCCTCCTCTACCTTACAGACTTTAACTTTCTCATGGTCACTATTCTTCCGTCTCCTCTTGGAGCTAGAAATTTTAACCTTATTTTCATTCTTTGGATCCTCATGAATCCTTCTCTTGCAACTCCTTGCCCTCTCCCGGTTCAACCGTTTATAATAACCCTCATAATCATACAAATGCTCTCTATATAACTGACACAACACGTGCTTAGCACACTCCGAAATCTTCTTCCCTGACCTCACAAACCTAAAAACCTCCCCCCACTTCTTGTCCTTTACAACCTTATCATAACCCCCATACCTCCTCACTGCATTAAACAATTTACACAAATCCAACTCCTCTCCTTCAAAAACCACCCTCTTTTTCAACTTCTTACCGCAATGCCCTTCCAAGAACCTATTATACTCCAACTCAAAAGTCTTGGAATCGCAAGAAGCAGGCCGAGCCTGCAACTGATGAATCGCTTGTGTTTTCGTAGGAAAAGTAAAAGAATCCACATTCAATGCAAATGGAGGGTTCCAATTTTTAGGTGGAACAATCTTACAAATCCCATAGGGCTCAGCCTCTGGCCTGATCTTATAAATATACTCTAATGGGTCCCTAAATTCCTCCTCACTAGGGTAAAACACAGGCCCCGACAGTATATTCAATGACCCATTCGATGAAACACTCAAGTTTTGCCCAGTTTCAACTGCCCTAGGTCTCCCCTTCCCCATCACCACCACCACTCCAACATGTACATTCAATCTATACAAAACACCATGCACATATAAAAATGAATAACACAACTCTTTTTCACAAACTATAATTAACGGTAAACAGTTCTTAGCTTCCAATCCAAGTAATAAAGAAATTTTAAAAAATATAAGATTTTCTAGGGTTTTAAGCGTACCTTTAGCGGAGATTGTGAGGTTCTCTTTGTCAGTGACAGAGAAAAGAAAAGGAGTAAGTTTCGTGGGAGATTTGGTTCCAAAGGAAAATGAAAGTTTGTTAATTATAAACGGAAAAGGAATGTGATTTTACTTAAAGAGGATCTAACCTTTCTTAAATTTACGAAAAAGGGTAAATTCACTTCCTGGACTTTTTTATCGGAGACGACGGATCTTTCGTCGTTATTGTGTTTCGTATTTTGGAGAAAATATCCACGCGCTGTTGGGAATGCACGCGTGAGGTGATCGAGCGGAGAACGGTTTAGGTGTGACAGGAACGGACGGATTTAGTTGCGTGTCAAAAATTGGTTATCGCAAGTGGCGCTGGTAGCTTCCATGTTACCGTTCGTGTGCACGCGTCAGGGATATTTATAGCTCGTACATCCAATGGAGAAATTGGTAGCCGCTGACGCCAGATGAGCGGTTGTGATCATTCTACAGTTCTTGATCAGAGAATAAATTTTCTGTTATGAAAGTCTATAAAAAATAAAAGAAATTTATTTGTCAGATACTTGGATTGATTTTTTTTGGGTCAAAGATATTTAATGGTTTACCTTTGTTTCTTTCTTTTATTGGGCTTGGGTTCAGCCTATATACAATGAATCAGGCCAACTAATACATATCTCGTTCAGTATCCAACCTACCTTAATTTTTGCTTCTTTTTTTTTCTTTTTGGGTTGGGTACTTCTTTTCCTATTTTTTCCTATCTTTTTCTAAAATTAATATTCTTTATTGCACTAATAATCTTACAATAATTATATTTTATAATACATAAAAAAGAACGATCACCAAGTAAAAAATAAAAAAAATAACTTTACAATTAATAATAAAATCATTTAAAAACTAGCAATAATTTTAATTTTTACTAAATTAAAAATTCATTGTTCTATGACATGTTCCCGTAAAAGTCAAAATCACATATATTATGATTTTATAATTGAATTGGTTAACAGATTTGTTTATAAAGTCTACAAATTTGAAAAAAAAAAACCATATTTGTGTATGCATTTTCTTAAAAACAAACCTATCATATATAATTTTGAAAATCATTTTCTCTCATTAATAAAATTTTTCCAGTAATTATAAGGAATTAATTACTCTTAGTTAATCTAAAATTATTGTTATATAAATGTAACGATCCAAATACAATCACCGAGCCTAAACCTTAAGCTTAAGTTAATCACTTTCATTTTCTCTCGTTAATAAAACTTTCCCAGTAATTATAAAGAATTAATTACTCTTAGTTAATCTAAAATTATTATTATATAAATGTAACAAACTAAGTCCAAACATCATGCTTCCTTAAATTTAAGTTAATCCTCACAAAATCAAAATATCAACAACGCGATGTGGGCCAATTATAATAAACCAAGTTCAAAAATCATTAATTCAGTAACTTTTTAGACCCAAATTACATGAATTTTCAAATTTTAATGTTAAATTATTAGTAGTGATTAACTCAAATTCTTAGATATGTCTTAAAAATCACTTTAACAATTGATGTGAGATAAAGTATTACAATAAAATTTTTAAATTATTATTATCAATAGTAAAAATGAGACCGTAAAAAAAATAAAAAAACTAATAAACTTTTTAAAAGTTGCATTGTATTCAAAATTTTTTGTCACTTTGTGCATCAAATTAAGACTCCACTTCCCTAAAAAGCATAAAATAAAAATTGAAATTTTTAAACAATAATTCATGTCCATTTTTTTTTCCCCAAAGGTGGACCATTTCAATTCCGAGTCAATCATTTCACTTTCCTTACTATCGAAGTTTACAGTATCAAATCATCCAACAAAGCTTTGAGCTCACGTGAGGATTGCGACTTGTGATCATGTGAATGTCAAAATGCAATGGCATGAATACTCTTATGTTATTAAGCAAATATTAAACAATGGAACAAGTATTACATCACAGACACTTAAATCAAACAATATAACATATAATAAAACAAGATTTGAAAAATGACATAGATAACTGAGCTATATTTATTAGGCTTATTTAAGATTAAGATATGCTAATTAACACATTAATTTAATTACAACCTAGCAAATACTATTATTATGCATGTTGAATTTAGTGACGAATTGAAAATGGTGATGGAGTGGTAGTTACCACTTTTCGATTTTTAATTATTATTTCGAATTAAATCATTGACTAAATTTATGATCTTATATGATTACATTAATAAACACTGTTACTATGCATGTTAAATTTAGGAACAGAACGAAAGTGGCAACAAGCAGGCGACTATTACTTTTTAGTTTTTAATTATTATTTTGAATTAAATCATTGAATATTATATGATTATTTTATAATATTTTGTATGTAAAATTGTAAATCCATTACTATTTGAATTCATGTAAGAGAATATTTATGTAATTTGTTGGTAAAAAACATTGAAAATTTTATATTTGGGTAAACACTAAGAGCGGAGAACATGTTCGGTAGCACCTTGACATGATACAATTCACGTCTCTTTCAAGAATTTAATGTTTATAACTGCAATCAAGCAATGTTAGATATAGATATCAAAGATCAGGGGTCGACCCTTTTTTCATCTGTCCATAGAATCATCCAGCAATTGTATATTGTACGTGTGGCTCTTTTGTACTATATATCTAAAGTCAGAATAAAGGAAAATGGGTTCGAGTTGTAAAGCGTTCGTGTGGCCCAACATTTAGACAAAACATTGCACTCCAATTTGGCATTCCTTTTTTTTTTTTTGTTGGAGTTAAATATAATTATATATGAGATAAAGTTAGCTCAACAAAATTAAGTAATTAAACTGTATTTTTTGAAAATTAACCAAGTTGACCTTGCTTAAACTTAATCATAGATGTTCCGAAATTCCAACACCAATACATAGCCTTGAGAATGTTTTTACTTTGTTAATGTTGCCAGTGCGATAGTTCCTCATGCATTAATTTAAAAATAATGTTTTCATGTAAACATAAGATAAGTGACCACATATATTTCTTTGGTGGTGAATAATAAAGTTTTAAGTTTTTTATTCTAATTAAAAAAAAAATTAAACCTTTAGTTACATATTTGAGGTGGGATTTGAGTAAAACATTTTTTGAAGTTTTAATTAAAAATGGATTATAAAATGTTAGTAGAAGCTAGCTGGATGGAATGGACGAAAGCAGCTTAACCTTTTTTTTGTCTGAGACAATGACCTATAAGCATGACTGTAATGGGGGGGGGGTTGGTTCTGAGGATTTCAAGTATGATTGTGTATCCATTTGCTCAACACGCTTTATTTCACCTTTCATTGTCACTTCTTTAACAATAATAACCATCATCAAGTTCAGCGGTGCTTTTCAACTGTTTAGGACGCGCCTACTAAAACTAAACACCTCCCATCAGTAAATAACAATAATCACACACACAAAAAAATTATAATATAATTATAATTTAATGATAATTATATATATACCAAATAAATAAAAAAACATCTTTGTAACTTATTTATTAATTTCTACATTTTTACTTTCTTAATAATAATACACTAATAATCAAAATGATGAGTGGTTGCAGTATATATTTGTATGATCTAAAAAATAAAATATGTAATAATAACGTAAGAGTAAAAGAATTAGATAAGTTTGGAGATATCGTTGTTACTATCAACTTAGACCATTGAGTTACTAACTTTATCCAAATTAAATTATTTTCTGCTTTAATATGATTTAGACCACCTAGCGAAGCAGCTTGACAATCAATTTTGAATTTACGCGTCCAATTATATTTATATAAGCCGGTTTCACCATATTAAATCCAGTTTGACCACAATGCTATTGATTACAAATTAATCTTGGAATTTCTTTTTGATACTTTAATAATAATAATAATAATAATATACATAGTATAAAAAATATAATTAGGAAATGAGTTACCTAATCAATCTTATCTGATCTGATACTACTGAAAGAACAAGAAAAAATATACCCACGAAGCCAATGGAAATTTATTACTGTCTCTTTCGTCATTTTAAAAATTACATGAACTTTATGTTTCTCAAAACAGAAGGGTCCACCAAGGTTCTATTAATTACATTATCTTGTCACCATGGCTCTATCTATTTTTCAACTATAAAATAAAAATACTACTAAATGCCATATTTTTAGTAATCTGAACAATGGTTTTTATTTTTCTTTTCAATAGGAAAAATTAAGAAAGAAAATAAAGACAAATTGATATTTTGGTTTTCATTTCTCCCGAAGGAGACAACGGGTGGGCAATTGACTATGGGCTTATAGGGACTTAGGTATGGAAAAATTAGTAAAAAAGAAGAGGTCATGTCGGTGGAAAAATAAATAAAATGAAAAGATAAAAATATAAATAATAAATAAATTTCCGGTTATTTTTTTAAAAAAATGAATAAATATTTATATATCCATGTTTTCCATTCCGAATCTTCAACGCTCTCTCAAAAATTCTCCTTCGCAAAGCCCACAGAGAGAGAGAGAGAGAGCTCAACACTGAAAGAACTCAAAGCGATCCCAGATTCAAAGACAGCTTTTGTTACTTCATAAAATGAGAAAAATCGTAAAAGAAACAAATACTCACACACAGAAAGAAACAAATCCGTTTTAACTTTTTTTGCTTTTGAAAGAATCGAGAGTCTCTTCGGCTGATTCAGGTTCTTCTTAAATTTTACCTTCTTATTTTGTTGTTCTTTGTTATATGCTTTAGCTTTGACTTGATTAGTGGAATTGTTTCGAAGTTACAGAGAAGTTGAAGTTTTACGAAGCTAAGCTTTTCATTGGCTACAGGGTAAGTGAGTTGACTCAGCGGAGGAACTCGCTGCTGGTAAAGGTACTTTTACCATTCCGTTTCTCCTTTTTCTTTTTGTTGCTTGGTTGCTGAGAAAGTTACGCCGGAAAAAAGTGTTTCGAAAATAGTGTTGAATTAAATGAAAACGATTCTCTTGTTTGGTGTTATTTTAGTTGAAATGAAACGGAAAATTAAGCTGAGTAAAAACGACATAGTTTTAATTGGGATTAAGTTTCTAGGTTTTAGTTTTTTTACTGGAAGAATAGAATTGAATGTGACATATGAGATTCGAATTCTTAGCTTTAGCTTCTTTCTCTTTTGGTACAGGTAATTTCAAAAATGGAATATTTGAACACAAGTTGATTGTTGCAGGTCAATTGGGGTTTTGCTTTAGACAGCATTTTTAAAAAAATAAAAGGATAGTTGGTTAAGATGGGTGAAATTCAGTGAAAATTACTTGGATGACACTTGTTTGTGAAGCTGTGTGTACACATTGAAACCATACAAAAAGTTTGGAAATTTTGGACCCTCAATCGATTTGTTAGTGTTTGAGGAGAACCATTGAGGTATTGGGATGGGCTGTGGGTGTTCGAAACTGTCTGCTTGTTGTTGGAGTTCAGATCAGAATGGATCAATTCCTGAAGCTGATAACGTTGGTAAGCGTCTGTAGTGGCCTATTGGGTTTTGGTTATTGATTACGTTAATAGAGGCTGGTTTTTTAATATTTAATTATGCCGTTTTGTAGAAAATGAGGACAAGGGTGAAGTTGATGATTTGCCTGCATTCCGTGAATACTCAATTGAAACACTCAGGATGGCTACATCTGGATTTGCTGTGGAGAATATAGTTTCAGAACATGGTGAGAAGGCTCCTAATGTAGTTTACAAGGGCAAGTTGGAAAATCAAAGGCGGATTGCTGTTAAACGATTTAATAGGTCTGCATGGCCTGATGCCCGGCAATTCTTGGTAAGAAAGTGTTGAACATGTAGTTTGTTCTTTTCAAGTTTTCATTTTAGTCATCCCTTGGTTGCTCATCTGTGAACATCACAAGAGCAGAGGAAAAGGAGAAAAAAGGGGAGAAGTCTCTCCATTTGCAGTAGACATTGAAGTTATGAAGTTAAATTGTTTGAGAATTGTTGTCTTTGCAGAGGGATTTTTCTCTTTCAGTTCACGTGCTGATGTGTTGTATGCATGTTTTATTTATCAAACGACTTTTATTTGCAACCTTATACTTGGTCAAACTAGAGTGTGTCTCTTCCTGCTGTCATTAAATCTATTGTGTAAAATTGCTGTTAACATAGTAAAATCCTAGGTTTGCATTATAAAACTTCTAGATTTTAACTTTAGCTATCTATGACTTTAGGAAGAAGCAAGAGCTGTCGGTCAGCTTCGGAACCACAGATTGGCAAATTTACTTGGTTGTTGCTGCGAAGGTGAAGAGAGGTTACTTGTTACAGAATTTATGCCTAATGACACATTGGCAAAGCACCTATTCCATTGTAAGTTCATATTTGGTTCCCTTGCATCAGCTTTAGCTTTTAGTTTATATATAAGTTTTCTCATCTCCATTTTAAAAGCTGCTCGATATGGTTGAAATGAATCTAAAACCTGTCAATATCAGTTGAAATATGGTTCTTTCTTTTTTCAACATGTTAGTTTCTATAAACTAAATAGAGATCATTCTTTATAGCTGATCATTGTAAATAGAGATGTTATTTTCAGACTTACATTTATAGTTGAACTTATGGGTTTTCAGGGGAAGCGCAACCTATGAAATGGGCAATGCGACTAAGGGTTGCTTTGCATCTTGCACAAGCTCTAGAATACTGCACCAGCAAAGGACGTGCCCTGTACCATGATCTAAATGCTTATAGAATTGTTTTCGATGATGTAAGTATGTTATTTTAATTTTTTTTTCCTTCAATAGTTAGAAATTAGTATTATTTTTTTAGTTATGCATGTTTATTTCAGGAGGGAAACCCTAGACTTTCATGCTTTGGTCTGATGAAGAACAGTAGAGATGGAAAAAGTTACAGCACAAACCTCGCTTTTACTCCTCCTGAGTATTTGAGAACAGGTGCTCATCCTCTTGAACAAGCCATAAGCTTATTTTCTTGGCTACCAATCTTTATTTACTAGCAACATATTTGGATTTTTGATCAGTGTATTTATAGACTTGGCTGTTAAATACCCATGAAGTAAAACCAGTTATGATTTTGTTAATCAAGTTGTTAAGTAGGATTTCTACCTGTGACCTTTTCTTTGAATTTGAATTTTTCTTCATTATTGTGTAGTCTACGATCACTTTATGCAACATGTGATGTGTTTGTGGCCTATATATCGAGAATTACCATTTTCCTTTGTTCACTGCTAGTAATTTTCGTTTAGGGCTTTATATGTTGATTGATGTGACAAAGGTAGCTGTTGAAAATGAGATACTGTATAATACCAATTTGTGATAGAAATCTGCTCAGAAATACTATTTATATGGGACTGCAAAATGTTTATAAATGAAGATGTGGTAACATCTGTTAATGCTGTTCATTCTCACCTTTAAGTTGTGTGGCTCTATGAACTTTGTTAGAATGCAATATATATGTCCAGTCTTATGGTACTAATATATACACTTTTTTTTTGGATTGTTTAGTATTCTAAATTATTCTTGTGTTTTCCTTCTGCAGGAAGAGTAACACCAGAAAGTGTAATGTATAGTTTTGGCACCCTTCTGCTTGATCTTCTCAGTGGAAAACATATTCCTCCAAGTCACGTAAGTATACTAGAGCACATTATGATGCAACAGACTTCTTGCAGAATATTTGTTTTCTTATATTCTTTCTAGGGAGTTGTCATTGGTCCAACATGAAGAGAGGTATTATGTCTTTTATTCTGCATCTGTTTGAAAGATGATGTGTGATTTAGGACTGTGCTTGTCAATTTTAGGATTGTTAGTTGATACTTTTAAGGGTTTCCATTCAGAGATTGATAGTATGGGCAACAGAGAACTAAAATTTGAAAAATGGTTCTGTTGAGAACTTTCTTAAAGTAATACTACATCAAAAGTTTTTTTTCTGGACCCTTGTCAAGATTTAGGCCGGAACCTATAAATGACACCACTTAAGTTGGTTCCTGTCTAGGTCCATATGTTATTGATGGAAGAAAACTTTGTAAGCAGTTTTTTTTTTTTTTTTTTTATGTTATTATGTTTTTGAGAGTTTGTTCTTATGGGAGTGCCTCTTTGTGTCTGCCAAGATGAATTTTATAGTAATTTTGTTGGTTGGTTTTCGATATTAGGATGCTGTAGTTATGCTAACTGCTGTATTCCTAACATTGAGTTGCATTACTTCCTTCAGGCACTGGACCTTATACGTGATAGGAACATTCAGATGCTGACAGATTCTTGTTTGGAAGGGCAATTCTCAAATGACGATGGGACTGAGTTAGTGCGTCTAGCATCACGATGTTTGCAATATGAGCCCCGAGAACGGCCAAATCCGAAGTCATTAGTTACTGCACTAAATCCTCTGCAGAGGGACACTGAGGTTGTTTGTCTTTTATTTCTCATAAATTCGTTTTATTATTTCCAAAATTTACTCTTCTAAAATCATTTTACCATATATGGCAGCCACCGGAAGTCATACTGTGTTCTCAAGCCTTTTGCTTTTGTTAAAAATAGGAATTACAGTTACTTTTGATTTGCTTGTTTGGTCCAGAGAGAGACAAACCCTCATTCTGTTACTTGTATGCCTTTATGTTTTTCATATGCGAGCACGATAAATGCAGCTGGTCATCCTGACATACACTATCAATTCAACCCAAAATAGATGCAGATGCCATTTTATGTGCAGAGTTATTAGGTCCCAGCCGTTCTAAAGTTGAATAATATTTTACCATTAACAAGAAGTTGCTTTTCTCAAATATTTCTGCAGGTTCCTTCTCATGTATTAATGGGTATACTTCATGGTGCTGCTGCTTTACCTCTATCACCACTTGGGGAAGCCTGCTTAAGAATGGATTTGACTGCCATTCATGAGGTCTTAGAGAAGCTTGGATATAAAGATGACGAAGGGGCTGCTACTGAGGTTCGTTTCTTGTCAGAAACATGAATGCTTTTTCATGCATTATTTAGCCTTCAAACTTGGTCTAGTGGTTGTTACTTCTCCTTGAGAGGTATAAGGTCAGGTTTAAAATCCCTTTACCCCCTTCGACTTTTACTTATGTGCTAAAGGTAAGAAATTTGGCCTTCAACTTGTTTCTATAGCTGTCAGAAGTTCTGGTTTTCTTTATCTTAATTTGTGGTTGCTGTGGCAAGGATGTTCACCTTTCTATATCATTTGTAGTGATGCAATTTAAATTCTCAATATAATTATTGTCTTAAAGTTTTTTGCATTATTTGGCTTTGAAATCTTTTGGTCTTTGTCTTTCTGGTTTTGGGGTGGCCAATCCGCAAGAATGCAAGATCTGGTAACAACTCTTTCTTGTGCTGGTAATTAGGTTGAGAGTCATTATTGTTAATGGCAAAGAATTAATGGTTCAAGTTAGCTTGCTACATCCATATGTATATAAATAAGTGCATGTACATCTATAGACATATAAACGCATTAAATGTTGGCCTACTTGTATATACAAATATTTTCAGTTTATTCATACATGATTCAATTTGTTGCACGTCTTTGCTATTGCTTTATCCATTAGAATGCATTGATATAACAAAATTCTGATTAGCTTTTTATATTGTACTAATTTGTTAAGATTGCATCTATATCTCAAATTTTTCTTGTAGAATGACCACTGGTTTTGTGTTGCATATTTCAGCTGTATGGTGAGTGCTTTTCTCACTGCTATTTTTTTGGTTAGCAGCTTTCATTCCAGATGTGGACGAACCAGATGCAGGAAACATTGACGTCAAAGAAAAAGGGTGATGTTGCTTTTAGGCATAAAGATTTTAGAGCTGCCATGGAATGCTATACCCAGGTTAGATAAGTTTTCTGTTCTTCTCTGAATGTGAAAAAGGTTTTACCCACTGCTGTCTCCTTTCTAGTTAAAGTTTTAGGAGGCAGATTGAGATGTTCAGAAGTATGTTGTACGGTACTTTTTATACCCTCTTTTGCTTGTTTATTTATTATGATTCTTACTATCATCCAGACTGCAAAAGTGTGTCTAGGAGTTTTAGTGCCATCAGTGTCCTGAAAATGGTAGAGAGCAGTAAATTTCAGTAAATTGTCAATTTTGGAACTCTTTGTGCCATGGTTGGTGGATCTAAAAGGGTTTAAATGTTTTATAAATTATGACAATCATAGTCAAATTATTAAGCTGACAGTTAGTACATTCATGTCACAGTTCATTGATGTTGGAACCATGGTTTCCCCAACGGTTTATGCTCGGCGTAGTTTGTCTTACCTCATGAGTGACATGCCCCAAGAAGCCTTCAATGATGCATCGCAAGCTCAACTGGTATCTCCTATTTGGCATATTGCATCCTACTTGCAAGCTGCTGCTTTATTTGCTCTAGGAAAGGAGGATGAGGCACAAGCTGCTCTTAGGGATGCTTCCGCTCTTGAAACTAAAAGGAACGCAACTGCTTGAGATCGAAGTTAAAATAAGTCACTCTCACATCAACCTGAAGATGAACATCCATTGGCAAAAATAAGCCTCTCAGTTCTCGGGCAAGAAAGATCACAGCCTTTTAACCTCAAAAGCAAACCACAGGGTATGATGAACAGATATAATGTTGATTTGTCTCTGTGCATGACTGGTTTGGTTCATGGTTCAGCTGAAACATTCTTTTACAAGATATTTGATGTGGGTTGGTTTTGTTCAGTTTGACGGGGGTAGTGGGACAACTCCATATTATCTACCCATGTTTTCACTCTTCCTGACATTTCCCAATACAGTGATCTTGGGGGAATAATTAGGGAACAGATAATATATTTGTAGAGAGGGGTTTAGTTGTTTAAAAATTGCATTTTTAAAGGGTGAATAGATGATGTTGTCATGCTTGTAATTTATGTACAGTACCTACTGATTATGGCTGCTCATCTGGAGATGAAATTGGCTGTTTTTGTATGTTGTTAATTAATTTTTTTTTTTGAAAGATTGGATTACTTTCTGGTGGAGCCCATTTATTTTATATCACATAGAAGAGGAATGATTTTTTCTGTCACTGCCAACAAGTTCTATATTCATCTAAGTAATTATTATTTGTGTAATAAGCTTTATACTTTTCCAACACCCGATTTGACTTTCAGGTTCGTGATTAGAATAAAATGAAATTGGACGGAAAGATTGAAAAGCCTCATGACTTGCTAGCTGATCGAAAGAAATTACCCACCAAGCTCCCACGTCCCATCAGAAGGGAGAATCCTCATCACCAATTTACCTGCACTTACCCCAAAACAGGATGATGGTGCAAATCATGGCTTTTCCCTTCTTCCATTGACTTACAAACATTCTGTCTGGGCAAACAGAAACTGAGAAAAGATACAAAGTTTATACACTCCAATACACGAAGCCAAAATGAACAGTTTATATAATTGAACACTCAAAGATACGCAGGATATACACTCCAAATTTACATATAATTAATCACAATCATAAGCTTAAAAGGGACACCAAATTCCCAACACAATTGAAACATGGCCTCCTTATTAACCATCAAATGACAATCACAAAACAGGGCCATGGCTATAGGTTTGAAAAAAAAAAAAAAAAGAAGAAAAAGGAAAATCCCCTCAATTTTCCATTGCTTCCTCCTCGTACTCTTCACCATCCTGGTCCGCCACAGCGTCTTGATACTGCTGATACTCCGATACCAAATCATTCATGTTACTCTCCGCCTCCGTGAACTCCATCTCGTCCATTCCTTCCCCTGTGTACCAATGCAAAAATGCCTTCCTCCTGAACATGACAGTGAATTGCTCCGAGACACGCCTAAACATCTCCTGAATGGACGTGGAATTCCCCATGAATGTCGACGACATTGTTAACCCAGTTGGCGGAATGTCACAAACGCTCGACTTGACGTTGTTAGGGATCCACTCAACGAAATACGAGGAGTTCTTGTTTTGCACATTGATCATTTGTTCGTCAACTTCCTTGGTGCTCATTTTGCCTCGGAACATAGCTGAGGCAGTCAAGTACCTTCCATGGCGAGGATCAGCAGCGCACATCATGTTTTTGGCATCCCACATTTGTTGAGTGAGTTCAGGGATTGTCAGGGCTCGGTACTGTTGCGAGCCACGGGAGGTCAAGGGTGCAAACCCGACCATGAAGAAATGTAGGCGCGGGAATGGGATTAGATTCACAGCTAGTTTCCGGAGATCAGAGTTGAGTTGGCCAGGGAAGCGTAGGCAGCAGGTTACTCCACTCATGGTGGTTGAAATCAAATGGTTCAAGTCACCAACTGTTCATATTACATTCACTAAAAGTTAAAAAGATAACATTATTGCTTGTTTAAGTTTAGTGAAAAATGTCATGCTCATAGATTGATCGCTTTGCAATTTGATATACAAAGTTATTAAAGTCTTCAAACCTATTGGACCCTACTTTAGCTGGGAGGAAAGATTTCTCTAAAATATGATCATATTACTATTAATTATTTAAATACATGAAAGACCCCATTAATATATATATATATATATATATACTATGAATAAATTTTAATTATGAAATTATTTTTAAATTATGTACTAAGATAAAATTATAATATAATAGCAATAAAGTATACCCACTTATCAATTTGATTTATGTAGTATTTAATTTTATAAATATAATATAAATCACGAATAATACAATAATTATTCGAAATTATAAGCACGTGAGTGAAATAGTAGTAAAGATTTTTCAACTTACAGCTGGGATTCGTGAGCTTGAGAGTTCTGAAGCAGATGTCATAGAGAGCTTCATTGTCAAGGACCATGCATTCATCAGCATTTTCCACTAGCTGGTGAACGGAGAGGGTCGCATTGTAGGGCTCGACCACAGTATCAGAGACTTTAGGTGAGGGAAAGACTGAGAAAGTAAGCATCATCCGATCAGGGTATTCTTCCCTGATCTTTGATATCAGCAGTGTCCCCATTCCTGATCCAGTCCCACCTCCCAGAGAATGGCAAATCTGAAAGCCTGATATGTACTTGCATGTAAGATTCCATTAGGAAACACCAAACAGGGCAAATGCTAAAGGAAAAGTAATGTACTAATGACTCTGAAAAGTGTTAACCCTTAAAAGGCATGGTGAAGCAATTTGAACATCTCTAACATCAAATATCTTTATCAAGAAAATTGGCCTTTATTGCTTGAACGAAGAGTACAGACAGGGGGTGAAGTATACCTTGTAAGCAATCACAATTCTCAGCCTCTTTACGGACAACATCAAGAACGGAATCAATCAACTCAGCTCCTTCTGTATAATGTCCCTTGGCCCAGTTGTTACCAGCTCCATTCTGGCCGAAAACAAAGTTATCAGGTCTAAACAGTTGACCATAAGGACCGGTACGCAAGCTGTCCATAGTCCCTGGCTCAAGGTCCATTAGTACTGCTCTAGGCACGTAGCGTCCGCCGCTGGCTTCGTTGTAGTAAACGTTAACCCTCTCAAGCTGAACACGACAATCACCAACATAGTTCCCTCTGGGATCAATGCCATGTTCATCACACACAACCTCCCAAAATTTCCCACCAATCTGGTTACCACACTGACCAGCTTGAATGTGGAGAATTTCCCTCATTTTTTTGTTTTTGGGATTCAAAAGTGAATTTGGTAATGGGGTTTTCTTGATATTCTAAAAGCTCAGGAACCTGAAAAGAGGAAGAGAGAGCACTGAACAATGAAGCTTGGGAGGAGGGGTGTGGCCTTATGTAGGCAAAGAGCAGATAGGAGGAGATGTGTGAAGATTGTGACACTGATATTTCTTTTTCTTATATGTTGAATAGTGAAAATTATAATTATTGTCAAATAATAAAATAAAATAATTAATTATTAAATAGTATCATCTGTCTTTGTATTGGAAGAGGCCTTGTCAAACTTCAATGAGAGTTTGTGAGCTGGATATTGACGGAGACAACGAGATGCATGTTGGTTGCTCTGGCCATATTCAACCACAGAATGACCAACCCATCCTCCAATGTGATTCCCCATCTGGTATTATAGGATTACTAAAATACAATTACCCATTTCTTTACTTGATTCCTCCTCACACAATCACACCTTCAATTCATTCTGCTTTATTTTCCTATGGATGTTTGACTCAACAGAACTCACAACTTGCATGCTTATTGCGATAACATATGGTTGTGAACCAACCAACATGACCCATACACAAACACATCCATACAATTATTACATATAACTTAATTGGTAATTGCATCTCTTTCTAATTGAAAGTCTCAATTCTCAAGTGCTTAAAAATCTTAATGGTTCCATGTGAAAATATGCTGGAATTTTTGAAGCTATCTGTATATAGTCGGGGCTCAGGAGGATGCTCATTCAAAGGGTATTTTTGGATTTCTCTTTGACTTCTCTGAATTTCAGAAAGTACAACATTATTTACGATTTATAACTCTTATCTAGAAATCACTATTGGTGGTCATTGATTTAATAATTCAACAGAACTTGTATTAATTAACTTGTAATCATGCGTAGACAAACTCTTGTCACAGTGACCAGAAAAAACTTATAATAACAATATTTGAAGAAGGGGAAGCAGTGGCAAGTTGATAAGGTGGTTATGCCCTTGAAATCATTAAAAGATTGCATGTCTGATTTCAGGATCAAATTAGGTGTCTTAAGAATAAGATTGAAAAAAAAGTGAGCAGAAAGGGGGGGGTGGCAAGCTCCAATTATTGGAGAGGGATGAGAGAGTTAGTCTGTCTCTTCTCAAATAAAACTAATTTGTCTGGCCCCTCTTTCCAGCCCCGCACAAAGCAATTGTTGCCTACTTGCTGGAATCCAATGCTCAACCCCACTCCATTATGCATTCATATTAGCAAATGTATTCAAGGCCAAAGACAATGCTCCAAAGCACTTCCATTTTCACAAGACTAGGATAAAGCTATAACTATCCTATTTGTTGGAACAATTAGGTAATGGTTAAACTTTAAAGCAAATTTTGATGGTGTTACCCTACCTGCGCATGAAAAACACTTTACCCGACGCTTTAACCTTATCCATTCCACAACCATGTCCTATCACAAGTAGGAAAAAAACAAAACAAAGGAAAACCCCCGTCTTAATCTGAATCTTATTTATGCTGGTAAAATTAAGTATGTCTATGTTACAGCAAAGCTTTGGTGATTTTTTTTTTTTTTAACAAAGATTGGTATGAGATAGAAGTATGGTAAGAGGTCGTTTTCTAGATACAGAAATTATGTCTAGTTGTTCCCTCCAGAGCAACCACTCAAGCTTTTTGCTCCAGTTAGATACATTATTCCACTTATCTTCACTTCATTTCCCTGCCACATTAGACTGGTTGTCCAGAACTGGGACAGTAGGGTGATGAGATGGTAATACAGATAGAAAGAAATTTGTTGCCGAAGCCAATGGGATGGAAGTGCACCTAATTTCTACCAACAGATAAAAAAAACCCGAAATATGGACCGTTTATCATCATTGCAAGCAACAACTCACCTTTGAAACGACCACCTATCTGGACTGATACAGCGAGCATTGGACATCTTGATGCTCATTTGACACCTCCATGGCTCTGATCCTCATCAATCCCCAAAAGTCCACACATCTTTGTCCACAAGAACGCATGTAATAGTCAACTGTATTTGTCTTGAACACCAACATCAAGTTAAAGCAAACGGACTAATGGATCACCATATGCATTATGATGCAACCTAAGTCGGGGCAAAGTTTCATTAAATCCTTGTAACAAGGATTTTTTACATCATAATTTATTCCTGTAACAGCATGGAAAAGGATTCAATAACGATTACATCCAAAGCCACTTTGCAAATTACACACACAAAAAAAAAAACCCGTTATGAAGTGCCAGGAGAATCTGACTGCTCTTAGTAGGAAAGCTTTGAAGTAGGTGAATTAAGATTCATGAGAATCCATTTCAACTCAGTAGAGCAGTTCCTCAAACACAGGATCAACAGATTGTCCCCACTTCCCGTGATACAACTCCAAAAGCTTCTCGGCAGGTGTTACACCTGCCACAAAATTATTATAAGCCATGACCATCAATTTTCTAAACAACAAAGAACTTAAGCTTTCAAACTTCAGGTTAATCTCAGGGAATAAACTGTTTTAAACACTCCCTGCGTTGGCCTCTCTCATGGAAGACATTTTTCAAATATTTTCTCAGTTGGGTTCACACCTCAGACTTGGCAAACAGAAATAACAGAAAAAAAATGCAAATAATACACAAGCTCTCAACTGGGTACCTGTTCTAACCACGTCTGCCACCGCATTCAAGAACCCTGATTCCTTAAAGCCTCTTCGTTCCAAGCCATCCTACATGATAATAGACTCAGTAAAAGCAATAAAATCTACCATATCAGCAGCAGAAAGAGCAAACCTTAGGTTACAATCTCAAACAGAATAATAATAATGGCTAAAATACCTTTGCCAATGTTAGAACATCTTCTGCTACGTGCTGCAGGAATCCATCCCGAAATGGTGTCTTTAGACCAGTCTTTGGAACCTACTAAACACATCTTTGACCTTAGAATTGCAGTCTTAGCACTGCAGAGGGACAAAGGAAAAGCTGTATGCATGTATCTTAATATCGTAAACTGAACATGATCTTGCATGGGTTGGGGGGAGGGGGGGGGGGGGGGCGCTTAAGCATTAATCAGCATAAAATTTTGCTGATATGACTGACACCAAATACAAGTCTAGCACATCTAAGGACACCAAGTATTCATAAGAAAAAGGGAGTATTACACTTATGTCTTACCCTCCTAAAGCGACATGCAATTTATTTGCCAGGGGAGTGTTTCAATTACCTTATTTCTCAACATTTCTCTTTCTTCAGGAGTCCAATCAGCTATCATGTCTAGAATATTTTGGAGTGAAACCTCATCATATAACAAACCTACCTGAGAAAGAAAGAAACTTAAAATGAGCAACTTTTGCAGAAATTACACAGCTAATAATATAAGTTCCACAAACATGCACACATCTTAGATATGAAGATATGGATCATCAGAAAAATAAAAATGTACAGTGTCAAATTGATATAGGCACAAAATAAGCCCCCTTGAATCAAAATTACATGAAAGGAAACTTACCCTTTTGAGTGCAATTTACATGACTGTAATAGCAATGTTGAAAAAGAGACGCTAGAGAAATCATTATACAGTTTACTAATATATCTAGTACCCAAATGTAAAGGACTATTAAACATGTCAACTAAACAGCTATATCCATATGGGACCAACCAAATCTGAAAGCCCAAATAATGTTCTTCAAGTTTAGCCACCTAGCCAAGGGTATTTTCAATTTTTATAATCTTGTCAACACACTGACTTTCGTTCCACATGTACTTCTATATCCTTCACAACATATGGATTCTGCATAAGCACACCAAAAGTGCCACTTACCCAAAATGCTGGCAGAGCACATAACCTCCTCCAAGGCCCTCCATCAGCACCCCTCATCTCCAAGTATCTCTTTAGTCTAACCTGAATGGAAAGAATAGAATGTAGCTTAATAAGGCAAAATCATAAGGAAAATATAAAGTTTAAGCAAATCACTTTCGAATTAAGCAATAGACCTCTGGAAATATTGTTGTCAAATGATTTTCCCAGTCATTAAGGGTTGGCAGTTCACCTGGAATACAAGGAAGTTTTCCAGCCAAAAAATCCTGCAAAATGAGCAGTGTTATTCTGACAAAATAAAAAAATTTGACATCAATGTTTATCAAGATTATATGGAAAAGAATGTGAGAGCAACATAGAGGCCTGACTGCATGAGTAAAGAAAAAAATAGCTACAGAAGAAGCTTCAAATTACGAGACTGTCAAGGATAGATGGAAACCCTGAATGTCATCCCGGTGCAGTCAATGTACTTCTTTTTCCGATAGACAAAATACATTGGAACATCAAGAGCATATTCAACATACTGCTCAAACCTGCAACAAAAGTAAATTAACGTCATGTTATTTAACTAGATGCAGAGAGGGGTATCTTTTATCTAATTGATGGAACATGCTCATAAAGATAGGATAGGATTCTAAGCAAATTAATTTCAAGTTAGGAAACAGAGCACTACTATGTATCATGCAACACAAATAAAGCTTACCCAAAGGAGTCATCAAAAACAAATGGAAGCATGCCTGTACGGTTCTTATCAGTATCAGTCCAGATTTGACTGTTCATAATTAAAAAAGATCAATAAATTGGTAAAAACAGAAGAAAAAAAAAAAAGACTTTATAGTGAAAGTTTTTGAAACCTTCTCATGCTGAGATAACCATTTGGCTTTCCTTCAGAGAAGGGTGAATTTGCAAACAGAGCTGTTGCTATCTGTTTCATTTGCTGACTAGTTAGAAAACTGGAAAGAAGAGAATTTCAGTAAAAAAAAGAAAGTATTAATGTTCTCACAGGTTGCAGAGCAAGACCAGCACGAAACTTTCTGATCATGTCAGCTTCTGAACTGAAGTCCAGATTAACCTATCATAATTACAAAAGTGTCAAAAGTTAAAAGTATCTGCTTCACAAAGGCTGAATCACAATGTAAAACCCATCTTACCTGAACTGTGCATGTCCTAAACATCATATCAAGTCCAAGTGAACCAACTTTAGGCATGTAATTTCTCATTATTTCATATCTTCCCTGAGCAAAAGTACTATGTCAGACAATAACAGAATGATAGGACGTTAAAACTGCAACAGTGGAAACCAAGTATCACAAAGGTGAAAAAAGAAACGAGGGGGGAAAACACAAATCTCGGACTACATAAATCAGACAATTTATGTTTTCTAATTTTTCATTCAATTTGATAGCCAAAAGAGTAATTGCAGTTATACCTTGGGCATAACAGGTATGTCCTTAATTCCCCATCTGGGCTGGAAGCCAATCCCTAAGAATCCAATTCCCATTTCTTCTGCAACAGCTTTAACCTAGTAAAAGGTAATAGGCATGGTGTACTCTTTAAGTTTATTGGGAAAAGTAAAGAGTGCATGAACAAAGAAATTAAGAAAAGAAATACTTCATTAGAAATTACTTTTAGAAGTGGTTACTTTCTGAAAAGCATCGACATAGCAAAAATATTAGGAGACAGAGAGAGGACTAGAAGTTTTTCAATGTAATTTAAATGACTTGGAAGTTACATGCAGAGTACATATCTTTAGAGGCACAAGTCTTGAGCTTATGAATAGTACCGAATTCTTGATGAATGCTACTTCTGCGTGCACTTTCTTAAGAATGTAGAACTTAGTTAAACAGTTGCATGCATATGCCTTTATTTTTTTTCCTTCACTGACCTGATAAAGGTGTGAATTGACCTCTGCACATGTTTGATGCAAAGTTTCAAGAGGTGCACCGCTGAGCTCAAACTGCCCTCCAGGTTCCAATGATATGCTTTGCTTCCCCTAGCACACAAAAAGGAAGAGTTTCACAGAAATTCCATAGATAGCCAAAATGAAAACAAATATGATGCTAGCTTGTCATACAGAAACAATCTAGAAAAATAAAATAAAAAAAGAACTAGTAGTCTCTACTAAATAGAATTGCTAAGCATTGCCATTAATTTAATAGTAGCATAATGAAGCATCATAAGTAAAGAGAATCAGTTTACCTGTTTGAGTCCTATAATATTGTCACCTTCCATTACTTTATCCCAATCAAATCTCTCCGAAATACCATTAAGCAATTCTGCTATTTGTTCATATTTCATAGGTCGCAAAGTTTTAAACTCAAAACCAAACTTTTCATGTTCTGTACCTATCCTGAGAAAACCAAATAGTTGAATTAGCAAACAAGTACAGATAGAGGATGAGGGACCATGGTGCTAACTAAAAGATTTAAACTAGCACAAAACTCAATATTATAGCATATATCTAAAGAGGAGTAAAAATGTACTGTGACCACAACAGTAATTTCCCATTTTACCCCCCACACATCTCTGCCAGCCTTCTCACTTAGCATTGCCTTTTTTTTCCTTTTTTTTTTTATTTTCTAATGAATGTTAGGCAAAGTCAAAGCCCAACTCCTTTTTCTTTTGTCTTTTTTGTTGCTTCTCATTTATCCTCTTCCTTAACCACTAGGCATTAACCCCCAAATCCAATGGCCCAATCCAACAAATAATCTTATATATTTTGTTATTTTTAATAATTTTTACACATACTATTATTAACTATTCAAAGTACCGTAACATTACAATGTGTTCTATCATTGATATGATAATTGTACGAGTATATAACATTTAGTAAACAAAAGCTCAAAAATTCAATTTTGAGAGTTTATATGTATACTTTTTAAAGTATTGGGAGTATTAATTTTAAATTGTTGATGATTAAATTTATGAATTTGGTTAAATTATATAGGCTTTAAAGAGCTAATGACTATATCAATATCATAGAAGGATTTAATCAAAGATGATATTAATTATTTTGTTTGTATCTTAGAAATAATATTGAAGCCTATAACATAAATACAAAAAGAAAAAGAATTGAAGTTGATAATATTTATTAACTAACTTCAAAGTTCAAAATTCAAAAACAAATAAGAATCTAAATAATTTAATTTTAAATATGTAATATTAAAATGTTAATATTCATTATTTATCTTTTAAATTCAACATTATATTTTAATATATTAACTTTACAATAATATACAGTATACAATTTTTTCCATTAATGAGGTACCACAGCAACACGTGGGTATAAGAGCTTGTAAATTCTAAAATACATGTCAATGATCAAATGCATGGTAAAATGATAACTATTATCTTCAAGTAGAATAAAGAGAAAAAAGAAAGTACTCTAATCCAAACAAAACAAGGAAGGGGAAGTTTTACCTCCATTTTTCCTTAGGCTTACATCCAGATGCAAGGTATGCAACAAGATCCTCTTTCGTCAATGGCTCTGTAGCAATCACAGCATCCTCTGTGGGAGGGCTTGCTGCAACAATCATACTATTCCTTCTCTTTCTTCCAAACCCCACAGTTTCTAAAGGGAAGATCCGTGCTATCTTGGCCTTGTTGCACAACAAGGAAGAAAAACTGACAGATTTTTCCTTCATTATAGGAGCCTCAAGATTGTTCACCACACCAAAAGCCACATTCTGTCCAGTTCTACCCCATGTTATATCACTAGGGATGCAATATGATGATCCTGCCTTGGAAAGTGCCATTGATATGTCCCTTGAAAACAAACAAAGGAAGCCTCTTAGTGACAAGTTATAGAACCACAATTAGCTATTATCAAATATTCACAAGAAAAACCTTATTCACCCAGTAAGCCTAGCTCCAACAACTACCCAGCCCAGTATCCACTAATTATGAACTAATTCAGTATGTGAAACTGCGAATGGCTCTATACAATGTTAGATGAAGAGAAAATCTAGTATTATATAAATCTGTATTGTTATATATATATTACAACTCTAACTAAATATTTTATATAATTATCTTAAGACATGTAATCTTCTTAAAAGCTACATTCATGTTCCATTAGTACCACTGAAATGGAATTTCTCCATTAAAACTCGTCTCCTATAGTACTGACCACCAAAATTTCTCAGTTCAATATTCCATAATAACAAAAACCACATAACAAAATCAAATGCAGCATTTAAAACACAATTCCATATCAAAATTACTGCAAATCGAAGCAAAAAATAAAAAGCAGAAAACAAGGCAACAAATTACATAAACCTTTCCAAGTGAACGTGTAATTAAGTGGTAAGGAAGTCAATATACAAATCCACGCCCAGTTAAAAAACAAATTATGAGGCGTAATATTACCTTTTCCTTTGACAGATTCAAATCAAATTCTAGGGTTTTTTTCTTTTTGGTTTTTGGTTCTTGGTTCTTGGAGCTGAGTTTTACTGATTTCGCAGTGAAATGGAAAAGAGAGGTGCAAATGAAAGAAAGATATTTACACTTTTGAGGTAGAAACGAATAAAAGAAGAAAGAAAGTCCTGTTTTTCATTCTTGGGTTTCAGCCTTCCATGGAAGAGTGAGTGACGGAGGGGGGTGATTAAATATTGGCGCACCTTATTCCTCTTCCGTAGTCCACTTGTCCCTGCTGTTGATGCGTCAGCTCTTCCCCGAATTATTTTTCCTTTTTAATAAATAAGACTTTATAAAATCATTTCGCATAAGTTTCCCCTTTTTTTTCCCTAATATTCCTAAAAGAAATATTGCAATTAACCATTCGAAAATCATTACAAGACAAATATAGAAGGAATTTTTAGACTTATACTCTCGGAATTTATTTCGGTTGATTAAAAGGGTAAATTATTATTTTTTAATATAGTATGTACATATCTCTAAAAAGAAAAATATCATCCTATCACTCATCCATTGCATTAAAATAAAAAGGATTTCTTTCATATATATTTTTTTCATTTATAAGAAATTATGATTTTTTTTTCTCGTATTATTAATTGAAAAAATAATGAGTTTTTTTTTTTAGCAACAAAAGAATGAGCTTGAGGCATAATTCTACTCAGCAGAAGACAAGAAACCTTGAGGTATTGGATGATGCAATGTGCAATTAAAAAGTAAATTTAATTACTTAGGAATCATGAAGTAAAGTAAGAACCAAAATTAAATGATTTAAAAAGTACAAAACCAACGTTGGAAAATATTCGGAAAAGCACATGGAATTTAAAAAACAATCATAGCTGCAATATTTTAAGATAAGTTAGCAGTTTCAAAATTTGCAACTAGGACAATTTTTAAAGGAAAAAAACAAGTGCAAGTGCAGACGTAATCATGCCTTTGATTAATTAAGTGCTCACTTAATTCTTTTAAACGTTTGGTGGAAACTAAAGACATTTGATTACGGAAATTTGCAGTCATCAGATCACGGGGTCAATGGGTGTAAACTGATAACGAGTTTTAATTTTGACCGTAAGTTATAATTACTGTTAAATTATATATTATGAAGATATTCAAATAGTTAAAATTTAAACGAATTTTCTTAAATTTAAAATTTTAAATAAAAATTAAACATGTTTTTTAAAAATTTCATAAACTATTGAGAAAAATTGGAATAAGTTTTAAATTTTTTTATTATGTTTAATTACACCTTTATAGTTTTATTTTAAATCAAATAAATCTTATAATTAATGATTGATTAATTATTATTAATAAAAATATCATTTATTATTTTATGTTATAAGGCGTTGATGTGGTACGCTGATATGTTTTAATAATAAATGATGTGGTATGCTAATATGATATAATAACATATGAATTTGAAATTTTTGCCTTCTCAATGAGTACTACATAGATATGAAATAACAAGTGACATTTTAATGAATGATAATTAGTTAACCGTTAATCATAAGGATTCATTTGACTTAAAATAAAAATATAAAGATTTGATTGAACATAATAAAAAATAAAATTTTATTTAAATTTTTTAGAATTATTGTAGATTTTTTTTGAAATATTATTTTAAAAAATTATTAATGATAATGAATAAAGTTGAAATTCCTAATTGAATGACTTTAATTAAGATGTAATGTACCGTGACTCTTGTCATGAATTTGAATGGGAAGTCTTGAAATTAATCAGCTATAATTAGAAAAACCGTGTGCCAAAGTGGCATGGCATTGAAATAATGAAAAGAATAAAGACGAATTAGTTAGAAATTAAGATTGCCTGCTCCCATGAAAGAAAAGACAGAAACTAGGAAAGATTCAAAGCAGGCAAGGCAATGATAGCGCAGATAATAGAAGATGCTGGAAGAGACAGCAAATTGACTACTGATTTACGAAGAACAAATGATTTAACTCACAGCAAGTATTATTTTGCAGGTGTCAGATGTTATTGCGTGCACGTTACTTGGTCACACGAGAAAACAAATCGGCTACTTCTGATTGTAAAAGATTGTAGCTTCCACTCTTCTGTGGCGGCAAGTACACGCTCACATTCATTGTACGTCGTTAGCAAAGGGGGCCGAGACAGAGACCCATGAGTCGTAGCCCTTTTGGGATCTTCAAACTTGAACTATTCGATGCGGTAATTAAAAGGCATACGCGAACTGGTCAACGCAAATGTTCCGTCAGGAACGTGGTAGGACGTTCTAGCTCTCTGCTCTGCTCTCCAAGTAGATGGCTAGCTGCCACTTTACCACCATTGCACTTGGGTTAGTGTAGGTTAGAGCCTTTGACAACCTGCTCTGATAGTTGGGCTCTAGAATTGCTACTGGTTTGATCCAGAATGAATGATAGGGATTTTTGTTTCAGGATAAAGAAGTAAAGAAATTGCAGATGATTATTTTTGTATACCATCTGCAGTTCTCATGGAGAAATTGGCCAATTTGCAAGTTATTGTTGAATTAAAATAGAAGGAAGCACCAATAGGTATTTGAAGTTCTGAACATATTTGATACAAACTATGCTTCCATGGCAATCTCGTGGTTGTCCAATGCGGACCAACCTTTTTATTTTCTTTTTCTTTTTGTTCCTTCTGTTGCTGTACACATAAATAGAACAATTACCATCAAGAATCGTAAAAAGCATATATTAAATCTGTACAATTTTCGGGGGTTACTAGAAAATGCTGTCATCAACTGCTGTTGAGGTGGATGGGCTATCTTCTTCCTCCTCCGTCTCCATCTCCAACTTTGGCTCTCCAGATCCAAATTCAGCTGACTCCATATCAGCAAGGTTCTTTAGATCAACAACTGAAAGCTCATCTAAACGCCTTACCACCAGGTCAGCAGCCCCAAGCTCGTACACCCGATGCTTGTTTGCAACAGCCACACACTTCATCCGTGCATCATGGGCAGCCTCAACAGTCTGATTGGAGTTCCCAAATACAATGCAGCGCTCAGATATAAATTTTAGAAGCTGTGCAGCATATAGAAACATCTCTGGGTCGGGTTTTCCCCGGTAAACATCCTCTGCTGCCACAATGGCACTGAAGCACCCTTCAATTCCAATTTTTCTAATTGCAGACTCTAGAGTTTCTCTTGGACGAGTAGAGACCAAAGCCATTGGTATTTTGTACTGCATCAAAACATCCACAAACTCAATAGAACCAGCACAAAATCTATAAACCCCACCTTGCAAAGCTTGGTACATGTCTTCCTTCCTTGCAGCCATTCTTTTCACTTCTGCCGGGTCTCTTGACCAGCACAAAATTTCAGAAATTGCTTGCTTGTTCTTCATCCCTTCTATTCTTCTGAGTGTAAAGGCTGGAGGAGGGGATTTGCCTTCTTCTTCAGCGAGAGCCAACCAGGCTTGCTTCTCAAGCTCAGGGTTATCTTTAATTATAACTCCTTCCCATTCAAATATAGCAGCAAACCAACCACAACCCATCCTTTCTTGACGAAACAAGGGGTTATGTAAGGAAGGACGATCAGCTCTATTCTCTGGTGGCCACAATTTAGGTTTTCGATCTTTACCAGTGTCAATTCCGTAGTTCCAATTCCTTTGAGTTCTTTCTTCCTCTCTATACGCATGCACCTCCTTTGTCAGCTCTATTGCACGAGCCTTTACCGATGAATTAACTAACCTATCACCTTTCAATCTTGGCAAAGGATGAGAAAGAACAATTCTTCTACCAATAAATTCTGTTTCTGGGAACTGATAATTACTTGATTTCTGTTTGCAGGAAAAATCCCTAACAGAAATTCTACCACGCAAAGGATGACGCCCAAGAAGAGATGTTGTTGCAATTGTCTCCATCACTGCCATGTTTACCAAAGTGATAGTATGTTCAGCCCCGACTAAAACTCAAACTTGACAAATGCCCCTTATGCCACCAGATCTTTCTTAGTTCTTTGCAGAATGCAACTGGTAATTATTGATCAAGAACCAGAAAAATTCAACTTTCCTCAAATATGCACCCCGCTTCACACATCAACATCCAAAAACGACCAAGCTATTGGGAAAAGCTGCACAAAAGAAGTTCTCAAATGATTCTTTCTCTTTGACCACAAAAGGGTAAAGAATAAAACAGCTTCTCTTCCAATAAAAATTCCAACTTCATTATCAAGCAACTAGTTCTAACATCCCCTTCAAGTCAAACTAGGCATAACCCAGAATCACAAACAAACCAAATTCTCAAATTAAACAGAAAAAACAAGTACAAAAAGCAATACAAATAAAAACCCAAAAAATGAAAATTCAATAGAAAGGCTAAAAAAGATTATATAAATAGAAAACATGCAATGTTTACTATTATTATAGCTATTACAAATTAAAGGAATAAAATGGATTATAAAGAATAACCTGGAAGGAAAGAAGAGCGGACCAATGTGAGAGAAAGAAACAGAAACAGGGAAACTAGAATCATTAATTAAGAATCTGTGAATCTCCCTTTATATTTGTTTCTACAAGAAGAAGTTGGTTTCGTTTTTCTTTTTTCTTTTTTCTTTTTTCTTTTTTGGGCGTGTGCGGTTTAAAATCCTTAAACAGGAGTTGAAAAGAAAGCCGGTAGAAGTGACCGGCTGGAGGTACACCTGTCGGTAATAAAAACTCATTTTTACATAAACTAGGTTTTTTTTTTTCTTTTTTTTTCGATATTAGTACATATTCTTGGGATTTAGCAGTATTTGTTTTGTTTAAAACGTTTAAATTTATAGTAAATATAATAAAAAATTATCTCTGTATATCTTTGTTGTATAGTATTTATAAAGAAAATTACATTGGAGAAGACAATTGAAATGTGGGTCTTTCCACTTCAAAAGCTAGACAATAAGATAGTATAAATGTTCTTAAAACATGTGTAGAGTTACGTTTATGGTAGAGAAGGCAAGAACATAATCTTTTCCTCACATTGTTTGCAGAGGAAAACATGTGGGATTTCTTCATTATTTGGAATTCTAACACACCTGGTATGCTGCCAAACTTCACAGATATCACATGAGATTAACCGTTCACCATCATCCTCTCTGGCTCCACAGGGGCATTCCACAATGCGACTGTTTAGTCCCCACTCACACATCATTACCTCATTCATGATCATTCCTGTTTGATCATCGTTGCTGCCCACAACAACAATTGTCTGACCCATTTCAACGGATCCAAGGACCAAATCTGATCCCTTGGCATTCAAATTCACTATGGTCTCCACAACAAAACTCCTTAGCCTCCAATACACTTGTCTGAAATTCTTCTCCACCTCTAGCTTAAGGTCATTGATTGTAGCAGTTTCTTGTAAAGTGACACATTCACATGGGAGCATTGGTTTCTTTAACCCTTCATCAATCTCTTCATCGTTCTTCAATATAACTGTACAGAAGAGCTTGAATTTCCCATTCAAGCTTGATTTGACTTTCATAGAAAGTTCTTCACTATATTCTTTGGCAAGAAATTTGGTATCAAGGATTATCCTGGCTGCCATTGGTATTGAAGAAAAAATCCCTGTGCTCAGTGTTGGCTTCTGCTCTTTCAAGATATGCTTGAACAAAAAGGAAATGTCCTTCATTAGTTGAGCCTTTGTAATCTTACATCTAGGTTTTACTTTGGAATTGTTTAAAAGGAGGGTTTCCGGGTTTGGAAATACTGTGGAAATATCTTCCAGGCAATATTCTAGTACTTTTGTTACAGGGTTTAAGCAACGACGAACCAAGTAGTTTCCCACTATGTGATTTCCAAGTGACTTGAGAACAAAATCTAGCAATCCTGTGTCACCAATATAAGCTCGTGCAGCATCCCTTACTTCTTGCCTTGAAACCCACCTGAACTCAGCCCTTTTCAGAGCTTCAACAATCACCCGAGTGGCTGCTTCAACTCGCTTGTGAGACCATCTGCAGCTAGTCTCCACCAGGATTGCAGGGTTACAGGAATCAATCGAATTTTCTTTTGGAAGTCGTGACCTCAGCCCTAACATGAAATCAAACAGGTCACCCAGGGTCACCATGGAATGGTCAGCTAATGCTTGATACCTGGAGAAAATGACTGAAATGTCATTGTAGGAAATGCTGAGATGGTGATTTAGCAAGCACAAAGGCATCCCTTGGATTGCTTCTATGGCTTTTTGATAAATTGGCTCATTCACGCCATAGCACCCGCGTCCGAACTTGTATCCCCACCGACCAAACCATGGCTCGCCATATGCTACTCCATGAAGCAACCTCAATTCCATGCCTCTTTTCCTTGAGGTGTCATTCAAACTCACTTTCCTAAGAAATTATGCAACGACAGTTTTCCAAGTTAACTTTTCATGAACTCAGTGGTATACAAAGAAAATGTACAAGAACAAGCTAATTACCTAGCCTGCAGTCCGGTGCACAAACGATCCCAGAAATCCATGATCTGGTAGCCAGCCAAGTCCGAACCCATCTCCACCCCGTTGACACATAGCAAATGCCCAAATCCATTTGAATGAAAGACACCGTGCATTATATGGCCTTGTAATTCCACTAAATTGAACTTACCCTTTTCTGGGTTTGGGTCATCAAGGTTGCTTTCTCCACAACTGAAACATGCAGCTACGGCGTCTTTAGATGGTAGCAAGAAATGGTACTTCTTATTGCAGATCATGTGGTGACCCCAGCCTGTGCCATGATGAAATAACTTACAATGTCGTGCAATTTGTTTATGCTAACATGTAAAAGAATATCATTAAATTCCTTTGCTGAATTACAAATTACTTCAGCTCAATTGTTAAAGTTACAAAAAATCTATCATAATACAATGGAAATAATCTTTTGAAAGAAAGAATGAAAATGAATTAACAATGATCATAATGCATAAGAATTTTTTCTAGTCATTAATAAGTATATTTAATTAATATTTTATTCGACATTATTTATAATCAATTAGATTTTATTTATGAATAACAACAGCTTGATCTTACGTAATTATAACTCTAAATTAATATTATATTCATACATTTTTTATTATTGATTATGTATTATATATTGATTATTATACATTAAGTAATTAATGCAAAAGAAATACTCCTAGCTAGCTCCATCTAGTGGATATATTAGTATAAAGAAAAGAAGAAAGTGAAAAACGAGATGAGAGAATTTAGACTTCACCAACATATTGGCAATGCTTGCAATAAAGGCTGATCGATGCCTCAATCGGTTCTTCAACGACAAACAACAGTGTATGCAAAGGAGGATGGCGGTGGACTTCGAGCTGAAACGACCAGCTCAACATTCCATTGCATAGATTGCTCTCTAGATGCCCATATTCTAGAAGTGCATTCACGTTATCCCTGAATGACCCGTCGAACTCAACAGGACAACCATTCTCACCGAAACTCCTGAACTTGAAAACCCTCTCTCCCCCTCTCCTCCTCTTCCTGCAATAAGCAGCACCCACATCCAAATGTGATGACATATCTTGAAGAAAAATATACGGGACAGTTTCTGAGAAATTCAAGCTTTGAGAAGGTATCCCAACATCCTTAGATATACTGCTGCATGGGGTCACACAGATAATGCCTGGAAATAAATTTGGAGAGGATTCAAAAAACAGATCATCAAAAAGTTATCAAATTAAAGATGAGGGGATGAGCTCACTATCTGCATGAACTGTTTCAAAAATCATAACTCCCCATGCAAATCTATCGCCACTGGCATTTCTCAAGTTAATTAATGGTGCCACGCTTGGATCATTTGGGTATATTAAATTGCTTTGTGTTCCGGCAATTTCTATGGTCAGCTGATCAGAACATGTTGAATTTGTTGATTTTATCTTTTATAAAGGCTTCCACGTAAACGCAATATTTCTCCGCCAACTACCCTTTGGACCTTCTCACAAGATCTTCCTTGCTTCACTAGTTTTATGTTATTACAACATTTAGATTATGTAGTATACTGTAATCGGGTGAAAAACATATTTGTGAAAGTTATATATATTAAGCACTTGAATAAATGATAACTAATAATCATAAAAGTATTAGTTCAATATTTCAATTTATGAAGATAAAAAAAAGGAATATATTGATTCGTAGCACATTATGCAAGTAAATTGATATAAAATATTTAAAAAAAATTACATTAGAAGAAAAATGAAACGACATCGTTTTGTACACGATGAGAGCTTTGTTTTCCTACTTGTACTACGTTTAAAACGACACGTTTTATTGACAGCGGCTTTTTACTAACAGCTAGTTTTCCAACGTGGCGCACTTCTCGTGAGGTTTTAGATTAAAAAAAAAAAAAAGAAGCCGCGAAGGCTTACGGATATCGTTAGACTATTAATCGTTCGACGAAATTCTTCAGAGAAAGGAAGCGGAAACATGGGGAAGAGAGGAGGAGGCGCAAAGAGAGCAGCAAACACGCCATCAAAGTTCCAAAAGACAATCTCACTGAGAGAAGAAGCGAACGGCAGGAAGCAAACCAAAGGCGGATCCACCAACGTTAAAGCTATATTGAAAAACGAGCACTTGCAAAACCTAGCGGTGTGGGCGAGTTGCGAAGCTTCAATCCCTTCTTTGGCTTCCTTTTTTGGGCACCAATTGGCCGCTGATGGGGAGGCCTCATCAATCCCCCCTGACTCTTCTTTCTTTTCTTGCCAGAGGTTCCTATTTCTTTCTTTTCCTTTTAGTTTCAAAGAGTCAAATTTGTTTGTATTTTCTGGCACTGAACTCTACATGTGCTTCAGAAATTTTAGAATCCAACTTCTAGAGGTAAATAAAATTTGTTTAAGATGCTCCGGATTGCATTTTCCTTGAATCAGCTTCAACTTCAATAACAGAATGCAATTGACTGTAACCACTAGATAGACCTTAGCTTTTGCTCTTTAGACCTTGGTATGTACACAGTACACTATCGCGGTCAGATGCATCTGCTACATGAAATTGACAACTAACTGGAAAAGGTTCTTTGTTGGATTCCCCAGTTCAAGTTTGTAAATTGTTTGATGCAGGGTTTGCTAGTTGTAAGTCATATTGAAGGAGGTTCATGGTGCACCAGTTTGAACTGAGATGTAACTGGTTTTGATTGAGTGAATCTGCTCCATGCAAGGGGAAAAAAGGGTTCCCTGTCATCCAAAATATTAAGAACTATTGCCTTGCTTTCTTGTTTACTTATCGATACTAGGCATAGGTGTCTATTTTAAATGTCTGTTCAAGATTAAACTTTATACATAATGCTTCATTGTCAATCAGTTTGACATAATCTGCAATTTATTTTCTTCCATGTTGATCTTCAAGCGAATAAACTAACATGTTGGGTTCCTTATGAGCATTCATTTCAATTGATCAACTGATTGGTGACAACTTTCTTATTTTTAGTCTTATCTAGTATGAGCTAGAGAAATGCTATCTAGATGTTTCTTTTAACCATTTAGATTTGATCAATGCTTACTTTTAAGTAATAAAGATATTAATGTCAGAATTAGATTGCCAGATCTGTTTGTTGACTTTGAGTATCTAGTTTATTGAATTTTGCTTAACCTATTCTCTTTTACTCTACTGTCATGTTGTATGCAGTAGGAAATATGTGCTGCCTCTGATTTTCACTTTAATGTTTGCAGATGTGAGACAATTCTTCAGCCTGGCTTTAATTGCACTGTCCGCATTGAAAAGAATCGAGCAAAAGCAAGGCATAGACGTAAGAAACCTCATATTTTGACTCAGAATAGTGTGGTCTACAACTGCCACTTCTGTTCACATCGGAATCTGAAAAGAGGGACTCCAAAAGGCCACATGAAAGAGATGTACCCTCCTAAGTTGAAAGCATCTTCAATCCCCAAAGTTGTCAAGTCCAGACTTAAGAAGTCTGTTACCAGCTCAGGTAAAGAAACAAACAAAGATGAGCTTAATAAGGTGGATGTAATAAGTTTACCAACAATAGCTGCTGAAGATCCAACCACAGATGGTCCAATGACTCCTTTGTCAAGAGGTAGGACTTTGCTGGATGGGAAGAAGAGAAACAGGAACAAATCTGGGTCTAAAAGACCAGCTGAGTCCGAAAACAATCTCACGACACTAGATGCAGGAAAAACTGTTGGTACTTCAAGTAAAAGGAGGAGGAAATCTTGGATGAGCCTTAGCGAAATTGTTCAGAGCAGTGAGGACAATCATGGCAACGTTCCCAATTCTAGAATCCCATTCTTGTTGTAAGTAGGATGATCTTTATTGTGATTTGTGACAAGTGATCCCCGGGAGATCAATGCTGGAAGGAGACATAATTACGGATAGATTCAAGTTTTGTTCATAGGATAGTGGGTTGTAATATACTCTTTTTTCAAGCAAATTAAAAAGCTCTGTTTTAGTTTAACAAGGAGCATTTTGTTGTTTGAAATGAGTTTCTTTTGCTTGTTCAAAAGGAAGGAAATTTGTTTAAATCATACCTGAACATTGGCAAATGCAGTTGGAATCATCATGTGATTTTGATAGGTAAAATGTTATAACTTCTTAGATGACCATTTTAAGTGCTTATATATTGTTTTTTTTTTTTATCCCAAAATGTTGATTTGATTTTTGAATTTTTTGAATTTATTGACTCTTGTTAGATGTTCTATTAAATTTAATGATTTTAATTTGGCTTTAAATTTTTCAATTAATTTTTTTCAAAAATTTATTTCAATAAAAAAAATGAAAACACAAAAATTTTGATATTATAAAATTAAGTCAAATTTTGTAATTAGTATTTATATTTTCTCAAAATGAAGAATTTAGTTTATGTACAGTAATTTGTAAAAATTGAATTATTGATTTTTTGAAATTAACATTGTCAGTCCAACTATTAATGTTGTTAAAATTTTATATTATTTATGTGACACGATATTTAATTGTACTAATGTGACCTTCATCCAAGAATTGCATAAAGTTTTTAATCAAACTTATTTGGACGAACAAAAAATCCAAATTCAATTATTCCTCCAACTGATGTTATAATCGAATTGGATTCTTTGAGATTACTCTAAATTATGATAAGATAGAAAAAATTAAATGGTAAGTAGAAATAGAAATTAGAATGAAAAATATGATATAGTGATTAGAGATATGATTTACCAGATTTGATTTTAAGAATTACAAATTAAATTTCAAAGTTAACATCATCTTAATAATCATTATATTATTAAATTTAATATCACATCAATACAATTAAATGCTATGTTAACATAAAAAATGAAAAATAATTAAATTATATTAAAAAATAATTAGATTGATATTATTAACTTCAAAAAATATAAAATTTAATTTTTATCAATAATAAATTAAATTAATTATTTTGACAGAGTGCAAGATTAATTATAGAAAATGACCTAAAATTAAATTCTGCCAACGTGTTCGATCTAACAGAGGTTGTCTAATCTAACCAGTAACCATGGCTCCTAATTACTATGGAAGAATCTGGAAAGGAGTGGCATAAGCGTAGCATTACAACGAAAGAAAGCCCGATTTCCAGAAGCCAAAATCCATTTCCTATATAAACGTCAGAAAGAGAGCCATAGTTGGGCGTGGCGGGCTTACAATTGGAGAAACCCAAATTTCAATTTATAGTTTGTCCAATCTCTTCATTTCCAAAACTTCCCACCAATCATCACTTGTAAACCACTTGAAAAACCCGTAACAATCAACAGCCTTGGTCCGAAATGGGGAACCGAAGGTTCGCTCAGGTGTCCACTAGCGACGAGGACGAAGCCCTGTTACCTCCTCGACGGTCTCGGTCCGAAGACAAGAGGCAAGAAAGGAAGAGGAAGAAAATGAAGCTACAAGAGGAGGACGATGAAGAGGTTGAAGAGAGGGAATTAAAGAAGAAGAAGAGGAAGAAGAAGCGAGACGAGTATGAAGAAGAAGAAGAGGAGGAGGTGGAGGAGGAGGAAGAGGGAGTGCAGGAGGATGCGAAGCCCATAGGTGAATCTGTTAGGTTTTCTGGGAAAGGGAGAGGAAGGAGGAGTCATTATGAAGCTTTTGAGTTTGATGGCAATCGATATGATCTCGTGAGTGCAATTTTGCGTTTTAATTTTTTAGGGTTTTCTTCTTTGGGAATCTCGTTTAAGTTTTTGAATTCTGAATTCAGGGCTTTCCTTTCTTAGGATTTGTGGTATTTTTGCTGCATTGTTTGATATGTTTTGTGGGATTTTAGGGTTTTGAATTTTCTCACTTCTGTTTATAAGAATTAATGATCTGACTTGCTCGTTGTTGTTTAATTGTGTGATTGGTTAGTTGATTTCTATGTTTTTAATGAATTTATCAAGTACTTTTGGGTTTTAGTGGCTTTAGTTGCTTGCCTTAGGTTCATTTTTGAATTATGAAGAGTTTGATGGAAAGGGTTTTTGGTTTAATCATTCTTGGTGTAATGAGTTTTACTTCAATCTTTTTTTTTTTTGTTTTGTGATTACCTTCGTAGATAAATGTAATCAATATACCGTTTATGTTTATTTTGTTGCTTTTTTGGTGCATCTGGATGGAGCTCATAGCAGTAGGGTGAGAAAAGAGTGTGATCTTTTTGTATGCTGGCAGAACTAATCTTTTGTGAATTTTAAGAGACTTATCTTGTAGAAGTGCTTTGAGAAAACCTACTGAAGATTCTTCCGGCCCATTTTGGTGGCATTCTGTGTTTTTCTATTTCCACAGTAATTTGGAAACTTGGGTTTAGTTCTTGCTAATTTATACCCTTGCATCTTTGTGTCATTATTTATGTTTACTAGTGCTGGTCTACAGGAGGATCCTGTTCTTTTGGTTCCTGAAGATAAGGAACAGAAGCCTTATGTCGCAATCATCAAGGTAGTTGTGTCACCTGGTACTTCCTTTTTATTTTCTTTGTAGAGACTTTTTAGTCACTTTCCTTTGCAAATAATGGAGCTTTTGTCTATTGATAGGACATTAGTCAGACTAAAGATGGGAGCATTATGGTTACTGGGCAGTGGTTTTATCGCCCTGAAGAGGCTGAGAGAAAAGGTGGCGGAAGCTGGCAATCGCGTGATACACGAGAGCTGTTCTATAGCTTCCACCGGGATGGGGTTCCAGCAGAATCTGTGATGCACAAATGTGTGGTGCACTTTGTTCCCATACACAAGCAACTTCCAAACCGTAAACAGCATCCAGGTTTTATTGTGCAGAAAGTTTATGACACTGTGGAGCGAAAGCTTTGGAAACTAACTGATAAAGATTATGAGGATAATAAACAGCATGAGATTGATCTTCTTGTTCAGAAAACATTATCACGTTTGGGAGATCTCCCTGACATTGAGACAGACGATACTGCCGCTGTTATTGATCAGGAAGATCAGTTGAAGGCAAAAAGAACTCTTAGGAAAAAGAACATGTCACCTCTTGATGTTTCGAGGGATGATGAAGGAACTACCAGGTCTGATCAACATCTCAGAGCTGAAACTCCTGGAAGCTGTACGAGTAATACCACTGAATACTACACAATTTTGTCAAAATTTAAGGTCCTAACTGGAGAAACCCATCGTGATAAGTGGATGGAGAGGCTTCTCCAAGGAGTTCAGTACATGTGTAGTTCTCCTGATAGCATGCATATCGATGACAAAGGAAAAGGTGGTTCGGATAGCGTGGAACGTGAAAAAGGCACTAAGAGTTCTGGAGCTGCAAATGGATCTCTAGAAAAGACTTTAAATGTGTGCAGTGTTTTCTTGCCTATGTTTAGTTTTTATTGCAGGGACATCTTGTTTTTTTCCAGATGTGATGACTAATAAGGATTGAATGGTAATTGATGATTAAAGAGATATTATGATTCAGACAATATTTCTTGTCTTTTTTTATTTGCAGGGTGGCAAGTCTTTTCTGTGGCCAGATGCTGCTGTTCCTGCTGTTACTGCACTTGAGAAGGCCTCACATGATTCTCTTTCTTCTGATTTCCAGAAATATAACCAGAAATTACGCCAGCTTGTGTTCAATCTGAAGGTATAGGGCTCTCTACATATGGACCACTATGCATATCTTTCCTTGCTTGCATTTCTGATGGTATTGATTTTGTTATTTATTTGGTTCTGCAGAACAATCCATTGCTAGCGAGACGTCTATTAAATGGAGAACTGGAACCTTCAACAATACTTAACATGTCACCTAATGAGTTAAAGGTATAGTTTAATTGGTTGTCGATATCTCTTTGTTAACAAATTTTTTTTATAGAAATTGATAACTACTTCATGTAGGTGGAAATGTCTTGAACATGGCTACTGAGTGATGTCAATACCAAGGACATGCTCATACCATGTGTCTGAAAAAAGTTAACACTTCAATGTTTTGTGACTGTTTCTTTTACACCCAATTCTACTTGCAAAATATACCTTAATCCCTTCTCTTATATCTAGAAGAGTGATAAAAATGCAATGACATATACCTGGTAGAAGTTTGGAAAATAGAATTTTCACACACGCACACACACATATGTATATACTTATTTGTGGTTTCATCTATAGTCAATTTTAACTATATAAAGAACTATGGCATGTAATTATTAATCCCTCACTTTATTGTATTTATATGTCTTTAGGACGTTGGTTTATAATGAGTGAAAAAATATAGTGACTAATGATTTCATTGTAGGAGGGTTTAACTGCAGAAGAGACAGCGAAAAAAGAGCCTGATGAATCAGAGCGCATGCAGGTCAGTTCTTTCATCCTGAATTTTGTTTAGGCATAAGATTTACTTACTGTTTGTTACCTGGTTGACATGTGCTTACTGCTTGTTCTACTACTGTGAAAGCAGATGACTGATGCTCGGTGCTCAAGATGCATGGAGTTTAAAGTCGGTCTAAGGGACATTATTCAAGCAGGACATGGAGACCGCTATCAGGTTATCTCAAATTTTTTTCTCCCATTCAATCCCTATAACTATGTTAAGTAGAAGAAGCTGTGATTTCTGTGATGGTACTTAGTTGATTGAGCTAGTATTTCTTTCTTTGTGTTTCTGTCTAGCTAGACATGTACATGCACTAATTATTGAATTTGTTGATGTATAAGACATGTTAATAAGTGAAACTGCAGACATGGGTTTGGATCTCTATGCATAATGTAGTCAACATCTCTCTGGATCATGCATACTTATTTGTAGATTTGTCTGCTTGTGTTTTGAGTTTTAGAATTTTGTACAAACTTTGAGACTGATGACTAAAAGTTTACTGACCTCATTGAGCAAGAGGACGATTGTTTTTTGGGTAGAAATTACTTCTTATAAGAGCATAATGTAGGCACAGGTGTGTATATCAGAATTACAAGATGGTATTGTAATAGTTTCATTGTTGTTTGAATTGGATATAGACATGGGTCTTGCTTCTTTGAATGTCTAATTGAGTTACTATTTATAATTTGACAAGATAGAGCATATAGTGTATAATAACCATAAAAAGGATAATTATATATTAGGGATGGCGAAGGAGATTAAGATACACTGAAGCTTACGAAAGAAAGTTAAAGATGCGTATTATGGATTAACTTTAAGCATGAGTATTATGACTGGAATTTCTAGCAAGTATTTGGTTTGTTGGACTGGCATCATTTTATGCAGACCATGTTGTCTAGATACCTTGAGGTAACTGCATGCAGCTTAGTACTCTATTTACTATGTTCACTATAAAGTCTCTTGCTGTTTAAGAACCTAAATTTCAGGTTTTTTAAACAGTATAATTTTTTTCTTGAATGTACATACAGTTATTCATTTTAGCTTTAAAGATTAACATTCTTTGAACTTCCTTTTGCGATTCAGTTGGAATGTATTGCTTGTGGGAATTCCTGGTATGCTTCTAGAGATGAGGCATCTTCACTTACAATAGAGCCATCAAGTTCTGTCAGAGGTGCTCGCATGGGAGCATCAGCCATGACAAAGCCCGAAATTCCTGAGAAGAAGTTGGTTAGTCCTTGGGAGTCATCAGTCATGACTAAGCTTGAAATTCCTGAGAAGAAGTTGGTTAGTCCCCGGGAGTCTGAATCGACGAAAAAGGTGGAGTAGGAATTTTGCTGGGTATTAGGAGCAAATTTGACCTTGTACAGTTAAATGTTGTGTATGTGACCTAGTGTTATAGTTAAGCAAAGAGCAGGGTTGTTACCATTAGTTAGTCATTACGTTACAGGCATATACATACATCTATATGGAGGTTAGGGAAAGATTGAGATTTCAGCAAGAATTCTGAATTTATTCTCAGAATTCAAGTTGAATTAAGTGTTACTTCTACAATCGATTGAATGTATAGGAGTGGTGGCTGTTCCTTTAGTTTTTCGTTGCGATTGTAACAACATTGAATTTTACCGGAGCCTGGATTTTAAATATCAATTAACCCATTTTCAGTCAGGATTTGCTTTGAACTTGTACCCATTTTCACCAAATTCTTCTTCTGATTTCTCTCATTGAGGGTGGATGACAGTGGATGCTGCTTTTTCTCTATTCAACTTTTTCCAAGAAACGTGGCAAGAGCCTTCTGAAGTAGGCTTAACATTATGGAGTGGGGTTGCGTAGGTTCAATCAAATCTTTGTATGGATAAATATGGCGGCCATGCTCGGTTTTCTGGTGGTTGCCAATAGCGAAATGTTAATGCTACTTTCATAGCAAGAATTTCTTCTTTTCATTTACCTACGAAAAGTTAAAACCCTCTTAGCCTTGCAGCCATGCAACCAACCTTTGCAATCTCCGCCACACCCATCTCAATTGCTTCAACCTTTGCAGGCATAATTTACTGATTTTAAACAGTAAAGTATATAAATATTTTGTCAAAAACAAAAAGAAAAAAACAAAGGAGAAAGAAAATAGGCGATCGAAAGTGGCAAAAACCAAAGAATCAGAGTAAAGAAATGCCCAGCATAAACAGGCAGCAGATTCCCGTGGGTTAGACGTGATTGACCGCCCCACATTTGCTTCCTCCCGCCTAAACTGATCACATGCGCGGCCCCTGAATTTACCATTTTCTCCTTCACCACCGGTCATCCCATTTCCTATAAGAGAGTGCCACTTGCTCTCACGTTTCTTTCTCTCCAGCAACTTTTGAAGCTGAATAATTGTCTCTGTCTTTCGAGAAATAGAGTTAAAGCATCAAATTGGGTCTACCTTACACTAAAACCTTTTAGCATTTTGTCCTTAAATTGTCCAACAAATCATGGTTGATTGCTTTACCACCCCAAAACAAAAATTCCAGCTGAAATTTTCCTTGAAATTTAAGAGACTTGAATGTCTTATCCTACCACATTAATTTCATTTTAGGACGCATTGAAAGATAGGAAGGAAGGGTCTAATCCTTCATCCTCTTGTCCCATTGAAACATAATTAACTTTAATTTTGTCACAACAGATGTGGTTCCAAAATTTATTGTTGAACACCAGGACCATGTTACTGTTTAGCTCTTTATCAAGTCGTTGGAACATAATTATTAGTCTTTAACATATTTGGGAACTATTTGGTGCACACCATGTACTATTAGGGGGTTTATTGTAATTACAGTGGGGGCAGATCCGGACTTATAACATTAGTGTCTTAATTTAAGTGATTATAATTGTTGGAAACGGTTAAATTAATTATAGGAATTCAGTCTTGATAATGTGCAGTTCCCAAAGCTATTAGATAATAGTACTGTGCCAGCGATACAGACACCGACCTCTTTTTAAGCAGGGAACCAATCCTCTTGATTAATGGCTGAAGTGAAAAACCAAAACTAGCCATGATAATGAAGTGAGACCAATATCATTTTTTGGTTGTTGTTGTCTTTTTAAAAAGGTGCCCTCATCAAAACTTACCCTAATCTTTAGCTGAAAAAGGTGTAATTTAGCCAAAAAAAATTAAAGGAGAAAAATAAAATAAAATAATAAAGCTAAAGGGAAAAAATCACACACATATACAGCATAGCCAGCAAGCATATGATGAGTTGGAGCAACATTGCTGTTTTACAAGACATGAACAGAAACTGAGCAGTTCATTGTCCCTCCCTTGGAGCTCATGTGAGAGAAAACAAATACTAACACTTCACTCTCACTCTCACTTTCTTTCTAAACACAATCTACGACACAGGCAAGGCATGCTTTCTCTCTCTCTCTCTTATGTTTCTTTCTCTTTCAAACAACTAATACTTTTTGTGTCTATTGTGCTTTTGTAGTTATTGGACCAGTTCTTGTTGTGTTGTGTTTTTTTTCTGCTTTTACATTGTACTTTTGTTTTGTTGGGTTCTTTTAGAATTGTAAGTACTCTTTAAGGGTCATGTCTGAGTCTTCTTTAAAGAAGGGTTTTTGGTGTTTTCTTCTTTGCTTCTTGTAGATTCATAAGAGACTTTGAGCTCAAGAGTTTTGAAGGGTATGATTGCATCTACTTACAGTTTGTTTGGTTTTTCTTTGAGATCACTTCTGTAAGATCTAGTGGGGTATGCCCATTTTCTCTAGCAATTTGTTTTTTGCCACTTTTTGTTGGCTTAGAGTGCAAGTGAAAATAAAAAAGTTGTTTGTTTTAATAATTGTATATAGCCTTTATCCCTGTCACTTTACTCATTTTTCCTGTGTGTATAGAGATCACGAGATTCCTTGTTGGTTTAAGGGTTTTGGTTTTATGAGATCACTGCCAGGTTTTTTTTCAAGTTTTTCTAACATTAAAGTTTAAAGTCGTTGATGGGGTGCATGCTTTTCCAAATGAAGGTTATTTCTAACGTTAAGATCACTATTCTACTGCTTCAAGATGAGAAGATTTGGAGATTATTTGTTTCATAATTCTTTTTTTTCTTTCTCCCCTCCTCTCTCTTACATGAACATATCAGTTTTGCTTGTATGTGATTCTGAGATTTTGGTTTTGTTGTTGACAATGTATTTGCTTGATCATTAAGATCTTAATTGAAGCCTCATTACTGATTTTTTTCTGTTCTTCTTTTCTTTATTTTTTCTTTTGTATGAGGACACGGACTGTTTTTCTTCAAGTATTTTAGAAACATTGTCTTTTTGGTGGTTTATAGGATATGGTCAAATAAGCACGAGACTATAGCATGGGGCGACTTGGTTTGCAATGAATCAATTTTATATTGATTGTTATTATGCATGATTTATATTTTTCACTACAAATCTGCTACTGTATATATGTAGTCAAGCACATCCCAATTAATGAGGCATATCTTGATCCTACTTGGTAATATTAATTAGGAAATTAATTTTCCCCTGGCTTAGTGAAGATGCTGATTCTCTGTTTAGCTGGTATGTCAAACCTATGTTTATATGACTCGCATTTCTTGCAGGACTGTAAATGTATCAATGGGACTAGAGATGGATTCGGACTTAGAGAAGAACTGCACATTAGGTCTGAGTCCTAACACTGTTCTTCCATCTCCTCGACAATGTCCAAACATTGAAAAGAGATATCCAAAAGGAAAACCAGGTCATAAAGATGATTTATTGAGGGCAAAGGAGGCATTTACTGAAATCAGCTTTCATCGCTACCGCAGTGCTTCTTGTAAGAACATTCAGTCTAGACCTGTTGGGCCAGAAGGTAATGCTGAGCTGAAGCGAGGTTCCATATACCAAAGCTCCAAAGAGGTAAGGAAAATGAAAAAAACAGGTTCTGTCGAGGGAAGGAGAAAAATTGAATTATCGCGTAGTAGTGACAGCTCTTTTTCCTTCAGAATTGTCGATTCCCTTTGTAACTCAGAAGAGGAAAGCTCACAAGAAAGAAATCCAGTGATGTCCGGTGGCTCAAACTTGAAATCAGCATCCATTACCAAACCATGCTTAGAAACATGCTCATCAGATGACTTCATTGAAATCTGTCTAAGTTCAAACAAGAGAGGAAAACAGTCTGTGGAAACTGTAGGGACAGATAGCAAGAGGGACATTAGTTTTGGATGTGAACCTGTTGTCAGTCCTTTAGATGACGGTAATGACCTTGTTGGAAAAGACACAGTTAGCAATCTGCATAAGTCACACTCTCCCAAGGTCGAAGTGCCTCATTCACCCTCTTCATCAGAAAGTGATTGGTTCTCCAAAGCCAGCTCAAGGGCCAGATTTAGCCCAATTAGAAAGATGTTTGATCCATTCATGAAATCAAAGTCTCTGAGAAGTCCTTTGGGTTATGTAGCAGAAGCTGATAATGTCAAAACTATTGGGATGGAAAATATGAGAAGAAATAGGACATTTAGAAAATCTTTGTTACATGACTTCTCGCATTCACCTCAGAATTCAGAATTGGATTCCCAGTTTATCAAGAAAGATAGCATTCAGTCACCAGTGGCAAGCTCACCAGTTCACCTACATGGTTGTCTGAAGGTGGGAGTAAAACAGGGGGTACCATTTTTTGAGTTCTCAATGAATCAACCAGAAGATGTTTTTCTTGCGAAAACATGGAAGGCAGATAATGCTTTCAATTGGGTGTATACCTTTCACTCTATTGGCAATAGAAAGAAGAGCAATGCCAGTATATGGGGGTTGAGTGATAGTAGCAAAGATTCTTCAATTGTTGCGCAGATGCAAGTTTCCTGTTGTTTGTGCTCAGAAATTAAAGATGGTGGGGTTCTTGACAACTCCATGGTTACAGAGTTTGTTTTGTATGATATTGCACATGCAAGACAACATGTTTCTGTCCTAGGATCCTCTGGGTTTGATAAAACCTCTACTTGTTCTAGTCCAGGCTTGGCTGTGGGATGTTATGAATCAGATGATGGCTTTAATTTGGTGAAGCTTAGAGATCACTTAAATCTTGCTTCTGACAGTGATGAATTTGAATTGCCAAGTAGATCAACTCCACGGCTACTTGCTGATTTGCATCCGAACCTTGAAATTGCAGCCATAGTTATTCAAGTACCATTTAAGAAGAGAGAGAGCTTAAAATACAGAAGAGGGGATAAAATAGGTGATGTGAGGCATTTGAACGTACTCAATGTCTCTACGGTTGAGGAAAGTAAAAGCAACATACAAGATAGCAGGAGTCAAGAAAAAGTGAAGGTGGTTATTCCAACTGGAAACCATGGCATACCTAGTTCTGAGACCCAGGGTCCTTCATCACTACTGGATAGGTGGAGGATGGGTGGAGGCTGTGATTGTGGTGGCTGGGACATGGCCTGTCCCCTTGTAGTTTTTGGCAATCCCAGTATAAATTGTTCTGAAGATCAACCACTGGTGGACAGTGAGCGGCCTTTTGAACTGTTTCTTCAGGTAAGGTTTTAGTTCTATGCCAAAGAAAATTTCTCACAAACATAGCTCATGATGAAAATTTCACCATCAGATTATTGGATAAGGATCATGTTAATATCTTTTAAAAGAAATGGCTTAGGATGCTGACTCCATATGAGAGGATTTGATCTTGGAGATTCTGCTCTGTCTGCAGCTTGTGGTCTGGATAGGGCTCTATTTCTATAACTGCTCAGTGTTATGACTTTGTTTGAATGAACTACAAAATATGCATGTATACCCTATGTCTAGGAGTCTTTTAGCAGGGTTCTAGAAAGCTGATGGAAATGATTTCACCCCCTTTTTTCTGTTATATCTTTAAAGTTGAAACACTCATCTATCAAGATGGTTTGATTTGTTGCTCAGATGCTTATGTGAATAAGATATGGAATTTACCTTGACACTTATAATTATAAAGCATTCTGCTTCTCAGAGATACTTTGATTAATGCTCATTTTGTAGATATGATTAAGTTCTCCCTTGACTAACTTAATTTTAATATTTGTGTAGGGTGCCAAAGAGATTACACCAGCATTGACCATGACAGCCATTGAGGGAGGGTATGCAGTTGATTTCCATGCAAAGTTATCCACATTACAAGCATTTTCCATTTGTGTTGCTATATTGCATGGTACAGAAACTTCCGCTGGTGCTGGGGAGGCACAAAGCAAACATTTGTCCCACTGCAATTCACTAAAAGTGCTTATTGAGGAGGAAGTGAAATTCTTAATAGAATCGGTCACGGGGGAGGAGAAGAAAGTCAGCAAGAAGGTGGAAGCAATCCCACCATCTTATGTAATTAACCCTCCGTTCTCTCCAATTGCTCGCGTTTAGACTTGAAACAACTGGCTTGTTGAATTTAAAATGGCCTCCCCGTAGAACCTGTTGTGGTTTTTGGAGTGGCTGTCGCTGAAAGCAAGTGAAGGGGTGGAAATGTTAGCTCTAAAAATGGAGAAGGGTCAAACATTCAGCCATTTCAATCGAGGGTTACTGTACAGGGATATCTATATTCAATGGCACAGATCCACATCTTACTCGGTAAATCTGAAATGCCTGTCTTGAATACTGTCAAATGGGTTTACAGATTGATTGATGTGCGAGTTTCTGCCACAAACTCGCGCAAGCATTTCTTCACTGCACTATTGATTCATTCTTCACTTCTATAAGTAGAATTAGAATAGAAACACCATACTGTCCATATCGTAACTTGATAGCAGGGGGAAAGTAGTCATGTAGCTATTGAGACTTCTGGAGATAGAAATTTTCTCTCATTTTACTTGTATTATATTGAGGCTATGGAGGCTATGAGGGTAGTAGTAAATCGTAGAACATTTTGCCTGAAAGCTCCCTTCTAGTCTTTTACCATGTTTGGAGCCAAAGTAATTTAAAAGAGAAAAGCATTGTTCACAAAAAGTTGTGTATCCTTCATAATAATAACCTACTTTTATGCTTATTTTGTTCTCATATTCCTTCAAGTTGCTCACCAGTTCCTCTAATCTTTTATCCTATCTATCCTTTTATCTTTAACTATTTCCCATTTTCAATAATTCAGTACTTCTGCCAACTGTGAGATATCCACGCTGTGTTCTCAGATTGTTTGTTGACTCGTCTGCCAGATTTAACTGTTGCACTCACAGGACATGTAAAAACTTTGTGGTGACCACTGCGCGGTACTTCTCAGGAGTCAGAACCAACTCTGTCAGTCTGTCTGCAGTGCAGACTTCATCGTGTTGGAATCACCATGACTCATTCCAGTATATTCAAGCACCGAATGAATGGCCCCAAGATTGCTGATGTACCCAGTTCCATTATCATGTTGTAAATGCCAGTGAAGCTGTGCATTCATCAAAGCTCCATAGATTCACTTCAAAGGAAAAATGTTCCCATGCGGAAATGGACTTTTTGTCTTTTTCTCTTATCTCATTGAAAGGGAATGATTGGAGTTATTTAAAGACTGAAGACTAGTGCTGCTGAGAATACATGCATACGTCATGACACTGAAAAATCTTATTGTTTTGAGTCCTTTCCCTCCTGAATACAGTGCAGGATTACAATCTAACGGTTATAATTAGTGCAACCATATTAAATGGCCATGATTCAATGGCACCTATGGGAGGTCATTACAAAAGATCCCAATGTTCGAGAATGGAGGAACGTGGGAACGTGTAAGCCTCAGCAAAATAAATGAGACGCCGTTGCCGGGGATCGAACCCGGGTCACCCGCGTGACAGGCGGGAATACTTACCACTATACTACAACGACTAGATTGGGAGAGTCTCAATTTTTCTTTTATCCAAACAGATTTGTTTGAAACCGAGATAGAGATCAATAAAATCGTATTCAACTCTCTCCTTTGGATTGCTACTGGTATTTAAGCATATTGATCACACAAACAAGATATCATAAAATTAGGGCAACGACTGGCGTAAATCATTGCAACTGCTTTGAGCATTTGTAAACAAAGTTAATATCACCCTCACCTACAACTTTCCATAATAACTCCATTATAAATATGTAACGCCAAAGCAAATAAATTGTTTGATTGATGATTATAAATGATATGTTGCCTCATATTACAAAGATGTGGAACATTAATGATACAAATATTAGCCATCCACCAGCAGTGACGCTCATTACTGTCTCAAAACATGGCAGTAATAACTGGCCTGCTTGCACCAGCCATTCCTGATACATTGTATTTTCCAACATCTTCTATCAGCACAAAGAATCTTAACCTGTATGGCAAGATGACAATCTTTGTCAGTTTATTTTTCAGGCTTTGCCTTAAATCAATTAGTTTTTGCATCACCTCAAAAAGGTCTCTTGTATTAGCCAAAACACTTTTCCACATGCTCTTATGCTTGTGTCATCATCAGCTTGTTAACAATGCCTCCATGATAATTAGGAATGAAAACCGTGCAACCCTGATGCTGATGGTGATGTTCTCGGCATTGGTGTTGATGCTGATGGTAATGGCGATGGTAATTGTGATGGAGAATTATCTTGGTTTTCCATGTGCTGTTTCTGAATTATAAACTGCGGCACCTCCAAAGAGAATAACTGCTTGAAAAACTCATATGATGCAAAGAAGAGTGCCCCTTGAGACACATACATAACCAACCTAGGAATCAATCCCCTGGCCGACATTTTAAGAAACAAAATTATCATCTCATACATGCAGCAACTGGATGCAGGACTCTAGTAGGGTAATTGAAAAATAGCAGTTGGACCAGTCTGTAAAAGCTACACTGAATAAAAAGTAACTAAAATTACAAAGTCAGCTATCAAGCAATCTTGACTCACAAATGAGTATGTGCTTATCCCACATACATATAAATGGAAATCGAATTTTGTTATAAACTGACATAACTTAATAATAGTGAAAATGTATTGACTTAGAGGGTTACCTATAGAGCCCTTTCAAACCTTCTTGTGCCCTTATATCTTGAAGGGCATGATACACACTATTGTATTGGCTCGAAGATCCAGGTATCTGCATGACAACCTTCGCGTAAGAAACACAAATAATCCAGTAAACTATAACGAACACATAAGGAACAGGAATATCTAGTACAATGACATAGCTACAAGCGTTTTGGTAGGATATAAAAATATTAATTGTATAAATTGCCCAAAAGACCAAAACTTAAGCAAATACTTCAGTGTTTCTGAGCACACTATAAGGTTTTGGCCAGAGAAAGATTACATCATATAAAAATCTATGCGCTTTAAATTTATGTCAAAGATTGAAAGTGTCCTCTTCAGTAAAATTTGAGACCCAAATAAATGTTCTTGCAATCATAGAACTATATAATAAAAATTGGAAAAGACAGCCTTTAAGCCTGCACTTAAAGAGTATTTGGCCAAGTTTTGCAAAGAACCAAATGCAGGGGCTATAATGAAACAATACATAGAGATTGTACACCTGTGTCTGTAATCTTGTCTTCACCACATCAAAGGGAGTTGTGAACAAAGCAGCAGTTGAACCAGCTAGCCCACCACAAACTAGCTGCAGAATAAGAAGATCATATCATCACCTCCGATGTAAGTGCAATTTCAGAAGACAGAAACCAAAAATGCTAAGATTGAACTGCCAAAATATCAAGGTTATCTTAAAAAAGAAGGATCCAAGAAGACAAACTGTCTGCAGAGTGTTTGGTTGAGCAGAGGACTGCAATGATGTCAACATGACTTGCTTCAAGCTTTCATATGTGTAGAACTGCACATATAGGCAATGATAGCCTCAGAAATCAAATGTTAAAGGAATTACTGGATATTAAAGAGAAGAGAGGTAGGAAGGGTGGTGGAGGGAAAGAACCAAGAATTGAAAACAAAATTGTACTTTGTGGAGTTATATCTATGTTATGTTAACTTGTTAAGCAAGGTCCTTTTCACTCTCTTGGAACTTCCAACATTCTACTACTTGAAGAGCCATTTTTTAGCTAGCCATGAATGTTACATGGAACAGAACACAATTAACCGAAACATGTAAAGAGACCTAACCTTGATGATTGAGTGTGGAACATTCCTGCAGAGTACAGCCCCCCACCCAGTGTAGAGTGAAGGCAAACCCCCCTTCTTCACAATTCCAACCAAGGCATTCCTGCAGAAATAGATTATGAGTATTATGGAGAGAAGAATATTGAACCACACCAGAAGAAAAATTGATAGCAATCACACAGAATGAGAAGAACTTGTTTAATGAAAATATAATTGAACAGAAAAGAAACATAAACATGTTAAACATATTGATCTTCTGATCTTGACAAAGGTAGTACCAGGAACTTGGAGGTATACCAGCAGTTTTGATAGTGCACACCAACTTGCATCTGCTGCTTTACACGCTCACTAGGGGTAAAAATAAAAGAAGTAGCAATGCTTGCACAACCGCCAGCCATGCAATGAGCTAAAGAATGATACTCCTGCAAAAAAGGAAAAAAAAAAAAGGTGATCTAATGTAGCACTTAGAGAGTTACCCTGTTATATCTCCCCCCCTATTTTCCAAATTAAAAAACAATAGCTGTAAGATGCAGGGACAGAAATAAACACAGTTGCAATTTGGTGCGTGTCACTATGCGTTAAGATCCACACCAAATCACATTGAAAGATTCAAGCTACCTTAGGAAAAAGAGGAAGCAAAGCCCCTTTAACTGATTCATAAGAGAAAGTATAAAGGGCAGATATTGGAGCTGAAGATGCAATATTGCTAGCAATGCCGCGATATAGTCCAGTTAAACCTGTAAATATCACATCAATTAATATGCAGAAAGCAAGCAGGGCAAGTCTAATTCACAATAAAAATGAGCAGATCAGTCTCAATCACCTCCAATTTTATACAAAGGATATACCTCTTTCAGAAATTATTGATCTTCCAATAAAACAGATTGACTTCTGCTCTGCACGACAAGATTGAATGACCGTCTTAACTGTATCAACAGGATGTAGACAAAGACTGACAAATATTCCAGCAAAAGCCCCTGCAAAAGCATGCTCTTGCTTAGCAAGAGCAAATTGGGGTTTTTCACTTGCTGTTGAGTGACTTTCCATTCTACTGTCATCCTCAGTGGAAAACGGTTCAGGTTGTTTTCTTTCATTTTTAAGGCACTCATTACCATCACTAAGATGTTGGCACTCTTTGTATGTACTACTACAGGAAGCTAAAACATTTATATGATAATCTGCACAAAGATTAGAATCCGGTGTCCTTGAAACACTACAATTTGCCTTGGTTTCTTGAACAGAAGTGAGGAAATAATCTGAGCACAGAGAGGTGGTTCTTCTTGTATCCATAACCAATTTCGCATCATGCAATATGGATGAATCTATAGATTTGATACAATGAGAATAAGGTTCAGCATTTTCAGTGGGCAAGTTATCTGTCGGATTAGTTCTATCTGCTGAAATGCAGCCTCCTGAATCACTACTTGTACCACCCACATCGCAATATTTACCCAATTTCTTGTTCTCAGTCTGGACATTTACATAATACTTAAGTCCACCAGGAATCATCTCCCTCATCCATTTGTATACATTTCCAAATTCATATGAGAATCCAACAGCTGAAAGCCCCTTTGCTTTCCAAGACTTATTAGACAAGTCAGTACCACAGCACAGAAGCCCCTGGTAAAATGAACACTTAGGATTTTTGTTACAAAAATCAAACATGGACATCTTCTTGGTTATTTTGACAAACTTAAAGTTTGGCTTCATAGCAGGTGGGAGTTGGCTAGCTGTCCCCAAATCAACACAAAAGTACTTACTATCAGCTGAAATAGATCCCGTGCCATTTTCCTCCCTCCCCAGATTGACCAATATATCCTCTTTCTGAGAAACAAAATGGTTTCTATCCAGATTTGCCTGTTGTTGAAAAATAGTAAGACGGCTGGCACAGTTCCATATCTGGTTTAAAGACGAGATGAGCTCAGCTGTGGTCAGTATTTCGGGTTCCTTGGTTTCAGATTTTGTTCTACTTTTCCTATTTTTATCAGGGAGAGAAGGGGCATATTCTTCAGGAACAAGCTTACCAACCTCAAAGAAAGCCCCCTCATCTGCTCTCCACCTGTATTTGATTGAAGGTTGATCACTTCTACATGGATTTTTAGAGGCAGGCATTTTCTCAAACTCTTTCAAGAATTCCTCGAAAAAGCAGATATCACAACATTATCTCGCATAAAGGGAAACTGCAGCATAGAATTAAGAAAACACATCATTGAACATAAACTAACAACAGGCACAGAACCCTTTTTAAATTCTGACAAAGATATAAGCAAACAAGTGAAAACCAACAAGAAAGTAGAAAGGACAGTCAAACACAAACATCTACAGCCAACAGACTAATGTCAACTGCTAATAAACTTTAATCTTGCCTATTCAACTAAACAGTCTTAACAGATTCTTTAACCAAAAAATCTAAACAATGGGCAAAAAAGTAATTTTTTATAACAATTTCAATCAAAAATATTCATAACATTAAGAGAAAACAGTACACATGAAATTTCCAGAATAAAGAAGAAAATGAAATAAAAATAAACTTACAAGATAATTGGTCCCATTTTTTATTATAGGTAAATTGAGCAAAAAAGGCGCTCCAATATCAAATTACTCAAGAAGCTGATTAACAATACAACATCCCTGGATGATAAGAAAATTAAAAGAAAATCAAATTTCAAACTCTAAAAAGGTTTTAAAGAGAGAGAGATGCAAAGTCTGCAGAGGGTTAGACCTCAAAGAATTTGGTTGATTACGAGGGAGACGGAGAGACTTGTGAATGCCGAGAATCATTTTCTCGAGAAAATTGATTGGGCGGAATGTTTGTTTCCTGAGAAAATTAGGGTTTAAGGCGGGTCTTAGCCGGGCTTATATGGAGATTTTGAACGGGAAAATAAATTCAAAATAACGTGTTCCCTTCCCTTCCCGTTCCATACCACAATCCCCGTGCTAGATGGGCCTGTGGCCCACAATGAAATTGCTTGAAATATCCAGTGCGGACGGATTGTATATATGGGACTTTAACCACACGTGGAGAACGATAAATCCCATGGCCGTGAGGTGAGAATGGTAAATGGCATGAGCTTGTCTCAACATAAAAAAGAAAAAAATTGAAATCAAATTCAAGTGCATATTAACATGAATTCGTGGAGTAAATTCATTAACACAAGCTCAAATTTTAATTTTGAGGTGAATTTGTAATTATGGGTATACTTTTTTGTGAATTTGTAGTTATGGGTACTCTTAATCCTTTGAATTTTGTTTTGTTGCTCCATTACATTGTATGTTTAGCTCAATTATTCAGAATTTTATAAAATAAAAACAAATTAATTATTTTATTTGCTATTCATCATGTAAAATAAATTTTATTATTGAGGATATTTATTTTATCATGTAGAATAACATGGTATTTCTACGCATTACATCAAGGCAAACTTGCTCCTTAACAACAATTTGGATTTTTCGGTATGCATTCGCAAAAACCATTAGCACAGACGTTAAAATTAGATCGACACTGCTTCGCGCAATCATCGTTGGTTCTGCATTCAAACTGTTTTTGTTGAGCTTCAATTAATTGCGCATTTGAGAACAGTAGACTTGCCAGCAAAACTTGATTAACCATTTTCTGAAAAAGAAAATAATCTTTCTTGTCCATATAAAAAAAAAATTACCAAATGAAAGCAAAAGGGTGGTAAAAACAGTTACTTTGAAAGTCTCCATATTGTCTGCTACCAGAGGAATGGGAACTTTGTGCTGAACTATTATAATTGTTGTGGCTGTTATATAAGAATTTCATGAGTGTAACTAGGATGAGTGAAAGGTTAAAAAAATCTAAAAAAAAAGCATCTAAATTAATTCTAAATCTTCTTTCAATAATAATTTTTGAAACTTTCCAAAATACTCAACATAAACATTTCATTGGCAGATTCTTATTGAAACCATGTGCATACTTTTGAAACCACGTGCACATGCATATTGTTAGATGGACTTTACCTAAATTTTGTGATAAATGGAATAACTAATTAGTAATTAGTTTGATAAATACAAATAATTTTGAAATGCAAATTATGAAAATTTTTTAAAACCCTTATAGGTTTCTTCTGTTAGATTTGTTCTAAGTCAAATTAAAAAAAAAAATCATCAAAAGTTAATAAATTTGGGTTAAAAAGACAAGTTTAATGGGTGAAGTATGATTTGCAAAAGTTTTTTGTGTTTTTCTTCTTAGGTTTAATCTTAGGATAAGATTTTTAAACTTGTTCTTTAATGGTAAAATTTTTATACTTTACAAACAAAGATTAGAAAAATAACTAATTAATTAGCTGATAACTACAAATTCTGAAATTTCGTTAAAATCGTTACTCAAATTTCTTCTTTAAGATTTGATCTAAGACAATAAATATAAAATCTTGTCTGAGCCCGGGTTCGAACCGGGGACCTCTAGTGTGTGAGACTAGCGTGATAACCAACTACACCACCCAGACGTTGATGGTTTTCTCAAAAGTCTTATTTATTCTTGCTAATATGATTCTCATAGTCATTTTCACACTATATTGGGCAACCTCCATCGCAGGATAACGCACAAAATATCACTAGGAAACTACACTAATATAATGCCGAAAGAAGTAAAAATATTCTTACACCTTAGGAATACAGTTTCAAACCAATAACTTGACGAGTTTTAAAGTATCGGCAATAAATTGGGAGCCGCTTTCTTCCCAAACAATATGGTATTAGCGTTTATGCATGGATAATACTTGCAATTTGTTTCAATCTCTAAAACTAAATTGTATAGTTCAAATGCAATATCAGTTAAATCATTCTTAGTTATTTTATAAGCAATCAATGAGGTTGTTCCTCCCTTCCCTTCCCCTCTGCACCCACTCCATACCTTTTACAGCATATCTGGAGACATAATCTGATGGGTTTTGTGGGGGGAGACAATATTATAGATAGTCAATATAATGAGAACCCGAATGATAGGGCCGATGTGGCCCTTGAGAATGTATGTTACAAGTGAACAGTTCTCTATTACCCCTTCCAATAAGGTAAATGGAAGCGAGGAACAACCTACAGGCAATAAGCATATTTAAGCTGTAAACATAATTACAAACTAGACCGAGTCAGATTTCTTCTACCATCTAACATACATATACATATATATATATATATATATATATTCAAATCACTGCCATCGTTTTGAGGGCTTTGTTGAAGAACTGGCAGTGGCGACAGCAGTAATTTTCCTCGCACCTGATATACATTTTGAGAAAAAGAAAGGGTGAGGACAAGAAATAAAATTTAAGAAACAGATAGAGAAGGGTCCAGTCAGACAGGGTATTTGGATAAAATTATACGACAAATCAGCAAAATAAGCCCTGGCAGTAGTGCTAGCAGTGCAGTTGAGAGCTACTTAGCTAGTTTAGCTTTAAAAATGACTAAAACAGATAATAGAATATGTAAAAATTACGTACTTGATGAAGCCTTTGAGGAGCTCCTGGACATTGACAATCGAACAGGTTTTGTTTGCACTACTTTTTGAGGCAGCTTTGGAAGCTTAGATGGGGCAATGGACCTAATTTCAAGCAACAAATGAACCAGCCAGAAAAATAAAAAAATGTTCTATATCCTGCTTCACCAACAGAAGCTTCAAGCCCAAGCAATATGTATTACGCACAATACTTCTACACATACTTAAGCTAACAATTTATATACAATCATGAATTTAGAGAGCAGGGGGAAAGAAAAGGATGGTTTAGCAAGTGATAAAATATTGCAATGATTCTTGTGGTTATCAATACTGCTCACTATAGCAACTATTAGCAAGTAACTTTAATTTCTCGTTTCATAAAAATAGGAACTTGTTCCTACTACTCGATCCAGAAACAATATCCTATAGAAAATGATAAACCAAGGAGTTGAAAGACACTCACTTCTCAATATTGTCAGGTTTTTCAGCTTTGTCTGCTTTCTCAACTTTCTCCACTTTATCAGAAGGTTTTGAAACTTCTGGGAAAAGAGTGAACTCTACAACACTACAAATTGAGCCATCAGTTTCTGTACCACCCATTGATAGTCCACCATCAGATATATCACTTAATCTCTCCTCTGAATCTGCATCTCCAAAGCCCAAGAGTTCAATATCATCAGCAAAATTCTGATCCAAATCTTTTCCTGCAAGGTTTGTCTGCACAGAAGATTCATTGTGAAGCTTTGAGTCATCCATTGTCCGATGAGAGCCAGCTTCAGAATGCTTATCGCTGTTAACTGAGAAATTGTCCACATCAAAAGCTGCTTTCTCAAAATTTCCCAAGCTTTGCCGTCTTGACAGGCTCCGGCTTTCTCGAGGAGTCCCAATGGAGTGTCCCCTAGGAGAGGAAGATCCATACCTCAGTGAGCTCATACCATGCTTATTACCATTGCCATTACCCTTAAGTAGCTGCAAACGCTCAATCTCCACATCTTTCTTTGTGATGGCTTCCTTGAGGAATGCAACCTTCAAGATCAACAGAAGATCAGAAAATGAAATGGCAGATTAAATGATCTAAAAAGGTTAAAATCTTCTTCAAGAATCTTGAGCGTCCTCCAGAAACAGACAGAAAAAGCAAGAATTTCCCCCTCCTAACCAAAGCTACTATATCTTATCTAGAGCTTAGGAAATAGGAGAAACCCTAAAGTGTCTCTACAAACCAACAGAGAATCAGTCTTTGTAAACAAGCAGGTTCATGCACACTGTTTGGCTAGAATCAAGACTGACAAAAGCTAGCAATGCAAACTAGAATATGCTGCTGCAAGGATGCTGGTTGACAGGCTCATTAGTGAAAGTGAGATTTTCATTGTCTAACTTTGGACTGTAACTCATGGTTTGTCCATTCCCATGGAAATAACCAAGGTAGTAACAATTGCTACTCAGTTTCAACAGCTATGCTACATTAATTTTTGGAAAAGGGAAAATGAGGAGAGGAAGAGAAAAGAAGAAGACCTGTTCCATAAGTTCTCTAATATCTCTCCCTTCTCTGTTAGTCCGTGCAGCACCTAACTCAACACCAGAAACCCTCTCGGCAAACTTCAAGGTACTTATGGTTTCAGAGTATGATTCTACATCAGGATTAAGCTGCACAAACATAAGGGTTTTTGCTTGACCACCTACAATTTGATATTAGAAGAAAAGGACAATTAATCAGTAAGAGAAAATAAAACTATATAACATATGTAGAATATTATTGGGCATAATGATGCTGTGAAATCACAATAGCAAAATTAAAATCTGAAATCTGAAAGGTACCCAAAGAACTCTGGAGAACTTGAGTTAGTTTGCTATTTCTATAAGGGACATGAGCATTCTTTTGTGCCAGAGCAAAGATTACATCTCCAAGAGCTGACAGAGATTTGTTTATATGTTGTGCCTCCCTAAGCCTGTCTCCAGTTGCTTCTGAACGATCTACCCGTTCACTGCCAGCAAGATCCACCAAATGTAAACTACCACGCAAAACAGCATTAGTTTTTAAGTCTGTGCCTCGAACATGAACGGTGAGAACACTGCACATAATAATTTACTGAAACCCATTAGGAAGAGAACTCCAAGTAACAAGTTATATACAAAGGTAATATGTGAAAATATAACCTGTGGGATCTGCTACTCCTCTCATTTAGGGCTGTAGCACCTACAGCCCTATTCATTAACCCAATATTCATCAATTCCAAAACATCAGTGGTTGATTTAACAGAATGCATGCTTGCTTCAGGGACAGCTAACCCATTTGGTTGGGTGGTGCTCCAAATCCCAAGTGTGTGCAAGTCAAAGGAAACAAAGAACATATTTAACAGCAGGAAGAGAGTGAAAATGAGTAAAGTGTAACTATTTCTGACCAAATACATAAAAATTAAGAAATGAGGATTGCAAATTTATAAACAAGTAGGGTAACATAAAGATCAACCATGAGTAAGAAACAACAATGATAAAAGATAATTTATGGAGCCAAATTTCAGATCAGAACTGAGAAACACAAGAAGAAACCGTAATCCAAAAGATTAAAATAAAGGATATCTTCTATGAGAACTGTCACCAACAAGCAGATCACGAACTTGTTCATTGTATATCTCAACCATTTGAACACCAACTTCATATATAGTGGAGCTTTTCCTGCTTTGAGAGATTTGGAAAAGATCATTCAGTGCTCTATAATTGACTCCCCAATCTTCTTTAGAAGACACGTTGGGTCCACTCTGGAAAATGAAAATTAAAATGCATCAGATATAGCCTACAAGTTTAAAATAAGCTACAAACGATAAATGGAAAAATATGAATAAGTAGCTCACCATTGTATAAGTTTTTCCTGAGCCTGTTTGACCATACGCAAATATGCAAACATTGTATCCGTCAAGAACAGATCGAATCAATGGTTGGGTGTCTAAAAATACCTCCTCTGCAAACATATCACATTGAAAAATGTTCATATATAAGCAGCAATCATGAATGTCGTGACAAACTATGTAGCAATTAAATTAATAGATGAATTTGATTATCAACAATGGAAAAAGGTTTATGAAATTTCAAACCTTGGGTAGCTGCTGGACTGAAAACCTTGTTAAACTTGAAGAGCCTATGAGTGTCCTTTCCTTGCTTCGATGGATTTGAAACAACCAATTCACCATTCTCACCAATATATTCTATTGTTGTTTGTTTCTTGCTTTGCCCTGGAAGGAATGGTCTTATCCTACAATATACTCTAATGTTTCCTACAGAGAAAATAAGAAATATGCATCAGCTACTTGGATACAAAAGCTAAAGAAACTAAGATTATACAATGTACCTTTCAAATCCTGAACCTCATTGTACAATCTTCGATTTTCAGCAAGAACAGAATGATAATTTTCTGCAGCATCTACTAGTCCTTTGAGCTTTATTCCTACTCAAGAAAAAAGGGTATACACAGTGAGAAATTGCCCAATTTAATAAGAAAATGATATCGAGATGGCAGACCAAGCCAAACAAACAAAACAAACAGCAAGAATAACCACACAACCTAAGTAATTAAGTTCCTCTGAGTAGCTCTTTTTTGTCTTCAGAACTTCACGTTTGATGGACTTAGAAGCTTCCCTCAATTCCTAAACAGGGTAAAACCTCATGTTATAGGACTATGCATCGATACCACATTATAGGAACGTGGCAAACACAACAAACCTTTAAAGCCACAAATTGTTGATCAATGAAACTCTGATAAGTGCACTCCTTATGTGCCCATATCTTTTGTTTAGATTCAGAAAATGACTGAAGCTGATCCACTTCTTTCCTAGAATCTCTTAAAAGACACTCAAGTTCTTTCAACTTCTTTTCTAATTCAACTTTAGCATCCTCAACCTGGGCATCCAATTGTAGACAATGCCATTCATGCATCTTTTTGCTGCTTTCTAGTTCCTCTCTCAGCCTAGAAATCTCAATGTCATTCTGAATCTTCTCCTTCTTAAGCTGAAGCACATCCTGCTCTTCAACTTTTCCCTTCTCCTCCAATTTACTCTTTTCAATCTGCAATTCTCAAGAAACATAGGAAGCAATCATTTAAGACTGTCAAGGGACAAAATAGGGCTTTTGATAAAAGAAGAAACAAATCCTTGCAAAGCACCACAAAGTGACATGCTATCAAGACTGTGAATGGGAAAAATGTTTTCTAGTCAGATAGATTGTCCATGTCAATCTTAGCTTAATTTCACCAAACAAGAGGGATCAGATCAAGTTCACTATACTCTAATGCTGGAGCTCCTTATCAAGCTAACATAAAGGATCACAGCTCAGTACAAGTGTTTAGAAAAAAGCCACGCTCTCTCAAGTTTACAGTTCTGTCAAACCCCCCCCATCCCCTAATTAATAACAAGTACTAGTAAATTAAAAAATAAGAAACAAGAAATGAAATCCAAAACTAGATCAATGTCTTCTGAGTGACAGTATGATTGGATGAGATTACTTGGAACTTTGGACACTCAAAAAGTATCTGATTAGAGAACTTTAGTTATAACTGTCTTCAAGAAAACTCTAGCTTTTGTATAGGTAATTAGGCCAGCTGGTCTCAAAGATTAAATCCACCTTTATCTGGTGTCTCTGTTCATTCTTCTGTTACTTTTGACATCAATAGACATGAAACAGGGACCTGATTTTTTTTTTGTACATTTAAAATCATCCCCTTAATTTTTCTTCTGAAACTAAATCGCTTTTTCTTCACAAGAAAAATTCACCTCTCAAGTTCTTTTGTATCAACACTTCACTATTATTCACTAATGGAATTTCACACATGATATAAATTGAAATAACATACAAAAACAACACATATATCCTTGTTGCCCTTTAAACAATAGCAAATACAAATTCAAACAATTAGATGCAGTTGAGTTTCAGATGTAAGTATGAAGCAAATACCGTCAGACATCAAATCCACAAGACAATATGTCAATGGAAGTCTCAGGAAAATAAAGGCACAGAATTAGAATAAGAAATTAATATTGAAAGTCAGCAATTAATTAAGTATAAGGGGAAAGAATAAGACTTGCACCTTTAAATGCTGTAATTGGCTTATAATAACCTACAGGAAGCAAAACAGGTTCAGGATTATATCAGCGGGGAAAACGCTTAAAAAGCTAAGGCACACACCCTAATCAATTTGTCAAGTACCTCATTTTCCTCCACAGTTCCCTTTGCTAAGGTCTCAAGTGCTCTTATCCTTGATTGGTACTTTTCCTCACGGGCCCTATAAACATTGTTTTGCTGCAGGAGTCCAAGAATATAAATATTAATTATTCATGCAAAGCACATAAGAAATTATTCTCTTAGAGAGAAAAAAGTCCAAAAGCAATTTACATTTTTTAAGTTTTCTGCCCGGGTTGAAACTCGCCATTCTATCTCTTGCACAATCGTTCTCAACAGGCATGCCACACGCTGAGCAAAAAGATAATAATAGAAAAATCACAAATAAAAGTTACTAGAAAGAAATACAATATGGAAGATACACAAGGACCAGTATAGAAATAAAGACACAACAATGAAAATATCCACGTATGCTAAGGAAATAAAGCATGTGTATGTACTCTGACTGCCATACATGAGGAATGTCTCCCTTCTTTCTTTCAATACTTTCATCCATAATCCTGTACAGTATACTGAACAGTGATTGAGTTGACGCATTCTGCGCAAAAGAAAATGGCTGAGGATACATTGAACTAAGAGTTGCTATGGAAAATCTGATAACAAAATGGGGTTCACTAATACATATAGGCATGCAGTGAAGGAGTTCAGGGCCTTACTTCTAAACTGCTAGATTTCATTAATTCCAAAATTGTTGCATCAGAAAGATCAGCATAACATCCTTGCTTCAATTGGATGCTTTCAATTTCACCTGAAAGATTCCATCTCTTCCTTGAAGGATTTTGGACATTATCAGCCTCCCCGTTAAAATTGAAACATGCCCTAAGTGTCTTAAGGCACTCTAATACTGGCATCATTTGGCCCTGCACAGTGTCCCAATTTATTAACAAAATGTAGAAAGAAACATAAGAATTTATAAATGTTCACAACCAAGCCCAGCCAACATTCTGGCCAAAAAAGAAAACTAAGATAGTTCATCATACACCTTAAACCAGATAGAGGTTTAATTCCATGATAAAAGAATCAGACTCATCTGAAACAAAAAAAAAAAATGCGTTCCAACCAAGAACCAATACAAAATTGAGATCAAAGGGTTTGTAGTACGAAGTTTACATGCCTACACATTCATACTTTTCACTGAGATTGATGAATAAGTAAATATAATAGTACCACAGTTCACTTTTGTTAGGAATATACCAAAACTATACATCCAAAATGGAGCCAATCTTAGCTTGCTCCTCACACACAAGCTAAGATCAATGTCTAGGCAAAATGTTTACAATCTCATTATCAATGAGTAGGCAAAATGTTTTCAGTTTTAACCAACCTTACATGTCTACCACACCGCAATAGAACATTGATTACAGAAAAACTACATTCAAGTCAATTAATACCTGCTCTAGGTCAGACAATTCAAAGCTGGGCAACCCCATTTCATCCATAGCAATCAGAAACCTCTTAACATTTACAGGACCACCTTCGGAACTACCATCCTGAAGTTGGAGAAAAAACATGCTCAAATAGTGAAGTCCAATGCCCAGAACAAGATGCAAAGATGTACGATTAACTCTAAAAGAGGAAAGTGAACTAAATAGAAGACAAACATATCAACAAAAGAGAGATCAAACCATTTCAATGGAACCAGGACGCAGCTTGTTCAAAATGGTACAAAAAATAGCTCCATCAGTCAAACACCCTCTCAACTCCTCTTCTGTTGCATCCAGTGGCAACCTTAATTCAGGAAGCATGCCATTTAACCACTCCACCAAAGAAGACAGCCAGTCACCTAGCAAAATTAAAGCTCAGAGTTAATAAATGGAAGATGAGTAAAATATTGAAAGAGCTATAAGGTGTGATTACTTACCACTAATCACGCTTTCAAAACTTTCCATGTCTTCAATATCTACATAATGAGTTCCATTCAAGCCATTAACTGTACCGTTTTCCCTCATCTGCCTTTTTAACTGGATGTTCAAGCTGACTTCTCTGAAATCTTATCTTTCTGATAACATAGGACTCAGTCCTACAAGGGGAACAATAACATTTATCTTTGTGAAAAAGTAATGTATTGCATTACTAATCTATTTACGGCTAAATGCAGAAAGTAAAGGCACAAATTTTGCACAACTACTTTGGAACTTGAAATAATGCCACATGAGAATCGAAGTTACAACATAGTTTGCTCGCATTAAGAGGGAGGCTAAGAGAATGAAAAAGTATTACTCATTTCGAATGTCAAGCCTTTTTTTGTCACGGAAAGTGACGGAAAATGGAAGAGTGAAAAATTTTAAAAAGATAAAAGAACAGATATTCTTATCTTATTTTACACGTCATCTAAATAAAGTAAACTTAATAAAATCACTCTGCTAAACAGAAACTAAGAGTGTTTAATTCTAGAAAAAAACAAGAAAATTTAAAAAAAAAGAACAGAAACTCAGAGTTACATTCTTCACTGCTTTCTCAGCAACCAAACAATCATAATTCAAAACGTCATGCTGCATTACCGATTCTCATTGTAATTTCTTACCTAATAAATCTAAAAAGCTGTGAAACACTGAACTGAAAGCTATTGAAATCCATTCAGATCCAAACAAAACATTAAATTCAACAGAAAAGCAACATGTACGAACAACAGGTAGGGTAAAATCACGAACCTGAGGAATCTAACAGGAGACTAGATCAAGATCTCGAAGATCCAACAAATGTCTAACACATTTCATAACTCGGGAAAAAAAAAGATATTCGAGTGTTTCAGGTACAACAACATAAAGATTAGAAACCAAACAGAGATTATACGAAAAAAAAAATCGAAGCAGATCCGTTCGAGAAATCGAGCGATTTCGAAATCTCGAACCGCCCGATATTTCTTTTTTGCCTTCTCTTACCCGTAGAGAAAAGAATGGCAAGTGAAGGTAATGTTTTTGTTGCGTTGGAAAATGGAAAATGAAAAATGGGAAACGAGTGAAATGACCGTACAAGGGCGTTTGGTAACGTTTTTTTGTTTTTCCTTTTGGTTTTGGGTTTGTTTATATTTTTTTGAAAAAATCAAAAAAGTTATAACGGAGCCTTTTTTAAATTTGTTGTTTTGTTTAATTTTGGATTTGGGCCCAGAGATTTTGGAGTAAACTTCCCGCCTTCGTGCTTTTGGTTTTTTGCTCTTGTCGTTTTATTTTCTTTATTTTATTTTATTTTTTTGGATTTGAATTATTATAGAAACAAACAGAATAACGGACTCCACGGGGAAGTGGGAACGGTGTCGTTGAGATCGTTTCATGACAGTTCACTTCAATGACACGTCATTCTGTTCACTTGCTGATGCTCTTAGGACAGTTGAACTCCTCGAAATATTCTTTTTTCTAAATATTCCCGATAATAATTAATTTATTGATTATTATAAATATAAATTGTGTTTATATTTTATAAAAAATAATGTTAATATAGATTCATTGGAATATCGTGAGAGCCTCTAATTCTCTGACAAATCAAATAATGAAACCCAAACAAAAATATCCTGAAACTTAAATTAATTTTGAAGCATCATCTGCCACGTCATAAAATATAGTATTTGAAATTATAATTATACTAAAAAATAAGAATGCAGTGTGACCAACGTGTGTTGTTGGTTAAGAAATAGAAAAAGAAGTAGGAAGCCATTGGTAGTAAACAACAAATTAAGTTGGAAAAATAAAAAGGCCGGCTTGTCCGTGCCCAACCGCCAATTGGCCCACCATTTATTATGTTTTCTTCACTTCGCCATTACCTTCCATCTGAAAACATGATTTCATGTCACATTCTATGTGCCAACGACTACACAACTTATAACTTTAGAGTTCCGACACTTTCCTAGGTACAAAGTTTATGCATTGATTAAAACTCCAAGATTTTTCTTTTTTAAATTGTAACAGTAATACAATCTTGTTTTCTACCATGCAACAGCTCTCTTAGAAAAGGACATCGTTCTTTTTTAATAATAATAATAATAATAATAATAGTAGTTTGTGGGGGATACGTTGGGGTGTTGGAGGGCAGAGTCACTGTGTGAGAAAAGTCAAATCAACCAAAAGGAAAAGATAGAAGAAGATCGATAAATATAATGAGTCAAGCATCTTTTCAAGAGAAAGGTTTTGCCTAACCTTTATGTTAGCACTAGCATTTAGTTATGAAGTTTGGGTTTCGCCTGATATTATTGGTCAGAAAAAATGTAGCCTGCTCCTACCTTTTTAACTAAGGTAAAGTATCAGTGTCCAGGGTATCATGATAAAACCTAGCTAGAAAGAAGTACAAACATGGAAACCAACTGTAAAGAAAGTATAAAATTAACCACAACCTGCAAAGCTATAAAACATGAGAAAAAGGGTGCAAACAATCAATCATACCTGCAATATTGGAACAAAAACTGTTAAGGCAGATTGTCTGATTGAGGATATATTCTTCCAAATTCTCTGCTATTCTACTCCCTTCATTTAGAATTGCAAATTATATATATTTGCACAGCTGAAGAATAAAAATTGCTGGTGATTTGGAGAAAATGGAACCCGTTGAATAGTGATGATAGAGGTTTATAAAGGCAAGTGAGATGGAGTTGGTAAGAGGGAAACTGACACGGTATAGCTTTTATGGGCATCAGAGGAGATCAAGGTTAATTAGTTCTTGTTACTCATGCCATGTGATGGTCATGTACAACTCCAAAGAACAAGGTTCCGAGAATAAAGGTATGCACACACACACACACATATATATATATATATATATATTCAATTGTTTAATGTATTTGAGGTAAGGGTCATGATGAATTAATCAAAATTTATATGATTCCTTATGGCTATATGACCTTTAATTATGACGAGGTTTACCACATTTAGATCCCAAATAGTTTCTTAGAAATTAAGTTTAGCTACAGCATAACAAAACTTAATCTGCAAGAATTTACCTTTACAGGAGTAATGGTGTGGCATAATATAGTAACAATAACAGTATCTAAAATGCTAGAGAAAAAAAAAAGTTTAGTATCATGCTCCTTCCGTACTTGAAAGAAAATACTATTAACACATAAACTTAATATAATTATTCTACATTAAAATCAGCAAGCATCGTGGAATTCAAATCAAAATCAACAACGGGCATCTTGTGGCAACACACTGTACACATATTGCTCTTTTTCAACCACTCCACAAACGCACCGCACAGTGCCTATTGTGCCAATTTTTTCATCGATCCTCACTTCCTCTAATCCTTCAATGGCTGATTTACTTGCAGGCCGCATCTGCATGGCAGCATCATTGAAACTGCCATCGACGGAACCATCTTCGGATCTTCCATTAATATCGAATGAAGACGGGTCTGAGTATTATCACGAAACCATCTTTACCTGTTCCACGTAGACGTCATATTTGCGGGAGAGCAATAACAAAGAAAAGAACAGAAGAACTTAGAATTAAAAAGGGTTTTGGAAGGGTTTAGGGTTATTGGGTTTCTTGCTAGATAAAGGAAAGAGCAAAAAAGAAAAGAAACAAATCTTGTTAAAGTTGTTCGGAATCTTTGAACTAGCGGAGGAGGAGGAGATAGTTCTGCTAATATACTGATACCCTAGTTCGACAGTTACGTTGATATACTGATACAGGTATGACAGTTTTTTAAAATTTTTTTATTTGTGGCATTAAAGATTTTATTTTATTTTCTTAAAATTTCTTATATGTATTAACAATTTTACACATGACTTCACTAGAAATTAACACACACAAAAAAAAAGCCTAATAAATAAACTTACTTAGGTGCTCCGTCACAAATCCAAGCAATGTCTTGGAACGAGCTAAGCCAAGCCTTTGAGAAAGGGTCAATTAACTGCCTCTATATAATGGCCAAAAAAAAACCTGCTTCAATGAAACAGTAAAAGGGAGGAAGACAGAGGATTCTTCTCGAAGGTTTGATGCTTCTGTCGTGGTTTATGAATATAACTCATGCATGGTGAAATCTAGAATTGAAGAATGCCTTGTAGCTAATTAATTGCATTAATTTAAAATTACAAATAAATTGTTGATCAGTTAGAGCACAAACAAAAACTCAAAGAAAAGAAAGAAAAGAAAACATAGTCAGATTAGGATCAAGATTGAGATCAAAACCCACCAAGGCATTCTTTACATATTCAGATCAAAATCAACCACGGGCATATTGTAGCGACACAAGGGACACTTATTATTATTCTTCAGCCACTCTATAATGCAGGCAGCATGATAAATATGAGAGCAAGGCAGACGTCTTGCTTCCATCTCCGTCGACATCTCTTCCAAGCACACCGAACAAAACCTTTCATCGCCTAACCCTTCTCTAATCTTCACCTTCTCTAATCCTTCGATGGCTGTTTTACTCGCCGGCCGTATCCTTGAGTCGACATCAACCAACAGCTCATCGATATCGTTGTCGAGAGTGCTATTACTGTCTTCCACGGAATTATCATCTGAAACATGCTCTGTTAGTTCTGCTTCAATACAAAGCTCGAACCCTAGTGATACGGATATTACCAGAGTTGTCTCTTGTCCCAGTGAATTCAAAGCGAGAGAAAAGACAAAGTCTCCTTCGTTTCTTGTCGTTGAATCGTTTGCTGCAGCAATGGGTATTTCATTAGACATGTTTTGGAGGAATATATGAACAGTGAGAATATTTTGAAAAGGAGAGAGAGAGAGATAGGAGAGTTGGCAGAAGAAGATGGCGAGGGGAATTTAGGATTCAAAGAATTTAAGAGTTTTGGTAAGAAACAAAGTAGGGTTAGGTATTTAGTTATCAATACTTGAATGAAAAAACCCCTTTAGGCTACGGCGGCGGCTTGAAGTCCATCGCTTATTTGATAATTGATATCTTAAAATAATATATATATATATAAAAACCAAAACTAAATATATCTAATAATATTTTTTTATCAAAAATCAATATTATCAACCTAATTAGAAGATTCTTTTTGACACAATATTAAAAAAATTCCTAAACTATTAAAAATTTTTAAATAAGTTATATTTTTTACTTAATTTTTATATCTTTATTTTAAATCAAATAAATTGATTAATGTTTGATAAATTCTAATTAATCAACATATCACTTGTCATTTTATACTTATTTTATTAAAAGTGGAATGTGAAAAATGTGTTATTATAGTAAAATCAAACCAAGAAAGCAAACATAAACACCCAAACATGGGGTTCCTGGTCCAAGCAAAAGCTCTTCCAAAGAAACCATGAGAACAGCAGGGTTCTTCAGTTCTCACCTTATCCAAATCCCGGTTGCCAGTATTTTCTTTTCCAAGTTGCAGCCTTGAAGCATCATCATCATCATCATCATCATCTTCTTCTTCATCAAAAGCTTCACGACGGGAATCCTCAACGACATCTCGTCCAAATCAAAGGGAAGTTCCCCCATTTGTATTTGTATTGTGTAGAAGGAATTTATAAAGAATCCCGGCGTCTCCAGTGTCACGTACCAGATCAGTTTTGCATCAACTAGTTGATTATGCCATGCAGCAGAATACATCTCGAAAAAAATACAATGAAATGCAGAAACTGTGAATAATGGCTATTCAAAAAAAATTGTGAATAATGGGAAGAAAAGACTGAGTCCAAGATTTGCAATTGTCTGCAACGGAGGGATAGAAATCTTCAATCACTACAGTTAAATATTCAAATGAGGTATTTTTAATAAAATTAAAAAAAATTATTAAAATTTTATTTTTTTTAATTTTTTAAGATGTAAAATTTCTAATTAAATTTTTATAATCAAAATTTTTTAATTTTTTTTCAATTGATAATATAGTCAATCCATTTAATCTTGAAATATATTTGATCTTAAATAATATTTTATTAATTTTAATTTTGAAAAACAACCCTTATCGTAATTGTTAACATTATTTTAAAAATAATATATGTATTTTTTAAAATTTTTAACTTTTAAAATAATTTTTTTTTATTTTATATAAAAAATAATTATTGAAGATCATTAAATATAAATACATATTATCATTGAAAATTGAGATTTATTAAGTACATAATTAAAAAAGTAAGAAAATATGTTATTTTATTAAATTTTTTACTTTTATTTATTTTTTATAAACAAATGAGATAAATAATAAAAAAATAAATATTTATTAAGCATGAAAAAATAAATAAATATTTTATTAATTATTTTAACTTTATATATTTTAATTTAATTTATTATAAAATTATGATACGTCCCAAATTTAGAGTCTAAAGTCCTTGTTGTAGTGGTTTTACCCACCCACCAACATTGGATGGAAGCTGAATTCATAGATATAGGGAGGCTGAGATGATTTTATCTTTTCCCTCTAGAACTAGATTTATCATTAATAGTTAGTTATAAACAAATTTTTTATTTTAAAAAAAATAATATCTTAAAAAAATTTAATTTAATCATATTCTTACACTTAATGATTAATAATTAATTAATTATTATTAGTTAAAATGACACTTATCATTCTATATCACATGTTGCTAACATAGTATATTAACATGTTATAACAAATAATGATATAGTATAACAATATATTCATATAACATTTTTTTCTCTAAACATTAATGTCAAATCAATATCATGTGAAAATAAAATAATAAATGATATTTTAATTAATAATAATTAATTTATCTTTAATATAAATATATATTTGATTTAAAATAAAAGTATATGAATTTGATTAACCACAATAGAATAATAAAAACTTATTAAAATTTTTTTAAATAATTCATGAATATTTTCAAGCATTATATTTTTTTAATTAAGAACTTTTGCTTTAAAGCAATTTTGATTTTTATGAGGGAATGGACTTTTCCTTTTCTTTTTCTTTTACTAAAATTGTAGAGTAATACTTAGTATTGCAAAAATTTAAATATTGAAAAAACATAAAGGTATAATACTAAAAAAATATTTAAATTATTTTAAAAAATTGAAATAAACTCTTAACATTTATTGCATTTAATCAAATTTTGATATTTTTATTTTGAGTGAAATAAACTTTTATAACTAATGATTGACTAATAATTGACATTAGTTAAAATACTACTTGTTATTTTATATTTATATAGTACTAACATGACATTGACATAGAAAATAAAAAGATCACATTATCTTATTATCATGTTAAATTAACATCAATTATAATATGTCAATGTCACATTATTTATAATATGTTAATATATCACGTTAACATTACATGATATAAAATGATAAATAATATTTTAATTAAATTAATTATTAATTATAAGAATTTATTTAATTTAATATAAAAATATATTTAATTTAAAATAAAAATATAAAAACTTGAAAGTATAAAATATAAAAATTTATTTAAAATTTTTAAAATAGCTTAGGGTTTTTTTTATTACGTCGAAAGGAAAAGATTTAAAAAAAAAACCCAGAAAAGCGAAAACTACTCTAATAGCACAGTTGAGGAAACAAAGAATTCGCGGGGAAAATGGAAGAATCATTGTCAGCTGTCGCGGGTGATCAGAGAGATGAATCAACAGGACAGGAAGTTACGATGAGGGAACGAGACATGGATCAAAAGTCCACGTCTCCAGAGGCTGAAGTAGAAGCCCGTGGACTCGACGGTAGCGAATCAAGGCCGCTGTTGAACAAAAGCGATATCTTGAAAGCAGTAGAGGTAGTTGAGAGAGACTCTCTGGCTATCGCCGACAGCTTCTCTTCTCTCTTTGCTTCGCTTCGTATGGCTCTCTCTGAGGTCTGATTTTGCCTTTATTTAGTTATATTTAATTATTTATTTTTTAAATTTATGGCACTCTCTGTTTAGTTCTCGAGAAAATTTGAGGTTGGGGGGAAATTACTTTGAGTTTATGTGAAATTGAGTCAAATTTCATGAAGAATCTGCTTTGTAGCTGTTAAACTTCTGGAAAAATTTAAAAAATTATGGTGGATTTCCCCCTTTTTTGTTTTAAGTTTTTGAATTTCGAAGTTATGCATGACTGTGTATCGAAAGTAAAGGTATATCTTCCTTTGTTTGAGTGGCAATGAATTGGGGTATTGTTAATGCTACTCTTCTTCATTTCTCCTATTATGTGAATTCAGAGATAAATGACATGATGTGAAAATGCCTTTCTTTAGTAAGTACTTGATGTGAAAAATACTTCAATGGTAGGTTACTAGCGGCTCGGTTGATCATATGCGATGCTTTGGTGATGCAGCTGGGCGCCTTCAAGAATCTGGTAAATAGAATGTTAAACATAATGCTTCCTTCACTCAATTATCAATATGATTATTATATGATAAGGGGGCAAATTTGTTATCCAGTATCATGCATATTAACTCAACATTGTTGTGAAGTATGATAGACATCCTTGCTTTGTTGTCTTAATCCAAGGTAATTATGGTTACTTTTTCTTTTTTCTATATCATCAACATAGCACCAGAGTTGTCGCAACTCATTATAGAGCCCATTGTTTTCTTATCCTAAATTAAGTTGATTAGTCTTAACCTGAAAATTTGTGCTAATTATTTGCATAATGTGCATTTGCCCAAGAATATAGTTGAAGTGGAGTGAGGAGTTCTTTCTCTGTCACTTAATTTATCACCATTGTGCTGAACATATTGGTCGTCTGGAGTCTGATATAGTTATTGCTGTGGCTTAGTTCCCTCCAGAAATATTGCATTCTGTTATAGATAATCTGATTCTGATATAAAACGTGAACTTATTCTCGTTATTTGGATTTGTAGCCCTCGATGCAGCGACGAAGGGAAATCGTTATATAAATTCATGTCTCAGGTAGTATCTCGGACCCTCCTTTTTCCAGGGAAAGAGAAAAGATGAGAAGGAAGGGGAAAAAATTTGGGAAGGGGGGGGGGGGGGGAGGGAGTTGTCACAAATTGAAATATAACCTGTAAATTTATTTAAAGTTATTTCTCTTATCTTCTACCTGTGATACAAACAATTAATTGCTTAGATGTTGTTGCATTAAGCTTGAGGAACTATTGAAATTAAATGAAACTAGAAGCAAACATAATTTTCATTTGTTTTTGCTGGTCATTTTGTTTGTGCATTCTGTTTGATATTATATTGAAGCTATCAATCTAGCATATAATCCAATTATTGGTATGCATTAAAATGAAAACCATCAATGCTAGTATATTTGTGGAGATTGCTGTAGGTGGTGGTAGGAGAAAGGAGATTTAGAGGTCTTGTAACAGTCATTGCTAATATTTCAGCAAGAAATAGATATGAATATTTTTGCAGATCACATAAGTATGTTACCTCTTGTGGGAAAGTCACTTACAAATAAATCTCAGTTTAAATATAATTGGAATTGTTATTTGAACCTAGGCATTACTATTGGACCTTGTTTCTTTGACAACTTTTTTAGTTTTTACTTTTGTTGGTCAATGCAACATGCTACTATTTTATATCTTCTGTTTGTCCATAGAAGTTTTCACTCGTGTAGACTTATGTCATCTGCTAAAACATTGGTCATAAATATCTTACTGCAATTGTAATTAATGTCCCATAATTTACAGTGCCAGATAAAGAAGAGTTCATTCTAATTCAGAACATTCTCTTCCTAGATTTGATGGTAGGATCTGTGTTGGGCCAAACAAGTGTAGTGAGATCATGCCTTTTATATTGATTCCTGATGCAGTTTTTTGCCCATTTGCAGATTAAATGAGGAAATGAAGGGCATTGACGCTCTAGCTTCACAGCTGTATCCTTTTCAGTTGTCTTGGTGTGTTCTTGCTTTGCATGTTAAGGCTTGTTGCCGACTCATATAAGCTGTTTACACAATGGACCTATGGACACATCCCATCTCTCTCTCTCTCTCTCTCTCTCTCTCCCATTAATGTGGAGGCAGCAGATGCGTAAGTCCACTACTGGAGTGCATAGAAGCCCTTGCATTTGGTAAACCAATATCGAACTTGGTTAGCATTCAATTTATTGATTCGACCTTTTAATCCTTGGCATTCTCTTGGTTCCTTAATGCTTGTGAAGAAAAATTCTGAGGAGGAATGTAGATGCCCTAGACACGGCTGTGAACAAGCTCTTACGACCGTCATGATTCATGGGGATGAGCTGCTCAAAGAGGTCTTTGGATTTTGTCTTATGTGCTTGTGTAGAACCAATTTTTACCTTGAACTATTGGAATGCCTAATATTAATCAAAGCCTGTTTTAAACTTAAAAAACCGAGTGTACCGGTAATTAGATTGTCAAAAGTGAGCACAAACTAATCCATAAAACTTACATAATTCTTTCATTCTCTCTTGCTGGAGAGGATATCAATGTGAGCGAATTTTGCCCATTGGAGCTGTGTCATAAAAGATTTGAAGCTATCACATAATTAATCCTTTTGTTCGGATAACAGAATTGGGCTGTCTGGATCAGTTCAGTTTTGCCCAGAGGTATGTCTTTTACAGTTTCACTTTGGTCATGGGCCTCAAGCCTGTTGGGTTTTGGACACTTGTGCGAAAACTGCCAGACAGCCTTCATGACATCGATGGTTAAAAAAAGTGACTGTCGCGGACGCAGACGTCTCAGCTGATAGATAGGACAAGATCAAAAACAAGATCCCATCAATCATCTACAGGATTCGTCTCCAATCCTACAGGAAATCATTGTCTGGTGAAGGTTTAACTATGGTGTCTGATATATCCTTTTCAATGGTGCAGCACTTCTTGTGGTTTGGCTCCGTCGTTTCTGGCTGCGTTACGGTTTTTTTATGTAATTTAAAAGGAACCTGGATCTTATAATAGAAAGGAAGAAAAATTGGTATGGCTTAGATTGTACTGCCTTCCTTCCACCATGGGTTCTTTTAGCCTACCAATAGTGAAGATAAAGAAAAATATGGAGGAATCACTAATGGCTCCATCGATGAGTCCCATTCAACTGAAATCAACTTGCAATGGGTCAGACCCCAATCTTTTTATGTTAATACATCGTACCTCTGAGAAAGGAAAAAGTTCCAGTTTCGAATTTATGGGACTCCAATGTGATTATGAAAGAACAAAATTCAACTTGCAAAAAGCTATAATGAGTAACTTGCTCCGCATAAACAAACGCAAGCAATACCTTTGATCATAAACCTTTTGACTCGTAGCCACCCTGTCGGCCTAAAGCGGTGGGAGCGAGTGGATTACTGTATAAGAAACCCTTACTCACTGCTTAGTCTACCCTCTCTCACCTATATAACACCAAAAAAAATAAAAGAAACCACAAAAAACGTGCATTGTCTTTATCCTTTCTCCAACATCATAGGTTTTAATTAATGTACCAATAAATTTCTTACTTCAAAATCGAATTTCGATTGGGAATAATTATGTTTGGAAAGTGTCTGCCTTTACCACAATAGAAAGGCATGGTTTATTGGTTGCAGCCATTGCAACAAGTCAACAACAAATGAAGCAGTATCTCTGTTTGAAATGGTGGATTTTATTTATTATGTTTGGGTAGCGTAGGTTTCACTTTATCTTGATGAGATTTGTAATCAATTAGCTAGGAATTTGGTGAAGTGGCAGCAAGCAAAGCATTTACGCATTCTGCTCAATCGTCATCAGATGGAAAAAGTTTTCTTTTCGAATTAAACAAAAGATTTTATTGTTTTCGTGTTGAAAACTGCACAATTAAATCGCGTGGATAACATAATTAAGAAGCCAATAGCATTGGCTGACCGATGCATGTGCCACAATGTTCCCTAATTATACACTTTGTCAGGGCTATCATCAAGTGCCTACCTAATCAATAATTAATCTAATTTTAAGGTTGAATATTAGTTAATTAATGGCCTCCTTGAAAACCAAGTCTAGATAATCAAACCCTTTATTTATTTTATTCAAAGATGGTCCCTCCTTTTGATGTAAGGTACACATTATGAAGTCGTACTAAAGACATAAGTGAACATGCGGTGTGATCTTTCTTACACATTATCGTAGAACCAATATCAAAATTGATCAATGGGAAATCTCCAGATAATGAACTTTTGAATGTTAAAAACTACCGATTCCTTCATTGGACTATCATGAGAGATCTTGAGCTGAGCGTGATAGATACCTAAGAGAGGTTCAATTGGCTGTGTAATGAATGAAGGTCCAGGTGAGAAACAGGTTATTGTATAGTCTCCTTCAACATTACTACCACGTCCTTGAAACTTTCTGCAATGAGAACGAGTAATGGAGAGTATGATATATGTGACTTCATCAGCATGGGCTTGAGACCCTCGACTTGGTGCAACTTGAAAATTGCATCAACTATCGTTTGGGAGCATTGGGATGGGATGGGAGAAGTGTTTCAAATTCTCCAAGTTCCTATAGCTCCTTGCAGGGTAGATCCTCTGACATGATCGTTCCCGACCTGAAAGGTGACACCAAAAGCGAGACTCAAGAAACGAATGCGACACTATTTAATTTTTAACACTTGAAATAATGCTATCTTGTCGATTATTAAACAATCTGGTTGTTAACGAATGATCTCCATCTGTGAGTAATGGGAACCAGCATTTCCCTTTCTAACGCCTAACATCCTTCAATGTTTCTTAAAGCTCTAAAACATTACTGCATTAATCGACTGAATTTATACACCTTATAACTATTTCCTGATAAACTATCACATTGTTCTACAGGAAGTTCAAAGATTGACATTTGACAGCCATATAAGCATGCAGGATTAAGCACCCAAATTAGTTTGGGGAATATTTGCAGCACAAACTGCTCCCGTTCATTGAGCTGAATCTCCAGAGAGTAAACATATTAAGCACACCATCTCCAAGAATGGTGATGCTGTTTTTGAAAAGCCCACCATGGTAACGCTTCACGGACCAATCCAATTTCTTTCTTTTAAAACCTTTTTCAGACTTTTGAAGAATACTATAAAATGGGTATTCTATCTTCAATTCTATGCTGAATTTATGCCAACTTTGAGGTTTCCACGTTGATTATAAAATCAGTATTGTTCAATCTAGTAACAGAGAAACTTTACATGAGTCGCTCTGGCTATAATTCAAGGTCGATGAAAGATATTCTTTTACTTGACAAAAACAAAGGGAATCCTTGTAAGATTGAAAGTTTTAACAAGTTTAAGCAGTCAGTATTAACTAGATTAGATTCTAGTTGATAGCTAGATATATTCTTTTGTTTTTCCATGCTTTTGTACCTACTTTTTGTCCTTCGAAAACACTGAAGTGAATACAAGACAGGCTGGAAAAATAAATAGCTGATGATCAGTTCAATTCAGTAAGACTCCTAACATTGAATCCAGGTTTGGCCACCGTGCAGGAAAATGCGGAGAGTACTGTAAACCATATTTGGACCACCTAGGCATTTAGCAACTTGTCTCAATGCTACAGTATCACAGACAAAAACTTCGACCCTTCTGTTAATTGAGAATGATTACTAATTATTTTTTCTCATGTTGCCTTGCATTTGGATATTCAATATATATATGAATCGACAGACGTCAAAATTATACAGGTATTCACATTTTAAACTCGTGGGGTACTACCGGTGGCCATGGACAAACAAATAAGCTTCAAATCAAGTTCAAAAACAGTTCAACATTTTTGGGGACCGTTTTCACTTTTGAAGCGATCATTGCCATCTCCACCTATAATTCGATTGCGACAAGAAGATTATTACAACCCCTTTTGCATGCAGGTGGATGAGGGAAAGGGGTGGGAAAACAATTCAAACTGCAGATGCACAAAGTCTGATCTTTTCAAATCAAAAGTTAAAGCTGCTGTAAAGAAAAGGAAATGAAGAAACGCCATCAATGTGAAGGACGTGTGGAGTCACGAAAGATCAAACGGTGCATGATGGAGATACGTGGAAGCCTAACGCACCTCTCAAAATCAGCAATGGGAGCCGCCTTCCAGAATCTAAGAGCAATTTCCAGGTTTGACCAGTAGGTAGGCAATGAATTTGGTGTGGCCCGATTCCTACCTTACAATCTACCAAAATTCACCGTAACACTAGCTAGGTGGATTATTGCATTAGCTTCCTACTTTTTTCTTCTTTTTTTCTATCTTACATTTAGTTAAATTATATTTCTTTCATGCAATAACACAATTTTAATTAATTATAGGTTTAAACATGTTCTACTCCTTGTCTTCGGTCGACATCCAAATCAGACAACACTCGCCTCTTAAGCTTTTTGCTCTTTGTCTGATTCAATTCTCTCAACACACCTTGTTTGTTGCCTGCCAACACCATCAGATTCAGCTACACCTCACGTCTCTTGGACAATTTCTATATGTCTTTACATATATACGTGTATGTAAGAATCAAACTACATTCCAATTAGAAAACGTTCTTATTGGGAATTGAAAGAAAACCAAATTCTTTAGATTAGAACGTGCTGCTTTACATGTGTATTATTTATGATTGGATCCAACTAAGAAATTTATTAATGTACTTCAACAAAGTTGGTGGAGATCAATCACATCATATATATACATAGTATAACTCTATTAATTAATAATCTCGATTAAATAATATTTTTAGTTGATCTCGACTTAAAAAAATATGATAAATTAGTAAATCGTTAAATTTATAATATAATATGTTTATAAAAAACACATAAATTTCACTTGATATATAAATTAATAATCTCTTTATACATTAAAAAAATATATATATATATATGATTCAATTAAAAGGTGTTTAAAAGCTCTAATACAATGTTCTCAATTGTAAGATAAAATTATACATAACATATGCATTAAATTCAATGATTTAAAAAAAAATACATTGATAAATTAATTTTGTATTAACTAAGCTATAAATTAATAAATTATTAATTTATCGATTAAATATTATCCTAATTAATTAATAAATTTCTATTAAATTATAAAAATTTAACCGTATCTAGATCAAAAGATTTTGTAATAATGTGATTGAATAGTGATATTTTCCCCTACCCAACGTTACATTGATTTGCTTTAACTTTTAGCAAATGAATGTTGTGTCCGCACTCGGGAGGGCACAGGTGGAGAGATCACATGCTGCTTAATTCAAACAAAGCCATGTAGATCTTTGTGAATATAACAACTCCCATCAATTTGTAGTTTTTGGCTGTTTTACTCCATGTCCTTTTTTGACACTGACTTCGGACCCATCTTCTTCTATGAACCATTTGGGGGTTATTAATTAATTATGATTAATTAATATGAATAAGTTAAACCCTCAACTTTTCTGTAAAACTCTTTTAAACTACAACGGTGAGCTATTGAATAAAGTGATTACATTAATTAATTAGAATTATCAATTGAGTCAAAACCCATGTTGTGATCTAGGTTATTTTTCTTTAAACAGAACACAAATGTTATTATGTTTTAGATACGACATTGGATTACATTTTTTTTATATTAAAATGTTGTACAAAAGTTGTAGATCATACCCTTATTGATGGCTTCAAAGAAATAATAAAAAAAAAAACTTGTTCATTTGATTCTTGGTTCAAACTACATATTCAATCATTCAATGAATTTTGATCCTTTATGTACCATTGGGATAACTCTATCACGTGACATTCATTTTCTAATTGAAGATACATTCGATCGAGTGAGAAATCTGTAATTTACAGTTTGAAAGCAATTAAAACGAAAAGTACACAGGGAAACATATAAATCCAAGGATCCTATTAGAATAACAAAAAGGGCAATTCAAACAGCTAGCCTGTGCTGTCATTTCAAGTGGTAGAATGGCAAAGTACCAGATCTTTGCTGCATGTAACAAAAGAAGCAAGAAGACAGGGAATCACAGCTCAATAAGCCTAGATATTAAGAGGTATAATATTTAAAAAAATTTATCATTAATGATTAACTTAATTATAATATTATTTATATTTTTATATCACGTTATGTTGATTTGATATGATAAAATATTATAATTAATGATAAAATATTATGTTAATATATTATAAATGATGATGACGTGATATTTTAATTGGATATAATAATATAATTATGTAATAGTTTTTACTTTTCATATTAACGTCATGTTAATGTCACGTAGATATAAAATAATAAGTTATATTTTGATTAATGATAATTAATCAATTATTAATTATAAAAGCTTATTTGATTTAAAATAAAAATACATAAGTTTAACTTAATACAATAAAAGAATAAATACTTATTTAAATTTTTTTGAATAGCTTAAGGGTTTATTTGAGCATTAAGTCAAATTAAGAAAATGAGATTTTTTTTATTGAAGTTAAGAAAAAAAGAACAAATGAGAAAAGAAAATTCATAAGTGAATATTATAAATTAAAAAATTTAATTTATATATAGGAAAAAAATAGTGATGGGAGATCTTTAAATACATATTATCCTTAATTGAGTGAGAATAAGAAAAACAGTTGAGAATTAATAGTAATGTGAAAATTGAAAACAAATAAAATATTTAGATTTATTAGGTACATAATGACGAAAATGAGAAAATATGTTTTTTAATTAATTATTTTGATTTTTAGATATTTTTAATGATAAATGAGATAAATAGTTAAAAATTAATAAAAATATAGAAGTGAGAGAAAATAAATATTTATTAGATAAGAGAGAATAAATAAATATTTTATAAATTATCTTTATTTTTATATATATTTTAATATAATTAATTATATTATTATTATAAAATTATAAAACCTATAAAAATTTGAAACTTAAACTATTGCTTTGGTGACTTTATCCTAAAGCCGGTCCTTCAGTTAAACATGGGAACTTTGAAGGCTCGGAAAATTTCTACTCCAGCGTTCTACCATATATGCATGGCCCTGATAAACTTATCCGCCTTTGATTGATGACATGTCAGCACAAGTGAAGGAGAATCCAGAAAATTATTTTATATATATATATATATCACAGTAAGAATCTAAGCTCAAAGCTGTCATATCGGATGGTCACCACTTGACTTGCTTTGATCACGGAGGGCAAACAAAATGCATGAATTGAGCACAAGCGAAGGAATCCTATCTAGTCATATGTTTGTTTCAAAGATTATATGAATTAGTTCAAATTATGAAATTACAAATAACTCATTAAATCAATTATAATTTATTTGATGATATCTACTATTCAGATAATGAAAATAATTCAAAAATTAATACGTATAATAAACCTTGACTTAAGAAAAATATGCATTTATGAGATAAAAAATGCATGAATTTATTATATCAATATTTTATGGAATTTGGGTGTGTTTAAGGTATAGAATTTATAAACTTATATGTGGGTTTCAAATCGAATAATAAATTAAGTTTGGTTTTAGTTCCCTATGATTGACTTACGACTGGCCTACATCTCCGTGCTGCTGCCAACTAATTTTCAGGCCTTTCAATGAGCTGCTCTATCAGTCGTCCTTGGATCATAATTCAAGACAGTGGGGTTTTCAGTTCATAAATTCTTTTGGAAGTTTCCGGTCACAAATGTTGAATTTATTTTGGACTACTCTTTTATTTTTATTTTTTTACAAAGTTGACATTTAGTAATTAGTATAAGCATAAAAATTGATTTTCTTTTTCTTTTTTTTTGCTTAAATATTTAATAGTATATACGCAAAATAATTGGATTTTTGTTTGGAGGTCCATTAATATGAAAACCACCATATTTGTTTTTGGGGTTTTCTTCATCAAGGCACGAGTGTAACAATTAATGTAATTATGTCAAGCTCAAAATTCAATGATATATTGATACTTTTGCATAGACAAATCAAGTTTAAGGTGCCCAATTTGTAAACATTCAACCCCAAAATTAATTTGAAATTTGTAATTCCTTTTCATGTTTAATTTACAGTTGTAATATTGAAAAGAAATTTCACATGAAAATCATTGTTCTGAGGTTCAAGTTTAAGGTAATTAATCAAATGCTATTAAATTAATTATTTTTTTATAAAAAAATTTAAAACTATCATATAAGCATTTAACTTAATAATGATTAGGTGCATGGATGTGATTTATTCAAAGATCAATAAAGATTTGAACCCTTCCTTGATTCAAATTTGTGAAATTGCACTTGATTAAAGGAGCAAGCATTTAAAAGTAAAGGTAATCCATATTCAAGAAGTGCAAAAGAAAACAAAAAACCACTAGCAAATATCCAAGTTGAACTGGCATGTGTTACTTATCTATACAGAAAAAGAGTCAGCATGAGCAGCACTTCTCGTGACATTAGATTAGCTATCGCTATCAATGATGATATATACATATATATATATATATATATATATAGCAGCCACCTGGAATTTCAATACTAAGAAGCTTTAATTTTGCTTCATAGAAACTTCAATGCCATTGCCCCCACATGATCATTTCAATGTCTAATGTATTCAAAAGTTTGAACTAGTAAGTTGCTCTGATATATATGGAAAGAGTCGGTTCTGGCTTCCACTTTCAACCCAAAAAAAACAGTATTTTTCTTTCCTTTTTTCACACTAAATTCTATTACTACAACAAAAGGCAAAACATGACAAATTAAAGTCACGGAGTCGGCCATGCAAGAGGTATAGAGTTGGGAAGACGATAAGCATAGCGGCTATATGGTATTCGGCTGCACTCTCTACATATCTCACACGTCGAAACGTCCCCACTTCAGTAAATTAAACAAATTAAGTTTAGATCACTAGGGACCATTCAGTTGTAGTCTTTGCTTAATTACTTTGTATGTATTCTTCAGATTCTAATCCAGGCATGATACTATTATTCACATCAAAGCTAAAACTTTGCTCTAAAGTTTATTTTCTTGTTCTGGATCTGCCAAAAAAGTTTCATCCTGACATGCTTCTTAAAATTTCGAAGAGCTAGGGTCAACAATGGACCTAACTTCCCATGGGGAAATGGATTTACTACGAGATCATATGAAACTAGGGTTTTGGGTCCATATAACACGCAATATATGAGAATTGAGATTAGGGACACCAAAATGAAAGTGACCTAATACCAACTGCAGGACTTTGGACTTGATAGAATAACTAATTAACAGACAATAGTTAATGTACTAAATCTGTCGTTGCTCGTAATCTCTAGGATTTTCCTTATCACGTGAATGTTTTGTCTATCAAAGTAACTGAAGATATACAGTTGTGGCATAAAATGGGTATTGCAAAAGCATTTTGAGTGTATGGGGTAAGTAAGTAGATTGTATATCCAATCCAATGCAAAAGAAGTGGGAAAAAGGAGGAACAAAACAGTGATACTGAGTTTTCGAACGTTCAAGGTTGTAGAGATCAGGGGACTGAAACAAGGTAGGGAAACGATATGATTCCAAAATGAGTGCATGAGACAATAAAACGTTGGCTGATTTACTCTTTTTCCTGTTTAAAGTTTAGTCCTTTGTTTTTTGTGTTTTCGCATCGATAATTTTTTGGACATGAAGAAATGTTAAAGGGGCTTCTTATACTTTTCAAATAGATCTTGTTACATTTATACGTAAATGTTAGTACACAAGAATAGTATTTCGAATTGTTGATTCATACTTAGAACCGATTTTTGTATTTTTCAATGATTTCAATGTAAAAGAAAATATTCAAATTAATTAAGCTTAATAATTTGGCCAAAAAATCAATCTTAAATGTCAGGAGACACTCACTGGTATATGCGTTTACACATAAAAAGAAATGTCATTACAGCATAGACTTCATGTATTTTATGCAATATATATAATATAAAGAATATTTTGCTCTCCCAAAGTACTGTTATTGCAAAAGGTAAGCCCTTAGGTAGGAATGGATCGACCTAGTTATCCTCTCCAAAAAGAAAGGAAAAGATCAGAGGTCATGTAACCAGAATCGATCACTGTGCAGGTGGAGTAGGCTGACCTGACATGGGGTTTCGATATAGTAAATAAACCAATAATGCATGATTCCATAACAAGTGGCCTCTTAAGGGATAAAACAAATTAAAGCAGAGAATAGCCTTGAAAAACCTGTTAAAAACCAATCATAGACATAAAGGGGAACAAAGCCGAAAACCATTCACGCTAAGTTTTGGTTTCTTTCTTTTTCTAGTATATCCTGACAGATTGATCAAACCCTGGTAAATGCTCCAACAATATATGTTGGACCAGGGGTTACGGTTGGTGGCAGGGGAAGTCTATGATACCATTACATTCGTGATTGTGTATTTATAAATAAATTTATCTTTTTGATGGATATTTTAGTTAACAAAAAGGGCCAAAAAGAATCTTGCAGGATAGTGATGATGGAAGACACATTCTTTGCCAAAAGACCTGTCGTCCAAAACCCCAATATGGGGGGGTTTTAGCCACAACAAGGCATCTTTCAGAACCACGCTTCTAGTAATTGCAAAGCTCCAATTTGGTACTATGTAAATCCAGACAGGCTTTATAGACTTTTTTCTGTTTTATACTTTTATATATTTTGTGTCAATCTCCATGTATAGAAAAGAATGTGTCTAGATATACTTCTTTCAAGGTCCTTTTTTTTTGTTTAATTTTATCATATTTTAAAGCAAATTAAGCTAATAAAACCTCCCAAAAAAATAGTTTAACTACTACACTCTATCCTTTTGAATCTGGCAGTGTGAAATTGAGAGAAGAAGAAGAAGAAGACGAAGATACCCCCTTTCCTCCATGAATTCCTCTCCTCATACCTAGGTTTATTATCCCCAACTTTCACAAGCTTAATCTGAACCCTTTGCCATATTCCAGTTTACACTGTGTCCGTGCCAATAGGTTGACTTTAACACATGGTATCTAAGATAAATGAAAAAAAAAAAGGGGAAAAATATAAAAATAATTGTTGTTATTATTTTTGCTCACTCTTACGATGACGTTGACACAGGGGCAGCAGGCTTGTCTCTTATAGTCTGAATTGGCTGACTAATACTTCCAGCACATGCTGAAAAGAGTAATCACTCACTCAACAGCCAGTTAGTGTAGCAAATTTTTTTTTGTAGCAAAGGGCACATTAAATCTTTCGCCGGACACTCCCTATAGTTGCTTCTCGCACACCAAACGAAGGTCTCAACTCAACCCACGTTCAGGAATTTAGTACTAGAATCAGAACGAATATTCTTAATTATACCGCCCTGGTGTGTTAGTTGATGCTGTTAGAATCCATAAAGCTTGTGTTTCCATGTGAAGAATAGATATCTTATCCAGTTTATGGTTAGGCAGTTTAACTGTGTTGAGAGTTGAAATTCTGGGAACCACTGAGAAAAATCGACCAAAAAGATTTGATGTAGAATACGTACATAGTCATAGCAATACATTACGTCAAGACATAATAATTATTATTCTTGTTTTTTGTTTATTATTCCTCACCAAATCCCACCTAGAAAAATCATATCGGACGACTGCTTGAAAAATGAAAATGTTTCATGTAGCCACTGTTCCTTGTACCACGTTCTTCACCCTTTCTCTTTCTCTGTCCTTTCTTTTCCTCGCTTCTTTGTACTTTGGGATCAAAGCAAGCAAATTTCGAAGAAAAGAATCTTTCTGATGCTGTTTTCTTCATATATTTTTTGGGTTGTGTTCCAAAAACAAAATTGTGAATTAGCAATCTAGAAAAGAGTCCCCCAAAGAGCTACACTTGATTTAAGCATTGATTATTTTCTTTTACACGTTTTCTTTGAAGCTCCATGAAAAGAAAGTTTGTTTTGCTTTTGTTTCTCAGACATGTCTATGTCTAAATCTACTTCTCATTAAAGCTTTACTACTTATTACCATTAGTTTTTATTTGGGTGTTTCTTTTTTTTTTAAAAATAATTATTTCCACTTCAAAGCAAGAAAAAAAAAAAAAAAGGGAAAAAAGTTGTGTCTTTGTTGGCTCTGGTTGTAGGACCAAGTGTTTTTCTGTATCTCGGGTAAGGGGAGGAAGCTGAGAACACAGATCCTTGTTACAATCCTTTTCATTTCATTTCCTCTCTTTTTAAAAGCTCTTAAACAAAGAAAGCAATAAAATAAACTGTGCTTGTGTGTGCGTGTATTTGCGTGTCTTTATTGGGTACTTACTTACTTCCCCCGCCCCATTGAAAAGAGCGAGTCTTTATTGAATTTTCTTTCTCATTGTTCATTAAACTTAGTTTACATTTCTTGATAATGGAATAAGATACTACATTTATATATAAAATTTTTATTTTTCTCCCTTTCTTCTTTTGTTTTCCTCCTTTTTCTTAACCATCAAAGTGAGTGTTTTCCTTTTTTTTTTTTAATTCTGGGCACAAACGGGAAATTAGTTTCAACTTAGCCTAAAGTTTTGTATATCTGTTAATGATCATTGCCAGTTGCTTTCTGAACCCATTATCCTCGGGTTTTCAAGCTTCATAGCTACCCAAAACACCATTTTTCAGGTCTTAGCTATTGAAGTTTTTAGGCCTTTTTTTTTTTAAGAACAAAAATAAGCTGGTTTTGAGCTCTGGGTTGTTTCTGGTCAACGAAACTTGGGGTAGTAGTGAGACAAACCCATCTGGGTTTGCTGTTTTGGGGAAAAACAATCATGAACTTGAGCTCCATCACATGTTTTTATTGAAATGCTTTGGTTGAATATTCCATAGGAGTTTATTGGAGCTGGTGTTGGTGAATGAAGACTTAGAAATCAGAGTAAGAATCAATTTGCATCTGATCTGATTAGGCTGGGGTAGTTTATACATATAGATATCATGCAAATGGCTACTGGGGTTCAAAATCAAGAGCGACTGCCAGAGAACCTGAAGAAACAGCTTGCTCTTGCTGTGAGAAATATTCAGTGGAGTTATGCAATTTTCTGGTCCATTTCAGCTAGACAGCCAGGGTACAAAATGTTCCATTTTTACCCCTTTTCTGGCCCCCTTCTTTTTTTTTTTTTTTCTCTTTCTAGAAGAAAATTAACATGCACTTTTGTTTTTTTGAGGAGCAATTTCATCTCTGCTTTTTGAAAACACTGGGTTTGCTTCTGGGACTCTTCTGCTTAATATTTTTGTTTCTTCCTAATTTTTCTCTAGATTTCAAGTATTCTACATCATTTTATTTTGCCATAGTGTTTAAAATGCAAAGTCAAACTCTTTAAGGAGCTAAATTACCTAGAATAGATTGAGATTACTTTTTTTCTAACATTCCTTTATGCTTTTCCTTATGACAAATGCCAATATCTCAAAAACATTTGGAGTTGAAGCTCCTTCTAACTATTCTAATTTTTACTATCAATCTAGTATTTTGCTAAAGGATTCTGCCTATTCTTGTTTGCTATCAATGTGAACACTTCAGGGTATTGGAATGGGGTGATGGTTATTACAATGGTGATATAAAGACAAGGAAAACAGTTCAAGCTGTCGAGCTGAACGCCAACCAACTGGGTTTGCAGAGAAGTGAGCAACTGAGAGAACTTTATGAGTCCCTCTCGGCTGGTGACAGCAGTCCTCAGGCTAGAAGACCTTCGGCAGCATTATCTCCAGAAGATCTTACAGATACTGAGTGGTATTACTTGGTTTGCATGTCATTTGTATTCAACATTGGCCAAGGGTAATCTTTCTTCCATACTTTTGTTCTCAGCCGTTCAAACCGAAAACATCAATGTTTCTGATTGTTAATTCTTCCTCTAAATTGTTGTTAGATTGCCAGGAAGAACATTGGCCAGTGGTCAACCTATTTGGCTTTGCAATGCTCATTATGCAGAAAGCAAAGTGTTCAGTCGATCACTGCTAGCAAAGGTCGGTGCCTGTGCTTTTATGCTGGCTAAATTTTAAGATTAGTTAATACGTTCAGAAATAACAGTTTGGTTTCTTTTTCCATGGCTGGAAACTTTGGCAACTGGCTCTCTAGAGTGCATCTATTCAGGTATTGATCTGCTTTCTCCATTGCCTTAATTTATCTTCATTTCAATATGAAAAAAAAAAAGGGTACCATGTAAACAGAGACTTTAAGGTTGTGTTAATGAGTCGGATAAATTTTGTTTGAGCTGGTTTGATAATTTTACTGCACCTTGGCAACACGGCATGTCTGAGGGTATTCAGTGATTCCTTCTCATACCAACTTTAACCCTAATTGCTAATGGAAATAAATTACAAGTGACATTGCCTTATAGTGAATGTAGAATTATAATACTTCATATGTAGACATGGAAGCTTGAAAGGGCTAGAATGATTAGATTCCTTGTAAATGTTTCTGAATGAAATCCTTACATTTGTCTTGATTTCAGACTGTAGTATGCTTTCCATTTTCAGGAGGTGTGATTGAGCTTGGTGTAGCTGATATGGTAACTTTTCTGCCATACTTTTATTTGTTTATTACCATTGAGAAATTTGCTTCCAGTGCAGTTTTATTTTGGTTCAAGTCTTGCTGTTATATTGAAAATTATTTCTGTAGGTATTGGAGGACCTCAGCCTCATTCAGCGCATTAAAACTTCTTTCTTGGATACTCCACACCCAATTGGTTCTTATAAATCCATCCCTGTTGCTGGAAGTACAGGAAATGACAAAGATCTTGCTTGTCCAGCTCTTGAACCTCAGATCCCTGACACCAAATTAAGTCCACTTTTAGGCTGTGAACAACTAGAAATGGCTTCTCCCAATGACAGTTCAGATGGCTTTGAGCCTAACCAACCAGCAGAAGATTCATTCATGGTTGAAGGGATAAATGGTGGAGCTTCTCAAGTACAAAGTTGGCAATTCATGGAAGAGGAGTTCAGCAATTGTGTCCACCATTCCTTGAATTCCAGTGACTGCATATCTCAAACCTTTGTGGATCATGGAAATGTTGTTCCTCTTTGTAAGGGGGAAAATGATAATGACAATGGTTTGCAAGATGTTCAAGAGTGCAATCAGACAAAACTGACCTCTTTAGACATTCGAAGTGATGATCTGCACTACCAAACGGTTCTCTCAGCCCTATTAAAGACCTCCCACCAGTTGATTTTGGGGCCACACTTTCGAAACTCTAACCAGGAATCCAGCTTTATGAGGTGGAAGAGAAATGGCTTGGTGAAGTCTCAGAAAGCAGGAGATGAAACCCCTCAAAAGTTGTTGAAGAAGATATTGTTTGAAGTTCCTCAGATGCATGATAAAGGGTTACTTGACTCTCCTGAAGATAATGGCATTAGAGATGCAGCTTGGAGACCAGAAGCTGATGAAATTTGTGGAAACCATGTGTTGTCAGAGAGAAGGCGGAGGGAAAAACTGAATGAACGATTTATGATTCTCAAATCACTGGTCCCTTCAGTTAGCAGGGTAGTTAAATTTCCATTCTCCTTAGTTATTCCTAATATGAAAATTACCAAATTAACTGGCATTGTTTATGCAGGCTGATAAAGTTTCCATACTAGATGATACAATAGGATACCTACAAGACCTCGAGAGACGAGTTGAAGAGTTGGAATCTTGCAGAGAGTTAACAGATTTAGAGGCAAGAATGAAAAGAAAACCTCAGGATCATGTAGAGCGAACATCTGATAACTATGGCAATAACAAAATGACCAATGGAAAGAAGCCATCCTTAAATAAAAGGAAAGCTTGTGATATTGATGGAGCAGAGCTGGAGATTGACTATGTTGCATCAAAAGATGGTTCGACTGAAAATGTAACGGTCAGTATGAGCAACAAGGATTTTCTAATTGAGTTTAGGTGTCCTTGGAGGGAAGGGATTTTGCTTGAGATAATGGATGCACTAAGCATTCTCAATTTGGATTGCCACTCAGTTCAGTCATCTACAACAGAGGGGATTCTCTCCCTGACTATAGAATCCAAGGTAAGACTCTTTTGTATGTGCTTCATAAGAAAAAGTTTAGGAAACCAAATCCGTTAATGATTGACATTCGCAAGTATTATGAACAATTGACCCTAAATAAAGTGTCTGTGCTTATTGCAGTACAAAGGATCAACTGCTGCATCAGCAGGGACGATTAAGCAAGCATTGCAAAGAGTTGCTCGGAAGTGTTGAAGCATATCTTCTCACCGGACAAACCATAGAGTTATTTGGTCTAGATTTCCCTGCTTCGTTTGTAAAATCCCCTGTCATGGAAGGTTCTGTAGATGAGATGCCACAAAGAAAAAGGTTTTTCCTTCCTGTAGGCTAGTAAAATAAAGGGAAATAAAACCTTTGAGCCTTGTAATTTTCTTCAAAATCTAGCGCTTACGTAACAGACCTTGACCTATGGCTTCAATCTTGCACCTTGTAATAACATCAAGAAAAGAAAATGAATATTCGAGCTACAATAGATGCCTTATAATTTCTAATGGATTAAGCTTTATAAATTTAAAGAGTAGGGTTTGAATTTTTTTTTTTTAAGTCAAAAAAAAAAAAAAGCCCCTCGCACAACACTCACCGTCCACCGCCATGTACCTAACAAAATCAACTTTTCCTTACTACTGTAGCAGGAAAGGAACATTAAGCCTTATCATATGTCCAGCATGAGGCACACGGCAGTACTAATGATGGCTTCGGGGTAGTCATTTTCCTGATACTTACATTTCTTAAAAGAAAAACAATGCTCTTTGCGTATATCTAATTGGAGAGAGAAAGAAGTAGTATATTATAAGGTGGTGCTATTATTTATAATGGTTTTCATGGAATTTTGAGAGGGTGAAGCTGTTCAGTCCAATTTTCAAATTGCCAATTTGCATGTGCTAAAGCTAATTATAGTAATGTAATGTAGTTTGGTAAACAAATGCAACTTGGTTTAATCAAGAAAATAAAGTATTCTAGCTTTAAGCAAAGCAGGAGGGGGGCTTGCTTGGGTAGTCAAAAAGGTCTAAAAAGAGGTGAGTTTTAAATGGAAATAACATCAGAAAAGGCTGACAAAGTTTTCAAAGACTAGACAAATTTTAGGGTCAGGTTAAATGATGGCAAGGAGAACCCTAAATACAATATGAATCTAGACACAGGAACTGCAGTTTTGTTTTCAGCAAGCACGCTAGCAAATATCGTTTAATACTAGAATCATGAGTCGTTTTTAACTCTTAAAACTCCCAATTATGCCTTTGGAGGTAATTTTGATTAAGTATAAAACAAAGTTTGTTAAACGACAAAAGGAAAATAGATTGTATGCTTACTGTGTATTCATTTCAGTTCGCTGGAATATTAGGAATTTTTGATTTGACTATAAAGGATTGGAGAATAGGCCCACCAAATCAGGGCAGTGATAAAGGTGAACAATTTTCGGTGGCAAAGGGGCATCTTCATTGAAAGACGTAATAGCTATGGCAAAGGAGATAAAGGGGAGCATAAAAGGTTCAGGCTTGAAAAAGAAGTGGGTAGAAGAGACGGAGGCATGCATAACTTGGTGACCCCTTTGCTTTCCCGAATAATCTGAAAAAAAAAAAAAAAACAAAGTTTAAAAATGGGTTTGTTCCATTTGAAACCCAAAACTATGATTGAAGAGTGCATGATAGACTTTGCTTGTCGCAGTGAAGTGTGGGCCTTGGCACGAAGGCTTTTTTGTAATGTTAATCATGATGATTGCCATTATTCCCCTTCAAATTTCCACTTAAAGATGTTTCAATCTTTAGTTATGTCTAATCAGTTAGCTTAATGGTAAATAAAAATCTTAATCACAATACAAAAAGTTAGGCAAACACGGTGTCTTGACCTGAAGGAAGATACAAAGATTCAGTCGGATCCTGTGAAAGTTTCATTTTCCCAATAAAGCAATTGCACAGTCAGTTAGGCTGGCAGCCCAATGGAAGTGCCCCAGCTACATCGACCAAGGATTGTTGAATTGGGGCCCAAAAAGTCTTTTCATGTCATCTTATTGACAATTCTACAACTCTTAAGAGGATAAAGCGTTAGCTTGTAGAGAGTACTGAACTAGGTATGAAATGGGGAATTTTTTTTATTAGTAGTACATTTATCTATAAAGCGACATTGTCAAAGAGTGATGAGGAAAAAGCAGGAAAACAAAAGAATGCCATCGAATCCACTAACAAGCAAAGACAACTAAGAAAAAGTAGAAATTCTAAAGATTTGTTCCTTCCCCCTGACCTTTTTTACCCAACAACATGATAAATAGAAAACAATACATTAGTTTACTACTGCTAGTCAACAACACATGATTCACAATTGGATAAAGTAAATTATTGACCCCACAATTCTAATGATGGATTTCCATATACATTGAGAAAACAAACAACAGGCAACATTTAAGAATTCATGACTAATCACTGCACTTCGACTTTTAACCCAGCAAAATCCTTTACAGTGTATCCTATTTTGTCAAAATTACCAACCTCATTACTTTCTCTAAACTTTAGGTAATCCAAGCAAACAAATGGATGGTAAACCCTTGAGTTCCCGACTCCCACAACTGCATCTGGTGCCAAGATTACCTTCTCATCCCCAAAGCACCAGAAGAATGCTAGAGAGAACCGGTTCATGAACTGCTTCAAAACAACTCGGTGCTCTGATGATCTTAACCTCCCATTGCTCCAAGCCTGCATAAGATCTCCTATGTTCACTACTAAGGAATTCTCACATGGGCGTACGTCCATCCACTTCCCTTCCTTGGATCTCATTTGGAGCCCACCAAGCTCATCCTGATACACAATTGTTATGCAACTCATATCAGTGTGCATTCCGAGTCCTTCAACTTCCCTTTCTTCCACATCATCTGGTGGTGTGTAATTTACTATCCTCAGATATCCATGACAGTCACCAAATTCAGACTCATAGAACTTCTCTTCATAACCATCTCCTAAACTCCTTAATATGATCTCCGCGATTCTCTTTGACAAGTTCATCATATTGTTTCCATACTGTTGTAATATCTCACTATAGATGGAAGAGAACAGATAAAACAAAACAAAACAAAAGAATGCACATGAATAAACTGAAAAGAATTGTGGTAACAAGAGACTAATCATTGAATAAAATTATTACCTAAATTCAGATTTCTCTTGGCCAAAGAGTTCATTAGCAGAAGCCTTAGCAGAGGCAAAGAAATCCGGACCACTAACTCTTAAACTCTCAAAGTAGGGAGAAGCTATGAAATAGGGTGTGTATGTTTTGATACATGATGATGGACCGAGTTTGAGCTTCGTATCTGGAGGAAGGCTAAATATTTCATTTGAAAGTGCACGAACTTTGTTAAATAGATTTTGCGGGATGCCATGGTTGGTAACATAAAAGAAGCCCCATTCCTGACAGGCTTGTGAGAGGGAAGATAGAAAAGAGGGTTCAGAAGGTTGGGTTAGATCTAATACTGGGAGCTTTATAGAATCTTGCAGTTCAGACATTATTATATATGGAAACAAAACAAGATCCTTGAATTGGATTGCAGTCTAAGAGTGGTAGGTTGGTTACATATAGGATCTAGGGTGGAAGAATCTGAAAATAGATTAGCATTCTAGCACATACCAGAAATGATTAAGCTACTTAAAGATTAGGCATTATTTACCACCACTAACAATTATAATAAAATGCATCATAGGAAAAATGGCAACACGGTGACCACGATACTTAGAGTGATTGGTTAGGCATAAAAAGATGGTGGGCGAAGAGTGAGTTTTGTAGCTATCTTTTGCAGACAAATTTCATTTAAAAACTAAAACACAATCACCTAATGGTGGAGACCACGGATCAAAAGCACGACATAACCCTCCTAGCTGATACTAACCACTAGTAATAGTATTATGCACCTATTGTTTACATCCACTGAATCCAAGAGACCAAAATGATTTAAGCGGACAAAGAGACATCGTGGCATGGTCAGCAAAGAATTTTAGTATAATGCAGTTCAATTACCAATATTTTTATTTTTTAAGTACAGACATAAAGAAACAACAAAAATGAAGCACCAGAACAAGCTAAGAATAAGCATGTGCGCATGGACAAACCAGACATTTGCATATGTTCTCATATGCAAATTAAGTATAAGGCCAGGCCAAGAAACTCCATAAATTACAAGTCAGAGACTTAAGCTCTTCATTTGCATATGATACAGTCTTTAGACAAAAACAATACAAACCGACACATGTGGCCACACACACTCAGAGACATAAGCTCTTCATATTTGGCTAAAACTATAAAGCATTCATCACCAGAGAAAAATAAAATACGGCTGCCAAAAGAAGTATAATGTTTAATAATGATAGAAGTTTTAGAAGAAATGTTTACAGTATAGTCTTGACAAAAATTTCATTCTGAGAAATAGGTGATATAGATATGGGCACAGACCTTAAGCATCCAGTACTCATATTAAGAAATCCTGCTAAACTCATTTTCTTTCTTGTCATCTGGAGCTGAAAGCAATGAGACAATGAATATCACCTTCACTCTACACAACTATGGAATTGTTACTGACATCCAACATGGCATTATTCCCATTCAATTGTTGATGGGGGCTTTGATGTGATGTCTTGAACCACACGATTCACACCACGAACATTGTTGCATATTTTTCGAGCCACATCATCAAGGAACTCGTGTTCAAAATAGTACCTGGAAGTCCAAAATTGCACGAGGAAAAATGAGAATTTCAGGATTTTGGAGTTAAGAGGGGGAAAAGGGAGTCAAAGATTAATTCACAGGCTTTTTACCAAACAACCATTGCCAATAAGACAGAGAAAAATGCAATTTTCCTAGATTTTGAGAAACTTGTAACATGCAACACGTGTTCTGCCAACATGTAATGCCTAAGAGGATGGAGGGACATCCATTTTTATTGACTTAGGAAGTTGTCGATTTTATCAAGCCTCTGACTAAAATCTACATTGAATTTGCCACATTTTAATATCATTACTTAAGAATGCTAACAATCTCCTTTGAACGATTTCCAACTTAAACTGCTTCTGGTACTTCCAGTCAGACAAACCATATCATGTAGCCCTACCAACCGATTTCAGCAAATCACTAACCCTTCTTGCAAATAGCCAAACCATGCGCGTTAAATCATTTTCAACTCAGCCCAACCTCAGAGACACATTTCAGCTTATGCTTATTACTACACACTCTTCGTTAACCTGAGCAATGAGAACTAACCAATCTGCTGTCATTCCATCTTGACTTGTAACAGCTCGAAGAGCAACAACATGAGAATGTGTTCTTTGATCACCTTGAACTCCAACTGATTTTACAGGCAAAAATACAGCAAAGGCTTGCCAAATTGAGTCATAAATGCCAGCATCCTTGATTGACTGAATGAAAATTTCATCAACCTGGGAAAGACAAGTCCATGAAGAAAAACATGATAAAAGATAACACCTTATAGACAAGGTTGCAATTCCTTCTGTAAACACCTCATACCTGACGAAGAATATCTAAGGCATTGCCTTCAGTTACGTCACCCAAGATTCGTACTGCAAGGCCAGGCCCAGGAAATGGGTGGCGCTTTAAAAATAGCTCAGGAACTCTCAATATCCTCCCAAGTTGGCGAACCTTAAAAAATTAGAAAAAATAAAAATGAAACTAATTCAAAAGAGGAAGAAGCTTTCAATAGAAGTAAACATTCAGCAAGGGAATAGAATCAAGACCTCATCCTTGAATAGAAGTTTAAGTGGCTCAATGAGCTTTAATTTCATGTCTTTGGGAAGACCTCCAACGTTATGATGACTTTTGATTGTGTGAGAGTGGGTTCTTCCAGTTCCTGGTGGAGGACAAGATTCAATCACATCCGGGTACAAGGTTCCTTGAACCAAGAAAGCAGGTTTCTTTCCTAATTTATGCTCCAATTCTTGAGCAAAAGTATCAAAGATGCAGATAAATTCTTTTCCAATTATCTTTCTTTTCATCTCAGGGTCTACAACCCCTTTTAGCTTACTAAGAAATTGATTAGTTGCATCAACACAAGTAACAGGTAGATGTAGATCCCTTTCAAAGGTTTCCATCACCCGTTCTCTCTCCTTATACCTACAGCAAAAAAAGCACAATCAATAAATGCACAAGCAATGATTTATAGAAGCTTATAACAAAAATGTACATTTGGGAATTCAATAACTAGTGCTGAAAGAAAATGGAAAATTGTTTGCTTTCTCACCTTAATAAACCATTGTCCACAAAAACACAGTGAAGTCTATCTCCAATGGCCCTGTGAACAAGCATTGCAGCAACTGTGGAATCAACACCTCCAGATAAAGCACAGATAACATGATCATCAGGGCCCACCGTGTTGTTGATCACCTTAATTTCTTCATCCATTACATCTTCCATTTTCCAATCAGCATTCACTCCACAAACATCAAACAATAAATTTCTTAGAGTCTCCATCCCTTCTGGCGAATGTGTAACCTAAATAAACACAAATCAAAACATTATTCAACTGTTTCAAAGCCACAGCATTTTAGTCATTTGTTTATTGTTTATTTTAAGTCAATAAGCAAAAAACAAATAGCAAATATTACAATCAAAACAAACCTTAATAAACACAAAATAAAACCCAAAAACTCAACGAATAGAACTAAACCCATAATTCAAATTACCTCAGGATGATACTGCAATCCATAAAACCTATTCTCCTGATCCTCAACCGCAGCCACTGCCCCCTGCTGACTCCTAGCCACCACTTGAAACCCATTAGGCAACCTAGCAGCCTCATCCCCATGACTCATCCAAACAACCTGCCTATCCCCAACTCTCTTCCCACCAAAAAGACCACAACTTTTCTCAACCTCAATCTCCATCCTCCCATACTCCTGCCTTTCCCCAACCCTAACTTCACCACCAAGTCTCTGAACAAGTAACTGAAGCCCATAACAAATACCCAGAACAAAAACCCCATTGGACAGGGCCCACTTAACGAACCCATCAGCAAATGAAGGAGAATCATCGGAATGGACCGAGTGTGGTCCGCCGGAAAGGATAACGACTTTTGGGTTGAGGGACGTGATCGAGGACAGAGGGGAAGTGCCGGAGATGCAAAGGGAGAAGATAGAGAGGGAGCGGATACGGCGAGTGATGAGATGGGTGTATTGGGAACCGAAGTCTAGGATCAGGACTAAGTCGGATTTCACGGCTTTTGGGTCCATTGGGAGTTTTAGGGTTTAAGGGAAAGGGTGGTGGCTGTGGCTGTGGCTCTGGTTGCGGCTTGACGGTTTTTCTTTGGATAGAAGGAAGTGGTGGCGGGCGAGGGGTTTAAGGAGGAAGGCGGAGAGAAATTAGGGTTCTCGGAAAGTGGGGTAAGAGGGATTGGCGGGAAGTGGGGCTACAAATAAATAACAGTAAGTTAGTGCCAACTGACATTCTTTTCCTTATTGGGTTGAATAAATTATGAGATTCAGTGCGCTTTCAAAACGGGTACCTTTTTGGATTTTCCGGGAAATCTGGCTTATTTATGTAAGTTGGGCCTTGCAGTTCGGGCCAACTTTTTCAACTCGGGTCGGATAATGATAGTAATCCGGAGGCATTCAATCTCTATTGTTATTATTATTATTATTATTTTTGGGAAGATAATGTCTATTACTATTATTAATTAAAATTTTGTAATTCTATTAACACTACATCCAGCCTCATCAAATTACAATATCTAGTCTTCAATTTTTACAATATCTAGATTCAAACTTATCCAAGATTTGGAGTGCTTTAATAATATCTTGACTGTTATAGATAAATTTTTATTATTAATCATAGTCGGTTTCTGAATATGAGGTGAGGTTGAGTTCAAAAAATCTAAAATACACTACAATATAAACCAATTAAATTTAATTATCCGAACAATTGAACTATAAAAGATTGATTATGACTTGAAGTCATGTTGATATTCATTGCAATAACACAAAAATATCAAAACATTTAAGCAGGACGTTTTTTCTTATGTTAACACAGTTTGTTACCAAATATTCAATCAGGGGTCATCTTTTTGATTGAGGTTCAGTGAAATTTCCACAAGGATGCAATTGAATTATTAACTTACCCCAAGTTTGTCATTGTGTTGGTGCACAATTGCTTGAATCTCCATTGCTGCCTTTCAGATTACATGCAACAGTAAGAGTTTTGGTATACATTCACTCTGCCAGATTTCTGTACCGTTCTTTCGTTGGAACACTTTGTGGACCTGGAAATTGCACCAGTAAGAACTTCCCTCACTTTCATTTCCTCAAAGTCTTCAAGGTTGAACAAACCATTCATCAGAAATCAGATCATCACTAGAATAAAAACATTGGTTAAGCACTTATTTGCTTAAACCTTCTCTCTCTGTATGAATGCATGATTTCTTATTACTTCATTGTTTACATACAAGTTAACAGTGGCCGGGGCCCCCATAGAAAAGATCCATTGGATAGGGAGCACCATCTTCGTGAGTAGTCTGTGCATCGTAGCACTGAGGTCTATCAGAATAAACCTTAAGAGAGTCGCCATCTGGATAAACAAAATTTCCACTGTCCCATATTTGCATCTGCTTGAAGTAGGCAGATTTCCCATCATGGCCATATTCTGGTAAATGGCCACTCCCCATTGCAGGACTAGGCTCATTTGCTGGGCTGTAAACCTGTCCTCCCCATGTAATAAAATTGGCACCACCATACATATAAGAGAACAGTTTTTTTGGCCAGTACCCAACAATTTTGCTGTAGAACTGGAGCCACCATTCCCCATCCTAGCATGAAAATAGTATTTGTTAGAAGGAAAAGCATTTGTTGCTAACAATTAAAATTATTAATTGCTAAAACCAAATTTACAAAGATGAAATTTCCCAGATAAAGAACAGATGAAAAGAATTCACCTTAATTATTCTGATTTCTATGTCTTCTTGTGTACCATTATAAGTAGAAATTTGCTTCAGAACAAGACCAAGGCTTATTTCAGTGCTGACTTGTACAAATCCTGGACAAAGATAATCATAGCATCCTGTCTTTTTGTAACCATCTACCTGTTTCCCTAAAACAAAATTAGCACAAACGGGGAATAGAGAGTTAAAGAGAAATGAAGGTTGGAAAACTCACGGTCCAGTAGGAGAATAGCCGAGTGTAGTTGCTCGAATAAAGACGTGGTTGGACCTGGAAGTAAAAGCCAGAAACCAGGGCAAAAACATCAGAAAATCAGTTCCTATAGGAACCCCATTAATGACTAATCTTTTGGGCCCTTAATACTTTACTATGAAATTTGATTTGAAGGCTACAAGAAAAGGAGTTCAAAACAGTTACTTACTCCCCACCCAAACTGTATAACATTGAGTGTGTCGACAGGGCCATTTGCAATCCACATACTAGCCAAGCTAAGTTGATTAGGTGAAACACTAGGGTTCCACACGTTCATGGTTGTTTTTGCTCCAAAGTTGTGCTTGGTATATTCAGCATTAGCAGACTGTATTCAACAAAAAGGTAGAGAGAATACCATAGAAATAACTTTAAAAACAACTTACTTGGGAGACATTTTGATGATCAAGGAAAAAAATATATATATATATATATAAAACAAATTTTTATGATAGATTTTGCTTACAACATAGCCATTCGGAGCAGCATCGTTGCTGTGAAAACGGGAAGTTGTTGGATAATTCAATCCTAAAGCTTTTATTTTCTTGGCCATGATTAGATCCTCCTTTGTAGTCCTTTTAATGAGCACTGATCCTGGTGGGCATCTTATGTTCTCGGGCAGAAAGCGCGGAGGTTTAGTTTTCATTGAAGATTTGCCTCCCATCATCTGATCCTTTGGAATTCTTGTTGGTCTCATCTGTATTATACTCACAATTAAAGCTAATCAACAGAGTGATTATACTGGTTATATATTAATTGTTCCATTGTCACATGAAACTTGAAAGGGAAAATAGTGGGGAAAGATTGCTGACCTGAACTTTGTGATCCTTGAGCAAAGGATGATCAAAAGCATGTTGTTTGTAGATATCAATGCAATCCAAGATATCCCCATATTCAGTCTGTTATCATATAAAAAAAGGTAACAATTTTTTTCAGACACCATAGATAACAAGAGATGCTAAAATACCCCCTTAATCAGTGCTTTGGCATTATAAGCTCACCAGGAAACTCTTAATAGGAGGTTTGTTGATAACTTTGAGCTGTCTTTCCATCTCCAGGTTTTCTTCTTCTGATAATGTTTTCCATTCTTGGACTGCATCTGCTCCTAATAAGAGAGCAATCATTATCTGCACAAGCAATAGTAACATGAAGTTCCTAGAGTATCCGGCAGGAATGACCATGTACTCAGCTTCCATGGTGGGTCAGGAAACAATTGAAACAGATGCAAGTCCTCTCTTGCTTGTCTTGCAAAGTCCAGCCATGCGTTTAAATACATGAAAGGTTGTGACTTTTGGTACATTTCCATAACTGGGTATAGCTCTGTCTAAGAATTATGACAAGTAAATGCCAATTAGCTATTGCTTACTAATTGCTGGTAAGTTTAACTCATATAAGAAAATTGATATTAAGTTTCACTTTTTTCTTTTAATGTAGAGAATTAAGACATTCCATAACATGTAAATTATTGCTTCCCACAAATGAAAGACTAGTCTGGACAAATTATTAAGGGTTAATCATCTCAGAGCATAACATGAAAGAAGCCAACTATTCAAACCCACCATTAAGCATAAATCCATTAAATCTAGCACCCCAACTCATGCACCAAAAAAGTTCAACATACCATCCTTAAAATAAAATAAAAAAAGCCTAAAATAATCTTAGTAATCATTTTCTGTTGGACATTAAATTCTTCAAGCTTTGCTAGCCATAAGGAGAATACCTGACATATCTAGCTATTTTTTGAAATAAACTACAAAGAAATCCAAGATGACTGCAGGTCAAATGTTGCAGTTTATGCTGGACATGAACACACTCTAAAACTTTCCATTAATGTAATGGGAATTGAATTGAAACACGAGTAGCACACCATTTCTGCCTTCTGCTAACTGCCATTTCTGGTTCTTCTTGAGTCCCAAACCCCAGTGAATCAATAATAGTAAAATGTCAAATTAAAAAAATAAAAAGAAAAAACAAGAAAACCACTGTTTAGACTGATAAATGAGTTTCTTGGCCTGTTCTCTTGTTTACATTTGTCACTATGTTTATATTGTTTCTAGAGGAAAAGTGACTTGCTGCCACTTTGGCATCAAAAAGCGGAATGAGTTTTTGAAGTCCTATCACTTCATTGAAACTTACAAGCAACAATGGCCATGGCCCCCATAGCAGACGGTAACTCTCCAGGGACGCAAGTCGCCAGTAAAAAGCAATGCACCCTAACATTGCTGTTTATTACCATATCATATCAGTTAAAATTGGGGGTAACGAACATTCAAGGCTAACATAGTACTGTTTGTGTTTCTTGGCCCGCTCTGTTCTTTTTCTCCATTTATGGAATTGATTTGTATTGATCAAAACAAAACAGAGAGCAGGTTTTCACCCAAAAAAAGATATTAAAGAAAGACAATAAATGGAAGAGGTTATGGCATGAAAAACGTATATACATCTGAAATGTGTAGACTAGTGGACTGAATAATTTACTTGGGAATTACAAGCTATAAGCCAATATTGCTGTATGTGTATACTGGCTCATCCAGTCTTGCTGGAAATCTTTTTGGAACTGAAAATTTAAACTAGTGTCAAGTAAAAGCTATAACTGATAGTATTAAGTAAACTATGCATATAGGGAGTCTAGACCATCGACTGAATCCATGCACCAGACCAGACCGATAACCTCTTGCAAACCAGCAAAAAAAATCTCCCTTCTAGAGCCAGCACGCTGTTCTGCACACAAAATTAGGAGTTAGGAGTGAACATGAGGTTAGAATATACATCCAAAGAGGCTGGTCACGTCTCCATAAATATGGGACACTAGCTGTGTTGCCCTGCATAAACTGCCTCTATTTTGCTGATGCCATTTGGGAAGAAGCACACGAAGCAACATGCACTGCTTTAAGTTTGCAGCCAATCTCCAATGTCGACTACCAAATCCTCTAGGATGTGGTCCACTAACTCAGTAACAACTTCCTCAGTATCAATTCCAGTATCCATCCACACTCTAGATTTGGCCAAATCCTTTTCAACAAGTTGCTGTAATGTTTGTTGGGGTAGCTCTGAAAAGAGTAGCCAATCTACATGTCTTAACACCTCATGAACCACATTTTTTGATAACAGAACCGGTCGAGGTCTTGGGTTGACAAGTGATACCCAAGGAGAGCATCTGAAATAGCATTGATATATCTCCAAAAGGACTTCACTGATGTAGCCAAAAATCAGCCTACGATCAGCACAGGACTTGTCTGGCCATACTTCGACACTATCAAACAAGGACGAGTTAAGCATTTGGTCTGACAAATGACATTTCCTAGAGAGTTCACCCCAATTGAGACCTGACTTTTGCAGAACTGCTTTTATGTACTCGGACAAAGATCCTTGCTTGTCCGTGGAAGTACCTGCATTACTCTTCAGATCCAAATGGGATTCCACAAGCAAAGATGCATAGAGTTCTTCAATACAAAATGGCCCAACTGGTGGCTCAGCTGCACAAGGTTCAGATGTTCAGATGTTAACTCAGCATTTTATATAAAAAATGAAAAAGGTGTTCTCTATATAGTAAGTAATTTCTAGTATAAGAATTCACCTGCTAGAGATATGGTGCTAGGAGAGCTAGTGTTATCTTCTACAAAGAACTGCTCAAGAACCGATATAGGACTTGGCTGCTCTGCTCTGTCAGTCATGCTATCAGAATCTTCTGCTCTTTGAATATGAAAAGGACTTGAAGAATAAACATCTACTGAAGAAGATGATGTTTGATCCCCTAAAGGTGAATCCTAAAAATAACCAAAGTGACAGGATCGAACATAATTTTAGCACATAAGACAACAAAAATTAAACAGAAGGAGAACAAGAAAAAGGTAACAGAGAAAACACAGCACATCAATGACAAAAAGATAGGAGGTGAATAGTTGATGCACTGGAGAAACTTAAAGCGTGAAAATGAAAGAAATATAACAAAAAAATTAAAATTAAAAACAGTTTACCAGTTTTAAGCATTCAAGTAATTCACTGTCTCCGAATGTGTTGACTGCTTCAGTTCTTGGGTTGGTGTTGGTATTCTGCACACCATTTGGTTCCAAAGCATTACTTTCACCCCATCTATCTGCGTGATTTCTTTCCATGATATTCCCAGGACATACAGAAGTTTGATTAACTGCTCAGATAAGAAAAATTATATTATGTGAGGGAAAAATGTAGAATGGAAATTTTGATTTTTCTCTTTCATAACCAAGAAATACCTTTGTGACTCAAATCTTCACTAGGGGAATAGACAGTTGGAAGCACTTTGGTGGCAGGAGATAAATTGCCGGGGATACTTTTCTTTTCACCTTGCAATCGATCATCTGGTTTCTCATTATCAGACATGGGATCTGCCCCTAAATTTTTAATGGGAGAAGAACTTAAGCAGCTGCTCTTCTTTTCATTCTGAACCCTCCACTTGTATCCATTGGCAGTTGGAAAATTGTTGTATGGTGAAAATCTCATCTGCGGGGAAGCAAATCTATGTTCCTTGTTCCTTCCTGGAGTAAGTAGGGGCAACAAGTCGTATTCAGGCAAAGACATTAATCTATCCATAGTTCTCAGGGTCTGTTTTCTAGACAAATCTTCATTTCCGCTATTTAATATCTCTGAAAGATGTTTCGTAGAGTGAAATTTTCCTTTGAGATGCCTTATAGTTAACAGGTTTGAGGTTCCATTGCAACTTTCTGTGGAAGAAGCAGCTTTGCCTCCGATGCCTGAAGGCCCTGAACCAAAGTTCTCTGTTTGGCCCATCCCATCTCTTCTATTGACCTCAGGGGAAGATTCGGACATTTTGCGAACGTCGAGATAGCTTTTACCAGTAGAAATTTTTTCATTTGCCTGCCTGCTCATTTCTTTACCACCCTCATCGAACTGTTCGAAGTCACGTTGAGATTTATGAATACCATCAAGGGACATCTGGCACTGCTCTTTTTTGTTTACCCTCATAGCATGCCTCAATTTCCTTTTCATGTGTTCAAAAGACAAGAATGCTGGCCTAGCACTCCTCTCCTTTTTCCTCAAGCTATAATGAGACTGTGGTGATGGCCAATTACTGATTCTATCAGGACAGTTTTGCATGCCAGGCTTCAAGACTACTATTGTGTTTGAAGGTTCGCATTCCCCTGCTTCTTTTGGCTGGCAGTGTGATGTTTTAGCTTTGGAGGAAGATTGATGTTGCTGATTCTTTGCCTGAGAATCCCGTAAACCTTGAATATGTTTCACTAGCAGTGAATTTGGGTCTTGTAGGAGTTTCGTGAATAATTCCTTGTTGGAATTTAAAATCTCCAATGCATCTATAAAATTCTTAGACCGGTTGGCTAGCTCATTTCTATCGAGGTTCTCCCCATCAGTTAACTTCTGATTTACAAAAGCTTCAACCGCTTCATTCATATGAACTCGAAGATTAATCTCAGTGTGGCGATAATGCTTCCCACCACCGTTGCTTTTACAACTATAAGTCCCTCCATTGTTAGTATCCTCATCATCGCCGGATGCTTCTGTCAGTGATGCCGAGTTGTTGTTAAATTTGTCAACCATATTTTGATTAGAAGGCTGCCTACATCCGTCTGTTGCTCTATCCTTACAACCACGTGCAGGAAAGCGACTGGATTTCTTGGAATTCTTGCTTGCCTTCCTATGGTCCTTTGAATGACCAACAAGCTTGGGGTTAAATTGTAGATTTTGCATTTCAGCAATGGCTGTGTTCTTCTTTACCTGAAGCTTCACAGGCGTCTCTTCTTTTATAATTCGTTTAACTTCTGGCTTCCTGGAGTTAACCCCAAGATTCTTGCTATCAAGTGCATCCTGAAAAAAATTAAATTTTCATCTCAGAATCTTTTTGCTCTTTGTTGCAAAGAAAGAATAATTACCAACATCTGCAATAGGCCTAAGGATGCATAGATTATTTCCTTGTTCATAATATGCATAGAATTTGATTATAAAGCAGGTTAACAAGCTCACATCTCTGCATTGATCCTTCTCCTCATTAGTGAGAAAATCAGACCTATTCCTTGTATAACCATCACCTACAGATGAAAAATCAGTATAAATTAAATTTAGTTGTACATGACAGCTATAAGACTTAAAACATGCATGTGACAATTATTGATAAAATCAGAATAATTAATCTACTTTAAAGAACTTATCAGTACATCTGATTCGTATGGAAAATGAAATTATATTTCATCCACAACCAAAAGCAAAATTTGACCTTTATCCTGTCTGTTAACGCGCTTCTTATCAGAAATGAGCTTCCCATGGGAATGACCTTGGCGAAAATCGAAGAAGTGAATTAATCCCAAGGCACATCCTGACTTGTACTTTTCATAGATTGCAGGGCTTTTAGGTGACAGCACAGGGCTCTTAAGCGATGGGCTCCTGGGCAATCTCCTATCCATATTTTGGGTGGATGAGTACTAACTATGAAGCATATTGTGTGTTCATTCACTACCTCTTTGATGCAACAGCATCAGATGAACACCTGAGCATGAGAACAAGGAAAAAGAATTGAAGAGACTATAAAGTTAATCAGTTAATCAGCTAAAGAGACTAAAATTGTCAGTGGGATATTCAATGACACCAGAAGCAAGTCGAAAAGTCAAAATCATGTACATTTGAATTTTTTTGCTGAGGTAATTCTCATAGAATTTAAATATTAGGTGTGCTATTAACACCATACGTTCATACCCAGCAACGATGGGTGAAAGAACCATGACACTGGTTGAAACAAATGCTTATACGTAGAGTATTTCGATTACAAACAAGTGTCTGATTGTACTGATAATGAACAACAAACTAAAATATTCAAAGCCATCTAAGACCCCAGAAAATGAAAAATAAAAAAGAAAGTAAAAATCTGCTAATTTCATGAAGAGGGGGAATGAGTTCTGGAGATTCCATGAAACAAGAGGCCATATCAAAGAATTAAAAGCCAGTTCCAGCCACTGCCAGCAAGTTCAAAGCAAAGTAACTCCATTTTCTTTTCAGCACCCGCTGGATCAGCTAAGGTTGAAGAAGCACACACCAAATCAACATAGAATGGAAATCTATACTTATCAATACAAAGAAGCATGTTTTGAGATACAAAGAGAAAGTACCTGAAATGGTTTGTGTTGAAGGAGAAGAAGAAGAAGAAGAAGAACAGAATCAACTACCCCTGTTTCAATATATTAAAAACTTTGGCATTCTATTTATGTCTGAACTCTGAACCATTTGAAAGAAAAAAAAAAACCATCTTCATGCATTGCTCATCTTCTGCAGAAGCCAAAACCAAAAACCTTGTCCCTTCATCTACCCATATGACCACTTTTTTTTTTTTTTCTATTCCTTCCACTGACCAGTTCTTGTTATGGTGCTTTTCTGGCACTGGGTCCGTGAGACTTTTTGGCATTGAAGGCAAACTGTAGAAGAGAAGAGAAGAAGAGAAAAGAATGGAGAGTTAAAGCCATGGAAGGAGAGGGAAAAAGAAAATCTTGGTTTAAAGATGAAGGATGGCAGAGAGTTATTATGACATTGACTAGTAATATAGTAAGGTTGCAGATATATAATATGTTACACGTTATTATGGGGTAACCTTTCAAATGAAGCAAAACCTTCTGTCTTCTTTTACTTCCCCCTCTCTTTCTTCTCTCTCTGCAATTAAACTTTCAACTATCATCACCAGTCCCCCCTCACTGCTCAATTCCACATATTACTCACTGACTCACATTTCTGGCGCTTTCTACAGTATACTATTGGATTTTTTTTTTAATTTAAAAATCAATTTAATATTAAATGTTTTTCAAAAATATATTACATTTCCCTATCCTTGTTCTGGTCGAAAAACAAAAAGCACTGTACCAGGTTACTATGTCTCACTCTCTGGCATTCCATGAAATGGTCTTAATGTTTAGCCTTTGTAATGGAAAGTTTAATGGTTTTGAGAGTGAAAGCCTGTCCATTTTGATGGTAGGAGTTGGGAGTATTCGTGTTAGGAAACGGCAGCGTGTTGGACGTCATGCACGACAGAATTGATCTTGCAGAGACGCTGCTGTCAGGGAGGGGGGAAGGTGCAGTGACGTTGTCATCGTTGTCAACGTTTGTCTGGACGTTAAAACTGTTTTTGAAAATGGCTGTCTTCATGTGACCCTTTTGGATTTTCAATTTTCTGTACATCCAATTAGCTTGAAGTTGATATGAAAGGCGAATTTATATCGAAATGTCCACTAGGTAAACGCCATTGATGATGCTCTGTCCTTTTCTCATGGTTCCTGAGACTTTTAAACTTGTTTTCAATATATAAGGTAAATTTGAAGTTCAAATTTTTCATCCTAAACTATTTGTAATAAATATGCATCATTATGGAAGGCACGCTTGCGCCTTGGTGACATTATATAGTTGTAAATTTTATATGGAGAAGAAGATCAAAGATTGCTGTCACTCTTTATGTTGGCTCAATTAGTATTCATGTCTGCAATGATGCTTATTTAATCACTATGGTCTATGGTATATTTAATCCTACAATTATAATATTTTATATTTTATAGAAAGATAATCGTCACGCCCTTTCGAAGTCATCCAATACATCAGGCAACATGAATGCATAATCTTGGAAAGATTTAATTAAATATACGGTTCAAAATAATTCAACATTTGTAGGTGCTGGCATGATTTATTCAAATAATTCTCACATAGATTTTAATCAAATAATAAAGAAATTACCCATGAATTATTCACATGTTTTAGATTTCAAATATATAACAATGAGATAGTATTATCATATGAGATTTATATCATAAAGTGTGAACCCATGTTTTTTTTATGATTGTTTGATTTACAAGGCATGTTCAAATTAGTTTGCTACCAATAAGATTTTCAGGAGGGTGAAAGCTGGATGGTTTGTTCCGATGGGAAAATCAATTGCCTATATTTTGGGTTAGCCGTCCATATCTCGACCAGCTGCCCAGTTGGGCTCAGGGGGTTGGGGACCGTTTTGAGTTGGGCCCGACATAACAAACACTGGGACCACTGCTCCTGACACTGGGTAACAACCCCTAAAACTATACCCAATCCCACCACCTGTCCAACAACATTACAACCATGCACTTGAATTTGAATTAAGCCGGACCTAGATTTTTTTATAAAATTTCTAAATTTGAATCCCAAAATTTTCTTTTAAATCGACATGTTACCTCTGAATTTCAGCTTAACTAGAATGTTCAATGATTTTGATCGGTTTTCTATTTTATCATAAGAGTCTAATTTTCTTATATTATTATTGTTATTATTAAGTAACTAAACCGGTTTTGATAACGATTAGTATCAATTATGGTTATAGCCTGATTGGTCGGCAATATATTAGCTTGTTAGTGGTTTAGATTTATTTGGTTTTACGCCATTGGATTTTGAGTCTGAAAGTGATACATAAACTGGGTGGAAACATCAATGAGTTTGTTCGAAGGGCAAAAATTCATAAGCTGGAAAAAAATAAATAAATAAATTATTCTCTAAATGTTTGATAAATTCATTGGATTCATTCGTGGTTTACAAGCTTCAACACCACCAAACTTATGCTTGAAATTCAAATTAATCCTAATTTTCAAACTTAGTCCAACAACCAAATTTACCAAATTCATGTGCAATCAACCTACCATAGCTACAAATAATTAAATATAAGGTTTTATTTAACTGAAAAAAAAAGTAAAATTAAATTTGGAAGACATTTTCACATTTAGATTAGTTGCTTATAAAATATGGAAATTTCAATGTTTTGAGTTAGTGTTTGATTTCATTTTCAACATCACCGTAGTGATTTAATCTCCACTGCGATCTTATTACCACAGTAATTTTATAATAAGTGATTTAAAATTATCTTATTTGGTTATTAATTATTAATTAATGGAAAAATAATAATTTGAATATTGTATGGAGATAATAATTTGTAAAATATTAGAATATTATTTTTTGTATATAAGGTATAATTAAATTATTTAATTAATGAATATGAGAAATATATTTATCCATAGATAAATAAACTTCTAAAATATTAACTAAATAAAAATCTTTGGATGAATTAGAAAATGAAACTAAATCTATTATAATGATAATGAATTTGTTGAGAAAAAAAATTATAACATATGAAAAACAAGTAAGGTACTTTTGAATTTGGTACAAAGAATATATATATATATATATATATATATATATATATAAGTGTAGATGTTTACTATATAAAAGTAATTACAATAATGTGAGAAATTAAGTTTTTTATTCACACATTAAAAGGATAATATTAATTATAATTAATTTTATAGATCATTTCACTTTGATGAAAAATTTGTTTATTTTTTCGAATGGAAAGATTATTCTTCAAGACATTAATTCAATCACTCTCATTGATTTTAGATCATTGTTGTGTAAAAAAAATTATATTTTAATCAAATACAGTGATTTTATTACGCGATATAAATCATATAAGTATCAACGTAATCACCCTAGACAAACACAACCTAAACTTTTTTATTTTTGAAAAATGTGATCTAATTTGTATCTAAATTGATGGAAGAAGTTTAGTTCAAAATAAATGGTTAAAATACTCACTAAGTTTCTATATTCATATAATTTATTTAATTTAGTCAATATACTCAAAATCGAAGCAATTAGTATATTTATTTTGGAAATTTTTTTAATTTAATTCCTCTCACTAATGACATTTAATTTTACCGTTCAAATAATGATATCATCATTAATATCGACACTGACGTGGTATATTTTAATGATGTAGCATGCCACGTGACGTCAACTTGATGATATGACAATACCATGTGGCCTTAATATGATGACGTGACAATATTGCGTGGCATTGACTTGTTGATATGTCAATGCCATGTGGTAAATAAAAAAAAATCTTTAAACAAAAATTGTTGTGTCACGTTATAAGGATTATATTGAATAAAAATATATAATACATAGACTAAATTGAACAAAATTGAGATGTTGAGGGTCTGAATTGAAAAAAATATTTGAAAAATATAAATCTTTAAGTAGATGGTAGATATACTTATTAATAAGTTAAATATTTAAGTGTAAAATATTTATGGTGTTAAAAAATATAGATAAATATTTTCATATTTGATTATTTGATTGTGGAATCTGTACATTAATTTATTTTTTTGTAAAAATTAAGTTTGAATTATCATTCTATAAAAAAGTTAAAAAAAATCATACCTAAAGTCAAATTTAGATGATTAACTTGCATTATGTTAGATGAGGAAGAGAGATATGAAGTTAACGATAATTATAAAAATAAGTATTCGTTATGACTTGCTTAATTTGGGCATGATAAACTCCTATTACAGTCATAGAATCTGAGTTACTTTACTCATTCAATTATTTATTTATATTTATATTTTTACTTTATTTGATATTTAAAGTTATATTCTTTAGGTTGAAATTTCTTGGATTAAATACTGCATTTATAGTTAATAGAGTTAAATATAATTGTAAATATTTATATAATTTTATTTTTTATTTACAAATTTTTTGTAGATTTAAATCAATAATGTAAATTTAAATTTAGTAGAATTTGATTATGGTATTTGAATTTAAATAAAATCGTTTTATAAGAAACTTTGAGTAAATTTAAATAAAAGGTAAATTAGGTAAGTATTAAATAATTACAAAAAAATTGATATTTGTAAATTGTGAAAATTGTAACTAAATCAACCTATTTTGCTTATTTTAGTTCAGCTCAAGTTAAAATTTAAGTCAAATAAATTTTCAATTTGTATACTATTATAGATAGAAAAAAAATTTATTTAGTCTTTTTATATTATTTTATTTCAACATAATGCAAGTTATTCATATAAATTTGACTTTAGGTATTAATTTTTTTTTATAAAAAAAAAATTTAAACTTAATTTTTGCAAAGAATATATATTATTGTACATATTTTAGAATCAAATAATCAAGTATGAAAATATTTATACATATTTCTTAGCACCATAAATCTTATGTACTTAAATATTTGACTTATTAATAAGTATATCTATCATTTACTTAAAGATTTATATTTTTCAATATTTTTTTTAATTTAGTCCCTCAATATTTCAATTTTGTTCAATTTAATTAATATATTATATATTTTTGTTCAATTTAATATTTATGACGTGATACAAAAATTTTTTTAAAAATTTTTTTATCTGTCATGTAGCATTGAAATGTCAACATGTCAGTGTCATGTCAATATTGCCACTCATTATATTAGGACCATGTGGCACTGTTACGTCATCAAGTTGGTGCCATGGAGCATATCATATCATTGTGTGGATATCACGTCATCAAAATATGTCACATCAGTGTTGATATTATTTTTTAATGATAAAATTAGATATAGTTAGTGATAGAGACTAAACTGAAATAATTTTTAAAATAAAAAAATTAAATCACTTCAATTTTAAGTACATAAATTAAATTGAATAAAATATATAGATATAAAAACTTATGAGTATTTTGATTCAGAACAAACTTCAACACTACATGCTTTACGTCCTTGTTCCCGTCTAAGCTTTACACCCAACGAGTACATGGGCCTGAGGTCCAAGATTGTCCATACTTTTCAAATCCAAAAGCCCAAACAATTTCAACGTTCCAACTTCAAACGACGCCGTGCGGCATCAAATTTCCCAATCCTAAAACCTCTATCCCCTCCACACTAAAACCTCACTGCATCTCTCTTTCTCTCTCTACAATGGCTTTCAGGCTCCTCTCTCTCCCCACCTTTCTTTCTCCTCAACGCAACTATGTCTCTCTTAAAACACACCACCACCATCGCCATCGTCATTTCCCTTTAAAGCCTCTTCGCCTTCCCGCCATCGGCCCCGACGGAAAGTATTATCCTAGCCCCGACGACGATGACCCGCCCGAAGCCCCCGAAGACTCTATGCACGGGGTAGACAAGTTCCAGCAAATCCACCGCCAAGCCGCCCGGGCTCGCAAACTCCAGGAAGAAGATTTCAACAAGCACAAGTCAAATTACCTTTCTGCCATTGCTGACGTGGACGAAGACGTATTGAACAAAGAGAAAACGGGAAACGATGATGGGGACGATTTGTTCGGTGAGATTGATAAAGCCATTGCAATGAAACGGCAAGAGTTAGTTGAGCAAGGTTTGCTGCAACCAGCTCCGAAAAAAGAGGAAGCCTTTGATGATGAGCTGGGACCTGATGAAGTTGTTGACTTGGAAGAAATTGATAAATTACAAGCTTTGACTGTTGTTTCTGATTTGGATGATGGAGAAAATGAAGATTCAGATGAAGAAGATTCTTCCAAATTCGATGTCCGTATAAGTGATTCTGAAGGTAAAAAAGGAGAAAAAGATAAAGTTAATTTGTTGGATTCTTCTTTTGATTTAGATTTAGATAGTTTTGGAAAGAGTAAAGTTAGAATTGTGGAACCTAAGTTTAAAATGAGTTTAGCTGAGCTTTTAGATGAAAGTAAAGTGGTGCCCGTTTCGGTTTATGGGGATTTAGAGGTTGAGATAACAGGGATACAGCATGATTCAAGGGTGGTTAGTGCTGGGGATTTGTTCGTTTGTTGTGTTGGGAGGAGAACTGATGGACATTTGTATTTGAGTGAAGCTGATAAAAGAGGAGCTGTTGCCGTTGTAGCAAGTAAAGAGATTGATATTGAGGATACCTTGGGATGCAAGGCATTGGTCATTGTTGAGGATACTAATTCGGTTTTGCCTGTGTTAGCAGCATCTTTTTATAGGTACCCTTCAAAGAATATGGTAGTTATTGGGATCACTGGGACTAATGGTAAAACAACCACGTCTTATTTGATAAAAGGGATGTATGAGGCAATGGGTTTGAGGACTGGAATGCTAAGCTCGGTTGCTTATTATATACATGGTGATAATAAGTTGGAATCCCAAAATACGACCCCAGATGCTGTTTTGGTTCAGAATTTGATGGCTAAGATGTTGCATAATGGAACAGAGGCGGTTGTTATGGAGGCATCTTCTCATGGACTGGCTTTAGGGAGGTGTAATGAGGTTGATTTTGATATTGCGGTGTTTACTAATTTGACTAGGGATCATTTGGATTTTCATGGGACTGAGGAGGAGTATAGGGATGCTAAAGCAAAGTTGTTTGCAAGGATGGTCGATCCTGAGAGGCATAGGAAAGTTGTTAACATTGATGATGCGCAGGCACCTTTTTTTATTGCGCAAGGGAGCCCCAAAGTTCCTGTGGTGACCTTTGCAATGGAGAATAAGAATGCAGATGTTCATCCCCTGAAGTTTGAGCTGTCTTTATTTGAGACGCAGGTCTTGGTTAATACACCACATGGGATATTGGAGATTTCTTCAGGTTTGCTTGGCAGGCATAATATCTATAATATTCTTGCAGCTGTGGCTGTTGGGATTGCAGTTGGGGCACCCTTGGAGGACATTGTAAGAGGGATCGAAGAGGTTGATGCTGTTCCAGGTAGGTGTGAGTTAATAGATGAGGAGCAGGCGTTTGGAGTAATCGTGGACTATGCTCACACTCCTGATGCCCTTTCTAGGCTGCTTGATTCTGTAAGGGAGCTTGCACCAAAGAGGATTATTACTGGTATGCTTCTACTTATGGTTTTTCTTGAACTCCCTACTTCAAATGAAACGATACTTCCTCCAAATTGAACATCATTACCTGTTCTTTTCTTTTTTTCACTCCTTTTTTCTAACCAATTATATGTCTTTTCTATAGTTATTGGTTGTCCTGGGGAGAGTGACCGGGGGAAAAGACCAATGATGGCAAAAATATCAACTGATAAAAGTGAAGTGACGATTCTGACATCTGATAATCCAAAGAGTGAAGATCCATGTAAGTATAAGACAATGTCAAATGATCATGAGTTGCAACATTGGTTGCTTAGAAACATGTGGCTATTTACTTATATGTTTCATCTTCTTATCAGTGGACATCTTGGATGACATGTTAGCTGGCGTGGGGTGGACAATGCAGGAATATTTGAAATATGGAGAGAATGATTACTATCCACCTCTCCCAAATGGTCATCGACTTTTTCTGCATGATATTAGGCAGGTAGCTGTACGTTGTGCTGTTGCCATGGGTGAAGAAGGCGATATGGTTGTAAGTTATTTGAAACTTGGATGTGCTTTTTGAAGGGAATTGGTTAGCTTCTATTCCTAGTAATCTGGAAACCCACATCTTCATTACTATAGTTATATGCTTTTGCGAATGAATAGTTTTACAATTCTGGACCTTATGTAATTGCAGTTCTCACGCAACACAAAAGAGTTGCACATTACCTCATGTGTATAATTTGTTGAAAAGTTTAATTATTTATTTTGCACGGTTTCCTGTTGAACTTTAGAGTTTGGAGAATAAACAATGTGAAAAGAATTTGTTGTTGTTTCCTCCCATCCCACTTCCTCCTTTCTGCTCTTTCCCCCTTTTGTTGGAGGGACGGGGGGTGGGTTACTTCAATGACGTTAGTCGGCCAGCCTGCTAGGCTTGAATTTTCATGGGTTAACGTAGCCCATGTCTCTCCTTACTCATGCTCTGTTCTGCTTATAACTAGTTGATATGTATATTTGTATATTTGACACTAATTGTGTGATGCAGGTGATTGCTGGCAAAGGCCATGAAACATATCTGATTGAAGGTGACAAAAAAGAGTTCTTTGATGACCGTGAGGAATGCCGGGAAGCATTGCAATACGTTGATGAACTCCACCAAGCAGGAATTGATACCAGTGAATTCCCATGGCGGTGGGTTCATTCTCTATTAATTCTGCTTAATTATCGAAGAATTCTTCAGTTTTACCAATGTGGCTTGTCCAGATCAATTTCCTATGTGGAACTGCGTATCATGTTTGTGAATTATAAGGATCATATGTCTATGTCAATTATGATACCATTATACTCCTAGCAAAAGGAAATGGAAGAATGACTGCTATCGCATGGATTTATATTATAAAGCTGTAATTTCATGTTTCTTTCTTGCCTATTCTCTGCAGGTTGCCAGAGAGTCATTAATTTCCATGAGTGTGCAGATAGGTTGATGTTAGACTATGGCAGGGAATGGTACCTCTGGATCAAAATCCTGCATTTTGATCCTTTGACAATATTTTAACTGAAAAACATGAGGATGCTGCTGCTCTGGTGGAGGCACTCATATAAGCTGTTTGAGGGCATGGATTGATGGAGTCCTTAACTACATAGAGAACAGTAAGAACTCCACCTTGCAATCTCATTAGTTTATATGTAACTTTGTTGAAGTCTTATAGAATTCCTTTTGGATATAAATTTTGAGGTAGTCCTTTACTTTCTTTTCAATTATTGATCGCAATGCATTCAAAGCTGGAGGCTTGGCGGCAGGGAGTAGATTGTACTGTATGCTTAAAAGCAGAAGTGGTTCATTTCAGCTGTTTTAGTAGTAATTCTTAATTGTCTTGTTTCTTTTGTTCTCAAATAGGTTATTCTTGATGTAAATTCTTTTTGTCTAGGTTTTGCTAATTTTGATATCATTCCAAAAGGCTGCTCATAAAAATGGGCCCTGTAACAGATATGAAGGTACAATTTTTTTGTATGCCAAATGACTATGTTTCTGTGTGTATATGTAAAATCTTATTCTGAAATCTGATTGTGGAATGATAACAGATTCTGTTAACTGGATGCTGCACTTTTGAAATAGTATTACAGATTATTGTGGTGCAGCATGTGCTTGATTAGTCTGATGGAACAACCTCTAAAGTTGTTGGTTTCTTAATGATTTGATATTATTCTTGTTGCCAATCATGAAGAAAAAGTAATGAGTGCATAACAAGTTTAATGCAATTTAGATAATGCTATAGTTTGCTTCTCTTTGTGTAAGGATACTTAAGGCTGGTCCTTTGATTGTTAAAATATAAAGACATGAACCCGAGGTTTCAATTTTGCGTTTCTTCCATTTTGGATGGAATATAGGCGCATCTGTACTGCACAATCAAGCAAAAATGTTGCTTTGAAAAAAAAAACCCTGAATGAGGAGCCAACTTGATATTTTGGTTACTTTTAGTGTTAGGGTTTAATCAGTTACGGTGAGTATCAGTTCAAGCATCTGCAAGCTATAGGCTTTTGTAGTCCACAAATGTATGGTAAGCATGATATTTTGTGAAAGGATTAGTCAAGCTTTTTGTTGAGGACCGATTTATCTGCTTTCTAAATTCTAAGAAAGGAAAACATTACCAGATATGTAGTGTAGGTTGGAATCATCTTGGCTCATACTATGCCGTAAGTTTTTTAAGTGTATTCGTTATCCCATTTATTCAGTTATATTGTTAGTATACAAGGACGGCATTGAGTTAATATGGCAAATAGTTGTGTCTAATTGTTGTAGATATGCATGAAGCTGCAAATTCTTGCAGTGGATCAAGGAGTTTCCAGTTCAGTCTCCAAGGACATTAATGCCATTTCAATGCCATTCTGCAAACTGTAGCTGGTACACTGCTGCTAAGCTGGAAAGCCTCTGAACCAAGATATACCGAACTCTTTCTATTTCAATCGTTGAAGGGTGGTGAAACTCAAAGGAAGCATATAGACAACATGCCGAGACTTAATAGCTAATTTGGTAACTCAAAATCATTATAACTAAGAATTTTATAGCCAAAAATGTCGAACAATCAAATTTTCATGGCTCCTTACCTTTTATTTCCCTTTTACGTTCAAAGCATCAACCATGTCATTCATTTTCCTGGTTTCGTGATGCTCATGCATCTTGTAGCGATTTATAAACCAGGTTAGTGTTTGAGGTTTCAAGCTGGATTGTCTGTCAATCAGGTTGTTTCAATTAATCGACAATCTAACATGTATCACGAATTTATGTTTTTAACTCAAAAGACATACTGATAATCAGAGGAAGGTTTTTATTTATAAAATCAAAATTTATTTATAAAATCAAAATTTATCACGTAAAATTTGTGACACATAATTGTATTTAAAATTTTGTTGACTTTATTTGGTTAATTGTAATTATTTTCTTTCTAAAATTTCAAGATGAATTTATTATTCATGAATCGTAAAATTTCAAGATATACTTAATTTTTGAACTTATAATCCATAAAACGCGTTTCCATAACTGAAGAAATTAATGCGTTTTTATAATAGAATCTTATTATTCATGAAATACAATTTCATAATTAAAAAAATTATGTAGAATCTTATTATTCATGGAATACAATTTCATAATTAAAAAAATTAACGTGTTTTTAGAATTAAAAATGAATAATAAAATTATAAGTAGAAGATAATGAAAGGCAAATCCTCCTTGTTAATGGAAAATCCTTGCATACTTGATAAGAAAATTAAAAACGTTACCCGCCAATCATCATGAATAATAAGAGAAAAAACCCATTTATTGCACTCAAGAAACGTTGGTGTGAGTAAGAAAAGAAAAAAAATCTATTACATTACAGCTGGAACTTAAAGAGAGGTAAAAGCACCAAATAAGGCTAAAGAATTATAATGAATCATACATGGTAGGCAAATCAAAGACAAAACAGAAAGTTTGGTGGAAAGTGAATGCAGGAAAAAGCCAACTGGTGCTCCGATTTTGATGGCCTAAAAGGTTAATAAATGCAGTGTTTAATACTATATATTAAGTAATGCTGGTAAACCCAAGTGTTCAAAGAACTAAAGCTCGAGCAATCATCCATCAGACCAGCTTTTTGGAAAAAAGGGGTGGAAGGGAAAGACGATTACCCCATAACTCTCTCTGCCATAACTTCACCCAACTCACTGACTCCGTCGTTTATTTTTTTTTCTCTTTTCCTGTGCAACATGAGACAGCAAGAGAAGGACAAGTGTATAATTTCTTTCCTTTCAGAGCGGGACGTATGGACATAAATGCAGAGAGAGAGAGAGAGAGAGAGAGAGAGAGAGGCGCTCTAGTAAGTTGTAAGACATGGAGTTTGACTATGATGATTGATGATGAGCGAAAAGGAATCCTCCTGATTTGAGTCTGTGTTGTCGACTGATGCATGGTGAGGAAAGTTCTTCTCTTCTGAACAGAACTACAGAAAAATGATTGGTTTTTCTCTTGTTTTGGAATTCTTTTGATCATGTATCTCGTTCCTGAGGTGAACCTCAGCCTAAGAATTTGACTTTACTAGCTTTTTGATTTGTTGTGCCTTGTTCTAGTTCTTTGACTGTTTCATGCCTATCTGTAGTACCTCTGGTCATATTTCTGGGTCTATGAGACCGTAATACAAGAAATCTCTTTTATTAGGTTCTGAAATATAAACGTCAATTCTTTTTCATTACTGATTGATAACACTCTTTTGTAGATGCTCAGATCATGTTCTTCAGGGGCTTAGTGGTTTTGAATCTTTTTATATTGCATCCACAAGTAGTTTGTGGTGCAACTTTATGTTTTTTTTGGCTTTTATTCGGTCGGACGGAATAAGTTTGAGGCTTCTGCATTTCAAAGACTCACTTGATTGTTTGTAGGTGTTTATGTAGGAATTGGAATTTGATTTAGTCTTCTAGGAACTGAAATGATCCTTGCTTTAACATCTCGGTTCCATTTTGTTCTCTGTGTATTGGGTCCAATTGTTCATCCTTTTGGACCTTTCTCAATTATGTTCCTGCTAGAATTAGAATAAAGGGAATCTGTCAAAGTTCATTCAGTTCCATTTTTTCACTCATATAATCCTATGATTGATTTTATTGAACTTATTTCCCACCCCCATCTTTGTTTTCCCCTGGTTTAGTGGATTGTCATATACTTTTGGTCAGGCAATACTTATGGTGGGTGTTAAACAATATTTGCCCTTTAATTCACTCTCATTGATCTTGGGCTGTTCTTTGCTATGCCACAGGGTGGGTGCAGCTAATGTATTATATAGTTTGCTCCTACTTTGCACTATTAACTTGTGAAAGAGTGTTATGCTGGAAGGAGTAGATTTGATCTTGAGATAAGCAGCACTTCTAGTGTCCAACAGCTATCATACTTCTAGCAATGTCCTGTGACATTGATGACAAGTGGGGCTCATTGTCGATTTATTTGATATAAGTGGGGCTAATTGGTGATCTAAAATTTTCTGAGTCATTATATGGTCCTAAGTTTTTGCAAAGGTCAGGTTCAAGTGATGGCCCCAGCAGAAATGGGAGAACTTGAATTTCAGCGACGTTGGGAGTACAGGAGGAGAGACAATGACTTTGATTCTTCATGCGATGATTCAAAATCAAGTAGCGAGCCACTTCGCAGAAGGCATAAGCTGGTATCAAGCTTGATCTCCGTAGGTGATCATCGAACTAGTGGACTTAAGCAGAAGGACAACGACAATCCTGGAACAGGGGATCAAATCAATGTTGGGAAAGCAAAGACACGGAAAGCCAGGAATATAAGCAACAATTTGCAGAACAGTAAAAGGAAGAGGGGTTCTCCGAAAGAATTTGATTTACAGAAGGGTGATACAAGGGCTCATGATCCTGTTCCTTTGGATGATGTTAAGAACTTCATGGAGTCTTTATTAGAGGATCTTAAAGTTACTAGAGAGAACTTATTGAAATGGTTGATGGAGGAAATGCAAAAGTTGGTGGCAGATGATACTACTCCAGAGCCAAAAAGGAGAAAACGTGGTCATAGAGGGAAGAAGGTCCAGTTGCAGCCAACAAAAAAATCTAAGAAAGTTCAAGATCAACATGAAAAAACCGCCAAGGAGAGCATGCAAGTCCAGCATCCAAATAACTTCGAGGAAAGTATCCAAGTCCAACACCATAATAACTTTCAGGAAACAGTCCTTGCACAACAGCAAAACAACTTTCAGGTGAATGTGATGCAGCTTCAAGAGGAGGAGAATATTAACTGGCAGCATCAGAATGACTTCAAATATGGCATGAGATCTCAGAACTGCAATAATAGATCTTTAGTAAGACTTCCTAAAAGTAGTAATGCTGCTGATTCTACTGATTGCTTCAATGCATTAGGAGATGGAGTTGACTCTGGACAGGTAACTAAGGTCATTACTTCATCAAAGAAGAACAAAGGAGATAGCTTGTCAATATCTGCAAAGTTAAATCTTCAAACAAGTTGTGCTGACCAAGATGTTCAATTGCAGAGTCATAAGAGCGTTGTGTTGGCAATAGAAGCTCAAAAGAGGAAGGGTGGATCTTTGGAGAGGAGTCTGAAAAGCAAGAAGACTGTTGATTGCAGCAGTCACTATCAAGTACCTGAAGATCAAGGTGGTCATGGCCAAGCCATGAGAACTGCAGTAGCCACTGAAAAGACCAACGGGGAAATGTTGGGATCATCTGTTGTTCAAAATTTTCTATCTAGTCCCTCAGGTCAGGCACCTTCTTCAATGTATTTAACGTTACCCACTGTCCTAACTGAGCCCATTGTCGCTCCCATTGTTGCTAATCACGGGCTTGATGCTTCATTATGCGACTATATTCTACCAAGAGTTGCTGAGAAGAAAAGAGGTGTGAACTCAGAAAGAATGAATCAAATTCTGGAAGCAAGTTGTACTCAAGGATCATTTCCAGTTGTACATCCAGAAGAAAGAATTCAAAGCTTTGCACCAATGGGATCCAGAAACACGGGTTGCGTTAATCAGAACAGCACCCCAACTTCAGGTATTGGGAATGGATATCCTGTCCCACTTCACCAGGGTATAGATGTTGGTTTAAGCATTCCAAGACAAGCTCATGCAGGATATCTTTCACAGGACAATGACAAAACACTGGCTTTGAGGATGAATGGAGGAGCAATCAGATTTCCTGGGGGAACCTATAATCTGTCAGAACACCCTGCTGCCAACAATTGTCATTTCCATTCAACTTATCAATCCGACAGTGGACTTACGTTGTGTCAACTCCAAAACATTAAAGATGGTCATCTTTTCCCGAAGTAGTGCATCAGCAGGAATTAAGCCTCTTAAGGAAAACTATTCTAGGCAAACAGGTCTCAATCCCAAGTTGTTTCTAGATTGTCTGGTCTGTTTTTTTCTTTTCTTTCCTTTTCAATCTTTATAACCCCGAATTAGTGTTCTTTGATTGTTTTCCATCTGATTCTGTTTTAAAAAATGGATGGAAGTTAGTTTCATTCTTCAAAAAACACTGTGCATTTGCCAACTAAAAGAAAATGGGCAGAGATTTAAGGTCCAATGTGCGGAATCATAATTCCTACCCTTGCTTGATGCCTCAAGAAACTCTAATTGTGCAGCAAAGGGGTTTGGATTGTTGGGTCCTTTAAAATCTTTCACGTCTGATTAATGGAGTCAAGTTGACTGTGGCACGTGACAAAAGGCCTAAATCCTGTTGAAAAGAGAGTTCAATGTTGTTAACAGTGAACAGATTCCCTTAGCATTCAACTGTACCCACCTTGGAGGATAAGGGAAAGCCTAATGGGTCAAGAATGCTTGATGAAAGAGTTTAAAACCTAATGAAACCAAAGCCACACTTTGATCAGAAGGCAGGGCATATGCAATTGGATTGGTGAATATATCAGAAATTAAAGGGAAAGAATCCTTCATTAAAGAGTTGCTTGATATGTTTTGTTGAATTGGGAATTCATTACTGATCAACTAGCCGATGATACCTCTTTAATGTATTCCATTGAATGTGGATGGAATTGCTATTGCTGTTAGTTTCATTAAAGCATGAAATTCCATGATATATCTGATTCTCTCCTCACTTAAAAAAAAAAAAAATCTTATCTGTCTGCCATAAGTGAAAGATATGATTTAACAGAGGATCTTCGTCGCTTCCTCCTTTTGTTGGACGCTTTATAGGATGGAAACTAGACAATGACATCCCACCAAATTTACAATTGTTTTCAGTTTAATAACCACAAACCTGTCCATCTTTCAAACCCTTTCTCGAAAGCATTACAACACTAATCATCATCAAATGAGAAGATGATTAAAATCTCAAAGTTTAAAGATTGGTATAATTATCCAAAGAATTCTAGGCAAATTGTCGGCACCTCGAACAGCCATGGTCTTCGACGATGGGCACATGCGGCAGTTCATTTGGGGTGCGTAACCACATGCATGGTCCAACAAGAAACAACATAAAACACGTCTTGAGATCGTTTTGATGTCGAAGCCATGAAAGCAAAACGACAAGCGAACATGGAGGAAAAAGTTTGTGCACAGCCCCAACTGTGATTCTACTATTACCACTTGAAAGTGACGACCCTCTTCTTATTTCTTGTTTGGTCGACGGGTTTTGCTTCTTTCTGAAAAATCATTGTCGTCAATGTGGGTTGATTCCTACAGGAACTTTTAGCACTGGATTGATTGGCTAATCTCACCAAGAAAGAAAAAAGAAAAGGAGAGAGAGAAAATTCATTGCTTATAATTCTTATGTGATTGAGGCCTAAACCTAGCAAACCAAGAATCTTTCTTCTGCCATTGAAAGTAAAGTCTAAAAAGGAAAAAGGAAGAAAGGAAAATTCTCCCAATAATGGATTAACACTTGCTCTTGAAGGTTGGGCCTAAAAGGGTTCTATGATTACCTTACTTTTTCTTAATTGAAATATTTAGGATGGGTGTGAATCATTTTTGCACAAATTCTCATATCTAAAACAACTTTATATGCTCAAATATTCAATGGGTACTATTCATATTGTAAATTTGTTTTTTCATATTTTTGTTACAAATTCTCATAAAATATTGTCAATATAATTAGAATTTAGACACAAAGATACTTTCTTAAACGAAAATTTAAATACAGATTTTTTTTTCCAAAATTGGGTGATAATAATCCAAAAGCCTTTTTTACCCTTTTCTTGATGATGGCTATGAATATGATTCCTTCACAATCCCAAATCACAACCGACTTCCCTTGTCTTGAGGAAGAGCAAATGTGCAAGAAACTCTCGTGACGGTGTAAAGGGGATTGACATGACAATACTAAAAGACAATAGGCAATCATTCATACAAACAACTGAAAGATTAATAGCATCCTTCATTCCCGTCGACGTTTCTTACCGCGGTTTTCCAACCATGCGGACACGTACGGAATCGGGAATCCCCCCTCCACCGGCCACAACCATTTTAATTATTTACCTCCATAAAAGATTAATATTGATAATTTATATAATTTATTTTGTGAACAAAACTTCAACCCAATAATAAAATGTTGGGCAATGGTCTCCAAAGCTTTTACTCTACTAAAAATCATTTTTAAAAAGAGAAAAGAATTGCCAATTGCTTAGTAAAAGGGTAAACGACGTCGGACTGGTGACTTCAGCAGGCATGCAGTTAGGTGGCCTTTGAGGCCGTGACGGTTGCTTTCATTTTCTTATCTCACTTCCTTCCAAAACCAATAGATCCATTGCTCATTTATTGTTTCCATTTATTAACAACCACAACTCCAGTACTGCTACTCATTATTTTGTTTTTTTTATTTATTGGATCTTGAATTTAATCAGTAGTAAGAACAGAACAAAAACCAAAAGCAAACATCTTGTCTGATGCCTAGAAATAAGGGAACTTCAAAGGGTCCCTGAAGAAGGAGAATTGGGAGTAGGAGGATAACCCCGTCAATGGATTTGCGGAGTCTTTGCAGAGTAATCTTTGTAACAGCTCTGATTTCACTTGTCTGTCAGCCATGTTCTGTCACCGCCGGTGATATAGTACACGACGACGATTCAGCTCCCAAGAAGCCCGGTTGTGAGAACGACTTCGTTCTGGTAAGCAGTCGAATCTTATTTCTTTCCTTCTACCACTTCTTGTTTCTTTGTTTTCTCAACTTGGTTTGCTTAAATTTTTGGTTTTGATTCCTTTTTTCTTGAATTGGTAGTGGTAAGCACTTAAATTTTGTTTCTTTTCGCTCTAGTGTTCAGAAGAAACGGAATTTGGAAGTCTTGAAGTGGGCGTTTTGGATGTTGATTTTCTATAATTTAATTTCTTAAAGACTCAAATTTGTGTATAAACTAAACTAGCTTTAGTCTGGTGAATTGTACTATATCAGTATATTGTATAGCATTTCGTTCTTATCTTAAGTTGCTGGGCGAGCCCTGTTTTTTTTTTTTGCTGCAATTTTAATTTGGTGATTTTTATGCAGTTATTTTCTCCTTCTACTTTCTATGTGTCTTCTTGGTATTATATTCCTAGATTGATATTAACTGTTTGTCTTAGTGGTTAGTTTATAAAAATTTTTGAAGTTGGAGTGAGAAATCGTGATAATAGCTATTTACTTTCATTGCTCATATAGGATTTCCTGCCCTTTCTGTCATATTGTTTCTCCTTCAATTTAGGACTCTCCACGTTGTTGGAGTAAACTTGTTCTCAATATTGATTTGCATGGCTGTTGTATCTTGTTGATTTTATCATCGTTTTTGTTTCATCTATAGAGTTTAATCTTCAATTCTCTTGACTTTGTTAGGTCAAAGTTCAAACTTGGGTTAATGGCATAGAGGATGCTGAGTTTGTCGGTGTAGGTGCCAGATTCGGTACTACCATAGTGTCAAAGGAGAAAAATGCCAACCAGAGACGCCTTATTCTTTCTGACCCTCGTGATTGTTGTAGTCCCCCAAAGAATAAGGTTTGTTATTTGGACTATCGGTATACTCTTATATTTATGTATGTCCATGCACAACAAGAAAGTGTAGTAGACTAAGACCAATCAATAACTTCAATTTTGTTAGCTTGCTAATGATGTCATTATGGTGGACCGAGGAAACTGCAAATTCACAACCAAGGCAAATAATGCAGAGGCGGCTCATGCTTCAGCTGTCCTCATTATAAATAATCAGAAAGGTAATTAATGTTTTTGGTTGTTATTTGATGGTGTGTTAACTAGTTGGGGTTTTTGAATGCATTGTTGATAAATAATCAGAGTGGTATTGTTACATTAACTGGAATAGGAATGGTTTTTCATTATTACTCTGAATTTTACCCTTTTGGATTGCCATGAACAAGTATGAGATTGGCAGTGTTCAGTTTTCAATTGTTGTTGAATAAATAGTTTGACCTAGAAAGACAACATATTGGAGCACATTGTTAAAGGTAAAAGTTTTTTCTTCTCCTGCAGAACTCTACAAGATGGTATGTGAGCCTGATGAAACAGATCTAGATATACAAATACCTGCTGTCATGCTCCCACAAGATGCTGGTGCAAGCTTGGAGAAAATGTTGACAAGTAATGCATCAGGTAATGTTCTACTCTAATATTTGTTTTACTTAATTTTGTCACCAGCATACATGATGTCTTTCTAAATGCTTTGCGCTTTTGCAGTGTTGGTACAGCTTTACTCTCCAAAGCGACCGCTAGTTGACATAGCCGAAGTGTTTCTATGGTTGATGGCAGTTGGTACCATATTGTGTGCTTCGTATTGGTCTGCATGGAATGCAAGAGAAGCTGCTATCGAACAGGACAAACTATTAAAGGTGACATGCAGTAAATTTTGCATATTGCCCCATGCAGCATGTATAGAGTTGTGTCTTTCTGTTTACAGCTATGTTATGCTTATTAATGGATAGACCTTATCTCATCAATGCAGGATGCCTTGGATGAAATTCCTGATACCAGACATGTAGCTTCTGGTGGTATTGTGGACATTAACACTACATCAGCTGTCTTATTTGTTGTTGTTGCTTCTTGTTTCTTGGTTATGCTTTACAAGCTTATGTCATATTGGTTTGTTGAGATCTTGGTGGTTCTTTTCTGCATAGGTGGTGTGGAGGTACAACTTCCTTTTATGTCTGGTTCCCAGTTATTATTCATCTATGCATGCAAGCGTACACTGCTTCACTTAATTCATGTTATTGATTTGCATGCACAAAATGTTTCTATGAATATTACCAAATTTTGTCTCATGTGTTCCAGATATTTCAATAAAGTATTGGCATGTAACTCTAAAGTTTCATGTATGTGCAGGGCCTTCAAACTTGCTTGGTTGCTTTATTGTCAAGGTATTCATGTATTTCTTAGTATGAACTCAGTATGTTATGGGAAGTTTGCATTTAAACACCTGCCAAGTCTTCATGTCCACTTTTGTTAATTGATTCTTGTATATTCACTGTGGGTCATGTTTTGTTATATTGTCTGCATGATATTGAGCGGATGGTGATAAGTGATAACCATCAAAGTATTATGAGCTGTTGAATAAAAGGATTTAGTTTGAAAACTATTTTGTTGATAATTGCACCAACTGTCATCAATAGATGAAAAAAATGGTCACACTTTGTTGCTATGGATGTCCATGCATTTAGTTTCTTTTGCCTAGATAAATACCCGTCTCTGTGTTTTACATCCTTCATTAATTAAGGGGATTGACTTGTCTTTTCAATGTTGTGAACAAATTTTTATGTCTCACAGGTGGTTCAAGCATGCTGGAGAATCATATATAAAAATCCCTTTCTTCGGAGCTCTCTCATATCTCACATTGGCTGTTTCGCCTTTCTGCATAGCATTTGCTGTTGTTTGGGCTGTTTACCGCAATGTTTCCTTTGCTTGGATAGGTCAAGATATACTAGTAAGGATATACTTTCTTATTGTTTTATTTAACATATTTCAAGATTATATAAGTTCCATTATTGTAAAGTATTACTAATCCCTTTTTTTGTTATCCATTTTTTCCACTTTCACTTGGTGATGTGCTAAATTTTGGGTTCTGGCTAATGGCTGGCAACCATCAATAAGAGGCAAGCTAATTGGATCCATGAGTCATGTTGTGAATACAATAGCTATGTGCTTCAATAATAGAATGTGCCTATCTTTATACACCATGCACACCCTATCTTATTGAGCAACAATTTTTCTTTCCTATTAATGAAAAAGAGTGAGTTTAAGATAAGTTAATGTTTCAATTAATAGATGACAACCCTTTTTTTTCTTCCGGATGCATGATAGACAATTTCTCTTTATTTTTTTTTATTAAGCTACGGCTTCGCTAGGATATTCAATATAAATAGTGGATTTAGAATGCTCTAATTGGTCAGTGATGGAACTATCTTAGGTGTCATGTATTGCAATATCAAATTAATGAGTATAGATTACAACCACCATTTATTTGGATGGATATGAGACATATGGCTTAGTCCAAATTCATGTACGTCTCTCCCTTTCTATGTTTTCTTTTTTTGGACAAGATGTTGATGCAAGATTTAGATGTCAGATGTCAACATATAATTTGTTTTCTTCTCAGGGAATTGCACTGATAATCACAGTTCTGCAAATTGTCCATGTACCTAATCTTAAGGTAATGTTTCAAATTTATTTGTTCGATCTCGTTATGTTTTAGACTTGTAGGGACTTTCTTAGGTTTCTTAAATTTGAGCTCTGGAATGTCCAAAATAATCAAATGTGGAATATTCCTGACAAATACTACAATTTGTGGGGAACAGGTTGTTATTGTGACATAATTCTGGTTGGTTTGTGAATCAGGTGGGAACAGTTCTACTCAGTTGTGCCTTCTTATATGACATCTTTTGGGTGTTTGTTTCTAAGAAGTTGTTCCATGAAAGTGTGATGATTGTGGTAAGTAATCCAGCTTATCCAACTCTAGCCCATAAGCTATATCAGAACTAGAAGGTTTAGAATATTAGTATTATTCTAAATTTGAAGGCTAGAAAGTAATACTGAATTACTGATTGCTTGTGTCTATTTTCATAGGTAGCTCGGGGTGATAAAAGTGGAGAGGATGGCATTCCAATGCTACTGAAGATCCCACGAATGTTTGATCCATGGGGTGGTTATAGCATAATAGGATTTGGTGACATCCTCTTACCTGGATTACTGATAGCATTTTCACTCAGGTTAGAACTTTGCAGTCTTCATTTGCAAAATAGACTTCTATTCCTGTCACTGGTCTGTGCATGCAAACTTATCCATTGATGTTCTTACCTTTCTTTTCAGAGAAAATGTCCTTTCATGCTTCTTCAAACATTGTGTTTTCTTTCCATGTTGGACAGTTTTTGTTCAAATATTCAACTGTTTCATAAGGAGATTTTCTATTTGGGATAGTGGCTCTTACGGGGTTGTTATTCACTTTTTAATCAGAGAAGAGAGAGCTATTTTTTTTACTATTTGAGTAATAAATTGGTAATTAAGAAGACATTTAAATCAAGCATATTTTTGGCAGAAAAATGGTGCTACTATAATATATATAGCATATCAAGAAAAGTAGTGCAATCTCCACTGATGCATTATCTTTGAATATTTCATGTTTCAGGAAGCAAATTAAATCTAACTGGTTGTAAGAATATGAATATCATGTACATTGTCCCACCAAAGGATTGTTGAAATATTGATTTATCCCTTCCTCTCATACTTTTTTGGCCATTGAATTCTCAAATCGTTGCTAATTTATCTGCTTAGAACTCACTTGAGCCACTTGTGGCTGCAGGTATGATTGGCTGGCAAACAAGACTCTTCGAGCTGGATATTTCTTGTGGGCAATGTTTGCCTATGGGTTAGGTAAGAGATGGTAAAGAAATCATGTTGGTCCCCAAAACAAAACGAACCATAGTTTTCTTGTAACAGTGACTGAAAAACAGTGTGTTTGTTGATAAATGAATAAAAGAAAACTTCACAAAATTTCCTTCAATTTTGTTGCCATTCCCATCATTTACCTGGGTTTTACAAGTGACAGTTTTCTACTCCTTTCTAACCCATGGCAGGTCTTCTCATTACATACGTGGCACTAAATTTGATGGATGGACATGGTCAACCAGCGCTCCTTTACATTGTCCCTTTTACACTTGGTAATTTTTGTTACTACAAGCAATTTTGTTCTTTCTGGTATTTTTTTTTTGGGGGTGTGGAGGAGGGGGGGCAATCCAGGTGGATGAGTTGAAACTTGAAAGCCATGGTCCTGTTACTGTCAGCTGACAAAATATTCACACCCCTTGAAACAGGAACCTTTTTGACCCTGGGAAGAAAGAGGGGTGATCTACGAGTTCTCTGGACAAGAGGAGAACCAGAAAGACCCTGCCCCCATATCCAACTCGAACACCTACACAGTGAAGAGTTGAGCGAAGAAAAGTAAGACCCCGTTTTTGTAATTATATTGTAGAGTTTGTGGTGTGTGGCTTATCACTGAAAACCTACTGTAGCAAGCTAGCACAAATCTTGTTGCCCTTTGAAGCTAGACAGGGCATGTTATAATGTAAAAATAGTATGTCTCATTCCACAGAGGAAAAAGAGAAAGAGTAGTGTGCATTTGATAAGCTTCAAAGAATTGGTTCCGGAAAACAATTTTTATCTTTCAGCCCACCGTCTGCTTCATTTTGCTATAAGCATTTCCATCTGCAATTTTTAGATTGAGAAAAAGCGGAAGATGGAAATGAAAAATAGTGGAATTTGAAGAGAATTAGAGTAAGAAATATGGTTCTTTCTAAATTTTCCATTACTTTCTCATGTGGCTAAGATTAAATAAAATTAAGTAAAGCTAAGGAGGAATGGGATAAGCATGTATAATTCCAGGCTGGCTTGCTGCAGTGCTGAAATTGGGTTCCTTGATTGATAAACTCTCATCCCTAAAATGTATTTTAGAGTAATTTTCTTCTTGATCTTCTGGAATTGGAATGAAGCTTGAAGGGATCAGAATCAGCGTTTTCTAAAATATTCCAAGGGAGTCAACATCAGCAAGAAAGAAACTTTTATTCTGTGGAAGCAAATATCAGTAATATCTTGAAAAGCATGAGGCCAGCTCAACCATAACAGAGCACCAACGTTTGAATTTCAGAGATATGAGTTCCTAAAATGCTTAAAATCAATGATTGGTCCTTTTTTTTTAACCTTCATGGAACAAGATTGCTTCAATAATGTGCACGTGAACTTGAGCTGAAATCATGGAATGGAGGAGAAAACATGTCAAAGCCAGAAACTTCAATGATCAAAATGCATATTCTCATATCAGAATGCATCAATCACATATTAATTGTCACCCTTAATCTTTATCAAAGAAAGAAGTACTATCAAAATTGCCGATTATGGGGGGATTTTGCATGAGAAATTAAAAAAAAAAAAAGAAAGTTGCGTTTTCATGAAGGGAAGAAGCAAGCCAGTTCATAATATTCCCAAAACACATACTCTATTCTACCAGGGTCTGGCATGATAATATGTTTTCAGTCAAAGCAACCACTACGTGGTTGCCACGTGTTCCCTAGACACCCACTTGCGACCTTGTTTGTCAAGTGTCAAAGAAAAAGGGTCTGGTTGGTGAGGATGATTTGGTGTCTAATACTACTAGAAAGCTCCTGATTTGAAAGCTTTGGAAACCTTTTCTTCTTTTCGAAATATTTTCTTTTTATTTTACATTATTTTTTCTGTAATGGGTAGTTTGGTTTAAGTTGGCAAGGGCCTTGCCAATTTGGTGGGGGGGTGGAGCGGGGGCGCTAATTGGCTAAGAACCTGCAGGGTGTGGGGCAAAGGCAGCATGTGAGGGTATCCCATGTTTCTGAGTTGTCTAGCATGATAGGTTTGCTCCTTCTCTCATATAAAGTTAAAAGAAGAAAGGCTCACCATGTTGAGGATCTGCCCTCAATTCCTCACCAGCCACCAGGGAAAAAAAAAAAAGATTTGAAATGAAAGGTATGCCACATGTGGTCCACAGTCTAAACTCTATGTTCTGGTTTGTTATCATGCTAGGTCATGGAATATAGTTAAATATAAAAAGATTAAGGATAAGAAAGTTGAGAGTCCATGCCTATCATTTAACAAGACGTGAGCTGTCTGCTCCAGGACACCAGAGTTTGAAGGAATGCGCGCCGTATTATTAAGCCACTACTATGCGAAAGGTGTTGTGTTCTCCACCTTTCGTGAACCTTCCTCTCTAATCATGGAAAAGCCGAAACCATTTGCAAAGAACCATACAAATCATATAGAGAAGATTTAGTAAGATTGACCCTTTTCTTTTTTTGTCTGAATATATATATATATATATATATATATATATATTTACATATTTATTTTAAAAAATATAATAGTAAATTAAATGAAAATTTTTTCTTTTTTTCAGTAGAAAAATTTAGTGAAAATGGAAGTAAATAATTAAAGTTACGCACAACATATATGGGGGTCCCATGTATCATTGCAACTACGAATGGGACCCTGTGCCATGTAAAGTACGATGATGTGCGGTGATTAAGGATGGAACAGTAATTTTCCCTCCCCTGCATTTTCCCACACATAGCCGTTGCTCACCCCCCACGTGGCTGTCACTTTCCCCAACGGTCATCAAACGGTCAATTTTTATCCTCTCTTTGTTCTTACTTTCCCGTTTTCCACCTTATCTTGTATCTCTCATTTCCGATTTCCCTACAGTTTGAAGCCAAAAAAAATCCCGTCGTGTTGCGTAACTGAAAAAGGAATTGTGGTCTTTGTTTGCAAAATGACTATTCTGTCCCTGTTCCAGTGTTGCTTCACGAGAGGGACATAAATGCTGCCAAAGGCAAATCACAACCGTCCAAAGGGTTGAAAGTTCGGTCATAAAGTGCAATTGTTTATTCATTCGGGTGATGTAAGCATTTAACCACCCAATCAAATACTACCTTCACAATCATAGCAGACCAAGACAATTTTTAGTATTTTATTGCCTACCAGGGAATTTCTTTCTCTGATTAGGCTGGTAGGTGCGTAATCGTATGGCCCAAAACAGCTAATCAAGTGAATCGAAATTAAGATAAAAATGAGGATTTCATTTTTTTCTATTAAAAAATTGAAAACACTCTGTAGAGGTAGAAGATAAGGACAAAGGTATAAACCAACAGGAAACCTGTCAGCATCCTCCTGCTCTTTCCAGAACAATCCTTCCAAAACCCTAATATGATAGCCTTAAACAATAATTAAAAACATCAAAACACATTAATTGTTTATTATAATTTAAATAATCCTCCACCATGAAAAGAAAAAATTAGATAAAATAAATAAAAAAGAAATTAAGGACCACCCATTTTTGCTTCGGACCAAATAATACAAACCTGACACTACAGTATCCCACCTATAAAGTCACCATATTCTTCAGCTTTCTCTCATCTGCTCTCATTTGCCTTGGGTTTACTCCTGAGAAAGAGAGAAACAAGAAAGAAAAAGCTTCAACCTTTGCTTGTTGAGTGGGTGAAAGAAAAATGGAGGGCAAAGAGGAGGATGTTAAGCTAGGAGCAAACAAGTTCCCAGAGAGGCAACCTATTGGGACATCAGCCCAGACAGACAAGGACTACAAGGAGCCACCACCAGCACCATTGTTCGAGCCTGGTGAACTCAGGTCATGGTCTTTTTACAGAGCTGGCATTGCAGAGTTTGTGGCCACTTTCTTGTTCCTTTACATCACCATCTTGACTGTCATGGGTGTGTCTCAGTCTAAGACCAAGTGCACTACTGTGGGTATTCAAGGCATTGCTTGGGCCTTTGGAGGCATGATCTTTGCTCTTGTCTACTGCACTGCTGGCATTTCAGGTCACCTTCCTTAAACTTGTAATGGATGGTTTGCATATTTTTTGGTTTCTTTAGCTAATTTTTCAAACCCCAAAAAACAGTTTTAGACTTTGGTCTGTTTGGCTAAGTACAGAGTTTGAACTTTTTTCTTTCATATTAAAGCTTAGGCTAACCTAAGTTCTTGAGGGTGCTTTAAAATTCTTTTGTAAAAGATGTTTAATAACCAGATCTGCATTTTTTTGGTAACTTCAGGTGGACACATCAACCCAGCTGTGACCTTTGGGTTGTTACTAGCAAGGAAGCTGTCCCTTACGAGGGCAGTCTTCTACATCATCATGCAGTGCCTTGGTGCCATCTGTGGAGCTGGTGTAGTCAAGGGATTCCAAGGAGACAGCCGATATGAGATGTTGCGTGGTGGAGCTAACGTTGTGAACCATGGCTACACCAAGGGTGATGGTCTTGGTGCTGAGATCATTGGCACTTTTGTTCTTGTCTACACCGTCTTCTCTGCTACTGATGCCAAGAGAAACGCCAGAGACTCTCATGTTCCTGTATGTATTATTATTTCTTCTTGTCCTTTTTGTGCTTTACTTGGCTCTTAATTTAAATGACATAGATTCTCTGCTTTTATTAATCACTATCTTTTGCTTCTTATAACTTGATTTTGCAAGAACTATTATTAATTGTAGTGGATCTAACCATCTGTTTGGGTTCTAGAGATGTCAAGTCCCTTTCAGTGCCTAACCACCATTATAACATATAAATTGGTTTTAAGGTGTGAATAATATATAGTTTCTTGAAGTTTTACCTAGGTTCTACTCCAAACCAAGTTGTTGAGGAGATCTTTTTTAAAAAAATAGAAAAGAAAAAATATTGAGACTTCAGTCCTCTTGTATGAACCCCTTGATGATACCCTCACTCAACTCCATGTGCCCCCTTAGCCCCTCTCCAGTTTATGGAGACCTACATATATGTTAGTTTTATGTTTGATAGATGCCAAATCTAGCATCATGCTAAATGGCCATCTTAGTCTACCACGATTCTTTGAAAAGATAAAGAAGTCTGTTGGTACTACAACACAAACATTACTTTTGTCAAAATAGTGGTGAGATAGGCAACATTGTTAGTGGTGGCCATATGTTAGTGATGCTAGAATGATTCTTCCTCTAGAGTTTGTGTTATGTTATGTTATCTTAGAGAGACAACAAATGGGTTTAATGATTAGAAAAAAAAGGGGGATATGTTGGAAATTGGAGAAAACAGAGGAAAGTAGAAAGGGAGAAAAAGTTTGATTTCAATATTCAAGCATTCAAAGTCTAAATAAAAATGATAATAGTAAATATATTCATAGTAAAGTAGCTATGAATACTTACTAATGTTATTTTTGCCTTCTTTGGGTGTTTCGCTATTGAATAAGATAATTCTCTCAGGTTTTCTCTGATTCTGTTCTTTTCTACTTCTCTATTGTCCTCTCCTCACCATGTGTACATAACATTTCTAAATCAAAATATTGGAAAATAAGTGAGATACAGTTTGTGCATTCCGGAGTTAGGTGGGATTTATTGGACAATGTGTCCCGAATCCTTTTTTATGCTGATGTGGCAAGAATTTAGTACTTTGACATTCTTATTTTGCATTTTGTGTGCTTGAAACTGAATACTAGTCACATTATGCTGAAAAAGGATTGGGACTCATTGTCTAATATCTTCTACTCTCTCGAAGTGTGCAAAATTTTAGCAAGTAGAAGGCTTGCTTGACTTTCTAAACCAAAGCACTATAGTTGGGGAGGGCTTTTTTAATGTATTTCTTGCAACCACATTGCAGATTTTGGCTCCCCTTCCCATTGGGTTTGCAGTGTTCTTGGTTCATTTGGCCACCATTCCCATCACTGGAACAGGTATTAACCCAGCCAGGAGCCTTGGAGCTGCCGTCATATACAACAAAGACCACGCATGGGATGACCATGTAAGTATCTTTCTGGCATTTACCATGCCTTTCTCTTTGTTCAGGGGGCTAGATCTAGTTTGTTAAAAAAATTTGGCATTTACCATGCTTTTCTCTTTGTTGAGGTGACTAGAGATTGTTAAAAAAATTTTCTCTGACTGCAGTGGATTTTCTGGGTTGGACCCTTCATTGGAGCTGCGCTTGCTGCAATTTACCACCAGATAATCATCAGGGCTATTCCTTTCAAGGCCAGAGCCTGAAAAGATTAATGATCATCATCTTGGGTCTCGCATAGTTTCTTTTACATGTTCTGCCTTTTTTGTTGTCGTCTTGCACTTTTCTACCGCGTAATTTGCATTGTGTTAATGGTGTTAATTAATGTGTGTAAATTATCTAGAGTTTTGCTGTATTGAGTTTATTAAACATGTTAATGAAGGATTCTTTTTATCTTTCTGCTGCAATTCTCCGCAATCTCCTACTGCATATCAATCAAGCAGATCTTATTGCCATTGTTCCTTGGTTTGTTGAATATGAGTGCAAATGATCTTAATTTCACAAATGAACGAATCAATATCTCGGAAGTGATCTCTCACCATCTTCGTCTACCCCATTGACAGTTCTCCAAATGCAGAACATGATATGAAAGGGCCTCAGTGGTTGCCGATGTCAATAAGCCTCCTCTGGTCACTCCCTTGCCTGCTAAATCGAGAGACAATGATGCTGATGGAAAATCATAGCTTGCTAATATATTGCATGCTGGGAACCCAAATTCAGCTTTTCCTGACACTTTAGCCTCATATCGCCTAACGTAGTCAAGGTTTAAATCAATGTAAACAACGATTGATGAGAAATAGAAAATTGTATGTCTAGTTTTCAGTTTCCTTTTCTTGTTATCGAGTCCATGAGAGGGTTTGGTTGTACTGACTTGGGCTTTAGTAATACGTTTGGTTGCTGCAGGAACCAATAATATGATTGGAAAGTATACTTTCTTTCTCAAGACTACTGTTCTAGCAGGCTCTACACCACATAGCTTAGCTGCTTATAGATTAGGTCTGCCATTGGCTGCTGAGAGTTGGTGCCGACATAAACATAACCAGAGCGCCCAAAGCAAGCTCCAAGGCCTATGGGCTATGGCGTATTGGACGTTAGGTTGGGCTTTACCGATCCCAAGTTGCTGCCTAAGAAAGCCTAGTGACTGTGTTTAGACTTGGTTACCATCCTGTTAAATAACCTAGTTAATCAGTAAAAATAAAAACTTTGCCCTCTTAAGAAGGACTAAACTAAATCGTTTGTTTTATTCTCCATGAGAACTTAATAAATTTATTACATTAAAATAACACGTGATAATGTAATCCTATAACATTACTTAATAAAATTAATACATTATTTTAAAAAAATTCTTAAAATACATCATATCATTGAAAATTTATATTAATAAAAAAATCCCTCATAATATTATCTCATTTGACTATTAAAATTAAATTTTTTTTCTATACAAATTTAAATCTAAACTTTCAAATTAAAAGTATGGAGATTTTTAAGCATTAAAATGTTGGTGGTGGTATAAACCATTAAACCAAAAGCATGGGTCACAATCTCATCATTACAACTGTCTTATCTATTCTCTTATAGCCAAGTCTATTAATTACAACTAATAAAGTTGGGTTAAAAGCTTAAACAAGTCCTAAATCTAAAAATAGAGGCAGGGTTTTAGTGTCACGAGTTTAAAATTTTAATCAAATTTCGTACTACGCTCTAATATCGTATTTATAAGATTAGATAAGCTTAAATGAGGTTTATTGATAATCAGCTCGAAAACGAAAAGTAAATTAACATAAAAAAGAAATTAAAAAAAATAAATAAGTATTATTGCTTTAATGAAAAAAATAAAAATATCTAAGATCTAAATACAAAGTGGATTACTTAATTTGACAAACTTAATTTGATATGTACAAGTAAAAGTAAAAAAATATATATTTAATCTAAACTTTTTTTAAATAAAAAAAAACTTTATTTTTAAAAAATAGAGAAAATTATGAGGAATAGTCTTTCTTGATAAATACATTTTAAAAATAACCATCAAAATAAATTTAACTGTTTTTAGTTATATTTAATCATGACTTGACAAAAATGTATTTGAAATTATTCCAAATAAATTAAATCATTCATCACAATTTCTTCCCATTTGTGTTTCTAATTTTTCTCTCTCACCATCCCACTCTCTCAAATTTTATCGATTTCTCTCTTCGACATTCGTCTGATATGCTTTCGATTTCTCTCTCCCTGCATTTTCAAATATCTCTTTCTTGCGCTTTCAAGACACCAAGCAATGGTTTTGATATGCTTGGGTAAGTGGCTATTTGAAAATTTTGATTTTTAGATATTTTGGGTAAAACTAAAATAGTATAAATGATCACAGATGTTTGAAATAGCTTTTAATTGAATCAATTCGAGACCTAAATACCAATAAACTCAAAAAATTGAAATTTATAAACCTAGGTTTTCAATGAATATTTTTTATTTTTAGTTGAAATAAGTGTTTTAGGTAAGAAAATTTATAATTTGATTTATGAAAATATGTTAAAAACACTTTAATCGGTACCAAATTGTCAAAAAAAAAATGAAGAGAGCTGAGAGGATTTTAAGTTTTTGTTCATAAGTAACAACAACATTTTAGACATTAAAGTGTAATAAAATATTTTTGAATATGACATGTAACAATAATATTTTTTCAACATGGCGTGTAACAACAGTATTTTTTTTTCAACATGACGTGTAACAACCTTTTTTAACCATAACGTGTAACATATTTTTGTACATGACGTGTAACAATAATATTTTTTTCAACATGACGTGTAACAACCTAATTATGACGTGTCACATGTTTTTGTACATGACGTATCACATGTTTCTGTATATAATGTATAACAACCTAATTATGACGTGTAATAACCTAATCATGACGTGTAATATATTTTGGTACATGACGTGTAATATTATAACATATAATTTTATTAAAGATAAATTTATCTAATTTAATTAAAAATAATTAAAATTATAAAAAATATTATTTTTAAAAATTATTTTTAAAAGCTCCTTAAAATACTTTAATTGCTATCAAAGTGACAGCTAATGAACCGTGTATGAGGATTGGCTCGACAACCTATACGGGCTAGAGTGACGAAATTGCAAACCGTGGCATTTGGAGCAAGAAAATCAATATCATTTGTAGTTGGCAATCTCGTAAAAAAAAAAATAATTTGTTTAGTTGTAGAGTGGGGCCACTCGGCCTCTGATTGTATGATATATCATGATTTCCTTTGATCATTTTTTTTAAAGAAGTTATCGGTCAAAGCGTCCAGGAGGAGTATATATTGATATGGGCAGCGGCGCAATGAACCACAGAAGGCCTTTGGGTTTTTGGCCGAGTAACTGCTAGGCAAGTGAAGTAAAACTAATCTGCAAAAGTAAGCATGTGGATTTTCGGGTGGAAAGGACCATCTGGGTTCTCTGCTTCTTCTACAGCAGAGGAAGTTACTCAAGGGATTGATGGAACTGGTCTCACTGCCATTGTTACAGGTTTTTTTTTCTTCTTTTTCTTTCTGTTATTTGGGCTCCCTTTTGATCTGGGTTTTTGTCTTGTCTTTCATCTTTGCCGTCTATTTTCTTAATCTAAACTTCTGTCTGGTCGGTTGGATGGTTTTGGGGAAGTCTTGCTTTTTACGGAAAAACCGAGTAGGTGGATCATTTATGTTCAGTTGAGAGGTCCCCCCAATTACACAAATGGAAAGATCAATTGATTATGTGACAAGAAATAATTTTTTACTCTGTTGAGAGAAAAAGAAGTGAACTTTTTTCTGATGAACTTAATCCCCGGTTGTCTGGTTCGCCATAATTAGTGAGCTTGGTGACGATATAATTTTTTTTGGTTGCAAATTTTTGGGTTTTGCCAGTTAAAATTTACAATGATTTATGAGATCTTTCTGGCATATGAGAGTGTGTTAGTCTTTGTTATTTAAAAGAAAACCACTTTCCCGAAAGAAAAGAAAAGAAAAGAAAACCCTCAACTTCTTGCTTGACATAACGCGTTTAAATTTATAAGACGAGACCCATACTGTGGGTCTTTTCAAACTTTTCATGTACTTCTCTTAGTTACATATCCAAGTGCTCATGTCAGTTCAAATTTCAGGAGCATCAAGTGGTATTGGTGTAGAGACAACACGTGTTCTTGCATTGCGTGGTGTCCATGTGGTTATGGCAGTAAGGAATGTGGATGCTGGTAGGAATGTCAAAGAAGCAATACTCAAAGAATTACCTGGTGCTACGATTGATGTGATGGAATTAGATCTGAGCTCATTGGCATCAGTAAGGAAATTTGCATCAGAATATCAGTCCTCAAGTCTTCCCTTAAATCTCCTCATGTAAGAACTATAAACTGCTGCAAGTTAAATTACTTATGATTTTTTTCTTCTAATTTCTGACACGTGCATGTGGATATGTGCTTTTATGTGCAGTTGTATATGAATTAACTAATATTCTTTTGTGCTTACGATTGCAATTGTTATTGCTGTTTTCTTGTTACTTTATCAATTAGTATTTCAGTCTGCTTGTACATGAACTTTAGTAAAACTTTTGATGAGAGGACTAATACTCTCTTTCTTTGCTTGAAAGCAACAATGCAGGGGTTATGGCAACTCCTTTCATGTTATCCCATGACAACATAGAACTGCAGTTTGCGACGAACCATTTAGGTTAGTATATTTCATATAAGTTTGTCTATAAGTAGTGTGTTGACAAGGTGTAAATTATTTTGATACACTTGGATTGAAAGATCGCCATGAACTGTACCTGAATCTCAAATCTAATGAGATATAGTAGCTATTTTGCAGGTCATTTTCTTTTAACAAATCTTTTGTTGGAGACTATGAAAAACACAGCACGGGAAAGCAGCAGAGAAGGAAGGATTGTAAATTTATCTTCAGAAGGTCACCGGATTGTGTATCGTGAAGGAATTCGTTTCGATAAAATCAATGATGAATCAGGGTAAAATTGATGATAGGCTTTCACCAACTTGCTCCTTTCTGGGATGCAGAATCATGGATGAATAAGTTTGTTTTTTGGTTCCAAGATATTTATAAAATGCTTGATCATTTCTTTCTCATTTTGCTCACCAATTTACAGATACTTTAGTTGGCTTGCTTATGGGCAGTCAAAGCTTTCGAACATATTGCATGCTAAGGAGCTTGCTAGGCGCCTGAAGGTACACAATATGGTCAATTTGTGTTTGATGTACAATTTATACAATCCAAACTGAGCATTTCACAATTCTTGAATCTCGTGTCACTTAAATCACTTAATGTATTATGCAGATGCTAACATGTTGACACTAAGAAAATTGTATCTCATTATGAATTTTCTTTGTCGGCTAATTGTTCTGCCAAATTCTATTGAAAATAATTGGTCTATTGGTCAGCCGCTAGTGGTTTGAGTAAAAGTTTTTACATTGTTCGAAGTATCTGTCTCTCTATGTGTGTGAAATGGCTTTTCTTGCTGTGATTTGTTAATGTGCCTAGTGGGATCTAATCTATGAATGTTTTTCCTTTTGTTTTGATATAAATAGGAAGAAGGGGTGGAGATTACTGCAAATTCAGTTCATCCTGGAGCAATTATGACCAATCTTATGCGCCACCATGGTTTTATTAACAGTAATCCTTTGACTTATTTAAGATTTAGTTGATTTTTTACTTCTGAAGATAGTTTCGGTATATTGGAAATTCAAAACACGTTAGATACGTCTCTTTGACTTAACCATGACATAAAATCTCTTCTAATTTAGGATCATCACTTTGGACCTATAGAAAGTCCTTAGCAGCTATTAATATTACTGTATTTATGGTTAATATAATTTTGTTGTACTATGTTACCAGCTATATCTCACACAATGCAGAATGAGATAGGAAAATATAATTTAGTAAGGACAAGATTAGTTGCTCAACTGTAATAATTTTACTTGACAGTGCTGATTACAATCTAGTAATAGGAAGTCCAATAATGTAGTGATGCTTCATTCACCATCTTGTCTAAACCCTAGTATCAAACTGCTTGAGGTTGACTTGTGTCAACTTTGGCTTTAGATTACTGATACGATATATTGCCTTGATGCAGGCATTGGCCATATGCTTGGCAAATATTTCCTAAAAAATATTCCACAGGTATTCATTATGAATTGTGATAAGATTCATTATGATAAACAGTACTCTCCCTGCCACACGGCTCAGCTGCTTATTTGTTTTCCTCTGTGTGGTTGTAGGGAGCTGCCACTACATGCTACGTGGCCTTACATCCACAAGTTAAAGGTGTTAGCGGAGAATATTTTATGGACAGCAACATAGGCAATCCAAGCTCTAAGGCTAAAGACGCAGACTTGGCAAAAAGGCTATGGGACTTCAGCTTGACCTTGACCAATACCAAGTAGTTGGTTGAGAAGGCCTTTCGAAGAGGAGTCATGCTGCTTTCTCGCTTGATTGCTTGATCTATGAGTCGAAATTATATGATTAGACTTGGGGTTATAGAAGTTTGAAGTTTAATGCCTGTACTCTTAAACCGAAACTGTGAAAAACGACAATATGTCATATTATGCAATGGGCTATGGATTGATCTATCTGAAAGTGATGAGATTGTAGTAGTTTCAACAACTAGTTCTTATTCATGATTTGACTACATGAATCTGAAAACTAGTCCTTATATTAGGTTGTGGCCGGTATAGCAGAATTTTGAGGAAAGAAAGAGATCCCATCCAAAGAAGGTAAACCGGTGGCTAGGAAGTGTTTCTGGTACTAGAAAAGTATAGCAAGATTTGAAGAACCGTGGTAAACTACTATAAAAATCATGACCCGTGTTCTCTGTTTACTGCTGCTTTAGTACATTTAAGTTTTGATCCAGCGGAAATGACAGGTATATGTAGTTTTGTTCACCACATGGCTTTCGTTACAATGCAATGACCAGGTTTATAGTTAAGCAAGCATTCTTCACTTCCTAATTGTGGCTAAGAAGGGATCCCCAGCATAGCATCCCACCCGATGGTTGGCTAACAATGCAATGGTTCTGAGGTACATTTTGACTCACTGGGTGGTTCGTTTGATAGAATGTGGTGGCAACCTACCAACCTTCCCTCTTGATCATCAATTTACCATTTCAATCATGGGGTAAATTACGAGGATTAAGAACTCAAAGCCGGATACTAATCTATTGGGATTTTGGACAAATTGAACCTTAAGCAACAAGGAAGATATCCAGGCAAGAGTATCGATTTTTCCAACATTTTAATGTCCTTAAAATGTACAACATATTTCATTTCCCAAGGTTGGCAAGTAAATACAAGTCAAATTAGAATTTATAAATTTGCTGCCAGTATGATAATAGATACATCAATATCAGCAGCCACAGTAAGTTTTTTGGCTGAGCTGCTACAGCTGATGGAAAAAAATTTTACCAGAACCAGTCTCAGCAAATTTCGCAAGCCATCTTGACAAGCCTAGATTCGGTTTTGGTTCCCCACCTTCTGTACAAAACTTTTTTAACCCCCACCACTGTCCTTCCACCTGTAAAAATATGTAGAGGGAGGGAAAAAATTGGAAAGAATAGCTCTTCTAACTATGTGTTTCTTAGGTGTAATAAAATGTACAATTCTCTTTACACTAGCAGTTACGTTCATTGCCGGGAACTGCTTTAACTCAATCTCCAGAGGTGAGCTTGGTTTTGAATTTCTGTCTTCACATTGCGCAGAATACTGGAAAGTGACGCAAATTGTCTATGATGGTGAAATATGTACCAGCAAGGTGAAGAGTCTCAGTCACTGACACAAATTTGAAAATTTTATGAGTGCAGCTAACATCCAGCCTCCAACAACCTCTTGCATGCTGGTCGTTGCTTCCTGTAAAAATTGAAAACCAAGCAAAGAGACCATTCCAACGTCATATTATCTCCTTTCTGCCATTCAGACTTCCAGAACTAAGCATATATTATCTGTGTGGAAGTTGGAACCTGTGACCTTAATATCGATGACAGAAACAAGACTAGAGCACCCAAGAGCATCTAAAATGCCTGGACGCCCTCCCTGACAGAGGATTATGTAGCAAACTAGATTCCACCATTATGACGAAGCATTGATGAACTTGGGCTCAGGTCCAGTGATGGTTTAAACTTCACATGGTCCCTCAAGAGTTGCTGAGACACATGATCAGCCAAGACTGGCTGTCCATCATAAAGTTCCCTATGATCCCCATGGCCAGGCCGTCCATACTGTTTTCCAAAAGCACCAGTGTCAGATGAAATCATTTCTTGGAAAACATTAGAGGCTTGTGAAATCCCTCGAAACAGGTCAGGCTTGGGTTCTTGATAAGGGTTGCTAGCATTCCCATAGTAACTATTTTGGGACCTTGGGATTATTCCAGTACCATCATGCAAGTAGGTGATTGGCAGTTTTGGGTGATGAAATGGAATGGCACCACTACCACCACTAAGAGGAGTGGATGAACCAGAAACAGTATGAGGGCTAGATATGGGAGAGGGGGACATCCTTCCACTCATATGTTGCGGTGACCTTGGATGTAGTAGAGGACTGCCAATGGGAGAAACAGGGCATGACACGTTCCTAGGTGTATGAGCATCACTGGAATAGAGTAGAAATAAGTAAATAAAGAAAATCATGATAAGACAAAAGATAATGAATATTTCTAGATTAGGGCAACTATGCTTGACACATAAAAAACTTGGTTGCAGGCTTATTTTCAACGTAGAATCAGACCTTGCAAGACATCCAGCAGCTTTCCAGCTAATGGCTTTATTTCTTTCTATAATGCAATCATAAAAGCATATAAAATTCGATACTGCAGGGGACAAAGGTGTTTAGACCAAGACAAATTGGCAGAAAAAGACCTTAGTTACATGTGAACATTCTACAGCACCTGAGATGACAACACGTATCATAATGATAAAAGTATCAACTCACATTTAGGTTAAAAGAAAGTGTTCTAAATATTGACTGGACACAGACCCGTCTATGACTATTGTCATGTAATTTCATGCCACTCTCATGGAAGTGAACTGGAAAAGCGGTTTCTTATGTTCGCTTCCCTTAGAGGCCAACAACATTATTGTCCTCTGTTCCAAGCAGAATGAGAAAATTCATATTACATGTCAGAATATTTGCTAATCCTCTTAGAAAATTTGCTATTTTAAGCTGCAAATCTGCCGAAGGCGCTCTATCAACTCAAGATTGTATACAGCATAACCAGTCATATGCACATTAACCATCATCAGTGCACATTTAAACATGCATGTCTAGGCTGCACATAAAAGTAGCAGTGGGTGCGTGTGAATGTTAGCATCCATGTTTGAGAGAGAGAGAGAGAGAGAGAGAGAGACCTGGATCCTGATCCCACTTTTAAACCTCTACATGGAAGGCTAGCTGTCCCTTCTGAATCTATGCATGACAGATTTCTAGTATTTCCAATTCCCTAAAGAAATATCCAAGAGCAGAATGCAGCAGTCAGCAATAACAGTAAAAACTTGAACAGATACTGATGATCCGCAAAATCAAATCATTAGACAGATCAAACACACAAAATTTATAATTATGTTTGTACCAGTGTTCTCATTGCATTGGTAACAGCAGGTGATGGGTCTGATGTGTCGGCACTAAAAATGGGTCTTTCCAATGGTGCAGCATTTTTTATAAAAGGATGCTCTAAAAGCCGAGCTGCTGTAGGGCGATTTATTGGGTTTCTTTGTAAACACTGCCTCACAAAGTCCTTCCCCTCTTCTGAAAGACTATCAGGAATTGCTGGAAGTTCTTTACTGTTGCCAATCTTGAACATAGCAGCAACCTTTGAAATAATATAAGCAAATGTATCAAGAATGAATTAAAAGGTCAAATGATTTTCATATTGGGCATGCAGCATTTTCCTTTTTAAAGGAATATGCAGTACTAGGATGCTCATACAGAAGGGAAAATGTACATTTCTGTATAACTAATGACATTTAATATTTATAATATCAGACAAAGTCAAAATTTCATGCCTGTGTATAAAAATTTACTAACCCCTTCATACTGGCTCCAAGGTGGCTTTGTGGTAGCCATCTCCAAAACTGTGCACCCAAGGCTCCATATATCAACAGCAAGGTTACATCCATTTGAGTTTTTGAAAACCTGAATGGAAAAAGGAATTAAATGATATTATCAGAAAGCATCATAGAAATGATGACCTTGGAATATAACTACAAAACCATGCTGACCTCAGGCGCCATCCAATAGGGGCTTCCCTTGAACGACAATGGACAAGATGAGCCAGTAATCTGCAGATTATTTCAGATGACGTATATTAATATCCAGGGACATGCAATATGAGCATAAAGTATTCTTACTAGGCAACAAATCACGGATTACAGAAAAGAGGAATCAGGAATTTAAATCATTCATTTCACAATAATATCATATGTCGGGATCTAGTTCAGATAACCACAGCAACATAAGCATGATCTATTTTGGTTTTGTAGATAGATCCATTAATTATGAAATCACAGATAAGTGCTCTTACGTGCTTTGCCATCCCAAAATCAGCCAATTTCACACGGCCATAGGGGTCAACCAGTATGTTTGCTCCTTTTATGTCCCTGAAAAAATTTTGCACATTATAAGAATGATTTCCAGCACGATTGACACAGTGAGAGATTATGATATTCACAATGTGAACAACCCAAGTATCACCAGAAACTAAACTCACCTATGAACAGTATTTTTAGCATGTAAGTAAGCCAACCCAGACAAAATTTGTTGAGTATAATTCCGAATCGCACTTTCACCAAATTGACCATACTCTTGAAGAAGTTTATAGATGGAGCCACCAGAAACATACTCCAAGTATATGTAAAGTTTATCACCTACCTGTTCATGAACAAAAAGGAAAAAAAATGCAATTACCACAATGCATCAATTGATCTTGTTGATCTGTAATATTTGATGTGAGGAGACCTTCTAACAGTGACAGACTATCAGAGACTAATTATGGGAATGACACCTTAACAAGGTATTTAAATGAAAAGAACAAGAACTCACAGTTTCAGATCCATAATATTGCACTATATTTGGATGTCGTAAGCGACTAAGCAGCATGATTTCCTGCCAAGAAACTTTTTATGAGTATAAAAAGCTATCAAATATTATTTACACCAAAAGAAAAATCAACACTCAAATGAACATCAGGGAAAACATGATTTCTGTTCTTAAAGCTACAAAATTTCAGACAAATCTCTTTAAAAAAAGAAAAAACTAGAAGACAAGGACTTACTTGCCCCAACTGCTGTGCACTTTCCTTTGATTTGGCATCATCTGAAAACAAAGTTACCTCCTTCATTGCGCACATCTCCCCACTTTCACTAAAGCAAGAGATAAGAAGGAGAAAAGGAGAGAGAAAACAGATCAAGCATTGAAATAGTAAGGAAATTGCAACAAATATTAGCCAACTGATTTGAGTGGGAAAACAAGGCAATCAACAACCTTGAATAAGAAATGTGCACATCCAAATTTGATGATAAAGTTAGCAAGGATTAATTCAATACGCAGACACATTATGATTGAAAAAATAGCTGGGTTCAATCCCACATATCGCTTTACAACAATAAAGATGTGATGGTGAAAACAAATTATGCCACAAACGCAGCACTCAAGAATGAACAAGAACAATATTAATATGAAACAGATAAGATTAGAGCATAACCCATTTGACAGACCTGTTAAAACCCTGATAGACATGTCCAAATGTGCCCCTCCCCAGCAATCGTCCTTTCTTCCAGCAGGAGCCAGGGCTTGTTGGATTTTCTGGCCTACCAGGGCTTCGGGGTAACGATGGAGATGTTGCCGCTGAATATGCAGAAGAAAAGGGTATTGTTATTGGGGGAAGAGGCAACCTGTGGCTTAGCTGTTTCCCATCATCAGGTCGGCTTGTAGGTGACTCAGTGGCAGCCCCTGTAGCTCGTGGATGCAAAGGGGTGACAGCACCACTGTGTATTCTGGAACTGGGACCAGGGCTTGTCATTCTAGGACTAGGCATTGGTGAACACTCAGGGCTACACCTGCTTTGTGGCCAAAATAGCTGTCCTGACATATCTCCACCAACTGAATTATGTCCAGAATTGTGGCCTGAACCTGGACTGGAGCAGTGTCCAGAACCCAGGAAAGCTATGTCAGAAAATGGCTTTCCTGTGCAGGGACCAGCATTCCAAAGTTGCTCCAGACCAAACGCTCTCATTGGACTTCTAGAAGGACTTGACATTGAGCTGTCTGGAGCACTACAGAAAGCACCACGTTGAGGAATTTGTAAATTCTGTACATGATTGCTCAATGGTCCTCGCTTAGGTGATGTGGATAAATACTGATTATTAAAAGATATATTAGCTGGCTTCAGTATCTCTTTTGAGTTCTTCTGATTGATATCAGGCAACTGATCCGTAAGCTTTATGCTTCATTAAAATTTGAAAATGATAACCAATTAGGGATGACATACAGGTTGTGAGAGAGGTATAGTTAAAAAACACTATAACTTTAAATGACATTATTTAAAACTCACCCAGAAGGACTGTTTGCAGCAGTTCTCTGTCCATTTTCATAATCAGAAGTCAGGGGGCTAAGTAGACGAGATTCAGATGGGTCATTACTATCAATAGAGCTATCAGTAGAAACAGAAGCAGTAGCAAGATCACCCTCAGCATCTACAGGATCCAGTTTGTTAGAGACTTGTCCAGGTTTTGGCAAGGGTAAAAACAGTGATGGCCTTGAACCTCTGTCAAATCCTGGTCTTGTTGATGCATTAATTCCAGAATTAGTACGCACAACACTAGCATGATGTACCCCAGGAAGTGGAAGTGGTTGGGCAGGAGGCCTTTCGGCAAAACTTTGACAGCGTGAAACTTGTGTCGAGGGTGATGGTGATCTTGATGGGACTTGAGACAGAGAACCCCTTTCTGAGACAGTATCAGTACGGCGTCCTCGAGAACCCCCTGATCTGCTAGTGGATCTGTCATCAGATGTAATTTTAAGCTTGCGATTTATAGCATCAATGAAACTTTCCTTGCTTGCTTTCCTTTTGTCTTCTTTGGATGAAGACCTTCCCCACCATGTAGGCATATTTTCCTAATACAGGGTAAACTCTGACAGCAAGATCCTCTTCTTAGTTACAGTTGCTACTTACTTCAACATCCGTGATTATACTCATGCTGGTTAAGCTTGAACCAAGTCCACTGATTTTTTTCTTAACATCATTACATTACAAGCACAAAGAAATGGACATAACTCTGGGCATGCCAATTAAAGAATGTTGCATTCTCTAAAGACGCATTAGCCGGTAAGAACCTGTATAAAAGCTTCATCATGAGCCTCTAGCGAAGGATGTACCAAAAGGAAAAACATAAATAAGAATTATACTAAATATACAGGTCCGAAGATAAATAATATCACGCAAATAGAAGGTGGAGAGGCCCCCTCATAAGCACATAGACAGCATAAGTTCAGAATATTGTCGGACCAAAAAAATCTTTATAGGGTGTTAAAAATTTTTCGGCATTAACTTCCCCTTCAAAAGGCAGTCACAGAAGATGCATTAGCTCCAAATTTCAAATCTAAAAGTCATAAATTTGAATTTATTGCTTAACTAATCATTGGTCCACAGCCAGATGACACATCCTAGCTAGACCATTGAGTCCAAAACGACATCGAATTATTCTACAGAGCATTCCAGCTCAAATTTACACCTAAAAATAGAGCAGCTGTTGAACTATTTGCTCAAACAAAAAAGGGCCCTTGACACTCAATTTATTACGACCAAAACAGATCCAAGATTTGGGTACCCATTTTCCACATAAAGTGACATATAAGCTCAATCTCAAGAACCCAAAAAACAGTGTTTTAACCTGGATCTACAAATTCAACCAATTCATATATCCAACATAAAAAACACACAAATTTACAACAATAAACAAAATCAAGAACTCAAAATATCACAAGTTACACAACATGACAACAAAAAATAAAAAAACCCATCTCCAAATTCACCAAACCTTAAAACCCATAAGTTAAAAACACTAAATAGAATTGGTCCAAAATGAAGAAACAAACGCTCATATTACACTCTACAAGCATAGAACCAACACTTCACCAAGCTCAAAATTTGAACAGAATAAACAAATCAAACATTGAAAAACCTTTAAAAGTCCTCAAATTAATCCACAATTTTCAGCTCAAAACGCCAAAAAAAAAAAACATAATCTTTAAAAAACCCACATCATTACTTACAGTGAAGTGTAAGAATAGCCCTCTCTAAAAGAAGTGTCAGTTACCAGAGAGACGGCAAAGAGAAGCTCAAAAGGCTCTAAAATGAATGAAAGAGAGAGAAAGAGAAAGAAGAAAAAAAAAAAAAAAACAAAGGAAAAGCTCCTTAGAGAGAGAAGGATTTTTTAATTTTAATTTTGATTTTGATTTTTGGTTTTTTTTTGTTAGTTTCGGAGTGGCGAAATAATAGAGTGCTGTCTTTGTGCGTTTAATTCGTGTAATAAGAACTGGCAGATTAAATTATTTGAAAAAAGTGGGAAAGGCTGGCGTGGAAAGGCTGATGTTCAGCTAAAACTTAGTGACGTAGGATCGGGACCGTCAGATTTGACTTTAATGACGCCACGTCCATGATTTGGAGTCCGGTTCTTGATAGTGAAGTTGAGTTGTGCTGTGGTTATCGTGCTAGTAGATGTGTCGGATTGTTTACCCTCCTCCCTTTTCTCAATTTTTTTAACGGCAACTTACTTAAAAATATATTCCCATTATCATTTATCCCATATGCTTTACGCAATTAATTGAGTGTTTTTTTTTTGATCCCTTGTTTTGGGATTATTCGGAAGTGGTACCTTAATTTCTTTTATTTTCATCTTTGTGATTAAAAGGAACAATTAAAATTTACATTATTTACACAAATTGTAGTTATTTTTGTTTTTGTTTTTTATTATTTTCAAATTTCGAACTATTTTAACATAATTTTCATATCAAGTATAATATTTTAAAAAAATTCAATGGATTATTCAAAAAAATTTAAATAATTTATGAAAGTTCAATCAAGTTTTTTATCTTTTTATTTTGGATTAACTAAACCTTTATAATTAATACTTTATTAATTATTATTAATTAAAATATTATTTATTATTTTATATTTACATAATATTGACGTAGTTATGAAAAATATCACATTAGTATCATTTACTATGATATGTTACGTCAATATTGTGTGATATAAAATGACATATGATATTTTAATTAATAATAATTAATTATTCATTAATTATAAAAATTTATTTAATTCAAAATAAAATATAAAAAATTCATTAAACTAATAAAAATATTTTTTTAATTTTTTTTTAAAAAATATTATGCCTTAAACTCGTGACAAGAGACTCATGAAATTTGGAGATTGAATAGACTTAAGAGGGCCAAATTAAACATTCAGGCAAAGCTTTGAAGAAATCATGTATGAAGAAAACGATGTTCACTTCCACCTTTATAATATTCTCTGCATATAAGGTGCTTTTACATGGTATTTAGTCCACCGTCGGTGTTTAGCATTAATTTATATACCACATGTTGTCCAGCAGTGTGGACGCTGGCAACAGTATCTACCAAGTAGGGGACGGTTTTTTGGATTTATTTACAAAATTCCAACATCTTATTTACTCTTATGTCAAAGCCATCCAACGTGAATTCAGCCCTTCCATTCCACCGGTTTCTTTCCGAAAGGTTATCGAATTTCTTTGACCCCCCTTCAGGAATCTTTGAAACTAGTAGTCAAATGTAAATCAGTAGTGGTGGGAGACAGACACCTGGGAAAATTTTCTTGTGTGCTGAGATATACATATCCTTATATATGCATTGAGTTTTTGTTAACAATTTCCACCAGGACCCCCGTAAAAGAAGCCATTAGCATCTCCATTAATGGGAGCTGTGTCATAACAACTGGGTTTATCTGTGATAAACTCAAGTGATTTTGGATCAGGAGGCCCTCTTTTGCAGGATTCATCTGCAATTTGAAGCTCTTTTATGTAGGCTGCCTTAGTCATGCCTTGTTCGGCACACTGACCACTTCCATGGGAGGGCTAGCTTCATTGTTAGTGGTGAAAACTGCACCTCCCCATGCAATCTCTGTCGCTGAGCTTGATAAACTGCTAAATAAGGATGATGGCCAGTACCCAATTTGATCATCGTCACCAAATGAAAGCCACCAATTCCCTGATTTTGGATCCTGTATTCAGCACATATACAAACTTAATCGTGAATGAGGGACTTCAAGGAATGATTAATAGTCCCAGAATTGCTTAAAACATGTTAATTTGGGAAGCATACCTTGAAAATATTACAAGCAAAATCATTTTGCTTTCCTCCATAGACAGAAGGCAAGAAAAATGAACTAAGAGGGATATCCTTGCTAACTTGCACAAAACCAGGGCAAAGTGTATCGTGACAACCTTGTTTATTGGCCAGTCAATTAATTAATATGGCCACAGTTCACAACCGGAATGCACTTATAATTTTAAGTCAACAGAGCTTGAACATAAGAAATTCCAATGGCTTACAGTCCATTGAGCACAAAGTCGAGTGAGATTATCGCCATTTAACGATGGATTTACCTATAATTTATATAGAAAACATGTAATAGGATAAGAGTTTATATTTTATACAACAAAAAAACGAAAAAGACAAAGAAAAACAAGACACATTATGATTGGTTACCATCCATCCTGCTTGAATGCTATCAATTTGGTCGGCTGAGCTGCTTTGAATCCTCACAAAAGCTTCGCTGAATTGTGTGTTTGAAACCGATGGGTTTTGTACATTGATCAATCCAAGAGCTCCCAAATATTACCTACTTTGATCAGTTGGTAGTATTCTTATTGCATTCTTGACAATGTTATGAAGGGGAAAAGAAAGAAGAAACATAATTACTAATTAGATCAATGTACAATAAGTAAGTTGTGGAATGGAGATTTCTATAGTATTTACTTACATGGAAACCAGGAGAATTAGAAGCTGTCGGATGAATATCTTTCATGTGCCTTTTCTTAAACAGTTTAGTCCTTATCAGTTCTTCTTTGTTGGCCCTTCTGATTGGAACTGTCCCAGATGGACACCCTCCATTCTTCAACATTGGAATTTCCAATGACTTGGATGGTGAATTTGCACTAATTAATCCCTCTAGGGAGGAACTTGTTTCATCTACAACATTATTATCATTAACAAGAGGAAAAATGCTGGGAAGTACTTGTTATCCCAACCAGAGCAAGCTTTGGATTGGTTTTGCAAAGAGATCTGATTACCTGAATTTGATGGTTCTTAAGCAAAGGATGATCAAAGGCTGGTTGTTACATGAATTTGATGGTTCTTAAGCAAAGGATGCTCAAAGGCTGGTTGTCTATGGATATCAACACAGTCGAAAGAATCACCCCCTTCAGTCTGTTAAAAAAAACTACAGCTAATCAAATTTTATTGCATTAAATGGTAATAAGTTTATGGAATTTTGTTGTTTGATCACTAGTATGACTAATTTATTAAGTTTTTTTTTTTGTACCTTATGCTCTTGACATGGGGCTTGTTCAAAACCTTGAGCTGACTATCTAAATCAAGATCTTCAAAACTTTTTCCCCCTTCTGATCCATTTGTGATGATGGAGAAAGACAGAAAGAAAAGAACAAGAAATGGGATCAATATCAAACCTGGGTCTTGATGAAGGCCACTGAACACTCTAAATGCCAAGATGTTACTCTCTATTTCTTCGCCCCAGAGATGAGCCCAACAAAGGCTAGAGATGCTCATCTATATACCCATTCGTGACAAAGTCTTGCATGCAGTAATAGAATTGCTCGCCATTTATCAGATATGAACAGAAGGTATCTCTGAGGAGGTTCATTATCCTAAATAGACTGTCATGTCAGGTCAGCCATAGATAAAGCTAGTGAACTTTTTATTGGTGCGAATCAAGTCCTGGGGAACAGAAGAGTTCAACCGTGCCTTCTTGGAAAGATTTGGAATGACAATTTAGTTCATTCTGCAGACTAAGTTAATTATTTGGATTCTAAAAGATCCTCAGTTAACTAATTAAGGGAAAGTTGGAAGAGATTTATGGCATGTATAAAAGGAGCATTTCAGGTTTATTATAGCAAATAAGTTAAAGAATGTATACTAAATCTAACTCCAACCTTAGTAAAAATATCATAGCCATATAAAATGTAATTAAATGGGATTTATTACAGGATAAACTACTTCATTCTAATTTCATATCATTCTATTAGACACTTCAATTTGAAACATATATAGGAATGAAGATGTGAGTTCATATATGGAACCAAATCCCAAGTTCAATCAGTCAGAGACATATATAAATGGAATTAAAATTCATGCCACCATCCACTGAAATGGTTCATTTCATATATAGAAGCATATATATCCCGAATCAGGAGTACAAGGCTGTTATATCCAAATTGAATTAGTTTCGACAATCACCTCCTGGACCCCCATAAAGAAGGCCATGATACTCTCCTGGAATAGGACCAATGCTGTAACACTTGGGATCATCTGCGACGTCTTGGAGACGCCCTGGGTCAAGAGATCCTCCATGACCAGATTCTTCAGCAAGAATCTCTCGGATATAAGCTGCTTTTTCATTCCTTCTTCAGCAAAATGGCCGCTTCCCATGGGAGGATTACCTGCATTATTACTACCAAAAACGCCTCCTCCCCATGTAAGCTGCGTAGCAGCGTTTGATAAACTTGAAAACAAGGACTTTGGCCAGTATCCAATGGTCTGCTCATAGTAATCACCATGTTGAAGTCACCAATTCCCTGTATCTAGATCCTAGAAAGCACAAAATTGAGGTACACAATGAATTGTCTCTTTGGAAGCATATGGACAAGCCTTTTTATCAGAAAAACAAATTTTATGTTCTAATTACATGGTGAGAAGCATTTAGTAGATGTCGAAAGCATACCTGAGATATAAAATATCCGAAATCAAATTTCTGCCCTCCATAGACAGAAATATTGTGAAGAATAAAACCAAGAGGGATAGCCTTGTTAACTTGCACAGAACCAGTGCAAAGCATATTATAGCAACCTTTCTTTCCTGCCTGTAGATAGAAATTTGACATGTGAATTCTAACTCCAAATTAGCAATGGTTAAAAACAAAGAAATCAAAGTACTTACACTCCATGAGGCAAAAGTTTGAGTGTAATTGTCGCCTTGTAATGCTGGATTTACCAGAAATTAATTCAGTGAAAAAAAATTAAAACAGATAATGAGGTTTTATCTTGTATAAACCAAGACAAACTAATAGAAAATCCATAATTACCATCCATCCAACTTGAATATTATCAATTTGATTTTGTGATCCACTTCGAACCCGCACAAATGCTTCACTGAATTGGGTATTGGAAACAGATGGATTTTGTTTGTTGATCTTTGCAACTGCTCCAGTAAAATTCTCACCAGTTCATAGCATTTGTAATGCATTCTTGAGAATATTGTCGATCATACAGCCCCATTTCTTTATTTTAAAAAAAATTTAAAAATGACCAAAAAAGAATTAATTACATGATAACAAGGAGAGGCAGCAGCAGTTGGTTGAGTACTTTTCAGAAACAATTTAGCCCTTATTAAGTCTTCCTTGCTGGTCCTCTTGATTGGGACCGTACCTGATGGGCAGCCTCCATTCTTCAATATTTCAATATTCAGTGATTTGGCTGGCAATGACTTTGCACTTTTCAACCCCTTTGGAGAACTAGGCTCCATCTATGCCATTATTTTCATTTATAAAGCAACCATAGTTAATTATAGTGGATAACAATAAATTATGTACAAATGGTGGCATTGATGGATAATAATGATGGTGGGATTGCTTAACCATACATGCTTGAGCAACCACTCCGGCTTGACTAAAGTTTTTCTATAGTAAAGATAAAGGGGGAGGGGGAATACCTGGATTTGATGGTTTTTGAGCAAAGGATGATCAAATGCTGGTTGTTTATCGATGTTGACACAACATTCATCAGTCTGATAAAATGATGAAATGGATCGTTCCTTAGTCAAATTTAACTCATAATTAATTCATTATGCAACTTTCTTTATAAAACTATAACTTGTTTCCCCATTTAAAGAGCAAATTAATTTACCTTAATGCTCTTGAGAAAGGGCTTGTTCAGAATCCTGAGCTGTTCCAAATCAAGATCTTGAAAACTTTTCTGCCCTTCTAATCCATTTATAACTATAGAAAAAGACAGAGAAAAGAGAAGTAGAAATGTGGCAAGCATCAGTCCCGAGCCCTGATGAAAGCCACTGATAAATCCAGGTGCCATGAATGAATTCTCTCAATTTCTTCACCACACTGGCACAACGCCTGCTCATAGGTGCAAATTTGGTCACTCATTTCTTACTTGGGAGAATATTTGGTTTTAAAGACTATTCTTTAGTTAGTGAATAACCGTTTATTGTAAGGGTTAAACATAGTGAATATGCAGGTTTGCACTCTCTGTTTGTCAGGGTCATTATTATGGAGTTAAACCAATGAATTTACTGTTGAAAATTTAATTAAAGACTTATTACCCTTTCAGGATAAGAAGGTAGTATTTGAGATGAAGGGCAAGGATTTTTCTTTGAGAAGGTACAGAAAAAAACACCATGAGATGATGAAGATAACAACTGGAATAGCTTAATTCTGAGCTTTGGACCAGAGACATCGACGAATTAAAATCATTACATTCTTCAAGCGTAGGACATAAAAATGAATGCGCCTAGCTGGCACCCATCGAATTGCTACTGCTGCAGAGATTTATGGCAGGTTGGGCATTTTCCGTGTCGTTACACTCTGGTACCAAATCAAAACAGGCACCGTGGGCCACCCTTTTTCTGTTATTATGCAAATGGAAAAGACTTTCACTTGGGAGCAGGGTCGAATTATTATTATTATTATTATTGTTATTCTGAAGAAAGGGCAGTAAAATGGCAATAAACCCATAACTAAAGTTGACCTATAAGATGAAATAATGAAATTTAGGCCTTCGGTTCAAAATGATTGTCCTTTGTTTTGTGACTTTGTCTAACAAATACAGCCGCCTAACACATAATAAACAGCCAACAAGATTAATGAAATGAATATTAAAGTTCGCTTGAGAGGTAAACTTTTTTGGGTATAATCAATGCCTAAAAGGCTGTCTTAATCTTCAGGACTAGACATGTCAGAGTGAGAGTACCTAATAAGAAATGGACAGTTACAACTATTATTTTTTAACTTTCTCTTAAATGTCTCTTTTGCTCACCTAAATTGTAGGCTTTGCTTAATTATGTGGACCAATTATTAGCGACGGATGCTTCAAGGAAAGAAAACATTAAGCAAGACGAAAAACTACTTGACTTAATAATATCCATTGAAAATAACAGGCAACAATAAGAAGATATTAAGGTTATTATTTTTTTAAAAAAATACAAATAAATTTAATTTCTTCATATACTCGCGCTAGAGAATATTTTTTAGATATAATATTTAAAATGTCAATGACTATTTTATATTATTCAACTCGATTAAATAAGATTAGAGCATTTTATAATTGAATTCAAATAGTAAAACTACTACTTGTCATAGATTTGGATAGTGGTTATAAAGTACCCACTATCCGAACCTCATTATAAATAATGCTTCTTAATATTAAATTTTTTAGTTTTATATATATTTTTTATTTATAGATTTTGTATAATCAATTAAATACTTATTACAGTCCATTAGTTATTTTAATTATGATTTTAAATTTAAATTTAAATTTATTTTTTGAATTAATTTTAATTTATTAATTTAATTTTTATTAATAATATATAAAAATTGATTTTTAATTTATTTTAATCAGATATTTGATGAATAGTATTTAATATATTTAGATACAAGTTTAAATAGCAATTAAAAAATTAAATCAATATTTATAAAATTTGAGTACCTTATCAAATGATATGACTCGAGATTACCATATCTATTGACATCTCTAATAATATTCCTTTACTTGCACCAAACTAATGATGAATGAGTGAACTTATGATAAAGATAAGAAAATAAGCACCATTTAATAAATTTTAATTGTCATTAACTATGCTTTCAATTCACTAATGATGAATAACCTTTGCTTAATCAATCGTCTTCATTAGCATGCTGGGTTTTAATTATTAAATATCATAAATTTTGCTTTTGAAAGTTTGGAACATTTAATAAGGAAAATAGAAACTAGTAAAACATTAAATTTAAGACGATATGTCAAATTTCTAAATAGAAAAAGATATATAATTCCAAATAAAAAGTTTTCTGTGTTTTTTTTTTCTAACAATAAACCCCACAGTAATCAAATGTAAAAAGACCAAAACTTGTTCTTGTGGCAGAGACCAGAAACCAACTGAAGCAAATGACTGTTTTATCATTTCTCCAATTCTACAAATTTCAATCCTGGAGAGGTTATTGTAATGTATAATTGGCTTTTCAGTTTTTTTTTTTTTTTTATTTCAGTTGCATCTATAGATGACTTAAAATAAAGGTAATAATAATACCATCTTAATTCTTACTCCCTTCTTCATCCAGCAATGCATATATTCACAAATTTTCCATCAAAATTCAAGCATACCCTTATGCCACTCCAGCTGCTGCGGCTAATTCCTCGTGGTTCCCTTTGGGAGAAGAGCTTTCACTTGCTTTGCATATCTTTTCCAGGACAGGCTTCAGATTTCTTGGGTGCACGTCCACCAGGAGCCCATATTTCATGAACAATGTTAGTGACATTTTCTGCTCCACCCGGTGGCCTGCCATGATGGTGAGCCGGTGTCGCAGCAGCACCGCGGTGGCTATCGATTTCATCTGCAAATAAGCTAAATCCTTTCCTAAACAAATTCTGGGACCGGCGTTAAATGCAAGAAATTTGTATGAATCTTTTGCCTCATATTTGTTGCCATCTTCGGATAGCCATCTTTCTGGCTTGAAATCTAGGCAATCTTCACCCCAGATAAATTTCATTCGACCAATTGAATATATCGAGTATGTCACGTTTGATCCCGAGGGGACAAATGTTCCACTGGGCAAGACATCGTCAGCAATTACATGCTTTGAGTCTTGTGGCACTGACGGGTAGAGTCTTAACGTCTCGGAAAGTGCTGCCTTAAGGTATATCAATCGGTCAACTTCTTCAAACACTAGGGGTTCATCCACCCATTTGGAAGTGTCAGCACCACGTGTCTCCACCAGAACAGTGCAAATTTCGATGAGGATTTTCTCTTCCACTCTTGGATTTTGGATGACCAACCAAAAGAACCAACACAGTGCAACCGATGACGTGTCACGTCCAGCTAGGATGAAGTTGAGAGCCACATTTTGGAGGAATTCGTCAGAGTAGGCTTCTTTTTTCTTCATGAAACGGGACAACAAGTCATCATGTGGGGTCCCACCTTGTCTCTGACTCACCAATTCAAGCTTACGTGTATTAATGATGTCGGATAAGAATTTATCCATGTGTTCAAGGCTTTGGCTCAACTTGACTTCCATCCCAAGCCGAAACCATTTCTTTAGCTTCCATATGATTTCAGGCAAAATAAAGCGTTGAAGCGTGGCTTCGGTGGCTCGATCAAAAGCCATTGCGAAGCCGTTCTCAGGAAGGCCAGGAGATAGTGTTTGAGGGTCCTTGCCGAAGGTCAAGCCGCATATGTTATCGAAGGTGAGCCGGAGCAAGAGGTCTTGAAGATCAACCGGCTTCCCTTGGAGCTGAGCCGTCTCGAGAATTGGGCAAAATCGGTGCTTGATGGCCCGGCTAACCCACCTTGCCATGGCTTGGCGCAGAGTCCGGGTGGTGAATTCCAGAGCGGCAGTCTTACGCTGGAACAGCCACGTGTCACCATCGGAATTGAAGATCCCATCACCCAGCAAATCATGAAACACAGCCTGCCAATTAGGTCCCTTGGGGTAATTATCGAACCGGCCCTTCAAAATATGCTCCAAGTTCTTGGGATCGCACGTGACGGTCACGAGACCTTGCTTCCGGGCTAAAAATGGAATTGCGGAGATGCATGTCTGATACGTGCCGCCACACGCGCGGAGATTTTCCGCGATCCACTCATGCATGCAATTCGAGTTCTGAATGAGCCCCGGGAGGCTGCCCAATAAAGGCCAGACACGTGGACCATGGAGCGACCGTGTGATCAACTTGAACCATACTAAATAAGCAGCTATGGCTGATAAGATCATCAAAGCCGTTGATGCATCCATGTTGATGAAAATTTGCATTTGAACAAGTAAACTATGATTTCTTCGCAAATGAAGACACGAAACACAAAAAAATACTTGCAGTAGTTGCAACGTGACTTTCAACTTTCAAGCCTTGTAGTGTGATAGGTCTATCCGACGCTACCGATTCTTGGGCTGGTGAACAAAAATGGAGAAAAAATAAATGGAACCAGATCCTGTTTTGTAAAGAATGATGTTAACTGGATCAAAGAATGTGCAGGATGAAAAGGGAGGAAGAGAAGGATACAAAAGGAAGAACAGGGTTTCAACTTAATTTTCTTGGATTGTGGAGGAGAAGACCAAAAGTCTGAAAGAGAAGGAAGGGCGAGACGTCTGTGAATGAAGGGAAAAAAAAGAAGACAAAAGTGTTATATAGAGGAAATACACAGAAAGTCAGAAAGAAAGGCAATTAATATGGGCAGCCAGATTTGTTGAGAAAATCCCGCTCTCCTACCTTCCAGACTCCCCCTTTTTTTGTTTTTTAATATGTGCATGGACCTGATTACTCAGCCTATAAACACACAGCCAGTCTGTCATTAATGGCCGACTGAGGTCGTTGGAAAATCGTAAGGAAAAACCCCACGAGACCTTGCACCAAGTAAAAAGCTCACTCGCAAATAACCAAAGTCATGAAAACTAAGACTCTTTTTTTAAGTAGTGTCTTTAGAGGAAGAAAGGCCTCACCTAATTTTGCAGGAAAGAGCTTCTCCTCCTTAAATTCGACAATGGCAGCATTGAATGAAGATGTAGACGTAAATATGATTAGTTGAGCAACTATAGTCCCTCTGGCTATATAGATAAACACATATAATATAGAATCGATTTACGTTTTTGTTTTTTTAATGCAACATATATATAATGATATACTTATTTGTAAAGGTTTAAGGAAAATCTTTTTTATGACATAATATCTAAATTTTTTTTCTGAATTATATAACAAAATTAAAATATATATATATATTCTTTTTATTATATTCAATCAAATTCTTATATATATTTTTTAAATTAAATAAATTTTTATAATTAATGATTATTATTAATCAAAATATCGCTTATTATTTTATGTCATGTGACATGGTAACGTGTAATAATGAATAATAATGTGATATATTAATGTGGCATGATAATATGATTATATCGTATTTATAATTTTTATGTTAGTGTCTTGTAAGTATAAAAATGATAAATAATATTTTGATTAATGATAATTAGTCAACAGTTAATCATAAAAATCTATTTGACGCAAAACAAAAATATATAAATTTAATTGAATATAATAAAAAATAAAAATTTATTTAAATATTTTTTATATAATTCAAAAAGTTTTTTTTTTTCAAATAATATAATTTTTTATTTATCATTGAAAATTGGTATTGGTCACGTGACTGGTTAATGGTCGTACAAGTGTTGGGTATGCGACCCACTGATCTCATCATCATTTAATCGTTTTTCTTTCCATTTTGTGGGTGTTAATTTTTAATTTGGCCCAACATTGTATCGAATATTAGTTCTATTAAGAGAAAGGTGTGTGTCCTTTACCGTAAATGATTTCATTTGGTCAGACTCAAACCACCAAGTGGTTAACTTCAACCACATGGGATGTTAGTTTTGTTTTTTTGGATGGAAGAGAAAGATATGTGTTGAATTGGCATGAAAAAACTTAATTTAGGATTTATTTATATGAGCTTTAATAATATTGTCATTATGATTTTCGAATATTTAATTTATTGATTAATATATAATATTTTTAAGTAAAATATATACATATTTCAATTAATAATAGTAGTCTAACAAAGGGTTATAATCAGGTGTAGTTTGTTCATTACGGTCATCATCCATCCATGTCCAACGTATCGGGTAAACCAAACACGCCCCGTAAGAAGTGGATGATTTGCCAATGTGCATCTGCCACATGTCAAGTCAATTGTTTTGATTTCGAGGGTAAGGTAGGGCAGTGACGTATGACCAATTGGCTTGGCTAGACCTTCATGCAAATGTTGTAGAAATTTGGGTGTGTAGGATTGTAATTTTCATTTATTTATTTTTTTTGTTGAACAAAGTAATTTATGGTCCCTGTTCCATTGACTCATCAATGGCTTGAAGTTCAACTCAGGCAATGAAAATGATTGACATTTTGAAGATGAGGCAGGGAAGATGATGAACATGATGTGTCTGACAGAACAGTGTGAAAACGTAAACATAAACTCTTTAAGCAGACACCAATCATTTGGTTTTATCACAACAGATTTTTCCTTCTTTTGTCATCCCATTCTAAGTCCCTTTCTTTACATAAACCTTCTTCAGTGTGGCTTTAGATTTTGACTTTGGGTGCATGAGGTTCAGGCAGATAGCAAGAAATTAATGGACTGCCAGAGGGGGTCAGGACACTGCAAGAATTTTCTTACTTGAGGGGGCCATTGTCTTTCAAGCCACATCTACCTGCAAAAAGCAAAGCTTTTGACATGATCTTTCTTCAGTTTTTTTTTTTTTTTATAATTAAAAAAAAAAATTCAAATTTTATTATTTAAATAAAGTTATAATGCATCAATCAATTAATCAAATACTCGAATTTATAAAAAATTTTATATATCTCATAATAATGAGCTTCAATATGGGTTGTTTGTATCAATAGTGAAGAAATGGCTATGTAAACACAAAACACAGATTGGCCAATGTTATTTAGGAGTTTAATGGTGATGAAAGGTCAGGATTTCATGATAGGTTAAGTAGTCTCCCCAAGTATCTAATGGACCCAACTGTTTTAACTGTCCTTGATGATGATCGATGGAGGTTGCATTATTGATTCCAACCTCAGTTTATGGGCTTTGATTTCAGAGTCATTTTTCTTAAGGCCTTTCTGCTGAAGCCTGAATACATTGTCGATCTCTTGATGAAAACAACATAAACCATCCCTTGTGTCTATAAACCATTAATCTCCATGTTCAAAGCTGTAGCTACTGGCTAATATCACCCAATGTGTTTCAATATAGTTACCACCCTTTCAAAGAAGATTAGGTTGAGAAAAGCTTAAATGCTTGCACTAACACAAACAAAGGAAGAAATGCATCCAATAGGCAACTTGCCTCAAGGCAAATTTAGGTGATGTTTGATAATTTACAATGTAATGTGATTGCAAGTAATATAATTGTAAGCAATGTGATTGTAAAAAAAAATTAACATTACAGTGTTTAATATACAAATAAAATACTGATTAAAATGTAGAGAAGATGACATTATAACGTTTGGTTTACAAGTATTTACTGAGAATGTAATGTTAATTTTCAAAATTACCCATATTCATTAAAATATAAATTTAATATACTTGTATTTTTTATTGTTAATTTGTATATAATATTATTTTTAAATATATTTTTAATGTCATATATTTTATTTTCATTTTTATTATTATATTATATTATATATTTTATTTACATTTCTTTAATATAATTTTTTATATTATATATTTTATTTTAATTTCTTTTACCTATATTATATAAATTTTATTTTATTTTGTTTTATTTTCTAATTTTTATATTATATGTTTTATTTTAATTATAATATTATAAAATATTTTTAACAAAATAATAAAGTTGAAGAGTAAAAATGTTTTTAATAGTATTACAGAGTGCAATGCAATGTGATTGTATTAGTTTTAAATTGCATTAGTTTTACATTACAATAGTTTGTTGTAAAATAAATATTGTAATGTAATTTAATTAAACATATTACAAAGAATGTGTTTCTACTTTTCTTGTACCAAACATTATCTTAAAGTTAAGATGTTGAAGGGAATAAGCCAGCTGGTCCAAAGCTTGTATATTTTCAGTACTTAATGTCCTTATCTTTCGCTGGAATGCAAATTCCACAGGCTGTCTACTTCAATTTAAATCCACCTAAAACCCATACCAGCATTTAATGGGTATCGTGACTTTAGATAACGCAGGGCGGTAGCTCCTGGACCAGCCATGTTAATGATTGGCAGGATCAAACTGGAGTGCATCTTCAAACCGTGCCCAGCACATGGTTTTGTTATTCATATCATTTGCCAATCACTTTGTCAAAGCATGCAAGGAAACAGCTTTGAAAAATTTTACAAGAAATCCCAACTTCATTTAAAAGATGGAATCAACATCTGAGTTTATGCATGGGCTTCGACTTGTAGGTTTCCGCACCGACTGTGATCAGAACCATGTACAAAGTCAAAGGGAAATAACCACAATCTACAGCTCTTAACTCGCATAAATTAAGAGACCCCAAATTAGTTTCAAGCTGACTGGTGGCATTGAGGGTACAACCGAGTTTTAAATGATGCCAAAGGGAGAAAGTATATAAAGCTAAAGTCTAAACAGACAGCATAACGACCCTTGCTTACATTGTCAGGTTTGCACTTTGAACCCTACAGCGACAGCCTGACTGCTTTGCAGCCTAGAGAAGACATACCTTCTTTGATCTTGATGTATAGCAATCATTACCAAAAGGGCGGCCCTTTTAAGTTTAAACAGCAATACTGCCATTGCCAGACCGACAGGTCTGATATTTCTTCAGGATATATACCACTTCTGCCATTATATTCTCTGACCATCACAGAAATACCAACATATCATGTAATGATTTAGGTAAAATCAAGAAGAAAAGGGTTTGATATTGTTGTCATATTGGGGCATAAAGCCGCTACAGTGTTGGATGTTATGCACGTGTCAGGCATGAAGGTACAGGCTTAATTTTCCATTAAAGGACCTGTGTTAATTGACTTTTAGATCCTAAATCTCATTGCTGATCTCTTGCACAAGGGAGAGTAGCAGCATGCATGATGAAATAATTTAAGGGAAAAACAAAAAGAGGAGGCAAATGAAGCGAAAGGGAGTAGGGTCTTGTGTTAAAAATTTAAGAAGATTGGTATATCTTGTGGACTTAACTCTGTTTCTGACACAGTCACAACCAAGACTTTACATATTTAGGTTAATTTCAAATTGATCACTCTAGCTTGTTCACCAGGTATTAAGGTCAAGGAGGAGTTTATTACATACTTATGTCATGCTCTGTTCGATGCAACTTATGAATGAATAGAGTATTAATGATACCTGTTTCCCTCTCTGTTATTCCTCCAGATCTCCCCACTGCTTCCTTTGTTAATTATCCTTTAACCTTTCTGTTCCTCATCGATTTATCTTGCCTATGCTGCATCATCTATATCTCCATCCATCATCTTCTTTCTTTCTTAAATAACTCTCAACAATCCTCTGGATTTTTTTATGTTACTTCCCCACTCCTTTAAGCATAATTTTGTGGGTGATCGTCATGCAAAACACAACCATGAAAACCTTGTCTTTGTATTCAACTATTATATAACGGGCTTGATGAAAACGAATGCGTAACCAGGTCCTGCCAGTGGAGATAAGAGGCGAGCATTAGTTGAGTTTTCATCTCTCATGCTGAGGGTGGATTCTAATATGATTTGGTAACATGCAGAAGTAGTCTGCTAGCCAAAGAGCAAAGACACCAATCAACTCACTTCACTAGGGAGTGCTCGAAGTGACATGTATGAGGACAAGATGAAGACACAAAGGCGAGCACTGCAAACCCCAACATTATCAATGCCCCGAAATAAACTTTCCACAGAAGAAAAAATATCAATAGTGCATATGAGGCAGGATAGAAGTAAAGAAAGAAATAATAGGTCTTGGTTCGAGGAATATTTTCGAACGATAGCTATAAAAGCAGTAAAGCTGAGAAATTCCTTCTTACTTTCACATCAGAATGTTTCAACTTCTCCAGTCAAGCCACCTCATTTTTGAAATCAAGAACACAAGAACACACCCTCCAGAGTCAGTGATATTTTCGAACTATGAGAAATGCAATCAGCATTCATATTAGAGTATAATATGAGCACGTCTTCCATGAAAGCCTTTATATTTCTTCCTCCATTTGGTCAAAAGGAGAAGAGACAAAGCTTCCAACATCATTGAAAAAGCATCAAAACAAGGCCATCTATGAACTTGAAGCCATTGAATGGAAAAATAAAATAAAACTTCAGAGCACACCAAGAAACAAGATCCTAAGGTAATGATAAACAACAAAAATAATTCCAATTCACCACAAATTTTGCACAAGGCCTAAAATTGATAGACTAAACAGCAAAGGCTTGCACTTTCTCATTTATGATTCACTATTACAGTATCAATTGTTGGTATGAATTCAATCACCAAGAACCACATATAAACAATTACAAGATACATTACAGTCCTATCTGCATCAGTATCAGACTACACACTAACTAATGAAATAATTTACTGACTTGTAGTTTGATCAATATTCTCGTATGCAACATCTAACCAAAGGTTTTGAAGATCAAATCCCTCTTGTTGAACCTTGCCAAATCTCAACAGCTTGCTGATCCTTCCGGATCACAAACATCCTGTTCCCACCAAATGCCAAGTTGGTTATCCTCAACCCTCCCAAATCTTTCACTCTCCCCATCAAATTCTTTCTAAAAACCCTCCTCTCCTTCAATGGACCCTCACTAATCTTCGCTGAACCCATCACAACCTCAGACCACAACTCGATATCCCCTCCTTTACTACAAAACACTTGATTTCCATGACTCTCAATTTTGCACCCATACCCTTCTTTCTTCCCATTAACAACCTTCCTGCTATTGCTAAGACAAATCCAGGGATTACTATTATCATTAGCATCATCGCTCACACTCCCTAAACTCCTCAAATCCGTGTAAAAAACTTCCCCAGAATTCACTCCAATCTTAAAAATTGCATTCAAATTATCCGAAACACAAACATCCGAAAAGCAATCATCTTTTTCCTTCAATTCAAAAACAACATTACCAGACCTTATATCCCAAAACTTAATGTTACCTGACACACCCGATAACCCACTATGCGACCCGGATGCCATAACTAACCCATAACCTGTAACCCATCTCAGCTTTGTAGCTGGGATGGCTGAATCAAGATCAGCCCCAAAAATCTCGTTATGACCAATCTCAGTAACAGGGTTCAAAGTATTCAAATCATAAACCATAATTGAATTCGAGTTTCTCCTACCAGATTCGAAGCTTGTAAACAAGAACTCGCTCGATGAACCAATGGCTTGCACCGTTGAACCAGAACGGGTCACGTTTTCCCAATTTAGGACTTGTTTGACGGAGCCGTTTTGAAGATCGAGAATCTGGAGGCCCGAGAAGTCGGTTGCGCCGGCCGCCGCGATATCCGGGGAGATTGCAAGCAAGGAATCGACGGCTGTGAATTGGGTCAAAATCGTTGACTTTCTAGTCAAGGACCAATCGAAAGAAGTGATCTTGCTACCGTGGGCCACATGCACGGTTCCGGACGGCGTCGTGGCGATTGTGGAAGGCGAGTCGCGGCCGTTCAAGGGTAATATTAACGATTTTTGGAGGGCAAAAGCGTCAAAGTGAGATGGATTGGTCAAAGAGTTGTTCAACAGGGATTCGAGGCCGTAGAATCTGGATTCCTCGATGAGGTCGTGGAGGTCAAAGTCTTTGACTTTGGAAGGGAGCGTGCCGGAGCGGAGGAGAGAGAGGAGGAGGGAGAAGTAGTCTGGGTCACGGTCGACGAAACGTTTGGACGTCGTTTCAGCGAGTTGAGAAAGGAGGGATTTGGGGCCCCCTTGGGTTAGGGTTTGTTTGGTTGTCTGGAAAATTTGGCCGCCGACATTGATCGTTACAACGTTGCTGTTTAACTCCGGTTCTGTCTCCAAACACTGCATTCCGAACGATGACATAACTTTAGGAAAATGCTGGATTTTAAAATTCCCAAATTGACCCTGAACCAAAACAAAAAAAAGCCTCGAGTTTCTGTAGATAAAAACCCCAGAAAGTGATTCAGTTCTCCACTAGGTTTCTGATTGAGAGGGAAACCCTAATTTTGTGAGGGAAATTTGGGGAGAAAGAGTATATAAGGAAGGGGATTCATTGTTGTGTTGTAGAAGGTGAGAGAGTTAGGTGTATGGGTGACAAATCTCAGATGGAACATCAACTGATGGCTAAACTAGTCGTCCGACGTGGACTCTCTATTTGGTTATTTGCGTCCAAAGGACAGGGCAGGGGAAAAAACATGAGACTGGTGTTTTGTATTTTCCTTCTTTTTCTACAAGAGAAGTAAATTTTTGTCACCATTTTTAACTTTTATACAGGATCTTAAACTGTGTTCTTTCTTTATTTGACAAAAGTTTTGTACCATTAGATTTAAGTACTTGCTTGCTTTTTCTTCTTCTAAAAAAACAAAAAAAAAAAAGAAAGAAGAAAGATGTTGTTTCAGTACTGGTTTTTTGATGTTTAAGGGTGGCTTCTGTTGCGGACTCCAAACAGCCCATCAGCCCAAACTGGTCTTCGCACGACGCTCCTTTTCATCCCCTGCTTTGTGGGATCATTCATCGTCGTGGCAACAGCGAGTTAGCGACAGAGTCTTAAGTTCCAACCGCAACTTCTCCATCGGTTTCAAAACTTTCAAATATTCTTTATGTCAAGCTACAAATAACAATAGTCTGTAATTCTTTTTCTTTTTTTTTGGATCAATCTCTACATCAGTCTGCCTCAATTATCCCTCGGAGTGAATCCAAGCAATGCTTACATGGTAGTATGGCATCAATTGTCTAGATATCACCTTTCATTAATTTAAAACTAACACCACCTATCCCATTACAACAGCATAACATCTTTTAAGTACCATAATTGCAAGAATAGAGTTTTTGCCAATTTGCACGGCTATTTTACTATTATTATTATTATTGTCTTCCACTATTCTATCATTAATATTTTATATATGAGGACACAAATCAGAAAGGCTGTTATGATATCTATATGCCTAAATTAGAGAAATATAATACATATTGAAACAAGTGAAACATTCCTATCAGACCCTGTTTTTTAGTCACGAAGGACTCAAAAACAGCCTCCATGCAATGCAAGTCATGCAATATGCCATCTGAGTCAAAACCCTAAAATCATGTATAGTTTTGATTGAATAATTGCACTCTGTTGCTGTTACCAAATTTTTTGATACCCCGAAGGCACACCTAAATTCCTAAAAAGATATGGAATCGAAAGACCTCTATGGAGATGCATACCAGTTACCTTACCCCTGGCTGCATCATGGGGAAAAAGGACCAATTCCTGGGGACACCACCACCCTTTCCAGCTACCTTGTCATTGGCCCACCAATCGGAAGTAAGAATAGGCTTATGAGCATCACCCCCATCAACATTGTCAAAATTGAATTCTTTAGCTGAGCCAAGAGTGATGGATTGATGCTTATGGTGCTGTGGTTTCCCTTCCCTATCTGCCAGAGCTTTCTCTGGTCTTTCATTGGATGTTTCACCAACGCGACATTCATAATCATCAACCACCTTAGTATCGTGTTCTTCGCTCTCTCTTGTTGCTTCAATCTGTAGAGATCCTGATACAGCTTCTGATGGTGTTGCTGTCTCCATTTCCAAACTTCTTACAACTTCTTCAGTAGTTAACTCGAATGAAACTCTATGATTATGTGCAACTTGATCATTTTGGACATCTTTATTCTTCAAATGTGGATGAGATGTGATCTCAGAGATCTGATGATCCAAAAGAAAACCATTGCGAGGTGTGGACCTCGTAGCATCTGGGGTTAAAGTGCCAGAACCATGATGTGATCCCCATTCACAGCTGGAATGCTTATCAAGGTTCAAGAGCTTGGGAGGGTCACCCATTCGGAACTCAGGAAAGTGTAGACTAGCAGCAAATTCACCATCACGGAAAGGAGATGAGGTGCCAGAACCTGAGATGCCTGAGCTTGGTGAGATCAGTTGGCCAACAGGGCTCCCAGGATGAAGCTGATAAGACTGAAATTCATAGTGGGATATTGGGAATCTTTGTACACCCTCTCCATACTGGAGGTTGGGACCCAGCAACTGAGCAAATGGCACCTCAGGTGAGGAAGGCGTAGTCAAGTGCACTGACTCAGGAGGAGGAGTAAAGGGAGCGGTTGAAGGTTCAGTGGTGAAGGTTGAGAAAACAGGTGGTGAAACTAACTGAGTTTCATGAGCATAAGGGCCAATTGCAAAAATTGAAGCAGGCCCTGGAGAGTACATACTAGCAGAAATAGAGGTGAGAGACACTAAACCAGCTGGAGACTGTGTAGCAGAGGGGGGTTCAGATGGAAGGAAAGATGCAGGAGAGGAGGGTGGTGCAACAAAGGGAAGTGCAATGGCAGGTGCTTGGGTTGGATTTTCAGCAGCAGGCACATTAGCACCCGAAAAACTCGTTTCAGAAGTAAGAACAGCAGGCCCAATTCGCTTTTTTTGTTTGTAAGATCCAAAACACCAATATATGCTCCAGCAGCCCCCCCATCTTCTCTTCTGAATGTCACAAAAATTTTAAATAAATGAATTACTACGGGAAATTACACCACATTCTTTTGTAGCTAAAATAAATAAAAAAAACCAACGATAAAATTAATTAATTGAAAACTTATGTCCTAAAAAGACATAAAGACATATTACACCAATATAACAACACTTCCTCATTGAAGCTTTACCAAAGCTATCAAGTATTGAAATATATTAAAGCAGCATATATGCTCAAAACTTGTTGGACATTATGCTACAAGGGCGGTTCCAACTCCTTGGCAGAAAGAGTATAGGCATGCTGCTCTTTTTTCTATTGGAAAGCTCTTAACCTAGAAGATACTACAACTGTATCCCACCCTTTTACCATCTAAGCCAAGCTCAACGAGCAGAAGCACTTCCCACCTCGTGTTTAAGTATTTGCAAAGGTTTTCGTCAGTGATTATAAAATGGCAATTCTTCAACTAGACCTCCAGTACAAGGGAAATCACATCTACAGACAAGCAGTTTCATTATTCAGAACCAATGATTATCCATTGGATGTCGAAAATGGAATTAACCTGATCTTAGCCAGCCAAATAGGATGTACTGAAGTTTCTAGTTTTCCGAAATCTCAACGCATTTGAAACCTTCTAATTAACCCTTCCCTCATCCTGGCCACAAAGAGGGGTTGAACAAAGCATGATATAAACAAATTCAAAGACAACCTTGTCCAATTAACAACTATATCTGAATCCCAAATTGTATAATATTAACTCTGCTTTACTTTTCTTTTGTTTTCTTTAGTTCTGATCTGGGGACTTTTGCCAAATGAAAGTAAAAGTAGAAATAAGAGGTGAAGAAGATCACCTGAGTTCATTAAGTTTTCTGGATAAATAAGAAACCAAAAGGATTAATAGATTTTCATTAAATATATTGGAGAAACTGCATATACTAGTAATAAACACTGTTTCATCAGCACAGAGTATCGTTAGATTCCTGAATAGACAAGTTCTACAGCTAATAACCTTGAATGTATCGAACTTGAAGTACCAAAAAAAAAAAAAACTTATTAAAGATCATAAAACTTCGACTTTTAAATTTATGCACAAGCTACAGTTAAGGACTCTTGATTCTGGAACAAGTCAACTTTCAATAAATCTATGCCTAAAATCAAAACGATTCAACTTATTATTTTCTTAAGGCAAACAAAAAAAATCCTAAACTTGATTAAAGATAAAAGCTTAGTAAATCACCATAACATAATCAAAGAACCAAAAAAGAAAAATCATGCAAAAAACAGATCACAAATGAATACCAGAGTAGCTTAAAAACATTTCCGAAACTCAACCGAATGAAACTAAATTCAATTAAAACAATCACAGCAAACAAAACAAATAGAGAAACTAAATGAAACACAACACGGGAAAATATATAAACAAAATTAAAATCTTACCTGAACCGTAGCTTGTGGAACACGATTCTCAGCTGAAGCGATCGCGTTAGCAGCAGCATGAATGGTCTCCAAAGTGTTATTCATAGCTATGGATTCTCCATTTGCACCTCTCATCTCTACTTCTTTTTTTTCTCGGTTTTCTCGCGAAACAAACAGCTCAATACTTTCTTCCCTCTGAAAATGTCAAATTTCCTCGAGAAAAAAAAAATCGAGAGAAAGAGAAAGAAACAGAGAAGCAAGGAAGCTGTGATTTATCGATGAAGAAATCAGAGATGAAAAACACAGAAAGAAAAATCAAATCTTTAAATTCTTAAATCTAAATCTCCCCTTTATATTTATTAATTATCGTTTATAAGAAATTCATTTTTCATTTTCTTTTTTTTTGGGTTGCGAATATTAATATTGTGTGAAATATGTGTATAAGCAAACGCTTTCGAGGTCAAACACGGCAGTGACTTGATTTCTATGAGTTTATCGAAGAACCCCCGACTTCAGCCTAATGTTTATACACACCTTAGATTATTACCTCCATTTTACTTATTTGCCCTTCTCATATTCTTGCGTAGATGTGCATAACCTTGAAACAAGGGAAAGAGGGTAGATTAGTCAAATGAAAGGAACAACTACTAACATCCCGAAACGAAACATAATTAATTAATTAATCTACTTAGCTGTTCTGTTTAGTGGGAGGGAGAAAATTAAGAAAGGTTTTTGTCCAAGGTGTGCACGTGTGCACATCCACTTCGTGATGGCTTTTCGTTCTCGTGCGCACACCCCGCACTGCATACGTGAAAATACGAAAATATATATGATTAGGGAAGAAGAAAAAGAAAAAGAGAAAGGTGGGGTCGGGCGGGTCCCATTTCTCCTCCTCTAAAATTCTCCCTCTTTACCCGCCACTTCAACTAACTCCCACCTTCGGTCCCATCTTCTCGCTTGCCCCGCTCCCCATCCCTTCTTCTCACATTCAACCTATCCCTTTTATTCAACCCTTGCTTCCAAAGAAATTAACTCAAAGAGTTATTCCTTTTAACCTTCTTTTGAGATTAGTTAAGGATAATAATGATTCCAATTTCTTTTTAAGAGTCCAATGATTTATCCCTTTTTTAAGGGCAAAAAGAGATTAAAACTTTTTAATGTTTCTTTGACCATGTATAGTTGATAGTTTGACAAGTTGAATTCATTACATACAACTTATACCCTCTTCTTTGATCTTTGTGAAGTTTATGCCGACAAAGTCTCATCTCATGATTTCCTTCACAATATAGCAAAGACTCCCTTTTTTTTTTAATCTTATTTTGACTCTTTACATATGATATTTCTTTTTCACTATATGTATGCTTACCTAGCTTAGCTAGGTAGTAGCTACCTACCCTTTCTTTTAATCTTTGTGAAATCCATGCCTCAAAGTTCATTCCCTTTCCTTCATTCTTTTTAATCCGGACAGCACGAAAAGTGCCTTTTGGTTGTAAGAACTAGTTAGCTTTGACACTTTACATGTATGATTTTCACTCTATACTAGTACTAAACTTTTCACGCTATAAGGCTATGGGGATCTTTATACCTTTATGGGTAGGTTTAATTTCATTTTCATTGATAAAGGGATTTACTTTTTATATTGTTGAGTTTACATCTTTATGTTAAAAAGCCTAATCATCCAAAGCTTCCCTCTCCGGCCCCAGAATGGTGAGAAAACCCAGATGTTTCACACAATAAAGCCTTGAGCTTTAGGCTTAGTTTTGTCTGAGTTCATGGTCAGGCCCCTTTGCCGAGAAACAGAGCCCCCACATGGTGTGGATGGTGAATGATTCTGGGGGGAAAGGAAAAATGATTAAAGCAGCTTATTTGAAAGTGCTTTTGGGGATATGTAATGTAATTAGTGTTCGATTAATTAAGGTGCAAATCAATTGATTTTGAGTCACTAAAAGCTTGATAGAGATTAGGTAAAGTTAAACAAGGATTAAGCCTGGATAAAGAAATATAAGGTAAGATTGAATCAACGTTTTGAGCTAAAAAAGCGATGGCATACTTTTGACCAAGCAGAAAATCTGCAGGATCATGATATGTGTAAGCATGATTGCAAAGCCCTCTTATTAAGTTGCTCATTTTGTCATTTCGCAATTATTATTATTGAACCCTTCAAGTCAACCTTTTATGTCCAACAAAGGCAAATTTCTCTCTTAATCTTTCTTACTGTCTCACAATCATTCTCTCTTTTCTATTTATCTTTTATGGTAGGCAGATGTGAGGAGCTTTTTCAAACAGCTAAAAGGTCGTTGCATTCTAGATGTACGAATCGAGCTAGATTATCACGTAATCTGGTGTAGTAATTTTTTTACGAGAAATTTTAATAATTTTACGTAATAAAATGTCATCATTTGAAAATTTAAATTAGACAAATTAACTCTACGATACTAATAGATCAACTACACGTAAGTAATCTAAACAAGATACTTAACTCACATACAAGAGATAGAAATGTTTGTACATTTTTAGAAGAGATATTTAAATGTAGATATGATTAATATTTAAATTTAAATAATTTTTTTTTATTTTTGAATATATAAAATTAAACGAATTATATTATAATTTATCATTGTAAAATAACAAAATAGCGATAACAATGTAGAACAAAATGAATATATATATATATATATGATCAAAGCTTTCAAACGTGTGACTATTAAATATGTAAATATATTCACATATTCCTAAATTAAAATTTCTTCCAAATAATACAAGTACTTTGAAAAAAAGATAAATTTCAATATTATCTCCGATCAAAAATTCAAAATTTAGCAATAGACAAATCGAAGATCTTCAAGTATGTTAACTACGAACAAAAATATTTATTTAAAGTCCAAGAGCTGATGACGATGCAGACAAGACCCGAGACCTAACTTAGGCAAAGAGAAAAAGACTTGCAGGAAAGTGAAGAGAAGGAAGGTGAATGCGTAAAAGAAAGGAAGTGGATTTTGAACCCTTCAATACATTATTTTCCGGCCAAATGGTCGACACGTGTGATTCGGCATGTGCGCAAACCAGGCGATGGCTATTGGATGGTAGAATTTAAGAAAAAGAAAATAGTTTTAGGTGAACAAAAGTGGGACCCCGATTCAGGGGGCTACTGTTGCAAATCTTTAGGTTAGTTGGCGTTGACCCCCATGATTTTGTAGGCCATCAGCAATAGTCTTCACATCGTACGGTGGCTTGTGCTTGCACGTGGTTCACCATAGATGCTATGATTAGGGCTTAGCCCTCCTTAGAAATTCACATGTTTTGACATTTTTGACCCAAAATATGGCATTTTATATAGTAATAAAATTTCTTTTTTTTAAAAATAAATTTGAAAAAAAGAAAAATTCTAAACCCCCGCAAAAATAATTATTACCTTAATACTGTTATTGTGAGGAAAAAAGGGTACAAGAGAAGGTTTTTGAGTTTACGGTTGTCTACGTAATTGTTAATTTGGGAATAGGAAGAAGTTGGTACTCGTTAGGATTCGTACTTATCTCCGAGGTGGTAATTAAAGTAAATTACATTAAATATACACGACAGGAAAGAAGTGACGTGTCTTCACGTGGTTTCAGCATGGGTTTACACGTGAAAATTGACCACTGTGCGAGACAGCCATTTTCCTAGTCGTTTAGAGGCCTATGCTCCTATGGTTCTCTGGAGTGAAGCAGGCAAAATTTGACCCACAATAGTAATTACCATTACAATGGATTTGATTCAATTTTGCCTCGGGAAATTTTCGTCAGATCCCATTAAATGCAACCAAATTTCGAGAATAATCCAACAACATGTGAACAAAAGCAGGTAAATAGTTTGGATCATAATTAAGGCAGTTTCTATTCAAAATCTATGGGTCTTTGTTCAACTCCAGTCACCGGAATAGAGAAAACAACTCCCATACCCATAGTATAGCACATTATTCTAATACGGTGCTATACCATAATTAAAATGCATTGAAAGGTGTTATTGAGGCATTTAAGCAGCTAAGCTCTTTGAGGCAATCTCATATACGTTCTCTGATAATCCATTGGCAGACATGATCATCTCCAGTTGTGCCTGCAAAACATCATGCAAGTTTTTAGTATTCTAATCCCGGCATGGAACAAGGAAATGAATCATTTTGTAGTTATAATGTTTAATTACCCTGGCAAGTTTTTGCCTGATTTCGTCAAAACGCCTCCATCTTGAGAAGGCTGACACCATGCGGGAGGCCACCTGCGACAGATAGAGAGGAAAAAAGTTAATGAAGAACAGCAAGAGAAAGTGAGGATCCCATCCGGATGAGAAGTAACCCGACAAGAGGAAAAGAGTATTTCGTGTTTCACACATAAGAACAAAGGGAGAGAGACTGGGTTTATTAACATACCTGAGGATTTAGCTTGTCAAGTTGTACTACTATTTCACCCAAGAACTTGTAGCCTGACCCATCCTTGGCATGGAAATTCACAGGAGATCCACAAAATCCACCAATGAGGGAGTATACCTATATTAACAAAATAACCCACATTCACTGCAATGCTCAAACTTAAGCCGAAGAGAAAAGGCACTATCATATGTTTAGGCATGTGTCATGCATGAGAGAGAGAGAGAGAGAGAGTTCACTTGCCTTGTTTGGATTACGCAAGTCAAAGGCTGGATGATTTAAAAGGTTGCGAACATTCTCAACATTACCAGGAACGTCAGACATGGCTTGAAGAGCAAACCATTTGTTTACAACCTAACAAAGAAGGGAAAATGAGATTATCCAAGTGAGAGAAGTTCAAACTAGATTCTGGAAGGCAAAGGGAAGTTGAGTTGGATATTTACCAGGAAATCATGCTGCCATTTGCTATAGAAGTCAGCCAAAACATCATCACGAGTTTTACCCGGCTTCTGGGCAATGGCTGCCAAAGCTGCAAACTGTTCTGTCATATTTGTGGCAGTATTATACTCATGCAGTGCAAGCCCCGTCATCTCTAGATCTTCAAGGGATGCAAGATATGCTGGAAATTGGTAATGTAAGGCAGTTAGATGATGGAAACTTTACCACAAATCTAGCAAATATACATTTCGAGCAAAACAAACCAAGAGCAGTATTCTTGAGAGCACGCTGGGCCATTTTAGGATGGTTAAATACATACTCTTCTGAGCTTCTATTGTTCTGAACCTGTTAAAGTGCCAAGAAAGAAAAGAATAAGTGCAAAAAAAATAAGTCCATTGCAAAACAGGCATTCGTAAAAGTAAAGAAATAAAGATTTGTTTATGTAAGTCGACTGCATATGGCATACTGTGCTTAGAAACTCTGATTTCAGTTGTGATGCAAGTTCCTTCCTAATGAAGGTTCGAACAGCATGAACAGCATCAGGATCAGCAACTTCCATCATATCCATAATCTCCCCTTCACCAGGGAGGGTTATTGCTTTTGCAATAAATTCCTGGATAACAAAAGGCAGTTAAAAATGAATTTGCGTTCATTTCTATATATTGCACAACACCCACTCTTCATTCAAACACGGGGGGAAAATTAAAACAATGAGGATCTCATATTTTCCAGTAAGAGAACTATCATAATTACCTTATCCAAGCTTGTATTACAAAGTATGCTTCTAAGACCTTCAACAAATTTGGGATTCAGGGACAATGGTTTGTTTTGCTGGAAATCAGCAACCAAGCTGAGCATGAGCTTCCTTGCCAACAACTGTCCAGCCTCCCAACTAAAATTAAAAATCATCAATTGAACAAATCTCATATATTCCTCAATTATTAGATTAAAGTATTCATGCTTCAAAAAGGACAAACCGATTGAACTCATCCGAATCATGTGCAAGGAGGAAAAATAGATCACTGTCAGAGAGATCAGATTCAAGACGGATAGGAGCACTATAACCTCGCAGTAGTGATGGAATTGGCCGCTCAAGTATATCAGAGAACACAAATTCTTCTTCTTTCTGCTCCGCACCAACAAAAAATGAAAATCAGAAAACATAAGGATATGTAACAGACACTAGCTGCCTAAATGTCAATATGTCAGCTTGGCAACAGTTTGCTTCTATAGTCACGGACTTTTGCTTTCCAGAAGGTGTTCAGACATCCAAAAGAAGGTGCAAGTTCAGTGCCTTTTCCTCCACGATAAAAGTATCTTACAGATAAGAAAATGGAGCACAGGAAGATTCTCAACTTACCTTAGTTACTCGAAGAACAGTACTGAAGACTGGCTGATCATTGCTTGCAACAGACTGCAGTGTCCCATCATGATACACAGAGGATAGAGGCATGTCCCTTCCACTTGAGTCCAGTAGACCAACAGCCACAGGAATGAACGTAGGTTCTTTAACAGGCTGTCCTGGAGTTGAGGGGACCACTTGGCTGTTAAAATGCCAAATCGAGTCAGCAGCAAAGTCTTTCAGCCAAAAACAATGATCATTCTAGCAACAAAATTCACAGTTTGTATACCTAAACTTTAATGAAAAAGTATGAGCATCAGCATTGTAGGATGAAGTAACTTTTACGACCGGAGTCCCAGCTTGTGAATACCTGAGAGTTTCAAAAGCATAAGCATCAAAACTACCAGATAGACATAGTAACTAGAATGAAAAGATATCCAATCCATACCAAAGCAAGAAATTAGCAAAATCTGCATCATTTGCATCTCGCATGGCAGCAAAAAAGTCTTCACAAGTTACTGCTTGACCATCATGTCTTTCAAAGTAAAGATCCATGCCCTGAAACATAAGCAGGTCACATCAACAAAATTTTCCAAGATATGCAACTTCACATATATACACTTAAGTCAGACTCATAAACATGCTTAAAATTTTACCTTTCGGAACCCTTGAGTCCCCAGGAGTGTTTTGTACATCCTCACAACTTCAGCTCCCTGGTAAGTTGAATTATAAGGATGAATTATTGATGCGTTAATATAGTTCTTGCCCACAAACATATGTAAACGAGTGAGATTCTGGGTAAGATATTCAAACCTTTTCATAAACCTGTGAAAAAGAAAACAAAAAGGCCAAGAAAAACACCAGGAAAATTAGATGACTTGTCAAAAAAAAAACAAAAAAAAAAATAGAAAAAGACACAAATGCAAGTTGCTAGGCCTTACTGTCACTGCAGTTGTTGGGAACCCCATATCAGAATCATATACAACAAGATCATGCAACAAAACCAAACACTCACACATTAAAAAAGGATGTCAAATTTAAATATAATGAGAGGAAACTGATCCATGCACCCATTTACACATTTCTATTAGATACAACAAAAACTTGCCTGTGTAGAAGTTGTCCATCTGTCAAAAGGAAAAAGGGGGGACAAGTTAACACAGCTTAGCAGCAAAAACTTTTGAGAGCTAAAGTGCTAGCGAGAACTCAAAGAAAAGGCCAATAATAAAGGAGATAATTTAAGACCTTAATATAAGAATGCGGCCTAACAGGATGAGCCATGGGACCAGCATCCTGAACAATTGGGAAACAGAGGTAAGTCAGCACTCAAGTATGTCACATACTAAGGATATATTTGCAGATTTTCAGAGTAGTTGCAACACAATTGCTCGTATAACTGGATATGAGGTCAATATCAAGTCATGCAACAAACATAAAGAACCTGTGGGAATTGATAATTTCGGAGCTTTGAAACATCAGCAATCCGCTTTACTGTACGGCTTCCCATGTCAGATGAAAATTCCTACCAACGACACAAGATTACTTACAACCTTGGCAACACAAGCATGTTGCAATTAGGCTACATTTACCCCCTTGGCAACTGAAGCATCATACCTGATCACGGAAAACAGTGAGACCCTCCTTCAAGCTGAGCTGGAACCAGTCTCGGCATGTAACTCTGCAAAACAAAATTAAAACATAGATGTTAAACATCATGCCAATGATCAAGAACACATCTAAGACAGATCAATACTCAAAAAACAAATCACAAAACAGAAAGGAACAACAACAAAGAATGTAATTCTAGAATAAACAATGAGCCTAAATGGGATATCAACCAACCTATTGCCAGTCCAGTTGTGAAAGTACTGCATGACAGCAAGAAATAAAATCAAGTAAAATCATATAAGATACATCTAAAACAAATGTGTGACAAGGCATTTTCTATTGATATCCATAACAAACCTCATGACCAATAACACCCAAAATTGCAGCATAATCAGCATCTGAAGCAGTTTCCGGAGAAGCCAAAACAAGCTTTGAATTGAAAATCTAAGGTGCACAACAGAAACATATTTTCAACAAGATGGAACAGTAAAATATTTGATATAGATGACCAGATAAGCCAGAAGACATACATTCAGACTCTTGTTTTCCATGGCTCCCCTACATCAGAAAAACAACAAAAAGTATTAACATTGACAGATATAAACACTATAAAATAAACCAGGAAAAAAGTAAAGGATAGCACATGTATATCAAATGTTTGATTTCTATCATAGAGAGAATACATCTTACATGTTAAAATCAGGAACAGCGACAATATTGAAGAGATCCAGGTCATACTCAAGACCAAAAACCTATGAAATAATAAGATTTAGAAATATAGAAATGAAATCATCTCAATACCACAATAAAAACCATCTAAGGATATAAAGACTCACATCTTCATCCCACTTCATAGCTGCTTTAAGTGAATACATGGCATGTGCAGTCTTGGGTACATCTTGTGCTGGGGTCCAGATCCTTAGGGACACTTGTCGGCCAGAGCGGGTAACAAATATGTCATCTCTGCTCTCCAATTGGCCAGCTACTAAGGCAAACAAGTAACATGGCTTCTTAAAGGGATCCTCCCATACAGCATAATGCTTGCCACCCTGCAATGGATCCAGAAAAAAAAACAATGAACAACAGCAACAATTAAACAATAAGAGACTGCCATAATAAGTGAAGCTTGCCTCTAAGGCTCCTTGCTCTATGAGATTTCCATTAGATAACAGTACTGGATACAATGACTTATCAGCTTCAATACGGCATGTGTATTTTGCCATTATATCAGGACGGTCCTGTTAGCAAATTAAACATGTCAACAAGATATAAAACAGATTTAAGCATCAAAATGAAAATAATTAAAGGCAATATATGTTTCAACATCTTAACCTGATAAAATGTAATTTTTCGGAAACCCTCTGCTTCACATTGTGTACAGAAATTCCCAGATGACTTGTAAAGCCCCTAGAGTAAGAGAAATAAATTTATAACATGGTTGTTAGGGAAAAATATTGTACATTATGGAACCAAAATAATAACAATGTTTCACCTCTAATGATGTGTTCTTCTGAGGGTGTATCTCAGTATCAATTTCCAAAGTGAATTTACCACTTGGTGGTGATGGAAGTGTCAAACGGCGTGGGTCTAAGTAATAATCTCCCTCCTGCAAATGACAAAATAAACATATTGCTGTAAATCATTGAGAAACGAAAACCAAATTTCCAAGACAAAATAAAAACAGTACAGCTTACACATCATGTTAAAACATTATAGCTTCAGAACCACATTCAGTAATTATGGAACCAAGCCTACTTTGAGAAAGTTACAATATATGGTATACCTTCAGTTCCTTGCCATTGACCTTGATCGATATTAGCTTTAGATCCACCCCATCCAGTACCAATGGAGAAGAAGAACCTGTTGTACAAGATACATTAGTATACAATAAAAGAATCATGACAAGAAGGAATTTTCAAACATAAAACTTGAGCACTGGATTCTCATGGAAGAAGAATGCAGAGCCAAGATGTAAATTACCCCGTAGAAAAAACAATACTTTGTGCCAACAGCGTCAAAACCAGAGACATGGTCCAATAATGATGGTGTCATATATTAGAAGCAAAGAATAATAAAAACAATACCTTCAACCCTAGGGAACACAGTTATTTTTGAAGCAACAATTGTTTTCTCCTCACCCAGTGAAAATTTCAAATCCACCTGAAATGCCATTTTCATAAGTAAAAGGGAGCACAAGCCAAAGCCACATAAAAAGGTTCAGAGTCCTAGCTGACGCATACTCCAATTTAATTAATTGCAATATATACCGTATCAAAGTAGTAGTCAGGAGACTTGTAGTCCTTCAGAAAGATTTCTTTAGGTGTGTCCATTTTGGATTCTTCAACTTGCTTAGGTAAAGGTTCTGTCGCAACTGAACAAAGCAGCCTTCTGCTAGTTTGCCTTGCCCTCTGAAACAATTTAGCCAAATCCACAAGAGACAAATCATAATCCATGAAAGAGACATCCATGTAAACTTTGACAATAGTATATACTACTTACAGGCCTTCATATATATGCCTGCATGTAAATATGTGTCAATACTCAATAGAATAAAGCCAAAATGGTTAAATACAAAGCATGGCAACTTACATATGGTGAAGAATGTGGAAACCTGTAATTCCTTCTACCAGTGGCCTAAACCAAAAAATAAAAAACACAAAGGATTAAAAAAGAGAATTTCAAGCTAGAAATGCATAATGCCAAGATAAAAAAGTATCATTCCAAAAAAAAGGGATCCTCGTACACTCTATATTAGTGAATTAACAAAATGCACACACCTCTAAAATAGAGAAGCACCTATACCAACAGATATTCTTCACTGAACTTTGAAAGGAACTAACACTACTTTTAGCCTGAAGCTGCAGAATAAGTAAACAGTCAGGGAGAAAAATACTTGAAACAATCCATCCTACCAAAATTAGCATTTCACAATCACCCTTCAACTTGCCAGAAATAGACTATCTATGTACGTATGTGCATGCATAATTGCATAATCAGAAGCAAAGGTGTAAAGAAACTGTAAAATATATACAATCTCCTATAAGCTACCCACAAAAATACCAATCCAAATGCAATTTAATACGTTATAATGAATTCAAAACCAAGACTTTCAATGGCAAACAACTGGAATCCATATAAGCAAACAAAGAGGTATTCTTAAAAGAGAAATGGGGATTGGATAATCACAGGAGCAGAAGAGATCAAACCCAAAAGACTGGTCCTTGCCAAACACGAACTTTTGCAAGGAAGAATCAACCGAGCCATTCAAAATCAACAATACCCCCTATATTTAATAAACTACACTGTTTCACTATGAGATAAAATAATCAAAAGAGTTTCTACTTTGAATAAAATAAAAGATACCCAGAAATGGCAAAAAACCCTAAATCGGTGATAACCCACAAGAGGAAAACAGAGCACTGAAACAGAGTCACACACGACAGGGGACGGTTCTTATGTAAAAAAAGGATATATGGATAAAACAAAATTATGGACAAGAAAATTCAAGAAAAAAATGTAAATAAATAATAAAATAAGGATAGTTTCTGGGGAATACATGCTTTAAAAAGTAGACTTATATTAAATTTTGAAGGAAATAGATTGCAATGATTTTACCTATTTGATGATCAGATGAAGAGGAAAACAGAGGATTTCTGGAACTGAAAAATGTCGGATAGAGCCAAAGGACGGTGACCCACACACACAAGATATTTAGTTTTTGGTTTCAAAAAAAAATAATCATGATAGTTGAAAAATATACGTGTAATTCTCTTATTGGTCAATAACGGTCAAGTACTGTTAGAAAATTTTTTTAATTAAGAGGATCTGTCGCTGTCGATTTTCATTTTGGGTTTTTTAAGATTCGATGCTAAGAAAACATGGCTGTTCCTTTCTCGATAAACGATCCTTTTTCATGGGCCTTAAACGGGTTTGCACTTTGGGCCCAAAATTGAGATGGACATGACATGAGGTGTTTTTATTGGGCTTAGATTGTTGGGCTTTGCGTTAAGATCATAATATTTTCAAAAAAGTAGAGAAACGAAGATTTGATTTTTACTTTTTAAACAGTAATGATTTTCTAATCAATAAATTAAATATTCAAATGTAACTCATGTACTACTTAATAAATAAAAATTGATAATATATTTATAAAAATTTGAGAAAACAAAGAAAAAGGGGAGATGGTGATGGGGAAGGAGAAAGGAAAGGAGTTAGGCTTTCCTTTTCAGGAAATTGGCAGGTTGGGAATGCAATGGTTGAAAGGGGTCAGTGTTGGGGCCAAGGGGCGTGTGTTTCGTCAGTGTTGGCGTGTGGTGTTACTACTTTCATACATTTGTACGGTTTCCGAACTGAGCCCACTTTTGTCAGAAAGTGAATATCAGAAGAATAAAGATCCATCAAGATTCTTTTAATCATTTAAAACAAAATTTGCTACTAAAGAGAAAAAGTCCAGTATGCCCCCACGCAGGATCGAACTACGGACCTTCAGTTTACAAGACTGACGCTCTACCACTGAGCTATAGGGGCATGTCTGCTTGCATTGTAAACCCTCATCATACAATTTTTTACTTAGTTTCATCTATGTACAACACATATTCTCATATATTACTATCTTAAGTGTAAGCATTAGGAAGGTAGAATGATCGGTCAAAGGATAAATATTGTAAAGACTCACATGCAAACAAATGCAGGGACATAGTTTCTTCCCCAACGCCAACCATTTGCCAGTCTCATCAAAAGCTCACAAAAAGAATATATGTCAAAGTCTGGTTCTCAGTCTGCCTAATGACTCATCATATCAGATTGACCTAACGAATCAACTCTTGTATAACAATCAAATGCCACGCTAGTGGTTTTTCACCCTCGCATAAGTAAAGAAAGACGTGGGGATATGAATTCCCTTGGCAGCCATCACACGGTTGAATTCTAAATACAATTCAATGCGCAGTCAGATAAGCTTTCGATAGGCAGCTGCAGCTGGAAAACGTGAGAAGATTTCAAAGATCACCTCAATCAAGGAGTTAATGCAAGTGTCGACAAGGGCATTCGCAGGTGTAAAGTTCAATTCATGCATGCACGCACACGATTAAGCAAACAGCTTCTTAGTCTCCAATAGTGGATGAATATTTGAAATATTAAACAACAGTTGGTTAATTTACACAACATCCATGGAAATAAAGACAGAGGGGCAGGAATTTTTCCATATACCCCCAGTTTTGCCGAGTTCAAATTTTCCTGGAGCTGAATATCATGTACAACACAGACAATTTTTTTCTAGGGAGGCATATTATGTGCCTAAGGATCAGGTTTTCCAGCAATTTCCTCATCATCGGAGGCAGCATATTCATCTTCACTCAGCTCTTCATCACTGGACTTCTCTTCTGGCGCTGCTCCAACATCTTCTGGCTTGGCATATTTCTCACAATATTCTGGGAAATGGAAAATGTCATAAGCATTGCAATGATTGCATCCTTAAAACGACATTCAAAGGAGCAAAAGCAATCAAGTTGCTGCAGAAGTAAAATTGCAGATCACACTTTGAAAGAACAATAATTGCAATTCCCCTAAACCTCTTTGCATCTTGTCATGGATGATAAAATTGGTATGCCACAACTTATTACAAGTGAGCTGAATTGATAACCCTTTTAGGAAAATATATTAAAGAACTGAGAAAGTAGGTGAGATGGTATAGCCACAACAAATAGATCAAGTGGGTACTGGCAGCTACTATTTATCTTATTTTGACTCAAAATGGCCTACTTTTAAAGCTGCAACCTCCCCTTTCTAGCTACAGACACAAAAACTTCTGAACTCCACCATACTCTCTAATCCCACATCAAAACAGTAGCCAAATTGCAAACAAAGGACTGCCAATGACAATAGATAACAAGCTTCGGATTCAGGTCTCTTTTAAGTATTGGTCAAACAGTTTATAAGATTGCAACAGAATAAAATAGATATCTCCAAGCTCTTAAGGTGTAATTCTCCTTGACTGATAAGTTGAATTAACGTTTGATTGAATCCTCCCAAGTCGTCTTATACTTGCCACTATAAATAAATTTACAGTAACTTTAGTACTCTATGTCATCTATGTCGTACAATAACACCTCTGCAAAGAAACTCACAATAAAGTCTTCCTCAAGCAGTAAATGAAATTACAAACAAGGAATGATTTCTGAAACACTCAAGATGTGTTAAAACGAATCAAAGACTTTCCAGTTTCAAAGTTCTTGAAGTCACATTATGCACCATATCCACCTATTCCTCCAAGCTTGCAAAAGATATAGTAAAAAATTTTTCATATGGTCACAAATGAGTAAACATATTCCACTTGATTTCAATATACATGACTATTCTAAAGTGAAATTGCAAAGTGACATACAAAAAAAGCACCAAATAGAAACAGAATTTGCCTGGACTTATAGCAAGGACATCAAAAATTGAAAAGAAAAGCAAATGATCCACCAATATCCCCCTCAAATAGTATGGACAGAAAAAAAAAGGTGCAAATGGGTAGAAACACAAATAAGTAAAAGCTCTGAATGCAGAACAAAGAAATGTTCGTATAGGGCAAGCAATTTTCAAACATCGAGGACTACAAACATTATATATACAATTTCATGCTCCTTACACCTGAGATTTATGATCTCATGTAATTGCTTTTAAAAAATTGGTGGTCAAGAAAACTTATTGTAAGCTCACACTGTCTGACTTTCACTTAATTGGCTTTAGAAAAGCAAGAAATTCAAATAAATACCTTAACTTTTGAGCTGGGCATTCTTAAGAGAAAAGCAATACAGACATAGAATATAAAAGCTTATGCAGAAATGCTACCTTTCACTCTTTGTTCATAGGCGGTACGATCGCGCATCATAAGAGCAGCGGCTTCTCCATTCAATGGATCTGATGGGTTGGGATACAAAAGAAGTTGAGGAAGGAACACTTCAAACACATTTACCAGGTCTGAAATTCAACATTAGGGGAAAAACAACAATTTAAATTGATTATCAAGTTCCAAAAGTAACAGCAGCAACTTTAAAACAAGAAAGAATGAGGAAAACAAACAATGTGCTAGGTTTACCAAACATGGGGCTCCAAGTCTGATTGATGACATCCAAACAAACTGAGCCAGACCTGAAACTCAGAGTACAAAGTTATTTCAATTAATAATAATAGAGCATTTATGCGTAAAACCAATGACTCTTTCTATATTACCTAATACAAGTTAACATTACCACTAAGACAAAGCTAAAGCAGTGAAATTTAGAATTTTCCAACATCCACAAACTTACATTTCATCAACATTTGGGTGGTATATCTTGTTTACAAAACCAATTGATGGAGATTTATAAGGATAAGCATCTGGGAGCTCCACCCTTATCTTCCACACACCTCCATGATAAGGACCTGTCATATTCCATATAAGATTATCTGTGAGAAAAAGAAAACAACCGTACTTTCCTGGTTCTTGTCTAAAAATACCCAGAAGCAAAATCTACCAAGAAAGCCTATCCTCATTCAGAAAATTCAATGAACTAAATAAATAATAAATAAAAAAAGTGGAGCTCAGATAAGAACAAATTATTAAAATAGATTCCACTTTAGATTGATTTGGCCAACAAGAACAAATATAGATATTAATCTTCAAGAATCAAAATCATCAAAAGAGAAAACTCAATCACAATTAGCATATGGTCAACATAGTTCCAGGGGGAAAAAAATGAACTTTTGAAAAGAATTAAAGAAACCCGGAAAGGGAACATAAAAGAAAATTTCATTTTGAGCTGAAGTAAAGAGATAGATCATAGAAATGAATGAAAAAACTGAAGAAGAAGAGGGTAAAGAAGGGATTTTTACTTTCTTTTGGTCCATTGAATTCAACATAAAATTCTTGCATGCCATCATTGATCATCTCCACCTTGTAGTCACTCATCATCCTAGTGAAAATCAATCCAACCAAAAACCAAAAAAATAAAATAAAAATCAAATTTTACAGAAACAAAGATAAAGATAAATAATTTTTCCCAGAAACAAAAAAAAAAGTAAATTTACAGTTTCATCAAGTCCATCTCTCGGCGTTTGCTTGGGGAAGACATTCTTTTTTTGCTTTTTCCTTTTTTTTTTCTTCCTTCTGTTTGGGTTTTTGGAGAAAGGAAAAAGAGAAGAGAAATAAGATGTCTTCACAAAGAAAAGCAACCCCAAAAGTAGTTCGGACACCAATGAGTGAATCCAGGAGTTTATATATATATATAGGTGTGTGCACTCACCGCAGTAATTTTTATTTCAAATCCAGTAACTTACTCATTTCTACCATGGAAAGACAGTAAATTTTGCTTAGATTTTTAACTTTTAATGGTATGATATTATTATTATTTTATTAGTTGTATTTTGTGTGTATTGTACTTGTCCAATATCTATAAATATGTACGGTGATTCCACATTAATCTTCTTGCTTAATTAAGAAAAATAAATAAACGAAGATGTTTTTGTTTTATGTGGCAAATTACAGAGAATCTAAACTATATTAGTTAGTAAACAACTAGGTCAGCATAACATAAATAAAAGTAAAAACTAATTAAAAAAACATGACGTGGAATATCAAAGTAAACAGCAACCGTTTGATGGGACAATGCTAAATTTTAAAAGATGGATGGACGGTAAATTTAATAAACTAAGAATAGTTGCAACATATTGTTAGCTAAAAAAAGAAAGTGAAGCTTCAAATAAGACTACGATTGGCATTTAAGTTTCGACCATGGAATGGAATTACATTTATTTTATATTGTGATGTTCGATATTTTGATCACGAAAAATACGATGTTAATATTATGTCATTAAAATTACGATAAAAAATATTAAACAATAAAGATGAAGTGTAAGTATAAATTTAATTCAAGTGTTTTTTTTTTCTTTAAAAAGTAATTATAATAATTTCGTTATTAAGAAGTGATTTACAAAAAATTACCCAAATACGATAAATGACACAAAACAACCCATTCACGATTAAAACCCTGAAAAATCCAATTACAATGAAATCACACGACCAGTTGTTATCTTAATGTAATGAAAGAAATACAATGTTACTGTTTTGTTTATACTGCCCTCATTGGTTGTGAAGATTTCCTTTGACAAAAGCAATAGGCCTTTGATGCAAATCTTTGACAAAATCATTGTAAAAAGGGGGGGAAAAAAAGGGTAATGGCCTGCCTGCCAAAGCCATTTTAACCCCCAAAAAAAACAAAGAATGATCAGGAGATCTTATTCGAAGAAGGGCGGCCTCCAGCTAATTCTCCATTACTGCTTCTCAGACACAACACACGGTTTTGTTACAAAAAGGGGGAAGTAAAGTAGGATGTGGACTTGGAATTGAAACGTGTATATTCAAACCTCCTGTTGTTGTTTAAACTCACCCATCATGTCTCTCACCTTACACTGTATCTCCTCTATGTCTTGTTGCATTCATTTGTTTGTTATGATTATTGGACAAATGGTTTTAGAGTTTCAGATTGGGTTATGAACATGCATTCCCAATAAATTATGGGGAATATCAAAGAACTTGTTAGCTTGGGGTATTAACTAATTATTCATGAATTATTAATTAAGATTAAGATTAAGATGATGAAGGAAAGAAAGAAACATTATCGATTGCAGCACCGAGATTCAATATTGCTTGTTCTTATTACCTTCTTTTCTTTTCTTTTTAATCTGTTGCTTGCCTCTTTTGCTGCCATCAAAACAGTTCAGAGAAATTATTATTATTATTATCATTTTAGAATTTTCATTGTTTTGATTATTTATTATCACCTGCTGATCCCACTCAGCACGCTATCTCCTTGTAATCTGTGTATATGCTTCCTTCGGAGCTGCGACTCTACCGACTGCCTGCCATCTACATCTCTCCCTTTTAATTTATTTGTTTCTTTTCCTCTTGTTCTCACACTTCTTCACTGCAATAGTTTATCCGTAGACAGTAGGAAAAAGAAAATGGCATTCCTTATATTCATACCCTAGAAAGATAGATAAGCCAATGAATCTTGCAAGTTCTTTACTTAGCCTTCTTTTGTTCTTAAGAAGGATTTTCTTTATATCGTACAGTATTGCCAAGATTCTCTACTTTTCACTTTCCGACCAAGTAAGGAAAGAGGTGACATGGGATGAAACATGGAAGTTATATGTCCTGTTATTCCTTTAGGATCAACCCTGATAAAGAGTGTACTCGGAAAAGCTAATTGAATGGTCATGTCTGCTTCAGAAACTCGCACACATATTTGGAATGGAATAAGGGTTCTCACTTCTGCACTGATATACTCAAATGAACTTCCATAGCAAGCCCTCTGCAAGTATAGTTTTCACCTACAAACAAAGGTTCAGTAATAAAGGTGGAAATGCTATAATTTGCATAGATTTGGTTTTCAATGTTAGTCTACAAAAGAATATTATAACTGCATACAGAAGAGAATTCAGGAGCAGAAACTGTTTGTGATGATTTTCAACCAAAACTGCAGGCAAATTAAACATAAATGCAGCAGCATAGGTGGGAGAAGAGAATTACTTATGCAACCTTGACAAACAAATGAATGAATTCATTAGGGCAAGTGCCATGTAAAGAGAACATTTAAAAGAAAAATGAAAGTTAAAATTGGAGAAGCAGAAGCTGCATCTTTCACTCCCGCTTCCATATTCCTCCGTCCAAGGTTGGTACTTGAAATAATATAACTCTATTCAGGGATGCAAAGGCAAATTATAAAGCTTCTGAAACAGGTACTGCACATTAGTACATTTGGTAAATTCCTTGACCAGAGTCAATGAACCAAGCCAGGTCCAAATTCCACCCTGGCACATTTCAAAACTGCATCATTGCTTTCGTTACCCTATCCCATGGAGATTTTGAGGGACCTGATTGATGCTGTATGGTAAATACAAAAGTAAAGGAAAAAAGAAAATTGTAAAGTTCAACAATTGATTCAAACACAGTGGTTCAATGTAATAACTCTTCATCCTATTCCCAGTCGATGCACTGGTTATTTTGAGAACACGTCAGCATATTTGAGCCAGGAACCTTTAGGGCACCACTTCCAAAACTGTCACTTATGCATCCAAACTCTGATTCATCATCATCACTATCAATGCTCTTGGGAGTCACACGATTCTGATAACTTCTACGCCGGATAAGAAAAACATTGAAGTAATAGCTTACCAACTCTTGCCTAGTTTTCCTGGGGAAAAACTTGGATGCGTCAGGCCAGAATGCATTTAGTGATGGTGGTTCTAATTGCACCATATACGTAAATCTATTTTCTTCTTCAGCGGTCCACCGAAGTGAGACTTCTTCCCCCATCCCACCAAATCTCCAACGGTAGAACACTGAACCAAGTTCAAGCTTCAATTTCATCCTCTTCTCAGCAATATGTAGTCTAATACATTCAACAGTGCCTGGAATCGGACAGCCACATGAATCATCTCTTCCCCTACCAATTGGATCCTTTACAGCCAAGGGATCATGTTCAACAGCTTTTAAGGGCCATTCCTGTGTGCCTAGCCATTTAGAGTCGGTATCAGAAACCATACCAGTCCATTCAGGGACTTCTGCTTGAAAGCGGAGACCCACAGACACTTGTCTTCTCAACGAATCATCCCCTGACGGCTCTACAGTCATATCCAAAGATGATGAGTCAATAGTTACAGGGGATTGCTCCTTAAGGCCACATTCAGACTCTGTCTTGTGGCGACACATTGAGTTTTTCTGCAATGCTGAATCAGAACTGCAACAAGAGCATGAACGAGATTGTGTCGTAGGAAGCTTCTCACTGCATCTGGACCTCTCTGTTAAATGGTGACTAAGGATGCCATCCTCATACATGGATGGATGCATCTTTTTATTATTCTGCAAATTTAAACAACAATATGCCTTTAAAATTGACAACTAACCTAATTTACCATGTGAACCAGTAGACTGAGTAAGATCCACATTACAAACTTCTTCCTTGATAACTAAAGGTTTCAAATATTGAGAATTCACTTACTTTGAAGATTTTGGTCTTACAAACTCCTATCTATAGCATTGATCAATGTTTGAAACAGCCAAGTCAAGTTCACACCACCCAAGTTGGTCTAATGATGCGCTACCAAAATTGTATGATGAAAATTGCCAGGTGAACACGAAATTTCGAATTCTTTCAACAACATAGTGACAAAAAATTTATTTTATTTTATTTCACAAATTTATTTAACAGATGACAATATTTTTACCTGCAAGAGAGACTGTTCAGTGACTGAATGATCATCCCTTTTCTGCCTTATAGCTTCGCGTGCCCTGATGGCTTGTATCCAGAATTCATTGCCTCCATGGTCTTTCCACTTAGATGGCTCCGCTATTGCCCAAACTGAGGGATCATCATGACATTTTGCAACCTGGGTTACCCAATTCAGCATTCCTGCTAAAGATTCTCTTTTTCTCTTACGGGTACTAAATTCTTTCCTAGCAACAGGTGGATCCAGCACCCCAAGATCATTTCTACATACTTTTTCGTCATTATCACTAAACACTTCCTCAACACCACTGTGCAATCTATATCTACTGTTGGCATCTGAAATCTTCAGGCCGTTCTTCTTGGAATCCTTGGCAATGCACTTGTCATTCTTTATATACTCTGATAGAGCCACTCTGTTTACCACCACTTTCTGATCAACCCCATTTGTAAACAAGCCCCTAAACTCCTCCTCTTGCTCCAATGACAAGAACCTAAATTTTCCACCACCTGCACCCTCCCCATTTCTATCTACCAAACTATTTCTCAACCATTTTTCCAGCTCGTTCAAATACTTGGCATATATCAATTTAACCGAAGCCGAAACCTCAAGATCCAACCCTAATTCTTTCACCACAAAAGCCCATAACCCTTTTTTCGACACGAACTCGTACCCTCCAATCTCCCTAACTACAAGGAAAAGCTTGAGCAAATCTAGTGAGTGCCCATCGTTTCCAAGCATTGCGGGCATTCGTCTAACAAAACCCTTACAAGCAACCTCTTTTAGATAACCAGAAAGAACCAGATCAAACAAGCATCTTAGTCTATTCCTATGATCACCAAACTCTTCAACACTATTCTTTGTAACAGGATCATCATCTAGGTGACAACCATTACTTTGACAGTTATTTACAGTTCCTACACAATCTAAAGCAGACCCATTTGTTAAAATTGACCATCCTGCCATGAAAGTTTGAATTTCCTTCCTTTCCTTTCAATCTTACAATCAAAAAGGGTTACCCTTCAATGGCTTGTAAAAGATTAATACAAACACAAGTAAAGAAATAACAACAGAAATATTTTGAAACATCAAGTGGTCATAAGGAAGGAAGACCCTTTGCCCCTTTGTGTCCAATGATATTACCTCATATTTTGTTGGTGGGTATCTGATTTTGTTGATTTTTTTTTTTTTTTGCTTTGAAGAAGCCACCCAATATAATCTACAGAGCTGCAGAGACAAGAGAGAGAAATAAAAAGACAAAAGCAAGGGAGTCAAGACAGCCTAGATTAAGGTTGCTGTGTTTGGGGTTTTTGAAAATGTTTATTGGGTGACAGCAAGAAAATGGAAAACTGGGCAATCAAAGATTAGCACAATATGAGAAGTAAAGAAAATACTAATTATGATATCAAGAACAAAGATAAAGATTCCAAATCGACTTTGAAGGAAACCAACCCAATAAAATAAAGCTACAATCTTTTATTTTCTGCTTTAAAATGGAAAACCAAGTTTCCTCCTTTTTCCTTTTTTTGGGTAACGGGATTATTAAAAGCAGGATGTGGAGAGTTTTTTTGGGTAAATTTTGACGACAAAATCGGGTGATTGGACACAATGCCTAATAAAAGAGAGCAAAACATACATGAATGGCTAAGATACAAAATTATATAATTTTTTCCATTTTTGATTATAAACCGATAATAGTAACTACTAAAATTGTCTTATGAATTATTTTTTAGACATTTCCCCACACCATTAATTGTAACATAAATATCATTTTTCAATTCTTTTGGCCATTAATTTTTTTTTATCTATTTGTACCATGATGAAAATAGTTATACAAATTAAAACAAGTAAATTGGTAAATTTGTTAAACAAATAAATTACATACAAAAATTAAGTTTTTATATATTTATTTAATTTAATCATTCAACAACTATTCATTAAATTTTGTATATAAATATATTTTTTTAATTAATTTTTATATGTTATTGATCTAATATTCAAGTTTTATTAGACTACCAATTTTGGGTTTTTATCTGGATGATCTCCTTGCTTACATTTCCCTTTTTTTTTTTTTTTTATCTTAAAAGCTTTTCTTCTTATTTATGTACCCTCACCAATCATGAAAAGAGAGAAAAAGAAACCATCATAGCTTAAAATTATGTGGGATGCCGATCTCTATGTTTTATCAATATTTATTTTTCTTAATAAAATTTTAAATTAAGAATTATTTAAAAATAATGTTCTGATACAATAAAATTCTCATAATTATACCCCTTTATAAATACTTTTTACAAAGCAATTCATGAATTTTATTTCAACTAATCTACATTTACAAGTCTTATGAAAATAAAGAACATCTTTTTTATAAATCATAAATATTTCAAATACAAAATGTATTTCTGCATGACTAGAGTACTAGTAAATGTGGTTTTCCAACAAAGCACACAAAAGCACTAATTAAAATGCAATGAATCATTAGTTGAGAAATTGAAATAGACTTTAATTAATCAACCATTTGAAATAGCTACTAAGTTTTGATAAAGATAAACCCAGAAGCTACTTAAAGGAATCAGTGACACTCACTATAAAAATCCTATCGTTAAATACATATAAATAAATAATGATCCAACTTTGACGTGCATACTTTTATATATACATTGAGTCATGTAATATACATATTGGCTATTCAGTTTATCCCTTCTGTTTTATGAGAATAAGAAGAAATTCACTACACAAATGAAATTCTTATCATTCTAAGGAGTTCTCACAAGCTCATGACACTTGCACATCCACCACCATCAGACAATTTCACATAAAGATGAACAGGTAGATGAGTGTAACCACATGCCATTTACAGAAGCATTCCGAAGAAAGTAATGAAACATCTGTTCACAGGATTTGAGCTTGCAGACTCATGGAAAAGTAATATATATATATGTGAGAAGAAAGAGTTTTCTGCTGTTCTGTGCAACTAAGTAGGTTTTCTGGACAAAAAAAGCACTGGTAACCTGCATGGCAGCATCCTATTCCATCTTGTAAGCAACTTCAGGCACTTGCTTATTGATGAAGAAGGTAGAAAGTAATGACAAGCTGATCTAAACATAGAGGGCAGTGTATCGGCCATGAAGAATTAACCTTTGAAATGGTATCAAACCAGTTTCTGTTTATGTTTTTCTGTATTTCTTTCTCCTTTCTTTTCATCTATTCATTTTCGTAAGTTTCAAGTTCCAAGGATGAAAGCACAAAGACACTACGCTCACAAATAGGCATGACTCCCCATAAAAAGAAGAAAAAAGAAAAGGAAACTAAGAAAATGAAGAAACAGAAATCCAAAACCAAACTATCGCCAAAACTGCAGAAGCCACTAATAGGGTGACAAATGAGGGGAAAAAGTAAAAACTGAAATTCTGATGTGTTTGGTATGTTGAAACCTCTGAAACACACTTAATTTGAAGAAGCTAAAGCTGAGTCCACCACCAGGACACTATTAAGTGGGTAGGTCGAATATCATTTCCTGCATCACAAGTAATTAGAACCCTCCTGTTATTTCCTTAGGTTATATACAATAATTAATTCCTATTGACTTATAAGAGATGAAAATTGTTTTGAGACAAACCTTATCACACACAGGACAAGTGTCACTTCTTTCCATCCATTCAAGAATACATGCAAGGTGAAAATGATGTTCACATTTTGTGATAATTTTTGGATTTTCTGCATCATACTCTGCAGCAAAGAACAAAAAGAGGGTCTGTTAACAACTTTTCTACATGAAAGCTGAAACACTACTTAACAGAAAAAATGCAACATGGTTTTTGACAGTGGGGCAGATAAAATGTTCAGTAATCAGAACGGAAGACATACCTTCCAAACAGGTTGGACAAACATCCTCCTCCTCCTTTGTAGGCGCAATTGATTCAACTGGTTTTGAAAGTTCAACTTCTAGCCCTTTTGGTGACTCAATTTCAGTATTGAATTGTGCTTTGCAGTCTGATTCCTTAGTGTCCTCAGATTTTATAGAAGTCTCTCGAGTGTCCACACCAACTGTTTCTTGACCGGAATCAACATGTGTTGTTTGCACCGCTTCATCACTCTTACTGTTGTGAATTCCTTGGGCCACTGATGGATTTTGAGAAGGTCCTAAAACTGCATCAAACGGCATTGGAGCAGGAGGGGGTCTATAAGCATCGGGAACTGATACTTCCAGATTTGTGTCAACCAGGAGTCCAGTGGAGAGGGCAGAGGCAGCACCACTGTGAGAAGATAAAGGCACACGCTCATCTGAGGCTCTTGGGTACTGTTAAAAGAAAGAAGTTCAACTCAACAAAGATAAGGAAAATGCATTCAATATGATAAACAATTAGTTCAATATAGTTACCTCTTATGGATTACCTTCGGATAAGTATTTATAATTAAATCCATTTTCTAATAACTAATAAGTATGGCGGCAGGCAGGCCAACGACAAATTTTAATATCGATTTTCCGGTTTCAGGTTGTTCCACAGTTTAACTCTTCCCATTTTAGCATTAAGTGAAGGCACTAGACAGAAATCATGATTCATGAGCAACTTAGTAACAGTAATCAGACCATGATTCCTGAGCAACTCAGCAAGGGTGATTAGAGAATTAACAATTGGAAATATTTATAAATTATAATTGGTTGCATCCAGTTATTATCATACGGACAAAAAACAAGGGCCCCAGCATAACAGTAAATTTAAGACATTTTAATCCTCTCAAGTGCACTGGAATGTCCAGTCTATCTCATTTTTGGGCACATCATACAACCACCCATGGAATTTTGCAGTGTGGCACTTAATAAAATACAAAGTATTCTACACTGAACTTGAGATGAGTTGAAACCAAATTCAAAACCTAATAAGTCAAGTAGAGAAGCTTATCAAAAAACAAAAGCCAATTAAAGACAAAGAATCCCAAGGAGGATGAAAATTATACTGACATAATAATATCCTGGTGCACTACTTATTTCAACTCCCTTGGAAGAGCAACAGCAGCAACCACCCATTCCTTTTACTTATGTCCAATGCCCATACAAAAGTACTGGTACTTGGTGCATTATAATCCCGCACCACCAAGTGAGAAAATCTGCTATAAGGAAAAGATTGACATCAGCCTTGAAGATATAAACAGCATACCATTCCATCTGGCAAACTATATACATGCCAAATGCCACATGACAACATGAAAAATATTGTAAACACTAAGGCAAAGCTAGGATCAGCTTGGAGCTGTGCACTGATATACATATACCACAATTTCTGATAAAAAGTTCCATACAAATAACCAACAGAAGGAAACTACAGGAGCAAAAGCAACACCCAAACAGAAACTAGTAAAATTATATCCTGGCTTCTGGTATACACTTGTCACCAACAAGCACACAGCTGACAGAAAATGTGAATAAGACCCCATATTGGTAAAAGCCGAAGAACGCCAAGCTGGCTGGTGTTCTACTCTTTGCAGCACATACTACTAAAATTTGTATGTTCTGAACAACAGTAGTAGCAGAATTATAGATGTAGAAACAAGAGAATATCCATTACTGATTGTCAAACACAAACCTAGTTCAAAAACATTCCCACCTACTCAGTTCAATTGTCATGCACAATTCCATATCCAGAACCTCAACATAAATTCATTGAAGTAGACTGAAAACGAAACCAATTGTGATAACTGACAACAAACTGAGTAGGAATAAACCCCAACACATGATTCCTCTCCTCCACTAATCTGGCGGACAGTCGTAATTGCAAACTTCTAATCAAAGCACACTTTTTGGGACAAACTGTAATTAACCTATGTGCTGAAACAATAATAACAAAAAAAAAAAAAAAACAGGTAAATTCAATAAGAAATCAATCAGCTAAATGAGTTCCCTCTAGCTACTCTTCATCAACAACCGTCTAAAACCAGGCTTTTATTGGATAACCAACTAGCATGGAAATAGCTAAAAACGATAAACAAAATAGCACAAAGGAATTTCATATACGAAAAAAAATAAAGACAGTCAATATCCGACACAACAAAAGCTTTAGCCAAACAGCTAAATTTCATAACGTTGAGTAAAACCCATTAAAAGTTATCAATATTTCACCAATTCAAGAGCTAATAAGAAAAAAAAATCAACTTATGCTCAGTAAAACCCTATAGAAACCATAATTCAATCAATATATAGCGAGCTAAATTCCCAAAATTAAAAAAAAAAAGTTGAGAAAAGATATGAAATTACCTGTTGATTGAAACTTCGATTGGATATGATTTCGAGATTCAAAGCAAAAATTCCAAAATAATAAAAAAAACGAATTATTGATTCACCTTTTTATTTTTAAGGGTGTATATTGTTATGGTTGTTCCGTGTGGGAGGAAAACTTTCACTGAGAAAGGGAAGACTCTCCATTAAAACTGATTCCACTATTGCAGAGCGAATTTTTTTAAGGTTTTTTTATTGGGATTACCTCCACGCGCCAACCTCTCCGGTTTATTCCACGCAACATATTAAAATAATAATAATAATACTATATATATATATATATATATAATGTGAAATGTGGCAAAAGATAATGTTTTGATTTAGAAAGTGGGAGAGTTGTCTTGGTGACAACATTACATTTGTGGATTGGACGGAAAACAATTATACATTGATTAGGTAAGCTTGACTTGTACTAGTGTTTTGACTTTTTTGTATTTTGCAAATGGCCCTCCTCCCTGCTTACCGCGATTCATTCCATCTTTGAAGAGAGCTGCCATGGCTGGCTGAAAACTTGGGTTGCAAGTGGGCTCTTTTAGGATCAAGGTTCATGATTTTGTAACGTGGTCAATACTATGCAATGCCATCTGCTTATAAATCACTTAAGTGTCACGGGACTATTATCCTTTTTTCGAAAGATTAATTTAATGAGAGCATGCAATGCCACTATTTATAAATTTTATTTATTTATTTATTTGATATATGAAGATTGAAACATCTTACTTATGTCTATTGAACCTTTCAATTAGGATCCAAATTAATGATGAGATTGAGATTTGTTTTTATTTTGGCCCAAATTAGGCAATATAGCAGAAAGGGAGGGTGGCATTCGGCAGACCAAATGGGCCACACTCTTTTTTTCATTGGCATATACCGGAGGCTAAGCCACGTTCTAGTCAAGCATAAGCCACCCCAGAACAAATAATTCAGTACTTAAAAGAAAACTAAGATCCCTTTTACATGAGAGTTATAAGCAAAACGTAGAAAATGACACCACCACCCATATTTGAAAGAGAGACGACCTGGCTTAATTCCTTCTCGTCAAAGAATGTTAGGCATAAGCATAAATCTGGTAGATTAATGTTTGCGGCTATCCATCCAATTGTCATGGTTTTTGTTGGCAACAACTGTTAAACTCAACTCGCACGGCACCATGCCATGGCTATCACGGCATCAACGGTCAAGCTAAATTATTAAAGACGTTGCTAACTAAATTCCCTTTTCTCTCTTTTCCCCTGTTAAGCATTGTCTTCGAACATGGACCCATAGACCAAAGTAATCTTAGTGTCTTAATGTTAATGTGGCATCAATCATATTGCCATTTGTGGCAAATGACAAACCTTGGAAGCATGGAGGGCGGGTTCCAATCAGAACCAAACTGGCTAGGTTGCTATCCTTAAGAGAGAAGGCTAGAGCAAGCTCTTTTGCACAAAATCTTTGGTCGGTCAGGGTCACACATCTACCTGATTTTAACCATCACCAGCCAATAATTAAGAAGCAGAGTCCATGATTTGAAACTTGAGGCACCAAGGGAATATATGTCCCCATCACCCACTGTTGCACCAATCCCGTGACACCAAATGCCAGCCTGGCCTCTCTGCTAACACCATATAATTTGGGGGCTGGTTGATTTCCATTCCACCAATGTTTAGATTTTTCTGAAAGATCTCAAATGAATACGTTTATCCCAAGTTTGCTATCATGCCAACGGTGTCAAAGAAACCCAAAAGAGAAATCCGTAACATATCAAAGAATTCGGCAGTAATAAGTTCCAGTGAAGTTCATGATGGGGTAGAGGGATCTGTGCACTGTTAGAATAGTAGATATACTGGAAAATAGCAAAGGGCACTAGCCCTATATTACAAGGTTAGAATCCGGGGAAGAAATCCGGTTGGTCAATCAACAACTCTTCCCAATTAGTCTTTTAATTAGATCTAATCTAAGGTTAGAGCTAAAATATATATGTAATAATACAATGTTGAAAACATTCAGAGTTGCTCACTCTGTGTGTCATCAGTTTTCAGTCTCTTAGCCGCGCTGATGAATTCAGATATCACTTGTACCTCATTCAGTGGTGGCTGTATCACAAAAAAAAAAAAAAAAAGATGTTAGATTCACTAAAGGAGAGTACATGTTGGCATGTTTACATGTATGTCGCATGAGTCTCAAAAAGTGAAGACCTGTGACACAAAATGCTGCTGCACAGTGTTAAGCATTTGTTCCCTTGGTGAATAAGCATTGATGCCTCCCTACAACTCAAAATAGAAGAACCCCTTGAATTAGATAAATGTAATTTTATCTAGATCCTTCAAAGGAAATTCACCAAGGTGAGAGTTAGCAGGACCTACAAGTTTGAAGTGCTTGCAATATCTTCGCAAAGAGTCAGTATCAAGTCTTGCCAAATTTACCTTCAAAATTGGGAAAGGCATGATAAAATACACTTCGAATTATTTGATCTATTATGGCATGTGGCAACAGTCAAAAGTTCCCACAACTTAGATGCACACCAAATATATTATGGTTCAAAATCATAAAACAAAGGCTTAGGTGCACACTGCAAAATTTGGTAATACTAACCAATTGAGGTGCATGAATAATGGATCGAACATCTCTGTAACCACTACGATTTGTTGATTTGATGGGTGCAGATGGAACCCATGGTTTTGTATGCCGAACTCTCGGTTTTGCAGGCCTGTGGTACTCAATGCTACTAGCTGTCCAAAGTGAAAACAGAGAAACAGGTGATCACAATGTTAAAGCAATGGGAACAATTTTTACTTAAAAACGTTCTTCTGGCATGAAATCCTTTGACATACAGAAATCATGGTCCTTCTCACCAATGTCTGAGCCACTGCTTGAATTATCAAAATCATGATCATCATCTACTTCATTCCCTGTAGGATGTTCCAGCACACTCAATGCGTTCCTTTGCAGCTTAACTTCAACCCCATTCTTCAAAACCTTGAAAACAGCAGCACTAGTGTCACAAGATATGATTCTTGGACAAAATAAAGGTGACAGAGTAAGTGCTATCTAGCTATAAAAGGGTTTAGGAGCAAACAGATCACACGTCAGTTTCAATTATCAAGAAACAGCAAACCAATCTAATCATAGACAATTTCAGCAAGGAAGAAAACATCATAAACTAAGTTGATGTCTGGTCCATCCTGTCCAACTAAAACCAGATAAAATGCTAATCAAAATTGAAAGCTACATATCAGTGAGCAAAACAAACTGAATCTGTTAAGAATCAATTTACAAACAGGAAAAGCAGAGGGAAACAGAATTTGATCATTGGATGGGTCACAGAAGTGTTCTATCTAATTCTTTATTAGTCCAACTACCAGGTTTTGTTTTTTGTACTTTTTTTGGGGGTCCAGCTATTAGATCGTTAAAAAGAGTGAGTTCAAAGAAAAAGTTGATCATCTCTGCAAGATAAGTTCCTCGGATGCATAAAAACGTCTACTTACATCATCAGAGCGAGTCATATTAACCACAAAAGATGAGTTAGGGGCCAAAACCAGAAAAACCCAGACGCAAAGACATGGCTTTATATAATTTCCATAAGCAAAATCTCAAGCTCACCTTAATAAAAAAATACATAATACTAGTAAACACTGGTATTAAACAGTAATTAAATAAACAACCAATCACATGCAAGATGAATTTATAATATTACATGTAAACCAATTACATATGCCACGGTGAAAGAACAAAAATAAATTAATTGAAATTAAAAGAAAATCTGAGAATAATCCAGACCAATTACAAACCGCTTGTTTAGGAACAACTTATTAATGATTAAGTAGAAGTTGTATCAAACGGTGAATTTTGAAAAATTAGTTAGAAAAAAAAAAGCAATGATGAAAAAAAAAGTGAATTCTTACCAGCCAATGCCAACCACCAAGGCCCACAGCCTTCTTGACCACGCCTTGCAACCCAACCAATACAGACTTTGTTCTATTGTTTCCTCTGACAATAACTTTTGTGTGTCTCGGAAGAACTGAAAGCTCTTCATCGCCGCTTTCCTCCCTGAACGGCGACAGAACCCGAGAAGAACATAGCTCATGCTCCAACATTTTCCTCACCCACTCAAATTCAAGTTCAATTATCAGAACTAAGCAAACTTAGCCTCCAATCCAAATGCCCAGATCCTCAAAAAAGCAGTTGACTTTGGTAATCAATAAGTCATCAGTTCCACTCGTATTCACATTTGATTGCGTTTTCTAATAGAAGATTCTAAGCTTTACCTTAAGGCTCTGTAAAAAAAAAAAGGACAAGAAAGTTTTAAAAAAGAAGTACAAAAAGAATCCCAGATTAGTGATGAATTTCAAGCCAGAGAGGAAAAAGATTGGTCACCGACACGAATATTTCGAGGAAGAGTTGAATGCGAATTTCGCGTTGGAGAAACCAATCACTGATTCACGGGACTTGGATTGATCTCAATAAAGAAACCAAGACGATGCTATCTCATCATTAAGCTTCTGCTATTTATGCCATGCTTATATCACCTGAAACAAGCACAATTGAATTAAAACCCTGAAGTATTAAGAGCTTGAAGCAATCAAAGCTCCCATATTTTTATCACCAACCCGTGAAAAGAAGAAGCTTTTATAAAGCTGAATTGTATATATCAATAGCCAACTAAAGTTGCCACGAAAGAAAAATTACGTTTGGTTATTGAGAGAATTTAACCATATAAGGAAAGAAAAGGAATCCCAACTGTGGAACAAAAGCAAAAAAAAAAATGTTTATAGGGAAGAAAACCCATTTAACTATGTAAGGTAAGCATAAGAAATTTAGCTCTTAAACAGGAAATCAAGATTGGTTATACTTTAAAAATCCCATTAAACTAAGTAGAAATCAGAGAGATAGATAGAGAGAGAAGAGAAGAAGAAGAAGAAGGAAAAAAAAAAGAAAGAGCTAAAATTCTCTTTGCTGCATTTTCCAGGAAACGAGTTAAGAAAAGTTGAAAAAGATCAAATTTAAGGTATTGAGATAGCAATCTTTGTCACTTTCAAGTTCTGCTCAAACTCAATGAAAGAGCTAAAACCCAAACGAGAATTAAGAACCTTTCTGGTACACAATCAATTCAAGCATAAACATTAGGTTACAAAAGAATCTTACATTGAATAAAAGAAAGTAACAAAAATCTGGTGTACCTGCAGAGCACGAGAAAAATGCAAAACGATTCAAAGAAACAGAGCAAGAGGAGGGGGTTTCCCGGGTCGGGGATATTAGAGAAAAGCGGGTTTGTAACGGATCTGAACTGAACTGTTTTTTTTTTAATGGATAAGAAAAAAAAACGGCTAGGAGTTGAGCAGAGAGAAACTGGAAATGCACAGCTTTTGAGAGAAAGAGAAGGGTTTAATTGAAATCCATGACAAATGGGAAAAATTCAGTACAAAGAAAGAAGAATTGAAGAGAGAGAGAAAGCACACTAAATGCTTACCAACTGCCATGGAAACGACCTGCCATGTGCCGTACGGTCACTCCTTTCTTTTTCTTTCGTAACCGGCGATACCCGGTTCGATTTTTTACTACGAATTTACCTTCGCCATTTTGGGGTGGATGGCTCGGCTAACGGCTAATGAGCACGCAGGCGGGAGCGGGTGTGGGGTTTTTCTTTTGTCGGTATTGGGGGGGTGTGGGGCCCGGTGTTATCTGGGCTGGGCTGATAATGATCTTGTGGGACCCCGTTTTCCTCGTTTGTTGAGAATATTGTTTTGCATGGTTCAACGCATTTACGGCATCACACACTGTTCGTGACTCTGTTAAATGTTTAAGCCTTTGTTTCTCTTCTCATTTTTTCCCTCAAATTTGTCCCCTTATCCCTCAATCATTTATCATCTTGTAAGATTTTATACGATACTTTAGTACAAATTGAAGTGCATGTAGAACTAAGGTAAAAGCATTTTGAGCGTTTTATTATAAGTACTGTATTGATACATGTTGAATTCAATTATTCATAAATATGAATTAAGTTTGACCCATAGATTATTTATATCTATATATATATATATATAATTATGTTTAAGATTTCCCCTTTTCTTGTAAACTCTCATTTCTTGTTTTTTGTTTTAATTAAAACGATTAATCAAAGATAAGAACCAAGTTAGATTTAATAATATGTTGTATAAATTTTGCCTCTAAGTTGACTTGACTCAATTTTCTTTTTATTGTCGTCTCACCTTATAATTAATGTTAGTGAACATAGTATGAAAATATATACGTGCTATATGATATATAGAAATAGACACTTTGATAAGAGTGTTGAGACATTATTAATAGGATTTCTATTTTTATTTTATAAGTAAAGTTTGATTAAGATTTATCATTTAATTATTAAAAAAATAATTTTATATTTTATTAATATATTTATAATTAAAATTAAAATATATTATTTATTATAATAATTTAAATAAATTTTGATTGAATCATATTCAAATTTTCACATTTACACTCGATTCGAAGAGATCATGTTAGTAATTTAAATAGATAACTTAACTTTTAAGGATGTTCACAAGAGAGCTTCAAAATGTCAGAACTTGAGGGTAGCCACTGTAACCCTTTATCATCTAAATAAATACATTAACAGTCTATAGGGACATTTTAAATTAAATTAAGGTATTATAAATTGCATAATGTGAATTTAAGTTGACTTAACTAAATCACATTTGAACTACTATAATCTATTAATAATTTTAAAAAAATTTCCTATAAGAATTTGGAAGTTAAGAAAAAAGATACATGAAATTAATGATAATACTTAAGAGAAATTATTAATTGAGATATGACACTTTCTTTAAAAAAATCCAAACTTTGTGGTAAATATTTCAACTTTGTTTTAAGCTGTGATTTTGACAGAAAAATGTAGATTTTTATTTAACTGCAGCACTATGTTTTTTTTTCCCTTCCAATCTATCTTCCCAAAGGTCAAATTTCCGAGCGCTGTTTACAAGATGTCCGACAACGATTTTCAACGGCTAGGATTCACCCGATTATCTCCGACACATGTCGTCTCGACACTTGGCAACTTTGTCATTTACCACTTCCTAAAGCCAAGCCCGCTGATGAGACCAACCAAAGCCAAGCCGATGACCGGTTGCTCCGTCAAAGAAGAGGCCGACTACGTACACGTGTCAGAGACCCAGCTGTCGGATCTTATCCTAGCAAGCAAAAAATCGTACTACTATTACACCTGTATCTATATATATATATATATATATATGTATATAAAGTAATCAAGCTGTTTTATTATAAGCTTATGAAAAATAAAAAAAAAGTCTCTTATTTCTTTTTGCTAAAAAAGAAACTGAATAAATTTGAAATTTGATTTGAAGTCCGCTCTTGCAGCTGGAGCGCACTCTAAAGCCCGCTTCCAGGTTTTAGGATTCAAAGTGTGGGGCCCTTATCCTATCCCCACATGTTCCCTCTCTTTTCTTTTTTTGGGTTTTTCGTACTCATTTTTGGTATTATAATTTGAAATTTTAATCTTCTATTATTTTTTTCATCCATTTGCCAATCGTTTAAGAGGGTTTTGCTTCCAATACAAACTTCTGCATTTCCCCTTTCAAATTTCAAACTTACCCAGCCACGTATTAATTAAAATTTAGTAAATTCCAACTAAAAATAAAATACCGAATCTTTGGGGTCTGACAAAGTAGTTTATTGCTTTTTGGATGTTCTCCCAAAGCACAATCCGGGCAAAGCGTGGTGGTTTCCATGAACTTTACTAATTCTTTACCCTTTTGTCTCTTGCGACAAGTTTTTTTCCCTCCTAAATTGATTCCAACATGTACCAGGGGAAGGCAAAAAGCCCGCCAAGCCAAATGACAGAGAGCTAAAAAAATGGAAAATGGATGCAACAGCCTTACACCCAAACCCCAAAATCCAACTGTCCCCACTTTCACATCCTTTCTTGCAACTGAGGAGAAACAACCCGCTCCCTTTGAATCAAAACCCGGGAGTAGACTCTCAAACTGAGGATCGTGGTTGCTGGACATTCTTCACCAAATTCATAATAGCTAATTGCAGAAGCAAGGCAAGTTCAGATCATACAATGTTTAGTGTACATCACAATACATACAGTCAAGAGAGATGAGATAATTATAATGATAATGATCCCACATTGATCAAGAAACCCATATTAATTCATCTAGTGAACCACTAACTAAATGAGTAGGCAAGATGAAAGAGATCACGCTTGTGATGAGAATGATTTTCTCTCATCTACGATAACCACTGCCATCGCCGGACAAGGAGCGCTCTCTGCGCCTCCGGTATGAGTCATAATCATCTCTTTTCCTACCATAGGGGGAACGAGAGCGTGATCTCCCTTGCCTGCCCCTTGAATGATAATCTCTATCATATCGTCGAGGTGAGTAGCTACGAGACCGTCTGCGACCTTGTCCTGCATTGATTTGGCAAGGTGATCAATATATGAGAACAAGCGGAAAAGATAACAAAAGTTCAAATGCCCTACCTCTTCTAGAATTAACAAACTTCTATAAAGGAAAAAACAACGAGAACTTTAACAAGCTCAAACTTTCAAGGCAACATAACTTGAAAAACATCATTAAGAACTTCCAGAAAAACGCAACGGCACGAGTGGTTCTAGTATCTACCTCTTCTATCTCTCAGACCATGATACCTCCCAGGAGTTGGTGTTCTTCCTCTGGACCTTTTTGCCTGCATTATTAGCACAAAAGCAAGTTAATATATCGCACATAAAGCAAGCCAGTGATTTACTCCAAATAATTGATATTGTCACCACAAAACACAAAATCTGAGACTAACGTTTGTATTACAAGAATATCCTAGAAGTTGCCCACATAGATGGATATAGACATGCAGGGGGTCTACACAACCAACAAAAATTTTTTTAAAGTATGATAAGATATTCATGTGAGCCTTGGGCTGTTATGGCAAGCATTTCAACTGTGGGCTGACTGATCTTTAAAACCAACCTTTATTGTAACGAATAAGATAAGATATTCACCTTTAAAGAACAAGCACGATAAGACCAAAAAATTGATGTAACGTGTATGTCTTGAGGGTATTTCAAAAATGACACAGAAATAATAAACAGCCTCTCCAGATACTGTTACTGATGAAGAAAAGGAAAAAAGGGCATACAACCCTCAGCAAAATAGTCGAGTTTGAATCGATGAGTTTGGAATGTCGATGCGGAACTCATGTCTGAGGGGGGTTCAGGTTGAACTGTTAAGAGCTTAGATTGTGAATTCGATGAAGCTACACATACAAGACCTGCTGCCAAAGTTTATCAGGCAACACATCCGAAGAAAGCAGAATTTTAGATAAAATTCTACATAAATGATTTAGCCTCACTACAAACCAACTATTAGATCCTTAGTATAAATTAATACCTTTTCCACAGTGATCAATCGACCTTCAAGCACGGATCGATTCAAATACTTGATGCAGCGTTCTGCACCCTCAACAGTTTCCATGGTCACAAAGGCAAATCCACGAGATTCTCTGGTGCGAGGATCTGTAACCAGATGGCACTCCACAACCTGGAACAAGAACTCAGGTAATATAACTCCAGAGACAGAATATCAAAACAACCTATACCCACTCATAGGGGTCCTAAGGTGATTCTTGTTGCAACCTTTTACACATTTCTGTTACATGTAGGTTTTATAAAGGCAAAGAAACCACTTACACCCTTAACTTAAACAAGGTAAAGCAACACTAAAAGAAAAACTAAAATATAGATTCAAATTTCATGCTTTAAAAACAGCCAAAGCGGCAGCTGTACCTATGGCCAATAGCCATATGCAAGCTCAAGAACATACAAGGACCTAATCAACTTCAGCCACCTTCACTGCAACTAGAGCGTACAAATGTTACATCCTTTTCATGTTTATTTCTCTTTCAGTAAATCATATTGCAAGTTGAAGCACAACCCCAAAATTACCTCCACATAGAGAGGCATAGAAAAAATTAGGAGCACTTGAAAGAACAAATAGTGCTGTCTTAATAAACAATGATTCCATACCTTTCCTTCATTGCCAAAATACTTCTCAAGATCGGCAGTAGTAACCCTAGTGGATAAGCCAGTCACATATAAGTTATTCCCTGGATTGGATGCATCCTGAGATCGGCTCCTGGGGCAACAAAAACTAAATTAACACAAAGTTTAACTTCTAAAAAAAATAATAATCAGCTAAAACATGACAACATTACGGTATAGGAACCATTATATTAAGATAAACATATAAAAAGATAAATAACTAAGGTTGTTTACCTAGACCTGGAGCGGCTCCGTCGGGACCTTGACAATGACCTTGATCGGCGTCCTCTTGCCGGTGAAACTGACCTGAAAGTATCAATTTGAAAGAAGATTTAATTTACTTACATTGAAAGAATTGATCTTTTAGCTTAGGAAGGGAGTTTATATTGAGGGAAAAAAAGCTCACCTTGTTTCCCTTGAATAAGACATCTGCCAATACAGGAAAAAAATTTTCAAATTTTGAACATTAAATTATGCACGTTTTTCTAACGCAAAACTTTTACAAATTCCTATTCCTTTCCTTTTCATTAATTTCTTCACTATCAGACATTTTCTCAGCAACCAAACATAACAATTTCAGCCTTTTAAGTTATAACTATAAAACAATTCATGATTTTCCATTATATATTAAATTAAATCCATAAGTTTTGCTGATTGAATCTTTATATAGGAAAAAAAAAATTGCAACTCAGATCCACGGCCATAAAAAACATTAAACATCTTTGAAAATACGGTACATTTTTTTCTACTTATTGCAAATTCACCAAATTGGAGAGGTTCTAAACGGTCCAAACCACTAAAAAATTTTCGAAAACAAGGAATCGGTGTAAAAATTGAAGATTTACCTTCTGCTTAGACAATTGACCGAGTCCACTCAAATGCCCTAACTCGGTAACAGCTGGTCTCTGCTAAGACAATCGAATCAATCAATGGTTAAAAAACCTGAAAGCGCGAGCATTAATGATTAACAGTTGCACGTGCAGTTCACGTGTTCAAAACCGGAAGGGGTTGGGCTTTGTTTCTGGGCTTGAATTGGTCCCAAGATTATCCGAAAATTGTTGAAAAAATGAAAATATGTATTTATTTTTTTTATGTAGAGCAATCAAGTTTATTGGTATTTTTTTTTTCTTACAAAGTTTCATTTCTTTAATCTCTCTTAGGGCGTGTTTTGTCGAGAGAAATGAAATAGTCATTCTCTTCCTATTTTCATTTTTAAAATAAAATTATATTTAATTTAATAAAATAGTTATTTTTTGAAATAATCATTTCAATAGGAATCTAAATAGCCATTATCAAAGCTTCTTAATCATAACTATTCTAAATTTTTAAAAATAAAAAATTAATTAAACAATAATATTCCTTTACAATTTCAAAAATTATTTTATAAAATAATACTAAACTCGTTATTGTTCTCTCTCTTCCTCACTCCTCTCTGTAAAGCAATTTTGTTTTTGGAGCTTCACTTTATAAAAATGCCCCTTACAAAGAATTTTTCACTTCATTTAAAAAAAATGGAAATAAAAATATTTAAATATTATTTAATATATTTATATTATTTAATTATTATAAATATTATAAAAAATATTATGTAATATTATTACTTAAATATAATAAAGAATATTATTTAGTATTATTTAATTTTAATAAAAAATATGTTTTATTTTTTAATATTAAATATTATTAAATTATAATAAAAAAATATGTTTATATTTTGATGAAAATATTATTTAATTACAGTAAAAGGTATTTTGATTTTATTACCTATTATTATAATATTTTTATCTTTTAACAAAATAAACTTTTTAATTTTATTAAAAAGTATTTTTGTCATTTACCACGTATTCCTTAATTATTTTTAAAACTATTCCTATTAACCAATCATTAAAATAAATAATAATAATAATTTTTATTTTATTCTATTTTTATGAATTAAACAATCTAGTAGTTATTCCTTCCTTATTCTATTTTTATGGAATAGTTATTTTATTCTTCTTCTATTTTATTCACCAAACATACCCTTAGTTCATTAAATTAATTTATTCTTAGTCTAAAATTCAACATATCATTTATTTAATTATTAAAAAATTTTATTAATAAATATTTCAAGATATTTCCTACTAAAAACTTTAAACAATTCCTTAATACAGTAATCGTCTGTACCATTGAATTAATATACATCCATGGTTGAAAGCATCTTTGAATTTCTAATTGTCTGCAACTACTCACATAACTTAATCTTAAAAGATTTAATTGTGTTTCCACATTCAGATTTTCAGCAATTCTTTTTTGTTTCTTCTCCTTCTTTTTGCATTTCACAGTGGTGAATTCAGCTGAGCAAGTTCATATGCCGCATGATTTCCATCTGCTGCTACTTGACTTTGACTCTCTTGACCTCCAATGGTTTCTTTGGACAAAGGAAGAGGAAGGCAGATGTGTATATAGCCCCATGCCATAGACTGAAAAGAATGCAGATTTCGAAGAAGGTTAGTAGGTGAAACTGAAAGCGATAAAAAGAAAAATGAGAAGAGATGGCAACTGGCAAGGGGTTTCTAGTATACAAGGATCAGCTTTTTACCTGTGTTAGAACCAATAGGTTTCACTGGTTTGCAATTTCCAGCTTATTGCAGCCATGGATAAGACAAGGACACCTAGGAGAAAAGAACTCCAGAGGTAGTATTTACAGAGCCATTTTGTAAGATTAACAACCTGTTCCTCCATGTTTTGCTGCCTGCAAAAAAGGGTTAGGACTTGAGCTACAATGTTTGTACGTAAGGGGAAGTGTTTAAGATTATTTCTGGCTTTTAATGCCATTTCCATTTCAGCAGAAAAAAGAAAAAGGAAACATGTTATTGGGTCTTCGAATTACAGAACTTACCTCTTGGATATGTTCGGGCAATCCTGTTGAGAACTTGAAAGTGACATGCTTGGTATAAAATTCTTGTAGACATCCAACAAGAAGGGCTAGAAATGCTGCTGCCACTACAAGAACAATATTTGTGGCTCTGCGGCGTTGTAGAAGGATTAGAAGTCATGTAATGAGAGCTGAATGGACTTGCATTAAATTTCGTACTTCCCAGTTATGATCTTTCCATACCTGCTTGGATCAGTTGCAGCTAGGAGGGCAGTAGTTAGTTATTACTACAATTGTATGAACTGTTCTTTTTGCTGCTTCACCGATAATGACAAGATACACGAAAACACTCACCACAGCCATGAAAGAGAGCCAAAAGTCCATGAACTGAAACCAAGTAGCAATCTGTAAATCTCTCATCAACGACCTCAAATTATAACTGGAGCATAATCGCAATGATACATTCAATATACAGTCCAGTATTAACATGGAAAATACAAAATAAATTATGCTTAGAAACAAGTAATGAACATAAATAAAATTACAAAGCCCCTGAAATATACATTTGGCTCATTCACTCATATTTTTCAACATAAAGTAGCAGAGACTTTTAAGATGATTGATGTACCTGTAGCACACTAAAAGGTAGAGCACACCACCAACCTACATCACATGCATGATAAATGGCACTTAAAACTCCACTGGCCATAAAAACAACCGATTCTGCACATGCCTGTATGAAGGGACAAAGGGAATGTTCCAGATTTTGTTAAACAGGATTAGTGCTTCTACAATTTGAGAAGTGTATGAAGGAACAAAGGGTATGGTCCAGATTCTGTTAAACAGGATTAGTGCTTCTACAAATTGAGAGGCTGATTGGAAACGTAAAGCTGTAGGTTGGTAAGTTTGGCAATGATTTTTTAATTACAGTTTTCCTTTGAGTTAAAGGAAGCTGACCTCTTACCAAAGGGCCCAAAATGCAGGAAGCAGGGCTGCAGCATTAGATAAAATAAGAGAAATCGAGTGCCATCTCTGCCCTATAAACTAGGCATTAGTCCATAAGTAAGAATATATAATGGATATAATAGTTTCAGGTATAAGCTTTAGATTTTGCTTTAGTTAAATATTCCATTTATTAGAAAAGCATAAGAAAAAAATGCATGACGACATGCTTTAAATTTATGATTACCAACACTAGTCCGTTGTTTTTCTCTCTATTATCCTAAAAGCAAAACTTGGTCGGCAATGGTTGCTCAGAAATTTAAAAATAGCAGCTTTATATCTGGGGACATATTGGTCAGATACGAGAAGGAAAGTAAAAGCTAGTCTGCAATGACAAAATGCCTTTATCAACATGTGGAAAGGGAGTTCAATATTACCTTCTTTGGACACTAGATCAATGCTGAAGTCGAATCCCCAATGGCTTTTGTCACAGGAGCAGCAACTGAAGGAAACCAAAAGAGACATGACAGTCTGTAATGGAAGAGAAGCTTAGTAATTGGAGAACATCTAAGACTGAGAAAGAAGAAAATATATAACCTGCAAGATGTTGAACCACTTGCATCCTCATAAGACTGACCTATGCCGTGCTTGGAGCATTGATTTGCACAGTCTTCAACTAAAATGGACATTGTAGTTTTAGGCATGGGAGTGCTACTGATGAAAATAGGATTCTTTAATCCAATAATCCAGGTTCCTTCTCTAGCATACAATATGTATATGTTGTTATTTTTTCCATCAGTATTTGAAAATGGAGTGATTAGTGCTCGTACTACTGAGTGCCTGGTTTAAATAGCAGTAGTCCCATAAATCAAGATATGGTCATCCACCAAATCTAATGAATAGCTAAAAAGTTTTCTATATCTGAAGGACGTTAAATGTGAATATTCTTTCCAGCTGCACCCTCTGAAGTGTTCACAAGAAATTAAGTCCAAGCATAGCCTTAATCATCTGAGTGAAAGGTTTTACTTAAGAGGGGCTCCACGGAGAAATTTGTTGACCCAAGAGACACTTTGGCATCCGTTGGCAAATAAATGAAAGGAACTGTAGAATTTGCTGTTGAAACTGCCTGCAGAAGTCATTCTCAACAAACAGGTCACAAAGATTTTCAAGCACAAGCAGATTAAAAAAGAAAAAAAGAAAAACAAACATTTTACTTCTTCTGGAATGCCAAAAAACACACATTAGGGTGCCAATTATATTGCTTTTGAGACCATAATCTCCACCTGAGCAAGAGGGACAGAGTTAAATGAATTCAAGAACCCATATCCTGGAATTTATGCAAAAGATTGGCTCGTGCTATATGAGCAACAGTCACTGCATGTAAATAAATGCACACAAACAAATAAAAGGAATATAAATTGTCAACCTGAAGGATATGTCTTTTCCAAGAACATTTTGGTCCTGTCTTTCCTTGTGGGCAAACAAACATATCCCATTCCGCTGAATAACAAATGTTTATATCGTTTTCTTGTACCCCTTTTGTCTCCACTGGATTGATAAACTGCCTGAACTTTGAAATACCATTCGCCAACCTTTGGTGATTGGATTATGAGAAGGACTTTACTTATATCAGAGTAGTAATCTCAAACAGTGTCGTCGGGAATTGCATTGCGCCGGGCATAACACATTAGAGCAAGTTCACTGGTGTTTGTTGTTGCTTGATTCAATGTCACATTGCGGCCCCATACCACCAGTTGTTCTGTAATACCGAGCACATCCACGTAGTTGATTTCTGGTTCATTGATTTTACGACACCAAGGTTCAGAAAAATCCCCACAAGCAATGAACCTTACTTCTGTTGTGTTGTTTGAATGACATTCTACACATTTAGGTTCAAATACTGTCTGGTTACAGTACTGACCCCAAACTGTAGGATTCCAACAGCCTTCCAGGGTAACGTCGGCATTTACAGTGTAAGATGAGCCACTATTGATCTGATTTTCAAAATTAATAATCAATAACCTTGTTCAGTCGAAGGGCAGATATATGTAAAAGTCAAAATATGTTTTCACTTGGAACTCCTTACATCTTTGACTGAGTTCTAATAGGTCCAATGCATTATATGAACTCCAGCAGTATATGTAACACAAGTTTTAAGGATTCAAATGCAAGAAATGAAAGTTTACGCTATGATTATAAGAGTCTTACTCAACCAGGCTTACATCTGTGTTTATCACAATGGATGTGGAGGAGTAAAAAGGTGGTAGCTTAACTGATACAAATGAAGAATAAATCAGTAATATGCTCCATGACTTGACAAATTGCATGTTAAGGAACAACAAACAAAGAACATCCTAAAGTAGTAGTGGTCATAAACATCCTAAATCTTGTATTCCTATTTGTTTGATCATCATGTTTATCTGATATTTTGACAATATTTGATGTTAAACGAATCCAATACTGGCAGATGAGCAAGCTGAACCAGCCGATATGGAGACAGGTAACTCTATTAATACTTAATGTTAATTACAACCTTACTGCAGCCTGCAGTTATTACTTAAGTCATGGAAATATTTAACTATTAGCACATTTACTGCAACATCCTCACTATAATCTTGAAATAAATAGCTACCCAAGCCCTTCCGCATAAGATAAGTAATTGGCCAACTTAAGTAAGCTTTCAGTAATGCGAGACTCTTCATAACCCATTATTCCCAATCTCCAGTAAAAATTAATGACTTGCAGTTCAATTCTTGAAATTAGTTCAAAATTAAAAAAACTAAGAACCCTTTTTCTTTGTGCCATTTTAGATGACTAATCAAAGGTTAAACATATATTTATCCAGTAAATAACAAAAAAAGTAAAAAAAATTAAAAAAACAAAGAAAAATGAATGGAGGAAGGTGAAATAGTGTCCATCAAAACATATCAGAGAGAAGCACCTCTTATGTAACGCCAGTTACAAGGAGGGAGAGTTGTGGGAGACACATTGAAGCTTCCAAATGTGAAGACATTACTTACTACATAATAACTAAAAGAAGAAGAAGAAGAAGCAAGAACCAGGAGCCAAGAAAAGAAGATGAAAACACATTTAAAATTTAAGAAACCCATAACTGAACTTCTCTTTGCAAATGGGTTTGTGACAGAGCCAAAGTTTATGTTTAATACTAATAATGTCCATAAAAAATATTCCATATTAGGGTAACACAAACAAAATCAGCGCAATTTTGGAAGGTAAAGATTCGGCAAACTTGCAAGGAAATTGGAAATGTAATCAACGCCATTATGACCATTGGCTGTATACTTTCCAATTTTATTATTCTTACCACCAATATGACTGAATGTAATGAATTGGGTGTGTGAGAATCAAGTTCGTAAAATGACAATAATTATGTAATCTTGACATTATTCACAACCACATAGTGTCACTGTATTTACAATTAATAAGTGTGAAGTATACAAGCCAGCAGCAGACATGCAGGGATTGTTTTCTTTTTCTTTCTCCCTGTCCTTTTTGTCACCAGGAGAGAAGGGCAAAAGAATGAGATTAACAAGAATATGAATCCATAACCTGGTTTGCTGAGATGTATTTTACATACAGTGACAAACTTTATATTTCAAAATAACAAAGAGGAAAGAATCAAGCCTTGAGGAGAGTCTCAATGGCTTCAGAACATAGTGGTGGCATCTCAGGATCTGGGGTCTTGATTGCGCAGTTGACTCCAGGGTTTCCAATTACCATCGCAAGTTCAATCAAGAAAGGTGTACCTCGAGGGATCTTGGCAGAGAAGTAGATTACTTCCTGGTTGGCATGTTTGCGCTTCGCTATAAAGTATGATTTGGGTGTATGTTCAGTTGAAATTCAAAGAAAAGGAAATGGATGCATCAGCTGCTTAAACAAAGCCAGAAGTACACCAGCATGACAGAAACAGTTACTGAGATGTTCAATTTTCAGCTTCCAGCTGCTTGTAACTTTAAAATGTTTTTCCTTTTACATATCAAAATTCGATTTGTCATAATCCAAGCTGGAAGGACCTTCTGGCTGAGGGAAAAAACAAGTACAAATTGCATACATGATCCAATTTTTTTATTTTACATTGTTTTTTATATTTTGAAAGTTGGTGTTTCATTGATGGAAAAAGCTAGAATGCCATGTTGAGTCTAGAACTTAATGTAGTAAAAGACTCCTTTTGGCATAGAAGCTAGCTTTGCAGGAGTCGGAAATGTAACAAACAACCCAAACGAAGCTGCTCAAAGGTAATTGGTAACGTCCTCGGAAAAGAAGCAGGTCCTAAACAAAAAGTTTTAGCTGTGTCCTAAAAACAATTGTAGCAACCCCCTATCTAAAAAGACATTGAAATCTAGAGAAAGGATAACATCCTTATCCTTATCTGAAGCCAAGAAAACCCCTGTCATCCTAAGTGGTTGGCACAAATACAAAAACAGAAAACCTCGGAAGAGACACGTCCGACGGCGTTTTTAAGTCAGTTGACGCTCCTGATTTTCCTTGAAACTCTCAATGCATGAAGAGAACCCCCTGCTACCCTTTCACTCTCATCCGAGCCTGGAGTCATCCCTTGTGATCAAAGACGAATCGGAACTGAGCAACCATTGGCGAAAAGCTGGACGAAGAAAGAAGTGACCCCTTCAAACGGTAACAAACACCAACTCGTTGTCCAGGGACGGCAAAAACGAACCAGGAGCATCACTAGCAAGACCATTAAGGGCAGGAGCGAGACCGAGTAGTTACGAAAGCAGCAGTTAATGGACTTATTCGATATTACCAATCGTGAAATCCATAAATCTGTCAATTTCCGTCCTTCGGTGCCTGGGTTGGTGATGTCTGATGATATAGCAGCAATAATGTCTTCACAAATAACGTTGTTTCCTAACATTGCTGTTTCATGGTGTAAGTATGAGTCATGTTCTTGAACTCTTGGGCTTGGGCTTTTCTATGCAAATCAGGTAATTCGGAAAACTCTTGTTACAAGTTTTGCAAAAGGCCAGAATTCAAGCTGTAAAATTAAAACTCGTGCAAGTTTTCCATTGTTAGGAGATTTTTTTTGAATAATTATCTTTTATTATTCAAGGAAATACGTTAATTAATCCAATATTGAATTCCAAATTCAAAAGCATGTATGAGTGGCACTTATCCTTTTAAATATGGAGTTGTGTTTTTGTTTGTTTGAGTGTTGAGATTTTTCATTTTTCATTTTTTAAGTTAGATATATTTTTTTGGTAAAATTTGGATTAGGTTATAGTTAGGTCGATTTGTCTTTTTTTTTAATATTCCTTTATTTAAATCATTGTTAACCATTTATAATTTTATATTACATTTCACTTTCTTAATATATTTCTCGTTAAAACTATATTTAAAATTTAAATGACGTTTTTTGCTCATAAATTAAAAATATCAATTTTTTAAAGATAATTATATTAACATTACCAACAACATCAGTTGACTTTTTTTCCTTTTTCTTTAGAATCATACGTAGAATTATAATAATCTCACGTTTTTGTGCATACATATATAATTGTATTACAAAACTTTTATTAATATAATAATCTTATTATGAAAATTTAATTTTAAAGCAATTGTTTATTTGTTAAGGATATTTTTAACTTTTTTAGGAAATATTTACATAAAAAGTCTGAGTCTCAAACACTACAATAAAATTGAGTTTTAATTACACTTCTTTATGTGATTTTTTTAAAACAAAATCTTAACAATATAATTATTTAAATTTTTAATTTTATTTTTTTCACATTTAATAATAATATAAAAAATATATAATCTTTATTAATGTATGCAACAAAGATTGAAGGGGAACTGTATCCAGTGGAAAGTAGCAACAAAGATTGAAGGGGAAGAAATGTCTTTAAAATAATAATAAAATAATGAAGTCACTGGATCTTTGAGCGAAGACAAAGTTAGGCTTCCATCAGATTCTGAGTTCCAAACAAAACCCATCTCTGCCATTTGCAGTAGGAAAATATCTTCTCATAGTTTAGCTAGGTGGAGTGTTACGTTTATTGTAGGAGCTCTGAAACTATTTCTGTCAAGTCACGTTTTTCATTAAATGAGGGCAATGACTTTTGTGACTTAAACGTTTGTTTGTGTCTGTGCCAATTGAGAATTAACGTTGAAGTCAATTGACAATTTATTTGCGGCTTAAAGCACTTCATATTTGTGACATTGACAAGAAAGCAGTAATTGCTTAGAATTGAAATTTTCGGTAGAGTTTGGAGGGGAGAAAGGCTAGAAAATTCAGAGGAAGAAGAAAAAAAAAAAAAATGCAGAAAGGCATTTTTACAGCTAGAAAATTTTACAACTTCTAGCTTTTGATGCATGGTTCCACTTTCCTTGGAAACAAACAAGTTGAATACAAACGTTAGAAAAAAGGGGGGAATATTAATGAAAGATGAAAAATGAAAAAGGACCAAATTAAATTCATTGTATATCAAAGGCATCTTGAATAGATCAAATGTATAGAAATTCATTGTTCTCCAAGTTAAATTTGAAAATATAATTACAGTTCATGGTTTAAGAGTCAAATATTGGATGTGTGTATATATTTAAATATACATAATTTTTTATTGTAATATGCAGTTAAAATATCAAAAAAATTATGAACATTGAAATTTGTGCATGTCACCATGCTAACAGAGTTGCTTTCCACTAAGGAGAAATGTGATTGGAGAAGTAAGAAAAGGGTATATTTGAGGTGATTATTTTAGCATATTATGCTTTGCTTTATATTAAGGTCTAAAAAATTGAAAAGCCCTGGTTTCTATGCTGTAAGTCAAGTTAAACTGGTTGATTGTGAAAGAGAGCGAATAGGGCACGTACCTTCCCTACACTGTAAGGTAGAACACGGAGTTATCTTGTTGATGTAAAACAAGTATAACAAAACAGGACGGTTATCTCGTGTGCCATGTGATGTTGCTGCGTGGCCGAAAGATGCATTCGAGATCGTAACAGATGCAGACGAAATTCATATCTTCTTTAAAAATCGAAATGTAAGCTATCACTGCCACAATAATATTTGTGGCTCTGCAGCGTTGTAGCAGGATTTTGCGTCCCGTGGAGAGGCATGGGTGGGCCTTTGACATGTTTGAGGGAGTTGTGTCTTAAAATATTTTAATTTTTAGATTATTTATGTAAGATTTGAAATAATTAATATATTAATGAATTCATTATTTGTTGTTACAATTTTATAAAAAATGAGGTTAAAGACTTCAAGTAAAAGTGATTTATCAAAAATTAATTTTTTTACAATTTTTGATATTACTCTCTTTGTCTAAAAATTCAAGTCATTCTCTTTTTTGGTTCTTAGTTGTGTTTTGAGAGAGCCTTTCTTGGTCCTTAGATGTGTTTTTTGCTTTTTCAAAATAATTCATCTAAGCTTCAATTGTAAGTAATTTTTAATCTAAATTAAGTTTTTAAATACTTTATATCTAAATATTTTTTCATTAATTTGATAATTTGGAATAGAAAATAGTATTACATGTTAAATAATATCTTGAAATTATGAGTCTTTTTTTTTTTATTTTGTAGATATATTCTTTGATTATTTGATTTTTGTATTTAATTTATATAGTGTGTGAATACTTATATTTAATTTTGATCAATGAATAGAAAATTGTCATATTATTAGTTATTGAGCCTAATGATTTTCTATGTAAGATCATATTTTAATTTATGCTAATGAGTAATAATTTTTAACAAGTTTTATAATTTTAGATAAATAAATCATGGAAAGATATTTTAAAAGAAAGGAAATTGTCTCACAATACTCAAATTTGGACAACAACTACAAAATTCTATTAATGATGATACTCAATAATATTTTTTTAAGTAAAGTCGTATTGAATTTGATCTAAATACTCTCTTAGCAAATCCTTGATAGAGAAAAAAAAAATTTGAGTATCAAAGTGGAGGCATGAAGAGCGGTGGCGGAGGTTGATGGAAATCGATTTGGCTCCACCTCCCCATATTGCTTTCAGAGTTAAAAGTTGATGCGACATTTTTGAAGAGGACTGGTTGTCAAGACTTCCTTCAACGGAGGAGAAAGACGGAAGCAATTTTATTCTGCACTAGTATTTTCTTTTTCTTAGTTAAAAATAGGCTTTATTCATAAAAAGAGAAAAAAAAAACAGTAAATTTAGGAATAAGAGATCTCAATCCAATAAAGTTATACTCAAATAAACTCAGAATATAATAAAACAATTGTGGTGGAAATTGCGAAAAAAATCTCTAAAAAGTTGTTCAAGATTTTACCCAATCAATAGAATAAAGAAAGAAAGAAATCAAGCACATCCACAAGAACATAATAATTTATGTAGTTCGATCTTTTGATAACTTACGTCCACAGAAAAATCAAGAGATTACAAGAGTAGTCTTAAACTCACAACCCTTATCTCACGTACACCCAAATCAATATCTCTAAATCTAGGTGATGACTATCCTTTAACCCAATAATCTTACCCTAATACAATTAGGATATGTTATTTTAGTATACTTAGATTTAAAGATTATCTTAATGAGGTATACTAGTTTAATTAAAATTAAATTATCATAATCGAACTACAATTCAATACTATCTTAACAAATCTTTACTTTAAGTTTGAATTCACTAAGCTCTACCTTATGAACCAATCTCTGTCAACATCGCTAATTCTCTAAAGGGCCTTAAACGCTATGAACATTGATCAAGTCCAAGCCATGCTTAAACTTGATACCAGAAACTGACTTTGTCACCATATTCGCCAAATTTTCAGCTGTAACTATTTTCTTCACTACAACTCACATACAAAAACAATATCTCGAACGAAGTTATATTTGACTTGGATGTATTTAGTTTTCTTGTGAAACATTTGATTTTTAGTCAAGTGTATGGCACTTTGACTATCACAAAATACAAGTATATATGCTTGTCCAAAACCAAAATCCCTAATCAAGTCTCGAAGCCATAAAGCCTCCTTCACTACCTCGGTCGCATCCAACTTTTTGATCTCATGCTTGGTCGACGAAGTTGCCATAGTAAGATTCAGATTGACTTAAGACCTTAAAGCTTTGATACCGGTTTATTGTGATAATTATGAAATTATTGATAATTGTATTTTATAGAATTATTTTAGTCCAATTTTGTTATTAAATATTGACTAAGTCTTTAATTTTTAATTATAATTTAGTTATTTTTATAATTAGTTTATTTTTAGTGAGTTATTTTAATTTTAATTTTATTTACTTTAATTGGAGTATTATTTATTAGTTTTTATGCTTTTGTAGGATTTAAGGGAATAGGTCTTAATTTTTGAAAGTAAGGTGTTTGAAAAATCTAGAAATTTGCTTGTGTATACTTCAATGTTTTGACCATAACTCAAGTTCCAAATGTCCAAATGATGTGATTCTTGCTCCATTAGAAATCTAAGAGACAGAGCTACAACTTTCTTGAAGATCACTTTTCCTTGAAGATAGAGAAAATTGCATCGGAAGATGACGACACGTAATGCTATGGGAACGAAAATTTTGAAGATGATATTTGATGTGTAAGCCTCATTACACTTTTAAGCCCAAAAGTTAAAGTCAGTAGGTTAACCTAAGAAATTTAATTTAGGCTATGATTATTAGTATAAATAGGATATTTTTATGAGAAATTAAGGTAGATAACCCTAAGAGATTTAAAAAATTGAAAATTGAGGCGGAAACTTAGAAAGCAAGGTTACAATTAATCATTTTGTTTTCTTTCTTAGCTTTTATTTTACTTGTTACTCTCAATGGTTGAAATTTATAGAATGTTATTTGTCTTTGCAATTATGAGTAGCTAATTTTATTTTCTAGGATTGCAATTGAACTCACATGTAATTTAAATTTTTAATCATTTTCTTGCTTATCTTTAATGGGATTTAAATTGTTTATTCCAATTTATTCTTAATGCTTTTTAATTGATTGATCATCAATTAAATTGATTTAGGAAACTAAACAAACTTGGAAAAGGGAGTTTAGTGTAGACTAAAATTAGGATAGCATATAATCGTATTAATTGATTTGCGTATAGGATAGAGATACCTATATGTCATATGTAGCCAGATTACAGCCTGAACTTAATGAGTTTATTTTAATTTTAATTCATATAGGGATATAGTGTATTGATTAAAATATATATTTTTATAAAACGAGTCAAGAAATCTTTATAAATAATTGAGGACTCTAGGTTAGCAATTCAACCCATTGAAATAAATTTAAAAAGAGAAGTAAAACTTAGATGAAGTGTAAGGAATATTGTAACCCTAAACTTATTTGATTTGATTTTTACGCAAGTTATTTTTACTTTTATTTTTTCTTTTTAGTTTAAATTTTAGTTAATTAATTTAGTTAATTAATTTAGTTATTTGGTTTTGATTGTTTGGATAAGATTAAATTATTCAAATTTTAGAACTTAATAGAATTTTAGATCAATTCTTTGTGGGATTAATACTTTGCTTATTATTATATTAGCTTTTCAATACGTATACTTGTTTAAGTAGAAATTACAAAATCCTACCTAATCAATAGACTAAAGAAAGAAAGAAATCAAGTACACCCTTCGATCTTTTGATGACCTACGTCCACAAGCATAACAACAGAGAAAGATCGTGAAAAATCAAAAGATTACAAGAACAGTTTCGAACTCACAACTCTTATCCGACGTACACCTAAATCACTTTTTATAAATTTAGGTGATGACTATTCTTTAACCCCATAAGATCTTTTTATAAAGTCAACTACAATAATCTTATCCTAATACAGTTATGATATGTTATTCTAGACTAAATAGATTTAAATATTATCTTAACAAGATATATTAATTTAATTAGAATTAAACTATTCTAATCAAATTACAATTCAAAATTATCCTAACAACAATATTAATCTTATCAAATTAACACCAAACCAAAAATAATTCACATCAATCCAAGATTAAACTATTCTAATCAACAATAAACTGAGTTGTTAAAGAAAACAGCAGTTAATGGACATCTTTCGATATTACCAATCGTGAAATCCATGAATCTGTCAATTTCCATCCTTCGGTGCCTGGGTTGATGCTCCCTGATGATATAGCAGGAACAATGTCTATCCAAATGACGTTGTTTCCTCACAGTACTGCTTCATGTTGTAAGTGGAGCCATGTTCTTGAACTCTTGGGCTTGGGCGTATCTATGCAAATCGGGTAATACAGAAAACTCTTGTTACAAGTTTAGCAAAAGGCCAGCATACAAGCTGTAAAATTAACACTTGTGCAAATTTTCCATTGTTCGCAGATTTTTTTTTTTGAATAATTATCTTTTATTATTCAAGGAAATACGTTAATTAATCCAGTATTGAATTCTAAATTCAAAAGCATGTATGAGTGACTCTTAATCCTTTTAAATATGGAGTTGTGCTTTTGTTTCTTTGAGTGTTGAGATTTTTCATTTTGATTTTTTTAAGTTGGATTTTTTTTTGAAAATTTGAATTAGGTTATAGTTACGTCGATTTGTCATTTTTTTTTATATTCCTTTATTTAAATCTTTGTTAACCATTTATAATTTTATATAACATTTCACTTTCTTAATAAATTTCTCTTTAAAACTATATTTAAAATTTAAATAACGTTGTTTGCTCATAAATTAAAATATCAATTTTTTAAGAAAATTATTTAACATTGCGAACAATATCAATTGACTTTTTTTCCTTTTTTTAAGAATCATACATAGAATTATAATAATCTCACTTTTTTTGTGTGTATATTAAGGGCGGCTCAAAAAGTTCAAAGGCCTAAAACAAAATATTTAATGAGGCATTCTTTTATTGAAATTAAAAAAATTATTAAAATTTTATTTTTCTAACTTGTTAAAATGTAAAATTTTTATATTTTTTAAATGGCTAATACAAAATCAACAATCAAAATTTTTAATTCAAATAAATCAATTATCATATAAAGTAAAGGTAATATAACAATATAATATAAATTAAAATTAAAGTAAAAAAGTTTGTAAATATTATAACAATATTACCTAATTATTAAATGCTTATTGCAAACCGTAAACAAGGTTCACGGCTCTATGAAAATAATAACATAATAGACTTTTTGTGTATTTTTTAGAGGAAAATTGAAGTTAAAAGAAGAAAGAAGAAAGAGCAAATGAGAAAAGAAGAATTCAAAAGTAGATATTATACATTAAAAAAAAAAATTGGTTTTATATATAGGAGAAAAAGTAATTGTTAGAAATCATTAAATATGTTGATTGGAAATAGGAGAAACAATTGAGAAAAAAATAGTTGTTGGAAATGATTAAATATATATGACTGTTAGTTGATAGGAAATAATATAGTATTTTAAAAATTAAAAAGTGATAGAATATTGAAATTTATTATACACATAATTAAGAAAGTGGAAAAATATGTAATTTTATTAATTATTTTTAATTTTTATATTTTTTTAATTTTTTTATAGTTTTAATATAATAAATTATATTATAAAATTATAAAGTCTTCTCAAATTGGGGCCTAAAGCCCTTACTTGGGTGGCTTTACCCAAAGGCCGGTCCTATATATAATTTTATTGCAAAACTTTTATTAATATAATAATCTTATTACAAAAACTTAATTTCAAAGAAATTGTTTTATTTGTTAAGGATATTTTTTACTTTTCAAGAAATGTTTACATAGAAAGTTTAAGTTTCATACATTATAAAAAAATTGAGTTTTAATTATACTTCTTTAAGTTATATATTTTTTCGTATAGTAAAATCTTAAAAAATACAATTATTTAAACTTTTAATTTTACTATTTTATGTTTTATTTTTTTCATATTTAATAGTAATATAAAAAAGTGCAATTTTTATTAGTGTACGTAATTTCTATAATTATATTTTATTCGTAACACATCTGAAAATTTATATAATAAACTTATATCTATAAAAATATTTTAAAAAATATAAAAATATATTATTAAAAATATTTTTAATAACTTATTTTTAAAATGTGTGAAATTTGTTACAGTGATAGTCAATCATGTAAAGCTGTTTCTGCAAAAGTTGTTGGGAGGACTGTGTCCAGTGGAAAGTAGCCACAAAGATTGCAGGGGAAGAAATTTCTTTAAAACTACAATAAAATAATGAAGTCATTGGACATTTGGAAGAAGACAAAAGGCTTCCATCAGATTCCGAGTTCCAAACAAAACCATCACTTTCATATGCGGTAGGAAAATATCCTCAAATTTTAGTGAACTTGACTCATGACTTAGCTAGGTGGAGTGTGAGGTTCATTGTAGGAGCTCTGAACCTGTTTCTGTCAAGTCACATTTTCCCTTAAATGAGAGCAATGATTTTTGTGACTTAAACGTGCGTTTGAGTTCGTGACAATTGAGAATTAACGTTAAAGTCCATTGACAACTTTATTTTTGGCTTAAAACAGTTCGCATTTGTGGCATTGACAATGACAAGAAAGCATTAACTAATTAGAATTGAAATTTATGACAGATTTTGGAGGGGAGAAAGGCTAGAAAATTAATAAGAAGAAGAAAAAAAAAAGTAGAAAAGGAATTTCACAACTTCTGAGCTTTTGATGCATGGTTCCACTTTTCTGGCAAACGAACAAGTTTAATACAAGCAATAGAAAAAGGGAGGAATATTAATGAAAAATGAAAAAGGACGGAAATCCAAGATTGATGCAAAGATTTGAGTTTTTGCTAATTACAAAAATACACATGAATTTAAATTACATATATAGAAGATAAAAGACTAAAGTTATAATGACTCAAGTCCAACTAAAATCACTTTTAATTTCCTTTTTCTAAGTTAAAGACAAAAACACTAAAATCACTTTTAAGAATAAGAGATGTGGATCCAATAAAACAATCTTAAAAAAAATCTGAATATAATAATCTTATTAATTTCTTTTGAAAAGTATAATTTTATTCTACCATTACCATTACGCCATATCAAATCTTTTACTTATTTGGTAGAAGATTTTATTTGACAGCAAGGGTTAATTTGGCATGGGTCAAAAACTGTACATTCACAAAATTGTTATAATTCTACTCCTGCACCTAAAAACAAATAAAGAAGACATCCCAGAAGTATTGTCTACCGTACAAGGGTCCATCAGAAACCTAACACTAAACAGAGCGTGGAGAGCATCAAGGTCCATCAGAAACATGTGACCAAAAAACTCCAGATATTGACTCACTCGGCTCATAACCTAGCTAGATGGGTTGTGGGGTTCATTGTCGAAGAGTGAGAGTAGGGTCTCTTCCCCACGTTTTATGTAGTTCGCGTGATTCATGATTTGAATGAAATTTCTTTATTTTTTAGGAAGAACATTTATTTTGAGGTTTTTTTTTTTTTATTTTGGTGCATAATATTTTTTTTTTCAACTTGAAAAGATGCATGAAAAATGAGAAATACCTTGTATTATATATACCCATGTAGTTGTGTATATATATTGTAGAGGTTATCACATCTCCAGTGATTCACCAACTCAGTATTTTGTATTGGAGAATTGAAGCTTCCATCATGTCATTTCCTGTCCTTGCTCCGGCTCCCAGCTGCAATTTCATCACGACACATTGCCACAGCATCTCGAATAAATCAAACGTCAAGAGATCCATTGTTGTCCAAGCGAGAAAATTTGTTGCCACGGCTCAAGGTTTTGATCAAAAAATAGATAGAAGATCTGCCAATTATCATCTTTCGATTTGGAAAGACAATTATATTCAATCGCTTAAGAGTGAATATTTGGTATGTATATATATATATATATATGTGTGTGTGTGTGTTATGTATATACATGATTTTTTTATTGTAATACATATTTAAAATATTAATAAGATTATGAAAATTGAAATTTGTGCCTGTCACCAAGCTAACAGAGTTGCTTTCCATGTAGGGGAAATCATGTTATGAACGAGCAAATAAACTAGTAGGAGAAGTGAGAATGATGCTTGACAAAGAGATCAATCCTTTGGAGCAACTTGAGCTAATCGATACCTTGCAAAGACTTGGATTATCTTATCACTTTGAAAATGAAATCAAGACAATTTTGGATAGTGTAAGTGCTGATCACATCGATGTTGCATGGAAGAAAGATAACTTATATGCTACAGCAATTGAATTTAGGCTCCTAAGGCAGCACGGCTATAAAGTAACTCAAGGTAAAAAAAGACTTGGCAATTCAATTTGTATAGAATAAAAATTCTTTTAAAATTAAAATGTTGTGTTGCATGCAGAGGTTTTCTCTACTTTCACGGACGAGAAGGGGAACTTTAAGGCAAGTCTTTGTGAGGATTGCAAAGGGCTGCTTAACTTGTATGAAGCTTCATACCATTTGGTAGAGGGTGAAAGCATGTTGGAGAAGGCAAGAGATTTCGCAGCTAAACGTCTCAAGGAATATCTGAAGCAGAACAAAGATCCATACCTTTCCTTACTTGTGGAGCATGCTTTGGAACTTCCGCTGCATTGGAGGATGCCCAGGTTCGAAGCCAGGTTTTTCATAGATGTGTATGAGGGACGAGAGGACAGAAATCCCATTCTTTTGGAGCTTGCTAAGTTGGATTTCAATATGGTGCAAGCTGCGCACCAGGATGATCTAAAATATGCTTCGAAGTAAGTGCATGAATGTTTAAATTCCCTTAATTTTGCCGATCATGATTTTTTCCTTCCTAATTACGTGGGCAGGTGGTGGAGGGATTTAGGAATAGGCAAAAAGTTAACCTTTGCCAGAGACAGGTCGATGGAGAACTTTTTATGGACTGTGGGCGAGGCATCTGATCCTCAGTTTGGGTATTTTAGAAGAACTGAGACAAAGATTAATACATTCATAGCAACTATAGATGATGTTTATGATGTGCATGGTACCTTGGATGAGTTAGAGCTCTTCACTGAAGCTGTTGACAGGTTGGCACTGGTCTTTGATTGATTATTACTGGTACTAATATGGCAAAACGTTGGTTTAATGTAAACCTAATTTCAGATGGGATACCAATGCAATGCAGCTGCTTCCAGAATATATGCAGATATGTTTCCTTGCTCTTTATAATTTCGTAAACGAAATGGCTTTTGACGTTCTTAAGGATAAAGGATTTGACACCATTCCTTTCCTGACGAAAGCGGTACAATGCACCTCTTATCATCTAAGTTTTGTTCCATTATTTGTTTTTCATCTCTTTTACTTCACAGATTTCGATTAATTATGTCATGTTTTCATCATAAATGTTGTTCATCAGTGGGCAGACATGTGTAAATCATTTTTACTGGAGGCAAAGTGGTATTACAGTGGATATACACCTACCCTGCGGGAGTACATTGATAATGCGTGGATTTCAGTTACAGCTCCTGTAATCCTATCACATGCTTATGTGTTAACAAATTTAAAGACAAATGAGTGCTTCGAATCCTTTGAAAAATACTCCAACATAATCTACTGTTCGTCTATAATTTTTCGACTTGCTAATGATCTTGCAACATCATCGGTATATAATTTATTCATTTTTTTTTTATTTCGTAATCAAGATATATGATTATCATTTATAGATATTAATTTTATTATTTTGTTTATCGTGAATTTGTTTGCATTAGGATGAATTAAAACGAGGTGATGTTCCTAAATCAATTCAATGTTATATGCACGAAACTGGAGCTTCGGAAGAAGAAGCCCGACGACACATATGGAAGTTGATTGATGCAACATGGAGAAGGATGAACGAAGAGCAAATTGTTGGCTCTTGTTTTCCTCGACCATTTATTCAGATTGCTGTGAACCTCGCAAGGACTGCTCAATTCATGTACCAGCACCATGATGGCTATGGGGTTGAAGATGGTGAGACCAAGGAACGTGTCCTATCACTATTCGTTAATCCAATTCCATTGAGGTGAAGTCATCAAAATATAGGACTTAGAAGGTGATATTAGTATTTTTTTTACTAAAAATTTTTTTTTTATTAATTTTTCCAATGTAACTATAAACTTTAAATGAGTCATTATATTTTGATTTGTACTTGAATGAATCTTTAATTTCAATTAAAGATTAACCATCCTCAAACCTAATATCAATTAATATTTTCTCTTCATGTGGCTTGAAGATATGGTATCATGACAGGTGATGTGGTATTTTTTTTTAATAAAAATTTAAGAGCTTCGTTTAGATATAATAGATATTGACAGACTTAATTAAAAAAAAATATAGTTCACAGATATCTTTTAACTATTTAAGCCAAAAATAAAATTAATATATCAATTCTTTAGTAACCATTATTCCCAAATCTCCGGTAAAAATGAAAAAATATATATTAATGGCTTGCAGTTCAATTCTTCATATAAGTTCAAAATTTAAAAAAAGAGAAAAAAAAAAAACCCACCTTAATGTATACGTTCCGAAACAAAAACACCAAAAGAAAAATCTCTTCTTACAGTTCCACGAACCCTTTTTCTTTGTGCCATTTTAGACGAATGATCAAAGGTTAAACATATATTTTGTTTATTATTCTTACCACCCACATGACTGAATGTAATGAATGGATGAGTGAGAATCTAGTTCTTAAAATAGCAATAATTAATAATAAAGTAATCATAACATGCCACCAAATTATTACAATAAATAAGTGCTCATTTGCATTTATTAATATTATTTGATTACTCCACTCGTCTATCTTGTTTGATGATGATGATGATGATAATAACAATAATAAACAATTAACCATGTAAAAACAAAGATCAAAATGGCGACAAAGAATAATTTTCAATATCGTCTTATCAATTTTACAGTTAATAATACGTTCAAGTCTTTTTTCAAAAAATGAAAATGAAGATTGAACAATTAATTGTACAAATAGTTTGAACCGTCAAATAGTCAAATCATGTAATTATCACACTAAGAGAAAAAAAAAAGAAAAAAGAAGGAAAACACTTACAATAAATAGACGGGCCACATAAAAGAAAAGAAGAAAAAACTAAAGTGTGAAGAATACAAGCAGCAGACATAGAGATGCATGGATAGTTTTCTTTTTGTCTCCCTGTCCTTTTTGTAACTAAGAGAGAAAGGGCAAAAGAGGGAGATTAACAAGAATATTATGTATATCCATAAGCTTGGGTTGCTGAGATGAATTTTACATACACCGACAAAATTTATATTTCAAAATAACAGAGACAAAAGAATCAAGCCTTCAGGAGAGTCTCAATGGCTTCAAAAAATAGTGGTGCCATCTCAGGATTTGGAGTCTTGATTGCGCACTTGACACCAGGGTTTCCAATTACTGTTGTAAGTTCAATCAAGAAAGGTATACCTCGAGGGATCTTGGCAGAGAAGTAGAATACATCCTGGTTGGCATGTTTACGCTTCGCTATAAAGAACATGTTTGTTGCAGCTAGTCGGTCAAGGGTTGCTTCAGCACTGCTCACCATAATGCCTGGAAATTCCTTTAGGACCTCGTTTGAATCGGGTAGTGACCTCCATGTCTGCAACGGGAAGAAAACATTAAATTTTAATTGCTACAATCAATGTCATCGAAAAACTGGAAAAAAGAACCTCTTTCAAGTGCCACAAATATGACAGATGGTCAGCCATGCTCCAAAAGGTGCCGGTGAAAGACGTTTCAGCAGTGATAATCTTTCATGCTGTAGGGCTTTGACAACTTTGTACCACAAGAAACCAAAAGAATGTGGAACAAACTTCTTACCTCTAGAAAACTAGTTCGCTCCATTCTCCCATCATCAGTAAAGAACACATGCAACAAGATTTTATCATTGAAGTACCAGACCGGCTGCTGATTGTTTTTCACAGCAACCTGTAGAAGAGAGCTAGGAGGACCAGCAGACATATTCTGGAATAATACCATAGGCAGCAATGTCCTTGTTGATGCTCCCGGTGCCAATGGGGGAACCTAATAGACAGTATCTATTAAACCCCAATAATGTAATAACAAACTAACTAAAGACCACACAAGTCATAATTACCTGAAGAGATCCAGCAGCTGCCAGACCAAATGAATTCTTGTTAAACTGAATCATGAATCCATCAAGTGTGATCTGTGAGTTATTCTCAAACTGTAAACTGTAAAATATTTGACCATCTTGTCGAGCTAACTGTGCACTGATTTGCAAACCCTGTCCAGTTGATGCTGGTAGTAAAATAGGTAAAGGCGGGCTGCACCAAGGTCAAAAAATACAATAAGTGCAACATATAGGCATGTATGCATATATAAGCTACATGCATAACTCTAATAACATAAGAATTCTGCAAAAAAAAACTAAAAACTTAGTTTAGTGTTAAAAACTTAAATATTTCAAACAAATTTTATCACATTCGTAGCAAAATATTCTGATAGCTAAAATGAGACTTTCAACTAAAAAACCTAACAAGACAATTCATGTATTCCTGCACACTTACCCAGAAGATGTGGCATGCTGATCAGCAGGGACAATTGCATTATTATCAAGGCCAATCAGATCACCTAACAAATCGGGCACCGGAGCCACAGGTGCAGGAGCAGCTGGGGCTGGAGCTGGCTGCCTAGCTGCACCATATGGGACACTACTTGAACTAGTTGGCGGTGATGCACCACCATCAGCAGCATTAGCAGGTGATTCAGCATACCCTGTTTCATTTCCATCAGGGTATTCATCATCTTCAGTTCTCTGAGTTGCAGGTTTCACACGGGTTACAAAAGTGTCTGGAGGTTTGTGGTACACAGAAGACAGCGTAGCAATATTGGCAAGAAGCTCATCAAGAAGAGATGGATCCAGTTGGTTTGAATCATCACTGATCACGGGTTTCTCAGCTAATACGACATCCTTAGCTGCCTGAGAAGAAAAATAGAAAGGCTCAACAACGGAATAACTTACTGTATATGGTCATAGATGTACCTCTAAATGAGACATTTATGTCAGCAATGACACCTGTGTTCAAAAATGGCTATCCATTGCAATCCCCTTTACCCTGAAGATTGGGACTGGCAGGATTCACAGAGAAGACCACCAGAGAGGAATATAAAAAGTCTTAAATCTTTTTCACATAGCTAATCATGTAGACATAACGAAAGGTATTCTAATCCAAGCTTAATCATAGAGTATGGCCTACTTAAAAGTAGTCCTCCGAAAGGCAGATGAAGGTGCTTAAAGCAAAATACTTATCTAGCCCTTCCCCATAAAGGTAAGAAAAGGAAATTAGATCTAAAGGGTGTCTTCATAGTGAAAATTGATTCCTTAGATTTTGGAGATTAAATTCATAGAATAATGAACAGCAATTAATTAGAGTGATATCATACCTCAGGATCAGTTGATAGAAGGCGCCAATAAATGTATGCACGGTCCCGTAAATCAGGATTGTCAGTCTCCACCGTAGCATTATTCAATACAACCTATAAACAAAACCCACATAATAAGAATTAGCTGGGGGTGAGTGTCTCAAGATAATACACATGTAGCTGAGTATAAGCAGTGAAAGATGTTACTAAAAGTATGGCAACCACAAGAATGATAATAATTGTGCAATTTTCATTCAGACAACTAGGAAATTGCATTGGCAGAAGGGATACACAAGCTGTAAAAGAACTATAATTTTTCCCCTGAAAAATCAATCTCTATTAGCTAGAACATGGATTGATGTATGGCCAAAAACACCTATACACTTTAATACAAATATTTCTTTCGACATTCAAATGTTTCATAAATTACATCAAAAATCAGCAGTTAACACCACTTGTATAACCAGATAAGGCAAAGGAAGGCATAAACTCAGTATTATTTGCCATCTAATTACATTCTCCTTTTTCAGAAAAAGGTACTTAGTCTTCAGTGGGAAAAGTTTGATACTATGTTTGTTTGTTTCCTATGAAAATGATAGAGATTGCATCCCTCTAGGCCTGTTTTCTTAATAGGTAATTGCATAGAGAAAAATCAGACAAAAAGTTTATGGTTTAAACAATAACATGTAATCAACCAATCGTGATTTCCTTGCAACTGCAAACTTGATAAAGCCAGAACAGACAACTAAATGAAAGTATGCATGAATAATGCTAATGCAAGACCTGAATCATCTGCTGTGGGCCTTCAGTTGGCTTCTTGAGAAAAAGTTTGACTGTTGCAGTTAGCAGTTGCAGTTGAACCTGGGGAGGCTCTTCAGGGAAACTCTCCAAGAAGCTTTCAAGGAGCTCATCAGCATTGTCAATTCTTTCCGCATATTCTCCAATTATCCATATCATTGATGCCTTAGCAGAGAGGAGGCAAGAAGACGCCAAATATGAGCAAAGAAAAAATAATTTAACAGTAGTAACAGAAAACATTGGAACTTGTCACACAAAGATACCTTAGCTTCTGGCTCATCTAGAGTGTCCAAGCTCTCACACAGGGTGGCAATGATGGATTCATACCTGTGAAGGTTAGAAGGAAATCATCAGCAGGGCTTTCAAGGAGCAAACAAGTGGTTACTATTACTATTAAGAAATGTAATGACATGATTTTTATATTTGAATTATATTGCAACACACAAGTAGAAAAATGGACATACGTGTTAGGGTATCTTCTAAAGATATCTTTGATAACTATTATAGCCTCTTGAACAACATAGTTTACTTTAATCTTGATCAACTCAAGCAGAACACTGATGCACCGTTCAGCTGCTCTCTCTAACTTGATAGCACAGCGACCGATGGCACGAACAGCCTTTCTGACAAAATCTACATCTACTTCTGTGGCATATTCTTTAAACTCCAATAAAACCTACAAAGGTATCCACATTATGACTTTATCTCAACATTAATACATCTTAAATGCAGGAGAAAATGACTATCAATATAAGTCCATTGCACTAAAATTTAGGTACCTGGTCTATATTTCGGTCAGAGGCAAGCTTTATCATGATTTCTAACTTTTCCATCTTCACATAAATTGGATCATTGTACTTGCAGAAGAACACCTAGCAAGAACAGGTGTTTGATAAGCACATACTCATGCCTACAACACTGACACTGAAGCATCTAAATCAAGCTGTCATGCAAAAGAGTGAATACATGTGTGTGGGCAAGCATGCACATGTTTTATTCCATATCAATCTACCTTGATTTCATGGGCAAGAATCGTAGGCCGCCTTTGTACTATAAGGTTTATATTCCGCAATGCAACGTATTGTATCTCAGGTTCTGCAGAGAGTAAAGTCACAAGAGGAGGAGCCATCTTTTTGCAAAGATTTCGAACAACATCAGTGCTAGTGATAAGTTCCATTTGTTGAAGGATCATCTGGAAGGCAATAAGAAACAGGAGAAGGCACAAAATTATGAAATGTTCTTAAGTAGATTGGTAAAAGACAACAATGATGCTGAAGCAAATGAACAAATGGGAAACAAAAGTCACCTTAACAGCTGAAAGTACAACAGCACAATTTGCATGTTGAAGTCGTGGCGTAACTCTCTCCACTATATTTTCTGCTTCACGAGCATCAGCTGCCTTATATCTAGAGAGAGCATCAAGTATAAAAACTTGACCCCACCTAACATGCACCATTACCAAAATGAGATGAGCAATGCACAAGGTTCTCCAACCAAAACTCAATAAAAACAGCCACTAGATTAGTGACTTGCTCAAGCTCTCTTGTTGGAAAATTATATATAAGCAACAAATCCATCTCAAAAACCACTCTAAGTACATACAAATTTCTTATAATAAATCATAATGTCTAAGAATATATAATGCCAAAAGTTCTATTGATATCTGCTTTGTCAATCAATTAAAGAGACAGCTCAACCACATTGCAATGCCCTGATTGTAGGTAATCATTTTAAATTATCAAATTAATGAAAGTGTGGGGCAAGGCAATACTTTTCAAACCTCTTAACTTACTCTGTGCATTCATTAAGAGCAGTGAGGAGCTTTGATAGTGTGTGACTGGTGATTTCAAAGATTGGTCTAGTACTATTCTCTTGGATCTCAGCAAGAGCTGCCACAGCATTAGCTACAACCATTGGATTGTTGTCAGATATCAAATCCTTGAGAGATTCCAGAAAACCCCTATCCTCAACTAACTCAGCATTTATGTCATAAAGTTTAGCAACACATATGGCAGCTGTCTTGCGGACATACGGATCATCATCCTGTTAACATATTATACATCACAAGAGAAATACATAAATAACTGAAGTGACTTGCATAAAGCAAGTTTATGATGTTGGAAACTAAAACTTAGAACAAAATACTATAACAGGAACAAACCTTGAGGCACCTCTGAAGGGGATCACAAAGATATTCCGTGATCTTATCAACACGAATGCACCCCATAGTTCGAACAGCCAAAGCACGAATGAGAGGATTTGGATCCTGAGAATCCTGCACAAATACTCATAAAACAAAAGCTCATTAGAAGTTCATAAAGCATCGTTAGAAAACCCTTAACACAAACATGACTCCAGACAGAACATAACATGTCATCCTAACTCCCTTTTATGGCTTTATATCCTTTGAGGAAGACAAGATGACAGTATCTTAGAAGTGCCAACTTTTGAACCTCTTCTTTTCAATAATAAAGAAATCGTTAGCCACAAATATATGTGCAACAAATTTGTAAAAGCCCAATGCGTTCATGTCCGAAGAGACATCTTGTATAAGAAGAGAATGCTAAAAGCACAAGTACATGTACTTGCATCAGAAGAGAAATGCTGTGATAGGCACATTACTAGCACTGTTATTTTAACACTAGAATGATATCAAACTTTCTTTTCCCAGTAAAATAAATCCATTTCACACAAATAGTTCACAATCACTTTCTAACTTTGAGGAATCCTTCACTACATTCCTAAAAGGTTTGAGGTTGAGAATATGCAGCCTTAGCATAAAAATAAGCCACTATCTTAGTCAACATATATTTTCTGATTTTACATTTTCATTTCATGGCAATAGCAACATCCATGCAAAATGGGGGAAAAAAACCACTCTTTCTTTTAAGCCATGATAAATTGTAAAGATAGAGGGCTTAATAAATTGCATACCTTTACAAATGTGTTTACTGCAAGAATAGCAAGGTCAGGCTGGCTTTTCGCATAATTTATAAGATACAAATAAACAAGCTTTTTCAGCTCCAAATTCTCTGTTTGCATGCAATTCACTACGTCTGTGAACAGCGATGACACATCCTTCCCAACTGTCATTGCAGCAATAACCTTCTTCACAGCATCTTTTCTTTTATCCTTCATAACAAGAGAGCAAGGCATGAATACAATCCCGTAAAGCGAGAAATAGAGATGCTAAAATATGCACTCAAATTCCAATGGGCACAGTTTCCAGTTCTCTGACATGCTAGGAACTACAAGGATTTAAACTAGCTTAAACCTCAAACTTCTTCACAATACTCATTTAACTACAGCAAAATCAAAAGAATTGAAAATGTATTACAGTAAAAAAATCAGTTTTGACACACATAAATATAAATCTATCCCAATAAAAACCAGATAAAAGGCAAACCATAATCCAATACTCGAATCAAGTATCATTAATCCTAATCAAGATAACTGAGTCTCTCTTTCCATTTCCAGCTATATCCCATAAACAGCAATTGATCCACAAAAAACCTAAACTTAGTTAACTAAGACATAATTCAGCCAATTAACAACTTCAAATAACAAATCGAAGATTAAAACCGATAGATCTAACGGAAAACATGAACTAATCCGCTATAAAGGCGTCAAATCGAAACCTAACGAATAACAGCAGATCAAGAAATGAATCGACAAAAAAGATGTGGATGGATTGATAAGTAAGTACCTTATACTGAGAATTGAGCTCCTCCTTGAGTTCAGGGATTTCTCCCTTCTTCGTCGTCGAGAAGTACTTCGAATCGTGACCGCTCATTTTTTACCCCTCAGAGATTTTTTCTTCCTGTTGTTGCCGATTGGGGTCGACGAAGAAGAAAAAAGTAAGCTGAAACAATGGCGAACAACTGCCAGAGAGAGAGAGAGAGAGAGAGAGAGAGAGAAAGAGGAGACCGGATCGATGATTTTTCAAAGACGAGAAATGGAAGCTCATTAAACACTGTAATTTTTGAAAGCCGGACTGGTTATTGGGCCAATTAATAGGCCTTTAGGTCCAAAGTGTATTTGGGCCTTCTTAACCAAACTAGAAAGACCGACATTAGAACCCTTTCGCAGCTGTATATTGAGTTTTTTAGGCCCAAAATAATGGACAAGCAGTCTGATCCTTTATTCTTTTTAAAGTAACCGACTAACTATGCTGCCTTTGGGCCCATACTGGGCCAAGAAATCCAAACCCTAATGGACCAACGTTAACAAAAGACCCAATTTAAAACGCAGCGCTTTGGACGTCATTCCTGGACCCCACAAACAATAGTCGAGGCGGTTGGTCTATAAATGGAGATTCGGCGTTTCTGAGGTCCCTTCAGAATCAGATTAGCTGTAGTTCTTTTCAGGCAAGCGAAGTGCAAGGAAAGGGAAAAATGGGAAATAGAACATTTAGATCTCTGAAAGACTAAAACAGAAAAAGAAACGTTTTCTCCTAACGCAGATAAAGCAAACATGGGACATGGTAATAAAACAAAACAAAATTCCGTAGAGTTTTCTGTTTCGATCCTCTTCTTTTTGTTTTCTTCTTTGTCTTTCTTTCTTTTCCTTTTTTTTTTTTTTTAGATTTTGTATGAGTTTTAACATTTTAATGATGCTCAGGTGAAAAGGGTCGACCTACCAAGAAGCTTAAATTTGCTGCCAAGGTCATCCAAATCGTCTATATTTTTGTATAAAATTTATGGGATTTATTTCTTTTTCCCTACAAAAGCAATCATTGTTTATTTATTTATTTTGCAGGATGATCACAGGAGCTCAACTGTTGAAGATGAATATTCGTTTTATCCTGATGAAGGCGATGACGCCTCTCGTGATGGTACCCATTTCTTTGATCTTTTTGCTTCTAATATATTTGAATTGTCTTTGGGCTGAATTTTTTAGTGATGTTTTATGAATAATCTGAAGGTGAAAACGAAGGAAAGAAGAGAGATTTTAGCAAATTAGAACTAAAACCGGATCACGCGAATCGCCCATTATGGGCTTGTGCTGATGGGCGTATATTTTTGGAAACTTTTTCTCCTTTATACAAACAAGCTTATGATTTTCTCATTGCCATAGCTGAACCCGTTTGCAGGTATTGACTCCATAAACGAAATGTGATTTTAAATTTTGTTGTGTGCTTATTGTATGTACTTTTATATGTTTATGGATGTGAATTTTCAATTTATGTAGGCCAGAGTCAATGCACGAGTATAATCTAACACCGCATTCCTTGTATGCTGCGGTGTCTGTGGGGTTGGAAACTGAAACTATTATTTCTGTATTGAACAAGTTGTCCAAGACTAAGCTTCCTAAAGAAATGATTGATTTCATACATGCTTCTACTGCTAATTATGGCAAAGTGAAGCTTGTGCTTAAGAAAAATCGTTACTTTATCGAATCCCCATTTCCAGAGGCAAGTTGGTTTTTCTTATGGTGTTTTTTGGTAATTTATAATCTTATGGAATTTATGGGGTCTTTGTTATTCATTGTTTGGTGATTTTGATCCTTGCAGGTACTGAAGAAACTGCTCCAAGATGACGTTATAGCTCGAGCAAGGATTGCTTCTGAGGTTTGTTACATAATGCCAATTGAGTTTGTTTATCTAATTTGCTAAGTGCATTTGAGACATTAGCTTAGCCTTCTTTTAGTGGTTATTCTGCCCTTTCCGAATGTCATAATTTCCTTGTGTAAGCTAAGCTTGTCAAGCTTTTGGTGTAACCGTTTCCTTCTCATGCAAATCAGTTTCTGCGCCATTTCTTACTGTTGTTTGCCCCTTTAAAGGTCTCAAGCTACTTGTGCATAGGCTATCTCTGTGAATAATGATTCGGTACAAACCTTTTGAAGAATGATTGAGACACAAATGGGTCCATTTGGACCACTTTCTTGAGGCAGATTTGATTTATTATAGCCTCCTCATGAACTTCTATGATATTTTATTTGTTAACTTCCTTGGTTCTTTGGTTGTCATATTTTCTTATAGATGGTTTTTTTGTAGAGCTGTCATTTCTTTTTTCCTTCCTAAGGAGATGTTTCCTTCTCCCTTTATGTTTTTTCCACTTCTGGATTCTGTCTTCAACCAATCCATATTTGGTGCTCTTAGAGTGCACATGGAAGTGATGGATTTACAATCAGCAAAGCTGCGGGTGAAATTGGAACTGGTCATGATGGACTGCTAAATGAAGCAGAGTTGGCAGCTGCTACTGAAGAAAAAGAAACCCATGCATTTGAAATTGACCCTGCTCAGGTATTTGATTTTCAAATATTTGTTTTACTTCATTTGACAAGTTTTTGTTGCTTGATTTTGTTGAGTGTACAATAGTTAGCATGTTAAGCTTTCAACTAATTTAGAACTTAAACATTTCAGGCAGAGCATGCCAAGAGGATGCTTATTTTCCTTCATTTTTATACCCAACCTCTATGTTGATGTCTGAATTCTGTTTACCCATCTTTTGGTTTGTAAATTCATACCTTGTGATATCTCATTGATGAACTAAATCACTGATGTTGAAATGAATATCATTAGATGGACTCTTTTATTTAGAAGATACTAGATTATAGTTTGATGAAAATTATTACTGTTGAAGTGGATTCCAATTCTCCACTGGATCTTTATGATATCAGGCTGTGCTACATAAAGGTATTTTACCATGTATTTTGTCGACAGGTTGAAAATGTAAAGCAACGATGCTTGCCAAATGCTTTAAACTATCCAATGTTAGAGGAGTATGATTTCAGAAATGATACGGTGAGTAACATTTACCATTGTCTTGACACTAATAATAAAGTGCCTTTTTTATTGAATGGTGGTCATTGAGTTCACATTGTCCACCTCCAAATATTATCTGGGAGTTTTTCTTATTGATCCTTTGACTTTGTAGGTGAACCCAGACCTTGACATGGAACTGAAGCCTCATGCACAGCCACGGCCATATCAGGAAAAGAGTCTTAGCAAAATGTTTGGAAATGGTGAGATTGTGTATATTATAATTTGTTCAAGTAATTGCTAGTGTGCTTAATATTCTCAAATTCTGTTTTGGTTCTATTGATGGCACCTTTACTTCTACAATGATAGAATTATATACCCTTCTTAAATTACAATTTTCTAATTTGTTGCTTTGTCACTTAAAATCTATGAGAAGATGACTTCTGGGTTGCTGGAGAACTTTTAGCACTCTATTTCAGAAAATTGTGGACATTCTACAACTTCTTTTTGTTGTTACATTTTGAACAAAGATGAAGCAAAATAATTGAATTGGCTTCAAGTTAAGTACTAGACTTCAGACAACTTCACTTGAACTTTCAATGTGATCATTGATATCGTAGGTAGAGCCAGATCTGGCATTATTGTGCTACCTTGTGGCGCTGGAAAGTCTCTAGTTGGTGTTTCTGCAGCTAGCCGAATAAAGAAGAGTTGCCTTTGTTTAGCAACAAATGCAGTTTCAGTGGATCAGTGGGCCTTTCAATTTAAGCTCTGGTCAACCATACGGGATGATCAAATTTGTCGTTTTACATCTGACAGCAAAGAAAGATTCCGTGGCAATGCTGGTGTGGTTGTGACAACATATAACATGGTAGCCTTTGGTGGAAAACGCTCTGAAGAATCTGAAAAGATCATTGAAGAGATAAGAAACAGAGAATGGGGACTGTTGCTTATGGATGAGGTACTTGCTAATTGTCATTATTTCTGTACCTAGAAGGATCTTTATCAACTTTATATCCATTGACAGAGAAAGCATTCTCTTCTGTGCAGGTGCATGTCGTCCCTGCTCACATGTTTAGGAAAGTCATCAGTCTTACCAAATCCCACTGCAAACTGGGGCTTACTGGTACTTCCTCATTTTTTTGTTTGAATGCATATTTAGCATTCAGCTGCCTCTGACTTGTGACTATGTATAAACCTATTCTGCAGCCACACTTGTGAGAGAGGATGAAAGAATTACAGATCTGAACTTCCTTATTGGTCCCAAATTGTATGAAGCAAACTGGTTGGATCTAGTAAAAGGAGGATTTATAGCAAATGTTCAGTGCGCTGAAGTATGGTGCCCAATGACAAAGGAATTTTTTGCTGAATATTTGAAGAAAGAAAATTCCAAGAAGAAACAGGTTCAGTTAACTATATTATTCACTTTTATTGAATTACAAATGTGAACCTGTCATTTTCACTTTATTGGTTCTTATTGAGTTTTGCAGTTATTGTGGTAGCACTTATTTGGAACTTCAATATATTAATTTGATTAATTTGCTTGCATTGTTTTTTCTTTTTATTAGAAAACTGGCTTACCGCCTTTCAAGGGGGTAAAACGTTGCCCATATTATTCCTATATAGGGTTCTTAAGTTTGTAAATATCTTCCTTTCGTTACTCATCAAATGGTTACCTGTTGCGTTTCAGGCACTTTATGTGATGAATCCTAATAAGTTCAGGGCATGTGAGTTTCTCATAAGGTTCCATGAACGTGAGCGTGGTGATAAGATAATTGTCTTTGCTGACAATCTTTTTGCACTCACCGAGTATGCAATGAAACTGCGAAAGCCAATGATCTATGGTGCTACCAGGTTGTTTATGAAGATCAATTGCTTGTTGAAGTTGTGTGTGTGTGTGTGTCTGTGGTGTTTTACTGTGGTGAGTGACAATGTGAGTGACAAACTGCCCTTGTGTGTGCAGCCATCTCGAGAGGACAAAAATTCTCCAGGCATTCAAAACTAGTCGTGATGTGAACACTATTTTCCTCTCAAAGGTATTTAGCACATTGCCTTTTACTTTTAAGTATTGCAAGTGGGCCTAGATAATGTTTTTGTCTGTGCCTGTACAATTTTGAGTGTTATGAATGAACTTTGCACCCATGAAAAAACCAAGTTCTAGTTTTTCTTTCTCCTTTGCATGTGTTTCCAACATCTTTAAATGCAGGTGGGCATAATAATTTATTATAGTCAACATTTTCTTTAAGTTGATGAGAGAAAATTCATTGGTTTTTTACTAGCGTTCTAAAGTCTCATTTTCATGGTTTCAATTACTTCTAGTAAGGAACGGACAATTCTGAGTCTCTGTTTTGTTTCCAAAGTGGATTCTTTTGTTTACATTCCCTGAAAATGGTATGTTTTTTGGTTTTTCTATGTAAAGGTGGGTGATAATTCAATAGATATTCCTGAGGCAAATGTGATCATTCAGATTTCATCACATGCTGGTTCAAGACGTCAAGAAGCCCAGCGATTGGGACGTATTCTTAGGGCGAAGGTTAGTCTTACAGTTTCTATCCTGCCTCTAAAAATCACATCTTTTATTTTCTTGTTGGCAGGATATGTTGGCAATGAATCAGTTCATCAATGCAACATGCATAAATTTGAAGTTTTTATTTGGGTCAACAGGGTAAACTTGAAGATAGGATGGCAGGTGGTAAAGAGGAATACAATGCATTTTTCTATTCCCTTGTTTCTACAGATACACAGGTATGTATCTGTTTTCTTTCTATTTATTTTCTTTTTTTGGAGGAAGGTCTGTATCTATTTTCCTTACAAAGCCATCGACTATTCTTAAGCATTACATTAATGATGGTTTTCTTTCAGTAAAATAAATGTTTGACTGGTACTCTTTGCAGGAAATGTACTACTCAACTAAAAGGCAGCAGTTTCTAATTGATCAAGGTTACAGCTTTAAGGTATGTAATTTGTAGGTGCTTAATACTTTTTCTTTTATGGCAATACAAAATTGTGTTTGTGCTACTGTGGAAAGTGGCTTACTTTCTTTGTTGCATAAAAGGGGTTAACCTGGTGCATTGGCAAATTTCTCTAGCAAATATTTTAGCATAACTGGATTTTGACGGATACTTCTGACAGGTGATAACAAGCTTGCCTCCACCTGATGCTGGTGCTGATTTGAGTTACTACCATCTTGATGAGCAATTGGCCCTTCTAGGGAAGGTGCTTATTTTGCCTCACTTCTACACTTTTAAGATTTTTCAAGCTATAGTCACTGACAGGTTTTATGCATCAGGTTTTGACCGCTGGTGACGATGCAGTTGGTTTAGAGCAGTTAGAAGAAGATGCAGATGATATAGCGCTTCATAAAGCTCGTCGCTCTACGGGATCCATGAGTGCAATGTCAGGCGCAAATGGAATGGTTTACATGGAATACAGGTATAAATATAGGATCTGGCCTTTCAAATAAATAAATAAATAAATATAGGGTCTGTTTAGTAACCAAGAAAATGATTTCTAGAAGTTATTGTCTGAATTATCTGGTATTTGGTAAATTATAAATATAATGCTAATACGGTGATATTCAAACAATGTTTTCTTCCAAGAAGTTATTTTCTGATTATCAAACTAATTCATAGTTTCTCATCATTTTCGTGCACATGCTATAGTTCTATAGCTGGCTGCTGTGTAGGATGACTATGAGCAAGCCCTATATCTATAGTCTCTTTAACTCACTGTAATTGCCGTTTAACAATCCAAGTTTATCTATTTTGCTTGTTAAACTGTATACAAATATATTTTCTTTCCTTTGCAGCACTGGAAAGCACAAGTATCCTGGGCAGGGCCAGATTAAAAGTAAGCCCAAGGATCCATCCAAGCGGCATTATTTGTTCAAGAGACGCTATGGTTGAGAAGAAAGCAAAACCATGCAGAATGGTGATTGTTTTATACCGTCTATGATGTTACAAGAAGCAGAAGGAAGAGCAGGTGATTTGTTCAAGACTGCGATAAAATGGCTAGTGACTTTACCGAATGAACACATTGCTTGGGAGCTTGGGAGTACATAACTGTACTTATTTCTGTGTAAGAGGTACCTGTTCGTATGAACGGGGCTCGTATGCCGCTTGTTATATTGTATCTCAACATTTATAAATTTTGCATGATTGGAGGCATTTTTGCCTTTGAAATAAATATATATACACACATGTGTGTGTATTTGGAAAAGTTGAGAGGGTTGTCTTGATGGAAACACCGGTAGACCAGAAAAAGACAGGGATGAAAGCTATCAAAAGAGATCATAATTATTCTTTACGTAAGGTATGATTCAGGATTATCACCCATTTCGGCGGTAGATGTATAAGCATTATGTCTATCTTCCAACAAAATAACCAATATGCATAATTTTATAAAAAAAAAAAAAAGATGAAAAAGCAATATTCATAAAACCAAAATTATGCTAAAAGCATAATGTCTAGGAGTTTTATAAAGATGGGAAGATATATATGTAGATGCCCCAAACTATGGTATTTGCTGAAGTGAGGATAATGACATTTGTAAAAGGGGTATCAAATTCGATCCACCTTCAAATGTGAAAACATGTACTATAAAGTCTTCCTTACAACCTAAGTACCCCAAGAGGAAACCTAGCCATCGAATATGTCATTTCACTCTCATCCTCCCCAGTCCACAAGAGAAAAAGGAAAAGAGAAGAAAGAAGAAAAGAAGGTCCTAGTCCATACATCGTTCAGTGGCGTTGGAGGAAATATAATGTTGTTGGCAATCGTTTCATGTCTTGATTATTTAATTAAGAGAATCTGCATAGATGGTATCACTCTCAAGCATGAATGTGAATGTGTGCTGCATGCTATGAACAATTAAAAGCTACTGTCCCTGGAAACCCTCTTGACGACCAAGATTAGGATTTAAAGCATGAAAGTGTGGAACTTCCATTAGCCCGTACTATTTTGATGAAACTGTGTTTCCCTAGTGGTGAATGACATTCAACTTGGCATGAAAGCACAGCAGAACATGTCAGATCGCCAACTTTTCAAAGGAAGTTTTCCTCTCAAATCTACTTGTGTTGGCTCACAGCAAGTTGTGATGGTTTCCCGAGGCTCAAATTGGCTGCAAGAACGCTTTTCTGAGGCATGAAATGGTAGTTGTCCCATCTGGAAGTTGGTAAGAGACCCCACAGACAATGACCTTTTGAGTTTTGACAGAAAGAGAATCGGTGGATTCTTCCACACTGCAATAAAAAATTTGTCTGATTTTCCAGCCTTGCCAAGACCTAGGGGCTCTAGCCTTTGACTGCTTTTTTAGGGACATTCCCCTTGTAGCTTAGATGATGAATCTCACGCCATGTAGAGGAAGGAAGTCATTGGTTATTTACAAATTTACAAACTATTGGACTGTTGCTGCATTGGCTAGAGAATGGAAAGAAAAGCCACCTCTCATAGCAATGCAACAGTAAGACAAGCTTTCTCCATCGACAAAGTCAAAAAGCATGGACCCCTGCCCTGCTCATACATGGTTCAACTTTCAAGCCTTGAAAGGCACAAATTTAAGAAATTTAATAACAAACAGGAGCATCAGCAATGAAAGGGGAAGCATATTTGGATGTTCTAACATTTTTCATACTTTCCAGATTGGCATGGTATTTACAGCTAAACTAATGTTCTTTGGTTTGTATCAATGTTCTGGTATGAGTGGGTTTGATAAGATTTTTACTTGCAAATCATTGAGTTTATAATATTTTCACGATCTGTTATAAGCATAAGGCCGCTGCATCGTCCGGCAAAAGAAATACTAATAAGAGAATACAAAGCAAAGTAGTAACTACGATTCTGATTCTCTATATAGCAAAGAAAAGGGGCATAAAAATCACTTCACTCAAGGAAAGAGATACAGTACTAGTAGTATTCATGATAGAGATAAACAGAAGAGTGAGAAAGGAAAAGGAAAAAAAAAGGAACATCATTCAAAAAGAAACAACAATTCCTCTAGCTTTGACATGACCATCACCCAAGATCCCATTTCTAGTGGAGACATCCAGGGACAAGACAAATAATTAAATAATATGCAGTAAAGAAGGACTGAAAGGCGCAAATCATTTGGAAGTCTCAAATAAAATAAAAACAACTGCTCATCACTAAGGTAGCCAAGCATGAAGCCTTTCCAGGGCCAAGGCGGAGTATGTAAAGCACAATGGCACCCGGTATTGACCTAAGTGTTATGAAAAACTGAGGTGGTTACTAAGCATTTTCCAATTTATTTGATTCGGAAAGTGATCATCAACAATATGAAAGGACAGTCAGATTTCCTAGGAGCATGCATATGCCTAATTTCTTAGCTTAATTGTGCAACACTCAATGCAGAATCTACCAGCAAGCTTTTAGTTTTGTATGTTCTGTATGTTATATGTCCACACTTCACACCCAAAGAACTAACTCAAAGGAAGTTTCTTCTTCCTTTTCGATTTTTGCTTTTTGTGTTGTTAACCGAAACTTAATTTCATCATCGATGGCATAGCCTCTTTTTTCTGGTGCACTTCATGCGCAAAATTTTGTACTACTAAACAACAGAAAAGCTGGTCCATTTGACAATCATATCCCATTCGTGTGCATGCTTAGTATATCATATTCTATATAATAATTGTATGAAACAATTTTATTTTCTTGCAGGACTTGGAATTTTCGATGTAGCCAACAAAAGCCCTTTTCTTGGACTGACAAAAGGGTCGCCTTAGGGGGACACCTATAGATCACTTGATTCTATTCTCACCATCCCAAAAGAAAGAAGTCCTTTTGTCTTTTGGGGTGGTTTTTCTATTAAGCCTAGAGGCCAATCATCTCATTAACCATAGCCTGCAATGATTTAATATTGAAGTAGCTTTTGAGAATCATTTTTCCAATGTTGAGTTGGTCAAAAGTTGAGCCTGGAATCTTCTTGTTTTAGTGCCCCTTTCAATATGTATTATTAATGATTTCCTTTGTTCATCTTTTTCTCCCCATTAGTCATAGCTGTCGATCTCTATCACTCACGTTTTTATCCTACAAGGAAATGTTTGATCAGAAACATACTAAATACCTCCTCTCCTTGTTAGGGAGGGCAGAATTTTTATGCAAAAAAAAAAAAAATGTTCCATCAGATTCGCTCTCTTTCCTCTCTCTATATATTGCCGTCTATCACCCCTGTCAAGATTCCTTTGGCTCTCAAGTTTTAAACAACTTTTGAATCCCAAATTGTCCTAATGATAATGATAAACTCCCAGATGCTCATATTTGTTGTTCCTTTTGCTCTTTGCATCAAACTTTTCTATTTTCCGAGGGGTTCCACCAATATCAACAGTCAAATCTATCTAAACATGAACCTAAAAAGGTTTACAGGTTTCCAACAATAGGCCATGTTAATATCTAGAGGTGGTCAAATTATTTGATTAACCGAACTTGGAAATTTTCAGCAGTACGGAAGCTTTATAATGGAAAGCATTATATTCTCTCTTTGCCAAATAGAATACACAGTTGACACCAGAACACCTCGCAGGAATTTTAGAGGAAAGAAAATGTTTGTGACAGACATGATATATATTCTTTTCATCTGCCAAATCTTCATAATTTATATGTGCTAAATCTTCCAGTAAGCATGGATAAATATTGTCTCTTGAGGTGTACAGATAGTGTGTTAATCAGCTTGACGCCTGGGTGTTTCACTTTACATCTGCTTTGCTTGAGCACTATGGAAGAAAAACTGTTATTAACAAAAAGAAGAAGCCTTTGATGACTTTTAAAGAAAACGATTGTAGTTTAATTCTAGCTTCTGAAAGAAGAAACTACAGGCTCTGTACCAAAAAAGAGAAAAAGAAAGTGCAAGCCCCATAACAGGTCTAGTCTCTTTGGATTGCATTTTGTAAAATTTGAGGCATAAATTGCCAGAATTAATCATTGGCTTAAAGGTTTTTGAAGCCATAGCCAGAGCATTTGGACTGCAACATTAGTTTACAGCCTTAATTTCAGATAGTACTGATACCTTACATCAATCAATGAAAAAGAATTGGGTGCTATTGTCATATAGATTTTAAACTGATCTTCTTCCTGTTTAGGGACAGAAATTTTCAGTGAAATATAATATATGTTACAATGATCAAAGGGTTTCCAAAGACTGAATCATGCCATCCACTCTCTCCATTGGGGGTGTTTGTGCCAAGCCATCATTATGGCCCTGGATTTGACAACACTAAAAAAGGTTAGAACCTATAGTACATATAAAATAATCCTCTAGCCTTGGAAACTGCTTTGACTGTTATTTGATTGGGAAATGTATTAGGTTTGGTTCTCTACACTAGAAAAAATTAAGTCTTTCCTTTTCAAAGCCATTTTCCAGGGTTGTTCCCTGTTTCTGCAAAGTTTCTTTCCAATTCAGGTATAAAGCTAGACTAATTAATCAATAAAAGAAGAGAAGGAAAAAGAAAATAGTCCAGCCTACAAAACCCAAGTCCATAGACAAAAGAAGTCAAATCTGTGTTAATTATAAAAATTTAATAAATTTGCCCTTGGTGCAGCATCTTATGGTATATATATATATTCTCCATGATCATTGTGTAGTTGGCTCCAAACCATCATTTTTCTCTCAACTTCATCAATTACTTCACAACCAAGAAAAGAAAAATTAATGTGGATTTATGGGCATTTTATGTTGGTCAATAATCCTCTCCATTGGATTTTATCTCTCTAATGATCCAAACTTGTTAATATAATTGTGACGGGCAGCATTTAGAGGGCATTCATGCCCAGCAAGTAAGATGCCATTTTTCCTTTAACTAAAAATTTAGACCAAATGTACATTATTAACTTTAATAAACCCCATAACCCTTAAATCTACTGAGAGCAGAAAGCATATTCCAACGCAGATTGGCTTTTGTGGTAACCAATCACCGGTAATTCTTTTGTAGTAAAGTAAGAAAACATTGCAAGTTGCACAACCAGTCTGCGTGTTGATTTTGATAGAAATTGGTAAGATTATGATCTCTTCAAGTTGTAAGCTCCACACAATAGTTTTTAAATCAACAAAACAAACCCACCAGTCAACACCAGTCTCATGGAATTCCGGACTTCATAATGAAGATACTCAGAATGATCTAACTAGAAGTTTTAGGAGGATTGTTCTTCCACCATTAAAGATCTGTTCAAAGGGAAAATTTTGTTATGCACAGAACCTGCACATATAGCTCGTAGCTTTCTGTATTGGTTTCCAGAAATCTTGTATTCTGGCAGTTTATCTTTCTTTTTATAGGATTGCTGCTTCAACCAAATTTGATAAGCATACTATTTGCACTATTATTCATTAAGTAACACTATTGGCATCCAATCCAGTCAACCACTAAGACAAGGAGGGTAATTATGAATTGCTTGCTCTCTGCCCTTGCCAAGTTCTGTGGTCTTTTTTCTTTCAATTTTTTTCAAGAAATAGATGCAACTTAACAAGTAAAGTTGCTTGACATGACCATTATTATATATATTAATAATTAAACTTTCCAAGTGTTACTGATTACGGGCACTTCAAATAAAGAATGAACTAAAAATCTCACCAGCGACCATATATTATATATTGCATAGAGATGCAGCAAGTGGAACAGTTTCCCTCTTCCATGGCTAATTAGCATCTCAAGTTAACAACTACAACGATTTATGGTTAAGTTAACATGATTTTTCCATCTCTGCTTTCAATCAAGTAAGCGAAAATTACAGAACCATAAGAACAAAAGCAGTTTGCACTGGCAAATAAGGGATGGAGAATCTATGAATATATTTGGAAGAATTGACCACTCTTGGCCTGGGCCATGCGTGAATTCATCAACATGATTTGATAATATGTAAAAGATTCCAAGCTCAAAGATGATTGCAGCAGCTAGCAGGCATGGTACTGCTGTGTGCTTTAATTACCTTGAACCAATTAGTTTTCTATTATTTCTAGTTTTTTTTTTTTTTTATATTTGTGCGACCCAAATAATGGCATAAACCTCATTGTTTAATCTTAAAGTATATGTGCACTTCCTGAACAAAAGCATAACTGCATAAATAATTGCAGTGAGAGAACCATGAGTGGATCTTGCTATAAGGTCAAAGATTCGGGGTCAAAGTAAAGAGTGGTATTATTATCATTGATCACCTTATTTTGTACCAGGATAGGTGAGAAATTATTGTTTCAATAAAAGGAAATTTTTTTTTACAATTAACTGATGCGATCTAAAAGGCCTCCTTTGCTATTTTCTAAGATACTAGACTATAGAGGATTAATGCTCCTCTGAAGGTTTTCCCCAACTATCAGAAGCAGCCATGGTGGTGCTGGTACTGGGTTTGGCTGAAACTACTCATGAAACTTCCTCTTGCCATTGTTTCATCCTCCACTTCTTGCAGCGCCTACAAAAGAAGCCATTAAAGTGAGAAAATGCTTACAATTTGCACATTGCATGCCCAAAACATAAGTATAGTTAAAAAAGTTTGTTTAGTGATAACTGCTACGACTGGAACGATTACTAACCTGCATCGAACCATGAGGAATGGAGTGTAGTACCCATAGGCCATCTTCGTCTTCATCTCTGGTTGAACATGCAGCCTTGGGAACCTCAACAGTGTCATCGTTGCGCGCGAATCTGCCACGTATACGAGGGCGGTTGTCGGCAAGTGTTTTACGGCATGCATACTTTTGCATCAACATAAAAGCCAAACCGCGTTTAGAACACAAGCAAACAAATGTAATAATCAATATATGTACCGGAAAGAAACAAAATGTGCTACTAAAAGAGCAATTGCTCTGAATAACACTCTCTTCAATTCATGGATCATTCGGGTAAACAAGGACAAAATGGTAAACCAACCTTAATTGTTTTGTTGAAGTTCCTTTGGTTGCGCTTGGCTTTGTACTTTGAAATCCTCTCTTGTCTCTCTTCTGCACTGTAACGTCCCACTTTGAAGGGTGCTTCCTCCATGTACGAGTTCTCTATAGCCGAAGGGGTTGAAATTGACCTTGGGTTGGTATAAGCGTTTCTCATATTCTAAAAGCCAAAGCAATAGAACAAGACTCCATTAGATATAAAGTTCAAAAAAGGAAAAAAAAAACACAGAACGAAAACAGGGTAGCTGAGGTAATAAAGAGACGAAACAAACCTCTAAATCTCCGGTACTGCATACCTTCCTCATTTGTCCGGCGAAAAAGCTGTTCTCAGGCATGCTAAATGATTGGCCTTGAAAGTTCTGAGACTCCATGAGAGAATCAAAAGGAAGTTGGAATGAAAAGCCAGGCTTTCCTTCAAAAGAATTGCTACTAAAGCTCCTTTGCAAGTACTTGTCTACATTATCAACACCTCTGTAAGCAGGATCGAAATCCACTTGACATTCTTCATTTTTAACTTCCAAATAATTCAAGCCGTTGAAATCTCCATACCCGTACTCTAAATTTGGACTAAATGAAAGAGACGGGTACTGGGTTGTCTGATAAAGGCTAAGGTTTTCAAGCTGGTCTGTTGGGGGTGAAGATGGAAGCAAACCAGAAACGAATTGGTCTGGACAAGAGGATTCATCAAATGGGTTTTGTTGGTTCTGGCTGTTGTTTAACAAATCTTGAAAATTATAATCAGATGAGGAGTCTTGGAAAGGAGAGAAAGGATGATCAAACAATAAGGGATAATCAATTGTATCGGTGGAAACCATTTCCGGAATATAACGGTTCACGGAAGAGTCATTAGAAACAGAAAGATTACAAGACATTTGAAACCAAACTGACTAACTCTTGACTCAATTGAACTAAAAGAAAAGGAAATAAACAAGTAACACAAAAAACAGAGAACTGGGTTAATTTTTCGCCGGAAAGCAAAAGGTGACACAGGCTCATGCCCTGCGTTTAATTTATTGAAGGCTTTAACATTACATGGTAGTACAAGACAAAGCTCTCGCCCTTCAATTTATATATACACACCAGTCCACCCCTCCTCTGCCTTGTCCTTTGAAGTTCAACTATGCCCCTAGACAAATGGGGTTTTACATTTGTTGCACTAGTCGTTTCACCTTTGGTTCTTAATTTCCGCAGCAGCCAAATCTTTTATAATTCTTATAAAAATTAAATGCCTAAACTCGGATTTAATTTCTCGTCAAAATTTTCAACCCAATATGCAATGTATTATATTTATTATTATTATTATTGATTAATTTAGAATATCAGCTTATACCTGATAAATTTAACAAAAACAATTATTTTAAATGAAAGAACATAACACATCACATCCTGAATTTATGAGCAAATTTATCCATCCAAACATTTCCCAGACTTGTTTGGTCAAAACGAATAAGCATTCCAAGACTTGAGAAAGAAGTTTTGGCTAGCCATTTGTGGACTTAACTTCTTAACCGACCAAGACTCAAAATTTATCCCTAAACTTGATTTTAATTTCTAATCACGCTTTTTATCATCCAGATCATCGCTAACGTAATTTTCATCCAACTTGTTTATGCGACTCTTTAAGCCAAGTGAAATTGCTAGTCAAGTGTGGGAGGAAACAAACCCGACCCCTACTCTCCACCAAAGGAACTCCGTCTCTCTTCTCCACCATTAAATTCAGATTCTTGAAAACTTCTACTCCTGTTAAAATAAAATAAAATGTTAAAGACTGTTGGATTTGGATGAACGGCTGTGGGATTACTTTGCTGTCGTTCCCTTGAATCAACAAAACTTGGCATGCACTGTTTGAGAATTTCTACTTTTCGTTAAACTCATTATTCTCTAATCCTGCTTAACGCTCATGCTAATCAAATGATGGATTAGGGTTCCTTAATCCTTGATCCAGCACTCCATCGTATATAAATGGTATGATACTTTAAAAAGTTTTTGAATTATTTAAAACTTTTTAAATAAATTTATTATATTTAATCAAATTTTTATAATTTTATTTTGAATCAAATAAGTACTAATAATTAATAATTAATTAATTATCATTAATCAAAATTTAACTTGTTATTTTTTATATTACGTATCACCAATATAGAAAGTAAAAATTTCATATGATCATGTCATTATATTACAAGATCATCTACTATAATAAGTCAACATGTCACGTTAGTATTATGTGGTATAAAATGACAAATGATGATTTAATTAATATCATTTAGTCAATCATTAATAATAAAATATTTATTGAATTTAAAATAAAAATAGAATATATTGATTAAATGTAATAAAATAATAAAAAATTATTTAAATTTTTCTAAATAGTTTAGAATTTTTTTAAAAATTAAATTTTGAATTAGTTAAATTATTAATTATCCATCTTTTTAAATTTAAAATTATATGAATTTTTATTTTTAGAAATTTTCATATAAGATGCTTTAGAATCAATTCCTTTTTTTAGTATTTCATAAAGATAAAAACCAAACAAATAATTTGAAGAGAATATGATTCTTATAACATTATTACGTATATCATTTATATCCTTTTCAATGCAAAGGATTAGGGGTGGAGGGTAGAATATTTATAGGTTGTGGCTTCCCAAAGTTTTTTGTATTTTTTATTTGTTATATATATTTTTTAATGATCCTTCAAAATTATTTTATTTAATAATTATTTTCATTTCTCTAACCATTTGATGAAATTGGAGTCATTATAGTCAACATTTTACTAGTTAAGCCTAACATATAAATTATAATCTAATATGCTAAGCTTATCAAATTTTAAAAAATAAGATTGAGTCTACTAACCTAAATCTAGTAAGTCTCAATTCATCCCAATAGCCAAATACACTAATTAGCAATTGAAGAGATAAATAAAAAATAAAAAGAGAGTTTTCTCAAAAAGTTACTATTTTTTTGTAAAACACACAAAGTAAGTAAAGAAGTAATTCATTTAAATTTAAAAAATTATTTTTTATTCAATTTTTACGTATAAATAATGAAAAGTGACTCATTTTATAATTTTATTTAATTATATATATATGACACAACTATTATTCTTAATGTGTAATTTTTTATATCTAATATTTTGTGAATTTTTTAAATAAATGAGAATTAAATTATATATAAAATTTTCTTTGATTATTTAAGTGTTTTTTTTTTGTATTTGACCTCCTAAAATTACTCTTTTAACTCTGCCCGTGCGAAGGATTAAGGAAGCAAATTGAAAGGAAAATGTGCGTCAAGCCGAATAAATGAAAAGAAAAGGCTTTTGCGGCCGACCGTCTACCAAAACAAAGCCACGCTACAATGTCAACTGTCAGGCCTTTTCCAAAGACAAATCAAATACTCCCATTTTCTTTTCATTTTCTAATAAAAGGGGTTGTCAGTCTTTAGTTTTGGGAAAATAATACATGCTAGTACTTATATGTTAAGATTTGTATTACATAGGAGTCATCTAGAAGCAAAGGGAAAATAGTAGTGGGTAGCATTCTCACTTAAAATTACGAAGGAAATTACTTCTTTTGATTTTATCCGATCCACGATTCACGCAGCCAGCTAGAGCTAGTAGAGTTAACTTATTATTCTGGTCGAAGTCTTCTAAGTCATAATTCAACGCAATTCGAGTTATTTTTCCATTTCCTTGGGCTTCTCTTCCTGCCTTCTAGATTCGAGTTTTTTTTTTTTAATTTAATCTTTTGAAGGGTCTTTTCCTACATGACTGGTATTTAGAATCCTAAACGCAGGCCCCCTATTGGCCCATTCAACTTCCCAATTCCGTCAAAACTTTTCACTCCCTTCATTCTCTGTTTTTCATCGGGAAGGGTTTTTTGTTGTACTTCGGTTGTTGAGTTCTCAGCCATGGCGTCGCAAGAGTACATGGACAAGATGCAGATCCGCCAGAACTATCGAAATCTCTGGCATACCGATCTCGTGAGAACCATTCAACGGGACCCTCCGTGTAATTCTTCTTCTTTTTCTTCTCTTTTCCCTGTTTCTATTTTTCTGAGTATCTCTCTTTTTGTTTGTTTGACTGATCGACGATTTTTTTTTATTTCCCTTTGGGTGTATGTTTCTGCAGATTGCTGCTTAGCTTTTTGGTGGTAAGTAATTCTGGATCTGTTCTTTTTATTACTTTCTTCTTTTTCTTTTTGTGTGCCGTAGATCTGACCGTCACTTTGTCTCCTAAATTGTGTGTTTTTGAATTACCTGCATTTAGGGTTCTTGTTAGTGATGTTTTTAGGGTTTGGGGAATTAGAGGTCTTTGACTGGAGTGACCTAGGGTTGACTCTGCCTGATTTCATGTTTCTGTTTTAAATTGGATGATGAAATGCCTTTCCAAGAATGCCTAATGTCGGTATGCACCTTGAGATTGATAGTATTTTGATTTTTCTGATGTATGATTGTCCATTTAGCATTTAGTCGATGAAGTACATCTTTCACCCTGGAAAATGCTCATTTCTTCCCTGGGCTTTTGCCTCTTTGCTAGGAAATGATGTTCTCCTTCCCTCACTTTTCATATATTTTCTTAGTTATAAATATCTAATGATAGATTCTGTTACCCGTCCATTGTTGATTTTTCTTTTCTACTTGTAGTGGGCCATGTGTATCCTACATGCTTCGGAAACGAGCGCTTTATAACGACATGTCGAGGTAATTGATGTATTTGATTTCTCTTTGAGCACAAGTCAATGATGTAATATCTTGGTTTAAACATAGCCTCTCTTTTTTTGTAGGTATACATGTTGTGCTGGTTATATGCCATGTAGCGGTAGGTGTGGAGAAAGCAAATGTCCTGAGTTTTGCCTTTGCACTGAGGTAGGAAGTTTGTCTATTTGGTCTGTACTGCTTCCTGTGTTACTTCGTCGCGTGCCTTAATTTATCAGCTTACTGGTTTGATTATCAACACCAGAACGTCTATGGGTTGAGAGACGCTGGGCGGGTTTACCGTGAACAATAGGAATATTAGAGATGCACTGATATAGCTGTGTATACAAGCCATTTGCCGCAATGGAGTAATGGGAATTTAGGTTTTTAAACATGACCATTTTCAATTCTGAAGAAGTTGTGAAGAATCTAGCTGTGACAAAAATCTTTAGTTGATGTCGTTTGGCTAAAAGTATGGTATGCATTGAGGGGAAGGATGGGGGGAGGAAGGGACATGGTTTTCTTCTTTGGAAAGCATAGTATTAAATTGTCTAAAGAACCTATTTAATGCTAAGTTCTCCTTATTGTGATAAAAGGCATGTAACTTCTTCCATGGTTGGTTTCTTTTTCAAAATATTTTTGTAATTTGGTTTGGCAGTTGTAAAAAAATTCCATTTTTTTCGTGTCTTTAATTTCATTATCGTTTGTTTTCATTTCCAGGTTTTCCTCTGCTTTGGGAACTCAGTGGCCTCTACCCGATTTCTGTTGCAAGACGAATTCAACATTCAAACAACAAAATGTGACAATTGCATCATTGTAATCTATCTTTTTCTACATCTATGCATCTGTAATCATATCTTCCACTTCTTGGCCATTGATTAGACATATTGCCTTTTGATATGCAGGGTTTCATGTTCTGCCTTCAACAAATTGCCTGCATATTTTCCATAGTTGCAATGATTGTTGGAAGTGATGAGATTCAAGAGGCATCGCAGTTACTGAGTTGTTTGGCTGATATGGTTTATTGCACGTAAAGGATTTCGTTCCATTCAGCACTACCTATCTCATAGATAGTTTAGTTTAAAGATGTTTTACTGATAGTTTTTTTCTTATGGTTTCTTTGCAGGGTCTGTGCATGTATGCAGGTATGAAGTGCTTCTAACACATGCAAATGGAAATTCTTGTTATACTTTTTCGGAACCATCACTTAACATTTAGCAAAATGGTTTTTTTTTTGTTTGGTTTCAGACGCAACATAAGATTGAAATGGACAAACGAGATGGCATGTTTGGTCCACAACCAATGGCAGTACCCCCTGTTCAGCAGATGTCACGCATTGATCAACCAATTCCTCCTGCAGCTGGCTATCCACCACCAGCATATGGACAGGCTTATCCACCTCAGGCACCTGGCTATACTGCTCCAGGTTATCCACCGGCTGCATATCCTCCTGCTCAGAACCCTCCAGCTGGTTACCCACCACCTGGCTATTATAGATGATCTTTCCCTGGTTACTTCTTGGTCGCAAGCACCTGAGTCTGGGTTACTGAGACATGGACAGAGCTGGTATTCATTATTAAATTTGACTTTCATGCTGTTGCGATTTATAGAGGGATCTGTTTTATGTGTGATGTGGTTTCCTATTGCTGATCTAAACAGTTATGGGTTTAAAAATAGATACTGTCGACATGTCTGTTCTCAAAATCTTTTGCTTCATATTCCTATCCCTTGGTGTTTTATGTAAATTTGTATTTATGAATATCTGCAAATTTTGGTACATAAAACCAATACTGTCAAACTTCTGATGTCCACGAATTTTCTCTTTTGAGGTTGGTAAAATAAAATTGAATTGGCTCATATTTGCATATCCAGTAAATGTTGTTGAATGTAACAGTTGCGTCCGGGAAATATGAGATCTGTCATTGTGGATTTGTACTAGGAGATATATATCACTGCCTCCAGAAGTTCTTCAGGTGACCGTTCTTTGGCTAGAATTTCGAATAGAGAACTCTTAAGCTTAGAATGTTGACCGTTCTTTATTTTCCTATACCTTTACATGGATAAGATGCTAAGTTTGACAACCCAGACCTAGATCAATAATGTAGGAGGGTTTATTCCCCAGTTAACTCTATTAACTTGTTGGTTGCAATTTATATTTTTAGTCTTAAACCGCAAACAAATCTGGTTCAACTACATGAACCCGTTTGAACATAAACTATGGTAGCATGGTTGAAGAAAGTGGGAAGGAAATTTCTGACTTAAGCTTAAATCAAATAGTCATAACCACAGAAATTTCATGAATAGACCTTCAAAAACATTTAGCAACCTAAATTCAACCTACCCATGAACTTCGTTTTTCACACAAGACAAAAGTCGAGCTGATGTAACCAATCAAAGCTGTGTCATATCCTCTTTTAGGTAAAAATTACCCCTGATATTAAAACCTTGGCTGCCTGGCGTTAGGGCTTCTGTCACGAGCTACTATTTTCCACCACCACCTCCTTAAAATAGTGTACTTGTTCGCGTAAAGAAACATGAAAAGGAAGCAAGGAAATGGATACCCCAAAATGCACAGCACAAAAATGCAGCTCTGGGCTACCTCTCCATGTGAGGTCAGTAAATGCAAAATTTAAAACATTTGGTGCAACCTTTTTCTATATAATTAAGATTTTTACTCTAAAAAACTAATGGGAATGGAGATTGGAAGCTTCTTTCCGTGATAGCTAAGTTTGATATGATTTATATCTTCTTTAATTAATCCAACAGAAGACCTTTTGCTTTAATTAATTAGTCTCTTAATGAATTCAGAATTAATAACGGTGGGACACATCCAAGAAAAAAAAAATGAAAAACCAATATATAAATGTCAAAGGATTGTGGGCTATACTTTATTTTTTTATCACTTAATTTATCAAACCTTAACCGTGTGGGCTCCATGGCCAGCAGTCGCATCTGAGTGTTGCCACTTGGCACCAGAAAAAGCATCTCCATATCCCCTTCGAAGTTCAAATAAAATGTCGGACCAGCAGATTAATCAATCTCATAGGAAATTATTATTACTATTAAGTAAATTTCACTCTAAAATGAAATAATGCTAGCTGTTTATGGCAGTCTTCCTTTACCTTCTGTTCTTCACTTGTTTTTTCGTTAAATAAATTGATGATGAAAAAAAGCAGAAGAAAACCCAAAGTGAATATATATATATAATAATTGATTGCAACTAGTGTTTGTTTATTAGGATGACATGGAATGTAGATATATGTGTTAATAAAGGATGGTTGGCCTCATTTCTTAATCACAAGAGTCCAAGACACTTCTCTCCTTCTCCATCAATTTCATGTTAATTTTATAAAATTATCACATTCAATTATGTATTATGGGTTCAATATTCATGAACCCAAAATAATTTAAAGTTAAATTTGGTACTTAATTGGGTTGCAAACTATGATTTGGATTTCAATCATGATATTAAATGTATACAAAGAACTTTCAGCCTAAGACTATGAGATATTTGAGCTAAAAAGAAAAAATAGTTTCTTCACTAATTTGACAGCCCAACCACAATATAAAACCAAAGCCCAAGATGGGGTATCCTTTAACCGGCCTATGCTCTCCTAGCAATTGAAAGATTTAGCTGGGTAATTCAGAGGGTACCCTACAAAAGAAAGAGAGATGAAGACGACACAAAACACACAAAATTCCAATGGGATTATCATCTGTTAGGTATTCATTTAGGAACTATTATTGCTGAAGAAAATCAAAAGAGCAATGAAATCCATATGGATTTAATCAAAAATGTTTTGGGTTTTTTTTTTTTCCTTTCAAAAATTCAATGTGATATTTATTTGCTTAATTAGATACATGAACAAGTGGTAGATCTAGCATTACCCCACCTTGAGAGTGAAAACAAAACCCATTTTATTTCTTCCAAAGACCACAACTTTGTCCAAACCCCTACCAACAATTAATCCTGTCACTCTCATTCTCCATAAAGATTGAATATAGGCATTCACAAACCTACAAACCTAACCAAGAATATTATTCACACACCAAACTCCTTACACCTATCTATACCATAACTTAAGTATCATTATTATCACATTCAAACCCACACTTATTATCATCAAACCTGCCCGAAAAAATTACTTGAATGCACCATCAAATCCAAACCCAATAACCCAAAACAAACCAAAAAATAGAAAAAGGAGCAACGAATCGCAAAATACTATCATCCAAAAATTTATAAAAAAAGAAAAAGAACTCTGGGATTCAATAGCTCAATTTTCTTTTTTGGTTTTTCGTCATTGTGGTAATGTTGCCGGATCTTTCATGTATATGTACAACACCAACCCCTTTGAGATAAAAGGAAAATAAATATAATAATTAAAAAAAACACCATATTTTTTCTTTGCTTTTTGTTTTTTGGGTTATTTAAAGCTGACAGCTCTGGCTACAAAGCAGTAATTTGAGAATAATCACCGAAGAATTCAGGGATCCCAGAAGCAGCCCAAAGCCTCTCATTAAATGTCTCTTGCATATCATCAGGAACAAAACACGTTCTACATAGCGGACATGTTTTCTGATCATATCCCATCCAACGGTCCAAACAGCTCCGGTGGAATATATGTCGACAATTGGTCAGCCGCCTGATCTCATCCTGCCCTTCGAAGTCGTACAAACAAACGGCGCAGCTGTCCGGCGGGTCGACTAGGTCGGAGAACTTGACGACGGGGAGGAGTTCCCGGATGAGGAGAGCCGAGACCGGGATGCGGCGGGGCGTTGGAGACGAGGAGGCGGAGTTTGAAACGTCGGTATTGACGGTGTCACGCCAGGGAATAATGTCGGGTTCGAGGAAATCTGGGAGACCCAGATAGAGAAAAAGAGTGGAAATGAATTTGCGGAGGTAACCAAGAAGAGAAAGTGTGTGGAGAAGTAGCCTTGGGAGGAGAAGCTCTGAGTAGCCCACGGGGAAACCCATTTTTCTTTTGAAAGAAAGTGAGGGATGCGTGAAGAAGGTGTTCCTTTTGTGTGTTTTTTCAGTTTGTTGAGTTTGTTTCTTTGGTTTGGTTTGTTCAGGTTCTGTGTTATGCAAGAGAAAGAGAGAGAGAGAGTGAGAGAGAGGGAGAGACAGACAGGAAATAGGAAGAAACATGATAGAGTGGCTTACTTTATACAGAGAGAGTTGGGAGTGAAATTACCATATTGGATATGCTATTTCTTCTTTAAAGTTTAAAACATTACTAGTCCCATGGATAAAATAAGATTTTTCCTCTTGTCTTGTATTTTCATTTCTTGCTTTTGAAATTACATGGACAATTTAGACAATGACACATGCCTTTGTCTTCAAGGTAGTACTCATGATGACCTAATAGCCAATTATGCGTGAGCTTTTTGATAAGAATAAAAGGAAATGATTAATTTTGCAATGGAATAATTGAGAAACAGAGACTGATGACGTTAACAGGGTGAATACACCGAGTGACGGCCAATGTTACAGCTTACAGCATCGTTAAGTTGGGAATTTCAAAAGGAAGACTGGAAGACCGTGCAAGCAAATACCAAGGCAAAAGAGAAAACGTTACGCAGAGGCGAAGAGGAGAGATGGGGGACGGGGCCCCATATTCCGAAGCCTTGTCTCCAGTGAATCTCTGGTACATTCATGGCACCCAATTTAGCCAACCCAATGCATGCATGATGCACCCCTGTGAAAAGGTGCATGTGGGCAGTATATTCATTTTCATTCAACGCTAATTACAATGATTTTCATCCTGGTAAAAACTTATTCTTGTTCCAATTTTACTATTTACTTTGTTGGGTAAGAAAAAATTATAACAAAAAGAAAAACAAAAAGGGAGTGGCAACTAAAAAATGATTGCGAGTGCCATCTTGGTCCTAGGAAAATTATAGAAACCGATGCACTTTAGTGATGATTGTTTTGTAAATTACTACAATTGAATTTAATAAGCGTTGGGAGAGCATTTTCTTGGACCCACGGAGGACAAACCAATAAATAAATAAAATTATACGTATATACGAAAAGAAAAGGCTTCCACTTCCACAATTTCAAGAGGGTCCATGGACATTAATAAATTGAAAGGTGTGCACCATCAAAGTGTGATAAAGAGAAGTATTATGATTAGTCCTTGAAAGTGGGTTCATTTTTCCTTGATTCATCAATCAACTTCAACTTCAATTACCTAACCTAATTAATGCCATAAATATATATATATTTCAACAATAGAGATAAATTTTGATTGAGACATTTCGAAGTTTCTTCAACCTTAGCACCTAAAATTCCTTGTGTGATTCATATAAGTTTGGGATTCTTTTATTGTTTGTGGAAAGGGAAAAAGAAGTCAGAGCATTTATATATTTATATATATATAAATATATATATATATATATATATATATATATGATTTCTACATATAATCAATGTTTTTAGCCCAAATTGTGTAATTTTGGGGCCATATATTATAACAACCAAGCATTTCTATTTAAGTAGTCACAATTGAACTTGATAGTATTATGTTTTAACCTAATGGTTATACTATGTTGCCCACAAGAATCAAGATTTGGAGTTCAACCCTTGTCCCCTTTACCTTTCTCACATGGACTAGTGAACTTGGAAGTGTAAATAACATTTCATTTCAAAGCAAAAGAAAAACTAGGGATTCTCAATTATCAAGAAATGGGCCAAAAAGGGCAAAAAAAGAGCCATGGTGCTGAAATGTCTTTATACAGTAAGTGGGGTTTTTTGGTTCCACCATTCGACCCTTGGGAAGCCCACAAAACAAAGCTAGGCAATAAAGAAGCCAACAAATCAATGGCAATTAAGGAGGGGGTATAGTCATGGCTAGTGGGGTTGACATTTGGTGCCTTTGACACATCATGGTGTCATTTTCCCATCTCAAATGGGAGTGCCACTAACAAATCAAATGGCCTTATCGAATGATTTGGAGACAAAGTTTTCAGGTCCATTCCAATATCTATCACCCTCTCTCTCTCTCTCTCTCTAAATCTGAAAATTAATAATGTTTTTCAATCACTTTTGTCTTATGATCATCTACCCCCTCTCTAATCAAGTTAATTAATTTCTCGGTGAAGTTAATGTACGTCGAGATTATTGTATTAATAAGTTGAGTCAATAATGATCTCAAACATACATTATTATTATTATTATTATTATTATTATTATTATTATTCAATTGAAATCAACCCACATGATTCATATTCATTGACACACTATAGATATTTATCAATATCTATTTGTTAATGCATGAAAAAGGATAGGAAGTCAAAACAATATCTCTTCATTCTTTAGTGTTTGAATAATCTGTTAAGTTAAACTTCTTATTTGGGTGATTAGTATTAAAACACCATGAAAACGAGAGATTGGTTTTTTATTTAATATTTTTAATCATTATTTACATATATAGCACTTATAAATCGAGAGAATCATGTATATAATGATAATTAATAATTATATTAAAAAGTAATGGAGTGGAGCAGGACCCAAAAACGGAGGCGATGATTATGTATTGGAATTTCGGATGCTTAATAGTTGAAGAGAGAGAGAGATAGAGAGAGAGAGAGAGAGAGAGAGAGAGGGAGGAGAGGAGGAAAAGAGGAGCTTAGCTATAGCGGAGACAGGGATGTCTGGTTAACGAGCGAGGCATGACCAAGCAGGCAAGTGATTGTGGGTTTGCATCGGGAGAGCCAGAGAGGGCATGAGAATATGGCAAAATATTTGCGGATCCCAACATGAGTGGAGAGGGTCTGATGCCACACCATGCAGCTCCTCGGCCTTACTGCCAATCCTCTCTGACAAATATGCCCTATACAAGCCAAGACAACCATTGGCCCACCCATATGTGGGGGGCAACCCCACCCACCCGACCGAACCGCGCTCGATCTCACCAGTCACCACCGCCTTTGTCTCATGCCTTGTCGTTGTGTCCATGCCATGGAGTCCCAACGGGAATCACAAGAATCTTCAATATACATATGCTCACTGCTCTTTCATATGTCATAACTGGCCTCCTTGTCTGTGGTTCATTATATTCTATGGCATCTTTTATTGCAATCTCAGTAAATCAGTAACCCATGCTTTTAATATTTTTACCTTTCAGAAATGATAAAATCAAATTTAAATGGTCTGCACCTGGTATGAGGATACAGTGGTGCATGAGTTAATTTGTTAACTTTTGTCATTAAGTTTCAGCCTATACTTAGCTCAGCTGCTTGAGAGACTAGAAGAGTGTGTGAACACCAAAGGAGATAAGAGTAGAGTACTGGTAGATAATTGGAAAGCCAACTTTAGGGGTGAAACTGAAAACCCAAAAGCAAAACAGGCATGGGAATGCAATTTCAGAAAAGCTTTCTGGCATTTGGCCTCATTAGGAACATATTAACAGGTAGGCCAGCTAAATCCAACCAAGATCTCTTTTTTAACTCTAACTGTACACTGGCACAAATCTTTAGCCAAAGTTATTCCACTTGCTCTCTCTTACTTTAGCTTTGTCCATTCCTGTGTTTTGGAGCTGTTTTTATTCTGTTCCTCCCCATTCCTAGCCAAAAAGCATGATATTTGTGGGCGATTAGCTCTGAGTTCTGACTCTAACCCATAATGTTTATATCTCACTATCAGAAGTTGCCTGTGATAAGATCGAACTGAGTATCAAAACATGGCTGCAGTCCAACTTTGCCTGTCAGAATCTGTCTCTGTTTCAAAACAAAACAATAAAATAATTTTTAAAAAAAAGAAAGAGAAAAGTCTTATTGGGTGAATATTTAATTAGACAATTAACAGCAACTTGAATTGTAAAGACAATGCAGAAGGGTTTTCCGGGTCACGCTCAAATTGACATGTGAGAGCATGTTGATCATTGGCGATATGGACTGACGAGGACCACGTGGCTTCTTTTCCGTATGTCCTTTTCCCTTTGTTTTGGGAAATTAAATGACTAATCATCTTTTTCTGCACAAATATCATGTGTACGGGCCAATGGCCATGCTACGTGCCGAGGAGTTTCGCCACTGTATCTGCAATCACATCCATTTTACATTACAATGTTCAAATTACTGCATACTAAGAGAATAATGTAAGAGTCTTCAAGCAACTCTTCGACGGCTTAGAATTTGAGATCTGGGGGGCTTGCAGGGGCCTTGGTCTCCCCTCTTAAGCCATTGCAAAGCCAAAGAGGTCACCTTTTTGTTATACACAACAAAGGGTAAAATTAAGTGAGGACTGGGGAACAAGAAAGCGAGACATGCTTCAATGCCAGATCTTTGAGTCATGGCAAAGAGGAATTGCAGAGAGATGAGCTAGCATAGCTGATAACACCCCTTTTTACACAAGTTGCTACAGTATTAAAATCAGCATTAAGCAATTGCAAATTAACAAGTCTGTAGCGGAGAATTAAAAAGAAACAAAATTAACAGCTATATGATGACGTGAAAGAACTGCAAGAAGCATCTGACTGTCTGTCCCCTCCAATACATTGTTCTGGAGAGGATGGAATGTGGTTAACAGATAGGTTCTTGTACTATCTGTTTGCTTTTGAACACTGTCTGCACAGTGCTTCACTGTGTACCCACGTTTTATTTATGTACAATAACCTACGAGAATGTACAGGGGAATGGTTCTTGAATTCCAGTGGAATTTTTTTTAGGAGGGGAAGGGGGGACCAATAACAAAATTAAAATGGCAAAGATGACAATCACTTTTGTTAACAACCCTTTTTCTTTGTCTATCTCTTCCCCCCACCTCCCACCACACTTAGTCCTTACAACCATGAAAACGTTATCTTTTCTTCCATGTGTGGGGTTTGGTACTCCTCTTTGACTCTTGATTTGGATGCTCCTCTAGAGTTGTCACCATCTAATCTTTGCCTTTTTAACTTCTAATCATTTGATTGCTTTCAATTTTTTTTAATGTTGTATTTTCTCCCTTTCGGTATGTATCTATTTTGATAATTAAATAATAGTGTTTTCTTCTTTTCTTTTTTTTTAATTGTCTTTGCCATCATATTCTTTAGGCTGTGCCTAAAAGTAGTTAACTTGCTAGGAGAAGAATAAAATATCATGTCTCATTATTTTTATTGTTTGATCTCTCAATGATTGGTCATCTTTCTCTTGACCCTCAAATCTTAGTCAGTTTTGTTACATCATTTGCTCATCCTTACACTTAAAATTTACACTTGATTGAATAGAAAACAAATAATCCAAAGTTTATGGAATTTCACCCTTAGCATTCTCATTATATAGCATGGGTATTGAAATCAACTTACCTAGTGCAAATTAATGATTAGTATAATCTTAATCTAGTATTAAATTTACAAGTGTTTGTATAATTAGCTTTCTTGCTAACATATATTTATCGACCAACACCTAGTCTAGTATAGTCTAGATAGTGGATTTTCCAAAAGGGGTTTCTAGTTTGGTAGGCAGCCCACTCAAGAGGAAAAGAAACCAGAGTTAAGTTGAAGGGAGAAGGAGATGTCCACTGTTGAGGCTCACTTCACTCTGTGATTGAAAAAGATAACGGATTCAGCATAGACACCAAGTCAGACTTGTGGGTCAATCTCCACATGTGGGATGTCGCCGCCTATACATTCTTGCATTGTTTGATTGGAGGGCTGAAACGGTAATTCAAAACTATTCAAAGATATCATTTTGATTTAGCCTGATGATAAACAAGTCTGACAAAGGCCTTTGGAAAGTGCTTGGTTTTTGTTGGTTTATACTACTATTTGTTCATATAAAGATTTCCTGGATTCATACCTCTCTTCGATAAGCTAATAAACTTACTTTCACACATAAAAGATGGGAATCCAGTTATTGAGGGTGATTAGCATCTCCATGGTTGTGTTTATGCTGCCAGCAGCTACCACCATGAGAAGTGTCCCAACTTCGGAGTTTGCTTTCGATTTCTCAAGACTCCTTAATAACTAATCCTAAAAACATTCTCGAAACCAGTGTTAAAGCCTTCCCAAATGATGTAAACATGTCATTGAATCGCCAGAAACATGAACTTCTAATTGGGCCTCAGTCTCACATCTCAATCAGAACCCTGCATTGCTCAATAGCGAGATATGCTTTTTATTTGTGGACGCTACAGCCTGCATCTTTCAACGCTGATTTTGGCAACGCCAGCTTTGCAACCTGAGCAAGAACGCATGGCAATTGGCGCATTAGTAGACAAATTAGTATATGTGGATTTAGCATTTTCTTGGTGTTCACACAGGCAGGAAGGAAGAAAGAAAGAAAGAAAGACCAAGCATAAAGATAAGTGCATATATGTTCTCCAATAATAGAGGCAAAACATAGCCTACTTTGAGGTTTGATTGCAATATTTCTAGATGTGAATTTCATTAATCTTTCCATATATTCATGAAACAGGAGTTTCGTCTTACAAATGATGCAGAACATATCATTTTGACCTTGCCATATCTTCATTTTGAGCTTCCAAGAAGTCCCACACTCTTCACCTCAACAGGAGGAATCCCACTCAAAACATATAGAATCCCACATCGACCCGAAAAATGTAATGTTAGTTATTTATATACGCTTTTACACCTATTCTTGCTCGCCGAGCTTAGTAACGCAAGCTTGTCACCTAAGTTGGGGCATTATGATGATGGAACACGGGTTCTATCGAGTGTGTCGGATCCACTGCTGGTATAATTCGGGGCTGCCCGCTCCAAGCCAAGAGTTGTGCCGTGGGACCTGAGTGAAGACTCTGGGTCTCGTGGTTCCTAAAGTGGTGGGTACTGCGTGAGGCTGGTTTCACAGAGCAGCGAAGACCACCCGCTCTTAGCAGTGGAAGGATAACAGGTCTGCGCCACATGGATCCAATGTGGCTCATTGGGTTGGCCCTGACTGGACCATCATCTTTTTGTAAAAAAAAGAAAAACTTCTCTAATACATTACCTTAACAAACACAATGTTAGGGTTCTGTAAATGAAATGGGCCCAAAGAGGAGCCCAGTGAAGGCCCTAGTCTGGTCTTCCAATGTCAATGAAACCACCCTCATGATAAGCTTTTACTGCTTCAAGAAGTCCCCAAACTTTTCATTTAACAACAATGAGCCACTCGAAAGAGAGAGAATCCCACATCCTCTAGGAAGAAGAAACACAAGTTATTTATATCTGCCATTACCCCCGGCCGCGTTCGCTGGACTTAGTAACGAATCTTGTAATCTGAATGGGGGCTTATGTCGTGGAAGACGCGTTTCGGCTCACTGAATTGGATCAAGGATGGTCTCTTTAAGGCTAGTCCGTTTTAAGCCATAGAAATTTGAGGATAGACTCCGGGTCTCGTGACTCGTGGAGTGGTGGGTACTGCGTGAGGCTGGTTTCACAGAGCCATGGAAGACCAACCGCTCTTGGCAGTGGAAGGAGAGCAGTTCTTCAACACTCGGGTCCAACATAGCTCATTGGGTTGACCCTAACTGGACCATCATCTTTTTTATTTTTTTTAAGCAATTTTTCTGGAGGGAGAGAATGATTTTAAACATGTGTTCAAAATAAAAATCTTATAGTACTTGCACCAGAAAAAAGTATAATGTAATTTGTGGCCAAATAAATTTGCTCTTTCAGATATAAAAATTGATCTCTGATTATCCTTTTTTTAGAATTTTTTTTGATATCGTTATAAATAAATTAATTAAATTAATATCAATGATAAAATAACAAATTTATTTTATTTCAAATAACAGGATTTTTTGTTAGTGCAAAGAAATCCCTTTGCAGGTCGGCAAATAACGCATTCCACTTCTGGGAAACTCCATTGCGACTGACAAAAACCGGTTTTTGTTCTTTTGTTGGAATGGCCAGGCCCATTATGAGGTTCTTCTCTTAACGAAGTAGGTTGACATAGGCCCAAAGAGGAGTCCAGCAAGGCCCTAGCCTTGTCCTCCCATTTCTACGAGACGTTGGTAGAGTAAAAGAGAGACGCTGCAAGAGCCTGGATGACAGAGGGCTGATTCATAACTCGAAAATGGCCGCGTAACGCTGAAGAAACAGGCCAGCAACGTGATGCCTACTTCAGCTGCAAGGCGTTGCCCAGGTAAATATTGAAAGGGGTTTACCAAACTTCAAACTCTACGACAACAAAAAGTTTAGCTCCAGATTTTAAGCAAACACTACTTTCAGAAACCTACACCTGCTACTGAAAACACTTCATATTTTATTCATTATTTAAAAAGAGTACTTCAACCATCCCTCAAAATGATATACGCACCAATTAAAGATATCAGTTTCACTAACTTTTAATAACAAACGATCCGGGGAGGAGAACAAAATGACAAATACATGAACAAACAAATTCACGCTATGCTCTATGGCTCAATGACCAAAGCTGCTGAGAAAACAATACAATACTACCCCTTCAAGCGGCAGCCTGACTGAAGAGCCACTTGCGGATCTGCAATGAGAGTAAAAAAACTAAGTTCACAAAAAGGGAGGGAAGAAATTATTTTAATTCAAGGGTCAGAAATCAAGCAATGGTGGACATATATGACCAAATTAGAAAACCTTAAACACGCCCACCTACATAAAGCAGTTGACAACACCATTCGTAACATGCACCCCCGGTCCACACAAACACACACAAAAACAAGAAATAAAGAAAGGTGCACACACACACAAGCATGCAATCTATGGACTCTGCACTTGCAATTTGCATCTTCTGACTCGTCATGAAGAATTACAAACCATCCAGAACATGAAGTCATGGATAACCAACAAACTATAGGTACTATCTTGCATTTGTGCGCACGCGTGTGTGTGTGTGTGTGGGAAGGGGGGATTAGTAAAACTAAAAGAAACAAGGTAGAAATTAATTAAATGTATCTGAAAAACTACCAAAACCCACCTCTGGAAGTTTTTTACGGAATGCAACATCCAGCCGTGCATCTAAGGTGTTCTCACACACAATTTTTCCATCTCGGGATGCTAACACTACACCTCCAGAGCTGTCAAAATGAAAAGCTTTTAATCAGTAGTAACATTCCATCACCATTCTTTTTCTTCTTTCTGGTAGGGGGAGGGGGTGCACCAAGAAAAGGTTGCTATGATAATTAAACAGCAGCAACCTGGTAAAAATCCTTATGAAAATTGGTTATATATTACCACTAGTTTGTACAGCAAATAGTATCACCATACTAGTCAACACTTAGTTACTAACTTAAGCCAAGCCAACCACTTCGTAATACACCAAAAGACCAACCCTTCTCACTAATAAACTGTAAGGAGGAAGGTTGGTCCAAATAATTAATAATCCCTGCCAAAGCATCACATACCTGAGAAAACGTAATTTTGCACTTTCATAGAATTAATAGTATATGCCAGAAAGCAATTAAAAAGGAATAGTATATACCAGAAAGGACCATGAGCATTATGATGAGAAGGACCAGGGGGAAGATGGACATGGTCAATGAATATCTCTGGTGGATGAACATTCACTTTAGAAGCATATTCCTCCTTTGCTGAATCCAGCACAGACTCCACCAAATGCACATCATCTTTGCGACAACGAAGTAAGACAGCAGGCTCTTTCAGTCTGACCAAACTCTGCAATAAAACAACATTACTTTAAGATTCAACTGTACACAGAAGTCATTCCAATCAAAAACTCCATACATGTTTATCTAATGTTGCAACTTTCTAAGATTTTCAAGAATGGTTTAATGATCTTGCTATTTGCTGACCTGAACAATTAGATCTTTCAAAAGATTTTTATACACATGGTGATCACGGCTCACATTCAGAAGGTCCTTGGATGCCGCCTCTTTCATTGAATTAACCACGTCATCTTGAGCCTGAAGGACCTTAATCCTAGATGCATTAAGCTGCATCGAATACTCACTGCAAGAAAATAAACAAAAACTTAAGTCTTATTCTCAACAGAACAGTGTTTTCCTAATCATTCCCACATGCCAATTCTGCATCAAGACAAACTGAATTAACTGTGCTTTCGCTAATCAAACTGCTTCAATGTTCTAATCATAACCCTAAATCACATTACGCATTCAGATCACTAACTACACCAGTGCCATTTTCAAATCTGACTTTCAACGAGTTATAATTAAGTGCCAAATTTTGCTTATATTTAAGTAGAAATCTCAGTTTGAATTCGACTTAATATCCACTAAAATATAGAAATTCAGTACGATGAATAAAGTAAACTATAAACTGAAATTTACAGCCAAAAAACAGGAAAATAGATAAAGTTAAGAAGAATATTAATTTACATTTTCTTTCGAATTTCGACTTGCTTCTTCTTCTTCTCGTACTCTTGTCTGATCTTCTTCTTCTCCGCCTCCACCAATTGGAGCTTCTCGATGTTGAATTCCTAAAATACCCATCGTTTAACCATCAATTCCCCGGAGTACCAAAAACTCACAAAAATTTTAAGCCAGAAGAAAAAAAAAAGGGAAAAGTGAATGAATGAATGAAAATAGCAGTACCTCTTCAGCGGAAACTGAGATCTCGTTAGCCTTTTCCTCCGCTTCTTGGCGGATGAATCTTACCATCTGCTGGATCTGCTTCGATACATCTGCGTCGTTCATTTTTGCGGGGATCTTGATTTGGTTTTTTATGATCTGATCAGATAAGAGTGTAGAAGAAGAGTTTTTTTTTTTTTTTTATTACTTTAGCTGATTTTCGATCGAGAAAAGAAAATGAAGAGAACTGTGAAGACAGTTTTTATTCATGCTTCGCAGATGTGTATGACCAAGAGCCGTTTGTTTTTATTTTTTATTTTTTATTTTTTAAGAAAATAAAATCAGTTCCCATTTATTTATTCTTTTAGGCTATTTTGTAGTTATCCTCATAATGACGGGGACATTGTCTGATCGTCAGATTTTGGGAAGTATCAAATTCTCAATCGTCGGATTTTGATCCCCGCTGTTGTTTTTTGATTTTAATACACTAGTTTAATAAAAAATTTAAAAAATTATCAAGTGACAAAATTTTGCTCTTTGGGAAGTTAGTGAGATGAAAGTGAAAATTAACAAAATTTATTATAACGACATTTATGATAATTTTAGTGAATATTAGTGATTAATTATTTTTTATGAAGAATATTTGGATATTTATTTTTTTAATCCAATTATTTATAGTACTCATCTTTATGGGCAAATGCTGATAAGAAATTCCTTACACATATATTATATAAAAAAATACAAAATATTTTAAAATGTCTTTAAACTATGAAAAAATTTTGAAATTGATTTGTATTCTTTTATTACATTTAAACATATTATTATATTTTTATTTTAAATCAAATAAATTTTTATAATTAATAATTAATAAATTGTTGTTAATTTCATTTACATCGTCTAACATACTGATATGTTATAATAGATAATAATGTGATAAAATAACATATGACATCCTTCACCCTCCATCTCAAGAATAAAATTATAAGTATTATTTTGACTAATAATAATTAATTAATCATTAATCAAAGTTATTTGACTTAAATTAAAAGCATAAAAACTTAATTGAATACAATAGAATAAGAAGAGTTCATTTGAGTTTTATTAAATAATTTAAGAACTTTTCCAAACATTATGCCACCAAAAATCTATTGGTCCAACAAATTATTAAGAACATGAATTTATTCAATTGTTTAAGTCTACATATTTAAATTTTAACTTTTTTTTAAGCACAATACTCAAAAAATCCCTTACACTATTCAATAAAATATAAATAAATTTTTATTTTTTTATTATATTGCATTCAACTAAATCATGTACTTTTTACTTCAAATAAGTTTTTATAACTAATAGTTAACAAATTATCATTAGTGAAAATGCTATTTGTCATTTTATACTCATATAAGACTAATATGAAAGGTAAAATATACCACATTTATATAGCATATTATTATCAATTATAATATGTCAATATGCTATATTAGCACCACGTATTATAAAAATGACAAGTGATATTTTGACTTAATCAACCATAAGTTATAAGCATTAATTTTGATCAAAATAAAAATATAAAAATTTATTTGATTTAAAATAAAAGTAAATGAGCTTAACTAAATTCAATATAATAATCAAAATTGAATAATTTATGAAATTTTTAAATATTATGTTTTTTTATAAAATCAAATATTATATAAAAAATTTACATTCACAATTAAATAATTTTAATATGTGCGATTATATTTTAAAATTACAAAATCTTTCTTCTTCCTCATCATCAAATCAAGATCTCACGTTTTAAGACTTTAATACCAATATAATTACTACTAAACTAAGATCAAAGCCTTTTTTTTTTAAAGCTTTCACATATTCCCCTTTATTTGAAGTAGTGTCACGTAAGTTTATGTAATTAACAAATGATCCAAGACAAAGAGAATATGACTACATGATCCAGGCCCATTAATTATTGTGACCAATTATTGAACATACATGACCATAAATACACCTTTCACAAAATGGAGAGAACAAAAGCACCATGGGTGCCATGCCAGGTGGCACGTAACTAAAACGGTGAGGGAGTCAAATGTGATAATTGATAAACTCCAAAAGATAAAAGGGTTAAGCTAAGTCACGACGTGTATTTTATATTTATGGGTACAATACTCTTACTTTTAAAAATTTTAGATAAATTTGTTAATTTTTAAAATAGATACCTTATTTTAAAAAATTTCATCTATTAAACATATAAATATAATTATTAATCAATCGTTAATATTTTCATTAGTTTGATAACGTAATAATATTAAAATTTTTTTATATTTTATTAATTTTAAAAATTATTATTATATAATTTTTTTTGTAAAAAAAGTGGGGAGCACCCAAGAGAAAAGAGCACCAATCAATGTTCCTTGAATTTCTTTTTTTTATTATATAATAATAGTTTTTAAAATTAAAAAAAAATAAATTTTTGTGGGCATAATATATAAAAAAGTCATAAATTATTTAAAAAAATTCAAATAAGTCTTTATATTTTTATTTTATTTAATAAAATCTTTATACTTTTATTTTGAACAAAATAAATTCTTATACTTTTTATTTTGAATCAAATAAGCTCTTATGATTAATAATTGACTCAATCCAAATATTATTTGTATTATATATTACATGGTACTGATGTGTCATGTTAAAATATTATAATTGATTATGATGTGGTATGTTAATATATTATAATTGATAATAACATAATATATTAATTTAGTATAATAACATGATTATGTGATATTTTTTACTCTCTACATCAATGTCATGTCAGTATCATGTAAATATAAAATAATAAGTAATATTTTTATTAATGATAATTAATCAATTATTAATTATAAAAATTTATTTGACTTAAAATAAAAGTACAAAGACTTGATTAAATATAATAAAAAAATTTATTTAAATATTTTTAAATAATTTAAGAACTTATTTGAGTATTATGCGTTTTTTGTTTCATATTTGTTGTTAACGATATTTATATTTTCAGGATCAACTGTTTATTTTTAATACCAATAGATTTACTTAGAATTATATCTAAAAGTTAGAAGTAGGAGTGTTTTATCTTATTTTTATATATGGATGTAATATCAAATATTAATACATATGATTACAAGACAGATCTAGCGTCGTTGATTATGCCATGTGGATATGCCGAACAAGATGCATTTTCTTGTGGCTTTGAAGATTGAAACGATACCGTATTTCCTCGTTATCAGCGGTCTAATAATAATCTATTAAAGCTAAGCCCGTTAATTAGAAAAAGACCCGTTACTTTTCGATTTTAATATTATTAACCTTTCTAAATACGAGAAAAACAGAAAACCGAAAAAAGGCAGACACGACCTTGAACCTGTCAGTTAGAACGTCTTATTCCTCGAACCAACACAGTAAAAGAAACAACACTCCAACTCTGATTTAAATTCAAGATTTTCTGTGTTTTTTCTTTCGTCAACCTTGTTTAATCTCTCCTCCAGATCTGTTTCTTAAATTATAAAAGAAAAAAAGAGAGAAGGGTTTTTCCATTAAATCCTGTTTATTTATCGAGGGTTGCAGAAAAGGAGCAAGGGAAAATGCGTAGCCGGGGATCGAGTAACCGGCTATCTAACTCTGGTGGCTCTGCTTTCCATTCTCGATTTTCGGCTATGGTTCTCGCCATGTTTGCTACCATGACTACGATTTACGTTGCCGGCCGGTTAGTTCTTGTTTTCCTTTTCGGTTTTCTTTTTCTTTCTGTGTTAAAATATATATTTTTATTCTGAGGGCTTTTCATTTTTGGCGTTTAAATATAGCATGTGGCAGGATGCAGAGAGCAGAGTATATTTAATTCAAGAACTTGATAAGAGAACTGGTCAGGTGATTTTCTTTTCTCGTTTTCTTGATCTCAGCGGCTTTCTTTCTTTTCTTTGCCTTGGGTTGGGCTTGCTAACTGGTACGTTTGGCTTTTGGCGGTACCTAGAATTGTTTCTTTGCAACATTTTATTCAAAAACTTTGCCCTTTAATAAGTGTTTGAAGACGATCTAATTTTCGTTGGAGTTGAATTCTCTATCAATCTTGATGTTTCAGCATAGAATTGGTAGTTGGGAATTGATTTTCTGAAGTTTTTTTGATAACGTTCATCTTTAACAGTTGGAAGATGATCTCTTTACTGGATAAATGAGTTGGACTGCAATGACATTTTAAGTGTTGAATTTTTTCAGGGTCATTCTGCTATATCTGTTGATGATACACTAAAAATTATAGCGTGCAGGTAATGTCTTGGTTTTGCCTTTCTGCTGTATCTTATTACTCTGGATATTGAGTCTAATTTGACAAAGCATGACATTCCAGGGAACAACAGAAAAAACTATCAGCTGTTGAGATGGAGCTAGCGGCTGCTAGGCAGGAAGGTTTTGTTTCAAAGCAGCACTTGGAGAATGATGGTACTCATTCTAAGAAAAGGCTTTTAGCTGTTATAGGAATTGTCACAACATTTGGACGGAAGAAAAATAGAGATGCAATTCGGAAAGCATGGATGCAATCTGGTGATGGTTCTTTTCTCTTGACAAGTTATATCTTTTATTGGTGGTATAAGGATAATTGAAAATATTGAGCCATGCCAATATGTTGGGCCCTAAATATTTTATTTGTTCAATTATATATATATATATATATATATATATATATATAGGGTTGAGTGGCATTACAACACATTAAATTCAATGAAGTTGAATGCTTTATGAGTTTCAAACAGGCACATAGGAGAGTGTTGTCTGCTGACAGCCAATAGTCAGTCATGTGCAACCTTATTAACTACTAATTTTATGTGTACAATGGAGTTATCATCTATGTTTGTTTGGCTGTAAATCTGATGGCTCCAATCAGGTGTAGTTACCTATATTGATATCCATAGCAAGTTCAAAAAACTAGATTTGCTTTAGTGAAACTAAGAGGCCAAATGACCAATGGATACTATTCTGTTATAGTTTAGATGGCTTAACATCAATAGCATCAAATAGTTCACAAAGATCAAAACTAGAAGAGATGAGAATATATGTAATTTTAATCTCTCTTGACTCAGATGGAGCTTGAAAGAATATTTCCCTTCGCTGCTGTAGTTGATGGACGATTCACATTCCATTTTCGTTCTCCCTCTATTAAAGTATTCATAGACTTTGTAAATATCTTGCAACCTAATTATAAATTTCCCCAGGTAGTAGTTAACCTGAAAATATCATATTTGCAGGTGCGGCTTTGAAAAAATTGGAAGGAGAGAAGGGAATCGTTGTGCGATTCGTAATAGGAAAAAGGTCTCTAATTGATGATCTTTGGTTATCAAGTATTTGTTTTTCTGTTTCTGTTTATTGAAATTTATTTTACTTGCAGTGCAAATCGTGGAGATAGTTTGGACAGAGAGATCGACAATGAAAACAGCCAGACTAATGACTTCATTATTCTGGTATGTTGACCTGCTATTTGAAGCTATTTCATGCATATCTTGTGAGGTTTAAATTTTGATTACAGGAACTTTGTGGTTATATTAAATTATTCTGACAAAAATTTGTAGCACTCAGAAGTTTAGTGCTAAATAGAGTTAAAAATTTAAGTAACTTGCAGATATCCTTCATTCTAAATTTTGGTGCTCTAGATTGCTGTTTGTATATATGCATGCATGCATATACCTACCTCCTTTAGTATCATATAGTGACAATGACCATTGGTTAGCACGCTGTGACTTGATTTACTTGTTATCTATGCTATTTTTGGTAAATCAACATGTTTAAATGGATTGGATCTTGGACGGGCAATATTTATTTTCCTCTTTGTGTCTCAACAGAATCATGTGGAGGCGCCTGAGGAAAGATCAAAGAAGATTAAATTTTTCTTTGTTCATGCTGTAGAGAGCTGGGATGCAGAGTTCTATGTTAAGGTCAACGATGATGTTTATGTTAATATTGGTATGTAATCCTTATTAGTCCATTTAGTTAATGAATTAGCTACTACCTTGTAAATATATTGGCGTGATTTCTTGATATGGAAGTATGCTTTCCTCCTCTTCCTCTAGTATTTTCACTTGTAACAATACTAGTGTCGATTACAAAATGCTTTAAATCCCAAAGTAATTGATGTCTGAGTTGTACCAATTTCAATAATTTTGTAAGTTCTTGTCATAAATGCAAAGAATTGTTGCAGAAAATGTGACAGTTAGTGATGATCTGCAAAAATTGTTGTAATGCAAAAAGGGCAGCAAGGGTTGTCTGCCTTGGTTATTCTGCATACATACTGCTATAGAGCTAAATAATTGATTTGCAGCCCTTATTGGTACTTATAGCTGGTCATTTGATTTTTTTACAGATGCCCTAGGAGCAACACTTTCTGCTCATATGGATAAGCCTCGTGTTTATCTGGGGTGTATGAAATCAGGAGAAGTTTTCTCTGAACCGTGAGTATAATCTGATTGTATACATTTGATGATAACTTGTGTTGGAGATTGTGATCACCTCCTTCCCAACCTTCCTTTTCTAAAGATTCATAAGCCCTTCTATTTATGTTCCTTCACATTTTATAGGACTCACAAATGGTATGAACTAGACTGGTGGAAATTTGGAGATAAAAAATCGTGAGTAACGGAATCTTTTCTCTTCTACATTATGGAAGATTAGTAATGATTTAATAGTGTTGTGTCAAATAGCAAGCATGTTCAAATTCCTGGTTTTTTGAATTATAAAGACAACAACAACAGGTCAAATGCTTAGTGTTTAGTTCTTGAAAGTCATCATGTACTCGTCCTGTATCATGTATTCTGGTATTTTTGTAGCTTCTTGTCCCTGGCTTCTAGAACTCTTGTGTATGGTGCAGATACTTTCGGCATGCTTCAGGTGAAATATACGCCATCTCAAGAGTTTTGGCACAGTTTATCTCAATTAATAGGTAATTCTTAACACCAGCTTTTATCCCCAGTTTTAGATTGCAGTGAGTTGCCTTATATTTTCCTCTTTGCAGGTCTATTCTTCGGACGTATGCTCATGATGATGTAAGTGCAGGGTCATGGTTTATTGGGCTTGATGTGAAGCATGTTGATGAGGGGAAATTTTGCTGCTCGTCCTGGTCGACAGGTATGTCTTCTCTCTTTTTTTTGCACACGAAAAGATTCAACCATGCTTGCCCTTATGTGTGTCCACACATGCATTTGTGCAAAAGCTAGTCGCATTGCTAAGGTGGTTGATTGGTTAAAGACAGCGAAACTATTGTACATGTGCATCCATCCCTTCTCATCGATGTCCTCTTTTTGTGTTATGGACTGATGCTATTCAGCATATGATGCCATCAATAATTGATTGCTCTGTTCAAGCACTTATTATGTCTGAACCAGACCAACTTCTGTTAATTTGCAATTTGGGTGCATCATGTTCATAAAATCTTTCTGTTATGTGTCAGGTTCGATATGTGCAGCTGTCTGATGTGACTAACCTGATTTATTTCAACACCATTGATATACATATATAGCGAGGCCATTGTTTTCCTGCATCATCCGGGATGCTGTTTTGGTATGAACTCAGAGCTTAAGCATTATTTCCCGGACAATGATCTTGAGTTTGGAATTGCCAAATTATTGACATCAGAGGTTTCAGTTAGAATTGATTCCTTAATTCAACCCTGGTTCTTCCAAGTTCCCACAGCTGTAGATGCAAGCAACATACTCATCATTTTTAAAAATTCAGGCACAAAAGTTTTTCCTGCCACTGATGTACATAGCTTCATTCTTAAATTTGATTGACAAATTTTCAATTTTTCAGACAAAAAATGAAGAGTTTTCTCAGCAGTTTTTTGTTTTCAGAGTCAAGAATTTCAGATTATTGATAAGATATTGGCTCTCATTCTCTCATCATTTGAAAGACATTAAGAAGAAGGTAGTAGTTGTTTTACAATAGAAAAAGCATTTACACAATTTGTTTTGTCATTTGGATGAACTTGGCATCTTCTCTTTCCTTGCTGTACAAGCAATTGCATGTCAATGATTTGTGTTATGGTGCCATGTGACAGCTGAAACAGTCCAGTCTTAGATCTAATTGACTCAAAACAGACATGGGTTTTTTTTTTTTTTTTTTTTTGAATAGTATCGGGTATCATTAATTGGGTGTGAAAAATGATCACTATCCTGAAAGAAGAACCAAATTCCAAAAGTGTCAAGGCAAACAGAGATTTGACTGGTATATCCCTGTTTTTCAAAATATCCGAATTAAAACTCGTTCCCCTAACCAACTGGGACAACTTCCTGTACAAAAGAACACCCAAACTCCGTAAGACAGAAAAGGGGGTGGGCAATCCCAACAAATTGTACTCAAACCAGCCCTTAAAACAGGACACGTGAGACCAGGATAATATTCCCAGACACCAAACCCTCTGAAGAAGGGGAGGGGGTGAGGAAAGACAGAGTCGTCCATTATACCTTATCTCCCTTCCTAGCAACGAGCCCCACATACACTTTAATACGTACACAGCGTTCCAAAATCGAGGTTTGCTGCATTCTTGGCGAGGGTGTCGGCCTCCTGGTTAGCTTCCCCAAAAATGTCTCATCTCCCAAGGTCTTAGCTGTTCTTCAAATCTTTCTATTAGAATCACCCATTTACGCAACCACCACGACGCCAAAGCCCGTTTTTTAACTCAATTAACGATGTTAATTGCATCACTTTCAACAATAAGATGATAACTATCGTTTCATTTCGAAGTAGAAAATATCAAAATTGTTTCTATTACAGTCATAATTTTAGTTTGGGAGGAGTTGACAGTACCTATCGATTTGGAGAAATTGATCTTCAACTCTTTGAACTCATTTCTCAAGATTTCTCCAATTCTCATTGGTCCAAAGCATCCTTTTGCCGAGCCATCAACATTGAATTTTATATATCCTTGTTTTGGAGCAGCCATTTAATTCCTTTCTTTACTTGTTTCTGTTTCATTTTTGCATAACTTCACGTCGAGAGATTGAAGAAAATATCAGAGATTGACTTGTAATCCTTTGGCCATTTTGCATTTGCCCATGAGGTAATTCTAAAATTCACCGGCTCCCAACATTTCTTATCATCTCACTTTTTCCCTTCAAGAATCATCTCGTTTCTGCTCTTCCAAATTGTCTAAACAATTGCATAATAAGCAAGTTTTCACAACCTAATATTGTACTTTCCAACATAATAATTATTCCAAGCCTCAAAGAAAGCTATAACTGACCCGGGATTATCCAACAGACATGGGGGCTTTGGCTCTAATAATTCACCTACCATCTCTGAGGGTAAATGACTTTGTGGGGTTGGGGTTCAACGGCTCAGCTCAGAGTCTCCAAATTTGATTTAGCTGCTGGAATCTCTTTATCACTTACTAGTGTTAAAAGAATCAGCAACTTTGTCCAACCTTCAAGTCATGCTGGTGGTTGGTTTGAGCCTAATGGAGAAATATGATGCCTCTGTTTAACTAGGTTTCTTATGTGCCTAAAAAGGATGTTTTGGAGGCCAAGATTTGATCATTTTAAACGATGATTTTGTCTCTTTAAAATAATGGTTTATCAGTTCGTTCCATTCTTTGATTATTTCTACTTATCTTGTGAAAAATCTATCAAAAGTTAATGTGAGTATGGGCCCACCTTTTCATGGGCCTACCATGACAACCGTATGATGTAACTTATGACATGATCTTACTTTTCCGGCCTTATTAATTAATTTATTTTAATTTCTATTTGTTTCTTTGAATTATACCAAGTTGCATTACATTCTTAAAATAGTTTTTAAATTATTTAAAAAATTTTAAATTTATTTTTTATTACATTAAATTAAATTTTTATATTTTTATTTTAAATCAAATAAATTTTTATAATTAATTATTAATTAGTTATCATTAATAAAAATATCACTTATTATATTTTACGTTATACGATATTAACATAAGAAATGAAAATATCACGTCACCGTATCATCATGTTATTTATTATGATATGTTAACATAATATAAAATTATATGTGATATTTATTTTAAATTTTTAAATAATTAAAAAAAATTTTAAACATTATATCAAAATTTGAAAATAATTTTGTTTTTGCTTTTAATATCTTCTCGGGCCAAGACGGAGATTCGGTGAGTACTCCTGTAAGAAAATAAAACACTTATTGGCTGTATAGTCTTATATTCATTTAATTAAAAAAGAAACCTTGCTAGTTCCTAATCAAATTTTAGATTATATCTTTCATTAGGACTAAGGATAGGCTGTCCTCAGCAGTAGTACAGCCAAAAAAGAGAAAAAAAAAAAAACAAAGAAAAACTATACAATATAAATCCAATGCACATGGTACCCATAGAATAAAGATCTGTGCTTCATTATACTATATACGTATATTTCTTGAGTGGGGTGGAGAAAGGCCAAGGGATAAGAAAAAGCGAAAGGGGATGGGATTAAAATACGACAAACTGTGATAGAAAAGAATTCATATAAAATAGTATGAAACACCTCATTCCTCCTCCTTACTTTCTCTTTCACATCTTTATTAAATCCAAAATTTGCTTTCCTGTGACCAAGGGCTCCTTCAGATGCCATGAGAGACTCCCCCTCCAAGTCAACTAATTTAATTTTTTGACACACAAAAAAAAGAGAAAATTTGTATTTGGTTCTGTAAACAAAATGGAGTTACATACATACCATAATGTCATGCGGAGTCATGAATATCAAGTAATAATAGTATGTTGCCTTGAGTGTAAGCTTGCCCTGAGTCAGCAATTACTCACTGCTGGAAAAGAAAAAACCCAAATAAAATGACATGAATTGATAAATGATCATGATTAATAGTATCATTGATGTTTTGTCAAAGGTGGGGGAGGGTTGTCCCGAGGAGAATAATCCCAAAAAGAATCACAAAATCCCAAAACCAAAGTCACAACTGGCGCAATACCAATCCTGCCAAGTGAAGCAAGCAATGACTAACTGAGAAACAAAAGACAATCTATCTCCCATGCATCATCAAATATTATAAACGAGTGACACCAAAACAATGGTGGCCCTATTTTGGTGGGGTTGCCCTGCTTCCTCTGCTGCTAGCTTTTGCCTCTCTGTGTACTCTTTGCTTTGCCCCTCTCCCCTCCTTTTTTAATCTCTGTAACAACAACAATTCTACAAGCCCCCTCACCCCCCATCCATTGCCCCAACACCAGGTCGTTTCATTTTCTCCAGAGCAAACCCCTACCAATCCAATAGCCAAAAATTTAGAAAAAAAAAAGAAAGTAAAAGGAGAGCATGAGCGGCTGAACATACCCAAAGGCCAAAACCCCAAAAACAAAACAGAACAAAAATTATACCTCATCTCTGTCTCTCTCTCCTACATTAAATGCCCCATTCAGACAGGCTCATGTCTTTTACCTGAATTCTCACCCAACTGGCCAGCTCCTTTTTTTTTTCTCGTATCCACCGCCATTTTCAATTGGTACTATCACACTGATGCCAATGCTGTAAACTAAAAGACAATAAAACGCAGGGAAAAAAAAAAAATATATAAGAGGGACACATTCAATACCCATTTCATGGCAACAGCAACAACCACAACTACAACAAAATCAATTTCTACAAAGACATCGTCTGCTCAGCTCAAAGTCCAAGTCCAACCCATCAAGCCCAAACGCCGCAAGTGTAAAGAAACCACCATTTCTTCCTCTGCCTCCACGGCTGCTCCTACAACTGCAACAACTGCCGCGACAAACAGCTACTCGGAGTCGGGGTTTTCTGGGGTTTTGACCCGGAAACTTGACCCACCCACCATTGTTTCCCCTGATAACACTTGGTGCTGTCCTGCTTCAAAACCCCTTCCCACTCCCCCCCCTCCCCCTCCTTCTCCTCCTCTTCCACCGCAAGCTCGCCGTGGTCCGGACCCGTGTTTCGCTGATTCTATATCTGGCTTCAGGATCCGATATTCTCCGGGAAGTCTATCACCCGTTATGGACTTCACGGGCGGCACAACGCTCTCCAACGGTCACTCTCCGTCGAGCTTCACCAAGTTCAACTCTGCTCTCACGGCGGGTCTTCTAAACCCGATGTCCCCTCCGCCTCCACCGGACAAGACACGATCCAGCCCGACACTTTTCGAAATGATGGCTAGCGAGCCCGATATACACCCAAGAAACCAATCACAAAACCAAGCCCAGATCCAAGTACCCATTTCAGCTCCAAGACAAAATCAACCGCCGCCAGTCATCGATAAGCAGGCATTGACTATGCAACGAATATCGGATCTTTTGTCGAACCGGAGCCCTGGCAACCAGTTTAACGACCCGGGTTCGAGTGATATAAAGCTGACGTTGAGTTCCAAGGATGGGATTAGTGTGTCAATGAACGTCCACAGGCAAATTCTGGTGGCTCACAGTAGGTTTTTTGCGGTCAAGTTATCGGATCGATGGGCAAAGCAGCAGAGAAATGGATCGGGTGGGCCGTACATTGTGGAAATAGCCGATTGTGATGACGTGGAGGTTTATATAGAGACTTTGAGGTTGATGTACTGTAAAGATTTGAGGAAGAAGTTAATGAGAGAGGACGTTTCTAAGGTTCTCGGAATTTTGAAGGTGAAGTTTTAGTTTTTTTTTTAAAAATATTTTTAAAGTTTTATAATTATTCTGGTTAGTTGGATACTCGAGAATGGCGTGGAAGTTAACAGTTTTAATTACCCATTTAAGCTCTGAGTATGTGACATAGATGGAAAAAAGTTGGAAAATGGCGTTTTGCATTCTTTTGTTGTATTTTTCTTTCACTGCAAGAAAACGAAGGATTAGGATTTTTAGTCTTTTTTCGAGTGAAGTGGTTGGTGTTTTTGCTTTTTCAGGTTTCAGCGGCAATTGGATTTGATGCTGGGGTTTTGTCTTGTTTGGAGTACTTGGAAGCTGCCCCGTGGGCTGAGGATGAAGAAGAGAAAGTGGCTTCTCTATTGGCAGAGCTCCGCCTTGAAAATGTTGGAGCAGGGGAAGTTTTAAAGAGGGTTTCTGTTGAGGTTACTAATGGAACTGATGAGGGTGGCGATAATGAAGAAGTGCTTCTCAAGCTTTTGCATGTGGTTCTTGAAGGCAAAGATGAGAAGGCAAGGCGTGAAATGAAAGGATTGGTCTCGAAGATGCTTCGTGAGAATTCATCTCAGAATGATCTCCGAAAAGAGTCTTTGTATTCAGCTTGTGATGGCTGTCTGGAGCTGCTTCGACACCATTTTCTCCGAGCAGCTTCATCTGATTTGCAAGATGTGAGTCAGATTGCAAGACAAGCAGATAATTTGCACTGGATTTTGGATATTTTGATTGATAGGCAGATTGCTGAGGATTTTCTAAAATCATGGGCTTCTCAATCAGAATTATCTGATGCTCATTCTAAAGTTCCAGCTGTCCATAGGTATGAGGTCAGCAGAGTTACTGCTCGGCTGTTTGTGGGAATTGGAAAGGGGCAGTTATTGGCATCAAAGGAAATGAGGTGCTTGCTTTTACAAACATGGTTGGTGCCATTTTATGATGATTTTGGGTGGATGAGGAGGGCATCAAAAGGCCTTGATAGACATTTAATTGAGGATGGTCTTAGTAATACAATTCTCACTTTGCCTCTGGCTTGGCAACAGGAAATTTTGCTTGCTTGGTTTGATAGATTCTTGAACTCTGGTGAAGATTGTCCAAACATTCAAAGAGGTTTTGAAGTTTGGTGGAGGAGGGCTTTCTGGCGACGAAGTGGTGAACAAGAACCACCAAGGCAATTACAAGTTACAACCGCAACCATTGAGAACTCATAAAGTTCCTATTTCCATGGTGCAGAAACCAGTGGTAGTTTAATGGGTCTGTTTCTTGTTCTGTTTTTGCAATGCTTTGGTCTTCATTCTACACTGATGGCTCATTTTTCATCTTCTTCCTCTCTAAACCGGGGCTCACAATTGTTTGTGGAAGAGTTGAGTTCTCGTAGGTTGATAATGTGTTTGTTTGAGTTAAATGTAACCAGGTTTAGTCTGGAAGAAGACAACATCGTTTAGGTTAAACTTTCTTATGTTGAAAATAAACTCAACAGAAATCATTTTATATATATTCTCTTTCACCGACATATCTGATTCTTTTTCTGTAGTGGGGGATCATATAGATGAACTAGTAAATAAGAATTCAACCAAGAGAAGACATATCTGTTCAGCTAGGTATGTGGTCGGTAAATGTCTTAGAACTGTGGAGTGGCTTTTCTAGTTTCATGATCTAGGTAGGCAAGGTCGAAATCTTATTGGATAGTAGTGAATGTTACTGTTTCCACAGTTAATTTTTGAGTTATATAATGACTAGTTCTTCCACTGTTGCATGAATTATGCAACCATATGGAATAAACTAAGCAGAACAACATATTGTATGATTGACAGATTCAGAAATTCAATTCCAAGAAAATGCTTTCTGAAGGCAAGTTGTGGAGTTGTATATGCTGTCAACTGGCATTTTTACAGTCATAACAGTAATATGTTAATGGAGTTGGGGATTGATTTCAGTTTCTTGTTCCTATTCTTAACCAAACAATTTTCATAATGGAAGACTTCACCTCAGATAAATCGCCTGTTATTTGTTGTCCATTTATGTTTTTTCTTTGCACTTTTCATCATCCAATGGTATTTATTTCCCAGGTATTGATTTTGCCCCCTTTATTTTTGGGGTTGCCTGCTTTTCTCTTTTCTTAAATATTCTACTATACATAAATAATAGAATTGTGAAGGTCAATTAGCAGATACTTGAATGCAGAAGTTCTCACTTAAGAATATATAAGGCGTGAAAGGTGAATTCAGAACTTAGTTACTGGCTTGTTGCTAGAACCCTTTATCATTCGGTTGACTAATTCTCTCCTTGTATTCTCCTTCGCAGCCCTTTCCCATTATATGATCATGTATTCTTACAATCAATGCTGTATTGTTCTTATCCTGATTGTCTCCATGTGTTCAAATTTCTGAACAGGCAAGATGCTGAAAAATCAGGATTTCTATCACTTCATCTGGCTTATTTTAACAGTGTCATTTTCACAGCTGCTGATTAAGGAAGCAAAGATCTGCCCCACCTTTTATTCAAATTTTTGCAGAGCTTCAGAGACAAGTAGGCCTTTTATGCTGTCATAATGAAGTACATCTGGGGTTGCAGAACTTTAAAAAAAGGGGCTGCTAATTTTAGCCAGATACGCTCCAGAATACTGGAGCCAGGATGGTGCTGAATTTATGGCCTTCTGATCTTAAGACTGGTGTGAAAAATCTTGATTGTAGAACGCAGAGCATCCTATACGATGGTGCAGAGAAGATGATGACTACTTTTTGGTGGCTTTGCTGACATTTGTTTCAATGGTGAATGTTGAAATGTGAGCCAAACTCCTCAGCATCTTTACCATTATTTTAGAAAAGAAAAATGATGTTGGGGAATGACTTTCTTTACTGGTTTTCTTGTGGGAATAACCTAGGAATATGTTTGGGATAACTTCTCCCAAGTGTAATATGCGGGTAGAGGTATGTGGGGAAATAATGTTCTTTCCTTCTTTGTGGAGGATTTGGGTTTTGAACTTTACTAGGAGATATTGGCTTTTGGTGGATGGCTATGGAAACTATTTCATGTGATTCTAAAGTTTCTTTATTACCTTTGTAAATGCGCATTTGCACCAGCTTATCCTGGCTTTGTGAGCACGGGTATAAGCAAATGTAAGACTGAACAGGATGTCTTGGCCATCCTTGTTCAGCCTTTTTGGCCCTATGGGCCTTCGGCTGTGGCCGTGCGACTGCGGAAAGCTTACCTTAACTAGAGAATCAATTATTAAAGCTCTAGAAGGGACAGACAGATTGACAAAAGGCTTATCATTGATGATCTTCTCTAAAAACTCCATATCCAGTCTCATTTAAAGCAGATGGATTTAAAAAACGAAGGGGAAAAGCTATCGTCTGGAATGTGCTCCACTACCATCATTTCATAGCAGCAGGCCGCAGCTGCTCTCTCAAGTGAGAACCAGCTTTCCAAGATCTTGTTTCTCAAACAAAGGTTTGTCAACACGATTATTGATTAAAAACAAACCTTTTGACTAAATCTAACGTTAACATTCCACAATTCTTATATCTGGCGGTGTGTTTGGACCCATAACAGTAATTGAACTGGAAAAGGAGATATACAAGTTGGATCAAAGCTGGCTCCAAAGACTCCCGAGCACCACTTTGGACCCCATATCACATATAACGTATACATAAATTCTATTATCCTCGTCATTGGTTGAACATTGTGTGATAGTTCACATCACAGATCTAACAAATTAATACACTCAGGGTAACTCTTTCTTGACTATGAGTCCAATTATCATATGAACAACCTCCGCATGTTCTTAAAATTTGCTACTCATTTAAGGAGAATGACAAAGCAGCATGTAAATTTTCTCTTTAGCTGATTCAATTTCCTTGCCAATACCTTTGGTTATATTGCGCTATAGAAGAATGGCTAGGGAACTGTGGCATTGCCTCCCATTCCAATCAAAATCCCTGCAAGAATGATGAATACGACACCAGGAATTATTCCTCAGCAGAATCATGATGTCAAGCACTCTGCAGGCTCAAAGTCTTGGGCTTCATGTTGTCTAGCCTTTAGTCTGTCTAATAATAATCCTCAGCTCCTTTTTGTTGTATAGTGATAATTTAGATTCTAATATCTTCCCTTAGTACAGGGTTCTGCAGCCCTCATCTTCAAAGTGAGTGAAGAAAGAATTTACTACTGGACAATCATAATTCAGTTCTCCTGGTCTTGCAGTGTTTTGCCTAAGTTATCAGAAACCAAGAAACTTAAGAGGTCAGCATTACAAGGATAAAGAACCACATAGTTTCTATTTTCTATTGAAATGTTTAACATCCTCATAGGACTTACCATTCTTGATTAATCAACATTTCATCTGTCAATCCAAACTCTCTTAGCTCTTCTTCAGTGTGGTGCATTAATAAGCTGTATCTGAAGATTTTAGACAGATTGCTAGTTAATCAGATTGTTTCTCAACTCGACAATCTTGGCTTGAATTAACTTTTTGGGATTTGGGGCACAAAAACAGAAGATTATTACCTTCCACCATAACCTTTTTCCATGACAATTATGTTGCCATTGCCCATGTTATTGAGTCTTTCAAATTGTTCCACGGTCCATTTATACCACCTCATCAGAAACACACGCAATGCTAGGCCATGTGACACAATAATTAGATTCATGTTTGGGCTCCGCTCGCCAGGTGGCTGAAAGCGTCCAATGTCGATATCCGCCCTAAGTGTTTCTCTGAATCCTGTTTCATTAATCGTATCAGTTTTAGACCCTTTCTTTGCTTTGAGTTAACAGAATGGATAGTGTATTACTATTACCTGTAATTCTGTCATAAACATCTGCCGCAGATTCTCCCTCAGGGAAGCGGTAAAAGAAACGACCATAACGCAGACGAAGAGCTTTGTCAACTCTCATTTTCTCTCTGTCCTGAAAATTTCCTGTTCACCATAGACATGATTAATTAAAGAGGACATATTTAAAGTGCTAGGAAACATTTCCAGATATCCCGGCGCGGAGGAAAGGTGCTTAAAAATTTTCAATAATTTCATATGTAATGCTGTTTTCTGAATTCTTCACGTGCGCGTGGTGGTTGCAACTTGCAACTTTATCTGATAGGTATGGATGTGAGGTGCAGATTAGGAGGGGACCCCTTCGCATGCTTTCTTTTGTTTTGCTTTGATAAGTACATCGCTAGAAACAAAGTGAAATAATGCAATGAATCGTTCCAATTGGAGTTAGGTGCATGCCTTCCTCGCAATGTTCATGGTGAATATATATAGTACGACTAGATATTTATGGCAGTTGTTTGGCTAGATGAATGCTGAATCGGACAAGAATACACGATAGAATAGAGAAGAGATATCAACCTACCAAAGTCTTGCTCCCGGATTCGAGGCTCTTCTCTCATGCCAGCAATTCTCGAACGCTCAAATGCCCGGCCCAAGTGCTGAAGCGTTTCAAGTGTTCTTTTATATGGTGACACATAGAAATAAACCTTCCAATCATCTGCTCCATCTTTCTCAATCATTTCCCTTATTCGCCATCCACATTCCTCAGCTTCAGCCTTGCCTTTCTCGGTTAACGAAATCTTGGGATCAGCGACTCTTGTGTAGGCACTCTCATCCACATTCCCTTCACTCTGTCCATGCCTTACCAGGATTATCCGGCGAGGCGTAGGAGGTGATGATGTTTCCGCGCGTCCTAAAAGACCCTTTTCAGGAAACATGGCCTTTCCATTACTACTAGGGATTCGAATGGCTTCTTTTGGAGTTCCAAGGCATTGAATAGGACTGAGACCAGCTAGTTTTCTTTGCGAAAGTGGGAGATATGATGCTGGGGATGGTGTGAAAGTAAGAGTGGCCATATTATCAATAAAAACAGTGAAAATTTTAGCTTTTCAAATGCGATTCGAGTGTTAAAAAGTTCTGGTCACATGCAAGGTTAGGTGAACTTAGCAAATTTCAGCTCAGTTTGCATTTTGTAAAGAGAGGACCATAGAAACTACTGGGAAGGTCAATGATGGAAAACGGTGGCGTAGGGCAGCCTGAAGTGGAGAATTAGAACATGTCCAGGCTCCTGAACGGAGCTCCTACCTCCTTCCATCATTTTCAGGGGATATGCCATTAGTACGAGCTTTGACTCCACGTGCCCTCATGCTGCTAGCTAGCAGTTCCATCTCTCGTGCCCTATAAACGTGTGGTGCAATTAGAAAAGGGGACTTTTCTATTGTTTCTCTATCAATATAGTCATGAATTTGTACCACTGACAAATAAAATTAAGTGCAATGAATGAATCAAATAAGTCGAGGCGCCTTCCCTTTGAGAACGGTTCCATTCTCTATTTGAGATCAGTAGGTGGAGGGAAGGCGACTGGATCAATTGATGACTAGCCTTATTATTTGTTACCTTTCACGTGCATTCAAGTTCAAAATGCCTTGTCTATTATGCTAAATTTAGCAGGAACTGCATTTACATATTGGTTAATGGCTGGATGAAAGCTTCTGTTTTGTTTTTTCCCAAAAGAATATTTATGCTAACTGCTAAGAAATTGGGCTTACAAAATTTTGAGTAAGAGATGAGGCTTCAGCCCAGCAAAGGCCCGAACTTAGAATGGCCCGACACTCCTTATTATTTCGAAAAAGCTATTGATGGGCTTAGCTAGAAGATCGACCCACTAACAATTTAATTAGAATCTAGCTCTGTATTTTGTGTGTGTGTATTTGCATGTCCTTTTTGTAGCCGGCCTCATTAATGCCAGTATTTAATGATGATCAACTTTGTGAAAGTGTGTGTATTGTTGGCTCTATAGAATCCATACATTCTTCCACCGGCAGAGAGACATGCCTAACCTTTGAATTTGTATTAGGTAATCATTTCATGAAACCTTGGAAAGATGTCCAGCTTTTAATTCACTACAAATCAAAGCAAGCTTGACCGCTTCCTTTGCCCTAAATTCAGATAACGTATTTTCAATCTTAAAGTCATTAATCAACTCATCTAGAAATAAATGTAAGGGAATTAATGTTGTAACCCTGCATTGCAATGCACCCCTTTACAAGAATGATATACCACAAGGCTTCGTATGCACACTTGGCAAAAACAACTAACAGTCCTAGGTTAGGAGGAAACTGCATGGAAATTGTTGAATTGTAGGCTTCTGCTGGGTGGTGATGAACCTCACTAGGAAATCATTGTTGGATATGAAGTAATCTTCTCCTACTACCAGAATTTTCCGAACAGTTTTCATCACAAGATTAATTTTGTCATCATCCGAACAAGCCATAGGCAGCCGTGTGTCAAAATCACATTGGCCTAAAGCTATATCTTAACCCCTTCTGAAGATTAAAGAAATGGGAAACAATATTTAAGAACTCCAATTTGATAACGTAAAGGTCAAGTGCATATGTCCACAGAGCTGATTAATTAATCCTTTTAACGAGATAAGCATGATGAGATGATCATTTTCTAAGATTAAACACGGTTGTTGACAAAAGAGCCGACGATGACTTGGATGAATGGTTAAATTACGGGTACATTTTCGGGGAAGAGGCTGTTCTTCCCCTTCGTTTTGTTGACAGTTTATCATGAATTGAATAAAACCCAGCTTTTAAAAAAAAAAAAAAATGGGGGACATTTGAATGAAATTGGTCAACCAGTGCAGCTAGCTGCCCCATGGCCTAAGGCTACCTCATGGGAACCATGCAATTATAATCTCCGCAGCCTTGGGTTTAGGATCAGTACTGAATCCTCCAAGATGACCTCAAAAGCAAGCCCACCCGTTTAAGTTAAGAATATTCAGTTGAAATTCCGGAATGCAGAATTTCCAAACAGGATCAAAGCTAAAAACATGACAAAGATGTGTAAAGTTTATATTTGAGAAAACATCAAGCCAAGAAATTTCCGGAGGTTAAAAGAAAGTGGTACAAATCAATCTTTGTCACCATGGAAACGTACCACTGTATAACATGTCATCAACTGTCTTTGTTTGTAGTGCTTTGCTTAGAACTCCAACTGTACAAAGTCACAATGATTTGTTCTAACAGGCATTTGCATAGTCTCTCTTGGCTCTTGCACTATCACTGCAGACTTCAGCAGCGTGAGCCATCAGATGTCCCAGTTGCCGCTATCGCCTCCCAAGAATTCGATTTAGATTAAGACGAATTAATTAGCCTAATTACTAGGGTTTAATTACTCATAAAAAATGAAATAGTCTTTATGAAAGCTCGCCTTGAATACAAGGGCATAGACCCTTGAGGCGTGAAAGTGTAAAGGAAAAGTGAACGAAAATGGAAACCCTAAGAAAAGTAGAAAACACACTAAAACCAAACTAACCTTTACAAAGTTTACAGTAGAAAATCGGAGGGGATAAATGCTTAAATGCGAAGCCTCGATCTGGTCCCCCTGCCATGGAAATTGGCGGTAATTTGTTTTTCTTGCTAGTACTACATATGCTTTCTCTCTCTTTCTTTCATTTGCCATTTAGTTCTTCCTATTTTAAGCCACCGAGACCCGTCTCCAAGCAGCTTTCTTATTAGTATATTAAGATTTTTTAAAATAAAAGAGTAGCTTTCAGTAGATTTGTCTCTTATTGAAAAGGGTTTTTCTTAATCAACCAATGAAAATGGAAGCTAGCTATATAGAAACAGGCTTTTCTTCTTGAAGAAACTTCTTGTGATTGACAACGCAATTTTTTTATGTTATGCATACGTGCAAGTGTAGATTTATTTGAAATTTGAGCTCAACCAGTGTGTAAACTATAATGTGAATGTCGAAAATTTAATTAATTCTTTTTTTTGGGTTTTGTCATTTGCATTGACTTTAGTCATGTCAGTGACTTATTTCCCTTGAGTGAAAGGAGAAGATGAAGAAAGAATCATCTGTAATTTAATTTGGAATTCATTAGTTAAATTACCTCAATCTTCCTTTTTTTTGGATTATTTGATTTATTTATAATAAACGTAGTATTTGAAGGTATACACAATGATTGTCTATAACAATCATGATAGAAAAGATACACTTACAGTAATTAAATTCAGAGTTTTCTCGAAACGATACCGTTTTAATCATTTGCCATTTCTTCCCATAGGCCTATTTTCTTCAATTTGCTGTGATGACGTTACGATTTTTGGGGGGGTGTTGCAATTAATATAAATAGCAAAGAAGAGACAATTCTTTATTAAATGAAAATGTAAATAAAACCTGAAAAGGGCTGTTTCCTGCTGGATGGATGTAACAGAGGCGATGGGATGGCTGTAGGCAATTCTGCCAGTGCTGGGCAGGTCATGAACTTTTGTCTATCATATCCAGGCGTTGCCTAGTAAACAAGTCGAAGATTTTTAGGAGAAGTTTCGATCATTCAAACCCTGAAAACATGACCACTCGTTTGTAAAACTTGACAAAAGAAAACGAAAAAAAAAAAGCACTGTAGTTGTTGAGATTCATGACATATTATTCCAAAAACTGGAGCTACCTCAGGTGGCCCCTCCCTTTGGAAAAAAAATTAAGTCTTACCATTAGAATATTTCAAGGTCGTCGACCCTTAAAATTCTATCTCTATGAATAATCTTATCGAAATTAATGCTCTTCCAATCATCTTGTCTCATTAAATTAATAGTTTGAATGATATATCTCTGGGGGTTAGTTAGGCCATGAATCTTCGTACCTGCAGCGAACTAGCAGTTAGAAAGTAATTCAATGAACGAGCTACCTCACTTTGCTCTGATTGGTAATCCATTAGAAATCAACCCACGTGCATGTTTATATATGCATAAGTTAGAATTAGTCGAAAAACTTGTCAAGACGTGTGACTAATTCTGCAAGGGTGTTGCTAATGTTAGAACCACGTATTGTATTGTTTTTTTTTTTGTTCTTGTGGTGGACCTTATCTCCGGAACAGTCAAGTTGCACATTGACTTAGATGTTTTGGAAATGATATATCTTGTGAAGATGATGATGTGATTGAACCGTGTATAAACCACAACTATTAATTTGTACTAATGTTCAGTGATCCTGGTCCACAGGGTAAGGATGCATAAGAGTAAATAATAAATTTTTATTTTTTTGGAGGGGGGAGGTGGGGCTTGAAAGCGACAATGAAGTAAACAAAAAACATGAGTGCAGAAAGCAGCAAGTACCTAGTCTGTGTCATGAATCACGACATTGGGTTTTTTGCTAGCGGAAGGTTGTATCAAAGGAACATGGGGATGGATGGTCTCTTTGCCTGACTTGAGAATTTCAACATCTTGGCAGCTGTTGTACTTGCTTCTCTGCAACAAAATCTAATCACTGCGCAATGGCAAATATGTCATGTCAAAAGGAATACAAAACAACAAAAGAAAATTTCAAGAGAATAAACTTTAACCCTCTTTTTAAAAGGATTAATGACCATTAAATCAAGTCTATTAATTAATTCACTTGAAACTTTACTTGGAGGTCAGTTGCACTAATTAAATTATTATTTGGGTTACTCCATTGCATGCCAATATATGTTCAAATTAATCTTAAGTAACATGTCTTGTTTGACACCAAAATCTTTCCTCTAGGTGAAAAAAAGAAACATGTTTTGAGTTCAAATTCCCCGTCTTTCAACTCAGTTATATCTAACCTAAAGAAAAAATATGATATTAATGGTTACATATGTGCGGAGGGTGAGTAAAGTTTGTTCAAGGGTCCATGTTTGCTATTTATACACTGACGGGAAAAGGTTAACAAATGGTATGAAATATGGAGTTGCTTTTGTGTTTTGGGAGGGGGGAAGGTGAAGAATTATTGGTACAAGCGGTGGGACAATTGGAACACAAACAGGACCACCGGAAGGGAGTTTGATTTTCATGTGTGTCCAAACAAGGCAGCCAATTATGGAACATTTGCTTCCTTTAATAAGATTAGTTTTGAATTAGCCGCGTGGAGGGTTTCTCTTCGGCAGCTGGCACAACAGATTTTTGCCCACTGATTTTGGCCCAAGACAATTTTTTTTTTTAAAGAAAAAAAAACGTTATTAATTAAGGGTAGTTGACAGAGTTTATATTTAAGTACATCATATCAATATTTCAAAACATTCTCATCTTAGTAAGAGAGATCTGCAAAATTGTTGGCTTCCCTGTATACATGAACAAAAGAAAATTTTCCTAAACAAATTATACAAGACATGATACCTACAAAACCTTTTAAATTATTTCAAAAAAATTCAAATAATTTTGTATTTTTTTTATTATATTCAATCAAATTTCTTTATATTTATTTTGAGTCAAATAAACTCTTATAATTGTGTGTTTGCATGTTTTGATTTGATCTTTTTAAAGCAGATCAAGTCATGTATCCATTATTGATACTTAATTAAATTTTCATTTGAACGAGTACAAAAAAATATACAAATGTAGCACATTTTTCATAAAGCAAAAAAATAGAAAAATTTAATTTTGAATATTAGTTTGACCTTTAATTACCATCCAAACCTAATATTAATCAAATCGCAAACTGGATCAAGAGATGAAGTTTTCTAATTGAATACCTTTTCAGAGAAACCATGAAATTTCGTAAAAAAACAATTTCCCAAATCGGTTTCTAATTCTTGCTACTAATTAGAAAGCACCAAGATGAGAATAACAATTTCCAAGACCTGAAAATTGGCCAAGAAATGTTCCACCAGCCTCTTCTATATGTAAAGACGTAAGAAGAAAAAGATGATCAAGTGATTCTGATTCAACACAAAAAACGCATTTATTGTTTGATCCCTTAGACAGCCTCTTCTATATGTAATGTCGTCAATCACTGAAATGTTAACCTCCTAATATGCATTCCAACAAAAAGTTTCTACTTTTGAAAGGAGAGAAGGGAAGAGAAAGGATATGGTCTCACACGTTGATCACCTGGACACAACGGTGGCAGGCACTTATAGTCTTTCTTTCCTTCAGGTTGCTTTCCTGCTTTTGGATTCTCCCTTAGCTGCTGGTCCTACTTTTGTTGCGTGTCCCACATTTCCCTTGATCAATGTTGAACCCCCCCTCCCCAACCCCATTTTCCGACGAAAAAGAAAAAAAAATTGTGAAATTATTGAAAATAGAATTGAAAAGAAAAGCAATGCAAACCCAATTTTCACTTTTTTTAGGACCCTTTGGTGCTATAATTGTGACAAGATAATCTTAAATGATGAATGTGACAAACTATTAATTAATAATAGAAATATTTTTTTTACCAATCTGTATTGGTAAATTCAGAATTTTCAATGAAAGATGATTAAAAGATTATCATATTATATATGTGATATTTTATATCTATAATAATACAAAGAATTAAAAATTGAGAGATGGCGGCTGCCACCACCTGTTAGCGTCTGTGAGGTTTTCTATAACCATTTAATTAATACAATATACTCTGTTTGAATAAAAATAAAGTGTTAATAATGTAAAATTAACACAAGGGCAACTAAGTTATGCCGGTTAATAGTAACTAGTCAGCTAGCTAGCAAAAGAATTGGATTAACTACCAAAAATGATAGTATGAGAGATGCCGCTAGGCCTAATAACATTCCTACGCAAAATACCAAAAGAGTGACTCGGATCAAATCATTTAAAAAAATTTAAAACTTATCTTGGCAACTTTCTTTATTTTTCTCTTTAATCCGTTGGAAGGCAGAAAGGCCTTCCAAAAGCTTGCAAACAGATGACTTGAGAGAGTCAGACAAAAATGCTTTATATTTGATTCTTTATCACCAAACCGCGTGACTCATTTTTTTTTTTTTTTTGTATTAGCTTTCACTTTGGTATCTAATGAATGTACAACTTTGCTCTTCGGAGAAAAAAGCATAACAAACTTTTGTATGGTCATGATATGACCGAAACCATATATAATTTCTTTGATGTCTCAATTTTTCCAAATGGGATGACTTTGAGATGATTGGGGTTTTCCCATCCTAAATATCAAGGCATTGGTGTCAACGCCGCACTATTTTTAGTGATGAAGTGCACATCCCAACACAAAAGGTGAAGTATAGCTAGAGTTTGAAAGAGATCATGTAATAGGAGAATGATGTTGATAATTGCAAAATGTCATTTTCTTTTTCTCTTTTGACTCTCTGGCTATATATAGGTTTCATCTAATTCATTTGTCTTCCATAAACCTTGGGACAACAAAAACTATATTATATAAATTTTAGGTTTCCCTAATTTATATAAATTGAAGTCATCAAGTGTGCATACATATATAGGATAAGGGTAATTTAAATAAGCCAAAAATGTTCAAAATGTTGAAAAGAGTTTCATATTGTGATAATAACTTATAGCCGGGAAGTCAAATATGATCTGCTGGGTCCTTGCATTTGGTTACATTAGGAGTCACGTTGAATAGTTTCAAATGCATGGGAAGTGGAAACAAAGTATACAAAAAAAACAGGTTAAATAGTTTAGGAAACAGCGTTGGGAAATAAAAGTAACATGCCCTAAGATAATGATAGAATTTTGAGATTAATGAATGGAGAAGAAACTTTTTTTTGCATCATTGAAGAAACCAAAGACCAGATGGGAACTAGCTAGTTTAATTTTCTAAAGATACACAGCAGGAAACAGTACTTGGATTGAGATATCAAATCCATCTTTCACTTTCACTTAACATTTTTAAAGAAGGGGGCTAAGTTCTTTTTTTGTCTCTTAACTGCCTGCCCTGCCTCCCCTTAATTTTTTGTGTGTCTGTGTGTGTGTTTGCAACACTACTTTGATCTCTCAGCAACAGATTGATCAAGACTGTTGGGGGTTTTGATGGATGACAAACTTGTTCAGAGAAAGTACCATCCGGGTGTGCCCTTTGACAGTCCATTCAAAGAACAAATATGGGGTGAAGATTTTGATGTTGGTTTTAACGGACATGAAAAGAAAAACACCCTTATTTAACTCTTATAATAATTCATAAATTGACCCACCCATGGAACCATTTTTTCTTTATTATTTTCCCTTCCATGTGCGCCGTCTCTGTGGTCTATTATTAAGGCACACTTGTAGTGACAAAATGCAATGTCTCCCACAAAAGTGGGAATATAAAAGCAAGGAATAAAGATATGGTTACTCTCCAAAGCATGAAAACTTCACACTCCATTTCATATGTTGACCGTGTGGTCCAATCATTTTTTTTTTGGGGTCATAATACTAGACTATTCAGATTAATAAAGTAGTGATAATAACGAAAGAAATTAGAATTTGTGCCCTATTTTCTCAACCCTTTAGAGGGTTTTCCTTTTTTTAGTTGATTAGCTCTTTCCTTTCTTCAACTATCCCCCTCAAACCACGTAACTATTCAAATGAAAAGAATCGTATCTAAAACTATTTCTAGACTAAAGACTTGCATCAGCATTTTGTATCTCTGCAGATATTAATATTAATATTATCTTAAGAAATAAGAAAATAGTATGGGTTTTACTTGCTAGCTCAACAAATTGGATTTTAATTAGAGGGTGTAGGTCAGTCTTATTCAGCTAACCATTTCGAGGAATGAAGGGAGGAATTCCTATTGGCTTAATTGTTCAAGAAGGGCATGTTGCAAAAAGTATATGGTGGAAAATGAATTTGAAATGAGTACAGCAAGAAACACTGACTGACACAGAAATAGGTCACCTTAAAACTTTATTCTCCTTCCATATTAAATGAGTATATATTGCATTGTGGGGGCAGTAGTGGTCCAATTTCGAAGTTGGACCCTGCCATTCCAAGGTATAAATTACTGTAAAATGTACCATCGTAAAGGAAAATGTGGCAGAGGTCCAAAGCCGAAGTCATTATACTGGTGCAAGAATTGACCAACGTCGGCTACCAATGCTTCATTGTCCGCCGAATGGGAAAAACATAGTGAAAAGAACCTTAGAACCTGTTCATCAATCCCATTGGGAAATAATGCAATGATCCAAACGTATAATCAAAGTTTTCTTTCTCGTTAGGAAGGCTTAGGATAAAGCTAAACTATGGTAAAATTAATCATCTTTTCCGAGATCAGTTGCCAGTCAACAACACATAAATAGCTTCACAAACAGCTGAAGTCTTTTTTTGTTTATTTGAATGTAGGCTTTTTCTGACCAATTGTTTATTATACAAGAACGTGCATAGGCCGAAAGTTTTGGTCTCAAAACAGTCGTAATGAGAAGGAATGTATGATCAACTTGAAATTTAAAGCGCATATATTTCTTTTTGTCTTTTGTTGGGATCAAGATTGTCGAAGTAAATCCGTCGGTCCATTTAGCATTTTGGAGAAAACAATGCATGTTCATTCTTAATTCAAAAGGGACACTTCTCATGTTAATGTTCATAAACATATGGAAGCACAATGTTCATTGAAATTCATTCAAATTATAACACATGATCTGACATATGCACCATATTTGAGCATGCTCACAGTGTCATCATACAAAACGATATTTCCTTAACAAGTTGAAAAGATTGTGTTTGAGTAATTCATTTCTGAATCGAAGATAAAGATTGGATTGAATAATTGAAGCTCATATTGAAACCCCAAAACAGGACCCGAAACACAGACGCCAATGTGGATCGGTTTGTTTTCTATTTGGGGTCCAGGCAATAAGACCTTGGTACCAAGAGAAACAAAGACAACCCCATACTCCAAGCACCGTACGGTCCCCAAGTACACACCGTTCTCAACAAGACCCTACCACCATACTCGCCAATCAATTGGCCCCAAACAATAATTAAAACTCATTTGATTCTCTCATTCTCTGCCTCTGAATATTATTATTTCTATCATTGTTATTATAATAACTCCCTGTTTGATGATTTCTAGGTCCAAAGACTCCAAGCTTAAAACCTCCTGATCGCAGATTCACCACTCAAGATAGTGAAGAATAAAAAATCATTTGCATGCACAGTGACAGCCCTGTCTAGCCACAGCGGCCAGCCAGCCAGCCACTGAAAACCCTATATATATTGAACTCAGTCACTCACATATAGCTATGAGAAGACTAGGTAGGATGGTCCATGATAAATTACACTAAAAAAATTGGCGAAAGGGTTTCAAAAGGTTCATGCGGAAGGTGATGGACCACCCTACAAAGCCGAGGGTTTGTACAAGTTTAAAAAAAAAAACCAATCTCAAAAGTGTGCTCTGCCTCAGATGTGCACCCAGGGCTCTCGCAGGTGATCTTTTTTAACAAAAACTCTTTCTTAGAATTCCTGAGCTCTTAGCTCTCCTCTCCCCCCCGTCATTTCTGGGCTCCCCCATCAATCATCCGTACAGGTTTTCTTGGTTTGTGTGTAACATATAAAAAAACAGGGTAGCCTTGACTCTTTCTCGTGCTTTACACGGAAGCTAAGCTGGTGGTGAAGATCTAATGAAAGTTACGTAAGGCAAAGCAAGCTGAAGTGGAGGCTTGGTTGGTTGGTCTTGTACTGTGGGAACTGGGAAGTGGCAAGTGTGAAGAAGTCACTGAGACTGGAGGGACAGCTGCAAACATGCGCAGGGGGTGCGTAGGGTACTAGAGTGTCTTTGAGCACAAAGTACAAGCAGATAAAGCGCAAGGGGAGGTGACGTCGGCAATGGGGTAGGGTTTAGGGTAAGAGAAATTTGGCAAGCGGCGGAGAAAGCTTCCTCCTGGGACCACCTGCTTTTAACGGACAAAAATTAAAAGTTCTTTCTGCATTTTGCCCTACGCCCACTCTCCTCCTAGGGCGAGTGCATTTCCTTCGTCCCATATCTTTTGAGCTATCCTTGGCAGTTTCTTTGTATTGCCTTTACTAGTTTTGTTTTAATAATCACTTGCCATTAAAGAAAAAAAAAAACCTTAGCCCCCAAGGCCTAGGTAAAACGGCTTTCACCCGCTCAGCATCACCTCCTAATCTTTTAAGAAATTGTTCTCAAACTTCATTTTATCGTGTATTTAAGTATTTTATTTAATAAAACAATATTTAAATTCCTTTTTCTCAAATTAAAAAAATTTATTTTTTTCATAAAAAGAGATAATTAGAAAATGAAGTAGAAAAAACGTGCTTGAGGTCAATTTTAATAAACTAATCCTATATGTCATATATATTGAAAAAGGCTTCTTATTCTTATGCTCTTTTTTCTTCAATGTCGGTTCACGCTATTTCGAAATTATAATTAAATAGATTAATGAGTGAAAATAACTAGAAAATGAAACATTTTGAATAATTGAGTGTGCATTTACTTTTTTAGAGCAATATTATTAATGTCTTTAAAGATATTTGTAATTAATCATAATAAATATATATATTCAAATAACGTAAACCATGTAAGAAAAAAATAAATTCTTTAATTTGTAAAATTTGATAATTATTATGAATCAAATATAGGTAAATGGTATATGCTGAAAAATAATATACTAAACAATAAAAATAATATACATGAAAATGGGGCATAATGGACAAATAAGAATGAAAAGTAAAGAGACACCTTAACATTTCTTTTATTATAATTTTCTTACTCAAAGAGAAAGGGTCGAATTTTCCTCTCTAATTATAAAAAAATAAAAATAAAAAGCAAACAGCCATATTGGCTGCAAAATGATAGGCTCATATTCAGTGAGGGTGACAAGCCTTAGGGTGCGCGTGGATTAAAGCATATTTCCTCATCATAAATGTAAAAAAGAAAACAAGGAAATTTTTTTTTAATAATAAAAGGAAAGGAAGGAAAAGATGCGGTCCCAATGGCAAGGGAGAGAGAGAGAGAGAGAGAGATGGGTGGAGTACTTTAATAGAGCAATTAATTAGAATTAGACTGAGAAACAATGGACCACCTCATCTCCATCTCTCTTACAGTCCCTTATTTTGGGAACATTTTGCACAATACATTACACCAGCCAGGCCAGGGGCATCTACTCTCTCTCTCTTTTATCTTCTTCCCTTTCCTTCCCTCTGTCAAGCACACACAAGCACAATATAAAATCAGATAAAACCAACAGCAAGTATTTGAGTAAAATAAAATATCTTTTTTTGGGTACACAACAGCTCCCCTCCCAGAAAAAGAAGCCTCACTGAAACTCATCTGAAAAAGCCTGGATTCAACTCCAACTTAGGAATGATTTATTGGGATTCGTGTGCCCCCACCCTACAAAGATCTCTACTAGTGATAATATTAGGGTATTGTTTTTTCTGTAGTATATATTTCTCTTTTTTTGTTTCCTAGATGGGTTTTGGACTGTTGGGGTGGCTTCTCTGCTCAAGTATGGGATTTACTAGTACATTAGTAATGATATTATTGTTAGTATGGGTTGGTTGATAAAAGGGAGAGGGGTGGATTTGTGAAAGAAAGGGATTAAAAAATGCAAAATGAACAGATCATGTGGCGGCTTGTAGTTTGTGTTACCAGGCAAAGGACGATCATTACTTTCTGCTGTCCTCCTGGATGCTGCTTCAGTATTTTGCAAAGCAGGGGATTTAATTATCCCTATTTTTAATGATTATTTTTTACCTCTTTAAAATAATACTAATAGCATTTGTTAAATACTAAATTGAAAGAATATTTTATTGTTGGTTATGAAATAATTGAGGGAGGGGGGGTGATTTTCTTAATTTTCCTACTAGGAAGTCTATTTTGGATGTATTTTAACACCCATAATGCATTGACCCACTTGAGTTAGAGAGAGAGAGAGAGAGGGTGAGAGAAGAAAAGGCAACCATATAGACAAAGAGAGAGAGAGAGAGAGAGAGAGGCATATGAGAAACTTTGATCATGGCTATATAGAAGGGTCATCATCACCTCTATATCTGATCTTCTATTGCTAAGGAAGATATATCTGTTCTTTCAGCCTAGGTTCTATTTTCATGGCACACCATATTGGCTTTTTTAGGAGAACAAGTTTGAGAGAAAAGGCAGAGAGTGGGCGCACTTTGGCTTAGCTCCTCTCATCACAACCATCATAATCTCCTTCTCCTTCTTCATAATCTTCCTTCTAATTCTTTCTTCTTCTTCATCATCATCATCAATCTCCCTCTAAGAAAAGTTCATTTCTGTTGATTCTTTAACAACATAGTTTCAACTTGTTCCATAACTGGTAAGGCCTCCCTTTTCTCTCTCATACATTAAGTTTGGTCTAAAAGAAGAAATGAAACCAAAGTTTTCTCTTTTTGTTTATTTGTGTGATCAAAAGGGAACTTTTAAAGTCTCATAAATTTTGTTAACAAAAATTGATTTTTGTTTATGAGCTTTTTTAACTGTGCTTTAATAGCTGGGTTTATGGCTTCCCTTCATTGTTGGAGTGAATCTTGATGCAATTGTAGTTGCAGAGTCAGCATCAACTTTTGATCAGTATCTGAGAAGCTAGTGGGCAACGAGAAGCATAAACAAAGGAACAAAAGGAAGAGAAAAAATTAATTTGGGTTACATGGCTAGAGAACTCTGTGAAGATAAATCAAGGAATATGGTCTCATCAACTGGTTTTTGTTACTCAGATGTTTCATCTGGTAACGCAACCATGCAAACCCATCTGGTGAATCAGATCCAAAGCTTTGAATCCAACTCAGAGATCTTCAACTTGACAACAGGCATGGAGATGATAGGGTTTTCAAAGAATCTACAGCAACAAGGTGATAGCAACACGGTCATGTGGAAAGGGTTCTTCAACAAACATGGAACCAATCCTGGTCCTTCTTCTTCGAAGACAATCAGTGAGTCAACAAGCGATTTCTATCAACATGAATTCCACAAACCTGAGTTCACAACTGGGATATCTGAAACTAGTACAGAGAATCTAATTGTTGGACCTGAGTCAGCTCCTTGGCAAGAGAACAGGTTGCTTGTTGATGATTCTTCTTTGAGGTGTGTTTTTCCTTGTGAAGGAAACGAGAGGCCAAGTCAAGGTCTTTCACTCTCTCTTTCATCAAGTAATCCTACTAGTATTGGGCTACAGTCTTTTGAACTCAGACAAACCAGTCACAGCAATCATGATCAGCAAGATGATATGAGGTTTATTGGTTCAAGTTCTAGAGATGGTTTCTTTGGAAAGCCTGTAAATATTCAACACCAACAACAAATGATCCAAGACGGATTTCTGGGAAAAGCTGCAAATCTACATCATCAAGGGCTGTTCCAACTCAGGAGTTCAAAGTACTTGGGTCCTGCCCAGGAACTTTTGAATGAGTTTTGCAGCCTTGGAACAAAGCAAATCGATGCATCAAAGCAAAAGCAGATCCATAAGACCAAACAGTGGGATGATGAGAATGGAGCTAGCTCTTCAAGGAAGCAAGCCCTTTATTCTCTTGACTTCATTGAGTTACAGAAAAGAAAAACCAAGCTGCTTTCAATGCTGGAAGAGGTATGATATAAGTGTTTCAGTTTCAACTTCCCATCTTTTCAACGAAGGAACATGTTTTTTCTTTTATCCAAATTATGAAAAATGAAGTCTTGAAAATTTTCTGGGTGGTTGATTGAAATGGTGGTCTCCAAATTTTGTTTCTTGAACTAATTTAGTGACTTGGGGCCTCCCCATAAATGCCCACATCGTGACAATTTTTGCTTTTCATTAACTTTCAGAAACCTCTATTCCTTTTCTTTTCATGGCATCTTATTTTTCATCTTATTACTCTGCCTTTGTATTCCATGCTGTAACTCTCATTTCTTTTCGTTAACATGTATGAAGAGAAAATTCAACTCTCACTCCTTTCCCTTTCTATCTTCATGTGTATCTTTAGGTGGACAGAAGATACAGGCACTACTGTGATCAAATGAAAGCCGTGGTATCTTCCTTCGAAGCTGTGGCTGGCACCGGCGCAGCATCAGTGTATTCAGCGTTAGCCTCCAAGGCTATGTCAAGGCATTTTAGATGCTTAAGGGATGGGATTGTTAGTCAGATTCAGGCTACAAGGAAGGCCATGGGAGAAAAAGACCCAGTTGCACCGGGCACAACGAGAGGCGAAACACCAAGGCTAAGGGTCCTTGATCAAGCTTTGAGGCAACAAAAGGCTTTTCAACAGATGAGCATGATGGAGAGTCATCCATGGAGACCCCAGAGAGGCCTGCCAGAAAGATCTGTTTCTGTTCTTCGAGCTTGGTTGTTTGAGCATTTTCTTCACCCGTAAGTATCTCTCTTTCTCTCCACCTATCATCCTCTCTCTTTACAACGTACAAGGTTTTTTATACGTAAAATACAAAGTAGATTTTGTGAGGGAACCAATGGTTTCTACTAACGAAAAGAAAACAACTCTTCAAGTTGTTATAGTCCAGTAAGTTTCTCTTATGTTGAGTCTCAATCATTTTGCTTGCAAAAGCAATGTAGTCCTTGTTAGTTTCTACCCATCCCCTTTCAGATTCCACATTTTATTTTTGTCATCTTACTTCAATCATTTAGCTTCTTTCCCCATATATATTTGCTTGGTCAGCTTCTCTCTGTTATTTTTATGCGGATTTGATTCTGTTAACATATATATCTAGGACCCATCTTTCCCTCACGAACAAGTTTCCAAAAGTACTATCCATGGCTGCAAAGCTTCAATACTAACTCTGTGATTTCCATGACAAAACTTTTGCAGGTATCCAAGCGATGTTGATAAACATATCTTAGCCCGCCAAACCGGTCTCTCGAGAAGCCAGGCATGTCCACATCCCTCTCTCTCTATATTTTTATTCAGCCCCCATGAATTAATTTATATTATCAATGGAGCATATCTTGTTGGGATCTTAAGTTATTATAATCATATGCAATTATTGTATTTCTATCATACCAAAATATATTATACTATACTATATTTCATCATATTATATAATAATATGATATGCCTTTTGTATTTACTCGTTTTCCAATAGGTATCCAATTGGTTCATTAATGCAAGAGTGAGGCTATGGAAACCAATGGTGGAAGAAATGTACTTGGAAGAAATAAAAGAGCACGAAAACAACATGGCCTCCTCGGATGGAGCTACTGATGGTGACGACAATGGCCGGCCTAATCAAAACCCTCCCACAGATCAGAAACCCACCCCGGACCAGCTCGTTCGAGTCGATTCCGAATGTCTGTCTTCCATTGTCACTAACCCAGACAAAAATGATGCGAAAAGTGCTAAAACCCTTCAAAACCAGCACTCGCATCAGCCACAAAATTTTGGAACCTACGGTGCCATGGAGTTGGACTTCTCTTCCTACAGTCATCACACGGCGGGTGGGGTATCTTATGGGAGTGACAATGCCAACCAAAATTTCAATGGCGGCGGTGTGTCATTGACGTTAGGGTTGCAACAGCATGGTGGGACTGGGGTGAGCTTGGCCTTCTCACCCGCATCTCAAAGTTCTCTCTTTTACCCTAGAGACCACATTGAAGATTGTCAACAAGTTCAGTACTCACTTTTAGATGGTGAGGGACAGCATTTGCCTTATAGGAACTTGATGGGGGCACAGTTACTTCATGATTTGGCTGGATAGAAGGGGGAAAAACAAAGAAAGAAAGAAAGAAAGGAAAAAAAAAGGCTCAATCAAATTGTTGGTGGGGTTCATTATTCTCATCAAAGGATGGTAATATGGTAGATAAATAGCTTAGGCGGCATAGATAAATACTGAATACATATAAAATATCTATATACGTAAAGCTACACTTGTTAATTTAGTTATACTATGAACATCAGTTCAATGGCTGGTAGCTCGTTTTCAATTGGAAGAACATATGTTTATTTACTGCAAGTCTAATTTGGGATTTGCCAGTTATTGATGCAAGGGTTATACAGATATTTCTTTACTCTTCTGGGTGGAATCAGTTTTTGCCAAAACTTTAACCTATCATATCAGTTGTTAGGCCCTTTCTCCCTCTATCTCCCTCTCTCTCTGCCCAAGCTAAGTGATTGAGTCGTTTGTGGTTCTTGTTTCAATTGGAACTTTGAATATTTTCTTTTGGGGCTCATCTAGATATTTTTTCTTTTTTTCCCTTTTCTATAAAGACAAATTAATTTAGCAACACAATTTGGTTGGGGGTCCTTAGTTTTGGAGATTAAGACAATTCCCCCATAAGAATTTACAAGATATCGTGATCGTTTCAATTGCTGTGGTCCCTAATTCATCTTCCTGAAGATGATATTTCATGTCCATGAGAATTGCCTGCTTTATGATTTGTCAACTTTGGCATGGTTTATGCTCATGCTTTTGCCAATGTAAAGGTGCCTTCACTAACTTCCTTTTTAGGTAGTGTGAACAAGCTATTAGGTTTTTCCCTCTAGGATTGTCTCTCTTTTTTCTTCTTCTTCTTCCATTGTTCAGAAACAAGTTTTGCAAAAAGGTTAATTAATTGAAGAGCCCCGAATGAATTCCCATCATTTAATTTTAACTCCTACACAGCAAATAAACCCAATTCCAGAATCTATTTTTAGTTGTGGTCTACAATTCATAGCTAGATATCTGACAACGGTTTTAATAATAGAGGAAGAATTTATTGCGTCAAGATTATGCCCTAAATAACAAGTACACCCCTCTATCTTGCTTAATATTGGCTTAAACAAAATAGGCAAAGTAATCTACTAAAAGCATGGGGTATTAACCTAACATAACTAGATGCATCTAATCACCCAATGCATGCCATAAATGCTCATTTATTAAAAGTGAGAACAAGGAAAAGAATGGGTCAGTACCATTCCAGTGATTGCATGCATGTAATAGTTAATAATGACTGCAATATTGATGTGCCGCATAATGTTTTAATCATTTGGCTTAATAACCTTTCAAAATAAATAAAAAGTTTTAATATCATTCTTGTAAATTGTGAGCAAAACTAATGATAAAAAACGCATGCCTAACTTGCCTTTTCACGTGAAGGTGACATCCTGAAAAAGCATTATTCTTCCCATGGTTTGTTTTGGGAAAAAAAAGAGACTCCATGTTTTCCTTCTTTACCTTCAAATGGTCATGGCGGTTGCTGGGATTTTAAGTAAGGAATAAACCTTGATATTCTTTTATGACCTGTTTTAGTTGTTCTCCTGTGTGTTCTAGGGCTGCAAATAATGAGGGTTACAAACGTATTAAAGATATCGTGTTAGTATAATTTCTGCAGTCACAGTTCAAACACATACTTTGGAGGGATATTTGCAACTGACAAGGACAGACTTCAATTCCTGTTCTTTGCTGATAGAATATTCTTGCTTTTTTCTTTCTTTCTCAAAATTTAAAGGAATCTTTCGAATTCTCTGAGAGGGGAATAATGTCATATAAATCCATAGCTATCTGTCAACCTGTCACAGTTCAAAGGCATGCCAAAACATCCCACCTTTGTCCTCTCTCATGGATTGCCAAGGGGTTTCAATGTCCCAAAAATGAAGATCATTTGAGTGCAGGTGTGGTTAAAGCCGGCCCCGGTAAACTCTGCCAGTAAGTGTATATATTTGGGTTTTATTTAAGACTCTGAATGCATGCAGCAGTTCTTTGTCAAACATTTCTACCATTATTTCATATATGCTTCCATGCATGTCCCATATAAATAACCTAGTTAGGTTGAACTGGGATTTGGTGTCCGGCAGCCTAGGCTTCGATTGAAATGTTGCTGACAATGGAATTAAATGCACCATTTCCTCAACTACCTAGCTATATATGTGTATATATTTATATACTTTGAGCCTATGATTACCATAGATAAAGGGGTTAATTTATGCAAAAGCAATAGAAGCGTTTCCCATTATGTTCACTCATCCTTCAACTTGTCTGCCAACTTGGTATATATTATATTCTTGTTGAAGGTTCTCCAACAGGAAATTCTGTGCGAGCTTTGTTCTTCTCATTGTGCATGCGCCATTTGCCATGTTGGATTAAACAACTTATTGATTCTATTGTTTATAAAACTGTTTCTTTTTCCACCTTTCTGTCCAATAATTGTTGATAAGCTTTTACCTAAACATTGTACGAGAGGGGAGAGTGCATTAATGTAAGTTAGAACATGGTGCATGCAACAAATAGCTAGCAGAGTGTATATATGTAAGTTCATAGTGTAAAATCTTGCATTCTTTAAAGCCAAAAGAGGAAAATACTTGGCGATTGAAACATTTGGCCAAGGATTATTAATTACACCAGATGATTAAGCCAAGTAGAGTAAAACACTTTATTTCTTGACGAATCGAAATCTCTTATCCCTCCGGTGGGGAAGGGGGTTGAGGTCCGCCACGATCATGTGATGGGCTTATCAGTTGGACCAAAACTCAGGATGGACCACATTAATTTGCCCAGCTGCATGTACTGTGCTTTTTGCATTGATTAATGCAAAGCCACCTACCCAAACAGAAGATTTTTATTTAGGAAAAGGAAAATACTATGAAACTGCAACTTTGCCTCATAATTATTCCAATGGCTGACATTCAATCCGGCGGTTGATTCAGTTTGTCATTTACCTTTGATAAATTTTAACATGACTTTGCAACTTCAAGTTTCTAAGAAACCCCAAAGACTTTGGGCTTTTGGGTTCAGAAATAAATGACTTGTTTGGGCCTTTTGGGCACACTATGTTGGGTCAAGAAGCCCAATGCTTCATGGGTTTGTGTTATAGATCCAAACACAGAAGAGATGAGACCTTCAAGGAAAAATCTAAATGGTCGACAAGACCATGTCAAACATGTTGGGCCTTAACATCTTTTTCACTCTTTTTCTTTTTCTGAAAGTTTATATTACTATCTATTTATTATTCACATGTAGAAAGCAACATTAATGGGGAAAAAAGAATATGAGAAAAGGAAACCACCGACATTAAATAAAATTAAAAATAAATGTCATTGTAAGTTGATATTGATGTGATTGTTAATACGAAAATAATGACTTTCAAGTCACAAATGTGTAGTATGTGATTGTGTTACAACTCATATTTTTAATTAAAAAACATATTTATCTAATAAAATAAAATTCTTACTTATCTGCTCTTTTATTTATTTGTAATATTTTTGTTGTATTGATTATTTCAGTTATAAAAGAGACAAATTCACCATCATTCATATCTACTTCTATTTTGATATTTTAAATAAAATAACCCGTAGAAAAATTTTTATTTATAAACTTAAAATTTATTCTTTGATAAAAGAAAATAAATAAAATAAAAAGAAACAGTAAAATAATTTCTCAGTAAATTGCGTTTTCATTCTTTAAAAAAAAAAATTGCTTTTTAACTCCAATAAAAGAGCCCAGCACAGCACCTAGTGCTTACTAAGCAACAAAAGAGTTGAAGGGCATGAACAGAATAGCATTAGCATCATGAGCCATTTGATGATTTGATTTGCGGTGGACCCACCGTACTGCCAGCTCGATCTACGACATTTCCTTTTCTGTATCCCCCTCTATCCATGGAATCCAACAATCTGCAGGTGGGTGGGACCTCCCCACAGTCTTCCCTACGGTCGGTTCCATGGTTTTGCCTTCTTGTCACCTTGTCATTGAACGACGTCATCAAACTTTGGGCACGTTCGTTGCCGTTGCAGCTAGGGATGGCACCGACACTTTTTTTAAGGCCAATTGGCCTGATCATTCCACTAAACTTGATTTGATTAGCGATTGAGCCAAAATAAAATGCCTTCATAGGCAAATCTTGTATACGTTATAACGGTGTGGACCTACTCCAAATAGAGAACGACGACGTATCCATGTCTACATCCAAACCACCCTTAACTTTACTCTTTTAGTTTTGGGGAATTTGGAAGTAAATTACAAGGCCTATTGAATTAGCTCATTCATTTCTCTGACAACTCCTCCATGAGGAAAGATCGCCATCAGTCAAATGTTGCAATGTCTATGTGAGAATGTTTTGGTAAAAGGAAATGTTACATGGCTGTACAATCCTCCACCTTGTATTATAGTATCAACAAGTTGGTCATAAATTTAATCTCTAATAATTTATTATTCATAATCAGGAACATCATATGCAACCTTGAAAAAATTCTAAATTGTAAGAATCTTTGACAAATGTTCTTTTTTAAAAAAACAAAGATCTACTCAGGATAGGAGAATTTCCAATGGGTAGTGAACTCTTGATTTCATTCTCACTATAAGAATTATAGTATTAGAATATTAAAGGAAATCAAAATAAATAAATAATTCTAGAATTGCACACGACCCGTTTTGCTATGTATTTTAATTGAAAAGGGGCCCTTAGAAGTTGGAAGCATGGATAAGCATTGAATAAACATTAAATAATCAAATAGCGACCTGGTCATGTTGGGTTTTAATATAAGACCCAAGGCCCCAATAGGACAAGACAATTAGATATGATCATCCTAAGTATTAGTATTTAAAAATGCATAAATAAAAATTAAAAAAGCACAATGAAAACTGCACTGGTCCTCAGAATGAGCAGATGGACCACTGCAGATTCTCCAGGGCATGATCATTAATATAGAGTCACAAGACCATGTCCTCAGGCTAAAGCCTAAAGGATGAGCTTTTCTTGGATTGAGGATCTAGTAGTGATGATACTACATCCATGGTTATGGTCCCACCCCCTCCAAGCTCAAAGTACCCCTTGCCTTGATTCCTTCAATTCAGTTCTTCACTTATGACAGCAAAAATTTACATGATGGTGTTGCATTACTAGCTCTCAGCCTTCACTGCTCTTGTGATCCTAACTCTCCCCTTCAGATTCAGAAAACGTACTGCACAACCCAGGAACTTTTAAGGAAAATTATGTGTGTACTCTCGGGATGAATTCCTACCAGTTACTGCCACAAACACCAGACCTCCATTATGCGTGGGCCTCATCTCCTGTAATGAACTGGTCGTGGGCCGCAGAAGTAATATCACGGGAGTACTGTTAGCGTATTTTGAAACTGTGTACGTTACACTTTAGCTGCAAGTTTCTTGGCTGTTGTTTCATGCGTACTTCAACTTTGGACCAGGGTTACAGTCAGGGAGTTGTGAGTTGTTTAATTTAGGTGAACACAAAGAGCAACGGTTGACTTCTGAGGAGCACCATTACAGGCCAGTACAGGCCTCTTTGCATAGTTTCCTTTGATATATTCTTTGGTCTCCTTCCTCTTTCAGCATGAGCATATCATTTATTGTTTTTCAAAGAAGCACGTCATCATTAATCCGTAAACTATTACTATTCTTCTTTGTTTGTTACTGACTTGTTTTGTTCATTAAAGAAATGATTCTGGTCGCTGGATGCTTCAGCAAGGCATGCTCTTTGACATTTATGTTGTTAAATAAGCCCTATTGCCATGGCCATGCGATATAGATCACAGTGGGGGATGAGATAATTCCGTACTCCCATTGAGAAAGAAACAGAAGAGTGATACCAGAATAAGATATGTATAAAAGTTGTATGGACTAGTGCAATTTGTTTATACAACAAACATTTTGTTTTTTGTTTCCCTAATGACACTGTCTCTACCCTTGCAGACAGATACAAAATTGGAGACTTGGGGGATAAATTAAGAAAAAAATTAGGAATGACAGTGATCAAGGATGAAAGTAAGATAAACAAGAAGCTAGAACCTAAAACAATCAACTTCAATCACTATATTTCACTGACCTCACCATCCTTACATACACCCACATTCACCACCATGGTTCCTTGCTCCTTTGATTCCATGACCCTGCAACAGTTTCTTCTCGGTGACTGCCAAAAAGACAGAAGGCCATGTCATATATTATTTACTTAAACAAATAGGTTACCCTCTTTCTAAATAACTGAGTTCAGAAGTTAGAAAGCTCCAGGGTAGGTGATAAGGAACAGCCTTCCCTAGATAAAACTATACCAATGAGTTTTTGATACTTGATTGACTAGAGATCAAATTGAACTTGTTTATGCACAATCGCAAATAAAATAAAAAACAATATGATGCTCAAGCAACTTACTCTATCCCATAGATGTGGGTCAGGTTTCTTGTTGACAATCACCATGTCAAGCTCAGCAGGATCAGCCATCTTCCATCTACAGGGAGGGTGAGGAACACGGTGCCGCTCATACTCACTCACAGTCTGATTTAGTTCAGAATCCATTCTCACCCTTGACATGTAAAACACAAAAGGTTTTTGGCATGGATTTCGGCTAACAGGACGAGTGTTGAATGCATATGCCGTGTAATCTGCTCTCCTGTACCAATTCAAGAATGTTCTCGATGGCATTTCCATCTCCCTAGGTGAAAAGATTCCTCTAAAAATTTGAACAGCAAAACCCCATGAAACTGAAATGGTCCAACTCTTAGTTTTGTCATAGCAGATGGACTGCTGCATGATCCCTGCTGAATCCAGCTTCGAAGGTAGCATAAGCCGCTGAAGGGCTTGAACCCTGGTCACATTGGGGAAGATAGGCTCAACGACATCAAGGTGATGCAGTGACGCCAATGGCGTAACAGGATGTGCGGCAAGGAGTCCGAACAAGTTCCCATACACGTCATACTGATTGCCATATAACCAACAAGAAACACATAGAATCAGCAATTGTTTTTGAATGACAAATTCTCAAGAAAAAAAGTCATAGCATTATAAGTTAGTGGAAACGTTGTTCCTGCAATGAAGCATCCAGCTTCAGCATTAACAATGAACACCTAAGTGGAATTGAAAATTTACCAGTAAGGCCACTTTCCTCATAGACAATGACATCCAATCTACTAAATGCACACAAAACAAACAACTGACTCGCGTGCTCCACAGATATTATATATGGGGTTGGTATGCAGGCCTCACACATAATATACATTCTAGAAACTCAATTCATCATACCAATTCAAACCAATCACCTCACACACTTGGATAAAAGGATCACGTCCTATCTCGTAATTTAGTCAAATGACAGTTTTAATCTAGTAGAGCTATGAGCTAAACATGTATTTAGCAGTTAATACGATATAAGATTTTAGCCCCAACAACAAGCGTAGCCAATAATTAGCTTGACTATTAGGATCATAAAGCCACCGCAAAAAAACATTGCTGCACTAGGCTCCACCAGTTGAAAACAGGCACGACGTCTCTCCCACCCACAGGGGCCACACTCTCTTGATGCTGATCCATCTTTCAGTCAAAGGAGCGTGACAGCCACGTACTAAAATAGGCGCTTGAGCAAAACACAACATAAATGTGACAAAACCGGGTCTAAACCCTACGAACACGTGGGTCCCACCCCTCACCTACGTCTAAGACCCCCGGGTACGGACGAAGAACAAGC